>NC_089721.1:11947212-13439712 GCF_031753505.1 Anomalospiza imberbis
ATTTTGTGACTAATTAAACAAAAGCAGATCACAGGCATGTCAGCTAAGTTTATGGTCTTGAGATTTGCTGTTTTAAAGACAGCCTGTGGTTACAATAAGGGGCACTCCAAAAGGCAGGCTGCACTTCTTGAATCAAGGCGTTGACTCATGCTGAAAAAACCTCCTTTCTTAGCTCAGTCTCAGAAGAGACAGCAACGGTGTGATCTCACAACAGTTTATGCAAGAAATCCCGCATCTTTGTGACTGCATAGCATGCTTAGAAAGAAAAGCAAGATCAGTAATTATAAAGCTGTCATCAGAACAGGGCTGTGAGAAGACTTTGCCTCACTGCAACTTCAGATCTGACACACAAGTTCTAACCATTATATCCACTTCTCCTGTAAGTGTTCCAAAAAGTGGGCTCCAGGTACTGCAACACAGAGAAACAATCTTTACAAAAATCAACATTTTCAAAGCCATTTTCCAAGCATAAAGATGGGACCATTTAAACACAGGACAAAACTGGGTCTACGCCACATACAACTTTGAGAACTTAAGCAGCTTCTCCCTGTTCCACCCCAATTATCCTTTGATCCAGCATCATCTGAGAATGTAAAGAGAGGCTGCAACCATTTTTTGTGCTCAAGATGGATGATAGCAAATGTGCCTTTTACTTCTGCACGTGGGCTTTCTTTTGGCTTTGCCATCGGCCTGTGACTGGAGCCTATAATGAAAAATTGTGGAAAAATTCTGCCTACTGCTGCCCTATATATGAAACTGCAATTTCATGTGTAAAAATGCCTTTTCTCACAAAGCTGAAATTCTAAATTTATATGGATGCTGAACTAGGTTGTCAAAGATCCTCTGTGAAAGTGGGAAGTATGAGAGTTACTGAGGAAATCTTATTATTGCAGAGAGCAAGGGATTCATTCCTGTCTGTTCTTTATTCTTGTGTGACTGCACTGCATTGCATTTTTCTTATATAAAAATGATAGGCTGTGCCATCCCTATCATGCTGAAATAAAGACCTGGATACAATTGCCCAACATCTTGGTCAAATGCACAGAAATCCTGCTGAGACTGGACAAATTTTGATGAGTTTGCAGTGTACACAAATGTCATGCAAAATCCCTTACTTTTGGCAGCACTGATCTTCTCCCTTAATGTTTTCAGCTGAGAACAGGTCATATCCTGTAGCATCCTCTACTCACACATGCACACACTGATAAAGATGAGGCATGACATTTGCACCAGGGACTTTACCTGCAGATGAAAAATTCAATCATTTCAGGCAGGCCTTACCATTGTAATTTCTCAGAAGACTTGCAAGTGAGCCATTAAACTTCCTTCAACTCTGCTTTAGGAAATAAACTGATCCAATGCTTCCCGCTTTAGCCTGTGATTCTAAAATGCTTGCAGTGCTGATTTGTGGAGACAGTGCTGTGGTTATTAAAGTTCAAATTAATGTCTTACTTGATTTGCACAATCAAGACAGTCTCTGTATCGGTTTGTATTTTCTCTTGAAGAAAGCTGACCATGCCTATATCACTTTCATTCCCTGTTACCAAGTTAACTATGTGTCAAAGCACAATCTGGCCATTGGAAAACTCTGCTTGCCTTCTCACTGCATCTCTGTGTTTGTGTGCTACAAAGAAAAAAATAAAGTGCTTCTTTCAGTGTAGCATCTCTAATCTCAGATAGTACAATCAGGCTATTGTTGGTAAGATTTGACTGTGGGTACTTTTTGTTTGTGCTTGAGATTATAATTCTAGGCAGAACCTGACTTCCCTGAGTTTTATAATGTTCCAAAAGTCTTCTGTAAAATGCAAACACGGCTGCCTTGTTTCAATGTGCTTCTTGGAAGTCCTCTGGTCCAAACTTCCAGTAGCAATTGATACATTTGTTAAGCACCGCAAAGGGCCGAGATATAAAGAATGGGAAAAAGAAATCAAGTACTGTGCAAGCTAAAAATCTGTATTTAAGAGATAAACTGAATCTATGTGACAAATGATATAAAGGAAATTCTTAATTGCTCACATGCAAAAGTAGCAACTCCAGGTAACTGGAACATAAAACCACCCTGTAACTGGTAGGAAATGTGGGAAACACTTGTGCAAAAGATCAATGACTGGAAATCCTGAAATCTCGGATAATACACATATGAATCCATTCACTAATATAATCCCCTAGAAGGTAGTGAAGGTCCACAAGGAGTGGTCATCTAGACAATTATAATGAAACACTTTGTAAACATTCATGTAAACATTCATGTAAAGAACTGTTAAAATGGTTAAGCATACATCTTGTGTTATGTCTACTGAAAGCTTTCTGCAGATGCAGAAAAACAATTTTTATAATTTCAAAAAAGATTGCACCGAACTGCTTTCACCAGTTTTCCAGGACTGCATGCTCTCTCACATTTTCAGAAAGAATATGAATTTGAAAATAAATGTGAATTTTTTGGATGACACAAAATTAAGGGTGTGGCAAGTGAAAAGAAAGGTAACAGAGAACAGAAAAGGTAAGAGAACAGCCTCAAATCATTTGGGTGAGCTGAACACCTCCATACTAGAATCTTAAGTGGGTTTAGATGAACAAAAGGAGGCAGAAGTGTGCTACAACAAATTTGGAAAGGGCAGGGGGCCAAGTGGACAAAGAACTCACTAGAAATGTCAGTGATACAATGACAGAACAGTAAAGGAGGAGGAAGAATCCAAACAGAGAGAAGTGGTAGTAGTACTGCTTCTACATAAAATGATGAGATCAGTGTCAAAATAATGAAATTCTAGTCTAAATTTTCAGATTTTGAGGAACCGAATGAAGGGTATCTCAAAAAGGTCATCACATACTGATACTGATAGAGCTATGACAACATCACAAGGCCATTCAAAGGATCCACTCACCTTTACTCCCAAAGGATTTGGTGGCCCCGAGTATCCATGGTAGTATTAACAACTTAATGGTTCACTCCCACTCTGCTAACTTGAAGGGGATTTAAATGACATAGGAAAAGTAACACAGACAAGATCTTTTTATATCCTTACATTGTGAGTGGTGATTGTGATAGGTGAAGAAAATTATAGCCAAAATACAAATCATATATCTGTGAATCTCAGATCATACAAAGTTGTGAAATTTAAGAGGTCTTAACCCATTAGGTCATACTAATTTTGAAGACTTAATATAAAGCAGAAAATAAAAAAAATTCTGAATAGAATGTATCTCCTTTCAATTGTTACTTCTAAAACCCTAGAAGTTGCTGTCACTGTTGGTTGGTCTTGTAATATCTTTGTTTTCTCCTGTTTCTCATCCATGGTTTCCTCCTTACCCAACATTCACACAACTACACTCCATTATCACACGGTGAGACATCCACCATTAGGTAAGCCACTTGGCAAATCTCATGGTATCTCTCAAGGCATTTTATTACTGCACATTACCAACAAAGAAAATGTGCACATTAGTGCACAAAGAAAACGTGCAGCTCTGGGCAACCACAACAGCGTTATCATGATCCTTTGATCTCTTCCTATGAGTCAAAATTAATCAAACCCAGTGCAACCACAGAGTCTTCAAAGTACATCTAAAGATTCGCTAGATGCTCAAAAGATTAATAATGCCAACCAGCTACACAAGAATGAAATAACTGGTCTCTCACCATTCCTTTTCTCTGCCCACACAGGAAGTTTGGTATTGCTACAAGACGACATTTGGTGAGGTCAAAAAAGAAAAACTGGTACCATCAAGCTGTTATTCATGTATTCTCATGTCAGATTTATGCATCCTTCAGAAAACTTTCTGGGTGAACAGAACTGGTGAGAAAGCAGATGAGTTGGCATTATGGTCAGAAACAGTAGATAATGTAAATTTGCTGAAGGAATACTTTGCTTTTATGTGGATTGATCAAATAAAATTTTTATTTTTTTATTCTTGGATAATGTCTCAAAAGCATGAGTAAGCAACAAAAATACTTGTTATACGAAACCTATCACTTGCAAAGGTGTACAAAGGAATTTACATAAATTTGAGGGGAATTCTTCATTTCTTCTCTGTGACTGCTAAGAATAAGAGCAAATTTTTAAACATGTGAAGTTATACACTGGTAATTAGCAGAATATTCAGTGTCTGGGACAGAAGACAGAAGTTGACAGTGAAGCAGTGGATGAGTAATGATACAGAAAGCATTGCTCTAATTGATCAGAAAATGACACAGCATAGCAAAGAACAGGAGAAAGATGTTGAGGGGAAGTGAAAAAAGGGCATGACACATTATTGTGTCATCAGTGAGTAAGCCTTGGTGTTTCAATGATGTCCACTGGGTTTAAAAGGTATGTTTTGAGTTATAAACCACAGTAGGAAACTCCCAGAAAGTTCCCTGGCATTGTCTTGATGCTACCATGTACCACAGAATACAAAGAACAATTCCTAGCATAAATACAGAACAAACTAAAGCCCTTTTACCCAATCTGATTGCTGTGTGGCCCATTCAGCAGAAGATGCCCAGAAATACTAATAATTTATCCAGTTCTTTTTATTTATATTTACTCCCCCACATTACTCATAATTTTTTTCCAATCTTAAACCATTCGCTGGTAAATTGATGGCACACAACCTTATCATAATTCTACTACATATCCCCCACTCTCATTTTCTGAGTTAACATCACTTAGTCTCTCAAGTCAATAACCTAGGAATTATCATTGACTACACCGCCCTTGTCTTTACTGACAGGTTAGATCTAAAATCTGAGCATCATTCCCACATAATATTTCTACAGCGTAGGCTCTTCTATCTACACAGCTAGCTAAAACTCCTCTAAAAAGACTGCTGAGTCTCACGTCAGTGCCTAAGGAACTTTCCTCCCTGGCCTTGTCCAGATTTACCTGCTTGTATCTGTCCTGTATATTACTGCCAGCATTTTGACTGGTTGCCTTTCTTTCAGTACCACATCTCATGACTTCTCTTCCTTGTTTTTCAAGGCCTTTCATGAACTAACCCAAGCGCAGACCCTTAAACCAGAGGGCTAGAAATCACAAGGCACTCACCATATCCCTCCAAGATCTGAATAGAGCAAGATCATTGTCCTAAAAAGATGACAGTAGCTCACTAGAAGACCCACAATTCTCTCTGTGGTTTGGGGCTAACCTTGGTTCTAGCATTATCTCACAGTGCCAGCTTCAGAAACCCCTGATGTCTTACTTTCTCCCACAGAGAGGAGCTGAGAATACTCAGCAGCCTGTTCCACACCAGCACTGGTGACACGACATAGAATAGACCCCATACTTCAATAGCTTGAGAAATTCATGTTGTCTGTTTGCTTCCCCAGAGCAACTTCACACTCTATATCATAAAGTCGTTGAAATTTCAAACATAGCTGGAGTATCATATAATTCTGCTATCACTACTTATCACATAAAAAAATATTGCTTCTTTGTGGTTCCCTCTCTGCATATAAGCATCAGCTGTCTTTTACTTCAAATTTCCTCAACTACTTGGAGTTTACATTTATTTTTTCCCAATATTTGTGTATGACCTGGCATAGAAGAGATGAAGGCTTCAGGAGAGAATTTCCTCAATAATTTAGACACTCACCTATTGCTGGCTCTTTCACCAGGGTGTCACTCAAACTCCAGAGTATTTTGTCCTGCAGAGTTCTGCATGCATCACTTATGATTACACTGTATGAAGTGGGTGGACACTGCCTCAATAAAAATGCTCCTACTTAAGTAGAAGGTATTTGCTGTTCTAAAGCAGCATCACTTTGGTTCACACTTCTTTAAATCTTCACAGATTCTTTCAGTTGCTGTCGCTTTCCTGTGGAATACAGCCGTTACTTTCCTTCTGGTCTAAACCTTCCAAACTCAGTGCTGTAGCCATTGAAAATACCACAAGCAGCTGGCACAGCTGCTATTTTAAGAGTAGAAACCCTCACAAAGTGGATCTAAACCAGCACCTTCCTCAACCACATGACAGGACAAGTAGATTATCCTGGAACAAGTCAAGATTATGAGCTGTGAATGCTGATGAGTGGTGTGCTGTGATTCCTGGGATTCGTGCAGTTAGGTTGTTGAGCAACTGCATTTCTATCTCGGGGCAGAGGCTGGCAGCAGAGAGCTCCCACCATGTGTCCACAGACTAAGGAGTGGCCACATTGCACAGAGATGTCTGGAGCTGCACATTATTGAAATCTGTGGAAACAGATTGCAGGGAAGGACTTTAAATCTACCACATAAAGGTTTTCGTGGCCTCTTGCTCTCTTCAGTTTCCCTCTGTTGTCTTCAGATTTTGTGCTTACCCTGTATCCAGAGCAGACAGAAGATACTTTGCTTGCAGGCACTCAGTTTTCACATTGGTGTTCACAGAGCATTTGAAATTTCCACAAGCCATTTCAGGAGTAGAAAAAGCTACATACACATAAAAAAATTAAAATAAAATAAAAATTAAAGAAGGAAATAGCTTTTTCCTACTATCCATTACAGCTCACATGATAATAGCTTTATCCTGCCAGTGGCTGAGAATCTCCTGTAAGGAAGTGAGTTCCCTCATTATTTTAATGTAATTTGAGTGCACTCAGTGCCTTGCAAAGGCACTTGACACCTCAAAGGAGCAGATGCTAAATGCTCAGTACATTAACCATCTGACTGTTACTCTCAACATTTTTGATAATAGGGGTTATTTACAATGCCACATACTGCTGCTCAAATACTAATAACTCTTCTCCTGAACTTTTCTAAATAATATAAATAACTCACTAATCATTACTCAGTTATCTTCTGTAAATAACAATGCACGAGATGGACACTTATCTTGAACTTTTTATGTAAACAATATTCTCTATCTGAGAAACTGGCAGTTTGCTACAACCTATTTGGCAACCAAAAAATATTCCACTTAATGTTCACTAAGTAGCTTCACGAAATTGTCTGGCTAGTTCTCCTGAGGTTTTTAAAGCAAAACAGAAATTTTTCACTACTAGACTCAGCTTTATTTTTCATGGTAGACAGAAGAAGTACTGTGGGCACACTAATAATGTATTTTCGTAAAATATTTCCTTTTCCATAGAGGAAACAGCTGACACTGAGGATTTCTTTAATGTTTGGTAACTATTTGGAGACAGTGGTTTATTGGTATACAAAACATCTATAAACACACAACTGCGGTATTCAAGAGGGTAGTAAGAATGAAATAAACTCTAATTTTCCCAAATTAGAAGCATCCAGACTCTGTTTGCCCTCAACTATACTTCTGCTTGGAAGGCAAGGTACAAAAAATGAGGAAAGTATTTATGTTGTTTAGTCCAGAAAGTACCTTGGAAGCTTCTTCTCTATGGATTTTTTACTTGGATGAGTATGAAAAATAATGACTCACAAAAGCCACAAAAGGTAATGAGATTCTTCAACATAAATCAATGCACCAAAACGTCTATAAACATATGGTGTTGTGGAAAATTACAAGAATTTGCGGTCCTTAAAATTTCAATGCATTGACCTACTGCGCCATCTAGCCTTGTCCGGAGGACATTTTCCCCTGGAATCCATTGTCATGGAACAATGCGTATCAATCAAGAAGTGGATTTAAATACACTGAGTATGCAGTGGAGTACTTCCATGGGTAAAACACCCTAGTATGACCGTAGTATTTTGCAGCTTGTGTTTCTCATCCCTAAAGGCTTTATAGCTAAATCAGAAAAGGTACCCTTTTAGAAAAAGACATGGTCTGCAAACCTCTATACATACGTCATCAGAGAAAAAACCATCCTACTGCTAAGTGGCACAAGTGCAACCTTGTGTGGGACCTACACCCTATGCAAACACTCTCTGTATCACTAGAAAAGCCACTGGCCGACAGCAATTTTTTTTCTCAGGGAAGCAGTGTGAAGAAAACAGAACTTATTTGTTCTGGTTTTCTCTGGGATAGAGTTAATTTCTTCTCCATAGCTGGTACAATGCTGTGTTTTGGATTCAGTATGACAATCATGTTGATAACACACTAACATTTTGATTCTGCCCACTAGCGTTTGTCCTAATTCAATGACTCGTTTTTGTGTCTCATGCTCTTCCAGTGAACAGGTACATAAAAAAAGCTAGGAGGGACCATAGCCAGAACAGGTGACCTGAAATGGTCAGAGAGGATATTCCACAGCATAGAACACCATCCCCAGTATATAAACTGGGGAATTACCTGGAAGCAGGGCTCATCAGGGTGCAAGGATTGGGTCTGGCATTGCTCAGAAGGGGGCGAGTAACTCTACTGTGCATCAATTGGTTTTGTTGAGTTTTGTTTCTTCCCTTTTTTATTTGTAAAAAATATTTGTTAAAAATGTATTTTTTTATTTATCATTCATATATTTAACTTTTTACTTTTCAATTTACGTTTCAATTACTAAACTTTCCTTACCTCAACCTAGAAATTTTACTTTTGATTCTCTCTCCCATTCCACCAGGAGTGGGGGAGGGTGAGTGGCTGCGTGGTGCTTAGCTGCTGACTCCAGTTATAACATGATGAAGTTCTGTCTCCAGCAGAGTCTTGCTGATACCACTTTAGGACTGGAATAGCTGCTGTCGGAATGTCCACAATCCCCTGATGCACAGACAACACCTGAGAGCGTGTCCATGAGCAGGTCTAATGACATATTCTTTGGACAGCTCCTTGCCGAGTCTGCCTCCTCACCACTTAATTGTCATTAACTGGTGCTATCAGCCACAGTGTTCCCAACTCCTGCCACCCCACACTCAGGAATGATTGCTTGGTGCTCTCAGTCCACTAATCCAGGGTGTGCTTCCAATGCCTCCACAAGCCAGACTTCCTCAGCCTCACCTAAGTGCACTGTGCAACACAACACAACATAACACTGGCCTCGCCACAGATTCTTTTACTCAGTGTGGCAGATAGGAAACACTGCACTAAATTTCATCAATCCACTGAGCCTAAGCATCCAAGGCATCAAAGCTGCAATTTTCTTTAAATAATATAGCCAACCTTTTATACATTCATTGTGCATTCACACTATACCATCTTCTCTTGTGAATTTATTATTAATTTCTAATTGTTTAATTACCTATTCATTCTCTAAATACACAGCCAAGTTTAAGGAAGTAATAACATTATTTATGGTGTATAATTTAAATCTAAGCATCTCAGCTTATTGAAGATATAGTACATGACACAAATGTACTTAAAATTACAAGATTTCCGCTCTCCAATTTCTTTAAATTTCACACCTCCTAAGCTAAACTCTACATTCTGGGGAAAGGGAAAAAAGATAACTCATTAATTTTCAGTGGTGGGAATTTGAATTTCTACTTCTGGCACATCCACATAACATCCAGCTCTTTTCATTTTTCTGAAAAATGCAGTAGTTTTTTCATCCAAGATGTTCCAATAATGTATAAAGAAAAGATCCCAATTGTTGCTGAGGTATCCCGAATTTCATCTGAGAAAGCCTACCTTGTCTTTTGGAGCTTGACTCCACTTTCCACAGACTTTCTACTGAAAAAGACTTTCAGCAACAAGAATGTTGAATACAGCAATTCAAAGCCAATACATGGAACAAAACAAACTTTTTTCCATTTGCATCACCAGTGGGTTACAATGTCATTTTCCAATTAATTTTATTGACTACTGTGAACTGACAAACAGGCATATAAAGGTAGCACTACCATTTTAAGATGCTATTGTCAGTCACCACAAATTTATTCAATTTATTCAGTTGAAAAACTCAGTTGTTTCTTGCAGGCCTGTTTGTTTTCCTAAACTTCAGTCCAAGTGATTTTGCAGTTTCTCGTAGTCATATTTAATGAAGAACTGGACACTTGTTTAGATCTGTCCCACTGTCTCCAATGCTTGATTGGAAATTCCCATGCTCATTTTAAATAACTAGCTAAGAATCCTGAAACCATCTAGTTGCAGCAGCCCATTCAATTTCAGCCTATTCAACTAATACAGATTTTTCAATGGGGTCTACAGTAGTCATACCTTGAAACTGTGTGTAAAGTATTAATTGGAGAAAATGGAGCATCTATAGAAACAAACATTTTGTTGTAGCAAGTCTCACTTTCTACACTCACCCAGTGGAAAACTTTGTTTCAGTCTCAGTTGCTGCTGGTACTCCCTCACATCTTTTCAGTGGATTGTGGTGTCCCAGAACTCGGGAACGGTTTTAGGCTATTCCTGTGCCATAAGGGACTTTGGAAGACAAGTGTCTTTGTGTCATCTCCTGCTAGCTGTTATCTCCATATGGAATGCTGGGTTTGCATCTGAAAGCACTACTGTTTGAACACTGGTGTGATTTCTCCATCAGATACCAGGTAGATCTGTTCTTACAACAGTGTGAGGGTCCATAGAAGAGCAAAAATCTATAGTGAATCTTCTTATCCTCCTTCTGAATAACTCCATTATTCACTCAAAAAATGCAGTTTTTTCTGGATACAGATATATAATGTACTGTATATGTGTCCTGAATAAGTGCTCTCTAATGTAACCATAAGGGTCATCAAGTAGCCCTGCTACTGCTATAAATAATATTCTGATCACACAGAGAGAAATACTGTGCTGTGCTTCTTTTTCATCCTAGCAAATTATCTCACAGAAAAAAACCCTTCAAATCCAATAACAAACCAAATATGTATAAACCATATTTGAGCACACAGTCTCAATATACAAAACTGGACAACTATTTTGTTCTACCATACCGTGCTGTTTACTCTTCTCTCCTGAAATGTTACATCACACTCTCCATGTTTAGTAGTCCAAAAACTGAATAAATTTTAACCTCGATTTCGATGCGAACTGAGAATGTTTGCTTTTGATGTCTCTTCCTCTAGACTACCACAAGATGGTAGCAGAGTTTCTCCCGAGGAAAACTGATCTGAACATCAGAAAAAAGACTGAATTGTCTGAAGTTTGGGCCCCAGAGAGTGCATATTTCTGATGAGCCAGGAAACTACACAATTACATTTCGAGGCTCTTAGACAGAAGCTAATTTGCCTTCTGAATCCCATTTAGCTAACCATTAACCTGAAAGTCTGAATACACTTGGCATCTCTACACTCAAATTCCTTGAAGAACTAGCCTTCATCTGTACAGAATCATTGCAGTGTGAGGAGTATGCAGACTGCAAAAATGCTTTTGGGGTCAAAGGGTAGGTGTGGGGATTCCCAGGAAGTTCATTCTCAGAGTATGACTATTGCATGTTGCATGCATGTGTCCTTCACATGAAGATGTTGAGGCCTGCACTTAAAATGCGAAGGCACACAGCCCTTTTATAATAGCCTCCTGATTAGAGTGCTCAACCTGAAAGTAAAGAGAAGGATTCAATTGTCTCTTCAGTTGGAAGAAGTTGAAATGCATGCTTGGAATGACCCAAGGAATTACTGAAGGCATAGATTTAACAGTAGTGTAAATGGATACAGCCACTGACCTCCATTTAAAGCTGTCACCTCTTCAGAAAGACACAGAAGCTTGTGACCTGGAGAGGCAGACTACTTGTGCCTCATCCAATCCAATGGGACAGAATACTTCTGCAATTTATCTACTATCTATTATCTATCTACTAATTTATCTACTATCTACTATCTATTTATCAGAATAGGCTGCAATTTATCTACTCAGAGGAGAACCTATACCTTTTAAAGATTCTTGGAAGGTGCTGTTCTCTAAACCACAATCTCATTGGTAAATAAGTGCCTAAATGATGTAAGTAGTTATTAGTTAGTAATGAATCTATTATCTTGTACTGCTGAACCCTACTGCATTTCTGCATTTCTAATAACACTATAGAATTTTCATAGCTTTAGTTTCCAAGTAACTTAGGCAGGGAAAAAGATTAAAGATTGCTATTCAACTGACATACATAAATTTAGCTTATATGACATTGTGGATGAAGGACTACAGACAAGAAAAAATTACAGAATAAGTGAACTTCCTATATCTCAGTGTTCACCACAAAACCAGACTTTGTGAAAGAAAGCAGACCTGACATAATATAGTACAACATAAACCATATATATAGATAAAAAGACACCTGAAGTTACTTATTAATTCTAATGTTGGTACTTCCTAAATTTCACTGTTTTTTCATCTAAATAGCAATCGTTTACAATAGGGATTGTTGGGCAATTATTAGTTAAAGGCAAATAACTGATAATTTCTTCTTCATTAACCCCATAACTTATTTATGCTACTGTGATTTTAATTCTTTAGAACAAACCTACACTTGTTACTTATTAGTTATGATCATATCAGATAATACATATATAACACCTGCAGCATCTCTTGTCAGGAACCACAATTACTACTTGATCAAAGAGGTATGCCTGGAGGAGACTGTTGCTGCAACCACACACGTTTGTGTATAATAGTGCAATTCGAAACAAGATCAGGCTTTGCCCTTTACAGTGACCTACCACAACCACAATGGAAATGCCTATAAAAAGCTCAAACCTTATCTGTGTATGCCACTCAAGATTCACCTGCAAAACAAGTGCAAACAAATAGACTATTTCTGCCTCCTACATTTTGTAAGACAATTCAGACTGAATTGTCTGGTACTGAAGAATCTCAGCTTGACTACAAGCTGAGAGGTCTATTGAGAGAGTACTATGCCTATGCAACATGGCTGTACAGTTTCAACAGCTCCTCTGCAGCTGTGGAATGACCAATATTACTTCCAGAGAAACTCCATGAATATTTATGAAAACCTCTTAGCATTCTGGATGCTCTAAAATATACATCTGAAATTGTTCAGTGCAGTTCAGCTCAATAACTTTTCTCTGAACTCTTTCACTCCGTAGAGTACTTCTGCAACTTTTGACTACATAGAAATTGTTCCTGGGTAGGAATGAAATCATGTATGAAGAACAATGTTTATGGAAAACAGTGGTTTGCTTTACTTTGGGTTTGGAAGTTGCCACTGTGCAGTCAAAAAGCAATTAGCAGTGGTTAAAGAAACAGTCGTAGAGTTCAAAACACCTTTCTGGGCTGTACACAGCCAACAGTCTGTCTGATAAAACAGAAGATACCCAGGATTTCCAAATGACGTGAAGATATGAGGGATCACAATCACATCAGAAAACAGGATTAAGATTCAAAATCATCTTGACAAGTTAAAGAAATGGTGTGTCAGAAGGGAAAGAGAAATGGTGTTAAGCAGAAATAATTAAACAAGGAAAGAGTTGGCAAGACAAAAATGATCTGTGACTTACGGAACATCACAGGTAGATCTTAAATAAACAATGTTCTGCTTCTGAGGAAACAGCAAACATAGAGACAGAAGGAACAGAATTGTCACCTGTGAGTAAATACAGTATTAATA
Organism: Anomalospiza imberbis; assembly: GCF_031753505.1. Lineage (NCBI taxonomy): Eukaryota > Metazoa > Chordata > Aves > Passeriformes > Viduidae > Anomalospiza > Anomalospiza imberbis. The sequence goes on from NC_089721.1 coordinate 11,960,504, forward strand.
AGGCTCCTGTTAAAAGGCAAGCTGTGTCCATCAATTCTTCTTTGGAACTAGACTCAAGAGACATGTGAATAGCAGTGAACACAATCAACATTCTGTAAATCATGGAAAGAATTCAGTTTGTTTAACCTAGAGAGGCCTGAGGGGGTCCTATTATTAATCTTCAATGCTTCAAAGGCTGCTCAGAACAGGAAATAACAACTTGGTATCTATTAGTTTGCAGGCAGAGAGCAGTGGGTATAAAGACCTATTAAGCATTTTTGAAAAAGAGAATGTTTTACCACTATAGTGAGGTCCTAGCCAGAGGCTGTCTTTGAAGGCAGTGGAACTTCTGGGAACAGGAGACTTTAACAAAAAAACTTGAGAATCAGGTGGGATTCATCCTGCTTTGGGGCTAAAGATGACATCTTTTACACTATTTTGAATATTAATTTGCAACCAAAAGATTTTTCATATAAATTACTATATTTTAATAGGAGAATCAACACCTCTACTAAACTGTGCAGAAGCTCACACATATGATCACTAACTAACTGGAATCAGAAACTCTTGAAATACAAATATTTCTGCTTTACTTTTAACAACATAGTAAAGTCTTTCATTACACTGGTTAACGAGGAACATTAAATGAACATTAAATTTTTCTTGTTTCAAGTCTTTGATTCAGTGCCTGACAAAGGGAGTTGCATTTCGTACCATATGTTTGCAGGGTTTTTTTGTTTTCCTTTGAAATGGTCCTGTTAACATAAGATAGCATTGTTCCAATGGCTTACTTTCTTCCTGAAGGGTGGAGAAATAAGAAAATTACCTTTTTATTACTCATAAGGGGCAGATTTACTACATTGTGTAACATATGGGTAGAAATTATTAATATACCAACATCAGTGGTAGATTTTACAAATTATGCAACTAAGTTATGTAGCATTACAAGAACATTGTGTAACACATACCTCTACAGAAAAAAAATAGTTTTTGATGCCAAGAAGATACAAACTCTTGACATATAAAAGAGGAAATATTTTATTTTAGGAACAGCTGACACTCAAATATGAAAAATAAAGAACTACCACCAAAGGTATCAGCAAAAGTAAGTTTATTAATCTATGTTGTAGAAGTGCAACTTTTACAACAAAATTCAGTGGCAAGGTTCACTGTATTATTGCACAACGGATATAACAATGATTCAAAGCTACCAATACAAAAATCTTCATGCATTATAATACCAGATTATCATGGTATCTGTCAGTTACTGAGCATCTGCTTTTGGTGGGATGTCTCTCTGCTTTGAAGAGCAGACTCAAGAGGTGTCCCTGCTCAAGGGGAGATTCCATGCAAACAGCAGCTTAGCAGAGAGATCTTGAAAAATGCTCATTTAACTGACATATTTCTGGAATAAAGTGGTTGGCTTGTATTCAAATTACATACAATGGGAAGGGTATGCGTGAGATTCCTTGCACCCACAACTTTCTTTGTTCCTTGATAAATGAGTCCTAGAAAAGCTACCTGCTATTCATGTGTTATTTACATGATCAGTGAGCTAAGTTCATGTGGATCAATGCTTGCCTCTTTTATATTTTTATAGAATGGACTGGAACTAGAGAAATTCTTGCCCTGGTTATGCCCTAGGTCTTTACCTTCTTTGGAGCCTGTAATAGCTTGGTTTGTAAGGCTTCTTTGGAGCCTGTAATAGCTTGGTTTGTAAGGCTTCTTTGGAGCCTGTAAATAGCTTTGGAGCTTGTAATAGTTTAGTTAAGGAGTTGAGTGCATTTGTCACACTTGGTCAGCTTGTTTAGGTATTTTAGCCAGGTATAGAGACTCTGCAAGAATACACATAATTGAAAAAAAAGAATTTAGTTATTAGCTAACAGAGAGAAGAGCTAGCTAGAGTTTAAGGAGCCACTAGACAAAGCATTACTATACTCACCACTCATATTAAGCTACTCAAGAAGTCTTTGCTGTGCAGGCAGGCATGAGCCAAAAGGGTAAGGATCACTTCCCATGGCTCTGTGGAGAGGAATCCCAGCATTTCTAAATTGCAATCTTCCATCAACACTTAAAACACAACATGAGGGCTCACAGCTAGTCCCCATCGGACTGTCTAGCTTGACCAGGCTTCCCTAGGTTATCTTTACCTTTATGATTTTATACCTTTTCATGCTGGTACTTTCCCTCTGAAATCGTTGTACATCAACAATCTCATGTACACACCCCTGCTTTCAAAACCTCTGCAGATGGCAGACTTTCACAGCAGTCTGGATCAAGGTCCAGCAGGTGTGTTGTGGCAGAGGTGGGCTTTGGATATATGTACACAGGCAACAAAACACCCAGAAAAGTCGGGTGAAACTCAGAGCTGCTCCTATAGACACAGAGGGTGCCAGGCTGGATTGGATGCCTTTTAGGTCTTTCCAAACTACATTGCTATAACCTGGTGTATATAAAGAAGTTTGGTACCTGACTTGGGATTTTCAATTCTCTAGATTCCATGACACTTTGACATTGAGCTTCCAGGCTATTTTGTGGATTTACCTTCGTTCTTCTCTTTGGATTTCAGTTTTTTCTGCTCAAATATCAGGAACTTGACAATTTGCTTTTTGAAACACTTTCTGACCAGGCCTGAAATTCCTTACAGACATTATTAAATAACTCTTTAGGGTATTTTTGGTTCTAATTAGTATCTTGAGCATTATTTCTAAATAGCAGTAAATTCATATGTTCATAAGGAAGCATTCACAGGATAAGCTAATACATTGTTCATTCTGGAACTTATGGATCATGTGGATCAATAAAGGCAAAATCAGAGACTGTTGCTGCTACCCAAACATAGAGGCAATAGAGAATTTTTCAACCCCTGCCACAGGAGGGTTGAAATTATTCAGAAAATGTTAAATATATTGATAAATTTTAAAAGGTATCTCCACTACAGACCTAAAAGAATAAATATTTTCAAACACAGATGAGAGTGTTCAAATCACAAAAATGAGTTATTATCTTTAATATAGTATGTGCCAAGATTTTCTACCCCACATTTTATTTATGGTATATAATTCAAAATCTACATTAAATATGAAATTGATAATTTTCCAGAAAGCTTTACTAATTATGCTGTTTAGAAACACTAGAATAAAGATTTTGCTAGTATCTTGCAGTGACTTGTTAACAAACATAAGAAAAAAAAGAAAAGCTAAAATTTTGGCTTATAACTGTAGACATCTGTGATTTGCATTTTCAGTAAAACTTAGCAGTCAGGTGACCTTTTATGTCAGGTCTGAATTCTAAAACAACAGCAAATGTCCAGCTGTGGTGTCTCCAGAACACATGCAGGCAATGAAAAATGGGTGACCCTCTGTGAAAAGTTCAGTTTATATGACTCACAAAACATGCACATGAACTGTGTGGAAGAAATAGATGCAACTATTCAGAATACAGTTCTGAAGAATAAAACTATCCTTTGACTAGAAATCATTTGCTTGACTAAAAAGCAAATACATTGTAAGAAAATGGAACTCCTGACTAAGGGACAGGATGTTACTTGGCAGAGAGAAGTATGAGACATCCCTGAAATACAATGAGCAATGAGGCAGGGAACAAATGGCTAGACAGCAGTTCAGAAGAAAATGACCAAGGTGCTGAAGTGGACCACAAGAAAAGTATTTCAGCAACACTATGCTAGTGCAGAAAAAAAAAAAAAGGCAGACTATATATCATGAGGTATAAAAATAAGATAGGCTATAAGGCTGAAATCTTTGCAGATCACATCCCCCTGACAAAAAACAACCAAGCTTCAAGAAGAGACAGAAGAAGCAACAAAGCTTCAAGAGAAGACTTCTTTTATGTAGAAGTCCTACAAACTGAAAAAACCCTCACCATGAATGTTCTGGAAAGGATGAGCAACAGCCTTAAACAAAACTTTCTCATGGCTACATCAGAAGATGTAACCAGACAGCTTTTGGCATACCATACCTTCTGAATGAGGCCAGTGATATGGGGACCCACAACAGAAACCTGGTCAACTCCTGGTCTCCCTCCACGTTTTATGTAATTTTTTGGGCGTGAACAGTTTGCTCTGTGAGCCGTAGCCTTAGTTGACGCGGTTTCTGTGAGGGATTTCCTCAGACAGCTGCCTGCGGTAATGTGGCACTGCACAGACTGGTTACGACCTGGCCCCGAGCCCCGCTGCGGGCACCGGGCACCTCCTCACCCCGTCCGCCTCGACGGCCAGAGCGCCCGGCCCTGCTCCCGGAGGCACAGGGAGCCTGGGGCTAGGGCACCAGAGGTGAAGGCGGCTTGGGGACATCACTCCTGCTCACTGGGGACTGGGCAGATCGGAACGTGTCCATTCTCTGTCCCTCTCGGTCCTCTCGGGCTACCCCAGCCCGTTGCCCTGTCCCTGCTCGGCTCACCCCGGACCCTGCAGCCCTGAGGCGCCTCGAGGAAGGGGCGGCCCGCGTTCCGTCTTAGGGAACGCAGCCAAGTGAACGAGCCGCGCTTCCCGGAGCGGGGGAGAAAGTTCCCAGAAGCGGCTCACCCAGCTCTTCGAGGTGGGAGGAGTCGCCGCCCTGGCCGGGGAGGGGCGGCCGAGACGCTTCCCGGCACTGACTGGGGGGGCCGGCGCGGTCCGACGAGCAGGGAACCCGGCTGACCCGGCCGTGAGGGAGCTCCCGGCGGCTGCAGGTGAGTAATGTGTCTCCCCGCCACGGCAGCTCCCCGTTCCTTCAGTGACGCCCCCTTCTCCTCTCCGTCCGTGGGCGTCCCGTCCGCCCTCGCTGAGGGGAGCTCTGTCTGCCCCGCTGAGGAACGCTCACCTCTCCACTCCGGCACTTGTTTTGAAGAGCGCTGTGGAGTTTTTACTGTGAATTTTAGCACTTCTGATGCCCTCTCCGCCCTTTGCCCGCCCGTTTTCCCGTGTTTTGCAGGCACCCTTCGGTACGGCGATGCGGGAGGGCTGGAGCAGCGCCTCGTACAGCATCTCCGTCCTCCGGGAACCCGCCAGCATCATCGCACACCGGTGAATTTAAGGTGCTTCATGACCGTCTAGTCTCCTCTGCTTTCAGGGTGCCACTGCTTAGATACAGCATAAAAGCTGCTTATTTGACTTGAGCAAAAATTACCTAGGTGGCTAGTGGGTAAAATGCCTTGTGGGATGAGGATGCTGCACCTGCCAAAGGTGATTCGGGTTTGGTTTCAACATTGCCTGTGGCCGCTGCTTCAAGAAGGTGTTGACTTGCTCAGAAATGCGAGCCCAGACCTTTAAATCCGGCATCATACAGAGAAAACTTGTTGCTCCCACTTTCTTTTAAGCAGCTGAAATCTGTTGCTTGATATCAAGGCCGTTTCAGTAAAATAGAAAACATAAATTCTAGTGCGGTTCCTGAAGCTTTTGGAGTTTGACTATTTTTGGCATAACCTTTTGTCTCTCCTTTTATCTAAATTTTGCATGCATGGACCTAACTCCAGCACAGTAAACCAAATAGATCCTAACAGAGTTACAAGTCGATAATGCTTGATAAATAGCTTCTCTACAATTTCTGAAGTTTCTTTTTTGATGGGGCAGGAGTAATTTTACCAAGTTGATTAATTGCTTTATAGTTTTAGATCCCATTTTCCCCCTATTTCAACTACTTTTTTGTTTGGATTCTTGTCTTTGTGAGAGCATGAAATACATATTGTTCGATTTTTGGCAGAGCTTTTTAGAAAAGCAGCAGCATCAAATGCTTCAAAGAGCTTTCTGTTTATCAAAACATAAGAGATAAAACTACCCCTCAGCGGTCAAATCATTACATATGTATTAGACCTTAATTATAGAAATTACTTTCTTTCTTATGCAGCCTTTTAAACTTGTTGCTCAGCCATTAAATTACAAAGGCTTATTAGGAGCTTTCAGTGTCTAATACGCAGATATATTTTGTGTATTTTGTGTAATTGAAACCACCTTTAAAATTGCTTGGGAGAAAAAAGCAAGTACAAGGACTAAAGGAAAGATTTATCCACTTCAGAATGTGGTATCTCAGATACTAATTTTCTTTTTAGCATTCAGGATTGTTGACAATCAAATTTTCTATTTTCTATATAAAGTGTGATTTTTGTTTTCAGAAAGGATCAATTTAGCTGGAATGTTTTAGGAGACACTACTTTACCAATGCTCCATAGCTTCCTGATGGCTTGTCAGGCCTCCTGTTTGAAGAAAACTGCCTTAGCTGGATGTCAGCTCTGCACTGTTGGTTTTCCAAAGGAGCTGTTGGGAATTGCAGAAATCAGGAGAGCAGAGGCACTCAGTGTTGTAGAGTCTTTGTACAAATAAAATCATTGACTTGGGGACTTCCAGCTGCTTTTGACAGTTACACAGTTTTCTCTTTATTTAGAAGACAATAAACCACATCAGGAGGATTAGTTAGCCTACCTGTGCTCTGCGTTTCTAGGGGTGCCTCTTTGTAGGCTGTGGATAGAGTTTATTAGATTTTAGCACTAAAATGTCACTTATGTTACCAATTTTGTGTTGTGTGGTAGAAACTTGGATTGTGCTTCTGATCCTCTGTTAGTTTATGAGGTAGAGGGAATAACAACATGGGATGAACAGTGTTACGTATTATCACATAACATTTTGCCTCATTGACAGTCTTCTTCCATGTCTGGTTTAGAAAAACTTGTTCAGTCCATGGTGTTCATGAGCTGGTATCCATATGTAATATCTAAGTACTCTCCATTAAATAGATTTAAGTATTCTGCAACTGAAAACATTTATTTTCTCAGCCTGTGTACATGCTCAGGTTCATTTAAGGATTTGGCTTGTGCCCTGGCAGCTATTTTAAATAAGCAAAGCAATGGGCACTGAGAAAACAAAGTTGTATTAAGTATGATTTGAAATATCTTCCTTTAGGAAGATTGCTACAAAACTGCTCTGCAGTCAGCTTTGACTAGATGTTCATAGCAGGGGCTTCATTTCCTGACACACACAGGTGTTCTAGGTGCTGCAACAGTAGGTGCACTGTATAGCTCCAATTCCCAGTCAATTGAATTCTGGTGCTTCAGTGACTTTGAAGTGGTGTTTGATGAAATGTTAGTCTTTGGTGTGTTTACTAGGTAAATAATGAGAATTTCTTTTTAATTTCATGCATGGCATCACAAAAACGTTGGCTTGGACAGGACTTCGGGGATCATGTAAGCCAGCCTTTAGCTCTGAAGGAGAAATAGTGTACCTGGAGATATTTATTTGAAATATTCACAGACCATCTACTTAAGGAAATTTCAGTTTCTCAAAGGTAATTTACTCCTGTGCTGTCTCCACTTCTTGAGTGACTCCTCCTTAATAGTGTTTTATCTGAACAATTCCTGTTGCTGCTGAATATTATTTCAATTGCTGTCAGGTCTCCAAATAATTATGTTCTATTGAAATATCTATCAGTGCTGATTAATTTCAAGTTAGGCAGGGGAGTCGTAAATTCATCTGTATCAGTTTTGTCACATCCCAGGTTACATTTTTCCAACAGGACGATTATAATTAGACTATGAAGGTATGATTAAAAAAAACCCCAAAAAACCAACTAGTGTTTTAGCCTGCAGGCTGACAAAACCAAGCAAGTCTGCTTTATTTCCCCCAGAGAATTTGAATTTTTATAAGAATGGAAAGAATGTATGCTAAAAATGAAAGATTTATTACTCAGTTAACTTCTGTAGTCCTGACAGATCATTTTGTGCCAAACTGACTTCAACTTGCTACTCATCATCTCCCCTTTTCTGGCTACCTGTCTTCATTCCCTTTGTTGTTCTCTTTTCACTTTTGGCAAGGATGTTGTTAATCTATTACCATAATTTTGCTGTTGATGCTTTTTTTATTTATTAAATTGGTAATGTATTTTGTAGAACTGTAGCCAAGACACAGACTTATAAATGATGATTTTATAAAAGTGCTTAATTATTGATAATACAGTGTAAGTGCTTGACATTTGTTGGTGGTAATTATTATGTGTGATTAATTTGTTAGTCAGAGGCAGATGTTTCTGAATAAAGAGGATTTAATTCAAAATACTGCTCTTATATTAAGGACCTTTTTTATATTAAGGAATTATTTTTTCTCAACTAGTGTTTCATTTATTTAAAATTATTTCATATTCTCTTTTGTTAGAGAATTCTAGGACTTCTCTAATGAAAACCAGTTTGTTACCTACAATTGCACATATTACCACAATTTATTTATTATGCACTGTTAAACCAGATTAGTAACATGCCAAATAGTGAAGACCATTGTCCCTATCCAAAATATGATTGTATTTTGGTAATCCTTATTAAATTACACTATAGTAGCATAAGGCTTTTTTATCAACAAAAGTGAATCTAGGCTGTGCAATTAGTGAGCTGGTGATGTAAATGATTGGAGCTAGATAATTAAATTAGACATTGGTTTCATGACAATAGTTGAGAATGGTTCTTATGAGCATAAAAAATTTTTATTTATTTTCCAAATAAGAAGTAACTTAATCAAATAGTCTAAAATGTCGATATTCCACAGTACCTTCCCACTGTTTTTAATATTGGATTTAAATTATTCATAACCAATGGGGCAAAGTTGTGTGTCCAACCCCAAAGATATTTACTAAATTAGGAGTCTTGCAGGGCCAGATTTTCATCATGCCGATATAATTAAGTCAAGAGATATGCTGCTGAACCTAACTGACGACCCGTGTGTTAAACTGTCTTAGAGCAGAGAGTTGAGTCCTTTGACTTCAAAAGCAGATTTAGTTTCACATTTTTCCTGAGGAGGGGGGGAAAGAGGTTTGTAAGATTTGGTTTTGTATCATTATATAATTTTATACAACCTGAAAAACAGCAATCTGCTGAAGGAGTTACAAGAAGTTTTAATGTGATCTGCCTTGTAAAAGTTTCTTTTTGTGTCATTTAGTTTCCTCTCTCTTATCTATATTGTCTTGTTTATTCCAGACAATACATAAGAAATTATTTTCACTTTTGGGTGCTAAAAAACCCTTGGAAAATCTAGGACAAAAAAAAGATTTCCCTAAATCAGTTCTTGGAATAGTCTAATAGTTGCATGTGAATTTGGCGAAGCTTATCAAAAATATTTAGATTCTTCACATATGGTAATCTTAGGGCTATATAAATACTTCTGAGGGTATTTGTTTAGGGGCAGGAAAGACTGCAGAAGCTTATGCATTAGGCAAGACAACACTCAGCTGGTAAATATGGGAGCCTGCATGTGAAGCATTTGAGCTCACAAGGAGAAGTTTGGGCACACTGTAACAAGGGTTCTTGTTGTGTGCATTGAGCCCTGGGTTGCAATGCTGCATGCAGGACTGTGTCATCTTTAGAAACATATTTTTTAAAAAAGTTTGAAGTCTTTCCTTTTATCCTTTGGAGGAATTCAGAGCTTCTCAAAACCATTGAATTTAATTAAACTTATTAGACTTAAGAGTCTACAGCTCTGAGGAATTAAATCAGAAGTTTTCTGCTAGAAATAAATTCTGTAGTGAATTCCTGGCCCTTCTGTAATCTGTAAATGTTCTGTCCTTAGCTTTAGTGAGGACAGGTCCTTTTGGTTCTCTCCTGCTAAGCAGTTGCAATGTCTGTTATGGAAGTAGTGATAGAAGACTATCAGTATTCTGCACAGCTTCAGAAATGTAAAATGTACAAGTTTTACATTAAAGATAGCTGTATCCATTATCCTCTTCCTGTTGTTTGTACTGCTTGTACCTTCTGTGCCTGAGAGCTTTAACCATACTACAGCCTGATGTTTAGCTTTCCCTTCAGCATGGGGGAGTTTGCAAGTGATTCATGTCTTCTGAAATCTAACGTACAATCAGTCCTTCAGAACTGGGCTGTGCAAGTCCAAGAATTTCATCCTGGCATAGTCAAAGCTGTAAATGGAATGCAAGATAGAGCTCTATGGTTCTTGAGATGACAATCCATCTGGGAATGGAACTTGCTAAGACTTTATATGTGTGTTTCAGCTCCAGTCTAACTGAAGCCCTCCATATATAGTGTCCTGGGTGCTAACAGAGGAGTTTGCTGGATTCATCAGTCAGGCTGTAGGTGGGGCAGAAATCACAAGGTGTTTTGCACCTTTAATACTCTTTTCTCCTTGCTAGGATGGATATTTTCTAACTTGTGCAGGAAGAAAGCCAAAATATATTAGGAAAAACTTCTGCTTCAATATTTATTTGAAATAAGTGGATTAAAAACTTTAAAGATATTGTGTGATTTGTTTGTTTAGACTCAATTGAACTTTTTGACTATAATGGTACTTTTCTGTAACTAGGTCCTAAAAACAAGATGTTTACTTTTTTCATTCCTTATCTTTCTTTGTGCGTTCTTCCTGAATTTCTCTTAAGCTTCCTGGAGTCTGTGTGATTGGGTTTTCATTAATTCATTCTTAAATATAGTAATATTATCTGGACTATTGTTTGGCATTTCACATTTCTCCTGAAAGAAACAAATAAATAAAAATGTTTTCTTTGCTGTTAAGTCTTATGCAGGAAAAGGTAGACGAATGATGAATCACTTAATGATTCTGGCAGTACTTCTCCCCCTGAGGATGTGCTACAGTACATACTCACAGCAAGGTAAATGTTTGATTTTTTTATTTGGAAGCAATCTACAGCAACTGAAGTTTTCAGCTTCAGTTGAAGCTGATTGTAAGTCTCGGATCAAGCAACATGTCACACATTTAATCAAATTATTCTCTTTGGTAAGGTGATGGAGCAACTTTCATTATTACCTTTTGTGACCCCATTATGCAAAATTGCCTATTGAATCCGCAACTTGCAATGATGTGAAGCCAAAGTGTATTTATTTTTTTTCTCATCCTCTTTCTCCTATCATGTGTAGTGTCATCTTCAAATAATTTATTTCCTCTTTGACAACTTCTATGGCTTTTTATTTCTTTCTTTTCTTTTTTTGTCTCATCTCCGAAACCATTAGCATTTCTGTTGGCTCTTTTCTGATTGTGCCACAAGATTCCAGGACCAGATTTTTATTTTTTACAATTCATATACTCATCCAATACAAATACGAAAAGCAAATATGCATATTTTAAGGGGAAAAAGTTGAATATAATGATAACTTTTCAAAAGGCTGTGTGTTTTAAGGTAAAAAATACTTCTTGTGTACTTGCTGCTAGCAATAGCATTTGGGTATGTCTCCATTAAAAGAAAAAAGAAAATTCTTAATTGACCTTTCTGTGACCACCACTAAAAAGGCAGACCTTACCAGTCTCTAGTCTGCATTATGAAAATTTTATTGCCTTTTTTTTAAGTTGGTGAAGAAAGAAGAGAGATGTTTGGGTTTTTTTAAATATATTTTTTATCATACTGAAGGGGTAATATATCTCTTTCAGACATTTCTTTTCTGTTCAACCTTGAAATTCATGTGTTCACACAGCACTCACCCAAGTCTCAGTTTTGAGACTTATTACTAGGACTCCTAGTATGGCAAAACTTTGTAACGCAGGCAAGTCCAGACAATTATTTCATTACAGTAACTTGGTCACTTGTTTTCACATGCAATTTTTCAGGAATAAAATTAATGTCTGTTGTTAATCATAACCATTCACATAGTCTTGAGTTAGCTTGCAAGTTAAAACAAGTCTTAAGATGCCTCAGTCACTTAATTTTGCTATGAGGGAATATTGTAACTGTGAATGCTGCAAATACTTCCACATGTTAAAACTACGCTACAAAATTCTTTAACACCTACATTATAAGTTGGTGGTCATCAACGTTTTGGATATATCCTTAACTATATTGTTTCTTCTATTTTTTAGTGCTGTGTATAAGCTCCAGCTGATAATCTAGACTGTTTTATGCCAAATAGAAAACAAAATAGTGTGGGATGTGAAGTGATAAGTCATCTAGCTGAAGACGGATAGTGGAGGGGCACTTGTACACATGGCGAAAAAACAGAAACTAATAAGACCTTAGCAGTTCTTTTATCAAGCTAATTAAGTGTGGCAGGTGGAAGTAATCCTTATGGCAAGAAAAGGGATGATATTTTCATTTGGACAAAAAGAAACAGTTACAGAGAGGAGATGCAGGCTCATCATCAATGCAATAGGCATAATAGTGACACTTGCAATTAGAATTTGCTAGAAAAAGAGCAGAAAAAGGATAGGGAAACTCAGAAGATATGCAGAAGTTTGTTTTAATGGTGCTCCCTGAAAAAGAAAGGGGTTTCTGCCAACTGGCTGGCTTTTCTTTCAGGTGTATTTATTTTCTTTCCCTGGACCCTTACTTTGTGCCATTAAATTTCATTGAGAGACTAGCAGGGTCCTTTCCTTCCCCCAGTTCCTTTCTTCCTCTGTTGCTTCAGCAGTTCAGACACAAAACAATAGAAAACAACAAGGCCCAGCGTTCTAGATCAGCTTGTGAATGTGAAATGAGATCCCTCAAGAGATTTGGTATATGGTGCTTCAGGTAAACGGATGATCAACATACAAGTAAGGTTGACTAGAGTACTGGAGACAAACAGCATTATAGTCAATTCTTTAGCATAAGTGGGATTTTAACAGTGTTTATCTTGTTTTGATGGTGAAAGTCTGGAAAATGTGGGAAAATGAAGTGTGTTTTGTCCTATCTTCCCAAAATAAAGTGATACTCCACTTCCACAGTTAAGTTTATGAATCACTGTGTTGTTTTGGTTGTTCTGGCTCCTTGCCTAGTCAGTTGTTGGCAGTGAAGTTAATAATATTTCTTTTTTCCAGTAAAACCTAAAATTGGTGCTCTGTCATCATTCAGTGAAATTTACCCCCAATCTTTCCACCTTGTTTATTTAATTCAGACAGTAATTGTCATAGGTACTGGGTTTCCTTATGGCAGTATAAAACTGATGCCCATAGTTTTTCAAAGGCAGCTGTGAAACAGCAGATACCCTTTTTAAGGAATACGTCATTACCAAAGCTAAAAAGGAAATTTTATTTCTGCATGTGAAACATTTTGCATTTACCTCACAGAGACATTAAGGCTGTGAATTCTGTTTTCACGGAAATTTACATGTTAATAATTTCATAGTAATTATATATTAAGACTGCAGTAGGACTTTATACAATATGTGTTGCATATATTTATTTCTCCAAAACACTTGAAGATACCACAGTCCTGGTTCTAAGACCATGTGTTTGAACAGTTAAACTTGATTTGTTCTCCAAGTTTATCTGAAGATGCCTATACCAGTAGTTTGCTCTAGATGGAACGCATATGGTTTTCATTTTGCTCTGACTTCTAGTACCCTTGAAAATGGAATAGGATAAAAATATCCCAACAGAGTTTTTGGATGATTTGCTAAAAGAAAGTCCTTTGTTCAGCAGTTTTTAATAACTTTGTACTTTTTTCCTCCATTTATTCTTTAATTATAGTCTGGGTTTATATAAACAACAAAGTTGTGTCAGTGTCTGTATTCTCATAATAAACAAATATGCTTATAACGTTTTATTTGCTTCCTTTGACTGACCAGAGATTGTTATAATTGCTGCTTCTCTTGAGCCTTTCCTTTCTTTCTCCTAATGTAAAAACCCCTGTGAAAACTGCTCACAGAGGTTAGGGTAATGCAGATAGTCCAGGATAAATTGCAGAATGATTTGGATATATGATGGCTACCAGAAGCATCTATCAAAATGTAGATTCTCAGTCTAAATCTCCTGAATTCTTGTGTTTCTGCTAGTGATTCATGGTGAAAGTCTCAGGTAGTCCAGTGGGCGAAGTGTATCTACGGGACAGGAGTGGAGGTGACAGTTTTGTGAGAGGGCTGCTGAGGTCACTCAATCCATCGTGTCCCTGATGATTCTGGCTGTAATGTGGTAGGAATGCACAGAATTAGTTCTATTTTATTAAAAGGTGTAGCTATTTTTGTGACTCTTTTTTTCTGCGTCTTGGTTAGGATAAACATTCTGACCTTGTCCTTCTGTAACAAGCAGAAGCACCTTGGAAAGCACCTGTAGCAAAAGAAAAAGCCTAGTTACTTGGACGTTTCAGCTCCCTGGCTTCATTAACAATCAGATCAAATTTAGGGCGTTTATGTTTGTTTAGTTTTCAGGAAGTAGAGAAATGACAAATCAGTGAGTGATACATTTAATCTCTTCCAACAGTTAGGGTTTTTAGGGAGGGGTCACAAAGGAATCATCTAAAAAGAGGAACCACTTACAGGGTTATTTGTAGTTCTTCACAGAGCAATCTTGCAGGGCCTTTTATTTCCCAGCACCAAAAGGGACTTCAGTCTGACTTGTAAACTTTGCTTTATCATGTCATGGTTTGGAATTAAATCCAGACCAAGAGAAGTATGCACGTGCCATTAGAACTAGGTGTCTAATTCCAGTAGAAGAATCCACGGCCATGACCTAAGCTCTGTGTAGAGCAAACAGGAATGCACTTAATACTAGACTATGATCTAAGCCAGCTATTGGAGGGAAACCTTTATCCTGTTCTGTTACAATAATGGTTTTGCATGAACTCATTTAGTCTGTATTATGTCAGAGATCAAAACTGAGCCCACAGTTTCTGCCCCAATGATATGAAGGCTTGCTGGGGTTTGGGATTTTTTGGGATTTAGTCCTTTTTAATACATTATGTTGTTCCTCTTCATAAAATTATGAAGGGATGGGTCTGTATTCCCATAAAACAGCTAGTAAATTAAGAGCATAAAGAAATTAAACAGCATACCAAATATTATGATGGGGAGCTATTGAATAGATTCAGGAACTTAATTTTAGCCTGCTGATTCCTTAGGAAGACTTATCTTTCCTTTTGTCATCATCAGCATGGGTCCTGATCACTTACTTTTTTTCCTTCAGAGCCATCTAGTGTGGAACCTACTTTACCTCTAACCACTGTTTTTTCAAATCTGCTTTGTAACTTAGCTAGACAGTAATATTTTTGAGCCCTTCTTCTGCTCCTAGAATCCGATGTGTTTCCAGTAACGTACCTTAACGTTTCCAAGGATTTGGATCTTCAGCGGCTACTGGTGGAATGGGATGTTGTCAAGTCAGCACATGATGCTGAGCTGGCAATATCTTTTGAGATACAAGTCCGTCGAACTGATGAAGCTTCTACTGTGTGGACAGTAAGTATACTTAGAAGAGAAGTATACTAGTCATTTACAATGATGGAAGATGTAGTGATGTCTCTTTGTAAAGTCCCTGTCCTGATAGTTTTCCTTAGCATCTAAGCGAGCAACATTTTCTGAAGAGGAGATCACCCAAATAATAGGCTTAGACCTATTCTGGCTGGTTTTCTGCTTGTGACTTCTGTATGGGAGCAGTCTCCAAAGAAAATTTAGAACTTAAACTGAAAAACTGCACTAGCTCATTTAGTGTTGCTATTTGTCAGAAAGTACATAAAACAGACAAGGACTTATTTTTCTGAAATCAGGGATCAATATTATAAAATAGGCATTGTTATAAATCACAGTTTACTTTGATCACCCTAGTTGGTGGTGTTTTGTCTCTGAGTTTGAAGAACCACATCTTCACTACAAATGAGCTCTATGCAGTTCTGAAGATTTTTACCACATTGATATGCTGGATAGGATTTTTAGCCCAATGAGTACATCTCACCCTGAAGTCAGTAACTGTGGCCATATAGCTACAAACAATTAAGTTTTGGGGTTTTTTGAAGTGTCCTTCAACAAATTCTTATTAACTTGTTGGAAGGAAGGAAATGTGTTTCAAATCCAGAAATATAGTCTGTTCTGTTTATTTGTAATAAACATGACAAATTACTTTGGATGTCACTACCATACAGCAATATATTTGCTTCTGTGTTTTTCTGAAGTATGTGTACCAATAAAGAAGCTCTGTGAGTCTGCTCATACCAAAGCATGGACAGCCTATATAACTTCTACAGCTCTAGCCACGTTCCTCCAAAGCAGTGGTAATATAAAAGTGCAGGTGTTGCTGATGGAAAGCAGTACTGGGGAGAAGTTCTCTACTGCTCAGTGTGAGTCAGGGCTTTGGCACAAATCATACGAGCAGCACAGATCTATATGCTGAGAATCTAGGGTGGTTGCTATAAGAAGAAGTACTAAAACATGTAGAATGATAGAATCTCAAAGGTTGGAAAAATTCTGTAGGGTCATTGAGTCCAGCTGTTAACCCAGCGCTACCAAGTCCACACTAAACCACATCTCCAAATGCTGAATCCGCACATCTTTTAAATCACTCTAGGGATGGTGACTTCACCACAGGGATACGTAACCCAGAGCATTAGGGCGCATTTGTAGGCAGCAGCTTATGTAATAGCAGACACAAATAACCTACAGAGAGTCTCTCAGAGCAAATCTGTGTCATGAGAAGCAGGGTCTCACTCCCGAGTATGTCAGCACATCAGTCACTCCCACCACTGCTAGCACAGATCTGTAAGCAGCTGATTAGCTGACTAATTACTTAGTGTGAGATCACATGTAGCTAGCAGAGTTTCAGACATTCATTTTCAAAAGCATTTTTCTCCTTTGAGCTTTCCCGCTGCTTTTGATTGTATTTCCAAATCTTCACATTGCTGTGTTTTCAATACTTTGCCTTACTGCTCTTTGTTTGTAGGAATTTCAAAATGTCACACTTGATAAATTGGGAAAGCCTCTTCATTGGGCATGGGATTCAGACATACCTTTGGAGTGTATGTCACATGCTGTGAGGATCAGGAGCAAGGCCCAAACATCAAAAATCTGGAGTCAGTGGAGTTTTTGGGAGACTCTTCCAGGTAAGCAAAACAAGACTTTGTAATATTGGGGTTTTGTTTCAAGTATAAAACTAGTTTGTAATTCACCAGTGAATGTAACCATGGAGGACAGTTCAGGAGAGACAGCATCACATCAAGAATCCATTTGCTTAAGCACTAACCAGTTCCTTATATTTTGCTGGCGATAACAGAAGTTCTTCAGGAATTGCTATAATTTTCAGGCTATCTCCCTAGTCAAAAGTTTTAAAGCTTTTTTTTACTCACACATTAAAACAATGTAGTAGGTGAAGTGACATGGGATCTTGGATAGGCACATTCCTGGCCCAGACTCGGGGAAAAGAGGGGAAGCACAGAGCTAGGGGCTACATGATCTGATGAATGTGTGGTTTTTGTCTGGGATTCATAGCTTGAATTGGTATTACAGAAGCAGAGAGAAAGGAGCAAGTCAGCTCCTTATTTCACTTGGAAGGAATGTCTTCTGAATTACATGAGAATAAACAGAGAGTGAACCAATAATGTGATTAATGACATCACAAAATTTATCTTTTTGGATTACCATGTCTTACTAGAGTGGTTTGGTTTCCAGAGAGTCTTGTTTAAACAAAATATGTAGCTACTTTAGAAAACATGACTGTAGTGATTTTATAATGAAACACTCATTTGGAGCAGCAAGGGCATCTATGAATGGATAATATAACATTAGCAATTTCTTGTGTAAATGCTTAGTTTTGTGTTCTCGTTGAATGCTGCTGCCTTGAGCAGATTTTGAATTTTTTTTTTTTTTTAATTTGCAGGGCTGAACAGTTCAAATAGAAGTGGGCCACAAATCTTTCCAAAAGAAAAAATTTTAGCAGAAGGCTCTAATATCACTCTTTGCTGCATAGGAGGGAAAGGTCAAGCCATTAAGGAATTCACTGTATTCCCAAGTATTGATGTTTTCAAGCACACAAACAGTCAAGTCAGACTTCTCACTGTGGAAAATCTGTCACATGACAAAGGGTCTAACATTCATGTCTACTGTTTCGATGAGGATAAACGGTCACATGAAGCAGCTTTCTTTGTGGGTAGTAAGTGAATGCGTTGTTACAGTTTTATTTTCCTCTTGTTATTAACTCAAGAATGACTGTAGAAAAAGTGGATGGGGAAAAAAGCTTGCTGCAAGTCATCATGCTCTTGTCATGTCTGGCTGAACTCTGTCTGACTTGAGATTTGTAAATTTATATAGAGAAAACAGGAAAGAATAGCATTAAATTAATTGACCCTATGACAGGTGGTTGATTCATAAATATACCCACCCATTTAGAAGTTCAGCTTCCTTGTCTATGTGCATGTGGTAAAAACTCAGCACAGTCTCCTTTTCAAAGGCCAATAGCAATTTTTAAAGATAGAAAAGAGTGCAGTTTGAGTAAATGAATGGATGAGTATTAAAAAAAGATAATGGACTATAAAAGTGTTTGATTGCTAATGACTCATGGTATTATCCTGACTATCTCTGCAGAGTGGCCATTGAATAACTCTAATTTCAGTAATAGCATCTATAATAAACCAGACTTTGTACTTATCCATTATTTCTAGCTTGTTAATGTATTAAAAAGGTTGATGATTTTTGCCTTGACTTCCATGATGTTGTTTTTTTGGTTATTTTGTCTGATAAGAACCACCTGACACACCTAAAGATTTTTCCTGCCAAACTCAAGACATGAAAAGAGTAACATGTACTTGGAGAGAAGAAGAGACCTATCTCTATGGAAAGAATTCACCACGCTACACCTTGTCTAAAACGTAAGTCTCATTATTAAATTAACTCTGTGCTGTACCAGTCACCTTCTTTTCTTCTTTCCCTTAGAATCTGTGGATTTGTCCATGTAATTAGCTGCTTACCTTTTTCCACCTCACTGATCACTTATTTAACAAAGCTTGAGTAGTACTGAACTGCTCTGAATCAGACTAGCTATAACAAAGTTGGCGGTCCTTTAGATCAAGTTCTGCCTGATAAAGCTTATTCTAACCATTCTTTTGAGTTAGTATGTTTGGATATTGTTCTGTAGATATGAAGACACCCTGAAATCAGGATGTAGATAACTTAAAAGTATAACATAATTATTGGGTAGCACACACAACAGATAACTAGGATCTGATCAGCTGGTAGGCTGAATATTAGTGTGCTCATGATCCTTTGGCACTAATGCTGACTCAAACCTAGCACTTTGCCTGATTAACCTCCCTAGTTATTTTCCTTTAGGATTTTAGAGCTTTACATGTTGATGTTATCCTTCTTGAGTCTTTGAGCCACTGACAATCCTATCTCAAATGTCCTTCTTGTGTCTATAATTTCTGTAGTTTCAACTGACTTCTTTACTTAAAAAAAAAAAATCTTCAGGCTTTCTCATAGCTCTTTCTTAGCAGTCTGAGTCAAGACAGCACAGCTATGGGATATCACACATGGCCCTTGCATGTGGAGAGGGCTTTACAGCAAGGTCTGCAGAGAAAGGGAAACTCATAAAACGGGACAGATGCCTCAAAGTCACAACAAACTTTCATCAAAAGATCTCAGCAGAAAACAGGCCAGCATTGCACATACATTCCTGGTCTCCACATCATTCACTTCCATTAAGATACTGGGATGCTGATTTAAAAATGGAATATTAGAAGATGCACTTCAAGGTGCAGTTGAAATTACAACTTCATTTAAAAGCTTAATGGTAAACATGTAAACTACTTAAGTCTTGGCAAACAAATCACTGGTTTAGACTATCCATAAGGAAGTTTCTAAAAGCAATGTAGCTGTATCTTAAAAAAAACAAACCTGGATTTCAAAGGAAACTTTTTTTAAAGAATATTTGTATTCATCATACTTCAGGCCAAGGAAAAGAAGTGGGTGGCTTCTTATATAAGGCCCCTCAGCCTTATATTTTATGATACTGTATTCTAGTTGGACATCAGAAACTTCCAAGATCTATGTTGATTGTATATTATGGACAACTCTCTTTGCCTCGCTCCTACCTCTCCCTTTCTTTAATAGGTCATCCCAGAAAATGGCTCTGTGCAAAGCAAGTTGTTCTAAGCAGTGCTCATGCTCTTGGAATATAGGCCAGCAGTGGATCTGGAATGTCACAGTGACTGTGGAAAACCCACTGGGAAAGAAAACTGCCACAGATGTTTTTGATGTAAATCACAGATGTAAGGTTTTTTTCTATACCTTTTTTCAGCTCCTTCTGAGCTTGATACTTCTGTGCCGTGGTTTGAAGTATGGAAGTCCTTGATTTTTATCTTCCCAGTTTAATTACTTATCTGTCCCTGCTCTCTCTTCAGTTTCACCTTGGGGAAGTTGTATGAACAGTAGAAAACAGCTTTACTCCAAACGTCACATTTGGTTATTGGGATTACCCCTTAATGTTTTGAAATCTGCCGCATTGCTGAAGCTGGTTAATGGAGGAGAAAGCAAAATGATACAAGGATATAAAATGGGGCGTTTAAGCAAAATACCTGTGTAGGTTACTTGGGAATTGGTATGATACGAGATGTGATACATGTGTAGGAGCTATTGCTGGGAAAGAAGTGATGGTGCTAATCTGCTTTTGGTCCTAATATGGGACAGTAACCTCCACTGTGCTACTGTAAGGGAGGAAAAGTAGTTCATCAGTGACAAAAGGCAGGTAATTCTCTAAGTATCTAATGGCTGTGGTTCCTTGTTCCCTAGTAGCTGCATCCTTTATGTCAGTGTGCCCCAGGTCCCCTAAGCTTCTTCCTACTCTTGCCTCAAAACAACTGGGTGTTTCTTCAGTCTCCAGCAGTATTTCTGGTTCTCCTTGAGTCCTCTTCAGTGTTGCCCAGGTCCTGTGGTCACCCAGCCTGTTTGAAGAAGCAGGAGGCAACATGTGCTTTGTGCAGCTCAGAAGCTGACAGGACAATGGCCTAGGAGGCTGTTGGTGTAACTGCTGCACCCTGGCACTGCTTCCTTCCTCAGAGGCAATGCTGACAGTTTTGCAAGCCACACTTTTTTATATGAAGAAACTTATGTTAAATGTCTGAGTTAGATTTGTCTCAGAGAGGCATGAGAGTTCTAAAATTTGATAATCTGATTGTTTGGAAGTGGAAGAAACAGGTCAAGAAAGTGGAGGAGTAAACTGACAGGTATGTAGGGAGATAACACAGTGTCATAAACTCAGTTTTCATGGGAAGTCAGGCTAGAATAGTTTACATTCAATGTAATAAGTACTTTAACATTTACTACAATATTATTTTTCTGGTCCTAGTGATATTTGCAAATTAAAGAAGTTATGTATAATATGTGTGATGAGTTAAGCTTTTAAATAGTGATTCCTCTAAAATCCTTCATGTTTTCTCTGATCCTACAAATATTTACATTAGGATTTTCCTTACTTAAAGGATGACAGTAAGTAAAGGAAAATGTAAATCCATTGTTTCCAATTCTGCATGTGCTAGTTTGGACCTTCTGTATCAAACTCTTTTGAGTGTGAAAGTCCTCAAATTATATTTCATGGAGTAGTGTAATTCAGTCATTTGAAGTTTTAGGGTAAATGGCCTAGAGTGTAAGCATTACCCCTCACCTGCATTGCCATGCCCTCACATTGCATTGCATTCCTCAGTATTATACTGATAATACGGGAGAGTTAGAGATTTACTTCACTTGCTGAATACTCTTACACAACAGTAAAGAATCTCTGAAATCTTTTGGAAGAAGTAGCATTGTCACTGTTTACTGGAGGATAACTACTGACAGGAGTCAATGTTAGAGTTGTGAATAAAATTTTTGTCAAAGAGGTCCAATTCTGGGGTGTAGAAATCTGTCAAATGTTACCATATTACATCAGGAGCTTCTGCCAGGCCCTGAAATAGAGAATTTTAATGGTTTGCAATGAATGTTTCTCTTCCTTTTGTCCATGATGTTTTAAAACATTTCTAAGTCAGCACAAGGGGATTTTTAAACCTTGTGTAACATTTACATTCTGAAATGAAGTTTTAAAGTGTATATGTGTTTCTTCAAGATTAGGACAAAAATCTGTATTTTTATTTGCTTTTACTACTCAGCTAAAATATCTTAATATACTATTGCATGTATTTTATGTTTTGCAAGAGCTAACTCAGATTTTCCATTGGCAGTGTATCCCACTGCACCTTTCCAGGTTTGGGAAGATTGCACAGATACAGAAATGACATTACACTGGAATTATGAAAACAATGAAATTGAACTCTTTTGTCAGACTGAAGTGCTCCAACCTGATGGCAAAGTAGAACTGGTATGAAACCTGAATTTCCTAAACAAAAATATAGTGAGGATCTCTCTGATGTGATTAAAAAATAATTCCCCAGCAGTATACAAATACACTGTAAGTCTTGTGGGCTTGTTGATGTGTCTGTTTCTGGATTTGTTTGCTTCCTATGCTCTACACTGATTATGCAGTCCATGTGGGCAGCCACTGTTTGCTGTAATTCACACTCCAAGCATTACCTCTACCCTGGCAGAAGTATGTGGTATGACTGGTCAGCTCAGTGCTTTGCTGAATGGGTTCTGAGATCTGTTGAAGTTAGTGAAAACACTGAAGGGCCTAATAATTGTTAAGTTGTATAATATATTTTATATATATATATATATATATATATATATATATATATATATATATATATATAAAAGCTACTGGTAATCTTGATTTTTTTTGTTGCTCATGCCATTTCACACTCACCAGAGCAGTGCTGAAGGTTTCTTTTGTATCAGTCTAAGCTTTTTCTGTGTGCTATTGATTGTAGTTGGTGGTACAGAGTCTGGTTTCTAGTGATGGAATCCCAGATCAGTTTTTCTTCCCTTCCTCTTAAATCTCCTTGAAGATTATTTGACTAGATTCCTTACCTTTTTCCACCTCTTCCACAAATGGTGAGCTTGATGGACTCTGCCCATTTACTGTCACCTCTCTGTAGCTCTTTACTTAGAAGGCAGCTTGCCTCTAGCATATTAAATAGGCACACTGCAGATCACAGTCAAAAAGGCAGTACAGATCACAGTCAAGCTGTGTTCTGTCTTTATTGTAGCTTAGGATTGTAGCTGTCAGATCAAGTGACCACTGCAGTTGGCCATTGCAGGAGACAGTTTTGAGAAGAGGCTTAAAAGCATGCTGGCTTTTTGATTCTTACCAGAACTCACTCTGTCTCTTAAGAGAGAGTGAGGTAAAGGCTGGGAAAAAAACACAGAAATAGAAGGTGACCGTAGATTCCTCTGCATAGATCTGGAACAACATCCTACTTTTATACGAGGTAATAGCCCAAGACTCTTGTGAGGGCCAGATTTCAGTAAAGTCCCTCCTGGATGTAAAAAGTACTCATGTGGAGGGTTCTGAGTAACTCAGACAGTTACCCAGAGGTGGCTTCCAGGCCTCGTTTTGAATCTCCCACAGTTTTGATCTTGTGCATTAGTTGCCTTTTTTTTTTTTTTTTTTTTGATTGTTGTTTCATGACTATCTTTCTCAAGTGATGCTTAACTGGCTCTTGCAGGGTCTAGAGGAAGAGCTGTTTTCTCAGAGAAGAGCACCTTGCTGAGGATGCTGTTCTGAGCTGTGCCTGTTATGTCTCTGTGTTTTGCAGCACAACAGCTCCGCCGTGGACTCAAGGCGCATCACGGTGCGTGGGCTGCAGCCGTACTCGGAGTACACGGCCAGGGTCCGCTGCGGGGCGGCCAAGCACTTCTGGAGGTGGAGTGAGTGGAGCCAGCCCCTGACCACCAGAACAAAGGAAGGAAGTATGTCCAACCCATTGAGAAGCAAATTCTGAGGGATGTTCCTTGCTCGCCACCTTTCTTTGCTGTTTGTTGTTGCTCTTCCCTTGTGTAGCTAAAGCAGAGGCCTGTTGCATGCATGGAAGAAACACACTAAGCAAACTTCAAGAAGATGACTTCTTAAATAATTGTCAGCCTACCTTCTAGTCTTGAACATTCCCAGCTGTGCAGGCAGTGGGAAATTCAGTTGACTGGGAAGATGGATAGACTGAGTTACAGTGCCCTGCGAGGCCTGGAGGAATGGTGCAGAGGTGGGAACAAGTCTGGTGACTGCAAGCAAAGATTTTCTAGGGAAATTAAGCAGACTTTAATTCAGAAAAAGGAACAAATGGAAAATTATGTTAAAGGATGATGTCTGGGCAAGACCTGGGAGTGATGGGGAGAAGGAGGTGTGGTGAGTGGAATATCTTCAAATGGGAGGAAGCAGTTAAACTGCCTATCCTTTCCACACCCAGAGCATTCTCATTTTATTGTTTTGTTGTATTTGTTGCAGCTCCGTCAGGGAAACTGGACATATGGAGAGAAATTACACCAGTTCTTGGGGGACTAAATGTGACCTTGTTCTGGAAGGTGAGACATCTCTACAGAAATAAAAACAAAGCCCTTCATAAAGGGGTTGGAAATTTTTCCCATGATTTGTGTGCAGCTGATAGCAATCCAGTATGAAAATGTCTTTTAAAAATCTAAAACAGATTGTATATAAAATATCTCAGAACACATGTAGCTATGATGGTGTGGTGTCCTGGAATTTCAGACATACAATTCTGTTTTTCTAAGTATTATAACAAGATAGATCCCATTACCAAGACTTCTGCATTTCCATTTCGACCATTATGTATGAATATATGGAAACAAGTGTTTATATTCTTACAGAAATAACACATCCTGTTGTTATTTAAAATTCTGAATGATTTTTTCATATTTTTTCAGCAAAATTTGCTAAGTTGTTGTTCTCTTCCTCCATAACTTTTTTCCTCAGCAAACACCAAGTTTTCAATCAAATGGAAAAATTATTTCATATGTAGTAACCTTGGAAAAAATAGAAGATGGCTCCCAGCCTGAAAGCATCTCCTTTTCTTCAGTCTACAATAGCACAAGGATTTTCATTGATAACCATTCCTACAGAATCAGTGTCGTGGCAAAGAACAATGCTAATTTTTCACTTCCTTCAGTATTGATCATCTCTAGAGCTACAGATAACAGTAGGAGTATTTTCAGTTATATTACTAGAGTTTTGTTTCTACCTCTTTTGAGTGAAGATATAATTTATCATCTTGGGCAACAAATTAACCTTACCTCTTAACTCACACCACTGCTGTATGAAAATTACTACTGTATCTTTTCCTGCAGGGTGGCAGCTGTGTGTTTACTAAGCTGAAGTGCAGAGATTGTCTCCACAGAGCAAAATACATTTAGCCTAAAACTAGGGCCTCAGACCTGCAGTAGCTGCCTTGATGGTCCTGCCAGTGCCAGTGTGATAAGCCTCTTGTGACTCTCTGACTCTAGGTTGCTGCAGCTGTTTTTTTTTGGTGAATATGTAGTAACAATTGCTGGATAGTTTCTGAACTGTCAGCTTTCAGCATGTGAAAGACCCCATATGTCATTTAGTGAAGGAGTGCAACTCTTTTATTTTTGTTTTCAACTGGTTTATTGTTGTTTTCAAGTGGTTAGTTATCAGAGCTGTACTGTATTTATTTATGACTCTGCAGTGTCATGCAGGACAATAATAAGAGATTCTGTTTTGTTCTTTTCTAGGCACCGAAGAGCTTAAGGAAGGACAGGTTAATGGTACAGATGATGGCATTTTTATATCCTGGGAGCCCAGAAATATATATGACAGTTACATTGTTGATTGGTGTAACTTTCCCAGGTTGCAGCCTTGTGATTTGCAGTGGAAGAGATTTGGACCCAACACTTCCAGTGCTGTGATCAGCTCAGGTGAAAGCTAAACAAATATTCTTTCTGACTGTGCAGCAGTTCTTCAAGTTGTGGGTAATAATTGAATTTAGGAAACAAAATTTTTTTAAAATATTTTGAATATTGAATTCTGTGCTGTGCAGGTGTAATTCTTCAAAGGCATGTGACATCAATTTTTCCTACCAAAGTAATTAGACACACAAATTTGCCAGCACCATTAAACTTTGGAAGGCAGCATGCCATATTAGAAAAGTCAACACAGTATTTTAGACAAAACCTCTTCTGAGTGGCTTATAGCAGCATCTTGAAGGAGGATTGTGAGGTTAATGAAGAAGTTAAAATAATTTAGCAAGAGAAATGCAGAAGGGCACTCTATCCTATCTGTAACATGGATCAGAAGTTTAGACTCAGGCAATTTAAACCCATGGTGTAGTTAGAGGTTTGGTGCTGTCAGTGTGCCACAAATGATGCGTTTCAGCACCAGCTTAGGATCAGTTGCGTGTTTTTTATCCTGTTTGTGGCCAGCAGACCTGAATCCTTTCTGTCTGTGTGAAAGTTGCTCTGATATGCTTCCACAGCTGCAAGAATTTAGCTTTCCTAGTGTCTCTCAAGCTGAGAGCTCATTTTGGAATGAAATTAGTTTGAAAAAAATTTGATTTAATACACATAAATTTGCAATAAAGGAGCTGCACCTCAATTCTCACAAATGTATGGAAACCTGCACGTAATGAATGGGACTATGGTAACACATGGGAAGAGTATTGTCAAATTCTTCAGTGGTTTGCACTTGCTTAATGTGAATGGGAGTGGATGTCTGTGAGGATAACAAGGAATCTTGATACCTGGATATGTGTTTGCGTCAAATATCCCAAAACACAACCTTTGCCTCTGCCAGAAACATAAATGAAATTCTCTTTCTTTTTGGTGCATTTGGAGCCTATTGTTCAGTCACCTTGAATACTGTATGGGGAAAAAATATATAAACCTCTCTCCCAGTTCTCTCTTTCAGACAGAATAAATGTGTTTAATTCACATAATGCACACCAAGAATTGGCTTGCCCTCTGTCTTCTCCTTCAGTTGCTTCAATAGAACTCAGAGAAGGATTCTAATAGGTTATTGACCTCGGTAGGAGGCAATTAAATAAAAGTAACATTGAAAGACAAACCATAGCCTATTTTTGTTCAACTGTTTTCTAGCTGCTTTTGTTCCGGGGGTGAGATACAAATTCCGCATCTATGGCTCTGTTGCTAATAGAGCGTCCTTACTGGAAAAGAAGATTGGTTATCTTCGGGAGCTGCGTAAGTTGGCAACATATTTGGGGTTTGTCCATTTGCTGAATTGATCTGTCACAAATGGAATAATTGCCTCCTTCTACAGCTAGATAAAATTGGGAGTTTTTGTGTTCTTTCTGTATCTTTAGTGAGGCATTTAAATGTTCTGTGTCAACATACAGGCCCTACTTGGAGGGTATTTGGCTAGTGGAGTGACCAGGTAGAGCCCATGTTTATTAGGAGAGCTAAACAAAGCTGTGATTATCAGTTATTGCTGATAATGTGCATGCATGAAGGCCCTGTGAAGCTGACAGTTTCTGTAGAGAACTTTGTTCAGCTTTTAAATACAAGAAAGATACAAAAACATAAACACCACATGGGAATGTGGATTTTTCAAATGATAAGAGGAAACAGTCTTGAAGAATAATTGCAAGTTTAACTTCAATTTCCTTTCTTCCAGCTCCTTTTCTTGACCCTATTGTGAGAAAAGTTGACCTGACTTACAATTCAGTAACACTGTCTTGGGATTCTTACCTCACAAATGAGTCAGAGCCTGGTTTTGTAAGAGGCTACCATGTTTATGTGTCACCAATACAAGGGAACTGCAATTTGAAGGGATCAAAAAAGCACATTCTTTCAGGTAACTGAGCTCTCTGCTACAGAAGGTTGTGTCATTGATATAGGTGAAAGACTTGTTGGTATTGCAGCATCTTAGAAAGTTCACATTAGGCGGTCTGGCTGGCTCATTCAGCCTTCTCTAGATTTCAACTCCTGTTGCTTTTGGTTCCTCTCTGTGTTTGAGGTGCTGGTAGGCAGAAGTGATTCCTGGCTTTATAGTGATTTACAGTCTGCATTCTGTTGTTCATGACTTCTTTTTTTAGCTCCAGAAAAGTCTTTGGTACTACAGGAGGAGTTCTGCCTCTTGTGATGTGAGTTCTGGATGAATGTTGAAAAACATCTGTTTGTGGTCTACTTGTATAGAAGTCATAGGCATTTTGGTCTTATTAGGGTTTGGGGTATTTTAGGAACACATGGGATATTATTTATTTCCTTCAGAATTGGAGCACTGTATAAATTCCCGATGTAAATTCTTTTTTAGTGAAAATATTTGTGTGCATACTCTACTGGAGTTCCTTCAGCAGAACTGAGCTGTGAAGTGGCACAAAGCCACAAATTTATCTCAGACCTTTCTGTTCCACATGCAGAACTGCTCCAGATGACTTTGCTCCGTTATAATTTTCAGATGTTTCCAACATGTTAAAAGAATATGTTTTAATTTTTTTTCCATGCCTCTTCTTCTGCTTGGGTCATGTCCTGTGTTCTGCTGATTAGACTAGTGCCATGATGAAAGGTATAGTTTGGACTGAGGGAGGCTTATGCAGGTCTTGTCAGAACTGAACTAACCATACAAGTACCATAATTCTGTAAGCAGTCCCAGTTACATTTTGAAAAGTTTAAATCAGAGATTTTCTGCTTCACTGCTTCTGCTAGCAGACAAGGGGTGTGACTGAAAACAGTAGAAATAAGCTAACCCATTTCTCCCTGGGGTTTTGGAGTTGCACATAGAGAGGCAAAAGAGCTCTTTTTTCAGGCAGAGGTTTCTTGCTTTTGATTGTCTTCAAAGAAATTGACATAAGGTTAAGGGCTAAAGGATTCTAGTAAAAAAAAAAAGGCAAAACTCCAATCATTCTGGTACAATGCTCGAGGAAAAAGAAATTAAAATAAACAAGGTTCAGTCTTTGACAGCAAGTTGTTAGGTGTCTGCCAGAGGGGAGCAATGCTGTGGCCAGTCCAGTTAGAAGGGATATGCGTCCCGCCCAGTGGCAGTGAGTCAGGATGCATCATCCCTCCCGGAAGAAAGCATGCAAATGACAAAGAAGGCGGATTGCAAATGTTTTGTTATTTCAGTTAACTGGTTTTGTAATATTTTGTGGACAACTTACTGCAACCTTTCAGTACCTAACAGGGAGCTTATAAAAAAGATGGAGAGAGACTTCTTACCAGGGCCTGTACTGGTAGGACAAGTGGTAGTGGTTTTAAACTGAAAGAGTATAGGTTTAGATTAGCTATTAGTAGAAGATTTACTTTGAGGGTAGTGAGGCTCTGGAACAGGTTGCCCAGAGAAGTTGTGGATGTCTGGAAGTGTTCAAGGCCAGGCTGGATGGGGCTGAGCAACCTGGTCTAGTGGAAGGTGTCCCTGTCCATGGAAGGGGAGATGGAATTAGGTGATCCTTAGTGTCCTTTCTAACCCAGAACATTCTATTATCCAGTGATTCTGTCTGATCTTTTCTTTTAGATGAATCAGAGCTATGTAAATACACAATTGAAAACCCAGAAGAAAAGAGATACACCGTGAAACACCTGATGCCAAACACAAAATACAAAATAGTGGTTAAAGCATTTACAGGTGGAGGAGAGACTCCCATTGTTGACTTTAGATACATAGATACACCATATAACTGTGAGTACTGGCTGTGAATAATATCCCCTAGCAGAAGGATGGGATGATTTAGAATGTTAAAATAATCTTCCTTTATTAAGGGAAAACATTTAATTCAATGCAATATTCACTTAAGAAAGACTCCAACTGAGAAATGATACAAGCATACCAGCATGTCATTTTGATACTTTTAAGTAGAAAGGATTTTTTCTAAATTTTAGAATGAGCCTAATTTACATATTTATTTAAGTATTATATCCAATATATGCTCATTTGCATGTATAGTGAGTCCTTTTTTGTTAGAACTCATTGAAGAATTGTATTTAGATTTAGCTGGTTTTCTAATATAGGAAAACCTACAGACTTGTGTGCAAACAGGTAATTCCTGTATGGACTCTTGAACTTCTAATGTTGATTCTTACTCTCATCAGTCTTTAAAACTGTTACCAAGTTCACTCCTTCATAAGTCAGTACAGAAGGGTGGTTGGCATGGGCACAGTAGTTTGCTAACTGGGCAGATTTGATCACCAAAGCAGAAGAGGAAATCACTTGCCCTTAACTTTTTCCCTTGAAAATACCAGTCAGCATGGTTGTGAAACTTAGGATCCAAACTAGAGATGCCTGGTTTTGAAAAACGTTTTAGAGCTGGAGATGAAGGGAAGGGATGGGAAAGGGAGAAGCATTGGTTTATACAAGGAGAGTCCATGTTTTTGGCTAACTGCTACAGTGTCTGACCATCATGGCACCCTCACAAACACTGTTCTGCTTCTAACACACAAATTCCAGCTCCCATCAGCCAGCCAGACATTTGTACAGCCAAGCAGAGAATAAAGCATTTAATTAACCCTAAGGAGATACAAGAGATACAATGTAGCATGTGTCCATTCCCTCCTGTGGTTTGTGGTAGGGGTACACAAACTCTGGCACTGGGCAGGAGAGCACTGGACACGGCAGCGGGAGAGCAGGCACTAACTAGTGCTCCCCTCAGCCCACCTACAGCCTCAGCTCTTTGTGGACAAAGGCTGTCTTCCAGCTAGAAGGAAATACTGAGATCCCTGTATCAGCATAAATCCTGGGAAACTTGAACACTTGTGTAGTGTTTTTCTTGCTATAGTCAGTCCGAAATGGAAGTACTGATGTTGTTCATGTCTCACGGTAAAAATCTGTCTTCTCTGCAGGTCTGAGAGAAAACCTTAAACAATATTTAACTGAGGTTGTCATTGCCTTACTTTTGAAAATTACAGCTAAGGTGCCAATTTGAGGGCAAGTAAAAAGCAATCTAATTATAATTCCACTCTGATAAAGGGAATCAAAGTCTAAATGCTTACAGAGGTATCCCAGAAATTCCAGCCAAGCTACCTTGCAACCATGGACCACACAATTTTACTGCTGGATTAGTGGCAGGCATCCCATGCAGTCTTGATGTTATTTTTGCCCCAGAAACTCAAGCTATATTGACTTTAATATGTGAGAAGTTAAAACCAATTTAAAGTATTTTTCTCCCACAGCAAACATGCTGTACTTTGTATTCCTGCTAGTGATAGTTCCAACCCTAGTAGCAGCTATATGCCACTGGAAGATGAAGTGGTAAGTTGTAATGCATGTTTCTGTTGTAGACAGAGAATATTACTAATCTAATTCACAAACCACTGCTGCAGCTTGTTGTTTCCAGCCCATTGCAAGGCCTCGTTCATTTCTTCCTTTGGCTGTCTGATTGTGTGGATGTTTTAAGTACTTGGCTTGTGGCATTTCTGAGACACTGGTCATCTGCTGCTGTGCCTGTACTCTTCTGTGGGTGGCTTCTGCTGGTAGAGTGTGCTTTGATAAGAGAACAAAAATGTCATTTGTTTTGGTCTCTTATTTCCAGGGTGAAGGAGTGCTGCTGTCCTGTAATACCTAGTCCTAACAAGAGCAAAGTGCTGTCATTCAAAGAGTTTAAGGTAGTATCACTGAAAATCTAGAGTTTTCAATTTGTCCATTCTTTGCTTAGTAGCTTTAAAAAAGAGTACTATTCTTGTGTTGACTTCATTTAAAAATTAACTTCTTGTAAGCTTTTGTGTTGACTACTTTTAATCATTATACACAAATTAACACAGTTTACTATTACCATTTAGTAGAAAACTCTTCTTTTGACATTCATGTGACTCTGCAATGACCAGCTTATAATGCAATGACCAGCTTATATTGCAGTCTATACCATGAATAGAAAATGCACAACTGGAGAATAAATGAAGTCTTTTGACCAGCAGGTGATTCCTCCACTGTTACAGTTCAAACCCCTGCACTGTCTGAACTCAGCAGCCCAGAGGATACTGGACTTCCCTGCAGCCCAGGAGCTGTGTCTGCCCCAATGCCCACGGGAGGACACTGCAGGGCTGTGCACTTGCTGGCCCTGGGAGGATGCAGGGGGCTCTGCCAGGCACTTCCAGGCTTGGCTGGGAGAACAGAATTGGCAAAAGGCCATCACCTTCTTCTGTAGCCCCTTCGAACTGGGACCTGCTGCTTCTATGCTGTGTGCAGGGGGCTCCAAAGCCTTTGCCCTGGCACAGGTGGAGCTGCTGGTGTTCACTGAACAGCAGCACAAGAGTGAGGAGTGAAGGATACCTAACAGCCACTGCTGCTGTCTTCCAGTTACTTCTGCCTCAAACTAAAACCTGCACACATCAAAAACCTGGCTAAGTCTTTAGAGTAGAGGGACGTAGTTCCTTCCTCAAATATGGTCATTGTGAGTTTACTTAAAAAAATATCTCTAAATAAATAGTCTGATAAAATTCACATAAAATACAGCTTCCATTGAACATCCTCTATGTAGGTTTTCCTTCAAATTCAATTGTTTGAAAAGTGCAAACTAAAAAACACTGTGTAGGAATATTAGAATTCCTTAAAGTAATCGCTCTCTTTTTTTCTACTCTGGGCTTCTTTCATTTAGTAGTTTTTTTGTTTAATGATTCTCTTGCAGATTGATTCTGAGAAAGTGCTGAAGATAAATGACTGCCTTCCTGATGTGCTAGCCATGGACAGTAATGTTGAAGCCCATAAATTGCATCCTGTTACCTGGAGCCCATTATCTTCAACACCAACTGAAGATAAGATTGATGGTCACAATTCTTCCTGGATTTACCCTAGTGAAAATGTAGCAAGGGACTTTCCACCCACACCTACACCTCAAACTCATACTTGCTTTGAGAATTTTGCTTACTCTTCTCCACCTGAGGCTGAATCTGATCCCTACCAAATACCAGAGACACTAGAAGCAGGCAAGACAAATCAGGCAGTGGTGCTGTATCAGCCACAATGCTACATAGATATTTTTCATGAGGACACAGCCCCAACCACCAGAGAAAGAGGTGAGAGAAAGAACAGTCTGAAATACATCTCACAAACAGATGCATGCTGGCTGGGGGGGAGGCTTTGATGTTCTGTCCTCCAGTGAGTCAATCCAGTGTTTGGCTACACACTACTATAAGTGAGAATTTCTAAAGCCACAACTTCTTTTGGTTAGGGTTCTCACAAGCCCGGATGCCTGACTTCCATTAATAATGGCAAAGCTGTTGTTTCTGGACTAGTTTTGAGTACTGACTTACACAGGAATTATGTATGTTATGGTTCCATTACAATTTAGGGGCATTAGATGAGATTTATAGGCTGGTTTGTGGCTTGTGTTATGCAGCAAGTTACATCACAGCAATCTGTCACAGGCTGATGCAGAGAACTGCTTTATTTTGCAGAGATTTAAAGTATTCATAAAGTAGAGGAGCAAATGAAACAAGGGGGAAGGCTGTGCTGCTCAAGGAGTGTATTTCTCTTGCAGTGCTCTGTGTACTCTGGCCACTCCACCCAGTGGGTACTGTGCTGCTGGGCATGGAGCATTACCTGGTCATTTTGGGGGCTGGGTTATATTTTCTCTCTCTCCAACACCGTAAGGAACCATTGTAGAAGTGTTACCTGCACACAGTGTGGCTCATTCCTAGAAGATTTGAAGGAACTTTGACTTACCCAGGAGTGCTGCCCAGAGCACTCAAATCCATTGATCATCCTTTTACTTCACCTGTGTCCTAACTACACTTGATGGGTGAAAGAGCGCAGAAAACAGATTTTTGTAGGGATTTTTTATTTTTACCCTGCTTCCATATTTTTTAACTGGGCTTCTCACACTTCTGCCTTCTCTGCCTAAAGACCCTTTAACATTGTCTTAACTATACATTGAAGAGATGTAGGGAGTTGGGTGGAAAGGAGTTAATTTTCCAGAAGGACAGAGCTGGTACCACATGGCATGGTCTCTCCGCTGGTGCACGTGAACTGAACTTTTGGCATTGACCCCTGTACTTCCATAGCAAGCCCCAGCCAGCCAACCAACCAACCAGACAGGCTGGTAGGAAGCACAGGTGTCTGAATCCCACTTGTCAGGGGCACCATATTCAGCCTGCATACGTCTAGATCTCCCAACACTACTTTTGCATGTGTTAAAAAACAAAAAAATATTTATTGTAACACTCAGAATCCTTACAGTAGACAGCAGTGAATTTGGGCTTTCATTTTGATTTCAGGAAATTGTACATTTGTAATGAAGCAGCACAGTTGGAATTGTAGCTGAAAGTCTTATCTGATTTACCTCAGTGCACAAGGAACTCTTTGGTTTTACCTCCTTAGGCTGTTTAGAATCTGTCACAAAGAGATGGTTTCAACTTAAGAACACAGCATAAGCAATTCTCAAAGGTGAAACAAATGAAGTGTGTGTGACAATTTGATGTTCAGCTTGTTTGCTAAAATGCAGTTACTTCCCTTCCCTGTGTTTAACTAGGCTAATCACACTCCTAGAAACCAAGAGCTGCAGACAAAG
The DNA here is from genome assembly GCF_031753505.1 of Anomalospiza imberbis. Lineage (NCBI taxonomy): Eukaryota > Metazoa > Chordata > Aves > Passeriformes > Viduidae > Anomalospiza > Anomalospiza imberbis. The sequence goes on from NC_089721.1 coordinate 11,994,424, forward strand.
TCAGTTCTGATACTGAACCACATCTAAGTTTTACACTGTTGCTTACAGATATTGTTGTAATGTCACAAGCTGTGTTGCAACAGGAAAACCAGTAAGACCTTGCACAGCCTGTGGGCTGAGACAAGCACTGCCTGTAAACAGAGGGAGAAGTCTTCAGCCAGGAAAAGGGGAGGTACAAAGATACACACACAGAGATGGGCAGATGTGGTTGGAGGAGTTCAGTCCACACTGTGCCACGTCCATCTGTGTGCTGTGCACAGGTGCAGGTGGCTCACAGACTTGAGAAGAGTTTGCAGCATGGTCCTTGCTTTCAGCCTCCAGCCAGCCGAGTAAGGAAATATGGCCGGGCACATTCTGCTGAAGGGCAAGAGAACAGGGAGGGTAAGGGAGAAGTCTGATTTGACAGACACATCCCAGGTAAACTTCCTCCCTTTATCTTAGCCTCTTTTTTGAGTAACAATGCATGTGAAAGCTTGATACCACAGTATTTTTACAGCTTGGAACATTTGCTTCTCCAGAATGCTTCATCACATTGTATGTACTTGAGTAGCTTAAAAGCTTCACTGCTAGAAAAAGGCCAATAAACATAAGGGAGCTGCTTTGTCACAACCAATACAAAACTTCTGAGCTGTACATTTCAGAAAAAGGTGTATTTATTTTAAAATGTTGAAAAAGTATCCTAAATCAAGAACTAAGGAATTCAGATCTAGATGTCAGTCAAAGAAATCAGAGTACTGTACAAAGCATTTTGAATTTTGACATTACTGCAGTTCCTTCTGCCAGGGGGACAGCTGCAACTTGGCACAACTCCCAGCTTTGAAAAAGCTGCTGTCAGTGAGGCCTGGCTGCAGCAGTTCCACCCAGGAAGTGAAGGAAGGGGTTTGTGGGTTCAGCCAGTTGTGCCTCCTGATGGTGGGATGAGACATATGGGCCTGGCCATTCCCAGGGAGATCCGCCTGGTCTGATGAAATTCATTATCTGGACTCAGTGACATACTTGACCACATTCCAGATCACTGGGTGAGGGAAGGAGAAGCCGGCTCCTCTTTCCCTATAAACCCTTCTGCTTCCTGGCTCCAATGGGTGGTGCTTTGTGAAAGCTGTGCATAAAAAGCACACAAGTGGAGGATTCCAGGAAGGATAATGCCTCTGTGCCAGTCAATGGGCACAGTCTAGGCCCCAGAACTGAAGATTAGAGAAGTATTTTGGCGTATGTGGAGAAGTGCGTATAATTTTTATATATTAAAACATCTGTCTGGCATTAATGGTTGAACGAGCTCAAGACTGTAATCCTTTTTTTTTTTTTTTGTTCATAATGCAGCTGTCACAGATGTTGTTGAAATGGTAATACTTAAACCATCACATAATTAAACATCATTCTCAGTATGTTAAGTTTTTAAAATAAAAATGGTGTGTGAACTATTAAAGAGTCTCTGTATCTTACCAAGCATCAATGTAAATTTTTATTTTGCCAAAAAATTTTATTTGGGAAGCTTCTGATAGTACTAGTTAACTAGTAACTTATAAATTAAATTCCAATCCCTTTCTAATGCTGAGAGGTACATAGTAGACCAGAACAACTGTAAGAAGTTTAAGTACATTTTATTAACAACGCATCCCTTTGATAAGACTACGCTTCAGGAGGCCTTTAATGCTCATTGACATGAACTGTACACAGTATACAAAAAAAAAAAAAAAAAAAAAAAAGGAAAAAGGAAACCATGAAAAAAAAATCAAGGTGGGCAATACCATTTTGGGACAAGCCTCTGTTTAAATTATACACAGCTCAATGCAATATTCTTACGTAAAATATATAAATACTTTTTCTTTCTATGTTACAGGTATACAATATAAATCAGATTTCAATGTCTGTTCAGTGACCTACAAACACCAGAACCTCCAAATATGTAGCAGCGTATTACTAAACAAAAAAATGACCACACAGGACAGGGAGAATTAGTATTGAGATTTTTCTTGATCCCTTCCCTCAGATCAGAATGATTAATTTAATAATCTCTTGTACTGCAGTTTTAGGGATGCTGACAGCCCAGTATTGGAACAATTTTTCAATAAGATTTACAAAGTGAAAAGCCTTTTTCCCCTTTAGACATAGCATCTTGTGCTGAAACACCCTATTCAGTGGCAAAATGACATTGCATTTTTTTGGCATAAATTACATTTTGCAAATAAAATAGTGTATTTTAAAAAGCAACTCAAGCAAAATGTGCAATTTTCGCACGCTGTGGCATTGCTGTCCATCTATGCTACAAAAATAACCCAAAGAAAATCCACATTGTTAATGACTATAAATCTGTTTAGAACAAAACCACCCAAGGAACTATTGGGAGTTAAACAAAAACCAAGGAGATTGGAGACCTCCAGAAAAATAAAAACTTGGTTTCCAGCACGTCCTCAAGTCTTTCGCAGTTGTAAGATTTTGCTCTCACATCATATACCTTTCATAAGGACACAGTAAATGTGACTTAAAAAAGAAGTTGCTGGACCTGCTTTCAGGTGGCTCCAGTGCAGCTCAGAGCAAGGCTGCGGGGAGGTGAGCAGGACCTCAGAGCTTGGTGACAATTCCGCCACCACGACTGCAGCACCTGAGCTCACATTTGCTTACAAGCTTTGCCAGTTTCCTGCTACCCAAACTGCCAAACACCAAGTCCAAGGCACAGACTACAAAGTAGCAACTCTTCCATCCCTCACCGGTTTTGGTTACAGTGTGTTTCTTGATCAGCTACCTTACTCTTCGGACACCTAGGAGAGGCGCTTTTTGTTTTCAGTCTCACTGCAAACCACAAGTCTCTTTCCAGACCACTGTGTATTTTTCAAAGTGAAATCAGAAATACAAGCAGGATTCTCACAGGTGCCTTATAACTGTTTAAAAGGGCAGCTTACTTCAGTGTGCTGAGCCACTGCGCCCAAAACTAGTGAATTGTCTAGGACTCCACTTGGGAAAAGCCGCCACCACCACCAAAGAGAGCGCGTTTAGGGTACGTTTGTCAGACGTCAGTCAAGTAAGAGCTGTCAGATGAAGAAAAGCAACTCATTGTTGTGTTTAAAGCACAATATGCCAGGGGCCCCACATACAAGTTGGGAACATGAAAGCCTGATCATCTCCAGCTTCAAGTGATGTCCACAACAGCTGGGAGCATTCTGCAGTTCTGAATTTCAGAGAGGTGAAAAGTTCTCCTTCTCCAAAAGGAGACACACAGCCCCTAGCCTTGTCCTCCTTCCCTTGGTAGAGAGGACCAGGCCCTTGTGGAGGTGCCTGGGTGTCTGTCAGTCAGCTCTCTAATCTTTGGAAAGGGCTCCCCTTTCCCCTGCCTGTCGGACCAGACCAAGAGAATCAGGCAGCCGATGCTAATTGTGACTGGTTCCACAAGCGGTCTCTCCTTCCTGGAGCGGCTCCTGCCTCTCAGCTGTGTGTGAGCAAGCTAAGTTTCTGAGGAATTCTTTTTGCCACAGCAACAGAACTGTATATACAGTGTACGTGAATGCTACACACGTTACCATTTACTGAGCAGTATCACCAATCACTCAGACTGGAAATATAAAAAGTGGGTGGTCTGTCAGCTTCCCTAGGAGAAGTGGAAGAGATTTTTTATTAGGGCTAATGTAAGCACAATCATTATTTACTACAGCTTTCTTTTGAAGTTTCTCACAATACAAACAAAACCCCAAAATAAGGACTATGAAAGGGACATTAAAGAAAAAAGAGAACTATAAAATTAGAAATTCACAGTTTATAACTAAGCCAATATAAATTTCCTTCAACAACAGTATCCCCTTCATCTGCCAATTAAGGTGAAACATCAACGTGAGCTTAATGTCAGTGTGTAAATTAATTTTCTAGAAATGTATGTTATGTACAATACAGACTTAACATCCTTGATGCATACTTGTTGAAATCTACTGACACTCATACACTTTCAGAAAAAAAAAAATCACGCTTTATAACTGAGTTTGCAGCCATAATTTTTTATGTCAAGTTTCTGCTGTCATGGATCCCCACACAAGCGCATTATTCAGAACACATGAGCATTTCAGGATGGAGATTCTTTCAAAAGTATATTTGCTTACCTTTCTATAATCAGAGGCCTTCCTATGATGCTTTCTACATTAAGTGGGTTAATGGGTTAAACTTAAGAAATGAAGAGAGGTGGGTTTTTTAAATACAGGTGATAAAACGTGTTTATTTTGCCTTAACTGCAGAAAAATAACATGGAGTTGTTCGATGTAACCCCATTTAGTTATTAAAACAAATCTCTTCTACTCTAGCCTAACTGAGGTAGTGTTTGAAACTACTGTATAACATATGCTATCCCCATTTGTGGGAAAACTACATTATTTTCCTTTGGAGTTTATACCACTATTTGGTCTACTGTGATTGACATTTTGGTTTTACAGAAGCATTTATTTCGCATAACCAGAAGTCCAATAGTTACTGGTGTCTTGTGTTTTCTAAACATTTCAAACATGTCTTGCCACACAGATATATCATTTATGTCAATGACCATAGAAGTGTTCAATCAGTTTCTTTTTTGCTCCTTTAGTGGGAACTCATGAGAAGATAATCTTAGGAACTAAATTTGACTATGAGCAGCAACTTACAGTCTGCTTTACCAGAACCTGATGGTATGCAGTGCACATAAGAATTCAGTGAAGTGATAGCTGCAAAGCAGTGCTTATGTGACATCATGAAATTTCCAATAAGAACAAATAAATTCTACATTTCACTAGGAATTGTGTTACTGTTCACAGGACTACTTATTGAAATCTCCAGTAGCATAGCTAGTAAGAACAAGATATGAGCATCAGGATAAATTTCACTTAAGTATTAATCTGACAATTATAAAAAATGGTAGGAGTGAATGGATAAAAATACGTTCTACTTAGTACAGTCCAGCTGAATTATTCACCTATATCAAAATCAAAGGGTAATCCCCTCTATTACAGGCATTCTAACAAAGGTGGCCATGCTACTGTATATACACATTTGCATATATTTATACTACCTTTATATAAAGGCTTCTGAATCTTTAGATCCATGATAAAAGTGACAGGGATTCCTACTTTTTTTTTTTTTAGCTTGCACTTACTAGTTTAGAAACGGCACTAGTAACATGATAGAGGCAACTACTTCAATTATTACCAGTCACTGTATCATTTAACTTTTGCAACAAGTCTTAAATACCAGTACAAAATTATAAGTACAGCTGCTCCAAAATTTGTTACTTAAGGCTTTTCACTACAATTATTAGTACTATCTAATGCTTGATCACTAATCCATTGAAAATTCAAATAAACCTGTATTTTTATAAAAAGCTGTTTCCGTGGAAGTTGGAAAACACTCATACTTAAGTCTCCTCACAAAACCCGCAATGATTAAATGTCTTCAAGTTCAGTTTATACAATATTTACTTATCTGATACAAATCATGCGTTTTAAAGGATTGTAGTTGAGTAAGACCCACATTTGTACTATATGAGCATGAGTGTAGAAACTGCAAACACATGCATAGTATTCAGGGAAAACAATCTGATTTCAGCATTTTAAATTTTAAATGACTTGTTTTGAAAATTAAATTGTAGTGAAAATCCTTAACTGGTTCGGACAAGATACATGTATGTAAATGCAATGAAATCGAAGAGACTGCTAATAAAATGTCTCAGAACTATAGCAATATTAAAATAACTTAATGAAACCTCAGATTCAGAGGCATTTCTTTCTGTCTGAAGTTACAAATCCCCAAAGTAGTGTTATAAACAGTACAAAAAATCAACAGAGAAGGGCTAACATTAATCCCCTGGTGCCCACAACTACAGCATGGCTCCCCATTGCTGGCAGTGGAATGCACCCCCACCTCTCTGATTCCTGGTATCCAGGGTTTAAAAAGCAAGGCATCGTTCTGCTTCTCTGGAACAGAATTGGAAGTCAATTAAAAATGTCTCTGCAAGTTGTCCTATTTCATCGTAGTTTATGGTAGAAAATGAAATGAAAACTTGTGGAGGTGTTCAGTGCTTGGCTCTTGCATATACTGGTAATTACTATTATTAAAACTAAGGTAATGTCTAATACATCCCCAAAGGGCTCAAATGACTGTGCCAGTAATCGGTTGAGGAAGAAAATGTTTTCAGTTCAGTCTTCAGGTACCAGTAGCTTCTGGAAGGATTTGAAGATGATGTTCCAAACTTTTTATCCAGTCAGTGGGAGGTTGTCTGAGCATTTCAAAGTCCAAATGCAGAGCACTGCCTGAGCAGAGGTCAGGACTCAGCTGATGCATCAATTACAGGCTGTTGCATCGGGGTTGCCAAAATAGCCTCTGCCTCCTCATGCATCTAAAAGGGAAGGATGGACTATTAATATTGCTAGAGATTTTACTCAGGAGACATCACAAAATGGTTTCCTTTAGGATGTGAAAGCATCTTTTACTCAGGACATAGAATCTCCACCCAGCCAGCCATTTTGGTACATTCAGTGCATGTGCACCCTCCACTTACTTGCAAGAACTGAACATCTTGAAATAGCTCCTGAATGAACCTCCGGGATGGAAGTCGAAATGTACAGTGTGCGAGCAAGTAGGACACCTCGGAGTAAAGGCATATGTCATCAAATGCTTGGGGATACTTCTCTTTAATTCTGAACAAGAGAATAAACAACAATTTGTAAGTCTTGAACAGATTTCCATAGTATTTTAAAAACCCTGAACTTTTCAATAAGATGATATCATTAATTCTTCAGTAATAGGCATTATAAATCCTAGAATTGACACAGTAAGAAAATCACAACAGACAGCATTACTCTGTACAAAACTGGAAGAAATCTAAACTAATGAGATGAAACAGACTATACAACTTGTAAGTTGTACAGCATTACTGTGATTGCTTAGGCTTAAAATAACAGACTTGGAAAGAGAAGAGTGTATCAAATAATTGGCATCCACATATACAGCAGTCATAAAAACATGGAAAAAGATTAAACTAATCTTTTAAACCTGTAAGCATTTTTGAAATTAAACCATACACTTGTGCATTTTCTTTTAGCAGTTGTTGGTTTCCAGTGTCACTAGCTCAGAAACCTACAGGTTATAATATTCGGCCCATGGATTTATATTCCTATATTTGAATATTTTCTAAAAATAAATTATTTTCAAGTGTTGTACTCTTGCTTAAAGTAGAGCTGGGTTTCTCAAGAAATCACTTTTGGTTTGCTATTGTACTTACCTATTATTCAGCAAAAATAAAAAAGTATCTGTTTCTTTTACCTAAATGCTACACTAGGTATGTAATCACTGGCAGTTGAATTACTGATTTTAAAAGGTCCAAACCTTAAGAGTGAAATACTAAACACAGAGCAACGATGTTAAGATAATTTCTTTAGCTTCTACATTGCATTCAATCATATATGCCTGACAACTTTTGAGAAGTGAGATTATTCACGGCCTCTGAGACCTTAAGAGAATACTTATGACTAAGTGTAGCTAAAGCATCTGTAATGTATTGAACTTACGTCAGAAGTCCAGTTTCATGGCCCTTGGTTCCTACTGAACTGCTCAAATTGATAACTAAACGTAAGACCTCTTTACGCAGAAGTATCCTGCACACTGGTGTGTCATCTGGGATTGACTTTACTCCTGGAAAAACAAATAAAACAATGTGGATTTAAACAGAATTGTCTTTGACTGAGCTAATCTTGTATTATAAGTCTGTTTATGCATTCCATAAACACATGAACACACATATTTATATATGTATTCTGAGCTATCAAAAATATTTCTGTTGAAATTAGAACTTAGAATACCACTATTTTCAGGAATTTAAACAGTTTAACTATTTAAAAATATTTCTACCATTTAGAATAAATAGCTGCAAGATAAAGTTACGGTGGTATTGTTACCACTAAATCATGTTGTAAACTGGATGAGCTTCTATCAGATAGGGGAGAATTCAAAAACCAGCTACTTTGTAAGAAAACTTCATAATTCAAAATATAATACACAAGTATATAATAAAGTCTCTCTTTACAGTAATTAAGTAATTCTTAGATTTTTTTTTTAAATTAACATCTGTAGGAAAGAAAAACAATAAATTCCCTTGTGATGTTAGGTATTGAATAATCTGCAGAAATGCTGTATGGCAGAGGGAGAAGAGTTTAGAACTATATTCTCCCACCTGGAGATGGATGATGTTTTTATTCATATTTGTTTGATTTTAGTCTAATAATAGTCTAATAAAGAGCATTAATTTGTTGCAGTGTACGTAAGTGAAATATAATTTTTTCACAATGCCTAAAATATTCTTTATTAATGATAGTCTCTAATAATCATAAGGCTTTCAGACTTACCTAATACAAGCTCTGTACTCTTGGTGCTGCTGGCTGAACCATGGGATACTGCATCGCTACAGCCTGAAATTCCAGAAAATTTGGAGGAATGCACATCTAAGTGATTGTGAATGGTCTGCCCACACCAGTCAGTATATGGAATGTCTGAAAAATCTGACATAAACAAGATGTTGTACCTTTGTTATTCACACTTTTCCTCAATGCACATATTTTCATTATTTTTCAACAATTGCAAACATGCAAGATGCACGAAATACTATACATAAAAATCAGCTCAGAACTAGATGTTGGATTCGGGACAAGTTATACTCAAACTCTTCCAAAATTGTTTAAAAAAAAAACCAATCTTAAAATACATGAGTCTTTTCCAGACACTGATGGAAGCTAAGAAGCCATCACACATAGTACTGTTACTGATATACCCATGCTGTTTTATGTAACACAATAGAGACGCTCTTGCATGTGCAGACTTCTTGTTGGTCACACAGCCGCCACAGGTGTTTGCAGGAAGGGCTCTGCAAGAGCCAGGCTCTGCTGCACCTGCTGGGGGACGGGATAGCTGGGATTTTGTTTGCCACCCCTTCTCACTACTGAACTCAACCTCCAGCTCAGCTCTCGGAGCCATTCCTCACATTTGTGCATCACCCCTTTGCCAACATTGCTACTAATAAATGTCTAACAGTATTGTAAAACAGTGAATGCTCCTACTAAGCATCCACTACTGGATTATTTTTCCATCACAGGAATTGACAAAAGGCATGTAACTGCAAACTCTGCAGAGAAGGTTAGAAAAAATAACTCCAAATCTCTTCTGAATCTCAAAGTATGAGAGAAGATGACTAAATCCCAGAAATTACAGCTCAGCTTCAACAGACTCCACAGATTTCCTTCCTTGTACTTTATGGCACAGACTTGATTTGATGTCAGACTTTTCATTAGTTGAACAGCAAGTATCAGTTTTCAGAACACACATTTTAAGTACTAAATAAGGTTTCAAATCTTTTATTTTGACATGCTATTAGAGATACTAAAGAAACATGCAGACACCTACTCCTACTAACACTAAAGAGTGGAAAGTTGGAAATGACCATAGCAGTACCACTGGTTGCACAATGAGCTTATTAGAGAAATAATTTTAAGGTCAAAAAAACAAAAATCAGTTAAAAAAAAACCCTTCCAGATTATTTAAAGCTGATCAAAAGCCAGTATGTTCACTCAGTTTTCTCACACTTCTCCACAAGGAACACTAACCTGTACGATTATAGGAAGAGCTCACTTTGGTGTTAGGCTGATAACCCAGAATCTGAACGCAGACACAGTAAAGACAGTTCTCATCTGTGTGCTCCTGGAGCCCTGTGTCCTCTGTACCTTCTAAGAACTGACAGGCATCTGAACGGCTGGTATTCATTATTTCTGTGAGACTGATCTGCTGGCGGAGCATCTGAAAAGGGCTTTTGACAACATCACTTGCACCTGATGGAAGACCTGTAAATAAGATTCAGTTATCAAAAAACCCCCACAAAACCAAGCAACCAGCACTAACTCTTTCAATTAATTTCCACTTTCAAGCCTCTTAAGGCTGGGGATGGAGTGCATGTGAAGACCTATAGAGGGTTTTTTTTGAGTGGTTAAGCTCCCAAGATTGTTAGCATTTGAGAAAGAGACAAAGTTTTAGTTCTAACTTATTACACATAACAAAACATTGCAAAAGACAGAATTCAACCTCTAAATACACACACTGTAAGAAGGTAAGTGGTAAATCCTGACATGGTAGCAACATTACTAATACCCACATAGCACCAATACATTACCAATTTTCATAGTGTCAAAAAAGATTAATACAACGATATACCAGATATTGAAATTACACATGCACCAATGCAAAAATAAACACAATTTAAAAAACTGTAACTTAGTGACCGTGACAGGAAGAAACTAGACTCAGCAATGCAGAAACAAGCAGAAGACACTTTAGTGACATGCTCTTCCCTGGGTGGAAAAAACAAACAAATACAATTTTGAACAAGAGTTACTTTACACTGGAACTTAGCAAACTACAGAGACACGCTTCCAGCAAAATCAACTTTGTGCATAATATTAAAGGGGAAAAAAACCCAAAAAACCATAGGACAACAGCTATCCTAATAAACTACAAAAAAAACCAGTGTCAAGCCTTCTTTTTTTCAGTTGAAAAAACCATATTAAGACCCTACAGATTTCTGACTTCTCTAGAGCTACATTCCAGAGCAAGCCAGTCATTAGAACACCTGAAATTCTCTTATCCCATAATCTTCACTGATCAATTGTCATGGACCCATCACAGAAAGACAATTTACTTTCTGAAATACACATCTAATACCATAGTAAGTTCCTATAAATGATCTTGTATTCAAAGACAAATACTTAAATATGTGGGATTCATGTTTTTCTAAGTTTAAATGTTGTTACTTCCTGTAATACAGCATCACTACCAGACTTTGAGCAGCATTAGTTCACGTTATCAGAGATACGCAGGCTTTCCTCCTTCATTTTTTTAGAGCAGGACCAAACTTTGAAGCAACACATTAGCTCAAACTAAATAAAACAGGGAATTAATGGCCTATTATCCTGATTCCAGAACACAGTCCTCAAAGCCTAATAGCTAAAATGATGTTTTCTGTAAAGAAAAATTAACAAATAAATCAACAACCCACCCAATATACCAATAATCAACAGAAAGCTACAGGAGAGGAATAAAACCAGTACCTCCTGCATCAGATGTAAAGACCCTAGATCCATGCTCATCAAATGGAGGTGTAGTTTTCTTCTGGAAATATGGAGTTTCCTTTACCTGGAACACCAAAGTGAAAATTAAAATTAACAGAGGTGATAATCAAACACAAGAAAAAAAAGTACATTTTATGAGGTAATTAAATCTTGCTTATCTTTTACTTCAGGAAAAATGCATCATTAAAGGAAGAAATTAACAATGAGCTGCTGAGTACTCAAGAAAGGCCAAATGAGAAAAATATACATCTGTGAATGAACATTTATTAACAAAAGCTCATGAAGAGTTAGCAAATGTTAAAATGGTGGTGACAGGCTGTAAGGAAACCAGTGACCCACACTGGCCATTCACAATCTGTCCATGATCATGCTACACCACTGGAGATCTTCTGAATGAAGTACAAAAGCAACCAGGACATCTAAAATGCTGCCTGTAGAATGTAGAGCTGAGGCATGTCTCAACTACAAAGAGAGCTGAGAGAGGCAAAATGAGGTAACAAATATGCCACAAAGACTATGAAGGAGAAAGAAAAAGCAGTCATTTCACAAAGGAAAAACAGAAGCAAATACATGATTTAACATGATTTTGCTCTATGTTTAGCAGTTTTTTGAGATTAGTAAGAAGTTTATTTAGATTTAAAAGGCAAAGATTAAGTAAAATAAAGACAAGGAAGACCACTTTTACCTTTGACATAGACCACATTCTGGTTCTGATAATAAGTAACAGAATATTAAACCCTATGATGCATCAGTTTGTTAAATAGGAATTCGTTTCTACCAAGTAGAAAGAGGAAGGGATTTTCTGAGACACTGAAAATAATCTGTTCTAGCTTAAATATATGTATTTTCAAAGTTAATATAATAATAAATATAATTTAATACTATAATGATATCTATATAAAGACTCCATTATTAATACAGACCATGGTAGCAGGGAGTTAATTATGTGATTATGCACATAATTTATAGGTGGCTGATGTACATGGCAATTATTGGTTGGCTAAAGCAGAATTAACGAATGTGCACAGACGATGCTGATTTTAGTATAAAAGCCAGATGTCAACTAAAAATCTTATGACAGCAAATTTGTCACCACTGTTTAACACTCCTCTAACGCAGTCTTTGCCATTATTTGCCTTTAACACAAATCAGCCTAGTGATCTTGTGTAAACAAGTGAGAAGAACAGTTAGAAAAGAAACACTAGCTCTCCAAAATGTATTTCTTTAAAGTACCACATCCATTTTCCCTCATTTCTCTAGATTTAATCTATTCTGATGATAAGGCAACAGCTGACCGCCTTTCAGTATGAAAATGCAAACGAACCAAATCAGTTAACACATACATACCTGAAATATTTCGTTGATATCCACTGGGAGAGCAAGGCCAATGTAATCATCAGAGCTACCATAAGTAGCGTTAGAAACCATGGAGCGAACAGAGGAGGAGCGCTGAAGTGTGTTTTGGTTAATAGGACTTAATAAATCCTCTTTATCTAACGAAGCATAACTTAAAGCTTTCATGAACCTGTAACATCGAAACAAATAATCACAATTGCAGTTACTCTCTCATTCTGGCACATTAAAAGTAAAAAGGACTGCTGACACAAAGACCATCATCATCCTCCCACTGCAGATCCCAGAGCTTGTTAGGACAAATTACGGCTATAGGCTCACTGCTTTTTCTGCCTCATATTGTCTTGCATGGTTTGGCAGTTCCTGGCAATTCCTTTATAATTCTTGGTACAGGAACTCCTGCCCATCCTGCAAAACCATCATTTTCTTCAACATTCTAGCTTTGAATATTTACAGACCAGACACAGCCAGTAAAGATTTGGGTTTCTAAACTCCTAACTACCTAATTTTGAAATGTACCTATGCACTGAACATGTATTTCCACGATATTCACAAACTCTGAGCTGAACAGGCACATCACTGCAAAGGCACACCTTGAGCCTACCAGTGATACACACAAGGAACATTTTTTCTCCCATACTGCAAAGGAGCCAAGCAGAAGGATCTCCCAAGCGCGGAGGAAGTATTTGCTCAACAAAAATGCACAAAGAACAAACTTAAACTTGCACAGCGAGTGGAGCTGACTGTGACAAATAGGCTGAAGAACAAAGAAAAGAAATAGGATGGGAAAATGATACAGGAGAGAAGCTAGAGAACAAGACCTCAGTGCTGGCCAGAGCCCTGATGTTGGAAATTTCACATTTGGCACGCTGTCATTTTCCTTCTCATCAAACAGAAAAACCTAAAAATGTTTTCTGATAATCAGTCTATGTAGATGGCCTATATGCACTGGATAAAAGCTTCCTAATAAAAAGACACACCTCAGGAACAGTGAATTTTTATTGCAAATAAACACTGAAGGGCAAAGTGAACATTTGATTTTTTGACTTTTTGCCTTGGAAGGAGTTTTCTATCATTTTTTTATTTGGGCAAGTGTCCTCTTATCCCTACAGATGGGATTTATATTGAGATTAAATTATCAAAGTTTGACCACGGAAGGCTCAAGAAATTATTATGCAATGGAAATGCACAAAATACAACTGAGAGGATATCAATCGTTTTTTTGTTGGTAATTCTGACTGATGCTAGTGACAGGATCAGTGGACCCACAAAAGAAGTTAAGCCATACTTCAAAAAAAGAGGGAAAGACCTCAAGTTGTGCCAGAGGAGGTTTAGATTGGATAGTAGGAAAAACTTCTTCACTGAAAGGGTTGTCAAGCACTGGAACACTGTGCCCAGGGAAGCAGGTGAGTCACCATCCCTAACACATTTAAAAGACGTGTAGATGTGGCACTTAAGGACATGGCTTAGTGGAGCAATTGGGTATGTTGTGTTAATAGCTAGATTCAATCTTAAAAGTCTTTCCCAATCTAAATAATTGTGTAATCATATAACCCAAGAAGTTACCAACTGCATTAAATACTTAAAAATAAAACATTCTACAATTACTCTCAACATAAATTAAAGATATTAGTATTAATCCCAAACATTTGTCCCTGCTTTTCCTAGAAAAAACTAACAGATACAGCATTAGTAGTGATAAACAACACCAAGTTTTCATGAAACAATGTCTGCAGGTGATAGCGTGATAGCCAACATCAGGATCCAAAATAAGTGCGTTAGTATTTTTGGTTGGTCTTTACAGACAAAGGTGGGAAATTTACCCTCACAAAATTTATGCAAAGAAAAAGGCTTTTTAACCTTCTGAATGAAAAGAACAACTAAGAACATTGCAAAAGTAAATTTATGCCTGTTAGCTGCTACTAATACATGAATCTGTCAGTAAACCGTAAATAAAACTTTTCAGAAGACTGACAGAAAAAATGATTTGGCAGTTAAAAGTAACAGAATTTCTCTTTCTAGTTTATTTTTGAAAAACAGCTAATGACAGTTCTATCTGGGCCAGTAAACATACTCTGAATTTATTAGTAAACACAATCTGAAATTACAAGGACCTTAATTTTTCAGCGGGGACACAGCATAACCAGCAAGAAAAACATATATACTAGTTTCACTACAGTCTTTCCAATCAATTATGTTAGCAACTAACAGAATATGAATCTCTCTTTGAGTATGCATGTCTGCAATTATTTAACCTTCTCAGAGATAAAAGCACTCCAGACATTTTAGTTCAGTGTTAAGCAGGTCAGCTGAAATCCTTGACTCTATCCACTGACACAAGCGAACATGAACAGCTAAGCACCAGGAATAGTCAGTATGACATTGCGTGCAGGATCAAAGTCCACTGCAGCAAGGCTGCTCTGCACATCAAGGTAATGACTGCAAGGAATGGTAAAGCATTATTTACAGCCATTACAGAACCTGTACTACCACTGAAATGACACCCACTCATCCCTGCACTAGCACAGGATGCCAGTGACATAGCTAGGAATGGCACTTCAATTTCCAGGACAGTGCAGGGTAACTACTAAATCATCCTTAATCTAACCAACATACCCAGTCTAGCTCTAACTTACTTGAACAAAGGCATTTTTCATGGCATCTTTCCAGAATGATGTGAAAATACCAACACAAATGGATGTTTCTTTTGATCAGGACATATACACCCAACTGGGTACAAGAAGGGCAGCTCAAGGACTGAGCATTTGCTTTTTCCACAGTAAGCAGATGACTCATGTACCGGTAGCGTCTCCCCCTTCTCTCATTCAAGAAATGATAAGGCAAGAACAGAGATTAAAAAGCGCCTTTTCCATCTCAACAGTAATGTGAAAATCCAATGTACTAGCTAAAAGATGATGTGAAAGAAAAATTTAGTACAAGAGCTGTTAAGGGAAGGTTATTAAGCAGTGACTGTGGCAGCTGGGAACAGTGTCAATGTCAAGAGCTAGACATCTTACGTAACTATCTAATTAGTCTTCAGAACATCTAATATTGCTCAAAAATAAAGAGGTGACACTGCCATCTAAAAATAAATGCTATGAGTAAAATCTTTGATCTGTTGTAGCTAGGAAGCCAAACTGACATTCCTGTAAGTGGTACCAGTATCTCATCACTGGCCTCAGTGCTTCAGTGAACACAAATATAGCATACTGGCAGGAGGCCCTGTCCTAAAACCTCCCCAAGTGACATCGAGAAAATTGTCTTCTGATATGTACCTCTGACTTCATGGGCAACTACATGTGTTTGCAACTTTAATAATGTTAGCAGTGCAACTGCAGTTTTTATATTATAAAAGTTAAAACAGGAAGAAAGCATGATGAAAGAAAACTTTTTCCTTTGTCACCAACAACATTATAAAAGCTTGAGCACAGCTATGAAAGCTGGGCTTCTCTGACAGCACTTATAAAGTGGAGAATTATCCTTCAGTTATTCACTTAATATCAATACTGCTTTCAGTGACGTTATGAATCACCTTGTAACAACTGTCCCTTTAAGGTGCAGATAAAAAAAATTATGAGGAAGACACTTAAGTTGTTCTTACAGCTCTGAAGAAATGAGCACAGAATAATTTCTTACCGGCTTGGGGTTAGTCGAGAATCCAGGCTGCCAGACTTCATGGTGATAGTGTCAGTAAACAGCACATCCTTTGCTGGAGATGCCAGAGCTTCTGAGTGAGACAGTGAGGGATGCATCCTCTGCTGCTGCAGGCGTTTTAGTGTAGCATAGCCAAATGCATCTCGAGAACTTGTGTAGCTGAAGTTATAGTCAGCAAGACTTTTTATCGTGGCAAGAGAAGGAGCTTTAAGAGACTGGGCTCTTCTGGGAAGGGTATGAGAAGACCCTGGTGGAACCAGTGATACAGAGTTGGATTTTGAGAGAGGCAGGTGGTTAGACTGTGGTGTTGAACAGTGACTTGGTTTAACTGTCTTTGTGCTTACAACAGTACTCAAACTTCCACAGTCAGTATCTACATTTGTAGTGTCCACACCTACAGTCTCCCTTGAAGGGCTAGAGCTCATTGAACTTATGCCACTTGTTGTGGTATCTGTATTAAAACTTAAGCTACGACTCTTGAAATGTGTTTGTGTAGTACCATCCCCAATTAGCTTTTCTTTGCTTGTGTTTTCCCGATGAATTTCATTTCCAAGACCTTTTGGCAGCTTCAGATCATTTTCTCCGATACTCTGAGTACAATCGGTATCTTCCACATGCTTACTTCCAACAAAAGAAGTTTCTAATCGTAAAGTCTGGATTTTTGGAACTCTGAAAACAGGGTTCAATTCCTCCCCAGCAGGAAAGTCTATGCTACCACTAGGTTCTGTTACTGTACGATTTCGCCTCAGGCCTGATTTACTGTCAGATGATGTCAGCTTTCCTCCTTTTGGATCACTACTACTTCTGTGTTTTTTATTAGGTAGAGTAAGAGAGTTTAGAATGCGATTTTTCACAAGTCTACTTGAAGAAAAAAAAGGAAAGGGACTACGGTCTTTGTCCTTTGAAGGTCCAGGTCTGTCATAAAATATTTGTTCTGCATCTTCAGTAATATCTAGGAAGAAAGTACTAGTGGAAGTACTACCAAAACGGTCATCCTCCATGATGAACATACCTGAAATTATACAAGACTTTGTTACAAAAATAGGCAATTCTTCCAAGACTACAAACTATGCTGCAAAATAGGAAGCCATTCTATAGAAGCCAAAAGAGAGTCTATGGAATTTACTTGAACTTTAATTCCTTTTTCCTGCAGAACTTGATGCAAATTAGCTACTTGGAGGACTAACTGAGCTGAAGATTTCACTACTTCAAAAGAAAAGCCACACTATCTTACTTCAGTGTAAACATCCAGCTACTAGGATTACAACCTAAGAACTCCTTTAATGATACCTAAATATGGTATATTTCTTAATTTAAATTCCAAGTATCCACAGAAAAAATAAAATGCATTAGGTATTTGAAATACACAATAATTTAAACACAACAAAATTTTGTGTGTGTGTGTACACCCAGAGAACATAAATAGTTATTCCTTTGAGGACAACCAAGTGTATCTTTATACCTAAGCATGGTGGTTTCTGCAGCATGTTACAGCAAACTGCCACGACTCAACATAAAAATTAGTAACCCTCATGTGAAAATTTTTCTTTTACACCAAATGTGAAGCTAAGACACTGTTTTACTCCCTCTGACTTGTCTGCATCTCTCTGAATGGACATAACTGTCCTATTGCTTGTACTGTTTTATTTCAAGACCACCATTACATCACTGGTCTGAACCTCATCCTACTAAAAGGTTGATAGGAACACCAAAATGCTGTTTGTGGACGGTTGGGATCTTTCCTGGTATTTTTTGTTTACTTTTTCATTTTTCTCCTGTTTTCTTGTTTTGGTGTTCTGGTTACTTACTTGATGGAGCAGATTCACTTTCACTGTTGTGCCTAGAACTGGTAGACTCAGAGTTCAAGCTAAGAGTGCTTGGTATAGAAGAAAGTTCATTGCAGAGCTGCTCCATGTCATCAGGGACTACTGGCCAAGGCTGTCTACGACTGTGTCTTACTGCATCCCAGTTGTGATGCTTCAAAATGTCACATCCTTGTTTAGTTTTGGCTATTAGACCAAGCACGTAGACACAGGTTCTGTATTTAATGTACATATAGAAAAAAGAGCAACAATAATAGCACCTAATTTAACTAAACTTATTTGACATTTGAAAGGAAGTTTCAAAGCAATTCAGAAGAAATTTCACAAAACTGACAAATAGTATACTGTTAATTTCAATTTGTAAATCAATGTAAGCTTAGGTAATTCATTATATCTGAAAACAAGATACTATTAAAAAATAAAATTATCACAAGGGCTTGATTACATAAAGGAGAAAAGTACCTTTCAAAAAAAAGGCCGAACATTTATGTAGTAGCAACACTAGACAATACACCATCTATTTATGATTTTAAATATTTAAAGAATATATTGAATTAAAAAGATGGAATAAAAAATTCTCACAGAGATATAAACAGCAAGTATTTTGTTTTACAGACAGGAGAAAAGTACTATCTACCTCTTTTCATAGATTTAATTTGTTTACTGCATGTTCTTTCAGACTTCCTACACAATTCTGCAGTTGCATAGAACCGAGATTGATACTCAAACATCGTTGACTTTAATAGCTGGTTTACAATAAAGTACAAATCTGTATTCATGTAAATCAAGCAAAGCTATCTGAAAACTGATCACAACTACTATCTGAAAATGTTATGTACATATCAGATACACATACCCTCTAACAGACAGAACCTCACAATGTTGAGCAAGTGCCATTATATCAGGAATTACATTCTCCTCTTGAAGCAAGTTAAGACCCCAATTTGATGATCCAATATTGCCCTGGAATGAAATTTGTCAAGTAAGTTTCGATCTTAATGTGATCTGCAGCACTATCAATGTAAAGCTTTGACAATTTTGTTTATTGGTAGTAGAGTTCAAAGCCACATCTTCTCAAAGCAGCTGAAAGATCTGAGTACTCTTTCTGGCATTTCCTAGATGTGCTAATACAAAAAAGCACTCAGCACATTTTGTATAATACCTAAAGCTGCCTGAAATTAGAACTACTATGTATTCTTCACTTTTTAAGTTCTACTATAGCCTGCAGCATGATCTTGGTTTATTAATTTTACATTCCTCTTACACAGGCATCTTGTTACATACCTACAGTATCTTCCACTAACAGTCACCTTGGACAAATGTTCCAAAATTAACTTTGGGGAAGACAAGAAGCACATTAAGGAGTGCAGCTTGGATAAACACTAGCACTAGGTTTTTGCCTGTCCCAAGTACCAGAGCATCATGACCACATGGATCAACACTGGCTGCCAATGTCCTTGCAGAAACATTAGGGACTACCACAGTAAATACATTAAACTCAAACCATAGCAACTTTTAACTTGTAACTATCAATTCCATACTAATATTCATATGTCAGTTGGTTATTCTTATTTGTATAAAAGAAAAAAGACAAAGTGATTATTAAAAACCTCAGAATGAAACAGCTGCAGTGAACTATTTTCAACTGAAAGTATCGTTATGGAACAAAATGCTAACTTGAAAAAAAATCACACATGAAAAAAAAAAAACCCTTATTTCTTATTTTTATAGAATTTTGCTTAGTTAAGAATCAACGGTGATAACAGAACTAAACTGCAAAACTCAGTAAATATATTACTAACCAAGGCCCAAAGGGCTGCTTTCAGCTGCTTAATTCCTTCCCACTTATCCAGCATTGGAGAACGAACAGTATAACTTAGATCTGTAACAATACTCTGAAGGAGAAAAACAGAAGAAAAAAACTAAGTTGAAAATTAATAGGAAACTTCAGCCAAACAGGTTCCCTTGCATTTATAGTAGAAGTTAAAGCAATAATTTAAATCATGCACTCTAGGAAGAACAGTGGTAATTCTGGAATAATAACCATAAATTAACAGCAGTGATAAGGAAAAAGAAAATTGTAGTGAAATCAGAGCTTGCATGAAGTTATTTCAGTTATTATAAGGATGATAGATTAGTCAAACTAACACACTGCAATATATATACTTTCTCTTGAACTTTTCAAAAAGAGCATTGTCAATTCATTAAATCATTTTACCAACCCACATCAAAAGTGAATTTAAGCAATTATGGTTTAGGGTTTGTTTTCTTAGATTTTCAAAATATTAGAAAGATTTTATTCCTTCATCTCCCCGTTTCTGTATGCTTAAAAGGACAGGCATAGTTTTACCACATGTATAACTATCAATATACAATCCACAGAGACTAAAAATTTTTCCTATTTATGAATTGGCTCTCCATGCTAAGATTTTGCTAGTCATTTTAAGAAAAATATTGCAAGGTATTCTGGTGATACTTCAGTGTCAGGAAGGAATTTTACATGAGATTAGATGGTAAAGACTGTCTTCACAACTTAAGACTCATAATCAACTTCTTCTGCAATGCCTATTTTAAATGCCATCTCTTTTAAAACTTTTTTTCAAAAGGTTTATAATGATCTTTAAAATATTTCAAGTTATAAACAATTATTATCCTCACCTGAGACTCCAATAAATGGCAGCCTGTTTTGTGATGCACCAGTTGGCCATAAAGGTGAACTGGCAGGTAGACATGTGGTCGCTGTAATCTGTCAGAAAGAGAAACATGCATAGGTTTCCCAGCACTTCAAATATTTTACTCTAAAATAAATTACACTGCAATGTAATACAATATTTTGAGGAATTTAGAAAGGAACAAATTGTTTCAATTGGAAGGGATGTACAACAATCATCTAATCCAACTGCCAGACCACTTCAGGGCTGACTATAAGTTAAAGCCTTTTATTAAGGACACTGTCCAAATGCCTCTTGAACACTGACAGACTTGGGGCATCAACCACCACTTCAAGATGCCTGTTCTTCTCTGTGACCACCCATAACCCTAGTGGTAAGGAAATGCTTCTTACTATCCAGTCTGAACCTCTCCTGCTTCAGCTCTGAACCATTCCCATGCATCCTGTCCCTGGATGCCTGGAAGAAAAGCTCAGCCTCTTCCTGTGCCTTTCCCCTCCTCATGAAGCTGCGGAGAGCAGTGAGGTCACACCTCAGCCTCCTTTTCTCCAAAGTGAAGAAGCCCAAATACTGCAGCTACTCCTCACAGAAGATTCCAGCTTTGTTTTCCTCCTCAGGACACCTTCAAGGACCTTGCCATCCTTCTCCACCTGCAGGGCCCAGCAGGCCCCAGGTGAGGCCGCCCCGAGGCTGAGCCCAGCAGGACCATCCCCTCTCTGGGCCGTGCTCGCTGCTCTGGGCTGGGGTTTGTCATCGGGGCTGCCCCGGCACTGCTGACCCACCCTGAGCCATTCCTCTCCCACTCCATCCCTGTGCCTGGTGTTACTCCTTCCCAGGTGCAGAATCCACCATTTGGACTTGACAAATTTCACCCCATTTAAGACTGCTCAGTGCTCCAATCTATTTAGATCCCTCTGCAAGGCCTCTTGTCCTCAAAAACATCCACAGCACCTCCCAGTCTGGAACATCAGCAAACCTGCTACTGGTGCACTCACCTCCAGATACAGAACTGACCCTGGAATGGAGCCCTGAGGAACAACCACTGGTGTGACCAGTCATCAACCACATGTTGCCCCATTCTCTACAACCCTTTGGGTTCAATCCCATAGCCAGTTCTTCACCCACTACACCATGAACCTGCTCATCCCACACCTTGACAACTTCTCCAGAAGGATGCTGTGAAGAAAGCATCAGAAATCTTGCCAAGACCCAGGAAAACAACATCCACCACCTTCCCTTCACCCTACTGGGTGACCTTATCATAGAAGGCTAACAACTTAGCTAAAGAAAATTTTCCCTTTGTGAACCCATGCTAACTGTGCCTGATGACTGCATTGTTTTTCAAATGTCTTCCAATAATACCCAGTATACTCTTCTACATAATTTTTCCATTAATTGAGGTTAGACTAATAGGTCTGTACTTCTCCAGGTCTTCCCTTATGTGCTTCTTGCAAACTGGAATAAACTGGCTATATTCCAGTCAGCAGGGACTTCCCTAGACTCACAAGACTTCTGGCAGATGCTAAGAGATGGGTCCCGACACAACATCTGATAGCTCATTTAGTACTGGTGGGCTAGCACTTATGAGGCTAGTCCCTCAGCCTGGTGGGAACCAGGCCCAATGACTTGGTGAACATTCAGCTGATACAGATGGTCCCTTACAATGTTAGTGTCCACAAATGGAAAGCCACAGTTTCCACATTTGTGGACTTCTGGCTTAGAGAATCAGACAGTCCAAGGTCTATCAATATTTCTAAAGACTGAGGCAAAAAAATCCACAAAATTTTAATTAGTCTCTGTTTTTTCTTTATCCCTGTAAGTCAGGTGACCATCTTCAGCAAGAACTGATGCACTGTTTTCTTCAGAACTCCTCTTTCCTGTTGTGTGACAGAACACTGCTAAGCTTCAGTCCTGAATGAACTTTGGCTTTTTGTGCCTTCTCCCTGCTTATGTGAATCACAGTTTTGTAGTCTTCCTGTGAAGGGTGACCTTCTAGAGATCATATAATTTCCTTTTCCTCTAGAGCTCCCTGAGGAGTTCCCTGTTCAGCCAAGGTGGTCTTCTGCCTCGCTTGCCTGAGTTATAACACCATGGGATTGCCTTCTCCTGTGCTTCTAAAAGATAGCTCCTGAAGATGGACTCCTTGGCCCTCAAAAATATACTCTGCTAAAGTAGCTCCCCAAGTTAGCTCTCCTGAAGCCCTGGGTAGCAACACTGCTGTGCTTTTTCTGATTACATAGAAAATTTTAAACTTAACCATGCCATGATCACTGTGGCCTAGAAAACCTCCCCTCCATCACATCCCACAAGACCTATGTTCACAAACAGTGAGTTGAGGAGGGCATCTTATCTTTCCTAGTTGGCTGAGTACCTGTGAAAAGAAGGTATCTCCTACAGAGAATATCCAAGGCTGCTTGTCATTGCATCATGATATTTGCAGTTGATGCCTGGAAGTTGAAATCTTCCACAGGAAGCCCATAAGAACAAGAGCTACTGATCCAGAAGTTTCTCCTAATTGTCTATAGAATGACTCATCAGTACTAACATCCTGGCTGAGCAATAAGTAGCAGACACCCATTTATATCACTTCCTTTGTATTCTGTCCCCTAATCCTCAGCCAGAGGTTCTCAACCACATCACCACTAACTGTAAAGGCTGTATAATCACACCTCTTCCTTATTTAAAGTGACACATTCATCTGCCCATCCCTGCTGAAAAGCCTGTAGCCCTCCATTCCAGCACTCCAGTCATGGGACTCAATCCATCAAGTCTCAATAAAATGAATTCTAAAAGCTCAAAAATTAATTATAAAAAAAGCTCTGAAATAAATTATATTAAAACACTGGGAGCTAAACAAACACTGGGAGCTAAGCAATGCATCCAGGTCATCCTGTGTGTTTTTCATACTGTGATGATGATGTACTGCTCCAGGAACATAACAAACTGAGATCCTGTTGGTACCCCTTTCCCTCATACATTGCAGTTTACAGCTCTCCTGATCAGTCCCACCAGCTCGTGCCTCAGAATGCATTTTCCCAAATTTACCTTTGGTTGCTCCGACGAACATAGTTATCCCCATCAACAGGTTTGCGGTATGTTGTAAGTGCTTCATTAAGTTGTTCTTCAATCAATTCAACGTATTTTAAGTTATATTCCTATAAGAAAACAGATGAGGGTTGACACAGTACATTTAACAGTTTATGGTGTTATAGCATGAGACTTTATAAGGAAGAAATAATTGAGAATGGTTCCTTGAGAAAGGCTGAATTTTTTTACGATCTGAAGGTGGGGCTCAAGAAAATGAATGCACTTCACATATATAATGAGTTTGCAGAGTCAACAATTGATTTCATAATTATTTCAGGGAATTTGCTAAAAAAAGGAAGAAAGAAATACTTCACATCTGACACACTCAATTTCAATACATCATCATGCATTTCAGTACTCCCTGAGAAGTGACACTTAAACTACTAAAATAGTTGCCAACAGGAATGAGACCAATGTCTTATAATCAATTACAAAACCAAAATAACATATGAATAGTTTTATTCAAGTTATGACAATAATGAATTTTTCTTAACGGTCTTGTGTTCCTCTTTAGAAAGTAAAGCATCAGCCAATTCTGTCTACCTGAGCTCTAGGTTTAACTTTAATTACCAGAGGTAACAGGTATCTTGAAAAGCACCATTACTTTGCACACTTCTCTAGATAACGACCTTCCACAACAACCTATTTTAGAAGGTCACTAGACTCTTGAAATATTTGCTGAAATACTGAAATTATATAAAGGTCTTGGTAAATCAAAACCTCATATGTACAGAAAAGCTATGGAACTGTAAGTCTCTGTCAACCTTTACCAGCAAAAACATTATGACACTGATGCAATGAATGTATTGCACAAGCTTTACAGGTACATTAAAATGCAATTATTTTTAAGAATCTCTGTTTTAAATCTGCATATTTACACCATTCCTCCTTATGTCTGGCAAACATTTTCTTCTTAGCATTACCTTTTGCCATTTTTCCATCTGTTTTGTTACATAACCTCTTTCATTTAGATAAGAAAACCCCTTTGGGATGGACAGAAATCTGTAAAAAAACATCAGATAGTTAACATTGTAATTTAAACAAGCCCCAGAATCTGAATTTGTTTCCACAATGTGAAGTCAAACAACGTATTCAACATTTACCTTAGGAGTAGAAGCAAACCCTTGTCTCCAAGATGAGAAAGAGCTGGTTTCATCTGGATAAGGGCATGAAGATTGGCCTAAAATAAATAAGAACACATAAAAAGTATTTGAGCACTATTATAATTCTGAAAACTGCAATAACTACAACACTCTGCCTGCAATGAAGCAACAAGATTTTCACAAGTATCAAATGTTAACTTAATCCTAGTGTTAGCAATTTTAGGTATCTTCTGTCATTAAATATAAATTACTTCACAAGAAGTATAATGAATAAAATAAGTTGTAATTCATACTTAAATACAGGCATAATCCAGAAGTCTATGTTTTCTTGTGAGTAATATTGTGTAGTTTCATCAAAGTCCATTAATGACAACTCAAAAAGGAAGCCATCAGTACCTTCTTGCATATTTGTTCTTTGCTACTAGGGAGGGGGGTGGGGAAGAGCATTAAGAGCAGCATACCAAAAAGAGGTTAAAAAGAGAAGGGATGCTCACCTTGTCTTCACATGCCTCATCTAGAATATCAAGTGCCTCAGAAGAAATAGTTTTATTTTTATCATGTAACTGGGTCACCAGTAACTCAATCCCCCAGTTGCTGAAGAACTCTACATTAGCTCTCAGCAACACTCTTAAGTGTTTTGTTGCGTACAATCTGCAGCTCTGTAAAGCAAGAAAAATGTTTTCTTGAATGGAGGGAAAATGATTTGTAACTTCTAGAAATACCTTTCAATTACTGCATTTTGCAGCAAGCAACTGTGATGCACACCTTATCTATTAGAATTACAGTTTATTAGAGAGCTATTTATATCTTAGCAAATGGGAAAACTGAATCTAAGATCACAAGTAAACTGGTCATCATAAGTGTCTAATCCTGTAACTTTTATTATTGTATTACTATATGTTTTGAAGATAATTTAGAAGCAAATAAAAAAAATTATAGTCAGTAGGGAGCTTAGTCTTTCAATAAGTCATTCCTACAACCTCAACTATCTTCATTACTTTCAGACTCCACTCTTTATCCATTAGAATCCATAAGAATCATCATATCTTTGACAGTGTCAGAGAAATATTCTCAATCTATGTCCTCCTCTTCCAAAACACAGTGAGACATTTAAAGCTACTGCCTACATTTTTCTCTCTTGTATCTATTCTAGAACACATTATGTCTGTTCAGACAACAAAAACAACTTCATTTGAAGTAATGAACGTTCTTTCCTAGTTGCATTTCAGTTTCTTAATTTTCATCTGTCTCCCTGAAATCAGTGATTGCTTGTTTAACAATGTTACCTTAAAAGTCAAGATTTTCCTCTCCCAAATCCACGTAACTATATATTCTATCCCCATCCAGCTTCTTTGATTCAAAAGAACAAATCCAAATGCCTGTTTCTGAACCAACCCCACATTCCAGCAGCTATAGCATGTACTTAGTTCCAACACAGTGAGGAACCTCAATCATTATCAAAACAGTGTCTACTAGAAGGCTAACATGCTCAGAGCTGCTAGAAATACAGATTTCTGTTTGTGACAGCAATGTCTTCACAATTTATTTAAGATGCCACTAACCTAAACAATCACATGACACTTAGTTACACTTATCAAGACTTTAGCCCCCATCTGACATGAGAGAAAGTTCTATTTGAAAGAATTTCTTGAGCATAAATACAATACAGGGCATGAAGTTCACATATTCCAAAGCTACACTTGTAGGAGTTTCATTTCTCTGAATACAAAAATAAGAACAATTTTCATATATAACAACTTAAAAATAAAGTCATACATCTTGAATAATAAAAAAAAATGTGTAGAGGGCAGTAACAAAGGAATATAAGTTGAACTGAACTTACATCAGTAGCTGCTGTCAGGATTTTAGAAAGGATGACTCTTGCCAATCCATCTCTGCTATAATCCAGACTAGAAACAGTCAGTTTTAACAAGTGATCTTGGTTCTTCAAAGAACAAAGATTAAGAAGACTGGAGGCATGGAAGGGGAGGAGGAAGAAAATGAAATTAGTATTTGAACCCACTTGAACCATCAATAATTTAAACTTAAGTACTTTGAATTATACTTTTATTACTATAAATGCAATATACAAATATGTTCTTGTATGAAACTGAGCAAATTAAATTGTTATAATTATAAAGTCAAATAGGGATGAAATAATGCACTGAACTGCAAGGGGAAAACCTCAAATCAGCACCTTTTATAATTGCCCTGTAAAAATTTTGTCAGCATAATTAGTGATTATAAATATAAAAACAAATGCTCATTAAGCTCTGCGAACAATTCTTCATTTTAAAACATTGTGTATAAAGCTTGCCATTAAGTTAGTCCTATTAAGTGTCTAGATTTTATTGTATATCAAGTCTTCTGAAGCCAGTGAATAGCTTGCTTTCTAAAAATCAACAATAAAAGATAAAAAGGAGTAGATTAAAATACTTGCATTTTTACTTCAAGTTTATTATATGTTGATAAACTAGTATTAGTCACCAGCCAATTTATTCCCAAAGGAAGCTAAGTTTGTTTGTACCTGAACAAAATTTTGAGCTGCAGGGTTTCACTCAAATATACTGGAGTGAAGTTTTAAGTGCAACATACATCAGCATTTCACAAATAGTATGGTACCTGCCATTTTTTCATGGTTTGTGTGTTTTTAGTTTTGTTTGTTTTTTTTATTTCCCCACACTGCATCTTTCAGTACCCTATAATCCTTCCTGATACTCATCTCTGTCACACAGGTGTGTGACAGGAAAAAATAAACTGTTTATCACCTCTGTCTGCTTAGTAATGACAGGCTAGAAGACTTTAGAAAAAAAATGGGGACCTTTACCTGTAATTACACCAAAATAATCTTAAAGTTTTCAGCTTTTCAGATGGTCCCTCACACACAGTTTAAAATTTGCATAACTACTACACTGCAAGGACAACTCAAAACAAAATCACTCACCACTGAAAAACATTACATTTTTCAAGCATTTTCACTCCATGAGGGTGACAAGATAAAGTACCAAAAAACAGGAAGTAGTGCTGGCTAAGGGTATTTAGTAACCCATTATTCTGAAGACTACGTTCAGGTTTCATGCCTGATGAAGAGTTGAGCCAAAGTACAATATCTTTAACTAATTCCTCCAGGTAACCTTGTCCATCCTAGCAAAATAAAGAGGAATAGCATCTGTTAGTAATAGAAATGTATCTTTTCTTTAATGAAACTCATTACTTTAAATTTCTTAAAATATACAAACACAATACAGACACAAAACAGAAATGCAGGCTGGAAAACAATTCAGACTAAAGAATAAGTTTCAAAGAAAATAAAAAGGAGCTAAGCATGGAGACATCTTAGGATTAATTCTCTCTTTCCAGGAAAAGGGTAAAGTTTTATTTCGTGATATTTTCATCTGACCTGAGGTAGAAAAGTCTTTAGCCTCAGGAGTTCGAAAAGGAAGGTTATACACAGAGTTAAAAAAAAAAAAAAAAAGGAGTTCAAAAACGAAGGTTATACACAGCGTAAATAATAAAAAAATTTCCTTCAAACTCTAAGTTGCAGTTAACAAAGCTGTATTTAATAAAACTTCTACATAAACACAGTAATCTTCCTCAATATTTCACACTGTTTCTAAATTACACTGATGATTTTAGATTTAACACCCAAAATCTCAGAAGTCTTTATCAAAAACTAAGGTTTTTCTGGGTGGCATTCAACAAGACTACTCATTCTTCTTCCAGTCTTATCACTGAAAATTTCTTACCTCCTCTGATTCAAGAAGAAATTCAGTAAATTGACAACCCACAACAGTGAGCTGCTTCGCCTTGGCATAGTCGAGATCCAAGTTAGCATAGAGTTTACTGCTAGGCTTGTAAAAATACAGCAATCTCCTTACAAACCTAAAGAAAGTAAATTAGAATTAGCTATTTTTCAGTATGACAAGGACAGTCTCACAAAACAAAATGATGCTAGTAGAAAAAATGGGTTATACTTGGTTTCTTGGCAAGAAGTCTTAAAAATTTATCGAAAAGAGTAGCAGGTAACAGTAGTGACTCTATCCAGACACAATTTAAGAGATGCTGCTGTACTGTGCATTACAAAGGGTTTTCTATACCATGGCCTACTTTGCCACATAAGCAAAGGAACTTAAAATCTCTATGCTCTCAGAAGTTCTATCTTCCTTCTCATTCCCATAATTTATTCTGCTGTAATTTATCCTGTGGCAAGTTTCAAAGATGGTACTATCTAGACTAACAAACAGTTTAAAAAAGTAACTTGTGACCTAAGCTTTCTTCAGCTATTATAGTTACTGCTACTAGGAAAAAAAAAATTTCGTGTTCTGACAGGAAAAAGTCTCATTTATTCAGCAACACTATTTCCAAATACCTCACTTAACCATTTCTGAAGTGTAACACACTGATTGTTAACACAATCTCAGACTTTTTAAAATCGCAGTAAGCAATGTAGTTTGACTTTTGCATCACAGAAATAAATCTTCAGCAAAGATCTGCCTTTCACAAATTCTTCGAAATATAAACACACATTTGTGCTTTAAAATAACACAGAATGTTCCATCAGAAGGCAGATATGTCAGGCATTAAGAAAACTTAATTACGGAACTGCACTCATATTTGAAAAAGCCAGAGTAATCCACTACCCCTAACTCCAAGCACAGGACCAATTACAATGGAAACCTGAGGACTTAATTAAGTTTTGTGAAATAAAATGTATTTTTTCCTGGGTTACTAGCAATAAATATATACTGACATACAAATTTATATACATATGTATCTATGTGTACATTTAAGCATGCATGTCTGTTTATCAACATGCATGCGTTCAGTTTTGGTGCCGCTGGGTCCCTCACTACAGCAAGGACACTGCGGTGCTGGAGCGTGTCCAGAGAAGGGCAACAGAACTGGGGAAGAGTCTGGAGCACAAGTCCTGTGAGGAGCAGCTAGGGAGCTGGGGATGTTTAGCCTGGAGAAAAGCAGGTTCAGGGGAGACCTTGGTGCTCTTTACAACTCCATTACGGAAGGCTGTACCCAGGTAGAGGTGGTCTCTTCTCCCATGTGACAAGTGACAGAATGAGAGAAGAAGGCCTTAAGTTGCCCCAAAGAAGTTTTGATTGGATATTAGGAAAGATTTCTGGACTAAAAGAGTGGTCAGGCATTTCAACTGCCCAGGGAACTGTTGGAGTCACTATTTCCACAGGGATTTAAAGGACACATAGACATAGCACTTGGAAACATACTTCAGCAGTGTTGGACTCAGTGATCTTTGAGGTCTTTTTCATGATTCTGTGATCCTGTATGTATACATACACTGTAGGAACTGTATCTCTATGTAATGAAGGAATCTTTAAAAAATTACTGGAATTTCACTTTAACAACTGGAAGATCATCACAACAACACTAACATTAAAAAAAAGATCAATTTATAGAAGGAGAAATAAATGTAATTTACACTTGAAAAACAAAGCGGCATAAAATTTATCATCAGCAGTTAAACTAGAGAGATTTGGGGCTTAGTTACTTATAATAAACAGGAGCAACAGCATTTTAAAGCCATTAAATTCCCAATCCTGCAGAAAGGATCAATTAACTATAGAAGCTTCACACCAATTCAATTCTAGATTTTCCCAATTTATTCGGAATTTAATCACTGAAGCACTGAACAACAATGTTTGAGTGCAGCACAAAACCATGGAACATGTTACTGGACAGGAACACTGTCACTGTCCCACATAGGTAGTTTGAGGAGTGTGTGTTGGTGTCAGAGTCAGAACTGCAGACACTGCTTTAGAGAACCAATATTATAATCCTTTGGAAAATAATCCTTTATCCTAAAGTACAGACTGGCAATTAACATTTCAGGAAAACCCAGAAAAAATACAAATGTAAAATTAAATCATGGTTATGATAACAATAGGACTACTGCTTATGCTGTAAATACTTCATATAAGTACCTATTTTTTGGTAAAAATTTAAAGCAGAGCCACACAAGCCTTTCAGCATATATTCTATCTTTTGGGTTTTCCCCCAGTTCAGGAAGAAGCTTTTCATGCCCACAAGTACAGACCTATTCTGCAAAATAATGTAATCTATTTCTGAAAAACATGCTAAAAGGCATGGCCAAGAAATAATTAGTAACACTATGGCCACGCATGCACAGAAGTAATAACGGTGTCTTACTAACAACAGACATGAAAGGAACCACAGCTGTACTGGAGGTTTTTTGTCTGGTTGGTTGAGATTTTTTTCCAAATTACACACGCTTCTCCTGCTATTAACAGCAACTAGAAATAATTTCCTCTTGGTTATTAATGAAAGGCGTAGTTAAAAACCTGTACAACTATGGACTTAACTCTGTAAAAATTTTCCAAGCACTGACATAAAACACTTCTGATTGAAATATCAAGCAGTAAAATTTCTAAGGTTTAAAATTAAATTTAATATTTGCAAAGGTGGTATGATTTCTAAGGGACTAAATAGATAAAGTACCTGTGCATAGAAAAGAAGCTTAAACACTTGTTTATTTAAAGGAAATATTGCAACTTACTTATCCAAATTTACACCTTGACTTCTTATCTATAGATCATATTTTAGAAATGTGATACATCTAGGGAATATTTTATTGCAGTACTAAAAACCAGTTTTCCAAATTTCTTTCTTCAAAGGAAGTCTACATAATTTTTACATACCTGTGCAACTGTTCATCTTTGTAGTTCCTCAGATTTATATTTGGCCACTAGAAAAAACAGCAAATGTAGCATTATATGAAACTTGTATCAGTCCTTGAGTGGTCAGTAAAATTTACTTATTTCTATCAGTTGTATTTACTTAATAATTAGAAAGTTTTATTGCACCTAATGTTACATCTTAAAAAAGACATTATTTTATTGAAAAGCCCACACTGCCTGCTTCAAGAATTGTTCAAATTTTTTCTAGAGAAGGACAGGGAATGTTGGTCACATGCTATATGTACAAGACCACAGTTCTAATGAAAACAAAAAAATCTATGAGAAGCTTATGAAAAATAAATGATTTTGCTTAGTTCCTTCTCTGCAAATAACAAAAAAAATTTGATATGCATAACAGGGAAATAATTTTTGGCTGTTGTTTTGAATATGCATCAATTAAATCAATACTTTAAATTTAAAAGTAATCTTTATTCTGTTACAGATCACTTATATGCTGCTTATTAGAATGCTATTTAAACTCCCCTAATTGATACTTTCTAAGATATATTAAGAAGGACCACATAAGAAATAATATTCTCTTTAGGACCTATTCTTTCTTCCCATTACATTTTCCTCTGTTTTTACAGCCATCTGTTATCTCTATGGTTTCAGATGTCTTTGTTCTGCTACTAGTGAGTATCTTCTTAGGAGGAATGGAAAAAAAGTGAATCAAACATTCTGCTTTCCTATCTACATGACACAGTTCTACATTTCCAGGTGGTATTCCAGTATTAAGACACACATGGCACTAGTTAATGATTAGTAAAATTGACAATACCAAGTAACAGTGCCAGCTACAGATGAGGCTGACACTTTTGCTGCTCTTTTAGCAGCTTAGACAGCAAGCTGAGCAAGTGAAAAAGGCAGTAATGCACCACCTGAGATGCACACAATGAGGTGGTTAGAGAGCTGATGCTCCACAGATACAAGGCTGCAACAGACAAAGGGGAGGTGAGCAGCCAAATGAGGTAACAAATTTCAGACACCGGAATCTGGATCCTCCTCATTAGGGGACTAAGGACAACCACTCTGGTAACATTATCTCAGTTTATGCTGGTGTTATACAGGAACATAAATGGTTAGAAGTAAGCCAGAAAACACACACACTTCTCATTCAGAAAGGAGTCCACAGTTTTCACATATTAGGAACTTTTTGACAGGACACTAGCAAATACATTGCTGGGGAGGTTTGAGATGGCAGAGAAACTGGCTGTTTGACGAAAATTTCAGTTAAAAAAAACCCCAAAATACAGAGGTCAACTACATAAGGCTTCCACTGTCAAAACACTACATGGACTAACAGTGAGATTCTGAAAAACAGTTTTCTGATAATATCTTTAATACAGAATCAAAGATAAAAGTATTTATGACTAATAATAGTTATCTAGTAACCCAGTAAATCATATAATGGCAGTAAAAAAGTCTGTAAACAGTGAAATCTGGTGGAGCAAAGCTACTGTCATATACATATTCAGGTCTTTATACCAGACAGATTCTTGCTCTTTCAACTTTATCGGTCCCTGAAAAAAAGGCACAGAAATATTTAGTTTCTTTTCTTTTTCTCAAAAAAACAACATAGCCTTGATTACGACTGTCACCATTAAGACTTTTTGTACTTTCACCATTTTTGTAACAACACATTAAAGAAGACAGTAAGAGAAAGCTACTCAGCTCAAGGATGGCTTTGATGCACAGAATATTTTGGAGCAATTTTGGTTTGAAGATTATATTAAGTATGTAGAAAGTTTTCTTTGTCAAGCAAAGTATATTTTCTGCTTACAAAAAGAGGTAGTATCTCAAAATCTGTGCATTAAATATATTTAAGATATATAAATATATTTAAAACAATGCCCATCACCCCATTAGTTATTTCCTTTATGATGTAAAAAGAAATTGATTCTGTAGTGAAATCAATGCTACAGAAGTATTTGCATTACTTCAAAAATTTAATGAAGTTTTCATACATGATTCAGTCTAAGCATCTGAAGTTTGATCTAGAACTCACCTCCTACTATAACCTTCAGGTCACATTTAAAGAAATCTGCTGCGAATCTAAACATAGCAGTACCTCTCTGCAGTCTGAAGTATTAGCAGCTTTAAAGACAATATACCTAATTCTATAAAGTTGATTTCTATACAAATAAAGACACAATACATTTAATACATGCTTCTTAAGAAAACTGTGAATTTAACTATCATGCATTTTTTAATATAGCTTAAGGGTTGTATATAAAGAGACTATAGCAGCACTGACTAAACCTAGGAGATTCTAATTTCCTGAAATAAAACCAATTATTAGATGTACTCTGGAATGAATATTAGAAAGCCAAAACTCACATGTGAAACAGACTTTTTCTCCAACATATTATCATAGCGTTTGTAAGCTCACCTTCAGTATGGTCCCTATTAAATTCCAATTCCAGTCGAGGTTCTCTTTGTGATTGAGAACTTGGCTGTCTCGAAGATTCATGATGAGTGCTTCTTCTGTATCCTGGAATACAGACATGAAAAATTATAACAGGTTTCCCTCCATCATCTTTATCAGTCTTGCCACATGAAATACTTACCGCTCATGTAAAAATCAATAAAAGGGCTGTGTTTCACAGTAATGCACATTTTAAGGTAAATTGTATGGTTATAGTACTGCATTCAGAATCTAAAAGTAAGAGAACACAACTGGTCGCAAAAAGCATTAAAAGTTATTGAAATTTTATTCCCCAATTTCCAGAAATGCAATTTAGTATCCACAAGTACCCGCAAGACAAATAAGATTAAAAGATACTACACAGATTCACAAAAATGATTCTGAATTATACTGAGTGAAGGTAGAGGGGTAGGATGCAAGTCTCCAGAGCACAGGGTCAAATTCAGGTCTGAAAAATGAATTATCATAATACCTTTAAAATAAAGATGTCTTTCTGCACACGGTACTGATCCCTCTTCTGGTGTGTTGAGATTGCTTTCTGAATAATATGATCTAAATGGAGGCTGTAAGGTTTAGGGCCTCTTTTCTTCATCTCATGAAAACGTTTTAAGCAGTTGAGTGCTGCACTTGCTCGCCTAATATAAAAAATAAATGTTATCATTACTATCTGGCAACTGTTATCAGACTAAAGAGGACTACCACCTCCTAAGTAAACAGTTCAAGAAAGAGCTGACCAACAGTTCTGAAACAAAGAAAATTATTTTCTTGAGACACGTTTTTATACATCCACAAGATTCAGTCTCATATCAAAATTATACAGAAAATTATCTTTTAGAGTTTCTAGCACTGAAGTATTATCCTTACTGATAACTTTTCTTCTGCTCTGCAATTACTGGTGTCTGTCACAGTTCAGAGAGGATATTCAAAAGTTTAAAGTTGATTTCCATTGTGAGATATCACAGTAGATCAACATCCTGCAGTAAAGTTGGTAGTTGAGAGCGCTAGCTTTAACTTAAGAGTAACAAAGTGTCTCTCATCAATTCCCATCCCCAACCCACCTCCCTGAAAGGGTGGCAGGGGTATCAATAGTACGCCTCCTGCTCTTATATCTAAACAGTTCAGCAACAGCATGTTTCTGTTTTCTGGGAAAAGATAGCAAGCAACTTGAATGACAGCTGACAAGGGTAAAAACAGTTAATTACAAAATAGTAGTAGCAGAAAAAAAACCCACCTATTGAGCAAATAAAAATAAGGAAGTTTAAAAAAGAGGAGTTAAGTCTATCTTTCTTCCCCATAAACAAAAATTGTAATAGTGTAGGAGAGTGCTTTTATTTTATTTTCAAATACCTTTAGATTTGGTCACTTATTTAAATTATTTAAATTTAATATGTAACACAGAGTATAATTTTTCAGACTATAAAACAGTGTAGAGTCCTAACCAATGCCAAAATCCTCAAACAAAAAACAGTATTCTAAAAAATCAGTTTCTTTCAACAGAAATTGGAATTCTTACTACTCTATCAGGTGTGTCCAGAAATGCCAACAAGGACAACAATTCCAGGTAATGCATAAGCATCTATCTTCTCCTCTTTATCCTTTCTTTCACCCCACCACTCTGGCCATGTGAAACATCCTCTCCTGAAATTTCAGATATGCCTTTTTTGAAAACTAGTGCTGTCATGGCATAGCAAAGTCTTCCACTGACATATAAGAAACCTTCAAAACCAAAAAACAGAAGAGCACTACCCTTTCAGAAAGTACTCTATGAGCAGCATTTATCATTTCACACTAGCAGTTCAGAAAAATGCTGCAATTTATGACTGACAACACAATGAAAGAAAGAACATTATATTATATATCAGAGTACTGATCTGACAAGACAGATCAGAAATGGCAAGAGTTCTTAACAAATACATTTTTACAAGTGAAAGAAACCTCAACACACTCAAATTTGTCTTCTACAAAGAAAACCAACTAAGAACAAAAAGCTGAAGAAATACATATTAAAGACATGTGAATTAAAAAAATTATTTGACTTCTTCAATTAGGAAGTTTCAATTCTGTAAAGTACCCAGAAGATGGCATTTTGTGACAGAATTTTATGCTTTCAAATGTAACATATAATTCTTACTGTCTTTTCTCTTTCATGATGTCAAAAGATGCTGCCATATTCATCAGTGTTGGTAAGCAGTGCAAGTGATGGCTATGAGAATGAGGAAGAATTGTGTTTGCCTACAAAAAAACCCAACAAAATGCCAGTTAGAATAACTTATTACAATTATTTCATCCATCTTTTTAGGATCAACATTTCAAGAATCTACCACTTTTCACAAGATTTTCACAAATTTATGACAACAAAATTACATTTTACTTAATGTCAGAGCATAATTACACACCATTTTGAATTTGTGATCTAACAAATCAACCTGAATTACACTAGAAAGTAACTTGAAAAAATTTTGGAGTTTTATAATACATATTGTTTCCATTGGAGTTTCAGTTGCAATATGCAAAAACTTGCAAAGCAGCAGATGTGCTTATGCCATGTACATAAAAGTTCTAAAAAACCCTAAAATCAGAAATCCAATTAAAGCTGATGATTTCTACTAAAGCTTTTACGCGCAAAAAAACAGTATTTATTAATATAACATTCTAAATTACTAGACATTTAACTGCTTTTAATAAATGCAGTTCTGCAAATATTTTTAGAAACTAAAGAACACAAAGAGATTACTTACATTTCCAAACACTAAATAAAAGATAAGTATTTTTTTCAGTTTTTGAGAAACAGTAGCCATATATGATTAACAGATCATCCCTCAGAAAATCAAAAAATATCTGTGCTTTACAGCATACTCCAGTGTGACTTAACAATCACAACCATTCAAAAGTATTCAGGAAACCAGAAAAATAGCATATAATATTATAAAAAGTGAAGGCTGAAATGTAGTACTAGAGTGTTTATGAAAATAGTATCATCATCTCAGTACAAGATTAGTTTAAGAGAGAGAAGATACTGTAAGAGCTGTCTTAGGTCCACAGAAGTGGAATGAAGCTGAAGTTTCCCTGCAGCAGGAGCACTCCACCAAGATGGAATTCCCTAATGAGTAACATCAAGTATGAAAATCATATCAAGCTGAATATGAAAAAATCTTCATCTGTCCTCCCTCTGAGGCAGAAAGCTAAATACACTTGGTCAGAGGCCTACTGACCATCATTCTAAGAAAAGCAAAAATTAGCAATGGTCCTTTTCCCAAACACAGTTACTGATGGGTGTGTTTGAAGGGTTCTAGTTTAAAAATACAACTGCTGCTACAGCAAGAAAGTGAGAATCAGACCTACAGACAGCCTTGGAGCAGAACCCCTAGCACATTAAATACCTTCCAAACAGTCTTCCTATTGAATTATACTGGTTTTAATATATGAAGTGCCAGAAGATGTAATGTGAAATTAATCCACTATTCAGATGAAAACAACATGTTTCAAGCTTGGAATACAAGTGAATGCTATAATAGCAAATATCTATTTATAAGTAGTTACATGAAGTGGTATTTACCATGTGCAAAAGTTCTCCCAAAAGGATAGTAGCTCTGACAGATACATGGTCATCGCTACTTGTGATGACTTCAACCAGACCCTACAGAAAGCAAAAAAATATTACAACATTTAATGTATAACATCTTACTTGAACTCTTGCGGGGAAAAAAGTAGCAAGCATCTACTAAAACTGAAAGTCATTAGTTACCTCTAGAAGTCCATTGGTAATAAAAGCAGACAGCACTAAAGCCAAGTAATTATCCATGAGATCAGGCCTAAAGAGAAAAAAAGTATGAAAACAGTTTAGAAAGTACATTTCTTATTGTTCCTGTAAGAAAACAAGAAATGTTTTGTCCACACTGACACAAAACAAAGAAAGAAGAATGGTTTAGGTAAGTTAAGTTCATTAAATCCTCACCTTGACCTGGCTCGATGGGGTAAAACAGTTTTAGCCTCAGCAGCTACAAAGCCATCAGAAAGTCTCCAGCAGTCTTGAAACCTGCCTGGATCTAGAACAAGAAAATATGGGCAATGGTAATTATATGCTTGGCTTTTACAGTATTATTGTAATGGCAGTCAGTATGTAAATAATAATCCTTGCCCACAAATATTATTTCAGGTGGTTTCAAATTACAGAAAATTTTGTCAGAGGGCATCTCTGACAAGACATCTAATCCACAGTCCTGAACAAAGCAAGGGTACCTTGAAAACTAGGACAAAGATTGTATCTAAGTGTCAACAAAACCAGTGATATTTCCAGTCCATAAACATATTAAACATGTTTAAGAGAAAATACCATTAGCACCTAAAATGTTACAAGGTGCATCCATATATATGAGTAGCAAGTTTGCAACAAAGAATGATTTATTTACTTATAAATTAAAGAAAGCAGAGACTTCTCTTGGGTTTACAAAAGAGTAATTCTAAAGGTAAAATACTAACTTGGTTAAATTTAAAGACACAAAAAAGCATGCACTTGCCCTCAAAAAAGCAGAAGTCTAAGGACAATGGGCACAGCTAACAGACAGATAATAAATAGAGAAGACTGACTAATAACTTGTCTGTAGTATTCACTAACACATCCACAATTCTGAGAACTCCTAACAGTTCAAAGAAGTTTCATCTGTAGTGCTGACCTTACAGTCTTTTGTGTTTATGCCTAACTATGCTGATCTTTCAAATTTACACCACTTAACAGGTGATAAAGAATTTTAGACAGGACTTCAGACTTCAGAATCAATTCAGTGATAAAACAAAGGCAATTTACTGTACAAAGAATACAGCAAAAGTTTTGAATTTGTATAGGAGCATAATAGACAGAATTCTTATGTGAATTGTTTTAAATACTTACCTACACTAAGAAGTGCCTCGATAAATTCTTCTGCAATAACAGGGAGAGGAAGGCGAAATATATCGTAGAGAACTTCAAGGAGACCCCGCTACCAAAGAAAACAACACAACAAGAATTTTACAGATTTAAAAAATTGTCCCTTTTTTCACTATTAATACCAACCTTAAGATTTCTAGAATGCTAACATTGGTGCATTTGATGCAGTGTTTTTTTAACAAACGGAAATAAACTGGAGAAGAGAGGATGGGGCTTTTTTACTTTTTAGTTGTCCCTTACTGTCACTATGAATGCTGTATTAGCTACTTGGATTGCAGATTTTTAGAACAGTTACATCTGGAAACATCAACTTTTCTCTAGTAAGTTTAATTTGTGAAGAAATATTTTTTTTACCTGGAATTCAACTCTGATTATTATGCTTTAAACTTGCAACTGCAGCTACTGAAAAATTGCTTTGATTTGTAAACATAGTAAAAATTAATTTATTAACTTCTGTCTCCTCCATTTTGTCACATATACATGGTGAGCTTCCCAATTTCATAGCAACTTTTTAACAGAATTACAGATTTGAACTTTGGGGGTTAAATAAACTCAAGGATAGCTGTCCCATAACTGGAGTTTGTGTTTATTTAAAACATTTAATTGTCTAAAAGTTAAGAATAAATTATGTAGTATGTTAAGAATAAAATATGTAGTATTATTCCTATATCAGTACTAAATATTCACCACTTACCCGGATTTCCATATTTGGTATACAGAGTACCCCAATAAGAGACTGAATCCCAGAATTTCCAGGTTTGCACAGGCTGATAATACCTAGAAAACATTAAATGTATAACTGTATTCTCTCATCAACAAAAGGAAGGACACAGACACATCGTTAAATTAAACTAAGTTTGAAAACAAGCGCAAATGAAAAAAAAATTACTAATCATAAACATTTTCACCTTGATAATATCATCTCCTTCCCAGTCAATAATATTTAACAAAACTTCCAAATCACAAAACTTTATATCCTCATTAAAAAATTGTGCTACTTTTGTCCTTCTTACTGTGAACAGTACTCAAAAGTTACCTGTGAAAACAACATATGCATGGAAGAAAGGTCAGAAAGACAAAACTGTCTGTAATAAGTAACTCTTAAGCTGGAAAGGTTTTCATCATCTGAGCAGAACTGTAAGGAATTTCAATCAAAAGTTGTATCTTAACCTAACAAATTAATTTTCTTTTAGTCTTGGGTAAATTCTAACAGCTATTAGATCTAAGTGCCTGAGTGCAGGAAAATGCAGTAACACATCTATCAGAAACTGTTTTCCAGAAGTTTCTAAGTCATCATATGCTTCTTCTTCAAGCATGTCAGAACATACGAGGGACTTGAAAGATACCTGTATATTAAAATTAGGCTCAGCAATAATTGTCAGAACTTTAAAAATTACACAAATAGTGTCAAAAAACAGCGTAAGTATAGCCTGGAAAAATTCCACTCAAAATTTTGGTAAATGTTTATATTAACTGATTTAAATCTGCAAGACAGTGTCTTAACTAAAAAAAAAAAAACAAAAAAACAGAAAAAAAAAAAAAAACCCAAAAAAAAAACCCCAAAAAAAACCCCAAACAGTCCTTGAAGGAAGTACCTTCATCTTACATATTGTAATATCGCACAGAAAGGATTTAGTAAAATGAAAAAAAAACTTTTTTGATTTAGAAATGTCTTCTACATGAAAAATTGCTAACTATGTCTGTTTCCAATTTCTCTTCAGCTATGGCAAAAACAGATAAAGTATTTGCCAATATCTCTTAACACGAAGACTTCATTTACAGTGGCAGAACCATCTCAAATGCAAGTTCTTATGATATAATGTTATTTTAAACATCCTCTCAAACATTAGATTTCAAGAATGACCATCAAGATGTAATTTATAAGGCATTTTACACAGGAGGGAAAAAGCTGTGCCTTGTCAGGAGTCTAAGGAAACTCTGTATTGCATTCTCCAATTTTATAGTATCAAAACACATATTAAGTAGCATTGCAGGAAGGTATTGATAGAAATTAGAAATATCAAATGAGACAGATCCTGTGTCATTTATACTAGAAAGTAAAATCACACTTCCAATCATCCAGTTTCAAGCAAGTAAACAAATCTTACCTGCCCATGATCGAAATGCTGCCACTATTCCCATTTTACTAGCTAGGAATCGTGCTTCTCTGTCCTCTCTGCCATTGAAACAACAAATGTCACAATGCAGGCAATAATTACAAAACAAACAGTACTAAAGTATTATTATTATTAGGTAGTTAACTGAGATGGGGGACAAAATCCAGAGTAAAAGAAATATTTCATATATGCATATATGTGTACATATGTATTTACACAATGCATATGTACACACAGAAAGGGTTTAGAATTCTTGATTATTGTTACTTTTCCTCTTCCAGGGGAGTTTCCACAGGAGGATAACATCAAAAACACTCACAGGGGTCAGATGAATCACTCTGCACCTCTACTGACACTAAGTCTACATCAGAGATGTAAAGATTTGGACCTTACTCAGTTACCCAGACCTAAGCATCTACTCCCATTTGATAACTAAAAAATTCTGAATAATTCAAGTCGTAAGCCATCTCAGGAGATCTCTCACTAGTCCAAACTACTGCACAAAAATTCACCTGTTATCAGACTAGACCAGATTATAGAAACATAGACTAGCTTGGGTTGGAAGGCCTTTGCTATGACCTTTAAAGGTCATCATAGTTCAACCCCTCTGCAAGAACTCAGCAAATGCTTTTACAGTGTCCAGAGCTTTAGGAAGTATACAAGCTTCTGTAATTCAGCTTCGAATACCTGCAAAAAACCTCAAGGCTTTATCCAGCTGGGTGCTAGAAACTCAAGGCAGCAGGACCTCTCTGGATAACCTATTTTAACTCTTGATCAGCCTCATATAAAATCATCGCCACGGCCCCTTTTATCAAGTTGAAATCTTTCTTGCTTCAATTTGTCTCTGTTGCTTCTTGTCCTCCCACCTTACACCATCATGAAGGGTCCTGGCTACATCATCTTGAAAGCATTTTCATAGGTAGTAAAGAGGCTGCTATTCAGCAGAGGGTGTCCCTCAACCCTCTCCTCTCTAGGCTCAACAAGCCCTTTCAGATCTTAAATGCACTCTGGCCTATGATATTCAGCTTCTAGAAATGTAGTATTTGGAAGGAAGTACAGCTTAATTCCAATGCTATGAACATAACTGATGGCACAAGTAGCAGCACTAACACTTACTTGAGTTGTCCTTCTGCTGTGTCTGGATTATGCCTGTAGTGAAAATCTGTGTAAGGGGCTAAAATTCGCTAAACAAAAGAAAGACACGCATTATTTTCACATTAAAATACAGTTAAATCACTAGTGCCCTTTCCTCAGTCCCACTCCAAACTGCTGTATTATTTCTGCTTCATAAATCTCAGGCTTTTAGCCTAAAACATTTTCTTTTAGACACTGTGCACTAACACACGTGAAATTTGAGACAAAAGTAAAACATTTTAATGAGTAATACAGTGTTTAATTTCTGTAACTAAACAAATAAAATTGCACTCACCTCTAATTCTACATCTGCTCGCACATACTGTCGGGTCTTTGGATGATTAATGAGGTGCAAAACCGTAGTTATCAGAGCCTCGTTTATTCGGCTTAGCTGACAGTCAATCACATTTTTCAAGATGGTACTTAAACCACCCCGAAGAGCCACTACCTCAGGATTCTGAAGTGCTAGATAAAGGAAAACAAGTAATTTTGGCCAGTGATCGAAGATAAAACATTTCATAGCATATGGAAAACTTGTCATCTCTAGTATGGGTATCTTATTTGTCCTGAACACTGCTGAGGCACATGTAAAGCTTTTAATGGAACCATCTGACACTGGTAATGAATGGTGATTTTGGATTCATTTATCACACACAAAAATAGTGGTCATTCAGTTTCCAGTTGGGCCATTTCCCAATTTAACTCCCAACCAAGTTTCCATATAGTAGTTTCAGGATTTTCCCATAAAGAGTTTTTATGCTTCACTGAACTGACATAGATAAAATATTTATACTGAAATAAGAGTGTCATTTTGTTTATTTCCTTAAAACAGAAGCTTTAATCTTGAAAACAAATTGCTGAATTATTTACCACTGATTGATTTTGAAAACCTTCAAAAGTCAGCAGCCAAATGAAAGTTTAGGGAGTTAGTATAAACCACTGTCCCGATAACTACAGTACCCACCACAAAAGTTTTCAAAAATGAGGATATTTTGTAGTTCTCTGAACTGTTCTAAATTTGTCAGCATCTTGTGTAAGGAAATCTCCCTATTTCAAATCCTTAGTTTAAGAAATACCACCTGCCGTATAGAAATGTTTTTAAGGCAAACCAAAAACTGTCAAGTCTCGAAGGAAAAGATGAAAACCTGAAACCTTTGCCTATGATACATAAATAGATTTTAAGCTATTTTGGTTTATAACATAAAAAAACTAAAATCCATGAAACTGTCAACAGGAACACTTAACATCTAATTCCTTATTAAACAAATACTGTGAATGACAACCATGTCAAAACTGAACACTAATTAAGAAAAATTATCTTACCTAATTCACAGATAATGGCTATACATGCTCGAACCATTCTGTCTCTTTCTTGAAGACCATCATTTCCAACTGCTATCAAAGAATTAGTAATAGAACTGGGAAACAATGAAGCATTCACAGTGATCATCTGCCAAAAAGGAAAGAAAAAGCCTTAGAGAAATGTAAAGAAACATTTCTCGAAATACACTTACATATTCACTAGTATTCTGTTACATTCATACAGTTAGACAGACCAGTCCAGGTATTACTTGGTTGTACTGGTGAATCTTCACAACTATTTATTTTGCTCTTGAAATTTTTTCAATTTCAATTTGCTTGTCAAGTTACTTTACCATTCTCTTTGTGCTTCAGGTTTTTTATATTTTATCTTAATAAGAAAGAAATTAAAATATGTTTTTTTGCAGTGAGAATTAAAACTACCTTCATCATAGTTTTTTTT
The DNA here is from genome assembly GCF_031753505.1 of Anomalospiza imberbis. Classification (NCBI taxonomy): domain Eukaryota; kingdom Metazoa; phylum Chordata; class Aves; order Passeriformes; family Viduidae; genus Anomalospiza; species Anomalospiza imberbis. The sequence continues at coordinate 12,038,314 of NC_089721.1, forward strand.
TTTCCCCAGGAATATCTTTATTGACAACATTATCCAATGACACAGAGTTGACTACAGACTCATCTACTATTAAGAGCATTGTGCACTATGGAAAGCCTCAGCTGTTAGTTTGAGACACTCAGAAATCACACCAGTTTAAGGAGCAAGATGCATTAAAGGTAAAGAAAACCATTCCTGAACAACCAATACCACCAAGTCTTCACTGTCCTCCAAGTGAGCCTTTGATTATAAAGGCTGAGCAACTGCTTGCTCACATTTTTTCAATTTGTGAAAAATAAATACACATATCCTTCTGAAACAAGAAGATCACTAAACAGATGTATTACTAAGGAGGAAGCAGGTTTTTGTCTGACTGCCTAAAAAGGGAACAGTGCAATGTTTTATAGCCCACTCAGCTGTGTCCCTTTTCTTCACTAAAAAATAAAAATGAGAAATAAAAAATAATCAATATCCATAAAACACCTAAAAATTAAAGGCTACTTTCCCATTCTTTTGCTTATCGTCTTTTTTGTTTTCAACAAAACCAGGCTTATCTTCGTAATTCTTCCAAAAATGTTTTGTACTATATCCATTTTATATCTCCCTTTGATGTGTTGTAGGTATTCGTGCAAAGACGATTAGTTTTTTACCTTTTTTTGCAGAGATGTTAAAATGAGATGGGATCAAAAATCAAAATATTGGAAGTTTTAACAAATCTATCTTTAAATGCATGTTTTTGAGAAGCTTCCTATTATACATAATGTTAATGCCAACGGAACAGGAAGCTTTATGACAGGACTTCAAAAGAAAAAAAAAACAAATTCTCTTCCACCCACATAGTCTTTCACTTTTACACTGGGAAGAAGAAAAAAGAATAAGCAAGTGCATCAATCTAGTCTAGAAATTGCAACTTGTTTGCTACTGATATTGACATGGTACTTCCTGTGAGGATACAAGCAGTTCTGCTTCACTGTCTTCTTTGCTTTGAAGACAAGAGAAGGAAAGATTTCTTGCAACACTCAATTCTGAATACATCAGTAGAATAAACAAATTTTCGTATTTACTTTGTATCTATTCTAGGTATTAAAATGCAGTTCTAAAGACCAAGACCTTTACCCACAGGTAAGGGAAAGCTACTTACAAGTAGCTATAATGAAATAAGTAATAGAGACTATGAATTTGGTCTTTTAAGACTCCTTTAGAAAAGAGGAAGAAAGAAGATGGCTCATATTGCATCTAACCCAGACTTCTGCTTTAAAAATAAAACACCCAAACAATTAAATTTAAAATAAATGTCTTATTGACTTCTATCAGATAGAAAAATGCTTCCTGAAGCAACTTCACGCCATTCTTTTCATGGCTGAAGATATTACTAAATTGTAAAACTTTGATCCGTAAATGTAGAGATGATTACAGTCAAAACAGGCAGTGAGCACTCAGCCTTCAAAAACTATTGGACATCAAGTTTAAAAAAATCAGATTTTTTAAAATCTACCTCTATACCATTTAAACCTAATATTTTTAAAACAAAGTTTGCGATTGCCTTTTAATAAAGAATTCATAAAGAAATATTACTGTTTTATATTCGTTGTTCTTCTCTATGAAAAGAAAGAAAAGACAAGGTTTTAATTGTAATGTATGCAATCCTCACAGACATTTTTACTACCTAAGAGGTTAGAGAGCTAAATCTTGAAACTGAAAATAATAGTTCTGTGATACTGGAAAAACCCAGTTCAGTTTCACAGTTAATTATCTTCTAAACAAGTTTGTTAGGTTTTTTTAATTTTATTTGCCATTTATTCTTCCCTTTTAGTCCTTTATATAATCTTTTAGGAATCCTGGCATCAAATCACTAAATCTGAGACATCTAGGGAGATGAAGACAGAAAAAGGGCAAGAGCAGAGTAACAAAAAGACAGGGTAAAAACACAGAAGGTGCTATTCAGGAAGCACATTATTCCTTGTGAGAGAATTTCTTGAGTACTGACTGCTCTATGCCAATGCATGCTGAACTGCTGTGGCCTAGACAGCACATGAGAAAGCTGTTAACTTTAGTGGTAGCAGGCTGGGTGACTTTTTGTTGGTCTGACACTCTTTCAAGAAAACAGAAAGTTATAGGTAAGTAGCAAAAGATGCTAGAAAACGCTTTCCATCAACACAGTTCTCAGCATCAAGGAACCACAAGCGTGGCTGCACAGCCTGCATTTGATGCACACACCTGGTGCACGCCAATATCCTTGCACCATGATGGAGAAAAAACACACTGAGGGTCAGCTGTATGGTTTCTTTGATGCTTCTCTTTGACCATCATTTTTCAGATAATTTCAGATCAAGTTAATGAATTTTTTTCTCTTGCTGTCTCTTCTTTCATGCAAGACAGAAGCTTTTGCTCAAGTAGAAAATGCTCAAAAAAACACAGAAATAATGAGGACAAATTTCTGACCCAAATAAAACTGATTATGGATGTGCTTTCATCTTCTGATGAGTCTACACTGAAGCTCTTCTTTCAAAGTATATTTGCTGAAAATTTTTATAATAAAAGTGCAACTTCCTCAAGGACCTGTTCCTTTATACTGGGGCTTTTTTGTTTGTTTTTGGCTTGTTTGGGTTTGGAGGTAGCCCTGTTTAATATTTAAAACTCTCTTTTTTGGCATAACTGTTAATCAAGTACATTGTATCTTCTGTGAGACAGAAAATATATTTAGGTAGATTTAAAACACAAAAAGAGATTTAACACAGACAGTATGTTTGGGAAATCATTCTTCAACTACTTCAAACTTTACTCCAGTCTTTGGTAGTTTCTGTAAGAATATGAGAACAATAAAGAAGAGTGAAGTCCAGCACAAAGGCAGGATATTATGTTTCCTGAATACATTTGGTACCTCTATATGCCAATTTCCCTGGGATAAACTTGAAAATGCAGCCACCATACATTCAAATCTCACATCCATGGGTACACAGTACAGTAACCATCATAGACTAAACACGTTATCATTGAGTATCTGTGAGAAAATCCTGTGGATAGCATCAACTGCCACAAACAAAGCAGTAAGGCTATAAGCATTCCTTGAATGATCACTTCAGTGACAATTTGCCTCTGTTCTCACATGGCAGAAAATATCCCAATCTCTGACTCACAGATGCTTAAACAAACTATACAATAAAGCAGTCATAATTTCAATATTAAAACTTAATGTTTTTGTGCTCTTGCATTCACTCTTGGATAAGTGTTTCTCAAACTTTGCCCAGTAAGCATGATTTTTCTAGCACACTTGAGATTCTAAATGGTAAAACTGTAAAATCAAAGCAATTCCCTTCACTACATTTTTTGGTCTTTTAAATTATCAGCTATATTACATGATAAAAGTAAAGCAAGGAATTAGAGACTGTGAAAAAGAATTGTTAATGAAGACAACCAGGAGTCAGCACAATTGAGTGGCACAGCAGATACAACCATACATAGGAGATTTTACCTTTCTGACTAATCGAAGTGCTTGTGTTCTTTCTACTTCATTACTCTGCTGTATGTCAATGCACCTAAATTAAGTTAAAAAAACACATTTTGTGACTTTCACCTTACCTGTTAACAACTCATGTTAATATTTATGCATATGAATACAAAAGAAAAAGAACTGACTTATGGCTTAAAAACTACACTTTTCAGCAAATATACTCATTATGATACATCAGTTAGGTTTGGTTTATATTTTCTCAACTATTTAAGTCATTAAAATGTTCTCAAATATAAAATGGCAAAGCATAATGCTTCAACAATTATTTTCCAAGGTAGCTGCATTTGTCATTTGCAAATGAGACCACACCAAATATTTGTAATGTGTCACATCAACACACCTTGAGTGTTCTAGTGTTTGAGATCAGAAAAGTCCTTTTGCTCCATAAAAGTTGAACAGCACACTAAAACTACATGCGTATATTTATAAACAGAAATTCACACACATCTGTATCAGCATGTTAAATAAAAAATTTCATTACAGGAAGCACTAGAAATGCTATTGTTTACATCTATTCATCATGCTGATTGTATTATCTCACTGTTGGCTTGCCCTTTCCTATTCTTCTGTGGCGTCATTGATTATATTTAGACTACACATTCTTGGACATCAACTATCACAGCAATGTGATAATACAAAGAATCAAACAATTCCCATACAAAAACTTAAAGACATGAAAATTATTATTATTTCAACCTTATTAATTTATAGTTAATGGCATTTCTGACTAAAAGTAGAAATTATTTGGATTACTTGTAACATATATTAGGACAGTACTTTATTTGGATTAGCTAGTGTGATGAAATATTCTGTTGAAGAAAAACATATTTTACGAAACTACTTACTTAAAACATAAGAGAATATGAAAACACTTCTCTCCTGTATCAACCATGAAAAGACAAGTGATTTAGAACATTAAAACTTACAACAAGAAGAAAGAGAAAAATTACCTGGCTATCAAATAATCCACTTTCAACTTTAGCACCTTCTGGAGAATACTGGAGTCTCGAATAAGATAGCGGAGGGCTCGCAATCCTGCTGCTCGCACCTCTTTTGCTTCATTTAGCAAAGCTAACCTCAGACTACAATGAAGAAAACAAGAGGGACAAACAACTATTAGACAGCAGGTAGACATCACCATCTGACATGCACCTATTACTCACTCATTTAAGACAAAAAATATGATTTTTAAAAATAAATGTTCTGAACTAATTTTCTGACTTTCAGGTCTTCTCATGTGCAACCTAGAAGGCAAGCCCTCATCTTGGTCAGCAGATGTAAACAATATATTAATCTTAAAAAGCCACAAATGAATTTTTCCCCCAAATAACAGCTTGTACATCCATGAAATGACATAGAACGAAAACCTCTACACAAGCTGTTATTTGACAAAACAGCTAAGCATATTAGTCCAAGAAAATTAAGAGGTAGAATAAGGTAGGTAAGAAAAAATGAGATATGGAAGAACTCTAGAAACTGAGTTAGAAAGCATGAGGTAGCACACTGTCCTTCTGAAGGCCCTCAATATATTTGTCCCTCTTCCTCAACCACAGGCAGGATGTGGTAGGAATCCTCAACCTCACAGTGACATTTTCTAATACAATTTTTCACTGGACATCTAAGAATGTAAATACTTCAGTCACTGAGACTGAATTTCTACTTCTAAAAAGGGTTTATTTTCTTCTTTCCTTATTCTATGGTTGTCCTACAAGGTAATCAGCTAGTCCCAGGCAAAAAATCTTCAGAATTTTTAGGTGAATACCTGGCCAGGGTAAGTCACTATAACAGGAGCCTACTCCCAGGTGATACCTAGACCAAGTAGACTGCTATACCATTTGCAATAAAGATGAACTGATTATTACTTTCAGCACCAAATAGGGAACTGTTCCAAGACCATCTTTCCTGTAATATGAATATACTACCCACGCTGCTTTGGATGCAGCCCAGGACACAGATTTCTGGGCTTGCAAGACTGGACGTGGGACTGCTGACTCATGTCCAGCCTCTCATCCAGCAGGACCCCCAAGTCCTTCTCAGCAGGGCTGTTCTCAATCAGTTCAAACCCAGCCTGTGTTGATACTGAATGTATTCTTGATACCACAGATCTCTGAGTCCAACTCCTAGCCCTGCACAGGACATTCCCAAGGATCACACCACGTGCCTGAGAGCATTGTCCAAACACTTCTTGAACTCTGCCAGGCTTGGGGATGTGACCACTGCCCTCAGAAGCCTGTTTTGCTGTCCAACAACCCTCTGGGTAAAGAACCTTTTCCTGATATCCAGCCTAAACCTCCCCTAACACACCTTCAGGCCATGCTCTCGGTCCTGTCACTGGTCAATGGAAAGACAAGATCAGTGCCTGCCCCTCTTCCCCTCATGAGGAAGCTGTAGACCAGTCAAAGAACTGGCACAGTGAAACCACCACAAAGGAAAAGACTATAATGAGATTCAACACTCAAAAGCAAAAGCTACCAAAAAGAGATGTGTCACTACCTTTAGGTATGCAATGAAAACATACAGCTACTCAAAAAGATAAAGACATTGGGTTTTAGCTCAGAAAACAATTACACAAGGTTTCCCAACATTTTGCTCAGAGAGCAATTGGCTTTCCTAAGCTTTTTTTTTTTTTTTTTGCTTAAGTGAGATCTAAGTTGAAACAACACAGAAATGCAGTAGATATTAGATCTTATTTGCTTTTATCACCAGTGCTGGTCTTCAACACAAATTTACAAATTTCTGTGTGGAAATAAGCATGTAGTTACATTTGACAGTCAAAATGGCCACAAAATAGACAGAAATTCCACTTAAAAGTATATACACAGGACACGTCAGTAGCAAGGCAAGCAGTTTCATGGACATATACACCAGTACAACATAAAATATTGATCTTTAAATCTTGATTCTGTATCAAGAGTATGCTCTGTATTTTGTAGATGTACATTTTTATTAGAAGTGCTTTCTACAACTACTGAAATACTTAGAGGTACTTTTACATCTCTGAGGAATATAATGAAGAAATCTACACTTCTAACTTGGAGTGTTTGTCTCTGTTTGCCTAAGAGTGAATAACATATTTCTGATTTTACTCATTAAAGTATTTGCAGGTTATATACTTGCATTATGAAGCTTCAAACATATTATAAATACAAGATACTTGTTCAGAAGTACAAAAAAAGTTTATTTAATTGCACCAAAACAACTGAAGTTCCCAAGGATTGCCTAGTGCTCTTTAATACTTACCATATTATGATGCTGTCATAGGTAAAACCTAACTTTTCTTCAGCATGGCCAGTATTACAAAGAAGCTGAAAATAAAAGAAAATATTTATTATTTATAGATCTCCAAAAATAACCATGAAAAATCATAGATTTTGGCAAATGCTTTCAAAAAAAATGGAAGAATTTAATTTATAGCAAGGGAGAGAATACCAGCTTCAGACTTCCCTGAAAATTTCTGCTGTCTGTATTGTGTTCCTATACACACCTGATACAGGGACTCACCTGTGGATTTTCATAGCAAAAAAAGGTTTCACAGTTGTATAAGCTGTGTACTGGTTCGTCCATTTTTCAGCACCAGATTGCTAGCTGGCAACTGGTAATTTGAGCAGAGAGCAAAAATGACTGAAGTCAAAGCAAATCTGCAGGGGCTCAGGTGAGAGTTTTGAAACAAAGACTGACACTGATAGTCCACTGTCCTGTTTCGTCACAGTAGCACAGAAGTACAAAAAAATCAGAAGGCATTACCAAGTGTCCTGTAACTGACATTTGGTCTTGGCCTGCCACCCATTCTATAGAACTTGTACCTCTGAAAAATCAGAGCAAATTTTGTATTTATGCACACAAGAAGACAGCTGTAAGCTGCCACAAACTGGACACTTCAACCGTATCTAGTCATTGTGAACAGAAAAGATTTATAAGCACAGTTTTTAAGTCCAAAACCATGTTTAAAAGGAGCAAGCTAGGTTGCCAATGTTTTAGCCTCTTGAGGAAAGGAAAACAATCTCTTCTGTAAGAAGAGCTGATGATGTTCTTCTTTTCAAGAGAAGCAAAGAAATTCCTAGTAATCTTACTATCCCTGGCTAAAATTATAAAATATTATCATGTCCAAATCCCAAAGCACTTTTCTGAGCACTTCCAAAAACTCAAGTGACTAATACTGATTGCAATAGTTTTGCACTTTGTCCTCCGTTTTCAAAACAGGCGTGTGTTCAGTTCTAAGTCAGTGCAGTATTAAGTTTCTCCTCAGTGAGGAATTCAGGAAGTATTTGTGCTAACTAGTCATTACCTCTCCTCTGAAAATACTGTAATATATCAAACCCTGTGACACATTCTTTATGTGTATTTACTGCTAACAATAAGAAATTTATAATAAACAACACAAACAACCAAATCAAGGCTACTGTAAGTTAAAGTATTTAGTGTGTTCCATGCTTCAGCTGTACTGTTCACCTCCATCTGAAAAAATGGCATATTGACAGAAACTCGTCTTTTAAGTAAACCCATTTTATTAGAAAGATCATTAAAATTCAAACAGTTCTTGGGTTTATGCTCAACAAGTAGAAATTAATTAAGTGATCACATTATGTCTTACGAAGTTGTCTTTCAAGAAAAATACTTAGTGATAGTGCTGAAATTTAAGGCTATTAATGAGAGATTATTAAATTGGCCTGGATCAGCTCCACGTTTGGGCTCAAAAAATTTAAGTTAATTGAACTATTTTGGATTTTGCATTTTTCTTAACCAAAGACTATTATAAAACATATGGAAAGTTTTTACATAACCTTTTTTTACCACCTTTCAAATTTAAATGATAATAAAACCAGACAATTGATGCACTAACTGGTTATGACAGTGCGTCACTTCCTAACATCAATCTATTTTTATGCTATGTTGTTGGACTGCCTAAGGCCACCACTGCTGCTTTAGCATTTCTATTGACATCTTATGAACTGTAAAAACTGGCTGGCAGAGTGTAAGCAAAACAGTGCGAGAAGACAGTGAGTAAAAACAGTTCATTGTTCAGTTGCAGACAATCACATCAATAGTTGTTTAGGCTAGTCATTTATACATCTAAACCTTTCCCCAGCATTCCACACCAGACACAAATGAGAAATCCTAACTTAACACAACAGATTTTCCTCAACAGCCTATTCTTCCTACTTTAAAAAAACCCACAGAATTGTAATTTCGATGAAGGAAAAACACATTTTTTAGAAAGCTGCTATAGTGTGCACTAGTGCATTAGTGAAGCAGTCTCCTATCAGACATTTACCATTGGTTTGCATCTTGAGCAGTCCTGAGATTAAATGGAAGCAATTGACATCTTCCAGGAACCCACCTAACTTGCTGCATTGCTAAAAAACATTCAATTCATTGAACCAGTTCTACACTAGTTGTCATTCTCACCAAATATATACAGTGGTTATTAGCTCATCAATACCAATTGTTTTCACCTATGTATGTGCTCCCACTGCACGCATCTTCACTGATGCTGAAAAGAACTTGACCTTATCTTGAAATTCAAACACAGTCATGCAACCTGACAAGTTAAAACTTTCATCAAGTTTAACTGCTGTTTGCATATAAATTTCTGAATTTGACAATAATAATTATGGAAGTGTTTGATGGTGTCTGTACATACATCTGAAATACTTCTCCCACAAGAAAAGAACTACTAGTCTATTTTCCCTTTAATGGGACACCAGTATTTATGTATTAGCCTTCCTTGTAATTTCTATATGTTCCATACAGAAAAGGACCTAAAAAGATGGACAGCAAGACCAGAATTCAAAAATGTTTCAGTGACTTGAAAGATGTGCTCAAACTCATTAAGAAGATTTAACTAAACAGTACAAACAGTGTATCATATCCTTCAGAGTACTACAAATTAACAGACACATAAGAAATGAAAGTAGGCCAGCAGAGAAACAGAAAATGTCCAGAAATACACATTCAGAATGTTAATTTAAAAAAAAAGAAAACAAATTTTATCTCTGGAAATACTAATAGGACTGCATTATGTTTCAGATTAAAAGACTTCTTCAATTTCACCGGTTGCTCTCAAAACCGCAAGAACAAAATTTTCTGTGCAACATTTTAAGAACAAAGTGGAAAACATGTAGCAGAAAAATGGACAAGGCAGACAGAAAATCCACCCATGAAGGCTCACCCATTTGTTTTATTTAACCTAGGAAAGGGATAAAACAAACTGGCTGGTAAGGCTGGATTTCTGCAAGTTTGAAAAAGGGAAAAAATAGTCATGGAAGCTGCTATAAAGAACAGACTGTTCAGCTGGTTCCAATTCCTTGGATATTTGCTATGTTATAAATGTCTGTCCTTAAATATACTATACTAAAAAACTTTCTTCTCATTTCACCTTCAAACAACATCTAGCAGATCAATGATTCTGGCCCAAATGCAGTGGTATTTGTAGATGGCTGAACTCCTGACAAAGTCAAGTAACTGTCATATGTCTGACTGTAAGATTTAACAATTAGCATACATACCATGACAGCATAACTCTGTAGGCAAGTAGTACCAGAATAATGAAATCTATCTTTGGCTATACATTGACATAGTTCATTAAAATGGCAATGGATTATCATATAATACCTCGAATGATGAAATTATTTATGTTTATACATAGTTTTCATATATAGACCTTACTTATAAAAAGTATACATTTTTAAACACACATAATAAATGTTATATATTTTATAATCGATACAAACAAAACCAGAGTATACTTTGAATTAAATCTGCAAATGAGCCCACTTCAAAATTAGTATTTTGTGATCAAATACACAGTGACTGGGCATAGCAAAGATTCTCCGAGGATAAGATTAAATATTAGGACAAAATGGTATGTACACTAGGCCAGACAGTGACTAACTTACAGTGAAGGTTTTTTTCATGTTTACTGTCAGCTATGAGTTCTTCATACTACTCAGATGAGTCACAGCAATATGAGTAACATATCAACATGTCTTGGAAACAGTAGCTCAGAACAACAAAACCATAGGAGGTCAACAACATGCACACATGGAGTGCACATTTGAGACCATTCCAATTTATATTTAGCAGAATAACCACAGCAATTACTAGGTAAAAATACTATATTATTCTGTGCATTCAGAATGTAACTACTGCATTATAACTTTGGAAATATAGTTTGAGCTGCCACTGGTAATATTTAAGCAAAGACTACTATGTAGATCCTAGTCTTAAGAGAAGCCCCTACTGAAACTGTGGATTCTGGATTTAGACATATTTGTTTCACAGCTGAATGTCTCTAAGTACATGTTCTGTTTCTATCTGCTACATCATCATGAGATTTCAGGTTTTGTCAGTGGTTTATCTACTTGGATTAATGTTACAGTCAGGCAATACATTCAGTCTAAGTCACCTGGGTTTTGCAAAAGACAAAGAGACTCTAAAATGACAGAATATGAATCAGAGACACAATTTGTGAAAGCCTCTATGGCCATATCCATATCATCCCAGTGAAAGTCAGCAGCATGGCCAAAAGCTAACAGATATGCAGAGCAGAATAGCAGAGCTTCATTAAATAATGACAATTAGTTTCAAACAGATTGAAAATATAATTTTCCATATCACTATGGAAAATGACGCTGTTCCATTCCTAAGTTTATATCTAAAATTAATTGCTTTTGTCCTTTAAGAATTACCTTTCTTTTTGAAAGAAAAACATAAATTCCTAAGTATCTGTGGATTTCTTTTTCAGCTTGTGATTAAAATACCCTTTTAGTTTTACAAAGGTATGAAAGATTTCTCAGAAGTTCCCAGTGGGATAAACCTTCTATAATAGAGGATAAATAAATACTTCAAATCACAAAGGTATTTTCCACTACGTAAATGCAATTGTACAGTTTCTTCAGGTTTTCAGTGATTTATCTTACTGTTTCTCATGGGAGTGGGGAAAACCCAAAAGATGTAACCATGATGTTTTGGTACTAATCAGCAGAGGCTGGGAAACTTCAAGGTGCTTGCCTTATGTAGGCGGCCATATAAATTAAAGATGGGTAATCCCACTCAGTTTACTGGAGCTAAATGCATGTACCAAACTTGTGAACTGCTGTGACATTTGAAAGTGTCACTGACCATTTACTGGAGGTCAAATTCTCAAACAGTTTTCAGGTCAGAATGTAAGTTAGCTTAAATAGGGTGTCTTGAAAGGAATATAGATTGAGGCAGTACTTCATAAAATTTTTTGCCCACAAAACTGCAGCTTCATTTACTAGGTGACAAGAAGCACAGGAGGAGTGTGTTCTCATTCAAAGCAGATAAATTTTCTAAGTCTGCTGCTGCTGCAGTTCAGAACTAAACATACCTTTCCACAGCCTGTGCATCACCAGACTGGGAATGCTAATTTCCTGGAACAGAAAACTTAAGAACACCTGTTGGGCAAGAACAACTCACATTCCAGCAAAGAACTTGAACACTAATGCTACTTAGCTACTAATGAGAAGTAGCAAATACTTGATAAATGAAATGCAAGTTTTTGTAAGATAGCATGAATAAAGAATATTTTCAAAGTAATAATGGGTGCTGTGGAAACCTGAACATGGATAGTTAACATTTCTCTTAAAGGGAAGTAACAATGAAACAGGAATTACAGCAACTAAGAACACAAGCTTCATATAAAGCATCTGCCTTACTGTCTCATTCTTGCAGATGAACTAGTAGACTAGAAATCAACTCCTGTTGACTTCTGATCACCATTATTTAAAAAAAAAAAATTAAAGTATTTCACTTCTACATAAAACCTTGAAGTCTAATTCAGTACTAGTTCAGTAATTTTAAAAGAATGATTATGTTTCTGCTTCTTAAAAAAAGGGAGGTGAGGGGAACAGATCTCACCTTAAAAATCCAGTCCAGTTTCAAGTAAAGAAATCTGAACGTAACACACCTCAGATATCCTGAAAATAATACAAAACTTGGTGTCTATCCTGATTCTTGTCAAGAAACTCCATATTTGGAGTAAATTACATTATTGTTTCCATGTGATAAAAACATTTTGCTTTCCCTGACTGAAGAACTAAAACATTAAGATTCACACTCTTTGAAGGAAAAACATGGGGTAATTAGGAACAACTGCTTAGACTAGTTCAGATGTTTTAAGTGTAATAATATTTCTAGCAGGAGAATAATGTTCCATATTATTTTATCTGAAATACACTATTAAAAATGTTCAAAGGTCCTTTCCCTGTCCATAGTACAAATATCACAGATAACAAGTAGGTCTTTAAAAATGGAACACAAAATGTAACAATTTATAAACAAATCAAGTTCATATTCACTGTAATTCCAACACAGGATACAAACATCCTCAGCCCTTAGCATATCAATCTTACTCACACTCCTGTCTCACAAAGGAGGAACTGAGGCTACACCAATTCATCGTAGAAGAACAGAGTGCAAAAAGGAAATAAAACCATCTTGCCAAGCTCCAGGCTTTCACTTTTAACCACTGGAATGAAAACCACAGAATTGTTCCAACCACAAGGCAGACAATACAGTACAACTTGCAGCTTTTATTCTATTCTCATGTCTGCATTTACAGGTCTAACACAAATAGGAAGAGTTTTTAAAATCAAATGCACTAAGTTATACAAAGTACATATTCCAGGGAGATGAATATAAGAACTAATGTTCAATATTAAATTGAGTAGTATGATTCCCTCATGCACATTGATTCTGATTTAGAATCAAAATCAGGTTATGAACAACAGTCTCCATCTTCAAACATCATATTTAATTTTATTAAGTTGTTTTACACACTCATAATTTCCTGCCAGTCTTAAGTGCAATTTACGAAAACCGTCCTTACATTTCTGTATTTTCCATTTTCAACACTGGGTTTAACAAAACCCTCAAATAATCTTCAAATATTCAATTATGGAATTATGCAATCTCTCAAAACTATCTTTTAAAAAGAATATTTGGTTCATCTTTTATTACAATATGCATATTTATTAATTTAACACAGTTATGGATGATTTTAATCTGATTTTATATCTGATTTTCATTAGCAAAATTGATCCTGTTTTAAGATCCCTAGTTCAAATAATGACTTTTCACTCTAAATTGTGCATCTACAAACCTAATCCAGCTCGTTAATTTTAAGACAACTAGAGAATTTGGAAGCATTCACATTTCGAAGTTTCCAGATTATCAGAAAAAGGAAACCGAGCTATGCATCAGACTTTTCTAGCAGAATAAAGGGCATTCTTGCAACACATTTTGGAATCCCAGTGAAAACAGCAGCATTCTGTCAATAGTTGATGTCTGACAGACACAAAGCAATAGCCCAAAGAGATCTCAGTGTGACGTTCAGTTCCTTAGTAAGCGCTCCTACACATGTTCTGAATCAATCCAGAAAATTTAGCACTTACAAATTTGCTATTAATGCATTAGAAGATAAATACATTTGTTACTGTGATTTTGTTCTCAGTAATCACCCTCCCATTAAGTGAATCTTACACATTATTGAAGTGGCGAATCTCACTAGGAGTGCCTTTAACAGCCAAGATATATTTTGAAAGGTAATCATGCATGTTTGTCCTTCTCTCATCAACTGGTTCCCCAAACCTTCCCTTGAGAATTCACTCTTTCATGTAAGATTGGGTCAAAAATGTCAAATGGACTTCTGGCAACCTTACTCAATTCTTTGTAGCAAACTTATCTGCTCTGCATAATTTAAATCTTAGTTTATTCCTTGCATTCGCCTCTACTGTGTTATTTCTTGGCTGCTGCTGGTTGCAGGATCCATCCTCAGTCACAGGAAATCAGTTTTCATTTTCAGGTGTGCTGCCCTATCTCTATCAGAAAGGTGTACAACCCACTATATCCCTCTATCAGTCTATCAGTTTGGGAAGGCCCACACTGAAGCTTCAATATCTCCTGCCTCACTGACTGCAACACACGTTTCCCTTGCACTGACAAACGGAACACTGGTCCAACCACAACCACTCACCGTCCTACAATGAACACCTTTTCCCTAACTCCCTAATCACCTCCCACGAGTCATCTCAGCTTCTCTCCACAGGTTTCTCTTTTACCCAAAAAATACTACTTGTTGTCCTTCTGAAAATCTTTCACAGTTTCTTTCTTCAGCTTACACCCTCATGCTGCAGTAAGATTTTAATTCTTGCCTCATCAGCTCAGAATAACAGCTTCCAATCTATCTGTTGTGTTTTCAGTGCGTACTGGTCACAGATCCACGATTTGGAAGAAGCACGTCAAAAATCATCAACACAGACATATTCCAGAAATGGACCCTTTAAATCTTTTTCGCTATGAAAACTGCAGTGAAAGTTGCAGTTCTTACTCTATTAGTGTTCAAAACATTCCTATAATGTACAATGATACAGACCTCCCCCCTCACCATACTCAATCAGTTTACATTCAGAAATTATGGGATTTTACTTTTTTTATTTCAATTCTACACAGCAGGAACCAAATCTTAAGTTTGAGTTATGCAACTTAACCCATTAACTGGGAGATACTTCCATCTTCTAAGCACTAAAATATTACAAAAATTCAGCCAGCAGGACAGGTATGCAAACTTCAGCATAACTCTGCATTCACATATTTGCTAGCCTTTATTTCTTACCTTCCTTTCCCACAGTATGTAGGCTTCAAATACTATTCTGTAATATTAAGCAATTTCATTAACGTCCCAGCCAATGTCTGACTGAGTAAATACGAAACATTTTACCTGTACAATTACTTGTACTGTGACACTATTTGAGTTCTTACCTTAGTAAAATTATTCAAGTGACCTAGTTTTCTCATATTTGACACGCCCTGTAATTTGGCCACATTTTGGAGAATCTCTCTCATATTATCACAAGGGTCTGCAAAAGAAAAGAGGGTATTAGCAGATACAGGAAAAGAAAAATAAAAAAATAAGAAAAATCTGAACATGCATTCAACATGCAGCTTCATAATATAATAGGTACTCTCCTGGTCTCAGTTAGGAATGCAGAGCACTTTTGCTCCAAGAAGCATCAATCTGATTTATGCTAGTGTTGCATCCTGGGTTTGAGTTCAAATTATGGGTTTTTTCTTTGTTAGTTTTCCAGTTCTCTGTACCCTCGTGCATCTCCCGGGTTTTCCCCTACTCCTGCGGTTTCCGTGCCAGTCTCCCCGTGCCCGCAGTCCCACTTGCCCCAAAGCCCCGTGTCTGCCCCTGCCGTGTTCCCATTGGTCGCTGTAATACACATCATCACCACGATGTCTGTATCCATTGCCGGGAGGACTCCCCGTCCGCCCTGTCCCTCCCCTATATCACCCCACTCCTCGGCATGCTTGAGGCCAATTGCGTCCATGCGAAGTTGGGAGCGGGCTGCAGCTTTTCCACCGCAGCTCTCGCGGTGGAAAAGCATCCAGCCGCCACAGGGAGGGATTTGGACGAATTCCCTGCCTCTTTGTTTCTTCCCTCACGCCGACGGCGAAGTGTGGCCAACAGCCCACCCCAGAGCGCGGCAGCAAAGGCACCCAGGAAGTACGGCGAGCCCCGGCCCTGATGAAAAGCTGAGACGCCCAAGCTGGGCACTCGAGAGCTGACCGGGGCTGAGAAAAGTAACGCGAAGCTGCGAGTGGCGCCCAACCTCAGGGCCACGGCCAGCGCAAAGCTGCGGAGCAGGCAGAGAGTCACC
This sequence comes from Anomalospiza imberbis, assembly GCF_031753505.1. NCBI lineage: Eukaryota > Metazoa > Chordata > Aves > Passeriformes > Viduidae > Anomalospiza > Anomalospiza imberbis. Next base: position 12,054,487 of record NC_089721.1, read on the forward strand.
ACAGAGCACCCAGGAGCCACGCAGAGAGAGCGCCGCCGCCGCGAAGCTGCGCCGCCGGCCAGCGAGCGCTGCTGCCAAGATGAGCGATCGCAATCCGCACGGAAATCCGCTGCCGCCACTGCAGGGTTGCGGTCTATGACAGAAAAGTGCTCCGTGCCGGACTGAAAACGGGAGCAAGAGTCCCAATGAAGTAAGTCAGTGACGTCTCTGACACCCACAGGAAAACATGCTGTGTTTTCCCGTGTGGGACTGGAAGCGCAACCATTCATAGCTACGGAAAGCCTAAGAACGGACGCTTCCCTGGAAAGAAGACCCTGGTAGCAGCTTTTATTTGTGAAGATTCCGGTTTGGTGAGTGATTAGCCGCGGGGGGTACCCAGCTAATACTTCACGTGGGTGGGCTCTGCCGCGTTTCTGGGGGTACGGAACACGCAGCACGCAGCGTGTGCGGCGGGCTGCCAGGGTCTTTTGCGTTTTTTGCTTTTTCTTTTGCTTTTTCTGCACCAGGGGTGAGGTTGTGGGTAGAAATAGCATGGGGACCATGCAATCCACCCAACAAAGGGAATTCTATACCCAAATTAAGGGGATTTTATCAGTAAAACGTCCCTACCCCAAAAAGTCAGTCAAGCAGTTTGTATGATGGCTCTGCTTTTCCTTTCCACATGTAACCACGGAGGATGATCACAGAACAGAGTTCAGGGAGCAAGTAGGAGCCAGGTTAGCAGAGGAATCGACAGGGATCCCTCTGTGAAAGACTGCTTCCCAAAGCTCCATTTGCTGATATCGGAGGTTGTAAAAGCGGGGTCCACACGAGAAGCGGGCAGGGAAAGGAAAGAGCCATTGGGCAAAACTGCTGTTTCCCCTAAACCCATTTCCCCATTCTCTCCTATCCCTCTATCCCCTAACCCGGGTAGGCAGAGGGCACCTCTGCCACTCTGAGGTGCAGGGCAGCTCCACAGACGTGGACCATGTTCCTGGCTCCCCCAAGCCGCCCCGGCACCCCTGTCTTAGCGAAATTAACTGCTTTGCTGAGGAACCGACCCCAAACCCCTTTTCCAATCCCTTTTTCCCGGTTAGAAACCCTAGTTCTGGTGCTACCCCACGCTACCCTGCTCCCCTGAATCCCTTCCTTTGTTCCCCTGAGGAAGCCGCAGCGATGTAGCTGGGGCCTCTGTCTTCCCAAGATGGAGGGCAGCCATGTGGAAGGGTTTCTTCTTCCCATAATCCCTTTGTCCCCTTTGTTCCCTGTATCCCCACCTTTGACCCCACCTCCTCCTGCTTCCCTGTGGGTGTGGGCACCGGCCACTCCAGGCACCGGGTTGCCACCTCTCCCGCTGTTCCCCCTTGGGTGGGTGTTCCCTTCTTCCATGTCCTACCTGCCGCAACATCAGCCCCACCCTCCCCCGACAGGGAGGGCTCTGTCACCTCCACCCTGCTTTCCCAGGGTGAAGATTCTCCCCACCCTGTCCACCCTGTCCCTTGTACCCTGCCCCCACGTCCTCCCACTCCTCAGATACCCGGGGGGGCAAGGGGAGGAGGGGAGGGGACAGGGCCCAATCTACGAAGTCGAGCAGTTGCTCCGCACTCCAGCCTCCTACACCAGGGGAGGGGAAAACCCTACGTGGACACCCCCTCCCTATGAATCCATAAAAGAGGTCTGCAAAACATTACGTGATTTTGGACAAAAAAGCCCCCTTTTTAAAGGCATTTTAAAAGTGACTTTAATGTCTAGAACCGTAGTGCTAGCAGACCTTAAGCGTTTGTTTAGCTGCTCGCTTCTCCCATCAGAATACAGCCTGTGGGAGAGGAGGTGGAAGAAACTGGCAGTAGACCTGCTTCCCGAAATCCGAGAAGGGCCTTACAGCCTGGATTTCGCGGAAGAACCAATCACTTTGGACCATCTCGTGGGTGAAGGAGAATGGAGTGAGGGGCAACTTCAGGCTCGGGGAATTCCAACGGCCGTGCTGGACGTGTCCAGGGGTGCAGCAGAGCGTGCGTTCCTGGGCATGCCCACCAAGGACACGATGGTTCCCTATACAGCGATTAAACAAGGTATGTAGATAGACCGGGTCCGGGCAGCAGTTGAGAGACGGGTAGAGAGACCTGAACACCGAGACGAGCTAGTCCTAGAAGTGGTGCACATGAATGCCAACACCATGTGCAAAAGGATCATCCTGTCACTGCCGGCCTCACCAGCACCAACCCTTGACCAGATCATCGAGGAGTGCACCCTGAAATCGCAACTGATGGAGGAGGAGGCCCCAAAGAGACCTAAAGACAAGCCGGTCACATCTGCTGCTGCTGCTCCGAGGAACTCAGCTCCGAAGCGACTTCCATCCACACGCTGGTGCTTCCACTGCCATCAGGAGGGACATTTTCAGGATCGCTGCCCACTTCTAAGGACTGTATCACCCAGGGCTGTGGGAGGAGGGAGGGGGGGCAGGAACCCCACAATCCCAAAAAACTAGGAAAGGAACGTGCACTTGCCTCGCGTGCTGATAAAAATGAGGCAAGTCACGGTGCCACGAGAGGAGCCACGATACACCATCTAGTCCCATCTGTAAGCGGCTGCGTCTCAACTACTGACATCGGGGAGCCTTATCGGCTCCGACTCACCAATTCTGTCAACTTTCGTTCCCGGGACTGGCATTTCTTCATAGCAGACACAGAGCTTCTATCGCACATCTGCCGCTGTGAAACCAGGAGGAAGGAGGACCTTCTGAACTGCAGGTACCTCATGGTTGGAGACACAAAAAGCACCCCACTGGAGATAGAGGTTCCTCCAGTAATTTCCACCCTTAATCCGAGGCTCTTCTATCTTGTGGCATGCTGTGTCCATCCCCCCCTCTTCCTGCCTAAGGGCCACGTTATTGCACAGGCAATTCCTATTCCTCGTGCTCTGTGTAATGACCTGGAACTCTCAGTCTTTTATGCTGGGAAGTTGGGAGCGGAGAAACCCCTCATATGGTGTAAACTCAAGTGCGAGGGGCGCTCTGCATACCTTCAGGGGATGTTGGACACAGGGGCAGACGTGACGGTCATCTCACCACACAAGTGGCCGTCACACTGGGAGCTGCAAAGCGTGGCCACGCCAGTCTTAGGAGTAGGCGGGCCCCAGCCAGCAAAGCAATCAAAAAATATTATCCAAATTAAGGGTCCGAACGGACTGCTAGCCTCACTACGTCCGTTCGTGATCGATTGTAAATTTACACTGTGGGGGAGAGAAGCCATGTCCCAGTGGGGAGCCAGATTGGAATTTCTGGCCCCCCAACATTTTTAGGTGCAGCCACTGAGGAGCGCCCCACACAGAAATGAACATGGCTCACAGATAAGCCTGTCTGGGTGGAGCAGTAGCGGCTAAGTGAACAAAAACTACAGGCACTCACAAAACTGGTGGAGTAGGAATTGGCAAAGGTCGAAACTAACAGCCCCTGGAACTTTCCGGTGTTTGTAATTAAAAAAAGGGGGAAGGACAGGAGGTGACTCCTCCATGATTTAAGAAAAATTAATGAAGCTATAGAAAATCTGGGCTCTCTCCAACGGGGTATGCCATCTCCATCTATGCTACCCCAAAATTATAATTTGGCTGTAATTGACATTAAGGATTGCTTCTTTCAAATCCTACTCCATACGGATGATGCTCCCCGTTTTGCCTTCTCTGTACCCTCCATCAACAGGGAAGCCCCTATGAAGCCCTACCACTAGACAGTACTACCTCAGGGGCTAAAATGTTCCCCCACTATATGCCAGTGGTATGTCGCCAGGGTTCTGTCCCCAATGCGTGCCAAGTGGACATCCTGTATTTTCTGTCATTACATGGATGATGTGCTGATTTGTGCCCCTGACAGCAAGGTCCTACAAGCAGCTCTGGAGGAGGACACTGTTAGGGCCTTGTCAGTGGCCGGATTCGAACTACAAAAAGAGAAGGTACAGTTACTGCCACCCTGGAAATACCTGGGCCTAGAAATTAATAATCAAACTATTAGGCCTCAACAAATTCAGATAAGTAACAACCCCAAGACGCTGAATTACATCCAGCGCTTGTGCAGATCGCTAAATTGGATCAGGCCACGGCTGGGACTCACCATGAGGGAACTATCCCCTCTTTTTGACTTGTTAGCAGAAAGGGAGGGGGATGAGGGTTTAAGTTCCCCGAGAGTCCTAACCCGGGAGGCCAGAGCCACACTCGAGAAGGTCCAAACCACCATCACGAGCAGGCAAGCCCATCGCTGTCAACCAGGGCTGCCTTTCTGCTTCATCATCTTAGGTGAGTTACCCCATTTATATGGCATAATATTCCAGTGGGACAAGGGCCAACAGGACCCCCTCTTGATAACAAAGTGGGTGATCCTTGGCCACAGACAGTCCAAAAGTATCACCAGGCCACAAGAGCTGATGGCGCAGCTCATAATATGGACCAGGGCTCGTCTGCAAGTACTAGCGGGTTGTGACTTCACATGTATCCACCTCCCCATCAAAACATCCACGGGGAAAATGACCAAGGAGACCTTTGAACACCTTCTCAGACAAAATGAAAATATGCAGTTTCCTCTAGACAGCTTCTCAGGCCAAATTCAAATTGGGCATCCTGGCCATCATCTGTTCAATACAGAATTCAAATTACAAAGTAAAAAGCCACTCAAAGCACTGACAGTATTCAGAGATGGGTCAGGGAAGTCCCACAAGTCAGTAGTGACTTGGAAAGACCCAGAGACTCAGTTGTGGGAATCAGACGTTAAGGTGGTGGAAGGTTCCCCACAAGTGGCTGAGTTGGATGCTGTTGTGAGGGCTTTAAAAAAATTCGATCAACCTTTTAATCTAGTCACGGACTCGGCATATGGAACAGTGGCAGGAACAGCGTCTAGAGCTGAACATGCAATTGAAAAGGAGGTCCCAAGTCAAGTCATCTTCAGGTTGCTCACAGAATTAGTACACCTGGTTTCTAACCGTGAGCATCCCTTTTATGTGGTACATGTGAGATCATACATGGATCTCCCAGGCTTTATTGCCGAAGGGAACCGCAGAGCAGACGCCTTGACAGCCCCAGTACAGGTGGGAGGCCAGCCGAACACAGTCCGGCAGGCCAGGCTCAGCCATCAGCAGTTCCATCAAAATGCCCCAGGTCTGGTACGTCAGTTCCACCTGCGGCGTGACCAAGCCAGGGAAATTGTGGCCTCATGCCCCAACTGTCAGGAGGCAGCTTTAACACTGGGAGCAGGTGTGAATCCCAGAGGTCTCCGCAGTTGTGAGGCATGGCAGATGGACGTCACCAAAGTCCCTGAATTTGGAAAACTCAAGAATGTCCATATAACTGTGGACCTTCTCGGGAGCAGTTTTTGCATCAGCCCACATAGGGGAAAGGGCCACTGACGTGAGAAAACACCTCATACACGCCTTTGCTACCTTGGGGGTCCAAGCCACAATAAAAACTGATAATGGTCCAGCATATACTTCCAGGGTACTCAGTAACTTCCGGCAGGAATGGGGGTCCAACATAAAACCGGGATTCCTCACTCCCCCACTGGCCAGGCCATAATAAAAAGAACACACCAGACGCTGAAGCAGGTCCTCTGGAAGCAGCGGGGAGATGTGCGAGTGCTGTCACCGCAGGAGAGGCTCTGCAAGGCCTTGTTTACCATCAATTTCCTAAACTGCTCTTTTGACAGGCAAGAACCGCCAGCCCTGAGACATTTCAAACAACATCAGGAGCTCCAGCCAGAGGAGAGGCCTCCAGTATCAGTGAGGGATCCGGACTCTAAAGAAATCCAGGGTCCATTCCCACTTTTGACTTGGGGACGGGGATATGCCTGCGTATCCACGCCCTCAGTAGTCAAGTGGATCCCCAGGAGGCATGTTAAACCTTTCATTCCAGGACAATCAGTGAGTCAGAGCAATACAGTGCCAGTGGATGCAACTAATGATCCCACCAACCAAGGGGCTGCATCCAATCACAGGCGCCACAGAAAAGGGAGAGTCTCAGCATCTCCCTAAAAAACACTTTTCCCACATCTACCTCAGCCCGTATATGTCCGCAGCCCGTGTTTATAATGAAGTCGTTGCCCCAGTTCCCCTATCCCCAAACACCCAGGAAAAAAGCAGCTCCAGTACCATCCCCAGGCCCTCTCCATCTACAAAGCAGTCACAGCAGCAGAAGAAGCTAGGAGAAGAAGCCACTGCGCAAGAATCCAAACAGAAACAACTGTCTTTTTTATATTTTTTAAAGCGGGGAATTGTTGCATCCTGGGTTTGGGTTCAAATTATGGGTTTTTTCTTTGTTAGTTTTCCAGTTCTCTGTACCCTCGTGCATCTCCCGGGTTTTCCCCTACTCCTGCGGTTTCCGTGCCAGTCTCCCCGTGCCCGCAGTCCCACTTGCCCCAAAGCCCCGTGTCTGCCCCTGCCGTGTTCCCATTGGTCGCTGTAATACACATCATCACCACGATGTCTGTATCCATTGCCGGGAGGACTCCCTGTCCGCCCTGTCCCTCCCCTATATCACCCCACTCCTCGGCATGCTTGAGGCCAATTGCGTCCATGTGAAGTTGGGAGCGGGCTGCAGCTTTTCCACCGCAGCTCTCGCGGTCAATAAAGCATCCAACCGCCACGCGGAGGGATTTGGACAAATTCCCTGCCTCTTTGTTTCTTCCCTCACGCCGATGGCAAAGCGTGGCCAACAGTCCACCCCGGAGCGTGGCAGCAAAAGAGCCCGGGAAGTACGGTGTGCCCCGGCCCCGACGAAAAGCTGAGACGCCCAAGCTGGGCGCTCGAGAGCTGACCAGGGCCGAGAAAAGTAACGCGAAGCCACATGCTAGGGACCAAAACCATGCATACCTGAGTTCTGTAATAATAAATGCTAAAGGCCATGGAAGAGAGATACTTTACTTTACTCTTATTTTAAAACAGATTTCAATCAGTATTTTAGATTTGCAGTTGACAAAGAAATCAATTTAGTGGCTGAAATACCAATCTTTACATCTTGTAAGTGAACAACTTTACTGTTAATTCCCTTGTAATTTAAAGGTAAAGTAAGCTGAAAAACAGAAGTTAAAATATAGCATGTTACTGGCACCCCACATTATTCCTTTTTTCTCCTCCAGACAAAAGGGTTGGTGGGTTTTGGAAAGATGAGACCTCTTTTCTGCTCTCCACAATGATGCTTCAAATAGAGGGCTAGGCCTTTCCAGTAACATAGTAAGTGAACTACAAGGCAAACAAAAGCTTTAAGAATGTGGTGTTCTTTCTTCTTAAGGGTCCACCATCCCAACAAAAACAGATGAATAAAAAAAAATGCCACCCAGAAACCATTATTCACACATCAACTGATGACCCTGCATTCTGCTAGAAAACAGAGAATGAGTACCATGATGAGAAGAGATGCTTTTGTCCCACTTTTGGAATTGAGGCAAAGTGGAACAAGCTGCACAGAGTGAGGCTGGGGCCAGGGAGCTGCACAGGGAGCTACTGTAACAGACAGTGAAGTAAGTTCGGTATGTGGTGGTACTGTGGCAGGGCAGTTTTTAAAGGGACCTCTTTCATGCAGGATTCTCATGGAGTTTTAGATTAGACACTGAGGATAGGCATCAGCAGTTTGAGAAAATGAAAAATCAAGGCTATCCTGAAGATATAAACTATAGAAAGTAATACATTACCAAAAAGGAGAAATAACTGCATTACATAAAATGAAGTTGTTAGAACAAGTTTGAACACCAGATATCTAATAAGCAGCAAAGAGCTTTTGTGTGTGATGTCCCACACTAACTTCAGTAGAGAAAAACATGCCTCCTACTACAGAATGGAACAGCTACAGCTGAGTTTGTGGTATACACAGAGCCTTTTACATTCCTGTTATTTGTAAAAGTGCGTGTATTTTTCATTATGCAAATGAAATCAAGCATTGGAGATGTAAAGAAAGCATCATCTTCACTACCTCTCTACAAATCATGCTTTTACATCACTTCCCGTACTTTAAAAACTTGAACAAATTTAGAAAAGCAAACATAAGTAGCAATCTTACTAGTATATATCCAAAATATGTTTGGACAGACACAACCTGTATTTGCACCATCACCAGGAATCAAGACATGATTTAAAATTACAACACTTACAGGTAGGCACCCCAATTAAAGTGTACAAACCTGTTAACCCACTAGAGTCAATGAAGATTTTGTCTATCAGCTAATGAAATCAAATGCCATCAGCTTGATTAGCTGCTAGATGCTTAATCAAGGGTAAGGTAAGCAATTGTATTGACTATGGTGTCTATAATGAAACTTTAGCACATGCTACTGTCACATTGTATAATTCTGTTAATTTTTAAGCAAAGGATCAGTGAGATTTGGGAAGACAAGGTAAGTCTTAAACGTGGCATCAATTTCTATTAGCACCAGCTTGATGTGAAAGATCCTTTTCCACAAATCTACTCACAGCATATGCAAAGAAAACCGTAAGATACACAGCTACCTCGCACTGCTGTGCAGTATGCATAGCAAACCAGATATCTAATAACTCTGAATTTAAAATGGAATATGTGCATGGACCTGTTCACATCCCCAGGAAAAAAAGAAAAAAATCTTTTATATGATTACAGAAGTTAGAGACAGTGAGAATCTTACTGGATCTATACCATGTTTAGGATTCCTCTGCACAATTTGCTTTTCCAGGGCTTAACTCAGTTTAAGAGGTTTGCAATAGCATAAGACATAAAATCATGGAGTGGTATGGACTGAAAAGGACCTTAGGATCACCTAGTTCCAACCCTTTACCATGGGCAGGGAATCTTTCACTAGACCAGGTTGCTCAGAGCCCCATCTAACCTGGCCTTGAACACTTTCAGGGATGGGGCTCACTGAAAACAAGTAGTCTGGATTAGTTAATGGCACTACAAATAGTTTATATCGAAAACTTACTTTCAAGAGAACTTAACCGGAGAGGAAGACGGCTTCCTCATAATCTGGTTTCTCTGAAAATACAGTCTGGCTCATATCTATACTTTGGCTTGCCTTGGGTAATGTGTGGGAATTTCCCTGGCTCACAACACTTTTGGACCTGTAGAATTCCCCATTACGCCACAAGAAAGATCCCAGGTGAGCAGTTTTAGAGCAGCATAACTTTCCAAAATGACTGAAAGTATGTTTTGACTTTGAAAGTGCAGATGGCTACATATGCACAACAAAGCCCTACAAAAACTAAGCTCACCGTGTGTACAGGAAAGACCACAGGACTAGCCCAGAAAACCCCTTGTGCAATAGCAATGGACATTCTTATATGGCTATCTGATAAAACTGGCATTAACTCACAAGAGCCCAAGTTTTCCTGTGGAAAAAGGCAGTCAGTTTGGATGTCAAGAAACAAGGACACAATGATACTACAATTTCCCATACATAACAAATCTGTAGCAATGACAGATCTGTATAATAAGGATGCCTAAAAAAAATGTATATTAAAACCATTTTCCTCTATTTTTGCATGAAAAACTGCAGTTATACCAACTTTTTCCTCAGTGTGTCCTCTCTCAGTTGAGGAAAAACTCATTTTTAGACACTAGAAATTTTGAGGAAAGACATGTTTGTGGTGCTTAACAGGGCAGTCAGGTATTTCCCAGAAGCTTTATTAGCAGGTAAGTAATTTGAAGCAAACTAGGGACTCCAGAGTAAAAACTACAAAACTGTGAGAAAGCTGAGAACATGATAGGCATTTCCACTATTGAACTGAAAATATAAATAGAGCAACTTAGCTGTCTTCAATCCTATCAAAACCAATACTGCTGCAGAAAACCAAGACAATAAATAAATCAAGACCCTCTCATAGTATATTGCCTCAGAAGGAACTAAAATAACAGAAGCCTTTTGGTCAAATACTGTCAGGTGAAGTCTTATTTTAAACTTCAAAAGAACCTTCTCACAAAAAGTATCCTATAAAAAATTTAACAAAATAACTGTGACATACTAACTTGAAGGTAAGACTGGCTATGTTTTTTTTTCCTTCTTCTGAAAATGCATCATACATTACAAAGAAGTAAAAAATTTATATTACTTACTCAAGTGTGACTCATTTTAGTAAAAGTAATGCCAGTATGGAAGGTAGGCAGGCCTAAGAAAACTTCATGTCACAGATGTAAAAGAATTTGAACAAACCTATGTGACTTCTTAAGTGGCAATTCAGTTTTTCGCTAGTCTGTCCCTCACATTGAAATAGACCTGGAAATAGACTAAATACATCCTGGATTCTAACAACTAAGCCATGTAGCTTTCCTGTAATCACAGATCAGATCCAGCACTGTCTATCTTCCTATCACAAAATCTTAAAAAAGGCACTATAAAATACCGAGAAATGCAGAAATAGCAAAAAGCATAGTGCAAAATCACAGACTGATTTTCCAAAGAAATATCACAGCCTTAAGATTTTATTGTCAAGGTTAACAGTTCACCTCGGTGTTGACAAAGACTTTTTTTTTGTTGTTTGGTTTTCTTCTTGTTTTGGTTTGTTGGGGGTGGGTTTTTTGTCTTTTTTTTTTGTTTGTTTGTTTTGTTTTGGGGGGAGGGTTGTAGGGGGAGAGGAAGGGGCTGTTGTTGCTGTTTCATAAATTCACAGAATATTCTAAATTGGAAGGGACCCACAAGAATCACTGACTCTAACTCTTCGTTAAATGGCTCATACAGGATTTGAACTCAAAACCCTGGTGTTATTAGCACCATGCTCTAGCCCACTGCACTCACTGGTGTTGTATGTGTTAAGGACCCTGCTTCATATCACTGCTGTAAAGAATTCTTAGCTCTTACTCTCTAGCTCCTCCTGTTTTGTATCTAAAACAAAAAAATAAAAAAGAAAATAAGTAACTTATTATTTTAAGACCCTCTCAAAAGTCTATTCTTTCCTGACTCACTTCATTTATTACTGATACGCTGACTTTTCTTGGGAGAAATTTCTTCACTCAAAGGGTTGTCAAGCACTGGAACAAGCTGCTTGGGGAAGTAGTTGAGTCACCACCCCTGGAGGTAATTAAAAGATGCACAGACATGGCACTTAGGAACACAGTTTAGTGATGAACCTGGCAATGTCAGGATTATGGTTGAACTCGATGATCAACCAAAATGATTCTACGATCTCCATTTGGCCCACAGCAACAACCAAATATCTTCATTTTCTTTCCCATGGTGCTTCTGAGGGTGGAGCTATGCAAAATGACTAAACTGATCTTCCAGCTTTCTTCTAAGATGTGCAACCTCTTCCCTTACTTTCTTTCCCTCTTCTGTCTCGCCATATAATACACCCTTCTCATCTACATTACTTCAGCATCCATCTTCAAATTCACAATAAAATCATCCTGCTAAGTATCTCAGTAGAATCCTTTTCTTGTTCTTCTGACTATGTTAGTTCTCCACTGAGTTACTGACTCAAACTGAATACTAAATTCTTACAAAATCCACTCAGAAGTAGCTGTGCCACTGAGCCATTCACAGGTAGCGTGGTGGAAGGAAGACATGCCTGTTCCACATGACACTCAGTAGAAAGAAGTCACCATTTTTTTTTTTTTTGACTGGACTTTACAATTGGCGAGTTATCCCAATTATTGTACACAAAGCCACTTTGCTCAAATGCCATCTAAAAACTTGTCGATACATATAAAAATTGCAAGTCAGCTCACTTGTGTCCTGCAGCAAGAGCTTAGCTTGCTCATCAACATTCTCATTTTCTGTCTGCTTTTTTTTGGACAGCAAAAACTTTGAAGTAGCAGTAGTTGTTCTGTTTACTTCTGTTATATGAAACAGTTTCTCACCCACAATTCTTTGCACTAACACTCAATATAATCTATAGCACAGAGCAAAGCTGGTGTTTTTCTAAAACTCTAGCCTCAAGAACTCCATTATTCTCTATGCCTAAAAGTAATTCACAGATGCTATATATAAAAAATCTCCAATGTTGTGTTGTTGTTTGTTTTTAAACTCTCATGACCTTTTAAGGCTTGACTAATTTTTTCACCCCTTCAGGACCGTGACATTGTTTTCTCCCAGTGAGAACAATGACAGATTCTGACAGATCCCATTCTCCAGAAAGCACACGACAGTAGTCCAGCTACACAAAACAGCTAGCGCTCCATCTAATGCGGGGATGAAATAGGACCAGCAATAGCTATATTAGCACAAGTGACGACTCCTTTTGCCTGACAGATTTAGCAGCACTGTTTGACCACATTGAGTATGCTAGAAGCATGCCAATTTGCTGTTCTGTTATGCACATGTGAATGAAAAAGAAAAAAAAAAAGAATGGCAGGCTTTAGCACACAAATAATTCAGTAACTCTGAAGTGAGGCATGAGTTAAACTGAGGACTGTATATTAAATGCATCACTTGGTAGTTGCTAAAACAGTACACAGTACTGTACACAGTAGCCAATGTGTATATATATTCAGTAACTCTCAAGTGAGAGACTGATGTCACACCTACTAGAATCACAAGGCCAAAAAGTGAGATAAAAGATTAAATACTTCTAAATACTTCCTTTAAAGAAGGAAGTTGTACTTCTCTACAGTCAAGCACTGACATACATGAGAGGTTATCTTCCTCTTACTGAAAGAATCACACTAATGATTGAATAATGGATAATTTTGAGGAACCTCCTATACACCTCTATATTTATTAGAAATTTTTGAAGTGTAAATTCCATGCAACTGCATATTGTTAAGCTGTTCTTAGCTTGTTAAAATACATGCTGCCAAAATGAAGGAAGTTGAGTGAAATACACCAACTAGAAACATTAATGCACTGTTCTTCACTTCCCCTGAAATGAATTATCAGTTATTAAAAGCAGTGAAACATTAGAAATCGGTTACTTAGAGGTGTCTATGTAAGACTATACGATAAGTAATCAGCCTCCTAAAACACATTTTAATCAAGACCTTTAATAATGAAATGAGACATCAATAGTAAATCATATTCTACCATTATCAACTTGTTGCAAGAAAAAAAAAATCAGGACACTTATGTAATCTTCTTGATCTTAAAGTATTCTTAATTTACATTTCATTCAAAAGGTGTAAACTGCACTGTATAGTCTCACTGCATATGCACTGCATATTCTCAGAAAACCTGAGAATATGAAAGATGAGAAAGCTACATAAAAAAAGCAAACTCTGCAACACAGATCACTCCCATATTATTTGTATTAACACATCAACTCTACTTTGCTAGATTCTAAAAAATTAGTGCACGAACACTTTACATTCAACATGAGATTTTCAAAAACACAGTAATACATGTTTAGACTGAAGGTATGTCTTGATTTATAGTGTAAAACCAAAAAGACCTGTCAGTTTGTAGTATCAAGTTAATGTAGTTATATTGAAAAATGTACTCAATACTAAGCCAGATAGATATCCTCTATGATTATAGTTAAAATTCTACTATCACATTTCAAGCCATAAGGTGGGAAATACTTCATACTTGTATATACTCATACTTATGTTTTGCAAAATAAGACTTGAAAACTTTAGATTAAAAAAATTCACATGCATATCAAGTTTTAACAATCGAGAGTAACCCCTCAAAAAATACCTATGACTAAGAGTGATTTCAGCAGAACGCACCTAGAGATTTAGTTTGATTCTCATAGCTTTCATGGGGGAACCATACAATGAGCACTTTATTTTGAATATAGGTAAGTTCCAGTAACTCATGTATGTGAAAACAGAAAGCAAATAAAAACTAAGAACTGCAACAATTTTCCCTCTTATTGCTTAAGAAAGCTATGAATATATGAAACTGGCTCACTAATATGGAAAAAAGTACACATCCTCTCTTTCATGGCAGTCAGCAAAGAAAGTCTCAAAATTATTCCTCTCCCTACATCACTCAGGTTAAAAGCTAATATACAAAAATACCTATGAACTAGAAATCAGTGGAAAAGACAGCACATTCAAAGTAGGATCCAGGAATGACTAGAACTTCAGATAAACAGGAAATCATTTATCAGGATTACTCTGGCACACAAGCGCTTCTGAAAACATTAAGTAAAATTTAAATGCCTACTGTGTGTACAGATTTCTCTTCTGCAGATGTGCATAGATGTTGTAAATTAAAGGACTTTTTTTTTCCCATTTTAATATTCCTAAGTACATATAAAAGTGGCAGGAAATAAGCAGGTTGGTGTTCCAGTCAGCTTGAAGAGAAGCTCCAAAATGGACCACTTTCCAGAATGTGGTCTTATATTATTACTTATTTCTAAAAAAGACATTGAGATTATACCTGTACAAAAGCCATTCTTATATCCTCACCTAGGAATTATGTTAATTATTCCCAATGTGTGATCTTGTATGGGAGCTTTGTAAAAAAGCATTGCTTTACTGCTAAAACTTCTAAAAAATGGGTTTCATAGCTGAAATGTTAAGAGCTTTCCCAGGACAGAAAACTGAAGGACCATTCTGAAGGATAACTACAAGGCTGACTTGAAAATTAATTACATACAGTTTTTGATAAACAAACTATTCTTTAAATGCTTTACAGCAGTACAAAACCTAGTGTCCTGCATAAGCTTCCACAAAGTCCAATTATGAAAATAATATTAAATAGTATTAGTTAAGACTACGTAAGGTACCAAGGCATATTAAAAAATAACTCTAAAAAAAACCTTGTCTATTCATAGAGAGAAAATGTTTCATTTAGTCCTGCATTTAAATTTACAGTTATATCCTCAACTCCCAGGAAGACATGAAGCTGATGACAAGAATCATAGCAATAAGTCTGGATATGTATCTTTGTGACCTACAAACTTATTCCCAGTTCCCCCGCCTCTCGCCCCTCAGAAAAAGCCCTCCGGATTGTCATCTCTCCGCACTACAAGATACACAACTATAACTATTGCATATTATCATGACTAAAACCAAACTGGAATTACAGTCTCTTGAAATTTTTATCATGACCACCTAATAATACACAAATTATTAGGTAAATCTGGAATACAGTTAAATTCATTAAGAACTTCCTTTAAACTTTCAAAAGCTCAGATGTTTAAAAGAAAAAAGAAAAATAAAGGAGACAAAAAACACAGAGGGTCAAAATGCTGGAGGCTGGGGAACATTCCATAACTGTGTGACTATGCATTTGCTTGCCCTGTTGTTCTGCTCTCTTCTCTGCAACAATTATCAACTACGGCCAAGGTTGGAGTGACCCAGTACAACTGTTCTTATGCTCAAGAGCCAGTAAAAGCCTTTGGGAAAGACTTACAAAATTGCTTATGTCTGTACACAAATCAAATTAATACTTCCCAGAACATCAACGATGAATTTGAATGGTGAATATGAGTTTATTGTAATGGTTTAGAAAATTATCTTCAGTTCCTCCAATCCATTTTCTTCTTTTCTGCCACCACTCCTAGAAGCAGAACTATCAGGATGGTCGTAATTTTCAGTTGTTTTAACAAAACACTGTGTCTTTCTGACATCTTGCAACTAGTATTTGGAGAGTGGACCAGGCAAATCAGCTTTCAAAACCACCCAAGAGAATTTTGATCACATATTTCTCTGAATATTATCAAACTGAAATATGATCTTATTCTGAGGCTATTTTCTCAATTAGCATTCTGAGTCTTCTCTGCATCATTTCAGTATGTTCAAGAACCTGAAAGCATAAATGTTGCATGGATCTTACCAATAAACTCAAAGCTGTCAGGAAGTAGCCACTGTCCCCAGAAATATCCTGTTACACAGGGCATCATGTAAGAAGTCCATCAACACTAGCAAATGTAGGATCACCCAGTGTGCCAATGAAGGACATGAAGGACAATTTGCATGACATGGAAACACCGAAGTAATAATATACTCAAATTCAAACATTAATACAGGGACACAACTAGAAACTACAAGTAATTCACAAACATTACTGACTGAAGCAGGAAACATTTAAACTGCAGCAAATGTCATGTGCTAATTTCCCCATTCTAAAATGCTATATAACCAGAAGATTTCAAAACAGTGCTGATTGATGATATTTGTGGGCTTCATTTCCTCATACTAAGGAATAGGACATATCCTTTTGTCACACAGGTAATATAGTCACATTGCTGTGATCATTCAAGACTTCTACTCTTTCTCCTGAAAAAGGACAGGAAGTGTCAGTCATATTTATAGATTTCACAAGATCTAAAAACAATTCTCTGAAGACAGAAGACACCTAATCTATTGGTCAATCTCAACTTAGAAAAAACTATCCAGCTGAAGTAACAGGCTAAGATAAAAACTGACCTGCAAATGCCACATTTATAGAAAGAGCAAGATTTTTTCTATTTAATTTTTTGTACCTCATGAAAAAAACACAGAAGTCTACCCATGACACACACATATGGTTTGCATAAAGAAGGAGACGAACACATTCTAAATTCTCTAGATATGAGGTTGCCCAAACTGAATTCTGACTTCACTGATGCTCAGGAGCTAACAAAAGAATAAGATTACCTACAGATTTAATAATTTGTTTTTAAATAAGTAATTTCTAGGCAACAGCTGTTCTTGATAGTTCCTCCATTTTTATGAAGTAATTCTTTTTAAATGTATGTATTTATTTACAGTCTATGTACACTTTAAGCAGGAAACCAATCTCCTATGCAGCTAAAGAAACCCAAACAAAATCCCTGTGTTGTTCACCATACACCTTTATATTAAGAAATTAATTAAATTATTCCTTGTTACTGTGTATTTTTCCATGTCAAGTCCATACTGTTTTGCTTTAAACACCTTAACTCTAAGCATAAATATCTCCTACTAATCATTCAACAGAGTCAAATCAACAGAAGTAGTTAATTTCACAATGAACACTTATGCAAATAGGGCAGAGATGTACTTACTTCATTTCAGCCAAACAACTGCTAATTCACAGGAGCCATTTCAAAGATGGCAACTAACAGTCATCTTTACCATTTTGCCAACCCTTTTCTCTTTGACTTAAATGGTTACTGAAAGTATAATTTATAAACAGCATGAAATTATGTTCTCTAACCATTTTTCCAATTGAAACAGAATTAAAAACTTTCATTTTGCATCTCAGACAAACACAATTCTATTAAACAAGCAAATAAATAAATAAATAAACTTCGAACTGTATTTCTGAAATGTTGTGGGAGCAATTAGCTCCCATAGCAGTAGACAGCAGTTTAACTAAAATGAGCTTAGAAAAGTCTAGGGAAGAACAAAACCATCAAATTTAGAAAAAAAAAAAATCTCATTTTAAGAAAATGTTCAAAAAGGCTATCACTCAGGTAAATTTTTTTAATGAGCAACACTGATTTGAAGGCTATTGCTGTCAAGGTAGAATTTAGGTGAAGAGATTTTTTTTTTTTTATATTTATTTACGCAAACTTATGCAGGCCACTGGTGACAGCTAGAAAACTTTCAAGTATGTGCTAGTAAAATTCAGTAACATAAAAAAAACTATAACTGTAAGTATTTTTTGTTTATTTTTTTGGGATTGGGTTTTGAGCTTGGTTTGGGGGTTTTTTAACTACATTTTCTCATTTATGCATCTTTACCAGTGTTCCTCCTTTACATCAGATGAAAAGATTTGATGAATACACTTTTCACTAATCATGTTCTGAAGTTTTGCTTCCAAAATTTTCCATTACTACACCAGATGATAGGCAAATGAAAAAAAAAATTTCTGCAACATAAACAAATATACCAACATTACAGGCTCAAACTAGAACAGATACATTTTACTATCACAGTCACAAGTGCTCCAGTTAAAAATTTGACAAATACCAGGCAGTACTTGTGTAGCAGTGTTATGTCACCTACCCTTCTGTATCAGAACTATTCACAGCACTGCTCAGTGTGCGAATTCACCCGCACTATTGTAAAAGCATCTGCCTGCCTGCATGCAGGTAAAACACTTCCAAAGAAAAGCAAACTTCTTACTTTACCTGACCTTTTGTGTAGTTATCTAAGCCTCAAGACACATGTTCTTGTCTTAGTTGCAAGAAGGGAGTTAGCATTAAAAGTAGATTACTTGTGTTTTACAAAAGAAATCTCAGAATGAGTTTCTATTAGTATAAAAATTAAGAAAAACTTATCTCATTTTTAGTACATTCACCCAAGTCAGCTGTCATTTCAACAACAGTTCTTAAGCTGTCTTGTAAAGCTCTTGAGCATTGCTCCTTTCTGCAGTGTCAAGAGTTTGTATGGATATTAAGAGTAGGAAAACAGCAATTTTAACTATGGCTATTTCACTTCATCCCACTTTAAAGAAAAGTAACTGTATCTGATGTTAAGCATCTCTTTTACGTTATTAGGGTAAAATTTCTGAGATTGCTAGGTAACAGGTAAAGTACAGATGAAGGTCATCAGCTTGGGCTAGTGATGCATTTCTTTATGGACAGAAGATGGTTAACACAGCTTCCTTGGTGACTGTATTTATGATGAGGGGTGTGTTCCTTTCGACAGCATCTACACTGGATAGGCCCTAACAGAAAAAAAACGCTGAAACTAAGCATTGCTCTAATCTCTAAGTGAGTGATGCTGGGAAGCAACAAAACACCCAGGAATAACACTTATGACAAAGACTCGAATATATCAAGAAGGCAGCAGGAGATTTTGATACTTCAGCACTCGGGAAGGAAGTATGTTGAAGAAAGTTGTGAAAACACAGCACTGCTTGAACATCTGCAAAGGTGTTTGGATCAGTATAGTGATATCGATCCAAATCATAGAATAATCTCTTGTAATAGAAAGTACAAGTTCTTAGAACAGTCGTTTTATTCTCTGACCACAACAGCAAGAACAAAGAACCCACACACAAAAACAAATTTAGAGGTGCTTTACTCAAAAACTTTAAAGACAGACTTAAGTGCAGATCTTCAAAGACATGGTAATACCCAATTCCTACAGAAATCTTAACAACAGATAAGCAAGCCATAAGATTTTAAAGTGGTCTTCTGCTAAAATTTTTCCATCATTAAAAATGTTGTTCTTGTTTTGAAGAAATGGAAAGTGGAAAAATTTTAAGCACACACCATCTTAGTAGTTCTGAGAAGTCTTAAAATTATAAAAGCAATGCTTAGGAAGCAAAGCCAAAGGTACAAAAGTGCTATTAATCTAACTGGGACAATGCACTATACAATTCCAAAACAACGGTCAATGAAAGCACAAGTGCAAGCATAGGACAGTTAAGTGTGTGACTTAATTCTGAAGTGCATGTATTCAGAACTTTAACTCTCTTACTTTTAAAACCTATCAAAAGTTTACACATTGCCAAAAACGTCAGCAGACCACCATCATTGATCACTTTCCCTTTGCTCCTCCTATATAATAAAAAACTTCAACATACAAAAATAATGCAGAATAACGCTTCTCAGTCAGCAAAATTAAGAGGTCTCTCCAACAGCTTTTGCCCCATTGCTGCACACTTTGCGCCTCAGGAGACTGAATAAAAAAATGTTACTAACGCCTTCTTATGACTGTTACATTTTCTGTTACAGATTCACAAACGAGGGAGCAAAAAACACCTATTGCTCTGTGTGACCTGCTCAAGCACAACATCCTGCTATTAACACCCATTAAAAATACTGCAAAGTGAGGGTCAAAGGTGCCCACACATTTTGATTATCTGGCTATTTTAAAAACACTATTTCTATGGTGTGGTGGAGCCCTACTTCTCCACGTTTTCAAGCCAGGCTACATTTCACAAGTACAGGAAGAACCACCTAAAGGCTTTCTGTAACAGACTTGCCATTAGCATGGAAGAACTGCCTCTGAGCCATCAAAAAGTATGCACCACCTGCCATCTCTGCAGTGGTTTCCCTACTGCCATGCTGCAAGCAATACAAAAGGGTTATTTTCTGCTTCCCCTACTACTTGAGCTTTCGGTATCAGATGTGTGCTGTGTTCCTCCTTGCTTCTTCCACACTGATGAAGGAAGCTGGAAACAGTATGGTCATCAAATCTCAAGCTGATTTTGGAAACAAAATTCATCCAGCCTTCTTTAACTATCCCACAAATAACCCTTAAAAATGCCTGACATTTCTGTGGGCTGTAAACTGCAAATAGCATCCCGAGATATTTGCCCTGCATGCAATGCATTATGATATACCATGTTGGAACATGGACTCAAATACTACATGGTTTAAAATTATGGAAACACAGTAAGAAAAGTAACACCATTTAGACCTCGTGAAGTTAAATGGAACTCCTTTATGCTTTATTATTACCTACATGACAGGAAAAAATGAAGGCAAAAAAGGAAAGAGTATTTTCTCAGATAACACTAGTCAATTTTGTGGTATCAGTCTCAGGGAGAAAAAAAAACCAACTAATTTTCTCAGCTGCTGCTTTGTTTATGAATGTCCTGTGTTAGTCAGAAGACTCAACATCTACAAAACCTCTACAAAATAAAATCGGCTGTACATGAAAAGTTGATAAACCAAGGTACAATCTTGTAATGCATGTTTTTGAATAATAAATGAAAGTAGTAATGCTTGCGATATATACATTTCAGTTGTTTAAAGAGTACACTATCAGCAAGTGAAGACTGCTACCCACAAAAAGGAGGAAATGAACACATATACAGATGAACAGCACTCTACTTAACTTCAATATGCAGTCGGTACCCCTGAGCCAGTAAGCAAACAAGCTCTGAAAAGTTCCTAATAGCCAGTGCAACCTCTGAGCTACAGGATTCCAAGAAAATAGGGATCCCTTGAAAGAAAATGAGCCTGATGACAGATAATGAACCATGAGACTACTCTCAACTAGCCAAGTTCTAAACTACTTAGGCCTTCAAGACCCAAGGACTACAGCCAAAATTCCATCAAAGGAAGAGGTGTTGGTCACCCAGCAGTATAAGGTGATTCAGTTACAGAGGTGAGCAAAGAATCACAGAATCGTTTGGGTTGAGAAGGACCTTTCAAGGTCATATAGTCCAGCCTCCCCGCAAAAACTTAGGAGCATATGAAGTGTGGATCACACACGCCTTTAACAGTGCCCAGAGCTGCAGGAGGTATATCTGCTTCTGTGATTCAACTTCGAATGCCTGCAAAACAGTCAGTAACAAATAAAACATGTACAATATTTGTATTATGCTTAAATACACAACCATGGCCAAAGTCAGTGGAAAAACCCCTACCAAATGCACTAATCTGGCTGATATCTCCAATTGTCATTTCTGGCCTTAGGAAGTTATGAGCTTGATTTCAGTAGTCTAATTAAACCAATCTCTCTCATCCCACTGCTAATTCCTCCCAGATGACTGCAGTGGGAGTTGTACTGGTGATGAGTCTGTCCTCCTTTTCCTTTTCTGTTCTATTCTGAGCAGGTAATATAACACAAGGCCAAAACATGAGTGCTCTAAATCCCAATTATTAATTGCAATTTTGTAATCAACAGAATACATGATATATGATTTAACCAGACAAAGTAAGTCTACCCTGTATCTGCACCATTTTTTCTTACTATACCAACATTATACACACAAATGTTTATCCTGGGGACAATTTTTCCAGAGTGATCAGCCCTTCAGGCCCTTCAGCAAAGTGGTTTTCTTAAAAAAGATTTATCTGAATTCCCTTAGAAGATGGGCAGGGCTTAGTGACTCA
This sequence comes from Anomalospiza imberbis, assembly GCF_031753505.1. Classification (NCBI taxonomy): domain Eukaryota; kingdom Metazoa; phylum Chordata; class Aves; order Passeriformes; family Viduidae; genus Anomalospiza; species Anomalospiza imberbis. Next base: position 12,076,053 of record NC_089721.1, read on the forward strand.
GAAACAAAATAAATACAAAAAAACGCAAAACCAAATGAACAAACACACGCCAAAACCCCAAACAAAAACAAAAAAAACACTCCCAACCAAACAAAAGAACAAAGAACCCCCACAGAACCAACCCTGCCCCCCAAAAAAGCAAAAAAAAAAAAACCAGAAAAAGCAAACCAAATGTACTTTACATTATCATCTTTAACCAGATTAATAACTGTAAACAGAAAGCTCACACATACCTACACAAACACATAAAACGTAGCATTCACTACCATGCAAAATGGCTTTCATGAACATAATGTATAATTTTTAAAAAGGCAAAGCACCAAGAAGCTCCAAAAAGTAAACCTAGTATAGCAGCCATGTTAAAAATTTGTAAAAAGCTTGGTGTCTTCTGGGAAAACAAGAGCAACCCTGTAACTACAGGACCAGAGAAAAGAGCAAACCAAACACATACAGAGAAATGCAGATCACTCTGCAAGCAGTAAGGCACTCCTCAAGCCTTACTGCTCAAAAAGCCAGGAAGAAGCAGAACTCAGAGCAGCACAAACTGGAGTGCTCTCCCCACATCTATTATTTGTTTTAAATTCTTTATAATAGCACTGGCCTCTTGCATGGAAAGTGTAGTCACAGGTATGGATGAGTAAAGGGCTAACCTCTAGGATAAGTCATGCCATTACTAACAGAAACCTATTCAAAGTAAGGCAGAACCAATATAATTTCTTGTGTTTGTAACAAAGAGGCCCCTGTAACTAGAAGCATATGGCTGAGGCTCTGTTTATGGTGATTCTCTACTTTCTCCAAATCAGATATTTCACATTAATCAACACAAAGTTCAGTTGTACCAGGAAACAAAAAACATTAGAACATTCTTTTAAGCTAATGCAAACGTGAGCCCTGTGGAAAACTATGTGATCTGCACAACACAGTGAATCAAAACATTGTGCTATTAGTACCAAATTAGGCTAACAAAATATTTAAAATAATTGCTTACATAACTATTGTAACAGCTGGAAAAACAAATACTCGTGTTCACCATGGAAATCAAGTTATCATCTAGCTTAGTTAATGTCTTGCTGAGACTTTTAAGCTTATTACTTTTGTTTCCTCTTTAAAATGCAGTTAATATCTACACAGATATACGATGCTATACGGTTACTGACCGGTCAGCTGTAGTCTTTCTAACAAAAAACCCAAAACCGTTGGGTTTTTAACATCTGAATTTAAAGTAGCTACTCACTTGATTTCCCCAATGATTTATTCTTTTGATAATAGAAGATAGATTGCCACAGTGCAAAATACCTTTTTAATTAAAAAAAATGAAAACACATATTAAAAATGTAGTTTGCATCTTACTCAAAAGCCTCTTTAACAACAGTATACACGTGTAATAGTTGTACTGCTACTACAACAGGTCTCTTGGAATCAGCAGGCAGCTGAAAACACCTCATGGCAAAAATCAGTATCACAATGATGGTCACCTATCAAATTCTGATTAGAAGATTACAAACAGACCACATCTCAAAACTACCACTCCAGCATTTAAATTTTGTGTATTGTTCTTTCACCTCAAAATACTTCAGTATGCTATGGAACATTAAAAAAAATAAATTATCAGACCCATTCATTAAAATCCTAATTCTGCAGATTTCATAAACAAGCAACATTGCTTACAGGAATAACTTTGTCATGTGCTTAAACTGTTAAGGCCTTCATTCCACATTTTGCTGATAAAAGCTTCACATGCTTTAATTTTTAAAAACAGCATTTCTCTAAAGCAATCATGTCCATTGGGAGACAGTATGAGAAGAGTCTGTATCTTTAAACTGAGGAAACCCCAGCAGTTTTCCCGGTTATTAAAACACACTTGTAAATATGATATGTATACACAGAGATAACTTGCAGCCCACGACAGAACTGCTAAATAAAATAATTCTAAACGCAGCTCACTTTGTGGGAAAAGAGAATTAGAGAAAGTATAATGCAGTATCAACAATAACAAGATGAAAACAGTACTTCTGCTGGTATTGTTACTTCCTTTCCATTTCACAGGCCACTGTTATCTCATTGATTCTGTCATTTCTCTGCCTGCTTCCCCATAAAATGGATCTATTCAGCATAATAGTCATCCTGGATCTCCTGAAGCAGAACAGTTACACACCAGTATCAACTTCATTGAAATATCACCGCTTCCAGAGCAGTAACATTCCAGTTTGCTTTTTGAATTTTTCCAGTCTCTTTGAGAGGGTGTAAGTCTTACCTCAATACTCAGCTAGGCAAAATCACATTTTGTACCCTATACGTGTGGGTAGGGAACGAGTACCTGTTTGTCTGAGACAAAACTTCTCAGCGTGTAGCAGGTATCGGCGTTGTTTCCTTCCCCTTAACAGCCCCCCCACCCCCCACAACCACAGACACGTAGGAGAGCAGTGGAGGATGTTTGGAGCAATTTAACAAGCGAACGGGAGGTGAGTGGCCGCTGTTCTTGGAGCAAGAGGCTCACGGCAAACGGGGTACCCGGCCGGCCTAGGGCACGCAGGGATACACGAGAAAGGGATGGAGTAAGGAACATTCGCCGCTGCGAGCTGCTGCTCGGAGGCACACGGCACGGTCACTGCGAACAAGCCTGTCTGCGAGCAATAGGGGCTTCAAGGGCAGCCCCAGCGGCGGCCGAGCAGCCTCGGCACGCACGCCGGGGAGCAGGGAGCCCCGCGGCTCCGGAGCTGCCCGGCCGCGGCCCCACGGTGGCCGAGGAGCGGCTCCCACCCGCGGGCGGCTCCGCTCAGCCCCCGGCGGCGGCCCCGGCCCCCGCGCCCGCCCCACGGCACCACCAGGCCGCTCCGCTCCGCCGCGCCCCACGCCCGCCTCGGGCGCAGCGAGGCTCGGGCGGCCCCCCCGCCTCGCCCGTACCTCGGCTGAGATCGAGGGACACGTTCTCCTCGCCGCTGTCGTTCCGACCTGCGGGGACGGGGGGAGAGAAGCGCGTTAGACGGGCGGGGAGGAAGAAGCCGGGGACAGGGAGAAGAAAGGGAGGAGAGGAGCGGGAGGCGCCGGCGAGCACCGTGGCGGTGCGGGCGCCGGCGGGGCGGCCCGCGGGACGCTCCTCACCTCGGATGCGGAGGTGCCTCAGCGAGCGGGCGCGGAGCGTCGCCGCCATGTTTGCGGCCCCGCAGCCACAACACCGGAAACCTCGCCCGCTCTCGCGAGGGGAGGCGCGCGGAGCCGCCGACGCGGAGGGCGCCCCCCCCCCCCCGGCGCCTCCCCCCTCACCGCGGGGGCGGGGCGGGCGCGGGAGCGGCCTGGCGGCAGAAACCGCTTCTTTTCCGCCTTTTTTTTTTTTTCTGTTTTTGTTTGTTTGTTGTCTTGTTTTTGCTGTACTTTTGCTTGATTCTTTGTTTGTTTGTTTGTTTATTTCGGGGTTTGGCCGCCCGGTTTCTCGGCCTTGTGATGAGGTGGTAATTCACGTGGGTGCGGCGTGATCGTGGGCTTTGTACGCCGGATGTTTTCTGCTTTTTTAAAGCGTGAATTAATTAAAAACAGGAAAAAAGAAAAAGCTTTTCGTCGCTTGTTTGGTTTGTGCTCAGCGGGTCTCTCTTTAGGCTCAAGTGCTGATCTACTTCTTACTGCTTTTACATTTGTGAAACTTAGTTACTAAAATAAATGCAATTAAAAAAAAACAACAAAAAAAAAAAAACCAAAAAAAAACAAAAAAAAAAAAAAAAAAAAACGAAGCAAAAAGCCCGCAATGTGTTCAAGAAGTCCCACTGCCAGAAACTGTTCACTGATATACTGGCTTCTCTTTAGGGAGAAGTTTAAATTTGCTGATAGCACCCCGCACCACGCACTGGTGTTACGGACAACCATGGACGAGGCAAATCCTTGCACTCTTGACATCCCAAATTCTCTAAACCAAATCCAGCAAATAATTATAAAGTTGAAATGTGGAAGTAGCCAGCCGTATAAAAATACCTTCACAAGCTTAGGTAGCTGTTTTCCTGTTTTCTAGTCAATAATTTTCCACTCTGAATTTTCCCTCTTGAGGTCTTTCAATTCAGATCCAGCATTACTTATAAAAGTCTGGGGGTTTTACGTATTCATAAACATTAAGTTTCATCTCAAAATTTTTGCACTTACTTGTTCACTTCTAAAACATGAATATTGATTTAGGAGAGTAAAATAATTATTTGGTAAGACACAGTGGAAAAACTTTTTTGGCATATCAGTTAATGCCAGATGTAGAAGAATCTTGTTATAACTATATCAAGTATACTTAATTTAAAATATGATTTTCAAAAACTTCTGCATTGTGATTTTTAAATACGTTAAATATGAAGCTAGTGTTTTGGAGGAGCCAAAGATTCTGAAAATTAAAGGCTCTAAACAATAAAATCTCATCTGTCCATAACACAGGAACAGGTTGAACTTCCTTCAGCAGGTTCATCAATATGCCTCAGGGCTGTCTTTAGGATGTCATGCCCAGGGAACCCTAGACTTACTGAAAATGCCAAATTAACTGCTGCTGGTGGTAGTAATGCTGCATCCTATTTACTACAAAATCTGCCGTTGTGTAATTATTTTCACATACCTTTGACTCACCACTAAATATTGGTCCAGTCTGGATTGGATTTGAACTTGTAATCTCTATGTAAAGTGCTTTGGGCACTTTTGCTAAATGCTACGGCCATTCAGCACTTGCTTCTTCCTTAAGAGATACAAATTGTGGAAGACATGAGGTACTTCAAGAAAGCCCAAACATTATATTTCAACAAGGGAGAATAAGAAAGGAGTAATTTGTAAATCCCAGAGTACTCTTTTGCAGATCTTTTTCTGCAGACACCCTTTAATAATCAAAATATTACATTTATTCTGGGGCCTTGAGTTTCTTGTGTCTTTTTCACACAAATTATATTTGGATTCTGCAGGCAAAATTGAGGTTGTCTCTGATAATGACACATAAAAGAATGTCATAATGTCAGTTATAAGTGCTCTGTTAAAAGAAGTTTGAGGTATAATTAATATTTACCACAATTGCAGAAAAAAAAAATAAAGGAAAAATAACATTAGATTTTTAATTTTTCATTATGGAGAAATGGAAAAGAATGAGAATGCATTAACCTTAACTACCACTTAGGTCCCCACAAAACAAACAAACAAACAAATAAAGCAAAACAAAACAGCCCCACACATAAGGCTGCAAGGAAACTCAGGTCATTAAAATGTTGTGGCATGAGGAGTTCTCGCTCTAGGAGAGCAGAGGACATTTTTTGATCTGTTTTTGGAGCTTTTCCTGTGCTCTAGTCTTCACTCAAATGTGGGGAAAGAATCACAAAAGTTTATTTAAAAATTTTTAAAGTTTCCTAGCCTGTCAAATTTTCTACACACTTTCATTAGCCACTATTGCTCCTGAGTATGCAGAAGGGGAGAAATATGGAGGGGAAAAAATCTCTTTCTCCTTTTGGAGGGGGAAAATCAGTACTAAAGAGAAAATTAACTTCTTCACTTGGATTGTGTGTCACAAATTACAGCTGATCCAGTGTATGGCAGCCTCTTCTATTTATTTTTTTGTCATTCAATGTCTAAAACACAATACATCAAATCACTATAAATCTAGTCAAAGAAAAGATATAATAGTGGCCAAATGGGGAATCAGAATGCTTCAATTTAATTCTTCCATTATAATTTTATGTGAAAATATGTAGTTTAGTAAATCGCCAAAATGAGACACAGGGACACACTGTGAAAGCAGAATTTCATGTGAGCTGCTGGTGTATTTCCTTTCCCAACTGCAAAGCATGACATATGAGACTATAACAATCCTCTAGTGTCACCTGGAGGTGTGCAGAGGCAGGTTGGTCTTGAAACCAGGGTAAAATGTTTCTACATGTTCAAGAACTGGAAAGGGGCTTCTAAAATTTGAGTCACATTTCTGTGCGGGCATGCAAAAGACTCAAAAAAGAAACTGTTTTGTTCTTTCCTTTTCCAGTCACAAAATTGTTGCTTTTGCCCCCTCATATGTGGGGCAGCCTTTTTACACACTGAACAGAGATATGCCATATACTGTAGAAGATACTACTATGTGAGCTATTGATCTTCAAGAATTAAAATCCAAAATAAAGATCAAAAAAGAAAGCTTTTCTCTTGTTTGGGGTCAAATAAGAAAGCTAAGGGCAGAGCCTTAGCTGTCTTGAATCATTAAACTCCATGGAAATGAATATGGATGTGCAGTGTACACCAGCTGCAGGCTGTCCATTGTATAAATGTAGAAGAAAAAACATAAACTTGAATCAAACTATGCAGACAAGAAGATAACTTAGAGAATTCAACCGAGCTACAATTTGTAGCTGAAGAGCATTTTATCTTATGGAAATGTACTTGCAATACTCTTCCTTAATTTGCAATATCATAAAATTGGCTATAAATAAATGATAAATACTGAATGACATGTGGACAAACAGCAAGAGAAGAAAATCTAGTGAATGGGATCAAAAGGTTAAAAAAATCATCCCTTCTTTGATATTCTGTACTGTTAGCAACAGTTTTTGTAATCACTCTGTTTAGTCTTATTCTTGCCATGAAGCCCATCAAACTGCATAGAACATGATAAAACTCTGTTCTCTGCAGCTACAAAATACTGTCAATGGAGGTATAAAAAGGAAAGTGTAAAGAAGCCATCACTGAATGAAATATCTCAGAAGTTTATCTGATATTGGTTTGTCCATATAATATTACAAAAAAATCATTTGACCTAATTTTTCTTATGTAAAATAAAGAAAAATCTCAGGCTGTAAAAATATCTGTCTGAGCAGCAGCTGAGAATCAGGTCAAGAAAGACACTGAGGTATTTGAGTGAGTCCAGAGAAGGGCAATGGAGCTGGGGAAGGATCTGGAGTCCTATGAGGAGCAGCTGAGGCAGCTGGGGGTGTTTAGCCTGGAGAAAAGGAGGCTCAGGAGAGACTTTATCACTCTCTTCCGCTGCCTGACAAGGGTTGTATCTAGGAAGGTGTGGGCCAGTCTCTTCTCCCAAGCAATAGGACAAGAGGAAATGGCCTCAAGTTTAAGCAGGGGAGGTTTAGATTGGATAATAGGAAAGATTTCTTCACTGAAAAGTTGGTCAAGCATTGGAATAGGCTGCTCAGGAAATCACCATTTTTGGAGGTATTTAAGAGCCATATAGGTGTGGTGTTAAGGGACATGCTGTAGTGGTGGACTTCGCAGTGCTGGGTTAACAGTTGAACTCAATGATCTTAGGTGTCTTTTCCAACCTAAACAATTCTGTCTAAGAATGGATCCTGGTAGATTTTTGGTTTAGAAGTTCCACTGTTTCAGTCAAATCAAATTCAGCTCATCAGCATTTTTTTAGCAGCTGGACAAATGTATAGTATCAAATTAAATTATTGGCAGCTCTGAAGAAAACACAGGTCCTAGAGCAGACCTGCACAATGCCTGACCCCTGGGCAGACATGCACTGTAGTTCTGTACTTCTCAGACCTCCTTGTGCTTCACAGTTGGTGTAAAGTGCTACAAGTGTGACAATGAATGTCACATCTCCAACCAGATACAGAGCAGTGTGTGGGAGGATGCAGCTGCAGCTCTGGGAATGTGTGCCTGTTGTGCAACAGAAGGACTTGCTAGGGAGAGGGTTGTGCTGCAAGATTGAAAAGGCATCCTCTTCAGAGGATGTGAGGAAGGAAAGAAGGGGGAAAAGATGACCCCATTAGCTGCAGCTTAATCTACATAAATCAAAGTCCTTTAATGTGTTATTCTCGAGATTTGGTTCTATGTCCCCATAGAACAGCAACTAGCAGAAGTTGGAAGGGTCCTTCCTCCTGTGTGTAAATTCATTTGACTGCTGGGAACAGAATCTTTTTGCTGTGAGTTCTACCAGAGGATTTGAGAAAAATTCAGTGTGGCCAGAGCTGGGTTGAAAACCTAGCAGAACCTGAGATATTGGGAAGGGCAGATGTCTTGAAACAGAATTGCAATGTGAAAACAGGGATATTGCATTTTACATGCATCTGCTCTCTTGGGAATCCATCTAGCTTAGGGGTCACCCGGGGAGGGAAATAGTGATATGGATATCCTGAAAAGATGTGCTGGGAGATCTTTGGAAAACCTTGCACTGGTCTTGAGCCAAAACTGTCAGGCAATGTGACAGCAAAGGTCACCAAGGTCCAGTGCCCAGGGATGTTCCCTGGCAGAGTTTTAAATGATATATGGATGTAGTATGGATGCAGTTGTGGGCTGCATCTGGTTACAGGCAAGGTGTGGGTTGCCAAACTGCCCAGACTGGCACAGTGCAGAGAGTAAGTCAAGCAAGGAAGACCTTAGTGGTAAGTAGTGTGTTTAAGTATGCTGAATTTTTTTTTTTTTGCTGAACTTTTGATCCATATATTAGATGCTTTTGATTTGATCATTTTGGTCTCATGTTCGCCAGACAGCTTAGAGGAAAATAAATAGAGGATTTGAAGTTGATACTACTGGGCTTGCTTTTTGGGATATGAGTGCTCTTCTGGTTTATATGTTATATTCCTAAAATACTCCTATGCTAACTTTTTCAAATACAATTAACTAGGTGTATTTCTACATATATGGTCATGGAAAATGAGTTATATAGGCACTATTTTAAGTATCATTAATATAGTTGGCAAAAGTAATGTGGCTTGCTATTAACAACCCCCCCAATACCTAACAAATTTTTTAGCTCAGGAAATTTCTTTTTTTTTTTTTTAATGAAATTGCTCTGATTTTGGAAACCATCATAATCTAAGTTAATTCACAAAGATAGTACTCTTAAATAAAGAAAGAAATAAAAGTTATTAACAAAAATCAGAATTGATTGCAGTTGTTTGTAGTGTTAATATTTCTTCAGTACCCCATAATTGAAGAAATTTAAAAAATGAACCTACAGTGCATAGCAGAAAACTAAGCAAGAGCCGCAGTAAGTATCATACTAAAGCAATAACTATCAGTGGCAAAATAACAAAAGGTCAAGTGCTGCAACAAGTCTTCCTGATTAACTGGGCAGTTTGCTAACTAGATTGTTAATTAGTACAACCTTATACTTAGGCACCCGTTCATGTGAGATTTTTCCCAGCGTTCCACACTGTATAATCCTATTGAAGCTGTGAAAAGCAGCAGGTGTTTAGTTTGTGTATGGTTGGCATGATAATTACACCTGAGGAAAAAACTTCAACAAAACACAGCTGCGGTTTCTGTCCAAATAAACTCTGGTAATAGTGTTGAAACTCAATGTAAGGATAATTTATCATCTACTGGTACAAAATCTATGTGACAGCAGAAACTGTATTTTGTAACTCATAGTCTTGTCTTAAAAACTGAAGAAGCCCATTAATATTTTCTTTGGGCACTGTTTGACAAACACTGGCTAACATTTCAACAGCAATGCTAATATACATCTTGGTATCCATACTAAAATATTTGGATATTGGAGATTCTCAGCAGCCAGTGACTGCCATTAGAACATGCTTCAGTCTCATACATGGCCAGTAGCAAGTAGCTTAATATGAATACAGAAGCAGAAAAAAGGGATGGTTTAGAAAATAATTTTTTTGTTTAGTTTAAACTGGCAGTTGTAAGATTTAGTTATATATAACATCCGAACTTGGGTACTAAAGAAAACTCCCCCAAATACTGAGGGCAGAGGAAGGTATGTTTAATCTGATTTTAAATGCTGTGGGATAAACAGCCTAGAACTCAAAATACAAGAATTATAAGTCTCCTCAATGCCTGTTGAGTCATTAAACCTCTGCTGGTGTCACCCACAGAGTTAGGAATCTTGCAGAAAAAAAAAAAAAAAGCATTAAAACAGAACAGCTTTTAAAAATGGAATAAAAATGAAAGTGCCAGGAGCAGGAATGCAGAAGTAGGGGAACAGTTTAAAAGGATGAAGAGAGAAAGGAACAAGGAAGCAGAAAAGCAAAGAACAGAATGCCATGGTCAGATGGTCAAGGAAAAGAGGAATAATTATGGGGAACAGGAAGTAATTGAGTAAAAAAAGTGCAGAGAACATGTCAGGCATTGAAAGCAGGTAATGACAACCAAATATAGAATTTCTTTGGATCAATACAGAAGAAGAAACTGGGCTTACCTTTGTGAGCTGGAAGGTGTGTGACAACATTGTCCAAGGCAGGAGAACATGGAAGAAGCTGAGATACAGGAGAAGGGAAGGGAGCTTGGCAGTGTGTCCCTTCTGTCAGCAGCGAAAATGGACGAGAGCCTTGTATTGTGGGTCTGTGTTTTGTGTACATTTTCCACCTGAAGTACACCCACACATAAATGAAGGATCAGGCAGCTTTTTCTGTTAAGAACTTGAAAATCAGGAATCAGGCCAAATTAAAAAAAGTTTCAAAAAACAGGGAAAAAAGCCAGTGCTAATTTTTCCTTTCTTTGCCTGTCTCATGATTCCTGAGCAGTAGGATTTTGTGATATTACTGAAGTAATGCAAATCATATAATATTTCTTAAAACCCTTGGTATCCATCTAATTAGCATTTCATTCATGTTTGTGTTGACATTTTGCATACTTACTTTCTGTCTAGTAGTGAGTATTTTAAATTCAAGCAATATTTATGTGTCTGTGGGTTAAGAGAAAACATACATAGTGTCCAATATTCTTTTGTAGCACCTCCCACAATATTAAAAGCCTCCAGCAATGAAATTTACACACTTATTAACATCTTAATCTTCTCTCTCAAAGTCCTTTCAAAGGAGGCAAATAAAAATGATTTACCAAATTCTATGTATGTTTAGGGGTCATCTATCTAGAATGAAACACAGAGAAGGAAAACTGTGAGATCATTGTACTTTGCTGCACCCAGGGGACTGGGGACTACCACACTGCTGCTCAGCACAAGGTTGGAACATGAGTTAGGGGGTGTTCTGCAGTACCATGGCTATTCAGAGTGGCACTGAAATTGTTCCCAAGTGGCTGAGGTTCTGGAAATTGCTTAAGATGGCCCTTCATCTGCACTACAACCTTATTTCTTAGTCAGCCTAAGCAGTCAAGGTGGAGGACTTGTAGGGTTATGCTGCTGTCCTGAGTGAATTGCCTCTTATAGATAAGTTAGCTCTTTCAGAACTCATTTAGATGTCTCAGCCTTAGGACCAGGCTATACCAGACCATATACACATAAAGGTTTAATTCTAGCGGGAGCCATAGACATCACTCAAAACTATACCAACAAAATGCCTGTCAACATGGCAGCTGCAAGATAGCAACTGATATAAAGTGTAATAATGTGGACCACTAAATTCTACTATTTATCCTCACCTTTTATTAAGTTTCTCAGTATAGCCTAACCTATTATTTACATTAAATTTTAATTACTATTCCCTATTTACTCACCTTTTTATTACTGTAAGCATAGTTCAAATATGATTTTCTTATTTTCTTTTCTGACAAGGTAACGCACCTTGTTGATCAAGAGAAGCCAGTTGATATAATCGTTTTGGATTTCAGCAAAGCTTTTGATACTCTCACAGGACCCTTCTGGACAAAATTTCCATCCCACAGCTGGATAAACACATCCTGTGATGGGTGAGCAGCTGGCTCATGGCTGGGGCACAAAGGGTTACAGTGACTGGGTTACAGTGGCAGGTGAGGTCAGACATGTCACTAGTGACATGGTGATCTGTCACCAGCAGGGTTCCACAAGGCTCCATCCTCAGCCCTGTGCTCTTCAACATCTTCAGAAATGACTTGGACACAGGACTGGATGGATACTAAGCAAGTTTGTAGATAATGCAAAACTGGGAGGAGCTGTTGGCTCCCTCTTAAGCAGAGAGGATTGTACCTGGGATGGGGCAACCCTGAATGTATGGACAAACAGGGAATGAGGTGCTGGAAAGCAGCACTGCAGAAAGGTCTCCTGGTCAATGGCGAGTTGAACACGAGTCAGCAGTGCCCTGGCAGCCGGGAGGGCCAACCCTGTCCTGGGGGCATCAGGCAGAGCATCAACAGCCTGGCAAGGGAGGGGACTGTCCTGCTCTGCTCTGCACTGGGGCGACCTCACCTCGAGTGCTGGGGCCAGTTTTGGGTGCCACAGTGTAAGAAAGACATGAAGCCATTAGAGAGTGTCCAAAGGAGGGCAACGAGGGTAGTCAAGTGTCTGGAGGGGAAACCATATGAGAAGTTGCTGAGGTCTCTTGGTCTGTTCAGCCAGAACAAGAGGAGACTGAGAGGAGACCACACTGCAGTTACAGCTTCCTCATGAATGGAAGCAAAGGGGCAGGCATGGATCTCTTCTTTGTGGAGACCAGTGACAGAACCTAAGGGAGTGGCCCAAAGATGAGTCAGGGGAGATTTAAATGTTCGGAAAAGGTTTTTCACAGAGAGGTTGGTTGAGAACTGGAGCAGGCTCCCCAGGGAAGTGGTCACAGCATAAAGTCTGCCAGAATACAAGAAGCATTTGGAGAGTCTGTAATTCTGTAGTCTATTTACAGTATAAATTTTGCATGCTAATACTTTTTAAACAAAAGCTGAAGTCTCTCTTATCTTTGTATTTAACCATTAGCAGAGGCAAAGAACAGGAAGATAAAATAGTGGGAGTCCTAATCTAGGAAAGTACAAAAAATTTAATTTAGCTTCAGTGGTTTGGTTTTATATCCAGGATTAATGGATATGTGCCACAAATTGTTCTCTGTTTGTACCTTCCTTTCATACATCAAAATGGGGATAAAATGTTTTTCTCTCTCACAAGATAAATCCATTCCTATTTAAGGGAATGTGAGATATCATTGTGATGAATGCCATGAGAAACTAATAATTCTGGGTGCAGCATAAGCTTGGGAAGATTTGCACTAAATGAAGGAGTGGCCAGAAACTGAACGAGCAGGGTTGAACAACTGCCCTTTCTCTTAGTTCTCATCCAGCCCATACACTAAATGAGGCAGGGATCCTGTGGAAAAAAATACTGAGCCATCATGTAATTATAGACTGCGCACACAGTTAACGATGAATCCACGCGAGGAGTCAGAACAGAGGCTGTGCAAATACAAGCACATCTATTGACTCTCCTAGCATTTGAGTTCTTTTCACTACATGCAAAAGCCTTTCTGTGCAGGGTGGTCTGGGGCGGCTATACAGAAATCATAAAGGTGCTCTTTGATGGGTCCATTAGTTTTCTCAGAATTTGCCTTAATATATACATGAAGTATACTCACAGACAACAGATGCACAATTCCTATGCACACATGTGCTTACAATGGTGTCTGCTGTAGAATAATGTAGTGGTAAGGGGTGTTGTAATTCACACAGAGAATCTACATCTCCCCCCTGAATTTCCATGCTCTTACTAAAGTACTGATCTTTCCAGCTGAGAATGGATTATGCAAAGGGATCACACATAGAAGAAATTTTGTTATGACTGTGGGAGGAGTAGCCAGGGGATCTGCAATTAGTGGATCAAGAATATAAACCTCTTACACAGGAATGTGCAGGAGATCAGCTGCATTCCTTCAGTCCAGAGCCTGCAGTAACAGCAGAGAAATGTTATAAAGCTACTGAATTAGAGAAGTCTTTTTTGCCCTCCAAGTTTTGGTTTTGCTTTGCCTGTTTACTGGGACAGCACAGAGGTACAACACAGATGGAAACCAGCTCTGTTTACCCTGACTAGGATGTTCATGCTGAAACCTAATTTTTATGTCAATATTTTGATGTTTTCACTGCTGACTGTTTTAGCAGGCACAGCCAAATACTGTAGGATTATAGACTGAATTCGGAGGTGGAAAAATATAAAGTGAACAGCTTTTCTTTTCTTTCTTTATGGCTTTTAAAAGATACTAGAATCAATTACAGGTGAGAAACTCTTAGAATATAGACTGTCTAAGTATAGATTTTCCTGTCTGGAAGATTTTCTGCTTACATTTCACTTTCTGGGTAGCAATTACTAACAAATGCCACGTTGCATTTGTGCAGCCTTTGCAACAATAATAAAGTTGCTTTTCACTGTTAGCTTCTCAGTGATAATTTTCAGAAGTTACTGTTCAGCTACTGTTGTTCTATTTTGACAGAAGACAGTGTAACCACATTTCTTGTTAAAGAAATGTTTATTCAGAAGAAATATGAAAAAGCATCCCACATTGGTAAAAGATATAATGCCAGTAATTTTTCAATGAGTAATACCTTAAAAATTCATTTTAACACCCTGCAGCAATCACATTATATTTGAATTGAACAAGCAATGAATATATTTATTTCTTTTCATTATTTTATGTATCATATGACCGATTTAGTCACTGCTATTGATACAGAATTGCAATGCCTACACACATTAACACTAAGAACGTGGAAGAACTACGTAGTTGTGTAGTTGCCTGCATGCCCTCTCAATTCTTTGGCATATCACTAATTTAATGCAGATAGTCTCTTGAATGCCACTGAAAAATAAATAATCCATTAGCAGTGAGAATTGAATAGTCACACGTATTCATTGCACTTAATATGCATGGTCATGTTTTATATTTGGGTGCTGCAGCTGATAGTTACTCATGAAATTGATATTTGATGTCTGGATGCTGGTTGAATAGAAAATAGATAAGAAAAATAGCAAATAGAAAGTCAAGTTGCATATAGCTTTTCAGTGATTTTACATACAGTACACACTCTCTTAAGTTTGATATCCCCACTGCATTATGCCTCCTTTGAGATTTACTGTATTTTGAAGCAGCAATAAAAGACACTTTTATAAGATCGAATCTCAGCTTCACTGAAGGTGAGAACAAAAGTCACTGACTTAACAGAGCCAACATTTTTTATGTCTATAAACTAAACTAAATGTGTTGCACAAGGTATCTGACTTCCCTTCAGGATTGTAAAATACTCGTTCATCAAAAGCAGCTGCTTCCACTGATCCAGCCACATTGGTCATTACAGGTTTTTGTTTACTCTGCACTACAGCAAAAGCAACAGATGTTCCATTTTTTGCACATGCTCACCCTCTTTATTGTGAGCTTACTGTAAATGTCTTTTGATTTCCAGTGACTTCTGATACATAAGGGTAAAGTGATATTTATCATTATGAGTTACGTGTTGAATTTGCTTTTATTTGCAACTTGGCCTTCGGACAACAGCATCAAAAATGGCAGAACTTTAGGAATAAATGTTAGTTCTACAATGGATAAGCATGGAAATATTTGATTTCTGTACCCTTTCTTTAGCCAAATCTAGTAGTAAACTACAATACTTTGAAAAAAGGGGCATTATCAAAATAGCATGATAAATATACCTATGTATTTAGTCTAGAAGAATTTCCAAATATTTTATTATCAGTTTATAGCGTATAATACCTATATTACTATAGTGAAAACTTATCTTCAAACTAAACAGAAATTAAATCTTAACCTAAATGTTCTGAGTATATTTTGAGCAACACTACAGTATTAAGTAGAACACTATACTCTAAAGAAGACTTCAGATAAATCTTAGAGAATGATACTCTATCATTAGTACAACACAGAAAAATAGACTGTTGCAGTAATGGAACATGGCTGGGTATGTCAGTGTAGCTAAGTCTATTGCAGTTGAAATGGCAGGTCAGTGATGTATTGTCTTCTCTGATGCCCGCTTCTGATTTCTTCTTTTATAACAGGATGTTATCACCATTTTTTTTCCCAGAATACTATCCTACCCAGAGTGGCTGTCTTTGGCACTTAATACGTGAAAGCCAGAGAAAACCTGTTGCCAGGGTTTGTTGTCCTCTAGACCCTTCATAGATGTGAACTGGCCTCTTTGGGAATAGATAATTAAAGATGTATTTCTACATGGACTGTTAGAAATGTGGAAAGGAAGTGAAAAATTAACTAACTTTTGCTTATATTCCCTCAATTTTAAATGCTGAGATAAATTGGAATACAAATTTGTGCAAAGCATTGGAGGACAAAAGGCTGAAGTCCCAAAAAAGGTTAATTGTACATTTCAAAGAGACACCAATTAATTTGCAGTCAGCATTCGTGACTCTTCTTGTTTTCACAAGTGGGAGTCCAAACTAGAGTTTGATCTTCAATGAAGTTGTTATTTCAAGGTAATTCAGCATCAGAGACATTATCATAGATGCAATCTGAAATGGAAATAAAATGCAAAACTATTAATATTGTGTAGTACTTCAACACAAAGATAAAGTTATTTATTGTAATTGAATAGAAATGAAGTATTGTTCCAAATGTCCAACATACCGTCACCAATATCGTCATAAATCTCTCCATCACTGTAAGTTAAAAAAGATAAATAGTATATTTAAAAGTTGAGATATCAGAAATTTATTAAAAAATACAGTAGTAGTATGATGCAGGCAATCTATCAAATAATTAACTTGCTAATTAGGAAAGTACTACCTTTGTGGTAACAGAACAATGTTGAGCAAGATGGTCAGGTCAAAATATTTTCAGGGAAGGGTAGACTTGGATACATTTATTTCTAAGATGAAAGGGTTGCTTTATTAAAAGTCTATTTTATTTATTATATTTTTACATAGATATTCTCACAGAGTTATTTCCATAAAGAAATTAAATACTTAATTTTTCTTTAAAAATGGTCACCAGAAAAACTGAATTAAAAAAACCCAATCAGTATGCCCTTGAAATTCTTTTTGTTTCTGTACTCAGCAATTACATAACAGTTTTGGAGGTGCTACTTTTAATGTAATGAATTTATATAATGTCTATAAAAGATACATGCTCCATGAATAGGAATTTTCAAATATGTGACTAAGATACATAGGCCCATGGAAGGCAGTAAAACTGTTTATACATATAATTCAAATATGTGTGTGTTAAATGCTTCTAAATTTTAAATGTGACAAAAAGTGACATCTGATTTGATATTTAAGGGTCTATTATGAAAAGCCTCTTGAAGGATGGAGAGGCTTTGTCTGACAAGACTTTTGGATTAGAATCAAAATGCTAAGCTCCATGCAATTTCATGGAGCAACATTGAGCCAAATCTCTATCCCATTAAGAATGAAGTACAAACAAACTTAAAGAAAATTTGATCCATTTTAGTTAGACATTTGAAAAAGGCAGCAATAGACCTAATCACATTAACTTGCTGTTCAGTAATAGAGTCTAGTACCAATAATGCTTAATTTATATGATTTTTTGTGGTTTTACTAGAGTTTATGGTTAAGCAATGGGGAATGAAACTGGCAAACTTCCTGCATGGATGTATGTGATTAATTTTTGACAAACTCCAACTCCTTAAAAATAACTCAATTTTCAAGTTTAGAATGACAGACTAAAATAATAATATTTGTCTTTTTTTCCTAGACAATTTAGAACAAATTTAAGTGTTACAACAAATTTTTCAAAACAATCACTTTATACTTACTTCGGAACTAAATTGCTTCTCAGAACGTAACCATCTGTAAAAGTGAAATATAGATGTATTTAAGTTAAATTCAAATACTCATTATCACATCTGTTGCTAGCACTAATGAAATGCAGTTTTTCTCTTTTATATACTTAAGACAGAAAGACATAAGAGATGGAAAACAATGTGCAATGGGCACATAGTTGACGAAGATTTTGCTATGTGCAATGTTTTGCTTATTCTTATTTGCCTACTTAAATAGTAATTGAGGTTATGCAAGATTAGATTTTCGTCTTGTATTTCAGTTTCTTGGTTGCATGAGAGGGATGTGAAACAACCATTGTTAACAAAAACTATAGCAAAAAATGCAGTATAATAATAATAACATCATAATATTTGCAGTAATATCAAGTAACATAATTATTTAGAGTTTCATACAAGAACAAAAACGTTTTTCAGGACGTGTACACCAATTAAATATCATTACCTGTAACTGTTTAAAATTTTAACTGTAACATTAATAAGACAAATAATGGATATAATAATGGAAATACCTTAGAAAAGCTGCTGACTATTATTCTGTTACTCTGGTGCATTACTAATGAAATCAGATAAAATTACACATCCTCTTTTTTAATGTATATAATTTCTTTAAAAAAAATTCTTTCCTGTCTTTGGTGAAAGATATTTACTGAAATACTTTTCAATTGGTATAGCGAATACAAAAAAAGGGAGAGCCATAACAGTAATTACATGTTTGTAGGTAAACACTAGTAAGCTGGTACAAAATTAGGAGAGTTCAGAAGAACAATTTTGTTGTGATCTTGTCTTGTATTTGAAATTACTACGTAAATTTCCTTATTTTAATCATTGGGAGTGTCTATTCAGGATATCTTAGTTCAGTTGTCTTTCCCTAGATTTTATTTTCTGGAATAGAGACAGAAATTGATTTTTTGATTTTTTTTTACGACATTGTCCTTTCAAAATTCTTTTTAGGGCAGTCCAATATTTTCCATGACTCTTGAAGTCTCCAGGAAATAATTTAAAATAATTTGGCTAATCTAAGCTTCTCTGCTTGTTCATATAATTTTCTCAAGTGAAATACATGAAAGCAAATTTTCTTTGCTCATAGTCATGGCATACAAACACAGTGTTTTTGGAAGTCATATGCATGTGACAGTGCTTCTACCATTGCAAAGCATTATCTAGGTTCTTCTGATGATTACTAGCCCTTAAATATGTGGGAGTTACAACCCTGCTGGTCTCAACACTCTTTCAGATTTACTATCCTAAAGTTACATGTTCAAAGTTTCAGTTTCTAAATTTATTAGTTTTTTTATGGTGCTTCCAAATAAGGAAGAAGCCAGCAGGTCAGCACACTCCATGTTGATTATTTAGCAAGCGCTGAAAGCTATAAGACATAGTGCCAGCTGCTCACTGACAACATAAAGGAAGCTCAGAGAGGTCAAAAACTAAACTTTGGGCCACTGAAGTCCATTTATGTCCTACTGATTAGGCAAAATCTACAAAGCTGAATTGAAAGATTTTGTGTATTTCAAAATGTGTGAGTTCAGAGCAAGAAGGAATTTGAGATGGCAGATAAAAATCAGTTCCTTGTTTCACTTCTGACATTTCAAATAATTTCATAACATTTAAAATAAGCCATAGCAGAATATGTTCCTAAGATCATCAGCCCTTGCTTGAAAAGGTGAGAAAACATTGAAATATAAATCATGGTTTTGTTTAATTGTTGGCTTGAAACTATGGAAGTGCTTCATAAGTTAATGATTAAATCAAAGAATTAATGTGCAAGAAAATAACTAAACCATCTTTAGTTGTGGATTTTCAGTTTACCTGGCCTTCAGAAGGTAAAATCATAACTTTAAGATCTGAGGAACTAGAACAACTAGAGCAAATAAACAAAACTGTCATGCACTTAACTAAAGTAGGATTCAAACTTCACTAACTAATAAATTGACTGGGATCTATTCAGAGGTTTTCAGGGAAGATATTTTTATTTGTTTTGCTCTTTTATGCATAGCAAAGTAGTAGCTCCTGTCATTATTTGAAAGGCTTTGAAGACTCTGAGAGGAAAACAGCCAACATGAACTACTTTCTACTGTGTTATTAGCTTGATTCAAAAAAATGCGGCTTTGAAAGCTGTTTTTTTTTTTTTTTTTTTTTTTTCCGGAAGTGGCTCTACTAGTGCAATCCATATTTTGAAAAAATATGTGTTATGCAAGAAATTCTTCCTCCCCCTGCAGGCCTGCCAGGAAGAAGGCTATACTCCAGACTGTGACAGTTGAGTACAGGAGGGAAAAAAATAAAAGGAAGGTGGCTGGATCCTCTTCAGAGGTTTATAGCATTGGACTGTATTCTGCATAGGTCAGAGGTAAAAAGGGAAGGTGAGCAGGAGAACGCTGCTACTTTGAAAGTAGGCTGTTCCAGAACAAAGTGAATTTTCACTAGGAGATTTGGAAAGTGCTGTAATAGACGCTCATTAAGAAATTGAAACCATCAGGAGATGGTTTCGGACTTCTCCAAAAATTCAAAATTTTCTGCCAGTGCAAACCCTGGCCAAGGATTTCAAAGAAACACTGAAAGGCCTTGTGCAGCTCCCAGAACAAGCAGACATGCCAGCAAGGACATATGCCTTGGATTAGCTGGGAGCTGGGGGGAAGACTCCAAAGCAATGTTCTCCCCAGCCTGTTGAAAAGATTAAACTGCATCTCTTCCAAAGTAAGAATATTGTTATTGATTTTCTCTTGGCTGCAATCAATGGGCTAGTGCTACCCAGAGGTGCAGCAAGGATTTTACTTTTACTAGACTCTGTGGGCTATCATAGCTACACTCCTTTTGGCAAAGGGAGAGAGACAGAAGCAAGAAAAACATCTGCTGATCCTAGCTGCAAAGAAAAACTTTACCAAAAAAATTGTCCTTTTTTCCTAATACTTAGTATATCTTGTCCATTGGAAGTGTTTTGGATTTTTTTAAGGCAAGCCAGTGTTAAAACACAGTAATAAGATAACAACAATCTGCCTCTTGTCAACCACCAGGCAACGTAAACCTTGCTAAACCAGGGAAGGAATTTTTTTTTTAAATTTTTTTAAAATCCTACTCAACCATTCTCTGACAATTTGATATGTACGACAGTTTTTTACAAAACTTACATTTTCCTTCTTCATTTCTGCAGAGGACCTTGGTATCATCTGTACTTTCAATAACGTCAAGAGATTCCCCTGGTTTAATTTGTAAGTCTTTATATCCCCATCTTTTCTGTGATAAATCCTGGACTGTGGTTGTGGAGTAAAGAACTTTTATTTCACCGTTAAACTGAAAAGGAGAAAAAAAAATCCCCAAACCATGGTTAAAACCCATTAGTGTTTTTCCATTAATATTCCCATTTATTACTAAATTTTTGGAAATTAACAAATATTTGTATATGCTACAATATGCGTATGTGCCCATACTTGCCATTTGGACTTAGAGATGCTCAGATCATATTTTTACATGTAGTAATCCTTTCCCTTTCAAAAGCAAGTTATGGGCAACAAATTAGAAGACACTATACAGATACTTTGTTTTTATATCTTATGTGATTAAAACACTTTGAAAAAAACTTACTTTGAACTTTTTTCTGAACTCTTTCTCTTCTTTTTCCATCTTCTTGAGCTTTTGTGCATCTTTTTCACCTGATTTAGGTTTTCCAAAGCTTCCTGATTTTGATGAACTAAACCAAGAGGTTACAGATAAAATTAGGAGCACATCAGAGGTATTGGCACGCTTTCTGATAATTTTGGTCAAAAAGCATTTGCCTTCATGTGTCTTTATCATGCTTTTGTTGCTCTGAAAAACTAATATTGAGATTACAATACAGATTTGACTTCAAAATAAATAAAAAGCTGGGTCTGTCTTTCCTACTTCTCTCTGCTATTTGTATATCTATCACATAAGTGAATATCAAAAATGAATTTTAAATATCTGTCTACTAAGACACTTTAGAATCTCTCAGTAAGGACCGGGTTTTGTGAAGACTGTGCACCTTTACGCAATAAGCAGAATGACATGTCACATTGTGGAGGCAGCTGGAACATCTTAGCCTTGTGTGTGCTAGCCTTATGTGCCTGCAGACTTTGCTACACCAGGGAATTTGCATTACATGATCTATTTCAAGTTCTGTTGTTTTTTGCACATCCCTGATAGCACTGACTTTCGTCGAAGACCGTGGAAGGGTTTCATGCCCTAACTGCCCTTTCTGATGATGCACCTGGGAGTGTAAAATCTGACTCTACTTTTTGATCCTTGCTGATCGCGGCAGGATGACAGTTTCACTGATGATGAATGTGTGTGTATGTGGGACCTACCCTAGGTTTAACTTAGAAGGACCACATATTTTCCTTTGGATACACAGTCCAAAGAGATCTCTCTCTTTTTGTATCTCCAGACTACATTATTGTAGTGCACTGTCACTCCATCCGAGTGGAGTAAGCGACAACAGGATGTGACATGTCACAGTCATCCTCACAGATGCAACTGTGCCCATAACACTGTGCTCCAGAGATTACCATAATTTTCTGGTTCAGGGTAAAAGTTTTTCAAGCTGAACTTACACCTCCAAATATGTTGCATACTTTAAACATGTACTCTGCCTCTTTTTCTCTTAAAATACGGCAGCAACTGAGATAAAGTATCTATCCTAACAGTCCCCAAATTTTGATAGAAAAAGAACTACAATCTAAAATTAAGATCCTTTAGGCCATGCATCATTTTCTGCCTCTTTTCCATCAGGGACTGAATATGTTGATATGCTTACTTATTCTATAATCTAATTATTATTTTAATCTGTAATGGAAGAAAGATCATTCAACTGCCATTATCAGCAGTAGGTTTCTGAGAACTACAACACCTGACAACACCAAATAAAGCAGATATTAGGAGCAATCTGCCTGTAGTATATACTTTAAAAATTTCTCTCTGTGTATTAGATTTCTAAACAGGGAAGTAATATTTTCACTTGCCTGGGATCAGGTGGTGGAGAAGGGAAGTCTGAAGATTCTATGTCATCATAAACATTATCTCCATAATCTGAAACAATAGTGTTCAAAAGAATGAAGCATTATTATGTGAAAAATGAGATGTGAATACATTGTGTTACAATGTATGTTATTTTAGTTTAATCGATAAGAAATTATGTCAAATACTGTAGCCATTTACTGTCTATGGTAACTCCAGGTTCTGTTTTGCACAACCTGTGCAACACTATCCAACCTTTTCAGATTAAGATTCTTTATTAATAATAACAGATATTCACTGCAATTCTAATCTTCTGAAGCTAAAGAAAGTTTTAGCACATGAGATAGCCTTTAATTTTCAGTTTAATTTATCAAATTCCCACTGTATTGCACTAAAGTATATTTTTTGGGTTTGATTTTAATGCACATTCAATAGCTTCTATAGCACCCTGGTCAATGCAACATTGCTTAGAAGTGGATATGAATCGTGGGTATGTTAGTTTTTAGGCCATCTTGCAATGCCAAAGCAGAGAAGAGAATTCTTAGCCCAAGAATACATTTTCAATCACATTCAGCATGTTTGTAGAGGGAAAGCAATTGTTCGACTTATCAAACCAATGGCTAGAAAAATCAGCAGGATATAGAAGGCTTAGAACTCAGTTCTGGAAGCAGACAAAAATTCTAAGAACTTTTGATGATGCTGACATGTTCTTTTACAGAGACACTGCAAGTGATAAAAATAGAAAAAAGAATTTCTCTTTACTTTTGAGTGCTTATTTCCAGGTGTTCCTATTTAATGCCAAATAAAATGGACTAATGTAAATCTCAGGTAGAAAAATCACATTTAATACATTAAATTGTTTACCAGGGAGCTTGCAATGTATATGCAGCTCCTTGTCTGCAACCGGATCAGTCACAATATTTTAAATTTGTTTACTGGAACTGGGTAAGCAATAGGAAGTCCTGTTTCCTTCCTTGGATGTATTTTTGTGACTAGCATGATACAGAGCAATGTATACAGAAAAAGAATCAGGAATCAATATGGAGACTGAACAATAGGATATTAATTACCTTTTCCAGACTGCTTTGTTGAAGAAGACATGCTGGGGGGGAAAAAAAGCTCATTAAGTATCTATATCACATTAATAGCCTTTTTTGTAACCTAAATAATTTTAAAAACTTGCAACACAAGGGCTTCAAGTAATCTCCAGACATTTTGAAGTGCCACCAACATCAGCAATACTTAGGGAATAAATATATTTTTATCACTGAATTAAAGTAAACTGGTTCAGAAACAAATAACTGAAGAATGTGGCAGGAACACCACCTGCTGATTTATTCTCTAGGTAAGATGGATAGAAGACAATCTTTGCATTTTTCTATTTGGCATATTATTCCTAAAATTTTGATTAATGGTCCTAGATTTACCAGTTCCTCTCAGCTACATTATACTGGTGAGTAAAGTAAATTTTAACTGAGTATGCAGTAAATTTACATGACCAGTGGCACAAAGATGATAGATTATTCTGGTGCTTTTCACCAAAAAAAGAATTTGGCATATTTTGATTACCAGACTTTTGCAACAAATACAGCTTGTTAAGAGAATAATTATGCAGGTGAAAAGAAAGCTCAGTGTTTTTGCAGAAAAATATCATCCTGAGCTGCAATTTCATGCATGATTCATTAGGCTGCTGTGAGAACATGTTAGTAGCATGTGATCAATGCTTTATTAGAAATAGTTAATGTGCACTTTGATTTCCTGGCAGACTCTTACAACAAATTTTCATTTTCTTCTGCCTCATTGGCTTTGGCTGTTTTTTCTCGTACACTTTTCTTTTTGCCATCTTTGACTTTTAGTCTCTTCAAGATTCCCCAGGGCCAGATACCATTCTTGTCTTCATCCTGCGATACAGACCTTTGGAGTATGTATGTGATTATCACAATGTAAAATGTAATGTTCTTCTTAAAAGGCCCAGTAAAATTCTCCATTGATGCACATAATTATCATTAATTCCCTAAGTGAAGTTGCTTACTTAAATGCTAACATGCTAAACTAGAAATATGTATGTTAGGTCACATGTAGCTACTGATATGTATTTGTAGTATAGATATTAATCTAGTGGCTTGCTGTTTTCATGTTGTTACTCAGCAACCTAGAATTTTAGTCTGTTATTTTAATTTCAGACCTATTCTGTCTAGTTGGAAATTGGGAGATTTTCGTGATTGCAAACTGCTTTTGCTGACATATCAAAATTACAGAACAAAACTTCTTCAAAAGACTGAAGAAACCATTGTCTCTAGCTTGACATATCTACTTTGATGTATACCATCTTGCTGATCATTCTAATACCTGCAAATTGTTATGCTTGATTCAAAACCACTAAAAACTGAAAACATTCTCTCAAAGAAGCAAATTATTTAAAATATATAAAAACATACCTAGCTATAGCGTCTTCATCATCAATTCCACCATAAATGTCTTGATCAGAAGGAGGAGGTGGGAACATGTCTTTAACAGATCAAATAGTGAGTTAATGCAATTATATTTCATGTTGCTGAATAAGGTATTAATTATAGGCTTCTTTACTGTATCAGATGTGTGTGCAATTTATGCAATATCCTTGCAAATTGAATCTTTCTGTAAACTGGCACAGACCCTTTATTAAAACAGAAATTTTGACTTATCCCAGTTTAGAATGCCATCCACAGCATTTAAATGTGGCACTGCCAATCACAAGAGCATGGATACTGAAAAGAAATGCTTCTACACTGTAGTCAATGAAATTCTAAATGACTGATTTTGGCCCAGACCTTATGATGACTTTTAAGTTTTCATGTGTGACTCAAGTGATGATTGAACATGTCAGACTAACACTCAGCAGCTGACATCTTGTTTTCATCCAAAGAAGTCAGAGACAAGAGCAATATAATCTCCCCATTTTGGTCTCGGTTTTGACCTTTGTGCCCCACCTCCTTCAATGCAGGGTTAGCTTGGTTTGCATGTCCAATTCTAGGCACTGGTCAGAGTAGGCACTGAAATCTGTACTTGGCTGGCAGAAGCTCCATTCAGTACTGCCAGGGGAGGCTTATGCCATGACCAGTATTTAAACTTGAAGCTGAGAAGATGAGTTGTGCTTTTGTGATTAACAGAGAATGCTACAAAACTATACATGCTAACAAAGGGAAAAGTGGGTTTGAATGTGTCAGTTTGACAGCGTGAAGCTGCTGCAGTTGGGCCTCCAGTGTGCTGCTGCAATTGAAGTTCCCCTTAACTCTGTCAGCAAAATGAAGCTTTAATTTATAGTAGTGCTGGCTATTTCAGAACTGGATTTCTCCTGTACAAAACCTCTTGCTCATGTTATTATTTCTTCAGTTACATCTGTGCTGTTTTGTGGAATGATGAAAGTTTGATCATCTGGCATGCTGGTGAATCACAGTATCTGGAGACAAACATTCTGTCTCACTCAAGTTCCCATAGGTGGTGGAGAAGTTTAGTTGGCCACTACCCTTCCTTGTTTGTTGCCTATTAGCTGACATTTAACTTGCTTATGGTTATTACTGCATTATGTGGAAGCTTCAGAAGTCAGCTTGTCAGAAGTCAGAATGTGAGAGTAAGAAATACACAGAAAAAAACTCCCCCCAAACATGTAAGTAGAACTTACTTCCACTCACACCTTGGTCACCACTTTGGCTGGAAAAGCAAACAAAAGACATTTTAGAGAAAAGCAGTCATCCTTCAGTAAAAGAAAACACCATGATCACCCATCACTTCTTCAGTTATTAATTCTAAAGCTTTTGGCCTTGGCAAAAATATTTTATATTCCTGTTGGCATCTTTAAATTAAAGTACAAAATACGCCTTTGGACCATAGGATAATTTGTATTGGAGGGGATCTCAGGAGATCATGTTGTCAGACCTGATGGGAATAAAAATATAGTCTGACTGAGAACTACAGAGTAGATCCAGACCCTTTAGATTCATTCCTTATGAGGTAATATTCTTGAAATGAAATGGTAAACAAGTTAATTTATTGCCCAACTAGCTTTCACTGGGTATAAGTGTACGTTTCTAACAATATGGAAGGATTCCATATTAGTCCAACATTCTAACAGTAGTTCAAAAAAGCCTGAGAGGTTCATAGTAGCTGAGATTATTTCCAGGTCAAAGCCTTACCTAAAATTATACATGAAAACAAGGTACCTGTTAAACTGTTGTGCCAAGAAATACTGAAATACAACACCCCTAGTCATTTATTAATTTTGGAATATTAGCAATACTACTGATAATGAGATAATACTATTTGGTTAAGAGCTTTTTTTTTTGAATGGCATTCTTCCAGTGGTTTCAAAACATACTGATATATTTCAGATCTTCCAACCCTTCATGCTCATGAACTGAACAGAGTGCTATTAATCACTAGAGAAGAAAAAAATGTCAAAATACAGCTTAAAGGATTTAATGAATCTGAGCCAATCATTAATCCTTTGAAGGTCCTTGGAATACACTGTTATTTTAGTAAGCAAACAGTGCAGTTGTTTGCCTTTGAATGCAATACATTTTCTAAATTCTTTACATTGAGGTGACTAATTGTAGTGCTCGCCCTACTGTAAAGGATTGGCCAAGGATACCTCTGTAATGAAGTAACTAATGGTGAGATTACCTGAGACTAGAACAACTAACATGACTCTCATGGCTAGGTCACGATGCTATGAGACCAATGTGCAGGGAGGAAAACTGATACTGAGCAACCTGGAAAAATATCACACACAAAGCTATAGATGTTGCATGAAAAATGCCAGCCTGAAGGCAAACTTTTCCACATGCTGCTGTTGGAGCTCATAGGGATGTTCTATCAGCCAGCCAGCTGCTGTCCTTTTATTCCAGGCACGCCTCTAAGCTAAGGAGCATCGTGAGAAGCAGTAAAAGCAGGTGTAATGGCTGAGTGCTTCAAAATGGTTGCCCTACATATTGAAATCCTTTACACCCATGTGCAGATCTCTTATCTGAATCACAGGCTCTGTTTCTGCACATCAGGACATTTAATGAAGAATGGTTTGTTGAATCACATGTAAGCAGCAAAATTTCCTGAGAGGTCTGGCAACATAATTACTACTGTCATGCTAGGCTAAGTGATAGCCATGACTCTTGTGACAAGACCTCTGGGGTATTTCCCTGCCAGTAAGTCTGATCTGCTGCTGGATATGTCACTTTCTAGCTGCAGATCTATTTGACATGAAAAAGATGACACATTGAAGTTGAGAATCTGCAATGTAGCACTGCAATGCAAATGCATGGAGACTGTGCCATAGAGAAGAATCTTCCAATGAATTTAAAAAAATACAGCTTATACCCATCTCATGGAATTTGAGAGGCCTTGTTTTCAGGGTTAAATTCATAAGCTACACTCTTTTCTGAAGTGTCACCCTAGACAGGATTTCAGAAGTGTTTTCTCATTAAAATGAAAGGGGTAGTAAGACTTAAAGGCTCATGCTAAGGCTCATGAGAGCAATGAGGGTAATCAGGAGTTCCCTGGTGCAGTGAGTGTTTCCATTGCTTTTAGAGTCTTTTATCTTGCTTCTTAGAAAAGGGAGCATGTGACTCCGAAAGACAGAGCAAGTAAACAGAGAGAGAGAGGGAAGAGAATTGGACTTCTTTCAGATGATTTGTAATCCTGTATGGCTTGTGCTTTTTTCTCCTTTGGATTTCAGTTAAGTAGGTCCTCTTCCAATAGTATGGGCCCCTCCTAAGTATGAGTGCTTACAGATGCTGGATTCCAGAATTGATTTAAACTCCTCTGACCACATAGGAGCTATTCAGTGTGAATAGCTACATATAATACTTGCACATTTCTTATATAAATGGCTGTTTTGTGTCAGAAGCTGGGTTTGTTGTTGGAAAACTTCCCCTGTCTAGGCTGACCCAGGTGAATCACTTGTTTCTTTTCATGCATTCCTTATACATACCTGCTAGTAGTGTCCTGCTCTCCAATGTCATCATACATTTCTTGGTCACTATCTGTATGTGTCACAGCAGATCTGGTAGATGGTTTTTGCTTTCTTTTTAAAGAATCATAATCAATCTCCACCATGGTTGTTTTAACGTATCCATCTAAATAAATGAAACCATGCAGTTTAAGGCTCATGATATAGGGATGATTTTTAACAAGAGGTTCACAATCAGTGACTGAATTGTTTTGTACAATTTTTGAAAACTTTCAAGGAAATGTCTCATTCCAAGCAGCCTCACCTATCAACACAAATACAAATATCAGATCTATCTCAGATCCCCCTGTTAAGCCCTCCTCAGCTGATGTTTAGTTCACCTGTATTTTTTTCTCAGCTACAGCAGAAGAATTTTCTGTGCAGGAATCACGGGGCAGACTCCTTTTCTCAGCTGGCTTTGGTATCACTTGTGGCAGGATATCTACCCCCGCCCCCCCCAGTCTACCACAGAGAGTTGGTGCATAAAGAGATAACCTGGCCTGAAAGGCTCAGCAAGGGGGCATCTGGCACCAAAAGGGCTCAGGCCTCAGCTAAGAATGAGCATTTTAGTCTGAAGATTTGATGTGGGAAGAGATAAAGAAAATATTCTTGACTAAGAAACCCTGTTTTACAAATTATAGAACACACATGAGTTATCACAGAGGCAGAAGCCTTCTACACACACACCCTAAAAGTGTGGAAGACCTCTCCCTGGAGTCTGGACACATGGTTACTTCCCTGAGGATTGAGGGAAAGGATTTTGATGTGTGCTTCACCAACAATGGTAAAATACATTGAATCCTAAGTTATATTACTTCTTCACTAGCTGTAGCATTAATAGTAGGTACCTTTAACCTCACACTATATTTACCAACTAGTAGCCTCTTTTTGTCTTTATTTCTGTGTAGTATTAGTTTGTTTTAAGTTTTATGTCTGTTACTTTTGTGTCTATTAAATTAATGATCCATTCTGTAATAGACCGAATGAGCCATTTTCAAAGAACTTGCGAAAGAGAGTGGGTTTTGGGGTGCTGGCTGCCTCAATAAAGTTACTGCCTACTGCCAGAGGCCTGGGAAAAAGGCAAGGACTTATCTAAATTCCACATCCATTCCTAACACCACTGCAGTCTTGTGGCATATTTTAGGGCAGTCCATGACATGAAGTTCCTGACAGGTCATTAGGACGATCATGCGCATTGATTTTTCTTCAGGTTGGCAGACATACTGTAGCTACATTGACCAGAGCAGTTGACCTGAGATGAGGATCTCTGTCTCTCCTGAGGGTAATTTTTGACAGGCATAGCGCCTGTACAGAAGAGTGCAGAAATGGATTTCTCCAAGGTGAAAAATGCTCATGCATTTTTTTGAAAACGGAAAATTCACCACTCTTTTTCTTCTGAGTGAATGCAGTTTTTAGTGTGTTTCCTCTCAAATATAAGACATTGATCTTTCCTCTTACTTAAATGATAAGAACTGATTTTCTTCTTTTATTTCATCTTGACAGACCTGACCTGTGAACATGGAAGGCTGAAGCGTTGGTGTAAGAAATTGATCTGTATTATTGAAACTTTTCAATGAGAAGCCTTGTACAGCTTCAAGTTTTTCTGCTGCAAGAATTAATTCATGAAAAGTAAATTAATGAATGGACTGCACATGCACTAAAATATACCCAGCCCTCACCAAGGTTTGATTTGCTGTGTACAAAATGATTCATGTAATTGACTTATTTTCACAACTTCAAGGTATTGTGGAAAAGCTGTTATTGGAACTTGCCTCTTGAGATTATCTTGGCCAATCTCTCAAAACAAACATGATCCTCCATTAGATCAAGTTGTCTAGGACTATGTCCTGTCAAGTTTTGAAGATCTCCACAGATGAAGACTCCGCCACCTCTTTGAGCAACATTTTCCCTTGCTTGGTCACCCTCACAGTAAAAGAAGTGTTTTCTGCTGTTCGAATAGAAGCCATGTGTTTCAGTATCTGCCTGTTGCCTCTTGCAATGTCACTGGGTAACTGGAAAGAGCCTGGCTCCATTTTCTTTACATCCTCCCAGCAGGTAGTTATGAACAATTATAAGATACCCCCTAATTTTCCTTTCAGCAGGCCCAGCTCTCTCAGATTCGCTTTGTATGGAAGACACTCAGTTCTTTACTATCTGTATATATCTATCACTACAAGATGCTCAGCTGGTATCATCTACAGTTTTGTACAGCTCTGTTCTACATGTGTGAACTGTCTTACTAATTTTATTGGCATTTTAGTTCCCCTAAAGATCAAGCAAATGCTTTTAATAATTCTCTTTGAATTTATGGATCAAATTTTTATAACCCAAGAGCCAGATCATCCACCTCTTTATACTCAAAGATCCACTGATGATACTTACACCTTAATAGGAGAAACATCTTGGATTTCAGAGAAAATAAAACCTAGAAGTCAGTAAGAAAATTTCCATAGGAATAGGAACAAGAAGAACACCTAAAACAGACCCTTATATTCTCTAATTCTATTTTAAGAATACCCTTGTTATGTTTAATACAAAGAGATGAAAAAACACGATACTTTTTACTTGCAGGGAGCTGAGTTCTGATGCCATTTGAAGGCTGCTGATGGGGAATTAACCCTCAATATGTCAGTGAAGGTCCCAGCATACTATGCCTAACTTATTCCAGTGCCTATAGGTGTTATGTTATGTTGTGCAATAACTCCCTGCTATGAACTGTGCCTCGTATGCCATCTGAGGATGGAAGGGTGACTTGGGATAATTATTTACTTTGGTGGCCAGTGACTCAGATATGGTAGGGCTAGTCCTTGGTGTAATGCTCACATTTGCTGTCATGCAGTGAAAACATTCAGGAGTACAGTGAAGAAAGAAAACTCACAGCATCCTTTTATCCTGCCCAGCCACTTTCCTTCTGGGTTGTCTGTGAGGCGAATGATTTCAACCTTATCGCCCTGTTTGACAGTCAGTTCATTTCTTCCTCCCTTGTGGTCAATGCAAGCTCGTGCCTGATGAAGGACTTCAATGGGGCCTGTTAACTGAAGGAGAAACAGAAGATATCACAGATGTGGAAAAATTGAGTTCTTTCCTAGGTATTCAGAAAAAGAGTAAAAATAATGATAATGATGGTTATTTGTTTCATTGACATTTGAAATAGTGTGGGCAAATAAACAGAAAGGCTTCCTCTTGCTCCAATTATCCAGCTTAAATTAAAAATCAGAGTTTAAAAGAGAGGGGAATGACATGGCAATAGAGCAATTGAAGAACTGACTGGCAAAATCACAGAAATACTAAGATTAAAATCAACAAACTAGACTATGACACCTTTTATGAGTTCACAGAACAGATGCATTTCATTCCAATGGGTGTCTCCATTTATTTCCAGGAGTACTACTCATAGAATCATAGAATCTTTTAGGTTGGAAAAGACCTCTCAGATCACTGAGCTCTCCCATTAACGAAACACTGCCAAGTTCAACTAAACCATGTCCCTAAGCACCACATCTACAGATATTCTAAATGCCTCCATGGAGAGTGATTCTACCACTTCACTGGGTACCTCTTCCAATCCTTTGCAACCCATGAAGAAATGAAGAAATTTCTTCAACCCATGAAGAAATTTTTCCTAATATTTAAACTAAATATTCCCTGTAACGATTTGAGGCCATTTCCTCTTTTCCTATACATTGTTACTTGGGAGAAGAGACTGATGCCCACCTGGCTAAAACTCCCTGTCAGGCAGTTGTAGAGAGTGAGAAGGTCCCCCCTGAACCACCTTTTCTCCAGATTAAACAGCCCCAGATCCTTCAGCTGCTCCTCACAGCACTTGTGCTCCAGACCCTTCCCCAGCTCTGCTGCCCTTCTCTGGATTCACTCCAGCCTCTCAGTGTCTTTCTTGGAATGACAGGCCCAAAACTGGACATGGGATTCGAGGTGCAGCCTCACCAGTGCCAAGTACAGGGGAACAATCAGACAATCCCTGATCCTACTGGTCACAGTATTCCTGACACAAGTCATATGAGTAAATATTCATTAACATTAATGTTAATGGGTCTGTCACATCATGCTTTGTGTTTATTATTCTACTCTATAAATGATCTTGCAAGTACTCACAAAAGATGATCATGCTGTTTACCGATGTTCAGGATTCACTTTGTGAGGTCTTTACATGATGTTATGAAGAAGCCATTTTAGGATTCTGTGTTTGTGACTTTAAGATATATATTTCAGAGGCATATTGCTCTTGCCTATTCTAACTCAGGAATATCTATCCTGTATAAGAGGCCAATAAATGGGAAAGAAAATGTGCATTAAAATATATTTATTTAAGAATAATAAAATACCTTAATGGCTGCAGGAGCACAGTCTATAAGCTAAAAGCTTTCTGTGCACTAATGCCTGCACTTCTTGTGACTGGTGTAAAAAATAGACTTGGCACCTAATAAACACTAGCTAACTCACTATTATTATGTGTACCTTTAATATTTGCTTCATAGTTCATGTCAGGCTCTCCACAGCAGACCAAGGCCATGATGTGAATCACTATGGCTTTATGTGTACAGAGCTTAATAGGAAGAAAAACACAGCTGCCCACTGTGTACAGTGACACTGAAAGTAGCAGAATGGAGAATTGTGAATAGATATTAGTTAAGAAAAACTGACTGGCAGACTTGTAAACTGTGACAGAATGCTGACCACCAGCTATGCAAAAATTATTTAAACCAGAAAGAACTGTCTCATCATTTAGCACCAGAGAATGAATGTTGCTCTTCTATACAAGTCTTATTTTCCTCCTCCTCATTTGGCCTGGAATTTACTGTAAATCCCTTTCTACCAAGTCAAGGGCAATGTGTTGCAATACAATTTTGAAATCTTTAAAGGGCTAAATACTTTTGTATCTGACTACACCGAAGCAAATAACACTATGTGTATGGGATATAGTTCCCAATTTTATTAAGGGCTTTTGATGCTATTCTAATGAAGTAAATTATTAGAAACAGAAAAGTGAAAACAGATGATTTTAAGGCTTTCTTACATAGAAAGAAGGTGAGAAAGTAATTTAATGAAAACTGTAAACACACAGTCTTTACCATCCATCAGTGCAGAGCTTGCATTCAAACATATGCCAAACAAAAAAAAATGTAGCTTAAACTTTTTTCAGAATTTATGCAGGTGTTTGAACTACCTACCGTAACAAATAGTTTCGTAGCCAGGTGAAAAGTGTATTTTGAACTGGACAATGCTAAATAATGCTGCTTGCATACCTTTGTCCACATTACCAAATAAAAAGCTTACTTTGAACTTTTTCCTGAGTTCTTGCTCTTTCTTTTCTTTTTCCTTTTGTTCTTTCTTCATTTGGCCCATTCTTCTCTTATCTTCTTTGTCCCACTTCTCTTTTCCCCTTGATGATCTGAAAGTGCATTGCCAGGATAGAATGTGTGAAGAAAATCTTCGTTAGAGCTACCATACCCAAGGCTGACAAAAAATTGCAGGTGATGAAAAAAGACTTCTCCAAGTGAAATCAAAGCTACAGATTCTATACCATAATGCAGCTGCAACAAATAGATTAAGCAGACCTTTACTACATTTGTAAGTTACAGTGTCTGCCCTCATGAGGACAACACACCAGACAAGGTTGTCCGCCTCCACATGTGTGTGTCCAAATGTCTCTGAGCTAATTTTATGGAGCATGCTTGTGAACTGGCAGCAGTCTAGGTGTTGTACTGGATGCAGCTGTTAAATATTTACCCAGGCCACCACTGGTTGATGCAGGCTGAACTGAGGCCTGAGCTGCCACTGGATTGTGTTTTTAAAATTGATTGCAACCTATTCCAGCAGTCTACTCAATTAGTCAAACTTCTGCACTCATTTCTTCACACTAGGGTACATTACCTGCTGTGCCTTGTGTACTGGAAGGTACTGGGGTTTGGGAAATTGGGACAGAATTAGGCCTACATCTCCAGCTCTGCCATTTGGCTGGAAGACCTGTCTTTTAGAAACACTATGAAACTGATCAAGTGAAACTCCCTTTTTTCTCCCCCAATACTTTTGCTAAACAGGTAGGCTCAAATTGCTAAAAAAAAAGTCTGAAATGAGGATCACTTGGACTCTAAATCAAAGGGATTTCAACAATATTTTTTTGCTGAAAATTGTTGTATATCTGAAATATTCTACATCAATTACTTATTCAGAGGGAATTGGAGTTTTTCGTTGGCGATTGTAATACAATAAATCCCATAGATTTAGACATTACTGGGGCCGAGTGAGTCATCAAAGGAAAGGTCTAAATGGAAGAAGAAAAAGCAGAGCTTGTATTCTGTCTCTGTAGCTATACTAGTTGACTCAGTCAATGAAAATTGTCAATCCAGCCTCTCATAGGAGTTCTAAGAACATTTATTTGAAAAGCAGTAAATAAAAACCACAACAAAAGATCTACCTGGGACCATAGTACCTTGGGGCTGAGCTTATTTTTCCTTGTATGCTGTAATTCCAACCAGTGGTTTAGACATACTCCTTAGATCAGAAATCAGAATTCTGTTACTTCAGTCACAGTTACTATATTATTTAATTGCAGGACTTTTGCAAAGCCAAGGCATGGCAGGTCTAACTGGGAAAGAACCTGTGAACAGCCAGACTTTCTGCAGGTGAAATGAATGAAGACTAATCCCTGGCAGGGACTGCAGCAGAATGGCACTTTTGTGCCAGATGAAATAGACCTATTAGAAAAGATAGTAATAAAGATACAGTAAATTATAGAGCTTAGAATTACTACCTGATGTCATTAATGTCTTCATACATCTCTCCATCACTTTCTTGACCCTATAAAAAATAATCCATTTTCAATGGTCTAAGTACAATTGGAAAGACATGAAGAAACTTGGTCTGCTATATAAGCTTCATACAAACTACATAAAAAACTTTTATAGCAAAATGCAAATACCTTTATTCTTCCCAAAACAAGTCACTGCATTATTCAAATGCACTATTCTTTATTTCTGATATTTCTTTTACAAATAAAAAAAATATATCATACCTATGAAGCCTTGTATTTTTAAAATCATCCAAGCACATTGCTTAATCCAAAATGGATGTTTTAATTGCAAAGTGTGTCCTGTAAAGTCTGTCATTGCTGATGACTGCACTGCCATGATTGCACTGCCATTATGTCTGGGTTAGCCCTATTTAAACTGGAATGCTAAGGATCTAAATGGGATTCAGATTAGGGTCTAAGAGATTGTTTTAGTCCTCATATAGCCAGGTGCTTAAACATATTGATAAAAATCTGTGATTAACTGAAATATTAACTGAAATATTCTATTACCAGAATGGAACAGGGCCATTATTTCTATTATTTCTGAAAATTCCAATGAACTGAAATGTCAGTGGTAATGTAAGATGTAGTTTTCCAGTTTCTTTTTTTAAATCAATTTTTGGTGTCTAGCCAGCTTTGATAATTTGTTCCAGTTTACTCTGCTTCTCTGATTTTATTTCTATCCTTCACAACAAATAATTGCTTCTACAACTTACTGTGGATACACTGGATTAAATCTTCAAGTAATTGTCTAATTTGTTGAAGAAGTTTCAAAAGTTACTAAATTTGTAAGTTTTTGCTAAAATGGATAAGTTTATATTGCTGGATAGTACTTACCCTCTGTGTATTTCCATGACCTACAGGAATAAAAAAATAAAACCAGCATATTTATTTTTTTTCTTGTACAGAAAACAATTCCTTCTAGCATTAGCCATTTAAAACTGCCAACAACATCAGTGATACTAACTAGAAATTTTTATTATGCAGGCTCCTGTTTTTTGATGAAGGTATGAATGCAAAATTCAGATTTTCTAGATTGCTTTTGTAAAACATTGCAAACTAAAAACATCTACAAACAGCATATTTCACTATGTATTTTAAAAGTGGAAAATTTGTTTTAAAACATCTTCAATGATAGTGAATTTACCTATGCTATTTGTTTACAAAATCACTATTTATATGAAAAAGTAATTGTCAAAAACCTAATAAATCCAAAGAGACCTCAAAGAAATTGCTTACACCAGCTCAACAGCTGAACAAGTAGGCAAAAAGCTCTTTTCCTAAGCCAGCCTCTGCCCTGGGCAGCAGGAAAAGATATTCTGTGAATCTCCTGATTCCTCCTTCCTCTCCAGGCAGGTAGGTAAGGAAAGCTCTGTTCCAGCTGCACAGCCTGCAGTTCTGTGAGTCGTGGATGGCTAGCACACTAAATGATGCACAGTGTGCCTGGCACAGTCCAAGTGCCACCAAGGAGGGAGCAGAAGGCAGATTGAAATTCTTTGTGTCGCAATCTGCTTGTCTGCTGCTCCTGGTACAACTCACTGCCTCTCACTGCCTCAGACCACAAAGTGACAGTAAAAGCACAGTCAACCAGTCTTTTTTTTTTTTTTTTTTAATAAAGTATAAAACAGTGCCTCCTTCACCAGACCACACAACGCCAACTCTGAAAGAGCAGCATTCATTTTGTTTTAGGTTTGAAGATCTGATGATTTATGGTCCCAGCATATTTCTAACCAAGAAAAAACAAAAAGAAAGATAAAAAAGAAGAAAAAAAAAAAGAAAAAGAGGGCAAGGGAGGGGGGAGGAAAGAAATTGAAAGCAGTTTATGAGAGTCTGTCTCATTAATCACAGAACAGTAGATCCATTAATGTTATGAGACAACAATCTTCACCCATAAAGCGGCAGAACCAGTGTAATTACTTACACAAATCACTCTTGAATACAATAAACTTTTGTTTATCTTATAAATACAACATGCTTACAGCTTCTCACAGTAGCCATTAATTAAAATGTATAAAATGTTTGCATCTTACCCTTTGAAACAAATTCAACATCATCATAATTTTCTTCATTTTCTAGGTTTCTGTAAGTATGAAAAAGTAGACGTGAAACCTATGAAGATGGTTTTATGATTACATTTTCATTAACCATTTTTCTGGTGCTTTTAATTATCTATTTTATACAAAGGCTGAACAGTCTACTGAGCCCTATATCCTACTTAAGTACACAAAAGATTTTCTAAATTGTTCTCTCTGACTGTGACTCAGTGTTTCAGGTGGGGCCACCTTGATTCAGAGTAAAAAAAAACATCAAAGTGAGACAAAGGCACGCAGAGCATGGTATGAAAAATATCATAAGCAGATGGGCTTCTTGAATGGAAAGAATCTGTTGGGCTTTTTAACAATTTTTGCAGGTGCAGGCTTCTTACAGTGCAAAAGTACAATGTCAGACTTTTTCTCAATGCTAAATATAGCTCTGAGACTGACTTGTTGAGCTTAAAGTCTAAACAAGGGACAAGGGAAACAATGATGTAAAGGTTTGACCAGGTAAAATGCCACCAGAGTTCTTAGATTTAAAATGTTGTACAAATGAGAGAAACAGGAAATGGAATTGAGAATATAACTAATAATATCAGGGACTTTTAACTTTATAATGCTTTGTAACAGCAGAAAGAAAACAAGGGCTGACAGTTATCGTCAAAAAAGTGTAATCAAAAAAGGACTTGAAAGTAGAATGGGATGCTCTAAAACTGGCTTGATGGGGAAAGCAGGGAGACAGGTGAAAGTAAAGGTGTCAGCACCCAGGCATAAATTTTCAGCAAAGAGGAGAATTTACAGGGCACACGGGAATGGGAGAGCAGACAGGGCATCTGGAGGTACATTTCACAGGTGTTTGATGTCAAACTTGGCTCCTATGCCTTGATAAAGAGGAGGATACCCAGCATGGCTGCTGCAGGTACTGTGGCTGTGAGGCAGGACTGATGCTGTCACACAGCGCTGAGCTGGACATGCCTCCCTAGCTCTCCCTGCCTGCTGTTTTGATGCTCTTTGCAGTACCTGCTGGCCAGAGAGCAGCTTATTATTCAGGCTCAGCTTGATTCTGGTCAGTTTTGATGCTGGACTCAAGTACTTATAACTCTGTCAGCAGAGGGTCTGCTTCTGTGCGCAGCTCTTCAAAGAAGGGCAAAGAAAGGAGCCATATATCAACAGAGACTTCTCAGGGTTATCACACAAGGCCATGACGTGGCCTTGGTGCAGTTTCACAACCAGTGCTGAGCTCAGTTCCTCCAGCTTGCAAAGCTGCTTCCTGGGGTATTGGCTCATAGACCTAA
Source organism: Anomalospiza imberbis (assembly GCF_031753505.1). Classification (NCBI taxonomy): domain Eukaryota; kingdom Metazoa; phylum Chordata; class Aves; order Passeriformes; family Viduidae; genus Anomalospiza; species Anomalospiza imberbis. Next base: position 12,114,498 of record NC_089721.1, read on the forward strand.
CCCTCCTCACCCTCTTTGCCCAGAAAAATTCAGGGGAAACCTTAAGCTATTGAGACAACTGATTTTCTATCAGTGTTTAAAGTTTTTGGATTGTTCTGGAATAAAAAAAAACAGTCTGTTCCTTTCTCCCTACCCTCACCAACAAAGGAAAAAAAAATTGTTGTTATACACAAGTCAATTCAGGGAAACAACTGAATAGATGGAGGGTACAAACTAATATAAAAAGCTAATTCTAAGCAGGCCAGGTACAGGGCACGATAAGGAAAGTAGTGTGAGACACCCCTCTCTTAGCAACCTGGAATTCATGCAGCCTTCGCCTGCTGTGGCAGGAGGAAAGTGGTAGGCAGAGAAAGGTGAGAAAATAAAGATCTTGTGGCTTATGTTCACCCACCTTGTTTCAGAGCTGGGCTTGATGTTTCTGGAAGGCAGACTGGGAGCTGCTGGCACCTGCAGGGATGGGTGAAAGGCTGGTGGAGGAGGTGGCACAGCAGTGTGTGATGGAGGTATCATCTGTTTCAATCCTTCATTTTTAGGATCTGAAATATAGAAGAACAGATTGAATTTATCAAGCAAACACCTGAGGAAGGAATGTTGCTGTGTTTGATGAAGTTTTCGGGTGAGATATCAGTACTGCACACACCCCAGAGAAAGTATATTTTGATGAACCCACTCTCAGATATTTTTGTTGCATTATCTTAGCACATTAGAGAGAAGGAGACTCTGCATTTAAAGATGTTCTCCCTGTACAAGACCATGAAAATGTCTTTGCCAAGACATGAACTAGACACAAAAACAGCACAGTTCATCCAGAATATTAATACTTGTGTTTTAAAAGTAAATTATAATTTAATTCCACAATTTGCTTAAAAGACCAGCTGCAGATTTTCATATGAGCACTGATGTAGTCTTGCTGAGATTTTTTTGCTCAGAGAAAGAGTTTTAAGGGAAGGGATGAGAGACAAAAATATATTTTGGCCTTTATAAAGAGAGGTACAAGTCTCTGAACATCTTAAAATACATTTTTAATATAAGTTGCAAAAGTCTGGACTTTTTCTAGCAAGCTCAGATTAGAAAAGTGGCAGTCTGCAAAACTGCACAGAAGCTACACCCTCAACAGACTGGTGTAGCCTCAAAAACTGATGGTGCTGTGCACCAGGCACAGAAGCCACACTTACATGACTGAGCTGGTATACATGTGTGCTGCACTGAATTCATATTTCCTGCAGAAGCCACAACCAAAAAATAACAACCACTGCTCTGAGGGTTGATTTTGAGAGAAATTATTCTACACAACCAAATTAAGTCAGGGTTTGGATGCCATGATGTTTTTGATGTATTTTTTTTTTTTAAGTATTACTAGTGGATTAAAATCTACCAAAAAAGAATTATCCCCAGCTGCATGGAGACAAACCCAAGAAAATCCAAGGAAAAGGAGAACAGTGGGAAAAAAAACATTCAAAGTTCTGTTAAAATCAATTACAGCTGAGAAGAATCCCCTTGTTTTCTGTAGAATTTATTTAAGTTCACACCTGCAAGAGATTGGGATCTTGTCAAGTAAAGGAAATGATAACCACACTGAAAAAATAGTGGTTCAAAACACAGAACAATGACAAATATTTACTAAAGTTTAATGGCAAGACTGAAAATTGCAAGAAGCTATTCAAAGAGCTTTTTTAGCTTATTGGGTGTCTGGAATTCTGTCCTTATGATAGACAGGAAAAGGGGAGTTGGTAACTTTAGGATGGACCCTTCCATATCTCACATGGAAATCAAAGTGAAACTACCAAGCCTTGACAGTTTTTCTCCTTACTAGCACACAACTCAAAAAATTATGGATAAATATTTCTCCATGGATGCTTAGACCAACTTGTCAATATAAATATGAACAATGGTGCATTTTAAACCTGTTAAGTTCCTCCATTACTTAAACGGCAAAATACTGATAATCCCAACATGGATGATTATACAAATGAATTCTTTTGTGGTTTGTGCATTAAGGAACATGCATATTACAAAAGAAGCTCCTTACCATTTAAGATATGTCAAGATTAAATTTGCACCACTTATCTTTTTAACATTTTATTCAAAAATATAGCCCAAAAGTCAAGTGAAATAATCCTTTCTCTTAGTACTGAGAAGGCTACAGCAGGGCCAATGCCAGCTGGAGAGTACCCAAAGGAGAATAGTGAGAATGAGGTCTAGAAAACATAAATCCCTGAATATATTGAACAAATAGTGGTGGTTTAGGGAAATCTGTTAAGATTGGGGTAGAACAAAATTAATACCTAAGTCTCTGGTAGTGAAAAAAGGGATAATTTATATTTTCCCCCCTTCTTTTCCATAGTGAAGAGGCAATAACTAACATGCTTAAAGGCAAGAAACATTTGTTAGAAGGCACTTTCTAACAGTGAAAGTGGAATTTTCATGCTTTGAGGTCTACATTGAAGAAGTAGGATAAATTTATGGTGTGAATAAGTTCTAGTACAGTTGTTCTTACCCTGTACATTGGGATGGACATCGACATAGTGACAAACAACTTCTTTATATACCTTCCAATTCACTTCTGACATCCTTTGATTGCTGTTCTGTGTGTTACATCACATTTGAAATATTTGCTGCTATATTGAGATCAAGAGCTGGAGCTATACTAAAGTAACATTTTGGCTAAAATGTGTCTTTCAGTTGTTTGAGAGCTGTTGACAAGACAAAGAATACTACAAAGTTTTTGTAGTGGTACTTGCTTAGGTTTGCTTACTATTAAAATCTGCATCTTACTGTTTTCTAAGTTCCTCAGGCTTCAGGTTCTATTGCTTTTATTTTTACCTTTGCACACAGGGTCAAAGCCTTTTTATCTCCATTGTTTTATACCCAAAAGGTATTGACACCACTGGAATTATAACATAACTGGAATTATAACATAAATAATGTAATGATTTTAAAAGACTCAAAATTTTAAATCTCAATTAAGGGTGCTTTTTTTTCTTTTTCCTCCCCATGTAGCAATTATTTTATAGCTATTTCTGTTATCTCTCCAACCTTTCCAACACGGCAGAAAATCTGGCACTGGAATTCTACAGAGCATGCACTTGTCTGCCACATGTAGTGATGAAAATTGCAAGTCATTCTTCATCTGGCCGTATCTCTACTGATTGCATCCAGGGGGTTTCAGTATTTTCTGCAATTGTCATCTCTTCCTGTTTTGGAAGTGCAGACTCCTGACTATTAAACTAATCCCCATAAGCAAAAAGCTTTTATTCAGAAACTTTGTAACTATATGAAAATTCTTTAAGGGTAAAACTCCAAAAATTTAGAGTTACAAGCTGATAATCCTAATTATCATAGTATCTCATCATGGTACTTACCTAATTGTAAAGCTGCTTATAACTTGATTTTTACTTCCAAATCATTTCACAACCTTGATTCACAGGTATGGTTTACATTTCTTCATTATATATGTACAATTGCATTTGAATAAAAGCAAACTTTGCTTAAACGAGCCAAGGTTACACATGACTGTGCTCTTGTTGTATCTGAATATTTGCAGACTATGTCTTAGCATTTAATTCTTCACAGTCTTTATTCATCTACAGACTACAATTTCTCATTGCCCTAAAATTTTTTATGAAGATGAATACCACTGACATGTATCACCAGATGAATTCTAGATTCTAATCAAAGAAAACAACCAGAAAGGAGTCTATTTTTTGGTTTGTTTGGTTGGGATTTTTTTTGTTGTTATCGTTGTTTTGTTTTGTTGTCCTGAAAACCATGTTAATTGGTATTAATACCAATTAATACTCTTAAATTAATTTTTGTGTTTTAATAGGGAATTCTATATCAGTTTTTCTGTGGTTATATCTATGTTGTCCTAACAGAATGTTGTGTATGTGCACAACATGCATATGAACCTTTTGTCTTCACATTGTATTACTTGTGGTAAGTCTTTTGTAGGACTAAGGTAAAAATTCTTCCCAAGTCTCTCTGCATAATACTTCTTTCACCTGATGTCTCTTGAGAGCCAAATCCAGGCAATAGGAAAGTGAGCCAGGAAAGGACACAACATGCATTTTAGATTAAGAGTTTATTTTTAAGAATTAAGGCAGAACAACCTGTCCTTTTTAATTTTTATAGTTTGTTATAATCTAACATTAACTAAATGATCATCGTATTAATTGAAATACTGCTTTTTTATTCTCTAACTATTAGAACTGACTCTTCTCTGCCTTTAGAGTTTTAATTAGCTTAATTAGTTACACTTATGACCAAGACTGATGTAGGTGTAAAATACTTTAATTCTAATACTAGAAATAGTGGAATGATTTAGGTAGGAAAGTGTCATGCTGAAAAGTTGTTTGGAAAAAAAAGGTGTAATAATCAGGCCTGCTGAGCCAAAGCTAACATAACATTTAAATAGTGGGGTTTTTTTCCTGTTTTAATGGAGCATTTAATTTTGACTCCAGTTCCTTTTTTTTTTTTTTTTTTTTAATCTGGGACACTTGGTATTATAAAAACATGGAAAAGCACTGTGGAGATAGTAGAACCGTAGTCAGTTGCAGACACTCAGATCAAGAAATTAAACTGAAACTACATCCTGGCTTCACGTGTACTCTCATCACAGTAAACAGTGTTAAGGGTGGTCACTGTTTGACAGCTAACAACTTGGTTTCCCAATAGCCTCTCCTCTCAGGACTCTCAGCTTTTTCACATGTTGTGCTGCACTGAATAAAGAGAGGCAGAAACGGAAGCTCTTCAAATAGAAACAAAAGAACAGAAGAAAAGGCGCTGCAGCTGTAAAGAGAAACCTGCCATAAAAACTGTCCGCAGAATGTCCCAAATATCCCATTTTATCGCTGCTTGGGGCATTAAACATCTTTAATCATCCCCAGATCCTCAGCACCTACAGTACAACTATGCACAGAACACTGCAAAAATCTATCTTGTGTTCTTGGAGAGCCTTCTCAAATAGCTTTCATATGGGCACTGGCCAAAAGTTCACTTACATTCTTGGGAATGTTTGTTTATCAGGAAGTGGACACTGAAGTTGTCTTGATGCAATACTTGTGACTTTGACCCTTGCCATTCTTGGCTTGTAAAAGGGAAACACTGATATTGATATATCTTTGTTCGCCAGTGTGACATCTAGAGAAAGATCCCATCTTCCCTTCATGTCCAGATATTCTGTGTTCAACAAAAGGAGAAATCAACCTGCATAAAAGAGCATTTCTATGCCTCTCCCATGTGAACTCAAAGACAAATTAGAAGTCCAGCTCTTTTGGAACTTGTGAATTCTATGTGGGCAAAAGCATTCAGGGCAAAATGAGAAAAGGCCATTCTCACCCTATTAAAACCTTCAGTGCTGTCCTGAGATACTTTATCATTCTGTCGTAAGATGCTCATACCATAAATATGTGGCAAAACAAAGGGAAGTCCTAGCACTGCCTGAAGTCTGTAATGGAGTACACCTGGAACAAGCATTATTTGGTGGGATGGGAATCTTGCGGGAGCCCGTCCTTTGGCCACAGATGGTTCCCTGTTTTTCAAAACTGCAAAATGAACTGGACTAATTTGCAAGGGTGATTTTGGCTCCAGTATTCATAAAACTTAAATGACATGCCTCTATTTATTGCCTCTCTAAATAACAGGGTATCTCGATGTTTGAGATTGGCACACAGAAGAAGGTGAACATCCACTTATCAACCTGAGCAGAATAGAAGCTGTCAAAGGGAAAAAAAGTCTCACATATTTTTAGCACTCATACTCGCAGCTCTACATCTATCATCTACATCCATCTGTTCAATCCAATCAGTATTGCAATACAATGTGTTTATTTGGCACAAAGCTTTCAATTGGCAGCAATGAAAAATAGTAATTTTGATAATCTCCCTTAAAGCAGGCAAATATCCCGTTCTAGCAGGGGGTGTTCTGGCTTCAGCTATTCATAGTTTTCTCACCCTTGGTGGGACTGCAGCAGCAATGTATACCTGTTCCAAAAGCCAGCAGCATTTTAGAAATCTCAGTTAGCTCAGAACAGCTGTGTTGATCTTATCTGCAATAGACTGTCTTGCAAATGCATTAGCCTGGCCTCCAGTCTCCAAATAGTCCAGACTTAACCACAAAGACTGAACTGTTAATGATATTTAAGGTATCAGGCTGTAACATCCAGCCTATCCATTGCCTCAATCCAGGAATTTCTGGTCCAAGACTGCATCCTAAATAAAACTGGAATTGAACAGCAATGCATAGCACTGTGTACATTCCATTTTGAGTGGTCTCATCATATCTGCTTCACCATAAATAGACAGCATAAATACATATACATATGTAGTAAGAAAATCCCTTCAATAACAATGCAGTCTCTTGCAACATGCTAGGCAGAAACTGATTATTGACTTTGCATTCTAGAAAATCCCCACCTTCTTTCTTTGGCCTAGAGTATGGCATTTGGTGAGACCTTATTCCCTTTGATCCCTGATGCAGTGAGCTCCTGATCTGTTGCTGACTCCTGCTTTTAGTAATGTTAAGAAAACCTGACAATGAGCAGGTGCTACAAGGAAGCTTAATTATTCTGTGGGGAAAAATGCTCATAATCTTAAAATTATTATTCAATTTTTATAGTTAAAATGACTTAAGGATTTTTAAGCAGTTACACATCAGAAAGTCTTTAAAAGAACCTTTTTATAAAGCAAAATGCTTTTGAGCTACTCTTCAAACCCAACATGCTTTTCAGTTTTACTGCAAAGCACCTCACCCTTTCTACATGCAAGACCTGGGTAGCTTTCTGGGTTTTACATAGGGTTTACTAAGAACCTGCAACAACATCGGCAGCAGCTGATCAGCCACTTCCTATTTCATCTGCAATGTGCAGAGAGCTGTGCTCTGCTCTGCTTCCCTAACCACATTTTCGTTTAGACACAAGCCATGGTTTCAGGTTTCACTATTATGCTGCTTTGTAGCTGCTCAGAGTGAGCAGGTAAACTTACAAAAGAGCTGAAGCTCACTGCTTTTGATTATGCTGCTGTTACATATACTGCAGCAACAAAGTTCAGTTGCGACACTGCTCACACCTTCAAAACAAAGAGCACGGAAAGTTTCTGGTTGCTGCTGTCCTCGAGTCCAGACCTTACTTTTAAAAATGCCTGGGTACAATCTTTTATGAGTTTTCTTTTATTTTCTTTTATTCTTCTCATCTCTCCTGTTTCTCCTCCCAGTTAGGTGGTTAAGCTTTTTTTTTTTACCTCCTGCATGCAAACAAAATTATGTCCCAAAAGGGTGGAATTTCAGACAGAGGGGAAAAGGGGGGAAATGAAGACCTAAGTCTCCATCCTTTTCCAGATCACTTTGCTGATGGTTGCTCATATCATCATGAAAAAGATGATCAAAGCAGGTGGAGAATCTGTCCTTTTTAAAGCAAAACTTCTCATTGATCTCAATTGGAAAATCTTTCCACACCAGATGCACAGACCACCTTAAGAATGTTTCACAGAAGATTTAACACTTATTCTAACCCTTATATTCTCAAAAATATCATAGACTTGACATATTAAGTCCTAGACCCCATACCAGGTAGGGGATTTTTCCCCTTCCACATATGTAGAGACAAACTGATGAAGAATATAGAGCACATGAAAGTGAGCATCTAAATTTACATTTAAGGTTGAGGGCTGAAAAATATTAAGCATGCACATAGTCTTGCTCCCAAAAGAAGGCTCACAGTTTCACCTAAAGTACTTCAGTATGTAAAAGTTTACAGGACCGAGCCTCGTGATGACAAAATATGAGGTTAGATAGTCCTTATTCTTTAGGGGTCCAGCACTTCTTCTGGACACTGCTGACTGGCATGAGGAAAGTGATTTCCAACTGCAGATGTGTTATCATACACAGGAGACTGTACTTACCCAAAGAGGAACACAAAATTAAATCAAAATCGAACTGCAGTTGAAACTTTTCATTTTTATGATAAAAAGCCTTAATGACTACTTCTGGTTCTACTAAAAATATTTATAAACCTGAGCCGATTAATTTTATGTTGCATGGTATCATTTCATATGCAAGAAAAAAGAATAAAAATAGAAAACATTCGGAGATTGAGGACATATAAGATAGTAATATTTTAAAAATAATCTTTTGCAATTCATTTGTATTTGAAAGAGAAGGCAAAAGAAAATGTGTACAGTGATGCAAAGGCAACTTTGTAAAGAAAATGTACCGGAAAAGTTTTCTTAAAATGTGACTATTTCCCAAACTAAAAAAATGATGAGGGGTTTTAAAAATTTTCAATGTGAAAAATAATTACATCATAATTACCATGGTATATAAAAAATAATTTTCATAAAAAAATTCCCATGCAACAAAGTCTTGCATTTGGATAGTAGAAGTTTGCAGATTTTCTCTGCAGAATTTGCAAACAAGGAACACCATTGTTCCAAAGGCACATATCTGAGGAGGGTTCAATTTCAAGAGGAAACCAATGATCTCAGGAATGTTCTTTATTAAAATGAACCTTTTAGGATAAAAAAAAGTGTTAGATACAATTTCAAAATCTTCCTAACAGCTTTAGTATGAAAGGCCTGTGGTTTTTTTTGTGTCTATTAATAATGAATATTTATTTTAGCATTTAATATCAAAACTTTCAAGAATGACTGAAAGTTTTCTATATATGAACTATGATTTTAATGTATTTTCTATAATGAAATATATTAGTTTGTGCTGTGTTATTACCCATGTAATGCTACCAAATTATGAAGATTGATTAAGAGCATTTCTCCCTGTGAACTAAAATAGGTCTAGAAAATAAAAAGGTGAAAATACTTGCACCAGTAGGGCACAGATTGTTTCAAATTCAAACATTATGCATCCTGCATATGTTTTACCTCTGTGAGCTGCTAAAGAAATATTTAAAGAGTACAGAGAAATTAGATCTTTCAGCTCAGAGTGAAATTTCAGTACATATCAAACTTCAAATACAAGAAGTATATGCTAATCATTCTTGTAATTACAAGCAAACAGGCTACGAAGCTTTATAATTTTTTTGGAGCTAGACACCTTTTGGGTTCAAGATGTATTCTACAGTAATGGTACCAGCAACATGTTCAGAACTCCATCACCACATCCATCCCCTGTGTATCAGGGGAAACAAGCTATTTTCCAACTTGACCATAGAGCTGTCTATAAGTGTGTCTATAAGTCTATATTAGTATGATATGCTGGATACACTCTCTTGCTAAAAAAAAAAAAAAAAAAGTTGTAAAGTAGGCTTTAAGCAAAATATGTGTCAACTTAAAGAATGGGAAAATTTCAGCCAGTTCTTATAATTTTTTCAAACTGTAAATTAAATTTATTGATATGCTCTGTGTTTACATTCTTTTCTGGAATCTGGACAAGTTTCAGAGCACTTGAGGTGTTGGTACAGCAGAGATGCTTTTGTATTGTGACCCATATAATGCAACCACATGATGAAGGTGCATAAACAGGTGTTTCTTCTTGTTTGGGTGAACAAAATTGAATGGGTGAACAAAATAACAATATTTCAGAAATTTAATTAAGGGAATTTTACTAAGCAGAAAGAATTACTCAGTTCCATCAGTTTTACTTTTTTTTTCTACAGCAGCTTCCTTTCTGTCACATTCCATGAGAAACTCATGGCTGTCTTTTTTCTGCATCCTTATGAATTTTCCTTTGTAACTACTCCTCTTAGCACTTTTTCTCAAAGTCTGCTCTTGTATGTAGTGTAATCCTCAAGGCACTGTATTAAATCCAGCCAGCACTGATCCTGTTGGAAGGTGGGCAATTGTTTCAAGTAGAGCATAATACCTCATTGTGCTTCATCCAGTCCTTTGCAGAGGTCCAGATCTATTGAATGAATATGGTATGCATATACTTTAATTCAAAACAGAAGCTCTTCAAACTATATGTCAAACCTCTTACCAAAATTAACAGGTTGTATGGTTTCTCTTCTGAGTCCTAAATTCTGCATCTCAGTTTCTGAAGCCTCCACTCAGGAGTGGTTTTAGCTGCCTCAATGGGATTTAGAGCAGTCAACTGCAGAAACAACTCCAGATTTCATGTGTAGGCTACTAAAAAGTGTATACATGAGAAAAATAGATTTCTGTGCCTCCATCATGTGATATAAACAACTCACATCTTACTGTTAATTTTCTAGACTCAGATAATGAAAGGAACAAGTGTGGAACATAAGCCACAACAAAGGAAAATGGAGATACTTAGGAGAAGATCTTTTGCCATTTGCAGAAGCTTTGACAATTCACAATGGAGAGCTCTCCTCTGATGTTAAATGGATAAAATTTATACCTTTAAAAATAAAAAGGTACTCTAAGTAATTTGGAAAATGTTGCAGAATGTTGTAGCTAAGGCAATAATCAAGCACAATGAGTTTAAATACTGATTTGCAGTTGGTTTTGTGTACTTTTCCTTCCTTAAACACAACAGCAGCAAGTTGCACTCTGAGCAATCACCTGCAAAGAAACACTCAATATTGTTTTATCTATTTTCTTAGATAAACTAACTTAGATTAACTAACTGACTAACTAACACAGATAAATAACTGTCTCATTCATATTTTTCTCAGGATGGTTGAATTAATTTTTAAATTGAAGCGATTTATCTGTTTCAATGTTGTAAGCCATACTGGCAGTTTAATTTACATTTTTGTCCACATATTTTAGCAGAATTATGTGACAAATCCTTGACCTTTTAAGATAATGCTTCAAAAAGTCCGGAGTGGTAGAGTTTCCTCCACAGCCTTAATATTGTTTGTTGTGGAGGCTCTTAAAAATTCTGAGGAATTTTCTCCCTGACTGAAGCAAACTGACAGCATGTGCCCACTTTTTGTTCACTGAGGAAAACTGAAGCCCTGGTGTTTGTTGTTCAGGAGTTGTGCAGAGGTGTGTAGAGCACTGGACGATCAACCTCTGGCTGGCTTTGTGTGTGTGGCCACCTGTACCTGTATGATCCCACTGCACACAGTGCAGTTCTCCTTGGAAAACAACACTACAGTTGTGGCCTCACATGGAAAGCTGTCAGCAAAATGACTTTGTTTGTCTTTTTTTTTGTAAGACCTCGGGTTGTTTATTAAAAAACAATATAGTTGTTATTGTTTTCTGAACACAGAAGGCACATGCACCTCATTGATTCTTAGCTGAGGTAAATATGATCCCTCATGGAGAATTGCTGCAATAGGATGTAACACAGGAATTTACTATTCTGCCATGTATTTGCAGGCCCAGACAGGAATTTCTTAAAGCCTGCCTTCACTGGAAAGTAGTAGCACTTCAGTAGTGAGACTTGAAAAAGACATTTGTATCTACAGAAGTTTTATGGAAAGTTTTTCATGAGTAGGTGAAAATTTCTAATCCACAGCAAGGCCAACATCAAACTAACATCCCTTAGTTTCATGCAGGCATGGTGAATGATTAAAATCCTTCTCCCACACTTAACTAAGACTGCTGTGTCAAAGCTAAGTCCTCCAGCCTCTAACATTTAATGTCATTTCATGCCCAGTGAATACTTATTTTCAAAAACCAGTAAAATAGGTTTCATGGGAAAGAATAACAACCAAAGAAAAAGGGGTGAATTGATACTTCTGAGAAAGCAGAATTCAAACTCCTGTTTCAAATCAGGCAATACAAGGTTTTCTATACTGTAGGCACATGCCCCTAACACAAGTGTAAAAATCACTATGTGTGGAGGTTTTCTTCTCTCAAAGAACAACGCAAAACCTAACTTTTTCCCTATTACAGACCAAAAGCTCCAAAGGTTAGATCTCAGAAAGCTTTGTTGAATGGAAAAATTATTTTAATTTACTTAATCTTCTTTATTTTCAGCACCTGAACCACAGCAGCAAATTAAGCAACTGTGGAAAGCTTCTGTTCACCAGGACACAGTAATGAACAGGAAGAATTTATACTGTGAGGGTGGCATCTTCCTGACATGACTTTGATTCTTGAAATGACAGTTAAGAAAAAAAAACACAGTTCAGTTTAACTGCCCTTCCAAAGCAGGTAGATTTTGTTATTTATGTTCCAAGAAACCCATCAACAATGAATAACTGTTGAGCTGAAAAGGAGTTTGTTCAGGATTCACTCTAGAACAACTTGTCTGTCCACCAGAACTGTTTTGTGTAGACTTCTGGCCACAATGAAATGGGCTGCATTAAAGTCAAACAGAATATCAAGATCTACATGCCAGCTCTCTGAGTGAAGGCTGAAGTTCAGGGATACTATGGACAGCTTCTCATGGATGTGGTTTCTAAATCTTTCACTCTTGACCTGCCACTGTGACTGTGAGATAGAAAAGACCATGTCTGATCCTTAATTTCTACTTACTTGTGTGTGAGTTTTGCAACATAACTGGAAAACCACCTGGGCCACCATGCTGGGCAGCTCCATCCTTAGCTCCTGTTCCCATGACTGTCAGGGTGGCGGCTGCTCTTACCTCTGGTTAGTGACAACTGGACACCCTCCTTCTAACAAAAATTCTGATATTATTCTTACAGCCCTGCTCACAGTGTTAATTTAAAATACACAGGCTAAATATTTCTTATGCTGAGTTTTAAAAAGAGAATGAAAAAAATACTTTGTGTCTGTAACTGAATGGGAATCAGAAAAAAAATCCAAATAAACAATGAGCAGAACAACAAATAAAAATTCCTCAATTAATTACTTAAAGTAAATTAAAAAATGTATTTTAAATAAATTGTCTTTTTCTTATTTCCAGCCTTTGTCAGGTTTTCTCAAAGTTTTAACTAGCAAAGCTCTTACTCTTATATAACCAAAACATTTACTTGTGTATTTGGCTGAAAATGCTGTCTTTCTGTATTGAGATTGTATATGAGCATATTTGTCTTGCAGATATTCACAAATTTGCCTCATTTGAGGATCTTGGCCTGATCTCGGATTTGTAAGAACACTTCCCTAACTGTAAGGTAACAGAGGAAAACCAGAACACAGCAGCTGACAAGAATGCATTTTTTTAAATTACCAATACACTCCTAATCTTTGGGTGGAATTAATAGTAACACAACATATAGCTGCATGCAGACACTTTGTTTTTAGTGAGGCTTTTTCTCTTAAGAGAAATCAGCTCTGAGCTTTTTCATGCTGCCATAGCCCCTCTCAACCTCTTTCACCTCAGGAAGACCATCCTTATGTGCATTCAGAATTGCTGAAACACAAGCCATGCTGTATTCTAGACACAGGAGGTACAAGGACATATTATGTATCAACTAAATTACATTACTATACCTGTTGTATCACACATGCACAGTGTGGATTTAGAGCTCCACTCCTCTGTCAGCATCTTCAGAGCTCTGAAGTTTGATCAATTTAATTAAATCAGGACTTAAATGTCTGTTGAGGAAATACTTCCTAACACAAGTAATAGCTGCATCTGAGTAGTTTCAAGAAACAGGTGAACCCAACAGAGTAAACATTCTCCCTGAACTTTATCGCTGAAGGATATAGAGCGATAGGATCATTTTAATTCCTGTATGGAAGAGACAGAAGCCCAAGTTACAGCTTTAAGGGCTTTTCTGATGCACAAGTGTCATGTTATTTCTGAATAGAAGAGGAGATCCCATCTGAAATTAACCTCGTTCTAAATGCATCAAAAAGCTAATACCCAAGGAAGCAAGAACAGAGTGGACTTACTGCATTCTTTGCGTCTCTTCATGAAATTTCCCAGCTGTACAGTGGGGGGTCTGCTGGGCTTTTGTGGGGGCGGGCCCAGCTTGAACACTGGGGGCAAGATTTTCCGCTTGGGCATTTCAGAACTCTTGTCCTCTTTCTCTTGTGATTCACCTGATGGTCTTCCTGTAGCAAGCGCCACATTCATCTTATGGAATTTACGAGAAAAACCTGGTTCTTCCTGGGTGATTTTTTTGAGCAAGATATTCTTGGCAGCACTTATTCCCTTTTCTTCAGTGTTTTCTGCCACAGTTTTGGGGTTTCCTTTTGATAATGTGGACCTGTGGTCAGTAGGCTTCAGAGTTATTTTAGGAAAATTACTGCCTGGAATTTCTGCAGCAGATTTACTATTTTCACCCATTTCCATTGCTTCTTGCTGTTCATGTATATTTGTTCTAGGTCTGGATCGTCTTTGCCAAAAACCACTTTTATTAGAAGTGTCTTCATTTTGAGATACCTCATCGTTTAGAGAAGGTTTCTGTGCTAGAGGTGGTTTAGAAACAGGAGGCTTGGGCTCATTTCCTTGTGTTGCAGACCTTATTTTTTCCTTAACTGCAGCTACTTTTGAAAATTCCGGTTTTGCCTTATTCTCCTGTGATGCAAAACTTAAATTAGGTTTTGGTCCCACAGGATTTTTTTCTTTATTGGGAAGGGTAAGGAACTTGTTCCGTGTAGGTTTCGGGTTCAAAGGCTTTGGGTCCTCTTTTGCTGGGTCACTGGTTTTGACAGAGAATTTAGAGCATCCATCTTTTTCATCATTTCCTCTCTTAATGGGCTGAAGCTGAACACCAAACCTTTGTGCCACTGGGTTCAAATGTGATGAGTTTGGATCTTTCTCTGTTTTATCATCACTTGAAAGCTTGGCTGCCAGAGAAGACTTAGGCTGAACAGGCTTGTTAATGGTACTGGGTCCTTGACAAAATGCAGTATATCCTTTATTTGTAAGTTTCTCAAGTGTTGTTTTCCCTGTCTGTAATCCTTTGGGGATATCTTGTCTTGGGATTTTGGTGGGTAGGCTGTTTGAAGGATCCTCTCTGTCTCTGTTATATTTTTCAAATTTCTCCATGAGTAACTTCACACGTGGCTTCTGATTCTACAAACATAAAGAAGAGAAAAACAAAGGGCAGCAATGGGAAAGTACTGTTGCAATGTTCACAAATACCGTGCTTTAAAGAGTTTCCTGGTCTGAGGCTTTACTACTGCTGATTGGCTGAGGAGGTGCTATAGCTCATCTTCCTGTAAAGAGAAGCTGAGAATTTTGTTGTATCCTTGCAGCGTTTATACAATATTTTAAACTTTTCATTCAGGTATTGCCTTTCAGGTACTGCAGGTCCTTTTGGGCATATTATAATTTCTGCTTACTTCTGGAATTGTGAACTGAACACATAATGTAAGAAATTACATAGGACTTTAAAAGCTACCTACCTAAAAATTTTGTTTTCCTGTGATAAGAAGTTCCTGTACTGAAACCTGGGGGAATCTACCAAATTCATGTTATTCCTGCTAACTCTTTGGAGAACTGCAAGTTCCTTTGTGAAAACAAATTCTTCTGGTTGATGTATGTGTGTGCCAATTTTACTTTCCTTTCTCAGCAATTTTTTTACTTACTTTCTGCTCCCCACACTCTCACTTTGTCCTTGTTTCTCTTCTCCATTTTGTATCTGAATAAAACTGTGCATGTGTGGGTAGCAAATGACAATATGTGAAGTAAAATTAAAAGAAATTACAATCAATACACCCAGATATTGTCAAAGTTACTAAATATCTTAAAAAGAAAGGAAGTTAAGTAATTCCAAGAGAATAAAATCCAGCTTCATTCAAAAATAGATGCTTTAATTAGTCACCCCAATTCAATAAGTTTCAGGACCAGTCTTAATTATGAACTGAACCCAAGAGTTCAATACATTTGAATTCAGGAAAAATAAAACACATCACAGTGTAGGATGGGAGCAAAAGGCAGTGAGCTGGTCCCACTGCACTGGGCAGGGCCACCCTTGGGTTTCAGGAGCCCTCTAGAGCAAGAAGTCCTCTTCCCAATTTACAGTGGCAGCTGGGGTGCAGCAATGGCAGATACATTGATACATACAATTCACAAGTAGGAACTGGATTTCCTGAATGAGTAAAAATGTAAAGCTTATGGTACAAACTAGGTAGGGCTCTGAATCATCTGCCTGTAAACAAAAGAGTATTGCTACAAAACATAATGAATAGGTGTTAGAAAAATAACATTAGATCTTTACGAATTAACTGTCTTAAATTACTATGGTTCAGCATGTGCTCAGTGTTTGGGTTTTTTTTTTTTTTTTGGTTTTTTTTTTTTTTTTTACTTCAATAACAAAAACTTCTCAATTGGGCTTTTTCTCCTTTTGCCTTCTGTTTGATTGTATCTCATTACATAAATAGCCTGTTAAGTTGGAGTAATTATATATACATAGAGAGAGAGAGAGAGATGTCTGCAATTTAAAGGTAACTATCCCAGTCTTTCGGCAATTCAATCTTTCCAAACTGATTGTGTTGAGCTACAAATTACTTACATTAAATGCAGCCAAAACAAAACAGACATAATGAAACTTATACCCAGTGACCACATTGCTGGGTATTTTTGTGCATATAAAGAAGGGAGGAAGTACATATTTACTAAGGAGATTATCAGGGTTAAGCCATATACTTCTGTTTGATGCATACACACTCATACACACACACAATTACATTGCAGAGGTATGTATATGTATCACTGATCATTCAAGATTTGTCCTCACAAGGCCCTGATTTTACCCAGTTTAGACAATTCAGTGCCAGAGAGAATAAAAATGCTTTTTGTCTTTGATCTCTTTTGACTTTGTACAAATTAATAATTTTTTCCTAAGGTCTGTAACAAAATCTAGACCACCAGAGATACTGTAATTACAGCTTATGTCTGAAGTCTTCAGGCCTTCTAAGTTAGGATTTGATCAGCTGCTTGGCCAGCTCAGCTATTCATTTCCTTTGAAAGTCATAGCAATAAATTGATTTCTTTGCTACTTCTTCTATTTGAAATATAAGAAAATGTACTATGCAAATGACAATACTTTTTACAAGCAAGAGCCATTCAGCATGCAGACCTTTAGGAAGCTGGGAATGTGAATTTGAAGAAAATTTTATTATTATGATATATGTTTTCTGAGAAGTTTTCTACACTTGGAATTGCAGGATTACATTAATTACATTCATACATGCTTTCAATTGCACTGAATCATTCATTACTGCCATGTTAGGAGTGTCAGTGAATTTTTTTAAATATATTTCTTCTCAACACTGTGAACAAACCTTGCCCTAGTCATGCATATTTACAAGCCCAGCAAGAGGGAAAGGTTCCTGCACATGTGGAAGAGTTTACAATTAACAATAAAGCCTCTTTCATTTACCTGGTGAAGGTAATAGTAAGAATCAAAACAGAGTAAGAAACTCAGTGAAATCTTTCTGCTTCTCTTTAATGTACATCACCAGCTTCTGCCTTCATAAGCTATGTTACATTAGAAGCCATGTAGATTTTAATGCAGAGCCTGACTGATCAGGTAGACAGAGGGGAACTGGGGAAAAAATATTTTTTTTTGTTTGTGGCCCTGATCATAAAGTAGTCTCCACAGTTTCTGTGCTTCCCTTCCCAGAAGTGACAGCAGTTACCTACATCATTAACACATAAAGTAGGTTGTAAATTATGAAATGGGAACTTGAAAAGATGCTGAAGAGAGATTAAGTTCCCCCTACCCTTCCCCTCTAAAGTGCAAAGTGTCTGTGCAAGAGAGGAGGCTCATGCAAAAGCTATTTGGGTTATTTTCTGAACTTTGATCTCTGTTGCAAACTCTGTGGAAAATATTTTGGCTTTTCAACTTTTGATCTGAACTGCAAGGAACACATAGGGAGCACAGTAAGATTTCTTTTAATACAAGATGGTTGCACTATTCAGAAGTGTTTGCTCAAATCTGGATCAATACCTACATGTTAGCTCTCATGCCATAGATACATTTTTATACACAGAGCTTTCAGAGCCTCCCACTGCCTTCAGCAGACTCACAGAAGTACCAAGTTAAACATGTACAGAATTGTTTCACTACACCTTAGTTACACTTCAGTGTTAATGAACGTAATTCTCCATAATTTACAATATGGCTGCACATTTCTGTACAGAAGTACACTGTAAAGAGAACACAAAAGTACATTAAAAATTCAGCTGTATTCTTCCTGAGTTTAGTATAGATATTTGAGTTGCAACTGGCAGTCTGAACAAAAAAAGTTTTTTGCTTTTTTCTGCCTTGGAATAAATATAACTTTATTATTTACTTTCCTGTCTTGGCGAAGCCAAAAGATTATTTCAGTTCAACTTCCCCTTGAGGCCAAGCTTTCTTTAAACAGCAACACTGGATCAGTGAACAGAATAGCAGATGTGTGTACATACAATCATTAATTAAGCAAATGAAAAATATGTAACTTTTGACTGTACAAAGAATTCATTAAAAATACATGCAGATCTGATTTATAAATTATAAAACCCCCATCTTTTCTCAACTGTAATTTTTACATTTCTATTACCAAGTGATGGGGTCTAAATATACCCTTTAAAACTCATGATCTTGATGAGTTTGTTGGAGAATAATAAAATAAAGATTAGAAAACTATCCCTTTAAGAAGAAAACTATGCTTATTATGAATTATTTGATAGTGAAATAATCACAGAAGTTGATAACCACTAAGGGAATTGAGCTCTAACCTATGTGTAGGATATAAGGAATAAGAAAATGGACAAAAATGGCAAGGAAAATTACACAGAGAACTGTAGAAAAATACAGATCTGAAAATAATTTTGCAATTTTATATGTCTGATATAACTACTACTGAAGTTAGTAGATTTGAGGCAGTCTAGCTTTTTGTTTATGTGGCAGTACTATTGTGAATTTGTGATAAATTATTGCTTGACTATTTTCTTTTCCAGACACCCTCAGAATTATCATTATACAAATATGTTGTTTCCAGAAGAGATTTCCAAACTGGTTTTCTTCCCCTTGAGTCTAGCTGTAATTACTAGTTCAAGAGTCCCTCTAAGAGTAAGTGCAGCATTTGGAAAGTAAAGTTGAGAAGTTTCAATGCTCTGCATCTACAAATGTGTGTAGCAGAAGCATGAAAATAAGACAAAGAGACACAATTTGCCCATAGACTCAAAAGA
This sequence comes from Anomalospiza imberbis, assembly GCF_031753505.1. Classification (NCBI taxonomy): domain Eukaryota; kingdom Metazoa; phylum Chordata; class Aves; order Passeriformes; family Viduidae; genus Anomalospiza; species Anomalospiza imberbis. The sequence goes on from NC_089721.1 coordinate 12,133,398, forward strand.
CTTGCTAATACAGTGATTAGTATGAAAGAGAAATGAGTCCTCATCAGATAATACTTAAGGATGAGGAGACAGGCTATACTTCTGTCTGGGGTTTTTATAAAAGGAAGACCTCTAGGATGGAGAGGATAGAGAGAAATCTAAGGGATTTCCCAGTGAGAAGCTGACAGCCTCTGAGTTACCCTAAGAGCATCATTTCAAACATCCCTCTAACATCAGCAAGAAAAAAACAGCACACACTTGAGGACAATATGGTTGTCAAAATTAGACAAGGCAATATTCCAGCCTGGTCACACTTTATCTTTTCAATTGTGCATTCCTCTACACCTTTCTTGTCTCTCTTTTGCCACTTTTTCTCTCCTTCTATCTAATCATAAGACCAGCTATTCATACTGCAGAAAAATAAAAGGCCAGTTCCAGATGAGTTTGAGACCAGGACGAGTGAGGGCATAGGACTTGATCGGAACAGCCAAATTACATCCCCTCTTGTTCCGAAATTGCTTCTGTCAAAGACTATGCATGAAGTCAAAGTATTGACAGAGTCATGATCATCTCTTCATTCTATGTCCTAATAGGCTCATGACAAAGTTTCTCTCTACATGGATTTTTTTTGGTACCTGTTTAAGTGAAAATAAGATCTATCAACCACTGGCAACTTGGTCTTTAACAACAGAAGCCTGGTGGCTTCAATTTTTCCATCAAGGATTTGTATCTTATATAAAAAGACTACTTCATATCCATTTCTCTAAAATAATTTCATTTTTGCAACATGGTTTTATATAAACACAAAATTTCATGATACTTAATAATTTTCTTTTAAACTTTTTCTCTTGTGCCTTCTAATACCCTTTATAAATTATTTATTTCAGATGAATGTAAATTTTCTCATGATCTGCCCAGAAATGAAACAGACTTCACTCAGAACCCTATATATATGTGTATATATAGTATATACAGTGACTGTCTTATGAATATCTTACTTGTCTGGTTATCCCACTAAAGTGAATGCTCCAAATCTCAAGGAAGAAAAATTTGAATTCCTGTTACTGTGAAGTTCCTACAATTATTTTGAGAATTTCAGGATCCCATAATGATTTTAAAGGAATTTTTTTGCAATTTTAAGACATTGAATAGAATTTTGACTCATACCTGGAAAGGAAAATACCTTCCATAATGAACTACTATCAAAACACATAAACTGACATCTCAACCCAGACTATAGTCTATTAATTTATACCCTACCCATAATTTAACAAACAACAAATAATGCAAAGGGGATAACAAAAAATAATGGCCTTTGAGTGATACCATTTCTGCTATTATTTAAAATGCAAAGGCCACTTAAATTAGGACCACTTCTAGTAAAATTTCAGAGAACTAACGACAAAACTCTGAGAGAGAAAAGTCCATTTTGTCAGCTCCTAAACTAAGTAAAATCTACAACTAGTTAATTAAGCTATATTCAATACTTGTACTGATTCTATTTCTTCTGGAACTTTCCATGCTTATTTTTAAGATGAACACATACAACAGTTTACCTGAATATCCCAAAGCTCTCCAGTATTTTGAAACAAGCAGTAAAACTGGCTCCCTCAATCCACGGGTGTATCAACTTAACGGCCTGGTCTATTTGCTAAAGAGGAGTTCTGCTTCTCACAGAGGAGTTCTTGCTTCTCATAAGATACACTTGTGGGTTTCATTATCATGAACAGTAACTGCTCTCCACAGGATATTAGGCAAGAAGTGCTGGAGGAAAAGGGAACTAAAGTGTGTTCAGACTGGTTGGCTGCTTCCATCAGCAGTAAGTACCATGTGATATCCAGAACTATTGCATTTACCCCATATTGCGTAGCCCTCTGAGGCTTCCTTGGTGCACACAAGCCTGAACCTTTACAGAATAGCTGCTAAACAAATGTGTGAGGCAATTACAGCATAAAGGGTGGACTGGCCCCAGGTCCAGTGCCCTGCTACCACTGAGAACCCTGCATACATGACCCACTCTCAGGCATCAGCTAACATGTTCCTTTGCTGCCTCACATTCACCAGTGGGATCTTGACATTCTGCTGGCCAGTTTTTTAAAACTTCTGTTATGTAAAGATATTTTTAAAAAAACCCAAAACTATGATCATACATTTCTTCTATCCTTCCTCCTGTGTGTTCGAGTTCGAAAGATGATATAGGATAGAAAAGCCAATACTGAGTAAATAAACTTCACAAAAATTTCTAAACATGTGTTTGTGCTGAAAGTAAATGAAAACCACAAAGGTGGAACACCCTACAAAATACAGCTCAGTGAATTTGCTGGAGCAGTGCATGGGGAAGAGATTGCAGTAGAAAAGCTGTGTGTCTTTGAGTTTAATTAGAAGTTAACTGAATCTTCCTCATGGCCTACTACTCTCCTTCTGCATAAACTTCTTAGTATTTTTGAAATATTTTGGTGTGTTAAAGCATTGAAAATGCTTGATATTTCTAGCTTAATTTTACATAAACTTGTAGCTTAGCTACTTCAGAAATTTATTAGGGTGCTGGATGGAGCTTATTTGAGTTAGAAACACTGCTGCATGCCAATGACAACTAATGTTTTTGTAATATAACATAATGGTTCTTTGTAGTGGGAGAAATGCTGTTCTTTATTCTATTTATTCAGCTAAACACTGCATTTTATTTATAAAATAGTATTTATTTGTGAAAAGAAACAATTATCACAGATGATAATGCATTTATTATTAAAACTACAGCAGATTAGGATTTGTGACTTGCTGATGTGTTCAGCAGCCTTCACGACTGTTTTAAGATGGTAGCTGTAGCAATACAGTCATTTTATGTGGGTAAATGCTACTGCAAGGGTTTGCTCAGAGTATCAGCTCTAGACAAATCATGCAATGATCAAAGAACTAGCTTATCTTCACAGCTCTGAATGCTAGACAGTTCCTGTTGTCTTCTATTTCATCCAATACATACAAATAAGTACATCCCTAACTGACAGAATGCTCATGAGAATATAAATTGCAACAAATACAATTAAAATAAGTTTAAGCTGTGAATTTCTGTGAAACTTGCCCATCTACAATATCCACCATGTGCCTCATTTTCCATTTGCAGATGCAATAGCTTCCTGAAATCTCTCTGGTTTTTTTCCCACTTATTTCTGTGAAGGTTATTTGTGAGTGATATAGGGAAATTAGCTATTTTTAAGTGAAGAAAGAATCTGAATAAATTAATATTTTAAGTAACAGGACCTGAAAGCATTGTAAAGTTATTTTGCCTTTTTAAAAGCTATTTTGCCTTCTGTACTCAAAAACAACAGCAGCAGCAGCAACAAAATCACTAGTTCATATTCAAGCAAGACAAGGATGCTAATAATGATAACGCCTTCTCATGTGTACACATGCAATTACATTCTCTGTATAGACCAAACACAGCATCTAAATTCCAGCACAACAGTGGTGTGTTACTGCTCCTATGTGGAAATTTGTGACTGCAATTTAAACTATATTTTTTTGATCAGAGAATTTATTTGGATGTTTCCATGTAACTTTGGAAAAAAGTGGCTACTTAGGAATTAAGTTTGTCAAAAATTAAGGAAAAAAGAAAGGGAAGAAAAAGAATCAGAACCTTGGCCATTCAGGAAGATTGTGGACAGCAAGGCCAAGGGAGGTAATCCTCCCCCTCTACTTGGCTCTGATGAGGCCACATCTGGAGTGCTGTGTCCATTTCTGGGCTACTCAGTACAAGAAAGAAAATTATATACTGGAGAGGGTTCCGCAAAGATCAGAATGATGATTTAGGATCTGGAGTATCACACTTATGAGGAGAGACTGTGGGACCTGGGTGTGTTCAGTCTGGAGAAGAAAAGACTAAGAGGGGATCTTATTAATTCTTAAAAATAGCTCAGAGGTGGGTGCCCAGAGGATGGTGTCAAGCTCTTTTCAGTGGTACCCAGAGACAGGACAAGGAGCAATGTCCATAAACTAAAACACAAGAAGTTCCACCTCAATGTGAGCAGGAGCTTCTTTCAGTTGAGGGTGGCAGATCACAGGAACACCTGCCCAGGGCAGTCATAGAGTCTCCCTCTCTGAAGATATTCCAAACCCTGGACATGTTCCTGTTTAACCTCATCAGGAGGGTTGAACTGGAATCTACAGAGTTCCCTTCCAGCCCTGATGATTCTGTGAGTCTCTGCTGTAAATGTTAGTTCATCTTTTTAAGATATTTTTCTTTAATCTACTGATGTTCTTTGCTTCAAAATGGTTTGAAAAGTCAGGCATCTGAACACTTCTTGCTTTCCAATTTAATGGTGACAAAGAATACCATATTTAGGATTTTGTTACCTCCACAGCTGTGTCAGTACTATTGTTTGAGTTGCTGTAAACTGAAGAGATATGATACAAAAAAAATTCTTATTTTTCTTGACATTGTTTTTAACCTGCTTCATTCTGCTAAGCTGTAAGTGTATTATATGATCCCAAATAAGGAGAGACTGCATAGCAGAGTTAATTGTGGGGGAGGGTGGGAGAAGAAAAAGGCAAAGATGACTGGTTGGGGCAGCTAATCTTTAAACCATGTGTGTATGGTGGGAGACAGGACTGGGGGGTAGTATGTGGAAGAACACCTTTGGGCAGGTGCATTAATATCTTTAAAGCAGTTTGAAAATGTACTTTCTAAGTCAGAATAGTGTTGCTCTGTAATATATAACACATGCACATATGTGGAGCACTGAGCAAGAGAAAGTCAACGTTAGCAGCATTTTTCACCGAAACTTTGCTTCCTGCCTTCTCCTCTCACTCACAGGGCTTTTTTGTCCTAGTTGCTACTGAACAGGTTATATTTCTGTAAAAAGTAGTCTATGCAGTAGTGAGGGAAGATGTTGGAAAATTCTTTTAATTTTACCACATTAGTCTATGGTCCCTGTATTCATGGTTAATGCTTAGTTTTGTACCATACAGTGCTTAGTACAAATGCCAGAGATTAATGTGGCTTCATGTTAACTCCCTACATCTGTGATTAATAAGTCTTGTGCCAGCTTGTTTACTTCTATCAGTGATTAATATGTACTAGCTGATATCTTAGTTTTCAGAACAAGGATTGTGTGTCAGAGCTAAGAATGATAAGAGAAATACATTATGACCTGACACTCTCAAGGAGAAAAGTTTCATCACAAGATCTGCAACCATATCCAAACAAGTAAACTGAAATAATTAATATATATACATGTATTCAGGAAATGTGATGAATGTGTACTAGTTTCAGGAATATAATCTGGTCTGTTAGGTTACTGAACATGTATGTTTTAAGGAGAATTCCCCAAACATCCAGTATTACTAAAAAAGAAATGTTGCTTTTCTTAACCAATGAGTTTTTTTGAGAGTTTATTTCACAGTTTTCAATGACATGGGGGCACACTTGGCACAGGAGCAGAAATAACATATTTATCAATAATCTCTGTACATACTTGTACCAAAAGTTTCAAATTACCTGGCTTTTTACTGCTTCTGGGGAAACATTTTGAGTACTTGAACCTCATCAGAGGGCAAGACAAAGAGTCAGCAGTCCTGCTTCACAATGCCGTGCCACTCCCTCGTGCCAGAGTTCTGGGGTGAAGGGCCATCTTGCCATGGCAGTTATCATGTTACAGCATCACTTTGGAAATTACCTGATTTTCAGAATAAACTTGATATTCCTGAATGCTGGCAGGACTGCTTTGCAGTTGCTGCAGTGCTCTATGAGAACCAACATTTTTGGTAGGGTAAGTCTGTGTTATCTTTGTGTCTGCAGACAGAGCTAGACTTCCTCAAAAACATGCTGCTGTATTTCCATTGCTTTCTCAATTGAAGGCAGTTTTAGTATTTCTGACAGAAGTTTGGTCATGAGCAAATTAACAGCATTTCCTTGTGTCTACATGCAGTGTCAAGTTTATGGGAACAATTTGGCTTTCCAGATGCTGTTTTGGGACTATTGACATGCAGGATTCCCTGGAAGATCCTCAACTCAGTGCTGTGGCTCTTTTAAATTCTTGTTACTCAATATATATAATCTTACAACCATTTCCTATTATTAATATATTTATACTTGCCTGAACAGCGAGTGCAGAAATCTGTTTCCACTAGTTATACTTTTTTATCCTAGAGACAGGCCGGATTGACAAATTCAAGAAAGTAGTCAAAGAGCACTGGCAGTAACCTTGCCCTGACTATGCCTTGTGAGCGGCACACTTGTGTCACGAAGGAAGCCCCACTGCACTCCAGGGCATCACAATCAAGTGTGTATTAAGATTTTCTGCTGGAGTGTATGTACTGTAATAAATCACAGTCCTCCCTTGAGACAGCTGAAGCTAATGCAAAGCACTTGCTGTACAAAAAAAATCTTTCATGCAAAAAAGCCAAGTCTCTCCTTTCTGTGACTTGAGGAGTGCTCAAATCTCAAGCAATTTTTATTTCAATGCAAAGCATATGAGCTTAAGCTGTCATGTTCGATCAAGGGATTCACCCGCACTGCCCTGCACCTCCTTCCATGCCCGTCCCTGTGCTGACACCTAGTGTCCACTGCCGTGTCACAGACTCCTCCCTGTCCCGTTTGCTGCCGAACTCACCCACACGGGGGCTCAGATGAGGTGGCTTTTGAATGAGGCTTTTTGCCCTGCAAGCTGCGTGGGTTCTGCTCACATCTGCTCACAGAACACTCCTGTACTCTGTCTGCCTGGGTTCAGCAGCAGAAGCTCAGGGGAAATTGAAAGCAGTGCCGCACCAGAAAACACTCCAGACGGACCAAACGCGAACACCAGGCTTTTGCTAAACCGTCCACAAGGAAACCCTCTGGAAGGCACAGAGTTCACGATGACGTGAAAAGCCCTGATGAATGCAGGCACAGCCCCATAAAACAGGGGCTGAGGGGGCTCAGAGAGTGCCACAGCACCACTGCCGCTCAAACCCCACAGCTCTGCCTAGCTGAGGGCCACCACTGATCACCAGGGGTAGCTTGGTTTTTATTTGGATTTAAATTTTGATTTAATGAGCTAAATTGCAGGTGATGTGAGTGTAGCTGTGATGGCTGAGTTTGCAGCAACCAACTCCGAGTCTGAGGCAAGGGGGATGTGGCGGGGATGGAGTGGCCATCTCGGTAAGGCAAGCTAGCCACTCAGACACTGGCAGGTAAGGAGACTCGCTGGCTGGGAAGTTGCTAGAAGCTGTGTATGCGAGGAAATCAGAAGAGACTGGCGTGAGAGGGAGGATGGAGGAACACGGCAGGGCCACTGGGAGCTGCGCGCGAGCTGTTTGTGTGGGGAGAGGACCTCTGGCAGCTGGGGAGGGTTTGCCCTGGTGAAGTATTGCTTCCTCAGTCCCTCCTCTTCCGTGCCCTTCAGGAATGGCTGTGCCTGTGCCTTGCCTTCCCGCACCATTCGCTTTCCCGACTCTGTGCCTCCCTGTCCGGCCTCAGGCTGTCCCGGAGGAAGCCGGGGCTGGAGAGCGCCGGTGGAGGCCCGAGAGCGCGGAGGCGGCGACCGCAGCAGCTGCGCCGGGGAGAGAAGGGAGGGAGCCTGCGCTGCGGGAAGTACATACTGGGACGTCAGAGGCGAAGGGAGACTTTCTCAAGGAAGAAGTTGCTTCAGTTTCCACCCTATATACCCTCATGTGAATGGCTAAGCAGGGGGTTATCAGCTGGTCTAGCTTCCCCTTCAGCATCCCCCCAGCTGCTGATACCAGGAGGAAGTGGGAAAGCAACAGCGACAGCTTTAGCAAAACACTCCCGACTTCCCTTTCTCTTCAACATGTCCCTCTCTGCCTCCGCCTGGGAGGCAAAAAGGTGTGCAAAGAACCCATGTAAATACCTTACCAGGAGTTGTGTAAATCCTGTGGGAGGGAGACAGGGACACCCCACGATTTCATACACAAATGTAACAACTTCCTTTCCTTCCCTCTCATATATTAAACACGCGTCAGCTCAAGTCTAACCTGATATTAGTGCAGAAGAGCACAACAGAAACTCAAATTTCCTAAAAAGCATCCTCAGTTGCCAGGATCCTTTCATCACTCTGCTTCTGTATACTTTCCCAATGCTTCTGTGATAATCAGTCTTATTTATTAGAACTACATCTAAAACGTGTAGAGTCTTCTCTCCTGGGATGAAATTTTAATTTTTTAGTTACCATGTATGCTATATTGCAATTATTTTTATATTCTAAGGCAAGAAGGTGGAAAGAGAAAGCTTACAAAAAGAAGACAATGGTGTGGCCTAAATAAAAACAACAAAGAGAATGCTCTCACATCATAAACATTTCAAAACACAAAGTAACTTCAGAAACAGTTTTAATCAAAGACAATAAATTTTAAAAATGAAAACACAGTTTAATCCAAACATCTTTAAGAAGAATGTTTCTAGAAAAATTTCCTAAGTCCTTCTGCTTAATATTTGCTTAATGCCTTACATCCTTTCTATGTCCCTGTCCATCAAGCTTTTAAAACACTTTGGCTATCCCAGATCCCTTATCTTTAGCAGGTGGCAGCAGGTTGGTCACAAAGCCTTCTGCCTTTAAAGTATCTGGTTAGCTTCTGATATAAATACATAAACGAAAGAAAGGAGAAGTTAGTTGAAGTGAGAATGCATTTACCTTTGCCTCTGGCAGTCACAGCAGAAAACCAAGATCAGTTTTCCATCTGTTAAGAATTCTTTTGGTAAAGTCAGCTTAAACAGAGAAAGTACCCAAACCCCATATTCTGAAGTCTTGCTGGTACACTAAGAGCTTCTTTCAAAAAGAACATTTCTTCTATCCTACTCTCCTGTCTTTTTCCAAGACTTTCCTCTCTTCTGCTTTCCCCTCTTTATCCAGCATTTTGAATGTGCTACCTGTGAAATGACAGTAGGTGAGCTCTGTGTCCACTCTTTGACACTTGACTGCAGAACTCCTCTGGATACACAAAGTAATTTGTCAGTTTGGCCTTAAAAGAAGTTGTTTTCCTTAATTTTGAATGCCAAAATCAGTAAATCAAATAGAAACCAGTTCAGATTATGAAGGACTTAAAAAATATAAAAGATTCCTCATGCCCTCAAAAGAAGAAAACCAGTTTCAAGGATTTGAAAACTGTTAGATATAAATTTGAAGTTTTACAAGCCCATCTACAGCAGTTTCAGTGCTAATGCATCCATGTAGTAAAACGTAAATTAATAAACTCCTGTACTTACCATGATTTCAGGATTTTTGTCTCCACAAATCTGCTAAGGAGTGTGCACTACACTAGAAGGAGTAAAAGATGTTTCTTCTCCTTCACTGTGAATACTTTTGTAGGGAGTATACGTGGTCAGTCCAGCCTTTACATGAAAAGTTATCAGCAATGTTCTTGTTTTGCACAGTATCAGACACCTAGCAGAATTGTAAACAGAATTTGTTTGGGTTACATTGCACCACTGTGAAGGATGAATAGGTTTTATTCATTCATGTAATTACTTCCAAGATTTTCATGAAAAGCAGCTCTATGCTAATGAAAAAAATTATGTAGTTATTCTTTTCAGTAAACTTTGAATTAAAAAGCCAAATATATTTTGGTTTTGATTTTCATATTCAGGGTTCCTGAATTTAGATATATTTAGGCTTCACTGTCCACATCATACATGTCTCCTGACCCAGACTTTCATGGATGTTTAATATCTGAAGGAATTTTATCTCTAATAAGCTGAACTATATCTCTATCAATTAGCCTTTAATTATTGAGCTTTTCATAGCTGATACTATCAGAAAAATAGGATTGTCCTGCTCTGACAGGGTATTAAAATTCTGTAGTGCTGCAGAATTCCTGTGCACAAAAATTAAAGGAAGAAGGGCATATGGCTATAAACTTCAGTGATCTAGATGTAGAAAAAAACCCCAAAAACTAAACCAAAGAGCTTAATGAAAAGGAGTGAAAGAAGGAAGAAGGGGAGCGAAGTTCTGGCTAATACAGGAAAGAGGGTACTGATATATATTGCTGATGCCTAACTTCTGAATAAAAATCTGTTGAATTTTCAGTAAGCAATCTTCTCAGTATTAATCAATGAGGGATAAATAAATATGATAGTAAAATAACAGAAAGTACTGTATCTGTGTCAGAAGCAAGGTTTAAACTGCATTCTGTAGGGAAATCAGGATTTCCTTAAAATCTCAGTGCTACAGCACTGAAAAGATTACTGTATTGCTGTAAGTCCCGAACCATTTGCTTTCTAGTAAACTTTCAATGGAATTTATCAATACAATCTATTATATAGATAATAGCAAATACAACTACAGATAATTTTAAGGGCAATTAGGAAACACACTACCTATTTTCCTAAAACCAGGAAATCACCAGGGCAGCTACATGCTTATTTTCAAGCACAATAACAATTTTGAAAAAACTATTTGAATGAGAAAACATCAGATATATATAGCTACATCTAATGTAGATTTCACTAAAGAAGGATTATGTCTGAATAAATTAATACCTGTTTTGCAAAGTTTAGCTGGCATTTCAGGCAAAGGTAATACAATTTACTTTATTTGTCTAGATTTCAGCAGAGTATTTCAGGTGATATCCTTTGTTGAATTTTAAGTGGCAGGAACTGGGAGAAGATGCAATTTATCAGAAAGAGTGTAAGGTAGACTAGGAGATGGTTAAAGCTACATCACTTAAGCAGAAAGGGAATTACTGAGTTTAATTGGATTACTTGCAGTGTTCTGCAGGCATCAGTCATAGGACTGATCCTGTCTGATCCATTACTTGGATCTGGTTCAAGAGAGGGTTCTTGAACCAGGAATCTGTTTCAAGAGCTGTGCCTATACTGATGTTATCTGAAGGTGTTCTAAACGAAGTGGTTCTCATCCTGAGGGGAATCAAGTGGTTATACAGGAAGGAGGAGAAGAGTTTATGTATTGGAGTGATAGAACTCAACCAAATTTGAATTACAAAGTGATATACTTAAGGCTAGAAAGAAGATTTTTTGATTTGTGCCAGGTACACAATGACTCACTAACGTGACATGCGCATGTGGAAAGTATGTGTAATTTGAGTGCAGATTAGGCAAATTATTTTTGGGAGAGGTAGGGAAAGAATTTGTGCAGGACTGATGAGGGCTTGTTTAGAGTCTTGTGTGCAGCTCTGGTCAACTATACTGAGTGACCAAGTGGAGACTTACAGTATGAGTAGGACTTCCTGGCTTCTGAAAAGGCACTGAAAGAGCTTACCTTGGGTAACTTAAGCAAGTGGAGGTGAAAGGTTATGACCAGGTCTGTAAGTATCAGGGAAGAGGGAGTATTTATACCAAAAAATATGGGATTGAAATCAAGTGTGTCTAAATAAATTGTGACTACATTCAAAGTGGAAATTATATTATAATTTATATTCATTTATATTAATTCATGTTCAGAAATTATCTTCCAAAGAGCATAGAGGAGGAAGGAGATCAGTAAGGCTTGCCTGTGCTACATGAGTAATTTAAGAAAGACATTTAATATCAGGACTGGGAGAATTCCGCTGTTAGGAAAAAAATTTGCTTAACAGAGACAGATTACTAACTGTACTGGAAAGATGCTTGGTCACCATGTCACACCGTATGTTGAATCTTAGATTATGGTAGGTAACCCTAGGCCTATCCTCTTTGTACTTTTTTAAAAGCAGGAATGTTTTCACTTCTGGCTCTTTAGGATTTGCTGTATTAAAAGTTTCCTGATATTTGATAGCTCTACTCTTGGTGGAGAGTTCTCCTGCTCCCACTGTGAGACAGTAACACCAGATCTTCACCAAGAGGTGCTTTATTACAGGTGCACAGTACAGTAAAAAGCCTGACAGTTTTGAGGCTTTCTGAAATGTCCCAGAAAGACTGCAGGAATGCTAGTTGCACGTGTGAACATAAATTAGCAGAAACCTGTTGCCACTCCTGTAGTCTGAAGGGACTATTCATGGTGGCAGGACCAGTGAAAGGCTTTTTTTTCATCTAATTTTTGTAGCACAGTAGAGTTTTTGTGGTTCACTGTTTTCTCTCCTGCGTTCTTTTGTGATGTTTAATATTGGGTACTCGGAGTCTTTAGTCACTCATGGTGGGCAGGAGCAAGGTAAAGAATGTTCCAAGGGACTCTTCCAGATCTGGACTGCCACTATGCAAGGGACTAATCTCATTGATCTGATGTCATCTACTATTTTTGTATTTCCAAACCACTCAGCCCTCATATATCTTTGTTATTAACTGTTTCCTTATATCTTGCTTCCAAGGGGATCTTCCAATATCTAGTAGTATAGCCAAGTTAACATGGTTACCTTTTCCTCAAAGGGTACACTGATTTCTTTTTAAATGATACCTCTTTGAGAACTATCCTTCTTTCGTGTTCCAAACAAATTTTCCAGTAATTGTCTGCTGGGTTCAAAAGTCACTGAGGAAGATGGACAGGTCGGTTCAGTGACAACAAAATTGCATCAGTCTTGTTTCCCTGTTTTGGAAGTTCTGCTAAAAATATGGATGGTAATAGGACAATTCTTCTATCCCTTTGTAATGTGCCTCTGATTTCTCATAAATCTGCAAATATTGCGCAGAGCAAGCATAGTAGCTCTAGTGAAGCTGCATGTCTTCATAAACATCCTGCTGGTCTGCGCCATGAATTAGATGTAAAACATGTGGCTGAAATAAATTTGCAAGGGCATTTTGATGAAGATAATGACTCTTCAAAGTTCTTCTCTAACAATATACCATCAATCAAATGATGCTGTATACATCATTCTTATAATTGTGCTGGATTTGAGTTCTTGAAAATCAGTTTGAAAACCTGATGGAAATAATTACGAAAAAACATTGATAAAGGGACACCCCATTGACTAACAAAGATGGAGTATTCATGTTCTAATGATAGCCACAGACAAATAAAAGGTTGACCACAGCTACTGTATCAGCACAACTCTGTTAACATGTTTATAGTTTATTACTTTATTTTGATTACAGATCATTTAAGCTGTAGGTACTTTAAAATCATGCCATTACACTGTCCTGGTGTAGCTAGCTAGCCAGCAGAAACTGTGATTTGTGGAACTGGTTTGAAATCCATTAATGTTTTCTAAAAAAAGATGAAAAATAGTGAAGAAGTGATAGGAGATAGTAGCTACAACATATATATTTGGTCAACATTTAAAAGAAGTTTTACTCTCATAGCTCACTAAGGTAATGATTTTATTGTGTCCCAACTATGACTGTAATGTGAAAAAATTGTATTGAAGAACCATCTGGACACAATCATGTGCTATGTGCTCTGGGATGACCCTGCTTGAGCAGGGATATTGGACCAGGTGACCCAGTGTGGTGCCTTCCAACCTGACCCATTCTGAGACTCGGTGTGATTCTGCGAAGGATGAATCAAAACTCATAGTGTGATTTCCAGAAGACTTAAATATCAGACTTCTGCTTCAACAGTGAGGACTCCACATGTCTGAAACCATAGAAGCCAAAATTAGGTTAATATTTTTTTCTAAGGAATAAAATCAAGCTGCTTATGAGGTTTGTTTTTATTTTAATAACACCAGCTTCATTGAATCAAGCAGAAGCTAACTTCATACCCCAAATCGGACAAGAGGGCAATAATACTGACCTAGGTAATGTCTAGGAGTAGGGAAACACACAGCAATACGTTCCCAGAATACAGAATCACAAGGTTCTGTATCATCAAGATCATCAAGTCCAACCCATACCCCAACACCTCAACTAAACCATGGCACCGAGTGCCATACCCAGCCTTTTTTTAAACACATCCAGGGATGGTGACTCCACCACCTCCCCAGACCATTCCAGTACTTTATCACTCTTTCAGTGAAAAAGTTTTTCCTAATATCCAACCTACATTTCCCTTGGTGCAGCTTGAGACTGTGTCCTCTGGTTCTGTCAGTGGCTGCCTGGAGAAATAGACCAACCCCACCTGACTACAACCATCTTTCAGGGAGTTGTAGAGAGTGATAAGGTCACCTCTGAGTCTCCTTTTCTCCAGGCTAAACAACCCCAGCTCCCTAAGCCATACCTCACAGGGCTTGTGTTCCAAGCCCTTCACCACCCTTATTGAGCACCCTCTGGATGTGCTCAAGCATCTCAATGTCCTTCCCAAACTGAGGGGCCGGAACCAGACACAGCCCTCAAGGTGTGGCTTCACCAGTGCTGAGTACAGGGGAAGAATGACCTCCCTGCTCCTGCTGGCCACACTGTTCATGATATAAGCCAGGATGCCATTGGCCTTCTTGGCCACCAGGGCACACTGACTGCTGGCCCATGTTTAGTTGGCTGTTGACCAGTGCCCCCAGGTCCATTTCTGCCTGGGCACAGCCCAGCCACAATAGTTTCCAATACTGCAAAAATTGATTCTTCAGAGACTTCCTGAGTGAGCCTGATTATCTACCTTTAATAACATTCTACTTTTTTTGTGTTGAGGTTTTAAAATGCATATTTACTTTTGGTATGGACATTGTGTGAAGAATGGGTCTTCAGTCTGTTTAAAATCTACCACTTGTTGGTGTTTATTTAATTTGTACTACTTATACCTGTCCTTGTGATATTTCTCTTGATCTTCCAGATCTGTATCATATTCTCTCAACGAAAGTTTCAAATCTGCTGTAATACTAGCTTTGTTGGATTTCAGCATTCTGTTTATCAAGTAAGAGACTTCAGTCTCCTAAATTGTCTAAATATATTTTCCCTGTAAAATAAGTCTCTTCCCTCTCCTTAAGACATAAGCTTTTTTTTGATGGGTAGTCTGACTGGAGATGAAATCTGATTTTTTTTGAGAACTGTATTTTTAATCTATTCTTATCCTTAAGACATAAGCTTTTTTTTGATGGGTAGTCTGACTGGAGATGAAATCTGATTTTTTTTGAGAACTGTATTTTTAATCTATTCTTATCCAGAATTCTATTCCAATATCAAGTTCTATAATATAACATTACTTGTCAAAACATTCAAATACAAATCTAAACATTCATAAATTCAATACACAGTGGTTGATCAAAGGTGGTATCAAATCAAAGATTTAAATGAAATACGTAAGTGAACTTACCTATCACTTCATCAACTGCATTTCTGATATGCCCCAAATATTGGCTGAGCATTTATTCTAAACTTCAGTAACATATTTAAAGAGGCTGCTTACCTGGTTTTGAGGAGCATAACTATTTCCCTTCTTCACAAGGCCGTTTTTCAATGCTTTCTCCCTGGCATGGCCTGCCATCAGGTCCTGGTGCAGGATTATTACACTGGCGAGTTCGAGTGCTCTCCCCATTGATACAGGTGGACCAGGCACTCCAACAGCTCCAGCCTCCATCAGTCACAACTGTTATGAAGACATCATACAGGATTAGGCCACCTACCTCTTTCAAGGTAGGTCATGATTCAACTCAGTTATGGTGATTCTGCAGATCATTGCAGCTTCCTGAACACAACCCATCACAAAGATTTGGCTTTTAAAAATGTGTTTGTCAGTGACAGTGCTCAAGAACCCTGGGCTTTCAACATTTTTGTCAAGTTCTAAGGTCCATTTTGGGCACCTGTGCATTAAAAACCTTGCCACAGAGAATGAATTTAGTGCACAGTAAATTTTTTACGTTGTCAGTTGTGGAACTGCGTTCTTTTCCCTTTTCCCTAACCTAATATTAAACTAGCACAGTAATTGTGAAACATGATCATGTGCTAGCAGACACTGACCTTTTGCAGAAAACTGAAGACAAAATAATTTAAGACATGGTGAGATTGCTTTTGCCTGAAATCGGTTTACCAGTACTGCACCAAGCTTTGATAATGCTCCTGTGTACTTAAATGAACTTCGTGTCATTCCAAGACACAGTAATGTATGTGAAACAATGAACGCCAAATTAGAGTACCCTCTTTATGGAAAGAACCCAGTAACTTACCTTACTTTCCACACCTTGCCCTTGAGATTTGACAGCAGTAGGTAAAAAGGAGATATGGTTCTCTTTTATGAATGCTCATTTTGTCAGTCTATTGTTACAACAGATATGCTCATTTTAGTTCATCTGGAGTATTTACTCACCTTTCACTAATGTAGATTTGGGAATTTGACAAGCAATTCCCTTAAAATAACTTGAGCACAGACATGTACAGACTCCATCTACCAGCACAGGGGTGCCTCCATTTTTACAGGGTTCACATTTGCACACACTGTATTCGGTAATGTAGTCTTCAATTGCTCTTTCCAAATTTTGTTTCTTTAAATACGCATCTCTTATCTTAACTGGAACAAGTGTATGTATTGGAGAAGGCTGTAGAACAAAAAAAGCCCTTACATAGCACACTCTTCCAAAGTTCTGAATCCTTTTAATACAACCATCACCAGAATAAATATCTGAAGAAACAGTTAAGATAAAGACAATCTGTGAAAGTTCATTATTAACTAGGAGTGTCACCTCCATCATAGAACAAAAGTTTTCAAACTGTAAAAAGCCACAGCTTTGAAGAAGCTGTACTTACCCTTTGCTGTATTACTACTGGGGCATCAACCAAAGATTTAGCCCACTCTATGTAATCCTCTACATCAACTGCTTTGGCTCCTCGTAGTAACATTTCTTTGATTTTAACTGAAAAGTCAATCTTCCCTCCCTCAACTAAGGAAAGGACATCATCAATGACAGCATTATCCTTTGCTTCTGCTGCAGAAAAAAAAAAAGGGTGAAGAATGATGTTTAATGTCCATGCATCCAGAAGAACAGCTGTCCTCCTAGTGCAGCCAGTCCCTCTTTGTAAAATGATTATAGAGAGAACTCTTGGTTGTGGCAGAATTCAATATATCTCTGCTTATACCTCTTATGTGGGAGGAAATCTTTTATTTTGCAATTAAATTAGAAAATCCTAGATCTGAAAGGAAAAGAAAGGATAGGACAAACTGAGACACATTATGGAGATCACAGTCCTTTGATGACAGGCAAAAGATAATGAGTAATTCTACTGAGCTAAATCAAAATAGGGCAGGAATTAGAATAGTAGGAGCTTTTGCTTCATAATTAAAATACAAGAGCAGTGCACTGAAAATTATTGCCTCTTAGGCACTTAGTAGTAAATATTCTTCCCTTTTGCAATTTTTATTACATGTGAAACAAAGCCCATCTCCAGACACAGAAAGGAGCAGAAGGCAACAATGATAGGCAGGGGAATGCAAGCAGGGTAATCAGAGAAAGGGAGTCCCTGCTTCAACTCCTCCCAGGCCTGTTCCAGCAGAGCCATTAGCCCAGCAGTATGGGGCTGAAGACTAATGAGCTGCAAGATGAATCAATGGAAGAGCTCTCTGGATGCAAAGAATGGCATTTTGGGGTTGCATGAACTTAAATACTTAGGATATATTTACAGGAGTGTCATTGAAAAGGTAAAGGGGGTTTCATGGTGGCTTTGGGAGGAGCAGACTTGAGAAAATAAAGGGATAACGGCAAAAAAAAGGGGACTGATTGCTTACAGACAAATGACTGATCTGTGAGCTACTCTGATGTGTACTGTCCTTCATCTTTGCAGTCTGTTCTGGCTTACCATTAAATTCCATTCTAACCCTTTCCTACAGTGAAGGGACTCTATTCTGTGTGCATGCTTGTGTATAGATGTCTGTGTGCCAGCAGCTAGAGCTGGACAAGGGCTGATAGGCACCTGATGTTTGTGGTGGCAACCACTGGAGCAAGTGACAATACATATGCCAGAGTGTGGTGACTAGCAGGTATCAAGGCAGACTAGCAGGTGAATATAGGGTAAATGGCTTGGGATCCAAGTACCAGAGCAGCTGTTGCTGTGGCCTAGATATGGTGGCTTTCTGTGATGCAGTGACAGCAAGGGATAGTCAGAAAGGAACCACCAACAAATGTCATCTACCTGGCCTTCTGTAAGATCTTTGATACAGTTCCACATGACTTCCTTATCTCCCAATTGGAGACATATGGACCTGAAGTGTGAACTTATTGGTGGGCAAGAAACTGGCTAGATGGGTACAGCCAGAGGGTTGTGGTCAATGGCTCTATGTCAGGGTGGAGGCTGGTGATGCGTGATGTCCCTCAGGGCTCTCTTTGGGACCGATTCTCATCAGTATCTTCATCAATGATAGAGTGGGGTCAGGTGTACCCTCAGAAGGTTTCCAGATGACACAAAACGGAGCCTTTAACACGACAGAAGGATTGGATTCCATCCTGAAACACCCAGACAAACTTGAGAGGTGAGCCCACAAAAACCTCACGAAGTTCAGCAGGTCCAAATACAAGGTGATACACCTGGGTCAAGCAATAGCAGGTCTGTGCACGGACTGGGAGAAGAACCTGTGGAGAGTGGCCCTGCCCAGAAGGACTTGGGGGTGCCCTGCAGGAGAGGCTGCACATGCCCTGGCCATGGCACTCACAGCCCAGTGAACCAAATGTGTCCTGGGCTGCATCCAGAGCCCCGTGGGCAGCAGGGGAGGGAGGGGATTTTGCCCCTCTACTCTGCTTTCATGAGATCCCACTTGCATTCAGCTCAGGGATTTCTAAAATGATGAAGATGGGACCCTGTGGAGCAAGTCCAGAAGAAGCCACAGAAATGGACAGAGTACTGGAAGACCTTTCCTATGAGGGACAGGCTGAGAGAGATGGGGTTGTTCAGCCTGGAAAAGAGAAGGCTATGGGGAGACCTCATTGCAGTCTTCCAGTACTTGAAGGGGACTTATAAAGAGAGAGGAGGGCAATATTTTTACTTGATTAGATACTGACAGAACAAGGAGGAGTGATTTAAACTAAAAGAGAGGAGATTTAGATTAGATGATAAAAGGAATTTCTTTACTCAGAGTGCAGTGCAGCAATGGAACAGATTACCCAGAGAAACTGTGCCTCATCCCTGTAAGTGTTCAAGGCCAGGTTGGATGGGGCTCTGGACAGCCTGATTTAATATGTTGAATCCCTTTCCAAAATGTTGGAACTAGATGATCTCTAAGGACCTTTCCAACCCAAACCATTCTGTGATTTTGTGGCTCCAAAGTGAGACAAGTGGAGGAGCTGGGTACTGGGTTTCTAGGCCAAATACTGGAGAGACCTCACAGTTCTGGGTTTGACTGAGATCTGTTCTCATATTAGTACATTTCTGTCTAAGGCAGCTGGAGGTAAGAGAATCTAAGGGCCAGTTGCTGGATTGACTGAGCACCTAAGGCCAGTCCCTAGAGACATCCACAGTGTGTGTGTCTTGGTATGCATCAGAGAGTCTGCACCAGCAATGGGAGTGGAGCTGTGGGCCTGGTGTAGTATATCTCTGTCACTAACAGGAGAGCCTAACAATACAGTTGCTTGTTCAGCTGGGTATTTAAGGTCAGCTTCTGGAGTTATCTGTACTGATTATATATAAATATTTGTTGGGACTGAAATATCTTAGGCTTGTGTTGCTTTGGGCAAGGTGGGCTCCAGAGGACCCTCCCAACCCTCAACTGTCCCGTGATTCTGTGATATTGCCCACTGAAAGGCTTTCTCCTGGACTAGATGGAGAGGAGAAAAGAATGAAACCATTTGTGCCATTTGTGTTTGCCTGAGGGCTGTCTGTATTTTTTTCTGTATTTATTTGTGGCCAGTGATGTGTATGTATGTATGTATGCATACTGGCTGGTAGGTTCATGTGTGTGCATGCTGGGAATATATTCTCAGGCTGTCTTGACTTAGTAGCATGGAAGAATGTGAATCTCACCTGTATTGCTCTACTGGATTTGTCTTTCCCCTAAAAGCAATAACTATATTGATTATTCAGGGGAAGCAGCTGGTATTATCTTTCCTTAAGTAAAAGCTATAACATAAATCAAGGATATACTTACATTTTTCCCAGCTATGAATATTTTCACATTTACCACTATCAACATTAAAATTGGCTTGTATGTTTTTATACACAATATTGGCATCTAAGTGATAGCCAAGGCATTTTTTCACATCTTCTACAGTGATTCCTATAATTAGAAATAGACAAATAGATAGATTGAATAAGCATAAATAACAAGACATTATTATTCTTACAGAATAAATTTCAGGCCTATTGGAAATGTTTGTGGCTTTCTTTTTACTATTTCTCTTTTACTTTTTCCTTGTCTATGTAATGAATATGAGGATTGTAATTTGAGTGCCTGAACAGATGCAGGTGAGATCTATGGTGACTAGGAAAATACTAAAAATGGATTTCTGTTTTTCCTTACCTAGATGAAAGCAGGTCTTCCTTTAGAAACCTTTTTTTTCATTTTATTATATTGAAATTTTGTTTTTTTTGCAGTTGTTCTATATTTACTCTTTTTATATACTAAATTACTGAATTCTCTCAGTCTCTCTTCTAGCCTCAATTATGTTTCTCCACTCCTTTTACCCATAAAATTAATCAAGGCCACTGATCTCTTAAAAGTATGCTTTTTCCATTTATTCTAATCCACCTCTACCCTTTACTTTTCCAACATCTTCTTTCTGCTTATTGAACCCAAACCCAATAACATCTGCCACTTTGGCATTGTGTGCAGAAATAATTTTGCTTAAAATTGAGACTTAAAAAATCCAGAACTACAATCTCGAGGTGATGGACAGACTAATAGTGGGAAATGGAAGTGACATATTTGTCCTATGTCCCTTTTCATAGCCTGAATATTTGATAGTAATATTGTTATTGGTGCTGCAAGCAGCAGATGCTCATTTTCTGATCTCCAAAATCAACATGTGAGTTGTCTTTTCTCACTTTATTCCTGTGTGATCACTTTAATCCAGAACAAACCCATATATATCTAAACTGCACATGAATGAAGATTAAATTTCTATTTTAATCAGGGCATGGAATATTCCATTGTGAATGTTGAAAGCTATGAAATCAATTTCAACACACTCACATGCTCCGTGTGGTTTCTAGAAAGCCCTTCAATTTATTCCTTGTTTTTTTGTCACCACCATACTCTTAGAGTGATTATACCACAAAAAGGTACCAAATAGGATTTAGGGCTTATTCTGGTTTTCTTGTCTTTGGACAAGATCTCTTGTGAATCATGCAATTATTGCTAGTGTGTTCACAAGATTTGTTTAAGGTTCCTTTAGCCCTCTCAGTCACAGACTTAAAACAGATTTCAAATAGTTCTGTAAGTTATAAAGGTTGAATATTTTCTCTGTTTTCTCATGTAATTCTGTAATGTCACTGGTGTGACACAAGCAGCATGCACAGAGCTGTGCTTTCTCAGTATTTTTCCACATACACAACTATACCATCCCATATCTCTTTGAAAGTGTGGGACCTTTGTCATAGATAAGGCCAATGGAAAGCATACCTAGTCGAGACATAGCATGATTATCCAGCACGTAAACAAGTTCGTATTTTCCTCCTACAGTTCCAGAGACTGCATAGTGAGTTCCATAATCTTCTAGGAATTTGAAATACTCTCCCTTGTCATATTCAGCAGGCAGAAATTTTAAATCATCAAGGAAACTATCTGTGAGACGAATATCACGACTCCGAATTTGGAACCTTCCCAGCTGAATCTGTCCTTTTACATGCAGAAAGGTTTGGTTCTGAATGAAGGGAGAAGAAAAGAGAAGAGTGTGCCATTCTGGTATGCAGCACAGCATGAAAATCTATTCTGTTTTACTTGTAATGAAGTTTCAGCACTTTTCAATGTGGCATTCAATCTAGCATTATGGAAATGGGACAAATTTGTTTTATAAAAATTAGAAAGCTCTCCAATCTAAACTCAGGAAGCAGTAAGAGAGTTACTTTAGTTTTTCCAATTTTGTAGAACTTTTCGATTATTTTAGCAAGGACTTTGTGATCTATTTGACAATAGGTCTCTTGAAGCATAATGCCTACCAAAAAGTGACTTTCTGACTTTTGTAACATTGAAAAGTAGTTCTACATGGCTTGCTAAATAGCAGAAGCTGCACACTCTGGTCAGATGGAGTTTCCTCTTTGCTTATAGTCACAGCAGATCTCTCTTTGGATCACTTCCCTTTTATTCTCAGATTGTCAAAAGAAGTGGCACAGCTCCAATTAAAAACTACACCCTCCTGACTATTAGAAAGAAGGGCATAGTTCCAACTAAAAACAAAAAAAACACAAACCAACATCATAAAATCAAAATTAATAAGGGAAAAAATCTTTATATTATGTATCTGAGCCATACATACATTGTAAGTCTAGGTATAATAACTGATATTATTGTAAATTACATCCCAGGTGATTTTATATCATATTCTAAATCAGGACCTAGCTACTGCCTGTAACCTGTGAAATAAAATCTTGTGAAATAGTTGCACTTAAAACTCTAAGGGAAGACATGCCTTCCAAACCCCATTATTATTTGCAGTATTTATGTGACTCCCTTAAAAGTAGGTCCCAATAGGAGGTGTGTAAAAAGGACCTGGCATCTGACCATTATGGTATCCAGCACCATTTAAAGGATCTTAAACTGCTGACTCAGATTCTGCTTAAGACTGGCAGAAATCTTCAGGTACCTAAATCACTGTGAGGAAATTTTTGTAGGTGCAATATTCCTGCCAACCAGCATATACAGATGTTTTCTCTCCAGGTGCCTCCAGGCACCTCCAAGATTATGACTTTAACTCTCATGTGGGTCCTGGAGGGCTCTCATGTAGGGACTGTCACTCCACTAACCTGCAGCCCCATGACTTTGCAGTGATAGAACTCTTCTTGTGACAGATTGTGACTCATTCTCTGAACTGATCTCTCAGCACAGATTTGAGTCCAAAGCTCCTATCACAAGCCACTAAACTATAAGCAGACATTAAAACCCCCTGAGCTATAGAGCTTGATCTTTTATGTCTCTGAAGATTCATGGTTTGAGGTTTAAATGGTTTGTTTCCATCCCACAAAAACTCATACCAGTACAAAGGCAATGTTGGGTTCAGCTTATCTTTATAGTGCATATCTTTGTCTTCAGCATTATTTCAATTAATCAGTGATAAAACTTAGTTTAGCTTTAGCTTTTCCTTATATCTATTTGACCTCCAGAGCTCTGAATGGGTCCTAGACAACAAGACTGACAAACTTGAAAATATTAAATAGTTGAGGGAAAATCTAGTATTCCTTGTACATATATGATGGCATCTGTAATCAGAGACCTTGGCATAAAGTGTGGAAAATGGTATATGACCTGATCAGTTAATTCCATTAGCACACAGCTGCTGGATTGGGCCATAATGTTGTGTTCTGCTCATTTTGGCTGAGGGAAAAGTTAATCTTCTTCACAGTGGCTAGCATGGGACTATGTTTGGTTTAGTGCTGAGCACACGTTTGATAATACAGAGATGTTTTTGTTATTGCTGGACATTGCTTACACAGAGCCAATACCTTTTCTGCTTTTTGTATTGCTGTGCTGACAAGGAAGTTGGGGGTGCTTGGAAGGTTGGGGAATACACAGCTGGGACAGGTGATTCAAATTTGATCCAAAGGATTTTCCATACCTTATGATATTGGGCTCTGGATATAAAGTGTGTTGAAGAAAGAGGAAAGGGGGGGGATGTTTGGAGTGATGGCATTTGTTTTCCCAAGTCCTATTACATGTGATAGAGCCTTGTTTTTCTGGAGATGCCTGAACACCTGCCTGCCCGTGGGAAGCAGCAACAGAATTCCTTGTTTCACTTTGTTTGTGTGCCTGGTTTTTTTTTTTCCGTTAAACTTTATCTCAACCCACAAGTTCTTTTGTTTTCTCTTCCCATTCTCTCCCCAAGCCTGCTGGTGGGGGAGTGAAGCAGCTGCCTGGGATTCAACAACAACATGTCTAGCATCACTTTTTTTGTGGTCTATCTCATTTTGACCACAGTAAATGCAAAGGCTACTTCTTTACTATCAAATAAAATGGGGTAGGGTCTTTCCACTCTTTCAAAGGGCAGGTATTGCTTGTGCACAATCCCAAACTGGGCTTGCTTTTCTCAGACTGTCTACAAGATCATTCCCTTCAAACATGCTGTGGGAAAGTGCAGGATAAG
Source organism: Anomalospiza imberbis (assembly GCF_031753505.1). NCBI lineage: Eukaryota > Metazoa > Chordata > Aves > Passeriformes > Viduidae > Anomalospiza > Anomalospiza imberbis. The sequence goes on from NC_089721.1 coordinate 12,157,317, forward strand.
GCATTGCTTATGAGAACTAGTACTGACTTAAGCTGTGCAAGCAAGCTAGTAAAACTGTGGATTATCTTGTACCAGTGCCCGTGCCTTATAGCCCTGGCTAGTTTATTAGTACAGGTGTACCCACATGTCTGAGATTTGACCTTTTGGTCATTATTCCTAAAATTTATTTTGTGTTTATGTAGTGTAGGCCTACTCAGTGGCAATTTTTCATCATAAGACTTGATCTAATTTGTCCACATTGCACTAAATCAGAGCTGCTCTCTAGTCAGGATGAGACCAGAGGTCTTGATTCTTTCTAACACCAAGCCCCTGGTGAAGATGAGGGTGCTTGCTAGTCAAAGATAAACAGTGAGAAAAAGAAGATACTTTGAGTTGGCATTTGGCCATGTGTGAAATCTCAACCCTATTTTCACCAGTACTTCATTAAAAAGAAAAAAAAATCAAAAAAGCAGCAGCTGTCTAGAATACTTACATTATTATTGCCTAATTCTAACACTGCATAAACTGTACCATTTGTAAAATATTTACATTAAAACTGTTAGAAGAATTAATCTCACCCTTTCTGTGTAGCTTTGCAGGATGGAGCCAAATGTATAATTCTTTCTGTAGTCATATTTGAAATGTCCTTCTGAAGCATTTTTGTTACTCCCATCAGTAGGTGTGTATTTCAGAGAGGCGTCAGCATTAAAATATTTCTGTTTTTGTATGTAAACCTCTCGTAACATTTTCACACGGTCATGGTAGTACACAGAAGAAAAAGTTTTGTCTGCTTTTGTCTGAGAAAAGATAGAAAAAAGGTTGCATGAGAAAACAACAGGCAGTAGTTGAAAAATCTATGTAGCAATTTAAAGCTGTACTTTTTACAGAGCATATCAGTGCATTTTCTTACAGCTCTTTTTTCCTTTTAAACCAAAACAAAAGGAAATAGCACTCCCACCACAAACTACCTCATCAGGATCAGTTCAGTGGTTAAAAAATTACTGAACTGACTGCAATTACAATAATTTAGTGAATATTAAATCTCAGCATGTAACACTGTAAAAGTAATTTATGTGTGTCAACCATCCCTTTACACTGTCTTCAGCTTCTTGTGAGAGAAGAGGAGAGGCAGACACTGATCTCTACTTCCTGGTGACCAGTGACAGGACCCAAGAGAAAGGCCTGAAGTTGTGTCATGGGAAGTTTAGTTCAGATATTAAAAAAGTTTCTTCACCCGGAGGTTGGTTGGGCAGGACAGCTCCCCAGGGAAGTGGTTGCAGCACCAGCCTGACAGAGCTCAAAGAAGCGTTTCAAAAATGCTCTCAGGTGTGACCCTTGTGGTGTCCTGTGCAAAGCCAGGGGTTACTCAATGATCTTTGTGGGTCCTTTCCAGCTCAGGAGATTCTGTCTCTATGTGAGGAATAATAGTCTCTCTTTCCTGAAACACAGTTAAGATTTGCTAAAAGCTCCTGACTTCTGAAATAAGTCAGAATTATGATTCTGCCTTATTTTCTTACAGCAAGCAATAACTAGTCCAGCTATTTTAGTATACTTTAGCAGAACATCACATTTTAGCAACTGAAAATTGTTATACATCAATACCAAACATAACCAGAGACCTCTGGGTCAGATTTTCTCATTTTGAGAAGGACCTGGTTTAAATAGTATTTGTTTTATCAAGTTCCTATTTACAGTAATTTAGAAGGCAAAATTTTGCTTTGATTTCTGAAAAGTGTCTTTTTTTTCAACAATCATCAACATTTTCGGTGTTCAAACCTCACTAAAATTCATAGTCTGAAACTTAAAAGCCTAACAATTTTTTTTTCCCAATGCAACAGAGAAAATAATCACTAGTTAGAAAAAACAAGTAGGACCAGTATTATGTCTGCATTTTCATCAGTGGCTTTTACATGTCCTTGAAAATGTAGATTATTTTCTCATCTACCTAGTAAAAGTTGGGAATTGTAATCCTTTCTGTACATCTTCTGTTCATTTCTTCTGCTCATATTTTAAACATTCCAGAAAGACAGTTTCATTTATTGTGCAAAGGTTCATCACGAAGATGTGGGAATTTGTCTGGCATAACTGAGCTTAACTGCCAAAGTGAATGAGAACATAACCTCTTTCCCTCTGGACTTTAGCACCACCCTGAGCCTAAAAATGTGCTGTCTGGCTCAAGAGATATGCTGAGTCTTCCAGGAATATTTCAGGAGGTGGCATTCAATTAAACACGTCCTATCTTGCAAAGGACTTACACTTACATCGTAAGTGAGAACAGCCACATTCCATGGCTTGCGGTAGTATGTCCGTGTGTTCCCATCACGCACCCGCTCACAAAGACCATTGAAAAAGTCATTGTCAAATGGGCTGGCCATTGGTTGCATCCCTAAAACATTGATTCTACAAGAGAAATACAAGATAAGTTATATTTCAAGAGAAGATGTGTCAGCACACATGACCTGTCGACTGGAAAAGCTGTATTGTGTCAGAGACAGAGACTATAGCTGTGAAATTGGATCTTGCTCCATCCAAGCAGCTTGTCTCATCTCTTGTGGTTTCTCATCTGTGTACTGGAGATAGTTACATATTTTGTAAAGTTCTTGAAGGATCATATATGAGAAATGAACAAATAAACGACATTAAACCTCAAACACGGTGAAAACCTCAGGCATAAAAGGAGATAAAAACCATTTTTGTTGACAAATATATTTGTGAGAAAGAACAGTTGTTTTTGCAAGTACATCTGTGAGAAAGCATTCCTTGTAGATTTAAAATGTACAAGTCAACAGCTATATGTATTTTTTAATAACTTATATTTGTTTTCTGGTAGGCACTTGGTTATTAAGCATGTACAACATTCATCAAATCTTTAGAAGGGATATGCAGCTACTCCTAGCATTGTCTCTTCTTGCAGGGTGTGACCTAGTGGAATGGCAGCATTTCCTGGAGCATAAGAGAGGAAATCTAAACCATTACAAAACCAAGCAGGCAGGTGAATCAGCTGTGTAGCTCTATGCATCTGTATACTGAAGTACAAGAAATACTTCCAAAAACAGCTCCTTGGAGGATTCTGTATAATTTGTTTGCCCTTTTGTGCCTGTTTCATACATTTCAATCTTTTCAGTATTTCCAATATTTACATCTGGCAAATGTATGTGTACCCTTCTGCGTATAGAAAGTGGTAAGCAAGCCATCAGAGTCAGAAGTGTCATTATTGCATCTCTATACAACATTTTCTCAGCAAGATTTTAGTAAAAGATTGTAATAGAAGCTTCTAAAATTGCCTTTGTATTTGGTTTACTTCCTCATGCTAAAAACCAGCATTTTTGCTCCTGCACAGTAAGAAGTTAAATGAAAAGGATGTATAATTTTGGTGCTGTAGTATGCTATTATATAGTATATAATAGTATACTATTACATACTATATGGACTATATAGTGTATATACTCTGTATAGTATATAGAGTGCATATGTTGTATATATAGTATATATTCTATATAGAGTATATATACTATATAGTATATATATTACATACTATATATAGTGCTGTGGTATACTTTTATCTTCTGTTCAGTTTGGATTGCTGCCTTCTAGCTCTAATTTGTAGGTAAACAATATGTCATGTTTTCTTTTTGTTAGAGATGAAAGAAATTCAGCAGGGTCTGAGAACAAAAAGATTAATTTTCAACTTAATGATGAATGCTCCTGTAAACAACATAGATCTGGGAAGTGGACAATGCAATACTGGAAGAAAGCTGCACATAAAGTGTTGTTGCAGTAAAGCATCCCATTATATAAATAGTCAAGATATATTTTCTCCCTTTTAGACATGCATTTTAGCAAAGTAATTGGCAATTACTGATTGTGAAATATCATTAGAAACAAATCTATATACCTATAAAATTTACATTTAAATAAAATGTAAGTTTAGTCATGTGGCATGTATATATGATTCTGTTTACTAATATTGTGATTGATTTACACTGTCTGCAGTGCATATTACACTGCATGTTTTATCCTCACAAGTATACGAAATGAAATGGTAGTTAAGTGTTCTTGCAAAGGCTACTTAGCATTTCTAAATACAAATGCTACCATGATTCATATTTCACTTTTGGGAATGTCACTGTGCCCCAGTTTTTTCAGCTGGCTTTGGAGACAATCCCAAACTCTTCACTAGGCCCAATACTACTTTTTATTACATACCCATGTCCTGCAGTCCTGCCAACTTCAGACACATCAATATCATGCTTTCGACATGGTGACCGTGGTTCAGATTCACAGTCATCTTCATCAGAATAGTCTCCACAGTCATTATCTACATTGCACACAAGTCTTCTCTTTATACATCGACCTGATCAAGGAATAAAACATTGCCTGAATGCATTTTTATCTTAGATGGACTTTAAATGGCACCCTCAGCTAGTCTTTATGAAGATCTTCCTCTATGTATATTTCTACTGTTGTCTTGAGGGATTAAAATCCTATGTTCTGCGACTTTCAAATGAAAAAAAACCCTGCATACTACTGTTATATGTAAGTTAGTAGGATGACTGAGTAAAGTAAGTTGCAGGAGAACTGTTGTCATCTGAAGAAAATTGTTGCATCCTAGACTGTTCTATAGTAAAATTCAGATGTTTGGTTGGTTGGGGTTTTCTTATTTGTGTTAAGAGGATACAGGGAATTATCAATTCAACATCATCAAAAAATTCTTTCTAAATCATTTAAATTGTTGCTGTTTGGGCTAAATAATTTGGATAATATGGACATGTAGTGTCCAAAACTATAGTGATTTGTGCTGTAAAGCAGCAGGGAAGTAGTAACTTTCCTGAATTCACATATCACAAGTTTTACAAAGACTGGGTTTTTTATGTTTGTTTGTTTGTTTTTTCCTATAGGATTTAAAGACTTTAGTAAATTAGCTGTAGCATAATAAATTGACACTTTGATATCATCAACCTTACCTGTAAATGCCGCACAATCTCTGTGAACTAGTAGTTAGAGGTTTAAAAGTTTTCTAATTTTAAATTGCTTTATTTGCAATTTTCAGTGTTTGAATTAAAAGCAATAAAAAAATGGCTTAGAACTTCAAATTCATTTACCATCTTTCTGTTTTTGTTTTGACTAGTTTTACTACTATTAACTTTTCCTACTTTATTTTGATTTCAGATGAATCGTGAGCATGTGTATCACTTTATAAATTTATATCTTATTTTGGATCTAGATGCATGCTGGTTTCCAACTAGGATCTGTCATGCCAGTTAGATTGGTAAACTTCCATATCCATTCTGTTAAGATTCCTTTAGTCCTAACTTTTTTCCTGGTGATTTTTTGTAAAACCTAGTGATCCAGTAGCAAGTGGGGCAGTTAAGCTAGAAGAAAGGATATGGTCACTTCTAACCATGCAGTAAAAGTTTCAGAAGAATTTAAACTAGGTGCAAATTAAAATGGAAGATGGGAGGAATGTACCCCATCTTAAATGGTTTTGCTGCTTTGGATTTTGGCATTGTGGTTTTGAACCCACCTGTCCATGGACTGTTTTTAAGTGCTAGCATGAGGCTGATGCAACTTGTTCACAGAATTAAAATGTGGTTTCTGAGTTACTGCTTTACTTGCTATGGCACGAAGACAAAACCTACCTGAACTGCACTGAAAATCAGCACCACAGTCTGGTTCTGGTTCTTCCGGACAGGCTTTGCTGGTTTTACAGGTTTGTGTGTCTCCTAGGGCCTCTAGGCATGCTTTTCCACCAAACTGCCCAAATCTTTCAATATGTCTGGAGCGAAACTTGAAAGAAAAATAACACTATTAATATTGTTCAGAGAGAAAAGAGAACTCTACCAGAACTTCAGGGTTTCCAGCTAAACTTAGAGATTTTCAAAACTAAACATCTTTGGTGAAATTTTTGTTGAAAATCCACGGGCAAAATTAATGACTAAAATAACTTTGAAATAATAATTATGATTAATAATACTTAGCTTGTATGTAAAGATGCTAATTTTCACTATTTAGTTTACTTTACTGTTTTGTTTATCTCTCTCCAGTGTGGAAATGAATCATTTATATTTTGTATGTTTTCAAGTTTTTGATTTTTTTAAAGCTTTAAAAGAACTCCCCTAAGAAAGTAAAAATTTGCTTTGGAAAAGAAATTGTGTGGGTTGTGGTTTTTTTGGGTTTTTTTTTTTTTGTTTTATTTTTAAGGGAAAAATGTATTGAAAAATAAAGTTTTAAACAGAAACACACACACACAGCCAAAATAGATACTTTCTATGAAAAAAACTTCTTGAATGAGAACACTTGAGCAGTACTGGATGTAGTATTCTCTTACTCTATAGCTTCAAATCTGACATTACTATGGGTTTCATCAAATCATGAACATACAGTATTAAGAGCTGCAATCTGGCACTTTTTCATAACCAACAGGCAGACAGATATCCCTTTGGTTGTGACTTTGGAACAAATACTTCCAAGGACAGCTTACCCTTTGATTGGTGCATGGGTCGCAGGTCCCCCATGTGCTCCAGCTGCTCAGTGTGCAGTCTATTGGAGATGGAGCATTCAATTCCCTTGCTCCCCTGTGGAAAGCTTTTTCTGAAGAGCTGTGAAACAAAACATTCCAGTACAGTCCTAGCCAGTATACTAAAATCACATGTGAGTTTATATTTAAACCATAGATCAATATTTTGGAAGCATCTTCAAGTTGATTTCTGTTTCACTTTCATGAAAGTACTTAGATGTATCAACAGCTGCCTAATATTAAATTCTTTGTTGGTTTAAAATTACATTAAAAACAACTTTGAAGACTTAATAAACCAGGTCCTTTCCCCTTTTTTAGATCTTTGTGCATACAAATGCTTTTCTGGTGGATAATGTTATTGAAGAGAATGAAACAATAATACACAGAAAACATCTGCACTCTCCTATTCAGACAGTGGTTGTGCTCCCCAGTATGTAAAGCTAAAGACTAACACACAGCAGCACATCTCAAATGGATGTATCACTTCAATACATCTTTGTGATTTTAGCTAATTGACTTTGATGGTGTTGCTCTTAACCCTGGATAAAAGCATAAATGCCTTCCAGAGCTGGAAAAAGACTCATAATTAAAGGTATTACTTGGTAACAGGATTACTTGGTATCATTGCTAGAATAAACAGACATGTTTAGCTATCTTACTATTCTTTGGCTTGCCAAGTTGAATACTTTTGCAGTTAGGCCTACTTTTTTTAAAAGTTACTTGTCATTTTGGTGCTCAGTTTTAAATGTCATCAGAATTCCAGTTCTCAGTACGTGTAAGGCCATTACTTAATGAAAATCAAGTTTTGGTAAAGCATCCACTGGTAGATATTAAAAACTGATGCATTATAGAATGACTTATCAAGTTTAAAAGCCAAGGCTATTAGGACTACAAACCTCTGAGTAACAATATATATTCTGGCATCTTGGGTTGAAGACTGACAGGTTGTCTTTAAAGACAGTAGGAGTGAGAAACTTTAGATGCTAGACCTGTAAGATAGATTGTGGTATCTGATGGGATATCTGGAAGCAGATAGTTATATTATTCCCAGCAATTACCAAGTATTCTGATGTTAGACAAATTTACATTGAAATATATTTCTGAACTGTTACATTTTTGCTGTAAAAATAAAGCCAAAAACCCTTACAGGCAGTAAGGGTTTAATCATGTGAAACAGCCATATGTCTAAAAAAGCAATCAAACTCAAGATACTTCACGTCCTAAAGGTTTTCCCAGAGGTTGTTGTAAGGCATTATTTAGAGTCTAAAGTAAAAATCACAGGCAGAAAGGACTGAGTTGAAGTCTCCAAGGCAAATGGAAGCCTTACCAGAAACTGTCTGCAAACTAGACTGATGGTAGTCTCTGACTGACTTTCAGGTAACAATATTTTTCACATAATGAAAGATATTTTCCAACCTAAGTGATTCTATCATTTTATGATAATCACAATTTAGCAAATTTTGCAAGAATATTAATTGAATGATGTACACACACCAATGGGCCTTCTCCAGCATAGTGTATGAGGTTCACATGGTTTGGTGTTGGGGAATGGCTGCAGGAATAGGGTCATGGATTGATGGAACAACTGTTCCAGCAATCCTCTCTTTGAGACCCCAGGCCCAAGCTCTGTGCCCGGGAGGAGCTCTGGCCTGGGAAACTGGCCTGAGAAAAAGCACTGTGCCTAGGCCTGGGAACAGTACCCTGTGCATGTACAGATAACAAAAGGCAGAATATCCTTGAGATAGGAGTTGTACAAGAACAAGATGTAAAACAAGATGTACCTAGCAAAGTAAAATATATCAAGCTAGAAGATGAAAAACTTAGCTGCAGCTGAAACCGCACGTAAGAGAACATATAACAATGAACCTTTATGAATTAACCAATGAGAGCTTGTTGCTGACATTGCTTGTAAAAGACTGTATAAACTGACAGGATCTTTGAATAAATCAGAGCTTGCTTATCAATCATATTGATTGTGTGCTTGTCTTCCCTCGCCTCCCACGGCAGTTTGGTGCAGATTTAGCTTTAGGGTTTTAAATTTACTTGAGGTTAGAGAAACAAAAATAAAAAAAAAAAAAAAGAAAAATCTAATTTCAAATTATTCATAAACTCTGAAACACCACTAATACATCCACTATTAAGATAATCTGGGATATCAAAGGGGCATATATTCAACAACATTGCTTAAAAGAATCAAGATACTACCAAAATTTGTAAACTTGTCCCCTCCACATTAAATTTGAAGAAAAAGTGTTACTGGAAAACCACATTGAAACAGATGCTAAGTCACACAATTTAAATAGGAGAGGATGTAAAAACATCTCAGCTACTGAAGAACATCCCTGAAGGTGACAGCTGTGAGCACAAACTTCAGAGGTGGACAAAGAAATCAAAATACCTTCTCTGGTATTCTCTGCTGAGAGGTTTGAGGAACAGAGGAGTACTCTTTGGAAAGCAAAAGCCATTTCACAATCAGTACACAGAACAGTTTGCACCTTGTCTTGGATTGCGCACTACGCTCTATACACCCGCAGGCCACACTGCTCTGGTGATTTGTTGTTGAGTCATTCTTCAGAATAGAGAGCTGTTGACTTCATCAGTTACAAAATAGATGACTCAAAAAAGAGTCCTGACTTGATAATTATCACTCACCAAGAAATAAGGCATGTCTCTCTTGAATTTAAAGACGTGATAGCATCACATGAGAGCATAACTTTGCCAACAGTAGCTGCTAGCACCATCTTCAACCTGCACAGCCTTGGGTATGCTGGGGAGCCAAGCTGTTGGTGAATGTTGCCTGCTATGGATTCTTTCTAATAATCAAATCTTCTGTCTGGACCATTTCTAACTAAGCATGCTAAACCTGTGTTTTAATTGGATCTGAATGTTAAAATAATAATAACCATCAAAACATAAGGAGCAAGTGCTGTCCCAATCTAGTGGCATTCTGTGGTGGAATGCCTCCATCAGTAGACAAGAGAAGGGCTGCATATGTCATTTATCTGGACTTCTGTACAGCCTTTGACATGATCCCTCCCAACATTCTTCTCTCCAAATTGGAGAGAGATGGATCCAATTCCATACTGATAGATGGATAAGAAAGTGGTTGTATGGTCACATCCAGAGGTTAATGGTCAATGGCTCGAAGTCCCAGGGACACCGGTGACAAGTGGTGTCCCTCGGGAGTCCGTATGGTGACCAGTGTTATTTGATAACTTCATTAGTGACATAGACAAAGGAATTGAGTGCACCCTCAGCAGATTAGCAGATGACACCAAGCTGAGTAGTGCTGTTTACACTTTTGAAGGATGGGATACAATCCAGAGGAACCTGGACAAGCTCTAGAAATGGCCCTTGGGAATCTGAAGAGGTTTAACAAGGCCAGGTGCTGGTTCTGCACCTGGGCTGGGACAAGCCCTGGTACCAGCACAGGCTGGGCATGAACAGACCCAGAGCAGCCCTGCCCAGAAGGGCTTGGGGGTGCTGTGGGTGAGAGGCTGCACATGGCCCGGCCATGGCACTCACAGCCCAGAGAGCCAAACGTGTCCTGGGCTGCATCCAGAGCCCCATGGGCAGCAGGGCAGGGAGGGGATTCTGCCCCTCTGCTCTGCTCTGCTGAGACCCACCTGGAGCACTGCATCCAGATCTGGGGTCCTCTGAACAGGAAAGATGTGGACCTGCCAGAGAGTCCAGAGGAAACCACTGAAATGATCAGAGGCATGGAGCACCTCTCCTGTGAGGAAAGGGTGAAAGAATTGGGATTGTTCAACCTGGACAAGAGGCAGCATAGGAGTGACCTCACTAGCAGCCATCCCTTATCTGAAGGGAGCCTACAAGAAAGGACTTTTTACAGGAGCATGGAGTGACTGGATAAGGGGGAACAGGTTAGAAGAGAATAGGTTTAGATTAGCTATTAGTAGGAAGTTTTCTGTTGTGAGGGTAGTGAGGCATTGGCACAGCTTGCCCAGAGGAGTTGTGCATGCCGCATCCAGGGAAGCATTTAAAGCCAGACTGGATGGAGCTCTGAGCAATCCTGTGTCATGAAAGGTGTCCCTGTGCACAGCTGGGACTCACAGCACAGAGAGCCAAACATGTCCCGGGCTTCATCCAGAGCAGAGGGGACCTTCAAGATCATCTTGTCCCTACCTTCCTGCCATGTGCAAGGACATCTCCAGCTAGACCAAATTGCTCAAAATTTCACCTAACCTGACTTTGAACACTCCCAGTGTTGGTAATCCATAGCCTCCCCAGGCAACCTGTTCCAGTGTGTCACCATGCTCACAGTGAAGAACTCCTTCCTAATATCTAACCATAATTACCCCTCATTCAGAGTGCATGCATTACTCCTCCTCCTATCACTATAGTTCTTGATGAAGTATACATCTCCAGTCACCTTCAGACACTGGAAGGTCTGGGGACTATAAGGTCTCCACACAACCTTCTCTTCTCCAGGATGAACAGCCCCAGCTTCCTCAGTTGTTGTAGGGGAGGTGCTTCAGTCTTCTAATTAACATTGTGCCTTCCTCTGGACTTGCTTAAACATATATCTATTATAAAGCTCACATTTTTTCATCACTTAGTTTTGACCATTCTTGTGAATGACAAATTTCTAGTAGAGCAGCTCTTCATTTTTTTTCACATGACTTTTTGGTAGGGACTAGGCCTTTGTTTTCCTCTTATTGATACTTGCAGTGAAAACACAAAGGCTGTATTTCCAAAGATTAGAAATAGGCAGTCTAGGAGACTTTAAATATGAAGAGAAGCACTGTCAGCATAAAATTGTTCAGCTTCAGGAAGAAATAGATTGAGATTAGGTATTTTCACACAGCATACAACAGAAAAAGGTACCTGAGCTTTACCTGCCTACAAAAATATACCTTCAACTGCTTCAACAGACACCTTTATTGTGTCACATATATCCAAAATAAACAAATAAATCATTGCTCTCTGACTCCTCAAAATACAGCAAGAAGTAGGCTTTTTTTTCCATAGGATATCTGAGCAAGGTGCAATTAGAAATGTCTACACAGGATATTTATGCTCTGTTTAGAGAAATGAAACAGTGGAGACAGCTGCAGAAGAAAAAGAACACTTACCTTCTGCTTTCCCCCCAGACTGAGGCAACTGTCTCTACATTGCATAGTATGGCTATAAGCTGCAGAATAACATGCATGGTTCTAATTTTGTAGGTAACCAGACTAGAATTATTGTGACTGAATTTGTAATTTATTTATTTGTTCCTTTGGTTATTTATTACCAAAAGAACAAACAAAAAGCAGTGTGTACTGAAGAATGCCAGTAACTGGCCAAAACTACCTTACTGTAAGTGCTCTAAAGTCCACTTTCAGAAAATTCCACTTTCTCCCTGAATGGGGAAATACTGTGACGCACTTGCAAGGTTAAAAATAAACCGATTTTGTTTAGCAGTACTTTTTGAATATAGGAAAGACATGATATATTGAATTAAGAAAACCATTAACTGCCTAGTGAAAAAGTTGTTGTAACAGTGACTCATGTATAAAACAAATAGTTCCTAAAGCAGAGCTGTTTACAAGAGCAAGTTCAGTGCATAACAGCTTTGGAATCCTTCTCCCCCAGCCAATATAAAAGAACAACACATTATTTTTTGTGGATTTGAATGAAGCTAAAAGTCTTTTAGTTTTCACTCTGTCATAAAAATCCAAACCACAAGCCAGCTCTTTAGAACAGCATTCCTTTTCAGTGGTTTGCTGTAATCCAGATTTAAGGCATTATGTGTTGGACACAAGTCACTCATAAATAACCTTCTGTTTAGCTGTTAAGAATTACATATTTGGATACAATCTTAAAATAATGATCTGAGGTAAAGATTTTCCAAATTACCATGGTAATTGAAAAAAACAATAAAAGTAGGCTTATTTTTTTCTATTCCCTGATTTTGTGGCATGGTGAGGGAAGTGTGTAAAGTAAGGCAGGCACATATACCCCCTGCTCGAGCCTTGATTTGGATTATTTTATTTAAAGAAATCTTTATCTGCTGCAGCCTCAGTCCAGCTTGATGAGTCCAGTTACAATAAACTCATTTGTTAGGCAAGAATGCAAGACACAGACACTTGTAGTATTGTATTGTTTCATCAAAAGTGCTATCACAGTTCATGGTTCTTTAAGACAGAGACTCAGACTAAACGGCTGTTCAAAGTTAGCTAGCAGACCAGCAAGCATCTTTGGCCCTTTTGTAAGAGATCCTGGTCTAAATGAACATCCTGATGGCCATTTCAAAATCTGAACAGCAGTGATTTAAATCCTTAACTCAAATGCTGGTAAACATATTCTTTCATATTGGCATTAAGGCAGTCAATTGTCCTTTTAGTTTTAATACTAAATTATATGTTGCCATACAGTCAAGAAGATTAAAAAAAAAAAAAAAAAAAAAAAGAAAAAGCAAAAGCCAGAAGAAACCCCAAACAAACAAACAAAAGAAAAACACACCCCAAACCAAAGACACCAAAAAAACCAACCAACTCCTCAAAAAAAACCAAACAAAAAAAAAAAAAAAAAAAAACAAAAAAACAAAAAAAAAAAAAACAACAAAAAGCCCCACTGTGATGCTGTAAACCCCCTTAAGATCTATATTTCAAGCTGGATAAGAAATTTCTTGCAACTAGTTGTTTTTAACCCCTAAACAATATTAGAAATAAGCAGAATGGTCTAAACCAGCAGCTTAATAACAGATTTATTATTTTTTAATCTATCTCTGTTAAAGGAGTTATATATTTTCTTCTGAGCATGAAAAGATGGTCTGAGATTTCCCAGTATCAATTTAGATTTCCTGCAAAGCTGGAGTAGCCAAGCTGAATTATTGAAACTGCTTGGTGCAATGCAATTTAAGTACTTAGTTCCCATAGTCCTGCAGAAAGAAGCAAGAAAGCATCTTTAGCAGCAACAAGCTCAGTCTGAGCAGCCAAAGGGACAAAGTTCTAGTGACAGTTTTTACTAAATCAGTTTGAGATTTTTATTTTTTTAATATGGCAGAGCATTTGTTGAACAGGTCCTATGCAAGGAGCTACAGAAAGACACTTTGCCATCAGACAGCTACAGAACCTGTGAAGAATGATTCTCAGCAGGCTTTGAACTTCTAATGTTAACTAGACCACAACACTGACAGAGGACAGAATTAACAGCCACACACGTTCATTTGGTATGAAGAGTTGCTTCTTTTTAATGCCATTAAGTAACAGATACTACAGTTTTATATAACAGTGTAACATCAATAAGTTTCTACATTTCCAGTTTGAGACAAATACTTAAATTCATTAATTTTTTTTTAATTTTTTTTTAATTTGCATTACAGAAAGTGCAAGAAAAGTTTGTATACAAGACTAATTGCATGACTGGCTGAATTGGGTACTAAGGCAGTATTCAAGTTGACTTTCTTAGCTCTTCAGTTTAGCAATGGCTTAGGCATTTGATTTAACAATAACATTTCAAGTTTATACTTAACATTAACAGAAAAAACTTCTAACATATCAGTCATCACCACTGGCCAAGAATGTAGCTGTCACAGGCAGTTGTAACTAGTTACAAAACCTGTTAGTAAAGAGGCTCTCGAGAAAAGGCAAGTTTTCCAAGAGATAGAGTACTACCTCACATTAATGGCACAGAGGAGGTGCATCTGCTCACAGGGAGCCTAGGCATGGAGTGAAGCCATTTTGGTGTTTTTGTTTTCTAGCATGCTGGAAACATCCCCCAGTACACAAAGTGAAAAATCAAACTGAGCAAATCAGGGACTCACAGAGATATAAGCAAGAACCCTACTTTCTTGTTTCATTTGTTTGCCAAGCCACCTTAATAGGAAAGTAATCCTAGTAGTTTTCCCTCCCTGAAAACTGCCATATTAGCACCAAGACAATAGTTAGTGTCCACTGCTACCTAAATGTTCTGCAAGAAGTTTCTCAGCTTACAGTGTAGGCCTCTAATACTCAGGGCTTCAGCAGTGCCGTTACAGACTCCGCAGTCCCTTAATGACACATTTATGGTGGAATGATACTTTTACTTTTAGTGAAATAGACCAATATTAGATTATTTTCCTCTACACATAGTTGAATTTTTGTGGCTAAGAGACCAAGTCATCTGTCCAGTCACCAATTGGAACTCAGTAGCAGCCACTTAACTTTACAACTGGCTGCTGCTGTCATAATGGGCAACAGACCTAGTTGTTTAAGGTGTGGAGTTATAGCTACTAATTCTACACCCTTGTGTAAAAGCAACATCTCTCCCCTAGGTACATTAAGTTCTTCTATTTTGGGACAGTAAGTGCTATATAAAGGGAAATGGTACAAGACACATTACTCAGTGCTTCCAACCTCTCTGTCAGTGAGTGCAAAGAGCTAAAGTAAAGGTAACATCCACCAATTTGAATTTGGGTTTTCAGCGCGAGTCAATATCCCCATTTGCTTTGCCCTGAATTATCTTCACAGCATGTTCTTTGAGGGTCCATGCTTCAATCCGCCTGGATATATTTTAGACTGCAGACATAACGAAACATCAGCAAGAATAGCAGACAGCAAAGTGAAACATGTAGAAAAATCACGTTGAGAAGAGGTCCAGTTATTCCATTTGTTCATTTCTGGTTATGCCTAGTATGATGGAAAGGAATTAGCATTAGAATGGTTATGAGTTTAGGCTTTATTGCTTAAACAGAGCCACTGAGTACAAAACTAAAGCATAAATACCAACATTTGTCTTCTGTCAGATGCTAGACAGTATTTCAGGGGAAGACTGAAAGGTATGGCAGAAGATTTGCTGGATCAGTAGATCATGCTCTTCAGTCAATGGTATGAAATTTCAAATTATATTAGTTTATAGCAACAAAAGCACTTGTAGCAGCTTTTGATTAAAAATCAGAGTAAGAGCCTAAAAGCCTTATTCTAGTTTTATACCAATTTCCCCAGAGTCCAAAACTGCCATTGTTGAGATGATTAAACTTCAGAAAATTGTGTGCTGTATAAAGGGTACTCTATGCTAACATTCCCCCACAGATATCTGAAAATATTAAAGTCAGCCCCTCTGAGTTCTGCAGCACATATATAGACATTAATTTTCCTCAAGGAAAGGAAATCTAGACCTATTGTGGGCTTGGGATTTAAATCTGTGGAAGAATAAAGTCTTTATTTCTAAGAAAGTGAAGCTGGCTAGGCTTAGAGTGCAGCTATGTACAAGTCTGATAGAGGTACTCTAGCAGGAGTTCTGCCAAGCACTGTTTGCCATATTTCAGGGAGCATTAGTGTGATTCTGCTGCAGTTTTTAGATATCTCTTTACCAATCATTTCCTTAATAAATTTCAGAGGATGAAGTGTGTTGGTTTATTAGTGGAAGACTTACCTGAACTATTCAAATGGGTTGCCAAATTGATCATCAAAAGGCCCAGAAGGTGGATTCTGAGATTCATTCTAAGGAAAGAGAGATAAGCTGTTAGAGGATTTCCAGTTTTCACCAGATTTACACTGCTTATCTCATTAAGAGAGATAAGCTGTTAGAGGATTTCCAGTTTTCACCAGATTTACACTGCATCACTCTATGAGCTATTTCCTGTTCAAACACCTGAAAAGAATACTTCAGAGCTCCTGCTAAACACACGTTTACTGTACTGCTTCAACAAAAGAAGGGGCCTCTAAGCTATGTTAGCTTTTATGCCTGTCCAAGGCAAGGTATTTTTCAGAAAACCATTTGCTACTGAACACTCCTTTGGAGCCAGTGGAGTCAAGATGAGATATCTTTTAGTCAAATGCTAGAAGTTTGCCAGTCTTAAGTCTGCACTCTGGAATTGGTCCAAAATTTTCACTGAAAGCTTCAAGTACTCTTTCCCAAATGGAGTGATCTGGTGAAGCCACTTTCTCCCTTACAGAGGCCTGAACATGGAACCTCTCATTTGTACTTCTAGAGAGCTTCACAATCCACATTGCTCAGTCTGCTCTAAAGAGGGTTATATATAACCAAAGTGGAGCATCTCTGCAGCTATATTATGTGACACTCTTTTGTAGAGTGTCCCAATACTACAGAACTTTGCACCATGGGAAACCGGTTGTGGTGCCAAGCCGAGTGGAATAATGCTTTGTTAACTTTCTTGCAAGAGATAGCCTCTGCTAGATTACATATTAGCCTCAAAGATGCAAAAGGTTTTTGTTGTATGGCCTCTAAAGTCATAACTAAACTAGTGCTCAAACATAGGCCCCACAGTTATTAGGGAGAAAAAAAGGTTTTTGATGTCTTTTTTTTTTTTTGTGGTGTCACATCATTTGGGCATTTTAGTATTAGGGTGTTTGTTTGTAGTTTGTTTTGTTGTTTTATTTGTTTTGATGGGTTTTTTACTACTTACAGATGAGGCACAGAAAGGGTCTCTTTTATCTTGACTTTCAAACAGGCCTTCAGCTGGCAATGCACTTTGTCGAGGAACAGGCTTTGGTGGTTCTAAAAAAGAGAGACATGCTGCTATAATTACTTGACAGATTTAGCAAGCACTCAGGTCTGCTTGTATAGCAGCACCACAACTCATCTAATTAGAAACACAAAAAAATTACATGGAATTTGCTTAGAGTGAATTTGAGTCACAATATTAACTCCTGCTTGTTCCTCACTAAGCTTAAATCAGATGGAAATTCTAACATCGTACAGACTTAGGTTTACCTCGTCCTAGTCAAATAATTTAGGCACTAGGTGTCAGTGTTGAGCCACTGCGGCTGCTATGTCATCGATTTTCTAGTTGAGACAGCCCTTCAACCCTATATTTCAGTAACCATTAACTCCAAAATGTAACCAGTCATTTTGGCAGACAGCTTGCTAGCTGCTGTTTCATTATGATCCGTACTATCTTTAGAAATGCCTACTTTACTACTACAGTAACTGCTGAGAACTGCAAAAGCACCTGAAAGGCTTTGCTGTTCTCCTCTCCTGGCTGGTACTGCAGGTGGCTTTGTCAGCTGGAAGTCTTTGAACATTTCCTTGACATCCTTAATTTCTTTATCTCCAAGTGGATCCAGAGCAATGAATGCATCACTCTCTTTCTTGGACAGCTCCTTCTGCAGTGTGGTTCTGGGTGGCGGCTGAGGTGGGCTAGCTGTTGTTGACATGGTAGGCAGCGCTGAGGCTGTCTGAGCTGGTAGTGTTGGAGATGTGAACATGCTGCTCTGGAAGGGATTCACAGCACTGGTTGGCTGTGTCCAAGAACTGGATGTAACTTGTGCTGGCTGTGGCCAGAGACCAGAAGACTGAGTGGGTGTGGCACCAAAAGATGAAGACTGTTTCCAGCCTGGCGCTGCTTGACTACCAAAGCCAAGTGGTTGAGTAAATCCTGGAGACTGAGCAGGCATCATAGACCCATGTAAGACTGATGCAGCCTGAGTGAAGGAAGCCGTCTGTAGGGTCCATGGTGATGAAGTTGCTGGCAAGCCACCTGGGGGAGATAGTTGTTACACAGCACTTCAGTCATCTGAAGACCACAAGCAGGAGTGCATCAATTTCGTAAAGGGTACCAGCAAAATACTTTCATGTACTGTTTGCAAAAATCTCTTGATTTGTAATTACAAATCAAATAATCTGGGGGAAAGGAAGTGGGAGAAAAGGTTTAATTTTTTTTACTTTGCTGCATTTCAGTGCTGCAAGGACAAAACTGAGGTTGTTTTAGGGAAGGAGGAAGGGAAGGGGGAACATTCTTAGTTCTAGCACAGAAGTGACAGGTAGATTTGACATATAGTTGCTTCTGTTAAAATGATTATTGAGACACTGTGCAGCAATGTTACCTGACCTCACAAGTTCTGCTTGGTTCACTTGAGCCTTGTGTACCTGAAGCAGGAATCTGCTGACAAAGTTAAAGCAGTTAACTGCTTTAATCCTGATTTCAGGTGAGGATGCAGAGTTTAGCATTCACAGAACTTAATAGTTTAGGGCAAACAGCACATGGATTAAAGGGTATAGCACTGCACAAGAAGTAAAGGAAAAGTAGAATCCATGTTTTCGTGTTAGCAGGTATCTTGGAATGGAACAAGATATTTACTTTTGTAAACTAACCTAGAGCAGCCAATGGAGATGCTGTTGTGAAGAGGTCCAGTGGATTAGTTGGCAAAGCTCCTGCTTGTGCCCCTGAGCTCAAGCTAAGGCTCTCAATAGATGGCACAAAGAAGTGTGAGCTGAACAAGTCATCCAATGCAGTCTAGAAAGAAAAAAAAAAAAGAGTGAGATGCCATGGCAGAACACATGCTAACACATTCCCTAGTCCAGAGCTAGAAGACTTTTATTCATTTAAAGCAGAGGAGGGAGTTTTGATATATCATTTGGAGTATAGGAGTTTCAAACATCACCCTTTTGTTTGTGGCATATAAATGGACATACATGGTATTAAATAAGTAACATATTTAGTAGTCACAAGTCAACAACAGAAGAGCAGGACTTAAAATGGCTGGATTGTTTGTTATAAGTGAGCTTCCCTCTACACCCTAGCCCTTTAAACACTATTGCTTAGTCTGCAGAAGCCCCTGTGGTTATGGCAAGGCCAGGAGTTTTGCATAATTTGAGTACAAGACAAGTGAAGCTGATCCAGGGCCACACTGTGCCTAATAGGCAAACACTGAGAAACCACATGGGTTTTGGTAAGCTAGTACTAGTATCTTATTGTTATGAGACCCTAGGCTGATGGGCACACTGCTATCATAAAAGGTTATACTGCTATCGTAACAGATTCTGGCATTATATCAAGTGTTAATATGCATAGCAGCATACTTACCAGACCTTTACAGGAGTATGGCAGCATTAAAGAAGAGAGTATAGAATTTAGTGACCATAGCTACTATGAAGCATTAATTCATAGATATTAGATGGTATTATGGCTGCAAAGGGGTTAATGTGAGCAGGGCAGGCAGAAGCAGACATGTTGTGAAGCTAGGTAGCCTGTGATACAGTAATAAGAAAGAAAAGCTTCCTTTACCCAGCTTCTCCAAATAAAATCATGCATATCACCGTAAATTACTTGAACACTGTTCACCTTGACAGATCTCCTTCCTCTTCCTGGCTTGGTACTCTGAGGTGGTGGGCTAATTGTTATAGGCTCTTGTGGCATGAGTTGGATATTGTTTTCAGAATCCAGTTTTACTCCATTCTGCAGAGATGTTCCTTTTGAAGCAGCTTCCAGAAACAGGTTTGTTGGGGCTTCAGAAAAGCCATTCCTTTCTCTCTCTGGTATCACATTGGAAATTTTTGTTGCAGGTGACTTACAGTCAAGTGGCCACTGGCATGTTAGCACTTCTTGTTTGCCAGTTTTATTAGAAATCTGGTCAAACTTTTTATCAAAGTAATAAATAACACCGTTTGGATCATCATTACTCCCTGATGTCAAGGTACTTGGACTTTTCTTCTCATCAGATTTTAGAGAATCAAATGAAGATGGTGCAGATTGGCCTGGCTGTGTGAAAGGATCATCACTGAAAGGGTCTGGATTAGGTGTAGGAAAGAAGCTGAGATTGGTAGAGAAAGAACTCTCAGGCAAAAAGGGTGTCTGTGTGTTTGGTTGTGGAAGAGAAGCTGTGATGCCATTCAAGAAGAGTTCCTCTTTTTCATAGGTTTGTTTGGTCTCAATTTCAGAATTAAAATCCACTAACAGAATCTCTTTAGCTTCCTATTTTTTCAGAGAGAAAAATGAAGTTAGTCATACATAGATTTTGCTGCACAGTGAAAAAGATCAAGTAAAATAGCTGCAAAAGAAGAGATCCTAATATCCAAAACATTATACCAGTAAATATTCAAAACCACACAGGCAAGCACTGTTGTCTATAGTCAAATTAGAGCTATTTGGTCTCTGAAATCCAATACTGAAACATCTGTTTTCAGACCCCTTAGGTAAGTATGAGATGCTTGTTCTTCAACCTAGTGACTGTAGAGTGAGTAGGAACTAATTACACCTAGGCTTTCACTTGAGTCAAAGACCCCTGTGAGTTTTAGTCCTTAGTTTTGACAAGTTGTGAAATCACACTGCCTTAGTATGACTTCAAGTAGCAGTCTCAGCTTCAGAATAACACTGAAGAGGTATTTGCTAGTGGAAGGTAGCATTCTAATTCTCCACCAAACATGCAGGAGAAGGGTAAGGCTTGGTCACTGGCTGGGTTGACAGCACCAACTGCATCGACCTGATGGTGGCTTATAGTGCCAGATTTAAAGTGATAGAATTTTTGGGGTCACTGAGCTATGATAAAGCTTATGCACTCTTTTGTGCAATTAGGCCAAGTAGCTAGAGCTACTGGAATGATAGTAGAATTAAGTACTAGAATGACATCTAGTGGTTAAGTGGATACTTTTATGATCCTACCCTACTAGTACAGCGATGATTGCTAGACAGATGTCTCAGTAAAACCAGTATTTATTACTATGACTAAATTTGCTTTCAAATAAAAAGCCAAGGCAAGTAAGCTAGACTTTACTTACTGTGGGACTGTTCATATCAGGGGGTGTTGACATATCCCCAAACAAGTCCATCTGGTCATCTCCCTTGAAACCAGAAATATTGAAAGAATTGGTATCCGTTACAGCTCTCACAAGAAAAAGAATCAAGAATCATGGAAATTTACTGTAAAATCTGCAATAAACACTATAAGCCCTATCTATAAATACTGCACTTCCTACACAATATGGGGACAGTCAGTTATGAACTCTTTAATGGCATCAATAAAAAGTTCTGTAATTTAAACCTACCGGTTTCATTTTGTCAGCTTGATCAGCAGGCAGTTCTTCACCATCATTCTGTAATAGATGGATAACAGTGTCAGAAATAATTGGAATTTCAAAATTTGCCTTAAGCAAGGAACTTGTGGGCTTTAAAAAGCAAGTGATGGGGAAGGGAAGCATGAGAGAGATTACTACTCAGTATTAGTTCCACAGGCCCCTTTCACTTCCATTTAGATGTAATTGGGCATCTGACATTGCCTTCATAATGCTGGCAGCATAAACAAAGCTAAAGTTAGATGTGGTGCAACAGCATACCTAATCAAGAGAGGCTGAGTGGAAGTGACCTACCTCAGTCTTAATTACTTCTTCACTCTAAAGAAAAAAGAAGACTTTTAATACCTAAACATCATGTAGAATATCAAAATTCTCTCACTTTTGAGGAGCTTACCAGACCTAAGCAGTCAGACAGCTGGCACAACTGCCAGCCAACAGCATCCAGTGTTTCTGGATTTAGGCAGAGCTTAGTATCAAGTCTTAAAAGAGCCCAAAAGTCAGCCAAAATTGAAACAAGCTTTATGCAGAGTCATGTAGTTTATATATTTTTACTCACCTTTTTCTTTTCTTCTTCTTCCTTCTTCTTCATATTATAAATTAGTTGGAAGAGGTCCTTAAGATCAGAAACCAGAGGCTCAGCCTGGAAAAGAATGTAGATTTTAGGCCATTTACTACTTTTACCTGGACTTCTACTGCTGCAATCTGTGCAACAAGCCAAACTTCCCTAAATTGTGCAAGACTTAGGTTGAGATAACAGGAAAAGCAAGAGTTTAAAGAGTTGTTTAGTCTTCATACAAGATTTTGCTTATGCAGAATCCAAGGGGAATGGAACACAACCAGTTTAGAACTGTTGTTAACTCTACAAAAGTGGCTGTACATGAATTTGTGCTAACCTGCTATGTTTTTGCTAAAAAGCTGGTAGCAATACTTCTTAAGTGCATGGTAAGTCCTAGAAGTGCAAAATTTATCCAAGCCTTCTGGTATTCTCCTGAGAGGAATAACATTTTGCATTTGTCTATTTGCTACCAACTGTAGCACTGATTGTGGAGAAAGATTCTATATATAATACTACCTTTATTTTAAACAGTATACAAACAGTAAATGAGCAAGGCAAGCATAAGGTAAGATTATCATCACCTCAAATGTGTAAAGCAAAGACCAGCTTTAAATGGGATCTGTAACAGGATGACAGTTTAATGTGAATTAAAAAGGCATGGCATGCCCTGCAGAGCCATTAACAAGAATGTTGTTGTTGAGATGGTGGTGAGCTCAGCTACACTGCTTTGGAACACTTGTGTCAGGCATATAGCAGCTTGCCTGTGTCTAGAGTAAGATACCTCCCCATCTTCAGGCACTGCCATTGGCACAAGCAGAGAATCCTTTGTACAGCTCTCGCTGCTTACACCTGAGCACCATCCTCTCCTAATCAAGGGGTTTAGACATGCAGCGGTGGGAAGAGCCACTGCAAGAATCATCAGCTTTAACAAGGAGTACAGCTGCAGAAGTCCTTACTTCTGAGCTAGACAAATTTATGACAAAAGCACCCAGCAGCAAGTCAAGAGTTGTTTAAGGCCTGGCTGAGCTTAGAGGCTGGCAAGCAGCACCCTGTGGTGAAATGAAGGAGTAGACTCCAGAGTACATACAAAAAACTTTTGTGCTTAACTTACAATTCCACTGAAATCGATACAATTATTGGTCAGAATGCTGACAAACTAATAAAAAATATTTAAAAGTAGGCCCTCTAGCTGTTACTGAAGTAGTAACATGCTCCAACAAGGAGCTCCTGAGTGCAGGACCTGTAGTGGGTCCAAAGCTGCCAACAGGTTCTCCAGGAGGGCAGGCAGGAATGAATAAAAAATTTCTAGCTTTGAAGTCTAGGTTCATCAAGTCATTATAGTGACTTTTATAAAATCATTACAAAGACAAGCTGATAAATAAAAAATACCTAACTTCAGGTTGTTTATGAAGCTGCATAATTCTTTGCGGTGTTTTTAAGTAGCTTTTTCCACAATCCAGTGTTGAGATTCCCCTCAGAGAGACTAACCTTGCACACAGGATTTCTGCATGTGAGGAACTTATCACAGAAGGATCAGAATCCCTCCCAACAAGTTAGGGTTAGGAGGTCCTAGGAGGACCAGACCTGTCATTTACAGGCCCCAGAATCATTGTTGCAATTAAGTAAGTGATTTCCCTGCTGCACAAGGCAAAGCATCATGTGAACTAGACTAATGTTGTTCTATATTTCTATTAATTCAGAATGAAGCTCTGGCTATTTTACTTAAGAATTAGTACTTTCACAGTGGGAAGCCTGGGCTAATGGCTCTGTTCATCTCACTAATGACTTTCATAGACAAGTCAAGCATTGTTAATCATAGTAACCAAGACTACTTGAGTGATTTTATTCTGGACTACAAAGAAACTGTACAAGACAGAAGCCAGTGGTGACAGTCAATTCCTATTGTCTTTCTTTCAATAAAATCTATCCATTCATGCTGGTATTCCCCAAAGGAATTTTGTAGGATTACCAGCAAAACATTAGACCCTTATCACATGTTAAATGTTTACACAACAGCACTATCCATGGCATGTGAAAGAAAGTGTCTGATTCATACCTGTTGGGCTGTTTTTATGGCAAAAAATTGGTGCTGGCCTTCTCCTCCACATACATAGCCAAAGGCACGATTGTCTGTTACATCCCGAGCAATAAAGGAGATTTTGTTTACTGGATGCTCATGCTCTATGACCTGGAATTGGGGAAAAAATACCCTATTGGTTTAACCTTCTGGAAATATAATAGCTGCTATTCTCTGTAGTTAGAATGACTAAGACTGTTAAAAATCTTCAGTCCAAATCTCAGATTTATCAACCTTTGATTAATCACAATAGGATGCAGCTGTCTTTCTGACAGGACTTTTCAGCATTACAAACATTTCACCAATTTTTATATGTAGAAGTGAAATATAGTGCCCAAATAAGAATCTAGTTCATATTAGTCTAAATTCCAGGTGTCTCACTAGCTTTAAGAATTACATTAAGAAAATAAGTTTTATCTTACCCCAGTTTTTTCATCTATTATCTTGATACCAGAGAGGGAGATGTTTACCCAGATCTTCTGTTTGTGTTGACCCTGGGAACGCGCTGCCGCTGCCATTCCCTAAAGAGAATGAATGCCAAAGTATTGATGCGACTTCTGCTGGATTGAGCTTTAACTTGTTCTTTGTAACATATGACTGATTAGGTTTAAAGTGATATTACAAATCTAGATGGTTTCCTCTGTACATTTTAGTCCACAAAATTGCTGCATATTTACCTGCTTTTCCAATCTGATTGAAGGTATGTGAGTTTTCTGAACTATAGAAGTAATGGTCTTTGTTGCTGTAGGGACTAATTTATTTTTTAATTTGTATGTATCTCTCAGTGACACCATTGACACAGGATGCCAACTTGTGCTTTGAGGTCAGTGTTAAGTTTCACAGCAATCCCCCCTTCCCCTCCAAAACCCAAGTTCATCATTTGTGATGAAATTCATACTGCCATCATTCATACTGGATGCCTACAGGTCGAAAGGAATGTTCCCAGACTTTCAGAGAAATGTCTTTTGAGCCAGAGGTTATAGTACAGGAAGCAACATCCATCTAGATGGTGCTATTAGTAACTACATTACCAGCTGTATTTGAAGTTTTGCCAAGTGACTGATCTGCTTTTTGAAGGCTAACCCGAGATTGTTCCTTACGTGACAGATCAAGCCCTTACCTTCAGCTTCATCATTGAATCCTGACTCATTTTGTCTCCTCTTGCCTCAGGAACATCATCTATGCCAATCAGTTTAGCTTTGTATTTTACACCATCACCTTTGAATCTAGCCAAGAGAGATTCATCTGTTTTTTCTGGCCCTGGAGACAGAGAAAATGTTTAGTGGGTCTGTTTGATTTTTGAGGTTATTTTTACATTTGGGTGTGTTGTTTGGTTTTTTTTTTTTAGTGGGTTTTTTTTGTTGTTGTTGTTTTGGTTTTGTTTGTTTTTTTATGACAGAAACAGCTATGTTGAGATTTGTGATCTTTAAAAAAATATACACCATATAAGCATACACCAAGTACGTGTTAAACTGTCTCTTGAGTACAGCTGACTTGCAATCCATGTGCACTGCAAGACAGGTACTCCTTTAAGGTCCCAGTACTCTTGCATAATGTGGCCTCAGTTCAAAGAATGGAGCCCAATCCTTGATGTCTGGGGGCTTCAGAACAATTGTTCACCACATAAAAGACTAAAATGTGGATAAGCAACAGTCAAGTAGATATAGCGGCTAAGAAAAAACACCATTCAGAAATGGTACTTCCCATGGCCATACAGGGTGTTCAGTAAAGCCTTTAGGTGTTATCCCTGTGTTCTGATGTAGGCAGATCTCTTCTTGCTGTGGAAAAATAATCTCCCAGTTCCCATATTAGATCCTGATATCAGCACCATAATTTCTACAATGATTCTAATTCCATTCTTCTAAGCATTTGGGATTTTAGCTAATTTGTTATTTCTCCTGTTCCTCCTACTAGAAACTGCTTGCTTTCTTCTCTGCATGCTCAACATTGCTCAAGTATGTACCTAGGTATGTATTTTTACATGAGGTAATTATATTTACATGATCTAATCTCTCAAAAAAATCTATTACCTGATATACAGTAATTCTCATGGAATGAATTTTCTATCTTCCCTGGACTAGAATTTGTATTCAGCACAAACCTCCTTTCTAGAGGGTGGGGTGGAGTCAGATTAAAGTTCAGACTAACAGCTACCATGATGGTCCAGGGTCTGGTCACCTTCTCAGGAGGATCTCTCTTCTCTGGGCTCTTGCTTACTTGTCAGGCTCAGCAACAACTGACTTAACAGTGGAACAGAGAGCTTTAGAACTTAAGGCTAGAAAAAAGCTTTTAAAACTAAAAGCCTGCCTTCTGGTTAAGTTTTTTATTCTGGCATATTTACTCTTCTGGTCAGGTGGTAAACTCAGTTATTTCAGCAATACTAGGAGGTTGGTATTAGTGTAGGCAAATGCAAAAGATTAAGGACACAGAATAGAGGAGGTGTTCATGTAGTAAGCATTCCTTACCTTTCTTTTTTTCCTTCTTTGAAGTTTGTGCCTTTGGTGGAGCCTGTTGTTCAGGCTGGCTGTTGGTAGCAGTAGTTTCAGCTTCACTAGACATGATGGGACTCTGGCTGGTTATGTTCACTGTAGGCTTAAAAACCCAAATAACAGTTAGAAGACAGAAATATTATTTTACCTTGAAGAAGAAATACTCTTGTTAGAGCTGTTAGTCCACCTGAGTTCTGCTGAAAATTGATGCCTGACAAAGCCTGGAAGTGTAAGGAGTGATCATATGGGAAGTCTGACTCAGAGTCAGAGTGCACAGAGCATGAAGTCACGGCCAGGAGGTGATGAACCCTCACCTCAGTAATACCTAAGCAGTAGGGCACACTGATCTACATCAATGGGCTGTACTTGCACCAACATGTTTTAATCTGTCAATCTTTAGCTTTTTTTTTACCTTTTAAGGCTATTTATAGAACCTCAGGTATTTTGGTCTATTCTTGTTCAGCACTGCCCAGCTCCATCTCTAAAGTAGTGTAGGAGACAACGCAAGAAACATTTACTAGCATCTGTTCCAAGCACCTATGAGGATGACACAAAAACACCCAAAAGATGCCAGTAGACATTGTTCATGCTTTTATAACCAGCAAAAGTCAGAGATTATACCACCCAACAGGTAAAACAAAATAATTTCCTCAGGCTGCAGGCAGACTCCAGTAAAAACACAACAGAACCTCAAGCCAAAACTCCCATTGCTTGTCTTAACAATAATCAATTAAGCTTTATATTTTCAAAAACCTTGCAAACTGACAAGAAACTATAGACTTTTAGTACTTACCTCTATGCCATGTGACCCTTTTGCCTGAGACACAAATGAAAAAAATAATTTACAGTCACCATGTTTCATTCCAACACGGCTGAAGCACTCACTCTTACCAAACACAGGTACTCAGAGCAGCTTTGTGGAGTTATGAAGATCTAAACCAAGCCAGAGAGAACTGGATATCACATCTGCTACTATTCTATCAATCTTCTGTCTGGGATATTGCAATGGCTGCAGTTAGTCCCTCAAATTTCAGGATAACAAATGAAGTCAAGAAATTTTTTAAGTGATTAAATAATTGGGCTTCTTTCTAATTCACCCTACATCCAGGCAAGCTGCTACAGACCAAGCCATCCCTTTTATCTAGCATTTGAGACATAATTTGTATGTAGATCCAAGTACTGAAGCATTGCATTAGAAGTTTGTTATTCTCAATAGTCGATTTGTCATTTGCCTTAGTAATAGCTGATGCTTTACCCATTACTTGAAATGTATTTTCAGGGTTTTGCTCTCACTGCTGCCTTCCCTTCCTCCCCCAATTTACTGCTAAGAAGACTAACTCAACCAGCCTGCACTAACTGAGTAATGGATATAAACTCAACTGACTCTTAACCCAGGAAGAACACAGATTCCTAGATCTTAGAGAATTTCACCCTGAAATCTTCCATTTCCATTTAACCAGGAAGAAGATGTTTAGGAGACTAGCTAATCCAAGCAAAATTAGACCTAGCTTCTTACCAGATGGTTTGTGAACTGCATTTAGCATTGGTCAAGTAAATCAACAAAGATAAGGGTGCTCAAATGGGAAAGAACTGTCAGCTCTACCTGCTCTTCTCTGTAAGCAACTTATCTGGCCACAGTTAGGGAACATTTGATGCTAGGGAACAAAGGTGTTGCTGTGAAGGATTCAAGTGGCTCTGAGTAGAAATAGATGTCGGAGGAAGAGTTTGTTTAGCAAGCTATGGTTATTTAAGAAATGTTATCACTGAAAGAGTGGCTTGTGTGTCCATTCTGACAAAGGGTCAAGGGGACAACTATTAAGCCCACAGGGATTTTGCAGAGTAATTGCAACGGCACTAAAATAGATTCTGCCTATTGAAATCCACATTTTAATCAGATAAAATGAAGTCAACTGAATTCTTCTTTCAGAGTAGTTAAGCTAGTTTGCCTAATAGTATAGTTTTGGATGGAGATAGCTTTTAGACATAAGGAAGCCCTTCCTAGATTTATCAAGTCCTTCAGAAATAATGAAGGAAAGAGAGTTAAGGTTGGATCATTAGTTAAACACCCACTCCTATATGGAAGATTGCTGTTGAGAGAATAGAAGGAAAAGGCCTGGAAGAGAGAAATAAGACATGCTCTCAAGAAGCTGAGTTATAGCTTTAGGACATTCTGCCTAGCTCCATTCTGGAAAGAAGAAATATGAATCTCAAGGCACTGAATCCTGCCTGTCAGTGATCCTTCTTCCTCTAATTAGTAGAGCTACACCTAGCTGTGTTATACAACTTGTATCACACAGGTAAATGTTGAAGTAAAATTAAGAGACATTAAAAAAAGAAATAACTTAGGAAGGAGCAAATATGGACAAGCAAGACCTCACTTTGACAACTGTAAAATGGTCTATGTTCAGCTTCCATCTTTGCATTCAAGGCATCTCTGGTCATCATTGCCATCTGCCTCCATTGTATGGAAGTCAGACAACTAATTTTTATAGAACCAGACAGCAAAAAAACCCACAGTGGAGGAAGACAGGCAGGGATGCACACAAGTGTGGCTGATCCTTTGCAAATACCATGTCCTACTATGGAAAAGCTAATTTTTAGTGTTAGCAATGCAATTTTAGGTTAGAGAGGGCTGTCTGGCTACTTTACATGACTCATTATCATATCTGAGATCTGACAAAACTCACATTCCCTGGTGGGATTTTGCAGTACATGATGGTCATTTATCATACCTTTGGAGAACTTGGTGCCTGAAAATCACCTCAGAAACTACAGAATTAGTGAAACTAAGAACGCAATGATAGACAAAGGCAACCTTAATATGTGTTCATATTTTAAATAACTACATCTTGATACCTGAGTTAAGCCTCATGTTAAGCACTAAATCATCTCTGTCTTCACCTTAAAATTTTACTGGGGGGAAACATGTAGTTTGAGCTAGCAGTAATCTATTCTGCTCACTATAAACGTGCTTCAAACAC
Source organism: Anomalospiza imberbis (assembly GCF_031753505.1). Lineage (NCBI taxonomy): Eukaryota > Metazoa > Chordata > Aves > Passeriformes > Viduidae > Anomalospiza > Anomalospiza imberbis. Next base: position 12,186,655 of record NC_089721.1, read on the forward strand.
AAGTAAATATGGTTTCTGGACTTTACGCTAAAGCTTGGCAAGGTCTTCATCACACTTAAATTTTTGTTACGTTAGTGGAAAGTGCTGGTGTGCTTAACATGCAAGTAACTTAACTAAAGTTAAATTCTTCCATTTGTTTCTTGGGGGCTTCCTTTCACAGTACTCAGCCCCTTAGAATTTCCTTACTCCAGCTGCAGGGGGAAGGCAACAAGACTAGAATTGTTTTCTTACACTTTAATTTTGAGGTCATCTCAAAAGAGTCAGCCAGCAGGCATGGCAAGGTTAGAGATGCATGTGCTTTTAAGCGAGTGAAAGGACAGCTGAGCCTTCAGATATGCTGGCATAGGAAAGAACAAGCTCATTACCCCAACAACTATGTCAGCACTTAGTTTAAAGCAGTTTGAATCTTGTCCATGTAGATGAGTCCATTGGTATCATCGCACCTTAATTTCTCACTAATCAGTTTTATGGCCCATCTTCATTGCTGTGCTAAGTGCACTATTTCAAAAATCCAAAGAGTACAGATTTACAGATGCTGCCACCTTAGAAGGGCACCAAACTCTGCCTGTATCACCATATTCATATCATACACATTTTTCTCACCCACTTTTCAATTTACTCCAGACAGGGCTTGTAAAGAGACCACTAGCAGTATCTTCCTCCTTTCCTTCAGGTACTATCCTTTGAAGAGCAGATAGATATTGAGGACTTCTCAGAGAAATACTATGTTAGGCCCTCAACACACAGTCCTTGATGTATGACCTGCTACCTACTGTCTCAAGTCAGACTACCCTCCATTCAGGAGTTGTAGTTCATTTCTACACAGTTACCTTAGGAAAGTCAGCCGTATAATTTCTGGTATACAGCACTGTTGGTGTCTTCCCTGAACTCTCTGCAGGGAGGGCTGTCAGTAATGACAAGTCATCCCTGAAATACCTGTTTTTTAGCAAGACTTGGAAGAGCATGCTGAACAATTTTGTTGAGCAACATTTAGTTTCCCTTAGAGATGCTTTTACAGATATCTTTTATTTGAAAAAGGGGTGGCGACATGGTAGGTACCTATGATGATAATGTTTTTGTCCTGTGCACAAGTGAATTGAGAATCTTCATTATGGCTGAAGTTTGTCATAGAATTAAGGACTGAACAGAATCCTCACCAACAGACAGGCTTTTCCCCTCTCAGAAGGCAAAGATAAATGTCTCAAAGTTGAGAGGTTATCTGAGAAGAGGTTAGAGACAGCCAAAAAGTCAGAGGCATATAAGCCAAACATCTGATCAGCAGCTCAATCCTTTGTCCTCTTCATAGCCTGTGCTCTTCTTTGTCCCTTTTTGATCTTTGAGCTGATCAGCAGCTCAATCCTTTGTCCTCTTCATAGCCTGTGCTCCTTCTTTGTCCCTACAAGTACATGATTCAGCTTAAAGAGTTCTTGCATGTAAATATTAACCTTGAATTAGAATCTGTAAGGCTGGGAGAGGACAAGAGAAGCTTTTACTGCTGAGTGAAATATAGTTAGGATGAACTTGTAACAGGAAGAACAGCAATAGTTCAACTGCTGAACATGCTTCTGGGGCAGGTTGTTTCCTCCCCCACCATTCTTGAAGAGTTAGTCAGGTTCTTCTGGTTAGAAGGCTTTGCTAGTGAACTCAAGATTTTAGTTCTCAAGCTAAGAAAATAGACTAAAGGCTAAAAAAGCAATTCACACAGTGATTAGCAAGAGTCAAAGTTCTAAAGCCAGATAGTCTGTTATCAGTAAGTCTGTTATCTTGACTGGCAGCCTTCTGTTTATGCCAGGAGTATAGCAGTGCATTTGTGTGAGCCCCTGTAGAGCTGACTGATATTTACATCTAACAACTCCCCATCTGATTATCACATTTTCTGCTTAGTTCCTGCTTCAATGGTAGTAGCTTTGAGAAGCCCTAGGCATACATTAATAAATCAAAAACATAAAAGTACTAATCAGACTTTTACTTTTTAAACAGGATCACTCATGCTGAGGAGTCAAATAAAATATAATCTTAAATGTTTTCTTTCATTGCTAGAACACCCATTGCTCTGGTATCTGACAGTGTCTAAAGAGTTTGAATTGAATAAACCTTCTGTAACATGACACAGGAGATTACAATGATTTAGATGGAACACTGGAGATACTTGTTCTGTTGCAAGCATTCACATTACTCTGTTTTCTCTATTAAAACAACCAACCAGTCTGTTATGAACTGGCATATCCAGCAACTGATATCCATGAGAAGTAATTGTCTTACCTACAGGTAGGTTATATCTGATGTGTTCACACTTACACTTATGACTAATACCTGCTTGAAGACAAGTGGTAGAAGAAAGTTCATAGACAGCTTGGGAACTATTCACCTCCAGTTTTAGCCATGTCTGGAATGCAAGACCAGTATTACTTGTCAGAAAGATGACTGAATACCTACTTTTATACTGCAGAGTATAACCAAAGGTCCCACGGTTTGTCTTGTAAGAGAGACAGATGAAAAGGATATTAAACTACACTGCCTGGCAAGTGCAGCTAATTGTCATTCCCACAATTCAGTAAGGCCTAGATTAGCAATGCACTCATCACCCAGTTCAAAAATCCTGTTGAACTATCCTGCTTAGGCTGTAGATTGGTAGAAATGTGATTTGTGTTCAAGAGATCACGTGCTTGATATTGTGATTTTAGTTAAACCACGTGCTTACCTTTTGGACTAAGTATTTCTAGAACAACAGGATTTTACTTCAGGGAACTTCTAATGCTCAACTTGCTTTTCAAGCCCTGTTTGATATTTTGTCTTCTTACTCAAGAGGTGGATTGGTACTTTGTTGAGGTATTAAAGGCAGACTTATGCCAAGGACTTCCTCTATCAACACCAATTTCAGTTTGGAATAAGCTGCAACAGCACTTAACATAATGCAGGATGTGGGACATAGTCCAGCTGTCTTCACTGTATACAACCAGTAATGAAAAACAGGGATGGGTGACCTTTATCTGCTTAGTAGGATAGAAATGCAGCATTAGACACATCAGGGAATACCTCCCTCATGCTAGTTCCTTCCCTAGTACCAGCTACAAAGTAGATAAAGATCTTAGTGCACTAATTAGCCATGTCAGCTACAGATGTTGGCATGTACCATTGCTGGTGCAGGATCACGCCTGTGAAACCACACAGAGAGCTCACCGTTCAGCCAACTTGCCAGCTGCTATTTCATCAGCTGAACAGAACAGTCTGTTCTCATCACATCAGTCTCCTCTGAACCTCTTGGTTTTTAGCAAGAACATAGAAATTCAAGTTCCTGAAAGTGTTTCATACACACTTGAATCACGGCCAAGAGAATATCACTAAGTTAGCAGCTGAGACTGAACAGGTCACACTCTTCAAGTGGTGTAATTGGATTGGTACTTTTTAATCATTCTACTACGCTTTCAAGCATATGATTTCTAATAAGATAATTAGTTACTTGTCAACCCAGCTACAGCAATGGCTCGATTTTGGATTTTTCTTCTGCTTGTCATGGAAATAAATATATGTTTTGCAGTAAGATTAAAGCAGGGGGCTCAAGAGAAATAATGACCACTTTAAATGAGCTGTACCTGATGAACACATGGAACAGTACCAATTTATGAGTGACAAGCATTTAATGATCTTGTGCTATCTGGTTGTCTGAAGACTTGATCACAAGATGAAGGAAACTAGCACTTTCATAGACTTTGATAGAGCTATTTTTCAGCCAGGAACTTCAGTATCCAAAAGTAGTGCCCAGATGTCTAGCTAGTCCACTTTAAATTATTAGTTGTTCTAGGAATAAGACAGCATGCTGCAACAAGGCTTGATAGCAGCCTTTCCCATCTCTGTTCATTAGCTATGGTGACCTAATCATTAATTAATTGAATTAAGAAATCCTTCACTTATATAATAAGTGAATTAAATTAAATACCAACATCTGAACTCCAAACTCTTCCCTTAGACAGAAACTGAAAGGGCATACTGGGATACCTTTCTTAACAGAGAGCTATTACTTTGGAAACTGACTAATTAGATTATATATTTAAATGATCCACAAGAATTTTCTTCCTATCAGCCTTCAAGAAAGACAGCATATTTTGCAACTTGCCAAGGGAGCACCCCTCTATACCTCTCCAGTTTCCAGTTCTGAAGCCTCACAAATTAGTGGCACCTGAGCCAGAGCTCAGCTGTCTGCTGTATTTATTGCTAAGGAAAGCATCACCTGCCCACGGGATGAGGAATCTCAAGCAATATGGCTGCAGTACCTACAGCTCAATCTTTTACCAATATTCCTTGTTGAGACTCACTAAATATACCAAACAACATGGAAGCAAAGCAGCTGTTATTCAAGGCAGCTAGTGTTTACTCAGATGCAACTGAGTTTGAACTGAACAACAAATCAAACACTTCATTTCCAACTGTACTCCTAAAGCCCTCCTGCCTAGAAGGCCTGTTTCTGATCTTCTTGCTTGTTAGTATAGTGAAGGAATCTTGCCAATAATCATGCTTTTCACCCCTCCTTCTCAGAGCAGGAACTTGACACATATTGAAGCTGTTATCATAGGTTATGTCAGCAGCATACAGTTAACTGTCTGCTGCTGGCACAGTTATCCTTCTTTGCAGTTTGGGTATATGCGAGCTGTACTGAGAGAAAATGCATATGTTTTGCACATCTTACTCTTAAGTGTGTCCTCTACTGGTTCACAAATTTATCTCTATGAGAAACAGGATTTTCCTGTACTATTCTTGCATTCACACAGCCTAAACCCATGTAATCCTGGCCATGCTGTTGAGTACTGCAGTTTGCTTACCCAGCCTGATTATCCCATGAGCAGCCAAAAGCCTATCATTAAACATTCATCTCAGCAGTAATTGAAGAGCACTCCACCTACCCCCCACATACTGTGCCTATCGATACACAAATTTTTGTAACAGTTACTGCCACAGGAGTCATTCCATACTGCTTCTTGTAAGAGATGTAAATTATGTTCATTATGTATTCTGAGAAGACTGATGAAAATTCTGCTTGCAGAGCCTACTTGTTGTAGGTTCTTCTACAGCAGTTCCAGTCTTGTTAAATATTATGAAGCATATTGCATAATATAAGGGTTGCCCTTGCCTTCAAGATTGGTTATTACCAAGGCCCCCAGCCCTCTCTTGTATATGCAGCAAGAAAGGCAATGAATACAAGACTCAAGTCTAAAATAGTGAAACAGAAAGATCTGTACCAGAAGTAAGAAAGGATTAACCAGGGATTTTAGAGTTCCGCTACAGTTCTTACAGGAGATGTTCTACTGGACAGCTAATAGAATTTCATAGATGACTGTTCTACAGTAAGTTTCCCTAACAGTAATTATAATTGCACATATTAGAGGATGTTTACACTACTATTTGTGAATCCAGACTATAAAGCAATCTTGATCAGGGTCTTTCTAATTTTCCATCTCTGTGACAGCATATTATAGGGATGCCCCCATCCCTCAGAAGCATACAAGGAGAAGTGTCAGATCGAGAGTTTACCTTCCATCAACCAGGGAAGCTGTTGTTTGCAGACAGATCTGTGATTCAAGCTACTAGAAAACTAGTCCTTACTCATACAGTGACCTTTGTCCCTTGCCTCAAAGCACAAATGACCATATTCTGACCAGGGTACAGAAGAGATCTGTAAGGTAGAAAAACAAGTTGCAATATTAAAATGACATCCTTAGTGCTCCCAACTTTTTTTGTCCCCTCCTAAGAGGAAAGTTTCATCCATAGGCATTTTAGCCATGGGGCTAAAATTATTAGGTGTGTGGCACATCAGCATTAGGATTTTAACAGACTTTGCTAGAGGCATAACTTCCTAGCTGACATTGTCATGAAGCCTCCTGATTGTCAAGGTGAAGGTCCATTATCCTGTCTCTTAGACCTACTTTTTCTGCTGAAGAGATAATCCTCAACTTATTGCTTAAGGATGCAACATGAACTGACAGAACAGCAGGAAATCCAGCTCCAAGGCCAATAATCTGACCTTAACTGGCCCTGTAATGTCTGAGCTTTTAGATTTAAGGGGACATGCACCTGCTATGAAGCTATATTAAAAACTGTTATAATTAATTTTAAAATCACACAGATAATTAGGGGCAAATATCTACAGGGCATTTCAGCTGAGACACTTCAACCTCAAGCACTACAGAGCACATGCAAGGAATAGTCTTTAAGATGAGGGGAGGCTAGAATGGTCTAGGTCTCCATCAGCCAGGGATGAGAAGACCTGGATGGAAGAAGATGCTTTTTTCAGCACTCAACTGCCCAGCTTGTATAATAAACAAGATAATCCTGTTGAAACTGGTACCTCTTGTTTATTGACTAGGCCTGACTCTGTGCTTCATCCAGCTTCTTTATAACCCTGAGACCTTTGAACCCAAGCACAGCCTCAGAATCAGGTTTCTAATGCCAGTTTTTCTTAGTTACAGTCCTCAGACACCTTATTTGATTTGATCTCTTTAACACAACCCCAAGTTGTACTTCTGCAGAGTCCATGCTGAGGTAGTGAGTAGTGGCTTATCCCTCTTTGTGTTTCATAGCAGAAGCTCATTAAGACCTCTTGGCAATCCCTGATCCCAGTGTTATCATCTTGATTCTACTAACAATACATTTGTCTGCATGCAAGATCTGAAGTTTTCCTCCAAAATCCTTGCAGGTTACAAGTTACCTTCATGCTTCTTCAACATTTCTTTTGAGAGAGTCTAACCAGCAAGCAGAATTTGCATCAGCCCTGTTTCCAGATCAAGCTGACTTTCTCTAGATGTGGAATTTATTGCTTCGTACAAATTCATGCTTCTGTAGTGGTCATATATTGCTATCCCTGCCAAATAAATTCCACAAGCATTCCCAGGGTTAACCCAGTTGGTCACACAAATTTCCTTAAAGTGTGAGGTTTACTAGGAAAGGAGAGCATCAATACAAGAGAAAAATCAGCAGGTTTGGCAACAATACCCAACAACTATAGTATATTGGTTCACTTTTACATCATATCTCAAGCTATGGCTTTTTTATTTTGATTTTTGAGCATCCACACTGGATTCATCCTTCCTTGACATTAAGTGCATTTATTTGCTTTCCCACAGAGACAAAGATCTACCTTTTCCATACATTATAATCACCTCCTTAGAGTGTTTCTTCTCCTATCTGCTTGAGAAATAGAGGCCTTGAGCAAGAAGTACATCTAAAGCAGCTACTAGTCTGCAGGTAGTTTAACCAGTAATGCTCTTCTCAATCAGAAAATAGATTATGTAGAGATACTTAGCAGCATTGTAGAAGACATATAGCAGGTTAGACAATCACCTTTACCTTCACAAAAATTCACACTATTTAATACTGAGCTTTCCTATGCACCAAATCATGGTGTTTGCTAGTTAAGCCTCTGTTCTGATGACTCATCTGACATTGATTTAGCACTCTCATCGTCCTTACCTTTGCTACCACTTTGTTGTCCTTCTTCCAAAACAAACCTACTATTAATAAAAATTTCTGCTTCAGATGTGACCACATCCTCACACTATCCAGGGAATTTTGAAAAGCTGGTGGTGCCTCAAGAAACATTGTGCTGGATGCAACTGCAGTGATTCTTTGAACAGATGTGGTGGGTGACCCCCTTACAGAGTGCTCAGCTGGAAAGATTTTGTTTGGATTACAGTTCATGTCTCCACCCTCACCTACCTCCAGGAAGGTCCTAATGGAAGATGAGACAAAGACCTGCTATCATTATAATTGCCTCAGAGGTCAAGTCTTCACAGCAAACTAGAACAGATATCTTCATAATTAATTTTATTTAATTGTATCTGGATCTTAATTTTGTCTATTTACAGAGATGTTGCCTTCCTAGAGCATACCTATGGCCATTCTTTGGCATACAGTGTGCATTCATGCTCTCAGATTTTGTTACTTTTGGGCAGCCTAGTTTATGAAAGTTACAAAAGCCTTCTGAAGGAAAAAAAATGTTCCCTTTTAAGGCAAACCAGCTTAATTAAGAGACAATTTAAAAATTCCCAACTCTTAAAATAATAAAATCATCAGCCTTATCAGTGAATTTGTAGAAAGCACTTGAGGAACCAGTCTCAACATTTTTGAGGAGTAAAACCTCTCTACAGAGAGGTCCACCTGAGGAGATTTGTCTATGTTGGCAACACCTGCATTTGTCCTATGGCTGACTGCACTGGCGCCATCCCAACACTAAGTGTCACCACATAATGGACATTAGACTTTATATATCATCACCTGAGAAGTCAGTTTCTCTGCCACACCAGAAGACTAATTCCAGAAAATTATCAATAGCTACAGCTATCCCGGATCACCCTAGACTGAAGTAGCATGCAGAAATTCACTTGCAGACGGACGAGTGCTCCATCAAAAACAACAAGTACACTCCATCCAAAAACAGAACAACACCCTACTTCGGTTTCACAGCATCCTAACCTGTGTTCTCATTATCTCTGCTATTAGAGAGATGCTTTCATATTAGTTATTTATTATGACTAATAGATTACAGGAAATAGGAAATTTAGAATTTATGCAGTTAATGTATTTGATGATTTCAACTCCGTCGTCTCCGCGCACAAAACCGAATACGCCCGTTTATATTGCTTTACTCTCACGCTTCCCCCGGCCGCCCGCCCCGCCGGAGCCAGGAGCAGGATGCGGGCGGCTTCTACCCCACCTCAGCCGGGACACGCTCCCCGCAGGCGGGGAGAGCCCCGCGGGACGGGGCCACGCCAGCTTCGCCGCCTCCCGGCTCCGCGCGGCCCCCGCGGCTCCTCTCGCCCGCGGATGCGGGAGCGGCGAGCGGCGCGGAGCCGAGCCGCGCCCCGGCCGGCACACACGACCCCTCCGGCGCCCCATCCGTGCCAGCGCCCGCCCCACAGGGGTACCCCGCGCCCCGCCGCAGTCACCCACTGTCGCGTAGCAAAAAAAAAAAAAAAAAAAAAAAAAAAAAAAAAAGCTCCTTCCCCTGGTGACAGCTCCTTCGCCCCGCACCACCGCCTCCCCGGCCGTGCGAGAGCCGAGCCCAGCTCGCAAAGCTCCTTACAGGCTAGATCTGTGCCTCTCCGTGCATGATCCGATGACCGCAGCCGGTAGCCTGACTGGGACCGGGGCCCCGGTTAAATATTCTGTTGCACGCTCGCCTTCAGATTAGTTAGCCACTCACAGCGAGCGATATGGTTTTAATCAGATGCTGGCAGCTGACGACTACCCAGGAATGCGCTGTGATGTTTTTGCTGCTTGGTCTTGGCTACTCCCCCTTATCGTGTCGGTGCTCACAAGCTTAACCCCTTCGAGCCGCCGCTGCGGGGGCGGGCGGGAGCTGAGGCCCGGAGAGCCTCTCACGGGGGGGACGGAGCCCCACGGGGGACACGCGGGGAGGGACGTGGGTGGGGGGAGGCAGGTGGGCCCTGCGGGGGCACGGAATCGAGTGGCACCCACAGATTGTACCGCCCTCTCTATCCTTCATCTCCCCAAATCTGTGACGAGCCGAACTGAAACATTGGGTCAGTGCAATTCAGTTTTTGGGTCACATCGAGACGTGACCTTTGTGCTTCCCACTCATCTTTATTCAAACAGCTAAAAGGTTTCCCCTCCAACCCCCCCCCCCCCGAGTAGTACAGCTGTATGAAAGAACCTCTGATAAAAAAAATGATACTTTTGTCCTTGTAGCAGAATGTTGTTTTCTTTTTTCTTCTTCTTTTTTTTTTTTTTTTCCCCAAGGCTGTTAACCTAGCTTAAATTTATTTTTTTTAAATTTCTGTTCAAAATTGTGCATTTTTGTCTGCACTAATACCCAAATTAAAAAAAAAAAAAAAAAAAAAAAAAAAAAAAAAAAAAAAAAAAAAAGAGAGAGAGAGCAATACTTTTTTTTCTTTCCCCCTACTGGTTAAATACATTTGATAGATATTTCGAAGTGTCCAAAAGATGGAAATATTTAACACAAACTTATTTTACTGACGGGAAGTTCGAGGCTCAAAACTGGTGGATGCATTTGGCAAACATCCTCATCCAAAGCTACTAAATTATACAATGTATCTTGTCTAGATACGGCGTGGTACTCTTATTTTTCATGAATAGCTATAGCGTGCTATTTCTCCCTGTGCCTGAGGTGACTACGAGCTGGTAGTTGTGTCTCGCTTGCCTGTCATCTGAGAAGTACTAATTTTAACCAAAAAGGGCACGAGAAACGTCTTTTTTATACTCTAGCCTAGTGTTCAGAGAAGGACGCGCATGCCGCAGAAGTAGGGAGGCTTTTGCTACAATTAGCAGGTTGCTGGCTACACACACGTCGGTATTTGCAGGATTAGACCTGAATTCCTTGGGATACAGTTATATTCACGTTTAACAATGTTGGTTTTGTACGGCTGGCACTGCCCTGTACATTGTTTTGAACAACTTGTGCTAAACACACACCAGCTTCTTGGTCCTGGGGCAGTATGTATTTTAAAGAATAGCACTTAGCTCAGTGTTTGAGACTGTGTATGAGGTTCACACAGGCTGCCTGACATGAAGGTTGACATTGTGCCTACTTTAAACATGGTGCAGTAACAAAGCAACTTCTATGAAACAGGCCAGAGCCTGGAGCTGCCATAAGCAGGATTATCATCTGTGTTTTGCTCAAACAAACTCCAGGCACATTTCACCAAAATACCTTAACTAGTCACACTAATGATTGCAGATATGATTTATACTATTTGTTATTGAATTTAGAATAAAGGAAAATGCTTTTCATTTGCCAGAAGTGAGCAGTTTAAGAGCCTTTTTGAGGTGCAGTGAAATTACATTTAGTACAGAAATGGCAAGAGGTCCTTCAATATGCACCAGCACTTGGAACATCACTAACAGCCTCACAGGAAAACTTTTTTTTAAAACTGCAAAGTAGTTAATAGCTAACTTGAAAAATTATGGTTTTCTTGGAAAATAAAAAAATGAAGGAATGCAGAAATATTTTTTTGTAAATTGGCTAAGAATATCTCCCTTCATGTCCCACATTGTTGTGCTAAATGCTAAAATTCAGAACTGTTTCATTAAACATATGTAATAGGATTGCCTTGCCATCTGAATGTGGGAGGAATCCAGGCAGAAATCCCCACAGGAAGTTAGTTATTTCATCTATACTGCACTACATGAGGACATGTTTTATGCTTTATGAAAAGCAAAATTATTTATATTTCTCTACAGCAAAACCAAAATCAAATGCACAATGGCTGTTATGACTTTAGGAGTGACCATTTAAAGGCTATAGTAGAGAGGCAGTGCTGTTTCCCAAGATTATGATTTTTTTCTTATATTTTTTGGTGTCCAATTTTACTATTACTGGCATAGGCTCAGCCCCCACATAATGATTTTTTTGTGTAAGTTAACTGCTTTTTGTACAGAGCAGTATCAGCCTCAGCACTTCCCAAACACAAGCCATTTTTCAGCAGGTCTAAAATTATCTTGAAGTTGCAGCTGGAACCCTTCACCTCAGTGAGTTTTTCTATAACTTTCCGGATGTTAACTCTACCCAAACCACAGCCTGTCATTAGGATCACCAGGATTCCAGTCTGGGTGGAAACTGTGGTAGCAGTACGAAAAGCCTCATTGAAGTGCAGAGACCTTTGGAAGACATCAGCTTTCACAAATGCCTTGCAAGTGGTATCAATAACAGTTTGTGAAAAAATCTGCTTGCAGCAAAACAATCTGGTAGCTAATCTTGCGATGGCTTGCTCAGGAATGCATAGTTTATTATTAAAGTAATCTTTTAAGATTTTTTTGGAATGTGCTTCTACAGAGATGTTTTTGCCTTTGTGTGCTTTACTATGTGTGTGTCACCTTGTCCATAATTAAACTTTTCACTGACAGACCTGGGACTTTTTTTTCCTTAAACCTCCCACTTAGAATGCTGGAATTTCATTTGAACTTTAAATACTTCCTTGGAATTTGCCATAAGGTAAACTGTCTGCTCCCATACACTTTCCTGCACTGCTACAGACATTGCAGACAAACAATAAATGACTGAATGTAAGAGAACTTGCAAACTTCTGTCGTACTGTTAAAAAACTCTGACAGGAATGAAGTAGTTGTTCAGATGCTCATGTTATACCTAGAGCATTCTCACTTTGGAATATGTGGGGAAAAAATAATGGAAAACTGTCCTAGAAATTACATTTTCAGTAAAGCTTCACTGCTGACAACTGGAAAAGGTGAAGTATGACAAAGGAAACACGAAGGAAGAATTTGTACTTCAGCCTTTGGACTTCTCAGCCAAGTTTCTCATGTGACTTGGACTTGCTGACCACTTCTTTTTATAAATTCAGTTAAAGATAAAGTCTACAGAGTATCTGAAGCAAAAAGCTTCCTTGCTGTTTTAAAATCTGAAATTACAATCTATAGTTCATTTTAGTACTGCTGTAGGCATATCTCCAGGAAATGCACATTGATAACCTCAATACCCAAGTGGTGTTTCATCAAAAGACCTCAAATTTGTCTTGAAAATATTTTATTCTGGAATCAAGGATAGACTTGAATAATTATTTAATTGGAGGCTTGAGACCCAAATCTGGGTGTTTCAGACAGACTGCCATAGGCATTTAAATTGGTAATATGGTCAGCAATTCAGAAGTGATTAAGTTGGAGAAGTGTAAGAGCTGTTGAGACTCAAATGAGGTAAAACTACTCTCAGTCTGTGCCTTAGCCACTGAAGTAAACCCAATTATTTTCGATTGCATTCAGTGGTATTTGCTAACAGGTACAGCTAACAGTTCTCTCAGCTGCTGACAACTAATGTGTGGCTGACAGTGGATAATTTCCAGCACTAGTTTACTGTCTGACTTGCTTCAGGTAGGAGTACTTGAGGAGGAGATGGTGGATTTTAGGACTAGAAGCATATGCCTTGCCACTGCTGCAGCCCTCCAGCTCTTCCAAAACAAGAGACTTATTGAGTTGTTCAGCGTTGTTTTTTTTTTTTTTTTTTCATATCCTCTCATCTGCAGCCATGTTTCCCTCATGAATTTATCCAAGCAGAAAATACATTGGTAGGCAATATTATCTCATTTGAAAGAGTGCATTACCCCAACCCAGGTTAGATAAATAAACAGAGTATTTTGTTTGGCAGCCATCAAGATCAAGAAGAGCCAATACCTAAGCCATGTTCTGTGACTGTGAGGCTGCTCTTTAAATAGTGGGAGGTGACTTCTTTCTTGACAAAACATGGCCAGAATCTGTGGCCTGATTTACAGTACATGTGCATGTACATTACTGCTTTCAGGAAGGGATCTTGGATATGGTGTGCTTCTTCTCTGAAGAGGTGTTATGTCCAGAAGAGAGGGAGAATTTCAGACCATTCTCCTTGGCAATATTTCCTGTAGGCTGGCTGCAGCTCCTTCTGTTTTTGTGTATTACATATTCTGGCTCTGTTTTTTGAGTCCACAGCTGGTGCTTGGCTTTAGGGCTTCATAATATTTAGCATCCAAACATATGAGCCTCTTCTGGGGTCTAGCTCACTATTCCTAACCTGTTAAATGGAGTCTGACAGTTGAGTTTCTTAGCTGTGTTTGCAAATTCTGGTTAAAATGTCTTGATTTTAAATCATCTAGATAGTTTTACAAACCATTCCTACAAAACACGTCTTACTCCTTTCAGTTAATTGAAACCTGTCTTTGATGTGCTGCATGATTCCCTGTCTATATGTGTCAGTGTGAAAGCTTGTCCTCAGCCCTTGTGATTTGTAAAGCAAAGTTGCATAAATTAGACATTATACACAATTTAGATCTTAGAAAATCTAGAAAAATGTATTAAAATCCACAGGATCTTATTTCATGTAACATAATTGGGTGTAGACATCCTTGCCAATATGAGTTCTGTTGCATTTTCGAAGATTGTCTCTGTAGTTATGAAGTACATAGAGTGAGCAGAATTGAGTCTGAGATTAAATAAATTTATCTGAAACTCCAGGAACTAAACCTCATCTTTGAATTTATCCAAGTAAACGAGTAAGTAACTGAGGAGCCCAAACAAGTACAAACTAGTGCTCGAAAGGTGTCAGCTTAATCTATATGAGATTGTAACATTATTTTTGTGTTTAGCTCATAAATAGTCAAGACCAGGAAACAACACTGCTGGGATCAGTCAACCAAAAGAAGAAACACACACAGTTCTTTCTTCTATTGTTTACACAGAAGCTACTTTGGTTCCAACCTTTTTGTGCTCATGTACTTTCAGAAATCTTCCTCAAATGGTGTTTACTATGTAGGTTATTTCACCTGATTCAGTCAGTGCATTCCTGAGTAACACACTACTCTGAGGCCAGCCCTGGTATATTTCTGTAAGAATACTCAAAAGGTAGCATAAATACTTTCAGAAACATTTTTGGATGAAAATATGCAGTGCAGACCTTTGGACAGATATGATTTACACAGTGTTTTACCTGCTCATCTTCTTTCTCTTGGTCCATGTACCTTGTTCCTCTAAGTCAGAAAAATGTAACATAGGGAAATATATTTTTAGTGAACCTCTCAACATAGAACATAACATTTCTATTATGTAGTCACAAAGCACTTTGCAAGTAAATTGCTTTCATTAACTGAGGTTAAAAAGAGTGGAGTTCAGAGGGGTACTTTATGCTACAGAGTAATTTCACATTCAAAATTGAATTAGAGCTCAAGATCTCCTATAAAAGTACTGAAATTAACCTGCTTGAGCAAAGGCTTTCACTTATTTGCTAACAGTGTCCAGGCTAAATTTTGTTCTATACTTTTAATATCCTCAAGGTACAAGAGGTGATACCTTCTATAAAATTAACAGGATATTTATGGTATTTAGATGTTGGTCATATAATATGTTTTCTATGGAGAAGAATCAATCCTCTTTGTGCACTTTATTTTTCATTAAAGTTTTCTTTTCACTTTATTTGTTTCTCAGCATTCCTTAGAGCTATCCCTGCACTTTTCACATAAGGCAGTACATATTACCTTTGCTTGTTGCTCGGTTCTTTTTTCTCTAAATCTCTGGAACTACACCTTCAGCTAGGATTGTCCAGTTGTTCTTGATCCTGATTTTCTAGAATAGCTTCTTCTTAGTAGCCTTACTGTCTATTGTCAACTCCTATTTCAGGATCTTCCTTTTCCACCTTGTAAATAGCACATCATAAGGAATACAGCAAAACTGCTGCCTCTTCCTTTTTTGTTCTTTTTTAGTTTGTCAGTCTCTGGCATCAGCTCTTCAAATGTAAGCTTTTTACCAGTGTTTGTGAGCTGACATATCTCCAATTCAAAGAGAGGGACAGATTTGGGGACCCTCTAAACTGACCCATCCCTTCCATTCTATGGCTCATTTAATTTATCCTAAATTTACAAAGTTTGGCTAATAATATTTTGTTCAGGTTGACTCATCCTTACTACCATGTAAAATTGTTTGTGTTTCACCCAGGGTTAATATTTTTGGTTTTAGTTAACAGAAAAGGACACAGAGGATCATTATGCAAACTCCTATAATATGTTCCTAATCTATACTAGAAAACGGAAGCTCAGTTTTGGTATTTTGCCTCTGAAAGAAAAACAGTGATTTTATCAGTTGAAAGCCTGAACTGGTCTTTTATGACTTATCTTCGGGGTAGTGAACTTTAACAGGCTATGATTCCTGTTTAATCTGAAATGTTTTTATCATGGACAAATGAGGTCTTAGAGTTTTGATGCTTAGTTTGGGGCCCCTGACCACATCAATTTGTCTTTGCTTTACGCAGACTAGCAGGAAAGCTAGGGCAAAGCCATTTAGTAATTTCAAACTAAATAAAGTTTGTAGGGTGCTTGTAAGATCAGCGTTAGGATATGACTCTTCTTGGACTTTGCTCATTCCTGTAAACTTCCTGTTTGCAAAATTTTTCTTCTAAAAAGTTTTCTCTTGCTGTTTTTCAGAGTTTCATATTTTTGCACATCAAATTACACTTTGTGTTTCCTTTTGTCATATCTGATACAAAAAATATTGAGAAACATTTGCAATGCCATAAGATGATTATGATTTGAAACACCTGAGAACATTCAAATCTTATTGCCTCTCCCCAGCTGTAGCATTCCAAGCAGTCTGGAAGATAAGAACACTGTCATAACTAAAGACAGATGGTTTGCAAAATGTATTTAGGATTTTCCTAATAAATGCAGATTACTAGGTTACTGCTCTATGAAAGAAATTTGGATTTTGGTAGTGTAAAATATTAAAGAAATGTAGAACAAATTAATTTACATAAATACAATTGTAAAAATGTATGGAGTTAAACACAATTTGCTTCTTCTTGGGAAAATGATTGCTGCAAATACTCTAGCTCATGCTGAGGAATTGGCATCATAGGGCATAAGCTACTATATCAGTGATCTCTCTACAGTGCGTGACACTGATTACTCAAAATACAGCTTTGTTTTCTATAAATTGGCATGGAGGTAAATAGAAAAATCATGGTAGACTAAGTTTTTTGTCATAATAGCCACAGAATTCCACATACAAAAAAAATGCTGACAAGAAGTTTCATTTTCCTTAACCTCTTTCCCATACTTACTTCAATCAGAGCTGACAGAGGTTATATTTTTTAAGAGAGGGCATCTATCCAAGTTCTGTCTCATCTCATCACTTGGCAGTTTATAAAAATGATTTGCTTATACCAGAGGCCTTCTTTCTCTTTAGGTCTCATTTGTTTAAAATATAAATTACTGAAATATTTCAGAAACAATGCCTATGTTGCAAGTGTTTGGTAAAAATGTAGCTTCCTTTTCTCTTAGTTTTCTTTTAGGAATGTTCCTTTAAGAGTTACTATAGCAATGCAAATTCTATTGAGACTGTAAACATTAATGATGACTTGGAAGTTGACACCCTACAAAAATATTTCAGTCATTCTAAGTAAGACTTCCAACAGCACTGCTATAATATGCAACTCCTACTGAGAACAGCAGGATTCTGAGTTTTTGAAGAAAATAGTCTATATACTAGACAGCAAAACTGCAATGAAGGGAAAATAATACACTCTAATTTTGCAACAAACCAAAATTCCCATTTCAGCATATTCTGATGCCATATTCATTATGTTTTGGGAGGTCTGTCAAGCCATGTTTAAAGTAACATTTGCCTGCCAAGTCCAAGCTGGCTCTGCAACTCTCTGGAATGAAACTTTTGTTGCTGTTGTTGTGGCCTTTCTTTTGAAAATACAGAAAAAAATATGTGCTAGGTTACATGTAACCATGAATATAACTTATCATGTAGAAAGCACAGAAACAGCCCAACCACCAACCCAGCTAGATGCTCACAGGATATTTTGAGAGGGCAAAATCCAAATTTGGGCTTCACTCCAAATTTGAGAGTTTTAAAATAGAAAAAGGAAAATCACAGGTTTGTGTCTTGAATACATTTTTCTGATTGTTTTTCACAAATGCAGTTGGCAATGAAGGCTGAGGAATACTGATTTCACTTTCTGCTTACAGAGAAGGACTCTCCAGTATAAACTATAGGGTATTTAATGTTCACTAACACACAGCATCTCCAGGAAGAAACAGAGCAGTAGTTAACAAAACTGAGTGAGAAGGCAAATAGTTTCAGGCTATTTGAACATCAGTACATGGTTGTCTCTCCTGAATTAAATATACTATTTTACAGCACAATTGGAAATTTTTTTGACTAACAATTGTCAGATCAAATGGGCACTTATCAAAGAGAAATTAAAAAAATATTCCTCTCCCCTGGGCTTTGCTTTTGTCAAGGCCAAAAGTGGTGGTGCTGAGCTGGAGCTTTCCTTCCCTCTTCCTGTGCCATACTGGAGTCTCTGTGGCTTTTGGTGTTTTGCACCATAGGTTGTAGGCTTGTTACAGGGTGTTGGGAAGTATTTTGTGGTTTGTGGGGGCCCTTCTGGATGAAAGAACTCTTTTACATTGTTGTCTGTGATTGTATGAACCTGGACTTATGGTCCTCTCCAGCACTGTGTTTCTGGAAACTGCTTTCTTTCATGACAGAGTTGATCTTAAGGATGAAATATGTTCCCCTGCTGAGGTTGCTAAGTGTGGACCCTTGTAAATAGAGCAGCTATTAATTTTTTTTGTGTTGCACTGCTCTTTCACAAGACTTAATGGAGGGCTGTGCCACTTCAGCTTTGAGACTCCCCAAATCTGGAAAGTACAAACTGTTAAATTTTGGTTATGGGCTAGAAAATGTGAAAATTGAGATTTTAAATAATTTTTTAAGACTCTTTTCAAATGGGATAAACTCATACTTAAAAATTCAAATTCCACATTTAAATAAATATCAAAAAATTGTAAATAAGAACTTGACTTCCACTGATTTACATTGAACCATCATCTTACATCAGGCCATCTGAGACAAGTATCAATACCGAAAGTCTCTGTTCTCAAGATCTCACAAAGCCAACAGGCATGTGAATCACAGCACAGGAAACTATGAAGGACAAAAAGAGTTTGCTGCAAAAGTATCCTACACAGAACACATGTTTTAGTGACAGGACAAATGTTTTTAAGCATGTTCATCTTCTGCAAGGATGGAATTTCTCCATAATTTGGAGAAACCTGATAAGCAGAACTTGAAAATTCATAGCAAGGTAGCTTAGAGTCTACTGATAAAGCTCGCATAAGGAACATCTTTTAAGTATGTGAGCTGACAATGAGTGATAGTGCACACTAATATTCACAGTGGTTGTAAGAAGGGCCACTGTAGGAATGCCTCTGATACTTTGCTGATACAAACTTGGTTTTAAGCTGATCTTATTAGCCCCCATTTTGAACCTGTTAATCCTGTGCTGCATCTTCCCTCAGTGCCCATGCACACCTCACTGTGTACTGCTCCAAAAGAGGTGTCATCTCTGTGCCATAATATCCTGCCTTTGTCTGTCCCATGTTTTTACCTCCTCTTTCCAACCCTCTCTATGCCCTGAAGTTTCACTATACATTTAAACAATCTTAATACAAGACAGCTCTTATAAGTTATCCAGTTATTTGCTTCTTAAATCCTGAGAGGCTATACTGTTCAGAGTGTCTGTTTGGAGCTTTGAAAATATTTTCCATGTCAGTTTCCATGCTGCTCACGTGTCACAGTCTATCTGTATTATTCTTAACAAGGATCACCAGGAGAAAGAGGTTTTGAAACTATTTTTTACAACACCAGTGTTTTGGGTTTTTTTTTCTTCTGTTGTTTGAGAACCTTTTTCCTATTATCTGGGAAAATGAATGTAGCCTTTATAGAAAAATAATTATTTTTTTCATTCTAGGAAGATTCCTTCAAGGTCAGCTTTGATAGAGCACAGCTGCGTAAACTTGGATTGAGCTGCTGTGAAAACAGCTGATAGATGTCTGGTCTAGGGCAGCTCTCAGCCTGGGAACCGTGTTCAGGATCAGACACCTGCTTTTGGTGTTCGCTGGAGATACATTGCAGATGTGCTGGGCCAGCACAGACTCAGACTGGCAAAAGATCCTTCTTGAAAGCTGCCTGTCATTGCTGCTGTCAGCTGTGTAGTCTGTATGGCAAACACGGTGACTGGTCTCAGTCTAATTCCTAAGAGGTACACCCCTAATTTCTATCATAATTAGCACTAGTCAGCTCAGTTCCTCAGACAGTGGCACCACAGGAGGACCATGATGACAGCATCACTCTTCCTGGTGATGGGTGATGTACACCTGCAGTTTATGCTAAAGGATCTCAATGTATTTGCTCTGTAAATAATGCAGGTTTTGGTTGACACTTACAGCATGAATATGCAACATAACACAGAAACATTTTTCAAAGAGTATTGAAAGATTTATGTTTATTCGCTGCCTTCTTGCATGAGGTGAAAAAAGCACATGCAAGTTCAGAGCAGCAAAAATATCCTGGAACCCAATCACTAGTCTCTGAAAACAGGAGTATGTATCTGAAATGGAGACCTTGAAAGAGAAGTTGACAGGACTCCATATATACAAAAAAGGTCCAGAAGTGTAAAAAAGGGTAAGAGAGGGTTATCCAACTAGATAGGGTGTGTTATCCAACTAGATTTTAAATTCACACAGTGGAACTGACTCAGGAGCCACCCATCTCTTCCCCTCTGCCTGCTTCCTACCTGGATGTCAGGTGTCAGGTTAGAAGACCAAGGTCCCTCATTACATGGCAATTTTGCAGCTCTCCTTGTCAGTGTCAGAATTAAAGAGAAAAAAGGAATGAGGTGTAGTGTGTTCTTCCATTTGCTACCTCTACTTATTTCTTTCCAGTTTACAGTTTTGAGAGAAACATTTACAGTTCTCTACTGCTGTTCAACTCTTGAAAAGTCTTAACTTTTAAACTTTAACTTTTTATAAAATTCTTTAATAATTAATTCCACAAAGGGTACAAATTCTGGGGTCCTATGGCTTGTCTGTTATGGGGAAGTAGCAGTGAGACCTTGTGTTGATTTTCTGCTAAATCAGTACATAGTTGTGATGAGTGATATACTTGAATTCTTTTCAAAAGCAACACCAAGAAAATATTGCAATACCACAGAGTATTGTGAAATCATTAAACTGGCTATAATTGGGGTGAGGGGAGGTGGTGGGTAGGGGAAAGGAGGATTTTTTCTGTTATTTCACTTGTTGCACATCATTTCCCTGTCCTCAAGCCATCTGATTTTGCTGAGGGACAAGAATTTGCTCTGTAGAATTCCACTGTCTCTTTCTCTGGTTTATGGGGTCCCCATACAGACCTTCTCAGCACACCTTCCTCCTTTGTCTGTCCCTTTTCCTGGGCTTCGTGGATGGTATGTGCATGGCAGAATCTCTCTGTTGTGGAGCTGGAGGACCACCAGAATCTATCAGACAAGATAATGGACATGGGTTACCTTCTGTTAGACTTTTGCTGACACATTGCTACAGTGCAGGAGCTGCATTCAAAGTCCTCCTTGAGTTTTTCCCTGCACCAGTGAGGACAGACCTCAGATTTTGGTTCAGGCTACTTAGATCCCACACTTAAATTTGCTGTTTTATGAATGCAACTAGCCCTGGAAAGTGCAGAGTGACTCATGCACCACTTCCAGGACGGAGACTAAAGTTGGCTCATGGAGAAGTGAAAACTGAGCAAGATAATGATGACGCAAGGATATTTGTTCATTAACAGCTAATGTTGACATTACAGCTGTGGCAATATGGGGAACTGAGTGTTTTGAATTTGTGAATTATCTAATTCACTCAATTATATGTTAAATTCTCCTTTTCTTTCAAGGCAAATAGACTATATTGATTTTAGAGTGGCTATTTCCAGTTTGTTGCAAATCCCATTTCTGCTGCTTTTCTGTTTGTGTTAAAAGTGTATTCTTAACAGGAAAAAAGGGCCCAAAGAAAGTAACTATATGTTTGTAAGCTCATACTACTAAAAGTGATTTGATTAAGTGTACATGGATTCATGTGTATGTAGAGAACTATGGTGCCTCTACAGAGATAAAAAAGACAAGTTACTATAGATATACAAGGAAGATATATTTGATAGTATATTTTAATAAGAAACAATGTTCTAAATTGGATACTTCTACCTGCATAATAGGAAAGCATTTTTTCTAATGCATTTAATTACTGACTGAAATTCAAAAGTTAATGAGGTGAAATTTTGTAACAACCAAGTTACATTCTAATTAGTATTTTTTATTTAATTGCATCAGTAGCCACAGCTATGACTTTTAATTTGAAATTTAATTCTAATTAATCCTGAACATTGTCTGTTAGAATGATCTTTCATTTTATGACAATGAAGATCTAATCTGCATTCAGGTAATCATACAAGCATAGGAGTAATTGGCAGGATTTTCAAGGAAATCCTGATAAATTTGATGTAACTAGAAAATAATGCAGAAGTTGCATAAATAGACCCCATAAAAATTAATTGGTGCTATGACAGAGGAAGAAAACACTACTGATCAAAAGTTAATGGGGTTTGGACAGATGTGGTCATCCATTTATGTCTTCTGCACTTGTCTGCCAACACAGTGATGATTCTCAATGCTTAAGCACAAGTTTGACTTAGAGACTGCCATCTCTATGGCTTCTTTTTTTTTTTTTTTTTTTTTTTCAGAGTCGGGGTTTAACAGTTTTAGTGTCTCCCTACAAAATCTTTGTGATTAAAGACCAAACACAACTTGGCACATTCTTGCTAAAGGAAGGGTAAAGCCATAAAGCCATCTGTAGCCTGGGAAGAATAGGGGAACATATTGCATTCTGTGGAGGGTCTGCCTCAGCTGGAAGGTGTCTCTAACTGAGCTGGTCTTCCAAAAGCAGGGCTGGACCCATTTATCCATCACGACCACAGTGAAGCAGTAGTAGCATGACACCTGCTTACCTGTGGCTTGTTCTGGGCTTTGCATGGCTGTGGAAGCTCCTGGAACCTTCTTCACAGATAGCTGGGATTTGTAACACCATGACAGAAGGGCTGCAAATATTCAGGCTTTTTGGTATGTTGGGGATCTTTTGAAAATTTTTCTCTCAGTATAGGATGATAAATCCAGCTCCTTAGACTAGATATTGCTGCAAATTCACCTGCTTTTGCAGCAGGCTTCTGTCTTGAGTTGCAGAGCTGTAGAGATATTGTATTTCATGGTCCACAGTTTGCAAAGCTAAGGCTGAATCTCCCAGCTGTCTGGATGGTTTGCAGTTATAAGTGTCACAGCCCATGCAACAACCCTCTGTGATCAATGGCAAGCAGGAATATGTGTCCTGTAATAGCAGCATGGTGGGTACCTGCAGCTGCACCCCAACCTACACGGCTCTCTTGATGTCAGGGCTATGTTGAAAAAGATAGTAATGACTATTTTCAAGACAATCATCATTTTACTGTGTAAAGAGGCAGGTATCATATGGAACACATGGCATTCTCTTTGAGGTGTCTCTTAGGCACTAACAAAGATTTATCTGCAAGTGCCATGCAGCCTGGATGGTGGCAGTGCCAGCCATCATCTGAGTAGTTTTCAAAAATAGATGAAAGATAGCCTTTGTGAGATAAGTGAAGAAATGAATCCTAATGAACACAATTGGGTGAATCAGATAATCCTTGGAATGATTCCAAAGTTTCAGCTGTTTCTGTAGCTAGACAAAAATGTGTCATGTAGAGTATATTGTATAAATGGAACAGATAATTCTCTGCTTGCCAAGAATCTGGGTTAATTAGACTATTACATGAAATTACTGAGCTTACTAAAAGAAAATATGGTAAGAAAAAATGTTGCGACTCAGTACTTCCTGATGCTAAAAACTTTTTGCCAGGGGAGGTGATGGCAACCACAGCTGCAGGACTAGTGTGGAGTCCAGTTTGCTGCCTCAGGCAAGGAGTACCTAATTCAGCCCTTCTACATTTGGATGTAGCTCTCCTTCAACCAGAAGATCCATTTGAACAAAGCAGAAGTTTCGTCCTCAGCCAGAATGTTATTATGTGAGGCTGTAATGATGTAATTTTGGGGATATTTGCTTTCTATAGAGTGTTAAATCAATCTGCCTGTGCATATGAGGAACTGCTGATTGTAAGTTAATGTGTCTCATGAAATACACTGTTCTCTGTTATCCTGGAAATTGTTGGTGAGATTGTTTATTTTCAAGTATTAAATTCTTAATTGTAAATTAATTTAATTTATACCAAAACCACAGAACTGAGGGGGTTTTTATTTGCCTGCTAGAAAACTGTAGGTGTATTTGTTATTCAGTAAGGCATTAGGAGCAAGCACAGATACTTATAGACCAATTCTAAGTATGTACACTGGATGAAGGAGATTGAATATAAACACTCTGGAGTCAGAGGGCAAAAGTGGTGAACTTCCACAAGTAGCTGCAGAGCATTTACATGGACAAACACCATTCCCAGACATGTAGGCTACTCAATACTAAAAACTATGCATCTCTTGTCAAAAAGTATAGGAATTTATTAGCAATCCAGTATTCTTTTGTGTGGAAAAGACATGCCTAGGGGCAATATACAAGTGGTCTACAAAAGGGCAAAAGTCATGGCTCAGAAAAAAAGTGGCTCTTTACAACACAGAGCACCTGACCAAAGCATGCTATGGTAGGTAGGAGCTAACCTGGGCTCAAGGGATGACTGAAAATTCAGGGTGGAAGGATGAAGTAAGCATAACCAAGTATGTGGAAACTACATGCAGCTTAGAAGATCCTGAGGCAAAAACATAGGAAGGTCAGATATCATATAGGACAACACTGTATACTTGTTCTTTTATGCACTTTCTCAGCTATCTACTTCTACTGTTGGAAACAGACTAGCAAGTCCTTCAGGCTCATTCAGAACTGTGGTTCTTCTTGTGATAAGGCTGGGATAAATGGTTTATGGAGAGGGCAATATAGTGGTAAAAATAATCCTGGGAGCCTGATAAATAATTGACTTACTCATTTCCTTTCTCCTTGTCTTCTATTGCCTTTCCTACATTCCTTTCCTTTTTTCTTTCCTTTTTTCTGAGGAGACAGTTGAAGAATGCATCTTTGCATGATTTATGAAGATGATCTGAAAATTTAGAGTGTTTGTTTTGTTGTGAAAGCTATTTGATTCTTGCATATGAAAAACACAGTAGTATCTCAAGAAGTGTCTCAGTCTAGCAGACTGCAGATCAGACTGGTGCAGCTTCAGTTTTTCCTAAGTCAAACAAGTGAAAGAGGAAGGCATTTTGTGAGAGTGTTCAAATATCCTTTTCAAAAAGATAGAATTGGCAAAACATTTGGGAGAACCAACTGAAGACAACTTCTGATTACAAGTATTTAAAAAAAGGCGAGAAGTATGGAAAGTAAACTAAAAAACAGAGATAGTTTTGAACCATCACTCTGAACAGTGAAATAGTACAAATTTGCAACCCAGATTTCTTAAATTGATCTCAAATGATCCCAATTTTCCATTTTATATCCTGTCAACTGACAGCATATGAAAGTTCTGGACTGGATTAAGGGCAGTCATCTCTTGATTTTGGGTGTACTGGTGCATTAAGTGTTAATTTTCTGTGGTTTGAAGAGAAAGAATACAAGACAGCTGGGATGAATCAATAAAAATATTCAAAACCATGTCACCATGCAAAAGCAACTGTCAGATTTGAAGGTGAACAGAATAATGTCCTGGTGGCTCAGCTCCAGAAGGAAGCCCTTGCACTGCTGCAAATGATGCAAGTAAAAGAAGAATATGCAAAAACAGAGCAAGTGAATAAAAGCCTTAAGGGTTGCAGCAGAAAAATCAGCTAGTTGTAGGATTATGACAGGGAAATGGAGGTGCAAATCCATCTATCTGTACACATGACAACAATGTTTTCAGCCAATGAGCAGATACGTGCCAAAAGGAAAAGACACAGGCTGCAGAAGAGGTCTTTGTCTTTCCTGCTACAGAGGAAGAGAGTAGCAAAGGAAAGCCTAGAGGGAAATGAAATAGTTAAAGAGAAAAGCAAATACACGTTGCAAAGCAGAAATACACTGGGAGCCATGAAAGCCTTGGCTTACATTTTGCTTCTCCTTTTTTCAGTTTCCCATAATTATTCTCTTGCATCTCTACTTTTATTATTTACATGGCTTTTCTGTCTCATGCACTATGTCTCTTTGGATTGTGCAAGAACTTACATTGTGAACTACTCATTTCCTTGCTGGTATATTAGAAAAGAGATTTTTTTTTTATTTTTATAGTACTATTTGGAGTAAAGGAAGTAAAAATATTTTATGGGGAAACACTAAGCTGTGTAGCAAAAGTAACCTCTTTGTCTGTGGGAGACAGAAGCTGGATTGTATGTGCTTCTCATTTACAAATGCCTGTGTTGGTATTTTTTTAATTGGGATATTGCAATAAAATGTAACAGGGAAATTAGACCACTGTAGGATAACCTGAAATGAAAAGACTGCTTCTTTCTGGGCATGACAGAAGCAGTTATGAAACAAGATTACACAGACTGTGTGGGACACAATGATACATTCTTTTTGTGAAAAATTTATTTAAATGAGTCTCTACTGTTGGTGTCACCCCAATCACTGCATCAGTGAAATCTACTCAAAGTTCATTGACAAGCTCCAAAAATAGCACAGTACTTTTGAGAAGACTCCAGCTCGTTCCCTTCCTTTGCTGAAGATATCTTTGCATCAGATATATCTACTTGCTCTTTTCTTCCTTACGTGAATCATCTGTAGTGGTTCTGTCAGACAAAAATATTTGGCAAAGTGATAGGCAGAATGCAAATGACCTTTGCTGTAGTCTGAGTCCTCTCTGCATCGCATACTCTTGTCCAAACAGTGATGTTTTAGTGCTGAAACATTGTATTTTCTATAGCAAGTGAAAATAAATACTAACATGCTGCCACTTGAACTGTCTAGAGAGGACTCTAGCAGCTCTCCTTAAAAGGGGAAAGGAATGAGTCCAAAGTGAGAAATGTGTCATTGCTTTAACACAGATGATTTTTGCATGTGTGCACAAATTGAGGGGGTGGGAATGGAAGGGAAAGAAATTGCTGAACAAATCCAAGAATAGCTTTTCCAGTATCAGAGGAAGATGATAACATGAGACAGATTTCTCATATTTCCTTATTTGCTATTGTGCAAAAATAACCAAATGTTGATAATTGCTTTTGTACTGACCTCACAGAGAAATTCCTTAAAAAAAGTTTCCATTCACTCTTCATTCCACATAGTGCTTGGAAAATAGAGATTGTTTGGGTACATCATCTCTGAGTGGTGTTAAAAATGCCTTAGGCTTTTACTTATGCTGCTATTTTCCAAGAAAGTAAGGTTCAGATGCATAATTAAGCCATGGAATAGTTGTGTGAAAGGTAAAAGCATTACACTGAAAGCCAAACTTAGCTCTACAGTGTAAATATTACAAGGTAAATGAGTTTAGCTGAGGGCAACACTTCTTTAATACACCCATGGGACAAATTAATTGCCGAGTTGTAGTGCAACAAAATGCATGTTTAAAATCAAAGCAAATTACAAGCTGGAATGCAAATCTCTGTGAACACTAAACACCAGATTTGACTCAGACTGTGGTATTTCATGTCAAGGAGTCTACCCAAGCCTAGTTCTATCTTTGTGATGTAGGCATGACCTAATGTAGATACAGATTGAGCATTTAATTGTCCAATACTCAGGACTTCCAACTACTTCTCTTTTCTTTTGTAAAGACCTGAGTATATTTTCTGTACATTCCTTTACATCCTCATTATTTTATTTTTGGTTTGGAACATGAAGTGACTGTGTGTATCGTCTGTATTTGGAATAAAACAGAAACAAACCAAAAATGGTTTGGGGACCACTGTGGAGGGGTTTATATTCAACACTAGCATGCATAAAAATTGGCATAAATACTTTTTTTTGCCTTCAGTGCCATGGGATTTAAAGGACATAGATTTAATGGGCAGCTGCAAACAATTACTATACTTTTTAATGGAACTCTACAATGTTATGATTTTGCTCTACTTCTTCAAAAGCACTAAAGATTTTTATTATTTGGAAATAATCCCTTCCCTCTTCTTATAAGTAAATCCTGTGTACCCAGTTTTTTCAGAGACCAGAGTTTCTTTCTGCAAGACTGGATTTGTCAGAAGACACCATTATGTTCAGTCTTTGTCTTAGAGGCAAGAAAAGAAGGGAAGCAAGAAACAGTTCTCCAATATCTTTTCATTTCTTCTCTCCATACACATTTCCTATTTTTCTAGGTTTACCTCAGTGCTCAGAATTTCAAAGCAATGGAAACTGGATGCTGGCTGGGAAAAGAGGGAGAGTTGTGTACTTTCATAAGGAAAAATTCTATTCGTACAAACAACGTGGTCCTTTCCACCTGAAAGGACCTAACTGATTGAGAAACACTGTCTACAAGTAGTCTTCTGATCATTGGGCTGGGGAATCCATGGTTTAGAACTGAGCTCACAGAGTGATTTCCTGAAAATGTTTAACCCCTTCCAAAGGTTTGTAAACTCCAGGACTTGGGAAATGGATCCGTGAACAACAAATCAAAACAAAGTAGAAAGGTCAGCATAAACTGTCAAGAGATAAAGTGTGTTTTTGGGGGAACATGAACAGCAGTAGTCTGATTCCACACAGAGCCATTAATGACTTGGTGAAAGAGAAGAGAGGAACTTACTGCATTCCAGACATGTCTGTAAATATTACACTAGTCTATTTATTACTCAGTGGCCTAAAGTCACATTATATAGACTATTGAAGGTCAGCAATTATAAAGACTCCTAGTCACTTGTTAACTGTTTGCTTTTCTTTCATTGCTACAGTAAAAGAGTAACTCAGACTACTGATTAAACCATGTTATGCACAGGGGTCTGATAGACCAGAAACAACGCCACCAGGGACAGCAGGTTGCAAAATGCAGATAGAGGAGGGACTGAGAAATAGAAAACATTAGACAGCCTCTTTCTCCTCCTAAGTCTCCCTCTACAGCTGAGCTGTGAAACTTACCAATTTCTGTGTGTCAATCCCTTGTAGACTTTTTCTTTCCTAGGTCTCCCATAGATATTTTCTAAAACCTCTAAGCTTTATTTTACTGCAGAAACAAAACCTTTCAAACATCTATCAAAACCTCATCTTTGCCTTGAAGCTGAGATCTTTACATTATAGCTAGTCATGCAACACAAAATGATTGGCCAGTATTCCACATGCATAAAAGCCACTAAACACACTATCAGATAAAGCACCAGAAATTCCAAGACAGTAAAGATTTTAGTCTTTCAACTAGCATGGATTCACCATTAAATGGTGATGTACACTGAAGGCCTTTCTATCCTTTTACAAAGATTAATGTAATGATAAGTACAAATATTTATGATGTAAGGATGATAAGACAGGAAGGGGTGTTTCAGGTCTTCATCACATGCCCTTTTTTGTTATGAGACAGGTCATAGACACATTATATGATTATTTTCATATAACATCACCTTCCTACATCTGCCTTAAGTCATAGTCTCCTTATGGTGGTGGATAATGACCATCCCACCTGAGGTTTTTTGAGATACCAGAAAAGCTCCACTCTAGTTAAGATTAAAAAAGATACAAGTATCTCTCCAGCAGTTTGTGCCATCCTGCTAGTTAATTGTCTGTTTGCATTGCAAATGACCAGCTTGTGTGTGGTAACTGTAGACCCAAGTTCCTATTTCCCTGAAAACCTATGCCCTTGCTTTGAATTCCAGTATCCAGCTACAATTAAAGAGTATGCTTACAGAAGAGAATATAAATTAGAAAAGCAAAAAAGTTCACTTAATATAACTGTTTATTTATAGGTCCCATTGTGCCATATTGAGTAAAGTAAAAGACAAATTAGAATTAGTGTCATGATTCCATTGGCAGATGTAGTAGGTAGACAAAAGTAATTTTTGGGGTTGCAATTCATGTTTTGCCAAAGATACACTATCTGAATTAGGGACAGTGCAGAGGCTTCTGAGAGACAGCTATCCTTAAACAGTGACAGAATAGTGTTCCCAGAGTGACATTTAGACAAGGTGAACAGGTCTGAAAGCCCTCTGCTTCTGGGCTCCTTCAGGGCTCCTCATGAATTTGTCTCCTCAGTGCTCTTTTGTGTTAACTCGCTTTTTCCCCTGGAAGTGGTCTTAATACATCTAATAAGGTTAAAACATGTAAAGTGATTTTTCTGTAAATGACTTGGGGCTAAAATCTTCAAGAACTAAATGGCACTTTTCTTTAGGCCATGGTTAGTTAATTTGTGGTAGATTGCAACAAAGATCCTCCCTTCATGAGGAATTGCCTTGGGATTCCCATCCCACAAATTAGGTGCCTGCAGACTTTCTTCAGAAAAGATACACAGGTCTTCTGCTTTCTTTTTGATTGGTGGGTTATGTAGCTTTCGTTATTTCTTAAAAAAATGGCCCTGGAGAGGAGATAACATCAGCCATTCTCCCTGAAATTAGGCAGGGCTTTCACCCAGGTGCTAGACATGCAGGTACAAGATCCTCTGGTTTTCATGCATCAGTCATCTCTCTTGTTGCAGGAATAGGTTTTCTGTAGAGGACAAGTGACTGTTCAGTGGAGAAAAAGGGAGAGATCAAGATTAATGCCTTCTAATGAAATTCTTCCACTCACTGTGGAAACATAAAATTCCTGGGAGAAGTGGGGGCACTTGAATCTCTGGGTTGGCAGAAAGGGTTTATGTCTGCTGTAGAAAATATGGGTTTAATATTTTGATTTCCCAGGTCTAGAGGAGGAATCTGGTGACAGGCTCCTGCCAGATTACTCTACCTTGGATCCTTTGGCTGAAAATGAACCTCTGTCCCATCTCTTTCTGACCATGTTTTATGCAGACTCTAATTTTCTGCTGTGTTCAGAGATTACTAACTTAGTGTGTGTGCATGAAAGAAATGTATGCTCATGGGGAAGGTAGAGTGCTGAATTACTCAGAGTGGTTGAGATAAGTGTTTTTAGACATGTTGAAAAGCAGAACTCTAATTGCCTGCAGTGCTTCAGTGCGAGAAACTAGATTAACTACAGATTTTAGATGGTTCTTCTTTTGGCAGCAACTAAGTATGGATTTTGAGGAAACCAGTTGTGGCATTGGAGATCCTCTCTGCAGAGAAGGTAGTGCAAAGAACACTTCCTGCACATTAGCTAGTGGCTTCACTCACTTCTCAAATGGATGCATCTGGCACATTGGAAGCTGACTCAAAACTTTTTATACAGGGCTGCCACACTCTCTCTGGGAGTTTCCAAATTAGTTGTTGCTTATGGGCACAGTAGAATGTGCACAGTGAGGCCAACATTTTGTGAAGACCCTTGCAAAGCCACAGGAAGAAAGAGGAAGGGGAAGTGTCACTTTTTAGTTTTGTTGGCAAGTGTGACTGTTTCCTGCCAAACTTCTCTTATTGCTGCCCTTGTTTTGGGACACCAAGCTCATGCCAGTTGTGTGGGAAGTACAGAGGTGGTCTGGCACCTCCTGGAAGACAGGTTTATATGCAGGGCTATTGTTGTGTGAGAAAACTCAGGTGTCAGCTGTACCTCTTGCTTGCAGCCTGGTTGATCTGCACAAGCTGTGTTTGTGCATCCAGGACTTACATGACACGGACCTGAGGCAAATACAAAAAAACATCTGCAGATTCTGTCAGTCAATCTGCCAGCTGCAGAGGTAATTCAGGCATTTGAAGTTCACTTTGGAACAAAGGTGCTACAAAGCTACAAATGTTTGCAGTTGTCATGAACTAACAGTCTTGTCTTTGGCGAGGCTTAAGTTCACTTCAGTACACAGTTTCATTATATTTTCCATTCAAGTTATTCCATGGAGAAATACACTGCTGGGCTATTTTAAGACTGGTTGCTAGACTCAAACTACTAAAACCACCCGATAATTAGAACATTGTATGATGTACTAATTTCTTCCAATTATCATTGTTATTAGCAAAATATAATCAATGAGTTCTGGATCAATTCTGTGGGTTTGGACTGAAATAACTCCTCCCAAATGTAAAAGCATGAATTCAGCTCAGAATATTTCCACTTTTTTGTCTGTTAGGATAAATAAACATTAATTAAATGTTAATTTGGTATGTGCCCAAGTTGCCTGAATTTCTATACACAAAAACAAACCACTTCAACTTTTGTGATTTAAAAAAAAACAACAAACTTTTTCACGATTGCTTGCAACTTTAAATGTGCCCTTGTCAAACACAATTATTCCTGATTCAACAAAAATAAATTATTTGTAAGAATTAATCAAACTAGTAAAAGAGCACGTTTACATCATGTAGTTTATATTTGCAGAAAATACCTCAAAAGAGCCCTTCCAAAAACAAATGTATTCTGCAAAAAGGAAACAGCACAAGCATCCTGTGTTTCTCAGCACTTCAGCAATACTCATTGCCAACACCAACATCATATACTTTCAGAACCATGTTTTTCTCATTCTTATGCTGTGCCTTTTGAGGTTACATCGGGCAAACTAGTTTGGTGTCAAAGTCCTCCATACACGTTGGTGATGTGAATTTGGATGTTTTTTCTTCCTTGTTTGTCCTTGGAAAAGCAATTGCAAAACCTTTATCAAGTTATCGGTATCACATGTAAAGAAAGGGACATAATAAACCCTCTTTTAGATCTTTTCAGGAACTGAAGAGAGCACCACAACATTCAGGTAGTACAATAACAGTGTAAGAAATCATTTACACACAGAAATACCTAATGGCTGAGAAGTGACAATAAAATGGTTCTACTATGTGTGTGCTGCTTGTTTTGGTGAGAACATATTTTGAAATGCTTTAAAGATCCCTCAAGGATGGATTTGTTTTTGATGTTGCAAGAATCCTCCGTGGCTGCCCTTTGCACAAGAACCTGATGTGTTGATGATGGGAAATCCTTGCTTCTGAGAAAGTCTTGAAAGGACATTTAGAGTGTTTGGGTTGGGATTTTTTCTGTCTTGTTTTGTTTTGTGAAATTAGAGCTTAGATCACATGACCTGGAGAATTTCTGGCAGAAAAAGTAGAAGCTTCAGAAAAGAGTTGAGCTTGCTTCATTTGCAATGGCATTTTTTCATTGTTTTGCTGATTTAATTTTGTTGAAATCATCCATATGGCATTGAAGCAACATAGCTAATCAGACTGGGTAATCATAACAGATGTAGATTTATACTATATGCAAGTAAAATTATCACTAGTCATGAGATGGAAAAGGTGGAAAACTCTTTAAAAGTACA
Source organism: Anomalospiza imberbis (assembly GCF_031753505.1). Classification (NCBI taxonomy): domain Eukaryota; kingdom Metazoa; phylum Chordata; class Aves; order Passeriformes; family Viduidae; genus Anomalospiza; species Anomalospiza imberbis. The sequence continues at coordinate 12,219,292 of NC_089721.1, forward strand.
ATTCTACATTGTTTTACATGAGTTTGGATTATTCTCAAGGCAGAATCATATCAAAATTCAATGCAAGTTTTGTTTATTCAAACTACTAAGCTGTTTATTTCATTTGGGCTAAAAATTAATATATTTCATTTTGGCTGCCATCTCTGAATTGAAAAAGAAATTCCATTGCATTTATTCTTCCATCATCATGTCACACTGTAGTAGATCTACTTCCATATTTTCTCTTTCTATTGAAAGATACCTACTATAAGACTAAGGACTTTAAGAGTCTTCAGAAATTATACCCATGATAGCAGGCAATTGTTTTGAGGAAAAAGAGAAAATACATTAAGAATAACATGAGTTTCTTTTCAAACCAGTACAACTGTGTTTACTTCACAGACTAGTAATGTATTAATACCACTAACCTGGAGGTGTTAGATGTCTTGCTTAAGCGGAAATTTTGTCAGTCACTGAAATTCATTGTCCCTTGGGGCAAAAATTAACTTTGCCTTCATCCTGCACCAATATTTACTTTTTATATCTATAAACCTTGATGTTTATTCACTCCTGTTAAACCAATGTCTGTTCAGTATCTCATACAACATACCATTACTGAAAAGAGTAAATTTAAAATCTCATTTTCATTGAAATGATGTGGTGAGTTGTTTTTCTGTGATGTTAACAAATATTTGGAGAGCTTATTTACAATTGCTCTTCAAGTGCATGCTACAGGTTTATAATAAGGCTTCATTAGTAATATGATTATATTTATGACAGCTTTATTTTTCTACAAGTGATGGAGCATGATAAGATTTGTAGAGAGGATTCTTGCTGTGCTCTAGGGTTTTACAGCTCCAAGTGCCTGTCTGAGAGGCATTTTCTAAGGCCAACCTCACTTAAGTGTGTGTAGCCTCCATAAGTTTCTGTAGACTCTGGAGGCAGACACTCCTTGAAATGGAGAGTTGGACCCTGACCCTGGGACTTAGCTGGAACCACAGCAGCTTTGCTCTTACTCATGGATATGGAGAGCACAGTGTGAGCTGAGCATCTCAGGCTATCCCTAGTCTTTGAAACACCCCCTCCCTGCAGACACCAGCATGGAAATCCATTCTAACACCACTGCCAGCTAAACAAGGGCCCAAGCCTGCTAAAGATTGATGTTCTTGCATCATGTGTGCAAGCAGTCATATTCAGCCATCAGCCTTGTTGCCCTTAGTTATGTGCAATGAAAAAAAAATAGTTTATGAAAGAAGGGAACTACAAAGGCAGTCACAGTTTGGGCTAACAGCAGGACATGGATAAATACAACAGGAATTAAGGCATTTATAGGAAAGTAAATATGAAAGAAAACTGGTTGGAGACTTGCACAGAAACGTAAATATGCATTAGCCTTTAGAGTCCATTCTGCTTTATCTCTTTTGTGATCTGTGTATCAGTCTCTTAAGTACAGAACAAAAAAGCTAACACAGGCATTTAGCATTTTATACAGTTCTCTACCATTGCATGTTTGGGAACAAAAATCTGTCAATATAAACCATATTTTAATGAAACATATTGTACCCGTAGATATAACTAATATTTGTTCAACCACAGATAACTCTGGAAAGGGTTTATTTTGTGACAGTACTAATGGAAACATATGGGGCCGCACTTGCAGTGTGAATCAGCTCCATTTCATTCAGCCATGTATTTCCATAAAATCTGCTACAACTTCTGCCCTTGTGAAAATTGTGTTTTTATTCAAGCTACAGCGAGGAATCCTGTTGAAATCAGGCACACTGTCTTCACCTGTAAAATCCAAAATGATATTTGAAAGGAGACAAGTATAATTATATCCATTTCAAAAGTGGGAAAAGGGAGGAAGATCAATTAAATTACACAAAGTCTCAGGTGAGCACACCACTGAGAGCATTTCCTGCCTTCCAGGTATAGACCCAAAACCTGGCATAGTCACAGAACATTACTGTAATCACGTTGCTGTTTGAAGCACCAGCCTTGTTTTTCTCAGGTCTTGAACTATTTCTCTCCTGTTTTTAAATCGTATCTACTGAGATGTGAATAAATTATGCCCTAAAGATATCTGTATCCACTGTGACTTTTCCACCATCATGTTAATGAGAAGCACTGTAAAATGTGAAAAAATCCACACTATTTGGGTAATTGGAAGTAATCTTGATATTTTTACTTTTTGTCTCTTTTTTCTCTTTTCTTAGTTTTAATTTTTATCCTTTTTTCTATTCATCTTTATATCATTCCCCTTTTTGCTCTCTCCTTTTCTCTTGAGGCTAGCTTAACTACAGCTGTTAATAATACAAGATTTGTTCTTCTAAATATTTAAACAGGGATTCTTTCCAGAAGACAGGAGGAAGAACACTGCCTACAGAGCATGTTGTGCCAGCTCTCCTAAGACATTCCTTGTTATTTTTCAGCAGCCAGCATAATGATGTGGCTGAATAACATCAAATGAAGTAAGACAAATATCCCTGTCTCGCACGCCTTTGGCTGAGTCACAGGATCCTTTTCATGACAGCAAAAGCATTTTATAAAAATCCTTTTACTCAATTAAAATAACATGTATAGCAGGTGAATATCAGTTCTTTTTGATAGATTTTTTTAATGTCATTAATTATGAATTCTTAAGGATTCTGTACATAAAGCGTAAAGTTCCTTGCAGAATTAGCAAACAGAAAAAGCAGCAAAATAACAAGGTGCAAATGGCATTTTTAAGAGGAAATGACTGCAGATATCAATGTAAATTTTTTCAGTATTAGAAAAAATACTAATGGTAACTCCCTTAATAAAATATCTGCCTAAATTTTTCAGTTGCTATACTTCTCTTCTGTTAAGTTACTCTACTACAGGTGAACAAAAAAAAAGTAATGGGAACTTTTGAATCTTGGATCTTTTAACACCAAAGCATGATTAAAAGATGGTATCCCTGGAGAGATATATAGATTTATTCCTCATTTTAGAGCCTCCAGCTAGCATTCTGGCTTTAACATCTTGGCTGCTTCTGTTTCCTCAATACCATGCTAAACTGGGATCTCACCCTGCTGTGAGAGACATCTCTTGAGGTAATGTCTGTGTCCTGCTCTTGCCAGTCCGGAAGAGGAGCAAAGCACTTGCTTCCTTGTGTGCCTTGCAGCGTGCTGGGAGAGTGCTGTGTACTGCAAGGGTGACCACAAGCTACCAAAGCTAAACAACATTCCTTCATCCTGTCTCCATCATGGTCTGTTAGCTCCTGGGCTGCTCTCACACTTCACTTTGCAGGTATAAAGTGGAAATGCCTTACCCTTTCTACTCTCTGTGTTTCATGACTCAGGATTTATTCTGGCTCATCAAAAATGATGAAGTCTCCTTTGTTTTATGAGATCTAAGGATGTTGTAGACATTTCATGCCTGTTGTAATAGCACTTCCATTGCAGAAAACAGTGGAAACTTATCTGTCAACATAAGTAATAGGAAGCTTGAGCCAGTGACTTTACTCCTGCACTTCTGTTCTGTTATTTTGGCCAGTTACTTTTCCTCCTACTGAAAATGTTCCAGACCACTGTAGTAACCTCAAAACCTGTTTCAGCACTAGGCGTTACCAGTACCTGCTTTCTGTATCTGTTACTTTAAATGAGAATGTTATTTAGCAAAAAGGAAACATGATTGCCTCTTCATTCCTCTAATTTTCCACTGATTGGATGACTGCTGTATGAAGTCCTGGAAGTGTTGCAACATCCTGGTTACATCTGGCCTGTTTGCCAGCAGCGAAGCAGGCTAGAGGCGAGTTTGGTGACTCAGTGTTGGGGGTGGATTGGACAGTGGGACTGGTGAGGAGTGAGAATTAATGCTCTGGCTCGAGTCCCATCCTTTGGATGGAGCTGACTTTATATTTTGCTGCAATTACCCCTAGGGGGATGGGATTGGGTTACACTGCCCATCTTAGCACCACTACAAGTTCTTTCCAGGTCCTCCAGAACCCTGAGGAATTTCAGTACTGATTTCTGTGGCACGTTCACGTATGTCAATTAGTGTCTCCAAAACTAACAAAAGAGGAGTCAGGGCAGGGAAGCGGAGGAGGAAAAGACAAGCAAGAGAGCCAGCTCAATATTCCTGCCAAGTTTTGCTGGAGCTGTGTGACTGGCTCTGTTATTCAGGTCCCATGGCATTTGCTGGTGGGCTGTAAGAATACAGGAGTCTAATTATTAGCACCATGGCCATATGGTTGTTGGATGACCAGCTGGGAAATGCAAATGAAATACTAAAAATATATAATTTAGTACTTTTTCTCACCATGGACTTCTCTGACACATACAGCTTGTATTTTGGACTGGAATCAGAGCAGGCTGTGACATCCTCAGTAAGAGAAAGATAAGGAAGAAAAAAAGAATGGGAAAGTGGTGGCCAATCATTCAGTACTCAACATTTGGGTTCAGCAAAAATAGCCATGTTCACCAAGGGAGGGAGGTGATGAGTACCAGAAAATCTGTCTGAATTGTCTATTTCCATTGCATCATCCAAGGTGAGGGCCTGGCAGGCCTATGGGGGTAGTGGCTGGAAGAAATAAGTGCCGGGCAGTGGCGGGCAACTGGCAGGAGTTGGGCAATAGGAGTGTCCTCAGAAGCTGGAAGGAGCCCAGGAGACAGAGGAGCCTGGAAGGGCTACAGGCTGCACTGGGAGAAGAGTCTACGAGGGAGTTTAAGCTCTGAAGGTAGTCTCGCAGCCCATCCTTTCCCACCACATTCCCTACATAAGCAGGTAGCAGCCTATTTTTCCTCTGTCCTGATCTCCTGTGTGCAAAGCATGTTGTAGTTGGATATACCTGTGTAGGGTCAGTGCTCTCAGGCTGCCTGGGCTCTGGGGACAGGTCTCTAGGGCATAGGCTTTTCTCATCTCTGGTCACAAGATCATTATATTTTGACCCTGGTGCCTTGGCACATGTCTTACCTTGGTTTGCAAAGTTCTGATATGTATTTAACACATGATAGAGAACATGTTCATATTTATTTATGTAGATCTGAGCAGATCTTTTTGATAAGTGTGGACAAATTTTTCCTATGTCTGGAAAAAATATTTTCCTCCATATCCTAGTTTCCTTTAATTACCTTAGCTTACTTCATAGTTTAAAAGCAGAAGCATTAGCATGCAGGCAGAAGGATGTCATGGCAGGGGAAGGGGCTTCAGGTTTTGACAGACTCTGCAATAATATTGATCCCTTCTTGACCATTTTTCTCATCAGAACTCACCACATACAAGTTGTCCCTCCATGCCAAAGCTCCCTTGCCTTGGATGTGTCTTGCTGCTACAGCAAAATTAAACACTGTCATCTCTGATATAAAGACAAATTGTGGGTGTTTCAGGCTTATATAAACTTAGGTACTGTGACTGATTGTTACACTGCAGTGGGGCAATGAAATTTTATGCTGCACTTGAAACTGGCTTAAGACCAGTGTCTGCATCTTATAAAAAGCACAGCTCCCAGGATGAAGTTTGCATGACTGCAAATGAGTGCATGTGGGTCAGCCTTGCTAACCTGACTCCTCTGAGGAACAATTCCATCCTGGTGCACACAGGAACACAGCTTTCCTTGCTGTTGCCCTCTCAAATTCTGGGTTTCTGGGTAGAAGTACAGCAAGCCATCAATCTCTGCTCCAGGGTCCATCAGCTTGTCCTGCTATCTCAGCCCCTTCAGCCAACAGATTGAAGGCCCTCCAGAAAGACTTGGTTAGTGTAGTCCTCATCTCTTCCCATTCCCTGCACTTCAAAATTATCTCTCTACCTGGCAATGTAATGGACTGGCAGTAGAGAAGTGCATCTAATTCCATGTGCTTTTGTTCCCAAGACCATATCAGTGCTAAATAGACTCAAGAAATAAGCAAATACTACACCTGATTGATAGGTCCTTGGTGCACTACAATATTGCACATAATTTTCCTTTGTGGCCTGGTCATTTAATCTTTCTCTTACCCTCTTCCATATTAATGCTGATCAGGCAAAACAACTCAGACTGTCAGCAAGAGGAAGCCACCATTATTTACATTAAATTTTGACCAAGTGAACACCCTGATAAACCAGGTCACAGAGGACACAAAGCCTCCTTGCTCTTTTCTTGCAGTTTTCTTGTTTGCTGTACAGGATATTTAGAAATATGCCATTCTTTCTACATGCAAATGACATCCTAAACACTCAGACAAGTTCAAATTAATGTCTGAAATTATTTTAAGAGGAAACATTTGGCACCAGAGAGAGGAGATAGTGAAGATTTAAGTGTTACTTCTTATTAGCCCATTGGCTGTTAATAATGTTATGGCTTATTCCAAATAACTGCAAGAGACAACAGCAAAGGTGATGAGGGCTTCCTAGAAAAGCAACAGCATTTGCTGAAGGAATACTGGGCCCTGTTGTAGCAAAATTAAGTCCTGTAGATTTTGCAGTTAAATAACTTGTGAAGTTCTTTTCTTTAAACAGATAATTGCTCCATACATGTCCTATACTAATACTCAAATGTATCCTAATTATATTTTTGCATCCTGAATTAATTTAGTTTTTTTAAAAAAGAAGTATATAATCATGCACTCTTTCATGCATGGTTACTAAACTTATACCACATTTTCACCTCTGTTGAGCAAAACTAACAGCAAGGACCATAGAAGGGCTGGTACCAGCTGCACAACCTGCTTGAAGTCCCCAAATCAGTGGCAATCTAGAGCACAGCTGATCTGAGGGTCTCAGCTGACAGAACCTTGATGGACAGCAGGGAAATGTTTATGTGAATAGCAAAATAGCACCCCTGCTTTCTCTTCCACCTCTTAGGAGGGCCTGTTGTAGAGGATTAACTTGATGACCAGGCTGAAAAAATGAGAACTGGACTTAGCCAAAGTATATTGCATGATGAAGATTTTGTCACAGGATATAGGACTCCACAGCAGACTGTGATAAACTGCCCCTCAAATTATGTTGTGTGACATATGGACATTGTCCATATTCAGTGGAGAATTATCTTGTTTCTTCTTGCACTTTCATAGTGCTGGGAAAGACTTTGGCTTTGGCCAAAGGTGAGGTAACAAGGAAAATCCCAAGCCTCAGTAAGAGCTGGGACAGTGTGGGAAGTCTGGGAATTTCACCTTGAGGCAGTCCATGAATCCCAGGATATTTTTCAAGGTTTCCCAATGATTAGGGAGACCTCTGGTTGCTGAATACAAAATACAATGAAAAAACCATCAAGCAGTGGCATGCAGGACTTTAAATAAACAAGTATTTTAAAGTGAGAGGTCATCTAAAACCACAGCCAGAAATCTAAAATACAGAGCTTTGTGTGTGCAGTCTCTATGCATGAAAAAAAGCATTCTAAATCTTTCTGTAATTACATAAGAATAACTTTGTTTTGATCTTCTGTCTACAGAAAACTGCCTTTTAAGGGGAGATCTATAAAATGCTCATTGCTGTACATGAGTGAGTAGATGGCTGAATGAAAAAAAACATGTGATTAAGCTTCTTTCCACTGTGCCTAACTCTAGAACATCATAAATACAAACAATTTTGGATCACATCATCATTTGGATAAGTAAAATGTTTCTTGTAGCAATCCTTGCTTTTGAAAAGTGGATTGTTCAAATACACTGTTAAGATTTTCTTTTTCTTCTATAAACAAGCATTCTGACAAAATGCAGAACAGATTCAACAATAATTTCAAAGTTATTCCTTAAACTTTTCTAAGCAGAATAATTATGAAAGGGTGATGGCACCAGCAGCAGAAGAACCAACCGAAAATCAGCATTTGCTACTCATTTGGCTTAATGAGGTCAGAGCCTCATTTGGCTTAATGAGGTCAGTACCATTGCTTAGTCCTAAATTCAATTCTAGAATAAACCCTATATTTATTTTTCTTGACACTGCAAAATTTGCTGTACATTGCATTTCTTGGTGATCAGTGATTCAGAGGAGGTACCCTTTCCAAACCCTGTGTTTCTGCTGCAACAGGAGTTGTCTTTCAGGACTTTCAGAAAGCAGTGACAGTACAGTAAAATACATGACAGTAAAATAGTTGTTGCGTATATATAGAATGATCTGTATTTTGGCTTAGTAATTTCCAGACAGTTCTCAAAGGAGAAATACTAATAAGTTTCTTAGGAGAAAAAAACTTAAAATATACATAGAAGGTAGGTTTTTGACTTCAGAAGATGAAGTCTTTGGCAATTATCCTCATTTAATTATACCAGTTAATGCATCACCCCTTGAAATGTTCCAACAGAATAGTTTGTGCAGCTGCTGATGAATCAGACTGAGGACATCATCATCTTCAGAAAATACAGGTTTTTGGGAGTGTTTCTAAAAATGAAATCTGTTTACAAGCTGTTTCACAGTGCCTTATGACATTGCTGCACAAACAGCTGTGCCAGCACAACTGAGGAGAGTGGCAAAGAGTGGGAATGAGAAATGAATGGGAAGGATATGAATATCTTACATTGACAGTGATGACAAAGACTTATTTTTTTTAAAGATAACAGTTTGACTTTGTCCTTTCTAACCACACAGTACATTGTAGGAGGCACTGCAAGTTAGTATGCAGAATGCAAAGAAGACCTTGCAAGCAGAAAGTTGTTGGACTGCCAGTTAATTGGTTTTGCTAATTTTCCCTCTTCCAGTTTGTAGCTGTTGTGTGTATTTAAATATATTGTTTCAACATCATATATACCTTTGTACTTTAGCAGATATACATCCCCCACTGATCTTTGTCCAGAGCTGGTGTCTTATTTTTGACACCATGTCCCAGACAAGTTCTATTTGTCATAATAGACTGCTAGGAGCTTGCAAAGGTCTAATTTTTATCCCCGGTCTTCCTGCATCGTGATGACAGGCAGAGCTATCAGCATTCCACACTCTGGGGTAACAGGTCAGCATAGCTGCTGGTGACAACAGAAGCCTGTATCTGAAATGGAGCAGATATTAGGATCAGCCCATAAAATATTACCAGATTTTGTGTGAGCCATTCAGACTACTGTAGCAATACAGTCTGTTATTTCCTTCCTATAGTACCTCTTGTTGGAGCAAGAATTACATTAATGAAAGCTGTCTTCAACAGGTAAGCCTAGAGGTGTGACACTAATATAGTGGTGCAACAGTGACTTAGATTTTGAAATCAAATGTACTGCTGTAGGTACATATATTCCTGCATTAAATTCTTGCTTTTATGTACTCACACTTGCACACAAACATATCCAATGCACTTCATTCTTACTGTATTTGCAATCCAAGTGGCTTGGGTAAAAGAAATTCTGTCATGTAGGGCCTGTGATAACTACATATCTAATTTCCACACCAGCTACTGAATATGTTTAACAACTGCTGCTCCCAAATTTAGATCTTGATGAACCCTCCTGAGCCATGTACCCTGCCTTGCCTTTTATCATGTGTGCAGAGACACAGACTATCTTTAATCCATATGTCTGTCCTCCTCACTCTTTTCTCTCCTCTCTCTTTGGCCTAATGTTAGATACTGAATTTTGTCTGGGTTATATACACAGAATAAATGTGCTAGTTCAGGAAGTTTCTCCTTTCAAATAAACAAATGCATTGTAATTCCTCTCTTTATTTGTTTCTGCCTGAAGAAGTAAGCACCTTTTGGCTTCACCACAGGAGCCAAGAGGCTGCAGTATTAAACTGGTAATTTGTTTCTCAGTCTGCTCAAGTGCCTTGTCTTGAAAATGTAAAAAATTTAGCAGAACCACACGGGCTTTCCAGAATGTTTTGACCTGGGAGTAGTATATGAAGAGAGAAAGACGAAGTTTCCAACAGTAAAAGGAGATGTAAAAATCAAAATTGGTGGTGTTGTCTTTTAAAAAAATACTAGAATATTTCCTTAATCAAAATAAATGTTAGTGTTCGTTTTTCAATCCCGTATGCACTCATAATATATAGTTTAAATTCCAGGAAATATGTGTTTGATACATGCTCATAAATATTTTTGTTTTTGCTCTGAATGAAGTGTTGAGCATGATAACAAATTGTTTTTTTCTCTAGATAGTGTGGGACAGGTCTGTGTTTGCCTGGACTCACTGTGTGTGGGAGGCTCAGCCACTCAGGTGGTGTTTAACTTCTTGCGAGACAGGGGCCCCAGCTTCTGCTTTAGATGATATGTGTGAACTACTTTAAAAAATATTTTTATGCAAAACATTCTTTCTGTGGGTCCAGATATGTCAGCTTCATTCCCACACACCTCAGACACAAATTACCAGGGCAGCAAATACACATTCAAATTCCAAATATGCTTTAGTAAAGCACAATGGTTAAGAATGTCTTATTTTCTTTTTTCCCCTTTTTTTTCTTTTCTTTTTTTAAAGCTAGTTAGTGCAGTATTAGGTAGGTCACTCTGGCCACATTCCCAGAATTTAACAGTGGGGGCCTTGTGGAATGCTAAACGATGTGTATAACAGCATTCAGGCTCTCTGTGAGCCAATCCGTCAAAACATTTGCTGCTTTGAAAATGTGCTCCTCAAAAAAATGGGCATATGGAACTTATTAGACTATTTGGTGGAGTTCAGGCAGCAGAGCCCAAAAGAAGCATAAAAACATCTGAGGACACAATTCTACCTTAAGGTAATAGGATCTCTAAACTGTTTTTTGCAATCAAAAACATACAGAATACAGGGGAGAAACATCCTGAATGGAGAACATTTTACATTCCAAACAGTCACAAGACCTTAAGTAAAGAACTTGTAATAGTAGTAAAAAAATAGTAGTTTGATTGCAGCAATAGTTGGTGTGTTTGGTTCTGTTTCTTCAGCAGAGTGTATTGATCCTTGGTTCTTTAACAGTTCAAGTTGTATCAAGGAGCTCTGAGTCGAGGTTTCACAGCAGCAGATTTCTGTGCCTCTGGTGCATTGGCAGAGAGGGTCAATCAGTCTCCTTGGAGATGAAAAAAGACAGTGCTGCAGATGGGAAACACAAATGAGCTGCCATTTTCCAGCACCTGTTTGTACCTTCTTCCAAGTGATTTCTTGTTCCTGTTGCACAGTGAGACCAGAATGACAAACTGAACAAATAACTTAGATTAAATTTTTGCTTTGGCAGCCATAGCAAGGGATAACACTGGATTTTGCTGTTCCATGGCATTCCTAGAGCAGACTGTTACTTGGAGTCCTTCTTTGGGGACAGAATTAGAGGATGGAGGGCTCTGAGCAATCCCTATACTCTCTGCCTTCCTCTCATCTGCTTTGACAGTTCTCTGAGCATGAAACTGTGGCCTGTGCAGGGTATTTACACCATGCTGCTAGCTTTGCTCTCTCCTGCAATAATTAAAGGGACATCCTCATCTTGTGTAACTTCTTTCATACAATTGGGTGTTATAGGACAATTTAGGACCTCTGATTATCTTTTTCTGTCCCATTAGAAGATGGACAGCTAAAGTCTGAGACTTTGTTTTGTTGATATATCCATATTCAAGGAGTAGAGATACATATTTCTCTTTCTATGTGACTGTAATGCAAGGAGACAAAAAGCCATACTGAAGTATTAAAAATGGATTGTTACCTGTAAAAGTAAGGCAAAGTGGTGACTTTTGCTGCTGTGGTATAGAGTGATCTTTGTTATGGCAGTGTTAGAATCAAGAACTGAGCTGCACAGCAGGTTGTGACAGTTGTGCTGCTGCCATACAGAATCTCACAATTATGTTCCTAGCAAGTTAACAAGTTTGTGACCTTTACAGAAGTGATGGACAATAACTTCATGCCACACTGTGCTAGCAAGTCATGCAGGATGTGTTGGGAAAGATTCTAACATTGTAAATGCTGCTTTTTTAATGACCTCTGCAACAGAGTAAATTACTCCAGAAAGAAGGTGTCAGACATGGGACATTGTAATGGTGGGGAACAGAGAGCAAGGAGGAAAAATGAAACATCTTTGTTTTCACGCACAGCTCCTTGGAAACTTCAGTGACTCTTGTCCAACAAGCATAACATGATAGTAGGCAATATCATGAGACTCAATTTGTTATTATTGCTATCAGGAATTCAAATAACAGTGCCCCTATCTACTCTGAAGATAAGCTGTATTGCTTTGTTATGCAAAGGTCCTTGGAATAAGCTGTGGCATCCACAAGAGAACTATTTTTTTTTTTTTCTTTGTCTTACTTTATCCTGGCATTTCGAAGAGGCTGTTGAGATAGAAAAGTCTCCTGGGAACTGGACATTGCTGTGTGTGGAAACCTCTGAAAAAGGAAATTGCCTGTAATGTGTTTCTGGTTGCCTCCATTTCCAGGCTGCAGTGAATGAGTAAATCTAGTTAAACTGCAAATATACTTCCAGATCTCTCTGCCACTGATTTTCCCACCTGAGAGAAATCAGTCTACCACATTCAAGAACTGAATTTTCGCATGGCAGGAGTATGGCACTGGAGGAACAGTGAAAGAAAGTAGCCCCAAAGCTGCCTGGATAGAAACTTCAGAAGTGCTGCACTTTGGCCTTCTGCCATTACTTTTGAAGTCAGGGACTTCTCCCATTGTGTTAGATTTTAACAGAGTCAGAACAATTTAAACCCCTTTAAAAACATCTTACCCACTCTTTTCAGTGCATGGTTGTATTGAGTCAGAAGATTTAGGTGCTATAAAGAATTGTGGCATTTTATAAATCCAGGAGGTGGCCTCTCTGATGTGTTCACATTAGCCCTGTACTTTTAGGGTCCCCTTGATTCTCTTCCTGACACAGTAAGATGCTACAGCTAAGCCACTGGTATTTCCTTATTCTGAGTCCCACACTGGTAAAATGCAAGGAGGGACATATGACAGAAAGGCAGAAGCAGAATTACCTCCAGTAGCTGCACTGCCTGCAGGTCTCCTGGGGTGGCTTGCAGTGTGTCATGGAGGATGGTCTTTTCCTTTGTGCTGTCTCTCTTCTTTTGACATGAAACACTGTGCTCACAGTGCTGTGAGAATTTTTCTGGGAAGGTTAGTCATGTAGCACTGGGTTTTGTTCTTATGGCTGTGTTTCCAAGAACAAAATTGCTGTTTGCTCCTCCTCTCTGTGTGTGCTGAGTACAGCATCTGGCTTTATGTCACTGCCTTATGGACAGGTTTTCTTTTTTTTTAGTGTAAATATGGGTTCATGTTCAAGGGATTTGGCTGTCACACCTCTACTTAAATTACCAAGCTTTATGAATACTTTGAACCAAATAGGATTTTCTTAAGTCTTACTGGTTTAGTACTCAAAATTCGGTCCTGGAGTAACTAAACAAATGAAATGTTTTATATTGAGATCTGCCTGTATTCTGTTCTCTGTTTTAAATGGTATCTATTGAGACATTAAGCTTTGTTCCGCCCAAGTTATTTTATTTATATAATTTTAATTGATTTTATATTGGTATTCTGCAGCTACTTCCAAAGGGATTTGTGCCTGGAAAAAATAGAAAAATGAGCCATGTAAGTCCATGAGAGAGGTTATAAAATAAACATTATACCATGTGTGGGGTAACATTTTTACTGCAAGTGGCTGCTCTCACTTTTCTGGCACTTAAACACACAGCCATCTGTTTGAACACTGTTTGAAGTGGCTATATTCCAGCATTTATGTAACTTGCTTGTAGAAAGGAAATGACATCACTTAGTTTCCTGAAGAATATTACCTATGTCAGAACTGAGGAAATAAAATCTACAATAAATAGAATATGTATTTTTAAATATTTTTTCCCTTTTCCAGTAGGACATCTCTCCATACTGTTCTGCTCATCCCTTCAAAGCCCAGGAAACCCCATTAATTTCACATAGATTTCCACACACACTACTATGAGCAGGCTGCAAGCCACTGTAATTTACATGTTACATTGATGAAATGAAATCTGGCAAGACAGGAATGAACTGATACAATGACAAAGCCTGCAATGTGCCTTCATGTACAGATATAGGCATAAAATAATAACAGCAATTTCATAATTAGACTGTGTGAAGCTTCAGCATTTTCAAGTGACCACAAAAGTGCAGCAGCTGGGAAAAAAGCTGGGAACTATTTTATGCAGTTATGAACCATACGACAGGACCTGAGGAACTGGCATGAATTGTGTTAGCAGAAATTTCGTTTGGCTATCAGGAAAGGATTTTCCTCCCAGATGGTGGCTGGGCACTGGAACCTGCTCCCCAGGGAAGTGACCACAGCACCAAGCCTGCACAGTTCAAGGACTGTGTGGACAGTGCTCCCAGGCCCAGGGTGTGACTCTTGGTTCAGGGCAGGGCTTGGACTCCATAATCCTTGTTGGTCCCTTTCAACTCAGCATTTTCTGTGATTCTGTGATATTTGCTTTTAAATGTAAAGTTAACGTTATTAGAGTCTTGATGAAGGCTGCATGTGTTATGAGACATTTGTTTTAAATCTTTGCCAAGCTATAAAGTTTCTCTACTGGTAATTTCAACTGAGCCACGTTGAGTTACATCACACGAGGGCTTCATCCTACTCTGTTGTGCCAGGAACTTTTAAAAATTTGTCCTAGCTGATAATTCCTGTTTTGCTGTCTGCTTTTTCTACAGTAAGTTATCAAGTGAATTAAGGACTACTGGATCACCTAGCTAGCAGTCCAAATAAAATAAAAAGGTCTGTTACTTCTTAAAGAGAATTTTGGCTAGAGTTTGCTTTTTAATTTCTTTGTGTGATGGATATTGCAAAATAGACAAGTCGTATTCCTAGAAGGCCAACTTTGACTGGCAGAAGTTTCATATCACCTTTATATTTTTTAAGGTACTTCATGTTTAACACAAGTATAAACTAATGGCAAACAAATTGAAATTTTCAGAAATTGTGTTATTTTCTATGCTTGACTGTTATTTATATAAATGCTTATTCAATACTATTCAGAGTGTCCCATAAATTACAGTGCAGCTGGACTTTAATTTGTCTTTATTAAACAGATTTGGGCTGCCTATTCTTCACATTCCTATACTTTTGAAAGTTTTTCATAACTGAGTCATTATTCCTCTCAAAAGGAAATGAGAAGAAAGGTTGACCAATGATGACCCTTAATAATTTATGGACTTGATATAATCTTCTAGTTTATGACTGGCCTTGAATATTCCCCAGAATATATTGAAATCTGAGAAGCCCCTCCTATCCACTTGAAAACGAAAATATTACTAATCTTTGTGCCTACACAAGGAAATTAAATATCCTTAATATCAAGGTAGGGATACATTTTAACTGGGGATATTGTTTAAAAAACTATGGCATGATATTATAATAGTAATAGGAAAATCTAATGTAGCTAGTAATGTGAGGAACAAAGAACTTTATTTCCACCTGATTATTTGTACAGATTTTCCAGGCTGAATCAATCCAATCTGAAATTAAATGCTGAATTCAATGATTTTTTTTTTTTTTTCTTTTAATAGATTAGCTTACTGTAGGAGCTGAGACCTCTGTCTTGGTGAGTATTCACAAATAAAGTTAATTTTGTCAATGACTTCCTGAATGCCGATATTTACCTAAATCAAAGGATAACTGAACATTACTGTGAGATTATACTGAAACTTGCTATTCATTTAGATAGTATTTAGGGCAGTGTATTAGAAAAGAACAGTTTGAAATCCATTAGTTAGAACCAATGTGAAAATACAGTGATTGTTGCGGTGAATTTGGTATTACAGATTCCTAGCTTGGAAGTACTCAGTAAAATTAGCATTCCTTGCAGATGTCAATTGTATTCCTATAAACTAGCAGTAAGCCTGTTAAATCACCAATTCTCCTAAATCCTTTGGTTCTGAAAGGTGGTCATATTCTAGTCTTAAGGGAATGTCTGAAAGTATGAACGCTGGTTTGACCAAACCCCCAGAACTGAATGGCTGGCTAAATATAAATCTCGGCACTTACTCCGGGTTATAAATATATGTAGGTTGGCCTACTGAGTCTGAAAAAGCCAGATAGGATCAATGAAATAAGATCTAAAAAGTTCTTCAAAGACACTTGTGCAAATGAGTGTAATCTGTAGACATGTAGACTTTTATTTAAAGTAGTGAGATTTAGAGTGAAAACTTTGCTCTTCCACCTAATATTTACACTTTTTTTGCTAATTATAATTTCTTAAAGTTCCATTTCTCTTTCTAGTGGAAATAATTTGTGCTTAGTCAAAAGATATCTCCTTTGAGTTTCCCAGTTGTTAATTGTAGTTATGTGTCTGATTTTTAACTTCTCCAAGTACCTGTTTTTGTTGTGGAACAACATGAATGATTACAACATTAAATTATGTAATCCACTGGGACTCAGCACATTCATATTGGGTATCTAAGGGTATCAATGCATCTGCTTTTGTAGGCTTGGCTAATTTTAAATTTTTACTCAATAACAGAAACAGAAAAATGAAGCAAAACAGAATGAAACAAAAGAAACAAACCAAATAAAAAAACACACTCACAAAAAATTTGAACCAAACCAAATAAACACAAAAAACCCCACAACCAACCAAGCAAACAAAGCCCAAAAATCTGAAGACTTCCCTGAAGTCTAAAAACATATAAACTATGAAGAAGTCAATTAGCATTTCTTGACCCTAGGAAGTTTTTGTAATTAGAAATATAAACATATAATTTTCTTGAAATTGTTATAGTCTCTTCAGAGGGGGAATGCCTGAGCTTATAGAAAAATGTAAAACATTTTTGGCTTTTAAACTTTTTTCCCAAAAGAATCCAGGAAGAATTGGTGTCCCTCAGATCTCCCGCTGCATTGGAGTCCTGGCTAATAAGTGACCTTAAAACTGAAAGGCCACAGAGGAAGGATTTTGATGATGCGGGTTCAAATTTAATTTATGAATCTTAGAGCTTAGTAAGTTGTCAGCTAATGCGTAGGAAGTGTCCAAACCCTAGGATGCCTAGTTTAACTCTGCCACAGGGCTTCTGCAGCTTGGTGTGTGCCTGGAGAGCCCTCAGTAGCACATGGCTCCAGCTCCCTAATAATATCAAAAACTTGGCTCCCTAATAATATCAAAAATGTTGATATGATCTTTCTTAAAAGTTTGTCTAAGAACAGAGAGTCTCCAGAGCCAGCAGATAAGCTGGCAGGAAACAATGCAGACTTTTAAAAAAGCCTTTCCAATATATTTGGCAGGAATAGTTGTTCATGAAAATTATACCATTTAAAAAAAGTAAACAAAAAACAAAAATAATGTAAAAAAAAAAGGTGCACCATTAGTATATCTTCAAGACTTCTGTTTTTATTTCTAAATTACTGGTTTTAATTGCAAAAGTACACAATATTGAGGATTTTCTGATAGATTCACCTCTGCTCTCATTATTATGGTTATGGTCACAAGCTAACCAGGCATTTAAGTAAGGATTTATTCACTCTAAATTCTCAGCATGGATACGTTCAAGACATGAAAATCTATTCTATGGGAAAAAGCCTTATTCTTAATAGTATCAGAGGAATACTGGTAGAATGAATTAACTGTATATCTGAAAATGGGGAATAAAATATGACAGTAGGGTAGAAAATATTAAATGAAAGTATGAATGCCTAACATGGTGTGGGGTGTATTTCCAAGCAGCATAAACTGCATTTCTACAGTGCTAAATAATTTAGAGTTTTCTGTAAGAACATTTGTGGTGTGGAGGACTTAGTATTTTTAAGTTTGATTTAAGCATGGGATGAAACCCCTAAATGCCAAAACTGTCAGTGAAGAAGAAAGTGTCCTGGACTTCCAGTGCCAGTGTCAGTCCTACATGACAGATCCGGTTGTGAGGACATGGAAGTCTCACTTTTTACCTTGGTCACCTGTAAAACCATCCAGCTGGAGAAAACATTGTTATGGGAGGATGCTTGTGTTTGAAGGCCTCAGTTTCCTAAATGAACAGGTCCCTTCCCTGCCTGTTTAGTTTGTTTGCTGTGGGATGGGACAGTTGTTGCAAAGCCATGGTCGTGCCTGCCTCACCATCCTCTCAACTCACCCCTTAGCACAAAGTCACCAGCCTGTCCAAACTGTTCCTGGAGAATCAGGGAATGTCTTTGGAAATTTGGCGGCTCTGAGGCTCTGGAAAGTGCTTTTGCCGGGTTTTTCTGGAGCAGGCAGGTGATCTGCAAGGAGTTGGGTGAAATTCTCAATGTCTTGCTCTAAGGGAATGAATCGCTTGTGTTCTTATTTGGATTCCCTTGGAACAGGAACAAAACTGGGTTTGTAGCAAGCTTTATGAAACCATAAAGTCATTTAGGTGGGGAAAGATCATCAAATCCATCTGTTAACACAGCACTGCCAAGTTCACCCTTAAGCCATGTCCCTTAGCACCACATCTACAGGTCTTTTAAATATTTCCAGGGATGGCACCTCCACCACTTCCCTGAGCATCCTGTTCCCATGCTTGACAACCTTTCCATGAAGAAATTGTTCATAATATCCAATGTAAACCCACCCTGGAGAAAATTGATGCTGTTTCCCTCCTCACTACAGTCTCCTTTCAGACAGTGATAGAGAGTGATAAGGTCTCTCCTGAACCTTCTCTTCTCCAGGCTCAACATCTCCCTCAGCTGCTTCTTATCAAACATGTGACCCAGACACTTCATCAGCTCCATTGCCCTTCTCTGGACTTACTCCAGCACCCCAATGTCTTTCTTGAATTGAGTGGCTCAGAAATGAACACAGTATGGAAAGTGCAACCTAACTAGTGTACAATGGGGAAAAATCCCTGCCCTGGTCCTGCTGGCCACACTATTGATGATCCAGGCCAGGATGCCATTGGCCTTCTTGGCCATCCTGGCTCATGTTCAGGATGACTTTTGCCCCAGAAGGCAAAAGTAACCCAGGTTCTTGTTAATAAATTCCTTGAGGTGTATTAGTGTGAAATGACATTGAATGATTGCTGTTTACAAATATATATACACATATGCATATATACACACACACACATATATGTAGGGTTTATTTTGGAACAATTTGGTTGCAATGAAAAGCAGGTATGTAACCTTTCTGGTTGTTATCTATAGTGATATAGTAATACAAAAGCATAAAAACAGCACTTAAGGAAATATATTGAAGAAGAGAAAGAAGGAAAGAATGGGTAAGAGTAGAAAGGTGTACAGTCACCACCCGTGGGTCCAGTGATAAGACTCAGTTGTAGCAATTTCATTGGCCAAAGTGATGGTCACTGTCTTAATCCAGGGGTGGGGGAACCCCATGAAGCACAAATGGGTTAATATATACTCAGGTTCAGGTGGGAATGTCCATGTACTTCCCCTAGTGAGGGGACCTTTCTATTCTCTGGTGGAAGTCCTGAAGGATGAATTTGGGGGCACTTTGGAGAGTTTTGGTGGCGTACAACTCCTTCTAGGACATGAAAGCCACCTCTCAAGTTGATGTAGTTAAGTCAACTATGCCCTATCAGAAGGATGAATTTTCTCAGGCCAACCTGTGATTGTGAATATCTCCGTGAATGTGGCTGGCCTTCCCTGGGGGTGGGGTGGGAGTCTTACAACTGAGCCTGATTTTTTGTGAGGGAAGGCAGCTGGCATGATAAAAGACACTATTCCTTCTCTGCAGGGCCTGCCTCTTTTCTGGCTTGGAACCTTCTCTCTCCCTTGTGTGGACCAGAGACTTGCCTCTACGTGCCCAAAATCTCACATTCTCCTCAGGGGCTGCAAATCTGGCCTCAGCAAAGCACCCTGCCACGTCCACAAATAGGCAAGTCTTTTGTGTCATTAACCATTAACTTTTCAGTCTCTCACAGTCCATTTCCATCAGACAGCTTTCCAGCCCCTCTTCCTTGTGCAATTTGATATCAGAAAAACAATCACATTTTAACACCATCACCAAACACTAAACAAAACATAATAATTGAGATTTTTTATCTGATTCTTGTGCTTGTTCTCCTTCTTTATTGACTATTTAGAAAAAAAAAAGCAGTAGAAAGAAAGATGTGGTAAACATCTTTCTGATGGAAAGATGTGGTAAACATCTGCAGAAAGAAAATGTGATAAAAATAAATGTAGAAAAAAGCAAGAAATTAAAAACTCTGGTAAATTTCTGGGTTCAGTAGGGTCCTCCAGGAAAAACACAAAGAAAGCATTTTTAAATAGTTCTGAAGAACTTTATGCAATTTTCTTGAAGTAGTGTTTCTCTGAAAACAGTTTAGGCAGTACTTACTTCACAGAACAGTTTCTAACTTTACACAACATTTGATCACTTTGGCAACGTGTTTTCCATTGTCAGCCTTTCAAAACCAGCAATGCTGGCTTCCCTTTTATGCCTGATCTGGTGTTCTTAAGTCATAAGGTACAATTAAACATGCAAATGTATTTCTTTGTGAATTAAGTATATTTCAGTCTGTCCAAGCATGATCAGCTAGACACGGAAGTGCACCTTGCTGTGTTTTTGAGAGGGGTGAGGTATTTCACAGAGCTCTCTTCTGCACTTTACAAAAGAACTGAAATTGATCTACACATAGGATTGGGAAAGAATTCATGTGATGCCAGAACTTACTGCAAATTCTTATTCAACATCTTAAATACTGCTTACAGAGTTGAAATATCCTTTACTCTAACACCAGAGTTCTTTCTATAAGTAGCTTTCTCTTAAGCTACTGTTGACTTAACCCATTCTTCCCCTTTCTGCGGCCTACGTTCAAGCCCACTTTGGGCTGTCATTTTGGTAAACCTGACCAAAATACTGCATATAGCTGGAAAAAATCACCCCAAACATCAGGGGCAGAACTGTGTAGTGGGTTATTTTTCAGCAGGATCTACTAAAAAGTGTTACACAGATGTTTCTGAGGGACAAAGCGGCAGGGACTTCTGAGAAATTAAACTTCATAAAGACTGGCAGTGAAAATTGGCCTCTAATATATATAAAACTCCTTCCAAATCAAAATGCTCTTTCCTATGGGAAAAGTAGCAGCCTTAGTGGGAAAAAAATCCCATTTACACAGGTCAAATAGCATTTATAAGTCCCTAGAGGAAGATAGATTGTCACCTCTGGAAGCGTTGGAGTGTTTGGCCGAGCAGCAAGTCCCTGTGTTCCTGCTGCCCCCAGCCCCAGCAGTGCCAGCAGCCCACACACCAGGGCCCCTTGGCTTCACAGCACAGCTCAGAAGGGTATTTATTCTTCTGTGGGCTTCAAAAACAGGAAGTAACATTTCAAGCAATTGCAGATTTGATGTGAGCCCGTGGCTGGTCCCTCTGCATTGTCCCTGCTTTCCTGTTTGAGCTTGGAGGAAGTGGCCAGAAGGATAGGGGGAAGGGAAACCTTCCTATGATGCTTCTGCAACTGCAGCCTACATTACTTAGGGGAAGAGTAACAAAAACATATTCAAACCCTTGCCAAAGGCTTGCAAGAAATATTTGACATCTAACCTTTTACAACAAGTGGGAATTAAAGGTTAAATCACACACAATCCTAGTGTTTAGGAAAAGGATATGTTTATGTCATCAGCTTCTGTTGAGTTGTAAAGAAACAGGGGAATGGGTTCTGGCTACCAGGAAAATACACGATGGCTACTATTTATTGGTTCTACGTATTTATGTTTTCACATCCAAATGCCCACTTCAACTCAGGTAGCTGAAGGGGAGACAGCACAGGGTGGACACAACTGACTACTTGCTTTGCCTCTGTGCATCTAGATATCAATTATTCCCCAAATATTCTAATTTCCCATGTAGTATCACTTCTTTTGTGGAACTGCCATGAATCTGACAATCAGCATTTGCCATTGCTCTCATGTAATTTATGGAGCAAAAATCTATACTAGGCATGTGTTTTCTAAAATAATATATTAGTATTCTCTAAACTCAGTGATGGAAACACCGTTTTTATTGTGAAGTGCCAAAAAGACTCCATAGGCAATGTCACTCTATATAATGCTAATACTTCAGCGGTTGTAATTCTGGAAAAGTGATTCTACCAGCCTTTGCTTCTTCAGTCAGCTGAAAAAGTAGCTGAATTCAGGAGGAACTGCTCCATGAACTCAAAAAAGAATTTTTCCCACTAAATTCTAACACTTGGTAGGAATTTACCCAACAAAGACTGATGACCCTCAAGAAAGAAAATCAGTCATCCACTCCTGTGGTAATGAATATAATTTGTAAGTTGCAACTTTCTCTTGGTACAGATTACCCAGCCATTGGCAGGGATCTGTCTCACCTAACTTTGGCAGTTCAGAACTGGAGATGTATGGGACCTGTTGGAATAAAATTCAGCTCATATACCTTTTTAGATGGATAGATCACTGATTATAAAGGGAAACTATACAAATGCCTCATACTAAATTTCTAATTTGAGATGGCTATTGTAGGGTAAGCAGAATCCTGCTGTGAAAACTAAATGTTCTATATTTTGCAGAAATAAAATTAAAAATAACTTTGGGAGACAAATTAAAGGTTAGTATTAATCCTCTGTGAATGGGCCTCATTCATTAAGAAGAAATGCAACACTGCATAATCATTCCGAGTACTCGGTCTTATGTGCCAGCAAGTTGTAACATGAATATAAACATTGTGCTGGCAGGGCAAGAGTGACTTTTGGAAATTTTCCTTTCAGAATAAGCAAAGCTGCCAATATCACCCACAGAAAATAATAATAATAAAAAAAAGAGTAAAAAAAAAAAAAAGTAGAACAATATATCAAATAAGTGTTCCAGCATGGGCTTTTCTATTCATATTATGTCAGGGTAGCAATTATTGATATTTAATTTAGTAAACAGTATGCCTTGAGATGCAGACATTCTGCCAGTAGTCCTCATTTATAAAATTGAACAATCTGGAAGTTATTCTAGGATATTTGATTATTTTATTTTTAGATAAGTCCTTCCTCATTGGTGGTGTTGTGTTCCTTACATCACTGTTAAAAATATTTCCTCTTAATGATTCTATTTTTCCTGCAGTTAAGCAGTTGTGATTTGAGTCTCAAAGGTCAGAGGCAAAGACAGAACTTAAAGACCAGATCCAGAGGCTGGACAGAAGGAATGAAGATGGTCCTCACTGACCATCTTCTACAGACCATTCTTTCCCTATATTAATGCCTTTCCCCTATGCTCACTGGGTCAGCCCATCAGTAACATGCTTAAGTGCATGAGCATCAATGTCACTGTGGTATTAGTTGTCACCTTGCAGTATTAAGAGTCAAGTCTTCCACAGAATGGGGGAATTTGAGCTTTTCCGTCTGGTATTTCCATTTTCTTCTCTCATACCCCTTCTGAATTTCACTTGTGCTTCTTCAACTTACTATTTTGCTGTTCCTTCAGTAGGGAAGAAAATTTAGGATGCTTGCCTAACAAATAAGATATCAAAACTTTCCTCCAAGCTGGACGAAGAAGTTGTGAATTTGTTCTACACCCTGCATGCTACTTTAACCACTGGATTTATGCAGGGTGGAAGAGAGAGAATGGGCAGAAGATATTGAAAGAAAATGTTTTAGAAATTATGCACAAAACAAAATTGAAACAAGCAAATTAATGTACCTGTTGTCAGACAGACCCACTAGTTACATGGGCAAGAACTCCACCTTTTTCTTTCTATCACAAACTGACCCCTCAACATCCTTCATTCCAGGTGTTAGTGTTGTAGTTGTGGGGTTTTTTCTTTCCTCCCTTCGTTAATCCCTTACAGCCACTCAGAGGAAATGGGAGCAAGGTGAGAGTGCATGGCAAAGGACACTGCTCACTGCAGATTTGAGTCTCTGTAGATAGGCATTTATTGGCTAGACTCAAACTGCTCCTGCATGGACCATCTCGCTTCACTGTTTACTCTTAGAGGCCTTGATAAATATTTTACATTGCCAAGAATGCAACTGTTAGTAAACAAATAAATAAGTTTTAAATACCAAAAAAAAAAAAAAAAAAAAAAAAAAAAAAAAAAAAAAAAAAAAAAATTAAAATTATTTTGTGTTAGGTACAAATTTGTACTGGGTTAGGAGAATAAGCATGAATTGAACTTCATCTTTCAGAGGTTTCAGTGCTCTGAAATAATGAAGTCCTCGCAGGCCTTTGCCTTTTCTTTGCAGAGTTCCAGAAATAGGCGTCATGAGTCTTTGGTCCATGAAAATGTGTGCCAGAGACATCCAAATAAATGAACTCCAGCCCATCAGCCATGGATACGCTGAACATGTTGGTTTATTTTCAGTGGAAATATTAATTTTGTTCATTAAATTTCATAGGGAACATACTGTCATGATTTTACTTTATTATTCAAGTAGATGTTCTATACTATTAAACAACTGATGATAACACCACATTGTCCTCAGTTTTATTTTTATAATATATGAAGATTCTGTGTAATCTAAAATCCATTTGGAGGAAATTTTGTGAAATACCGTCCACATTTTTTCCCAATTCTTTTACAGACTGCTACTATTTAAAAAGGTTTTTCAGGTTATTGTAATGCTGACACTTAAAGCTATTTTCTCAACATGATTCATTTGGAAAAGTGGAGATAATTGTCTCTGAGAGTGCTGTCACAGCCAACTGCACAAATATTACTCCTTACAATAATATATTTCAGCTGAAATTTGGGGAAAAAATAATTGCTATATTATTAATAATTTGCTTTCCCCAGAAGCAATTTGACATACAAAATGCTTGGTATTTTTCCTTAGTCTTGTGATCCGACCATGCAGCCACAACTTATCATTGTGGTATAAGTTTAGAGTGTCTTATAAGTACAATGCAAGCTCTCAGATTTGATGGGATACAGAAATCAACTGCTCTGTCCCTTGAACTGTGACCTTAAACAACCAGGCCTTTTCCTTCCCCATGGGAATCATGTGATTGCACTCTCAGCGGATAATTTTTACGGATTCTTTTATGGTATTTCCTACAGAGGAAAACCATCCTGTTATCTCACTTTAAAAGATTACTAATGAGCATTTTCATGTTCTTTTATTTTTTTTTCTTTTTTAATATATGTCTTCTTCCCTTTCAGCTTACCCAAAACCATATGCTTTACCCAGAAGAAGCAAGAAAGGATCACAGATGTATTTTTCCCCCCACAGGACAAAAGATAAACTGTGATAAATATGATAACAAGCTGTTAATCAAGAAGCTTCACTGTAATATAGAATGAAAAGTAGTTCAACAGAAAATTTGTGACTTTCCATCAACAAAGAAGTAAGTTACAGTTTTAAGTCATTACAGAAAAGGTTCTGTGGTATCAGACAATTGATTCCAACAGGATACAATTTTCAGGAGGAATTTATGTTCTGTTGTTCCTTGAATATATTTTGTTTGTGCAATCCCTCACAAAGACACAGCTAATATACCTTCATAAACTCTTACATTTCTACAGTAACATTTTCTTCAGGAAACAATTCAAGCACGTTTTCAAAGGCTCATGAGATACAGGAAGGTCTCAGAAAAAGAAGCACAATAAACTGAACAATGCTGTCAGTTACTCTGACTTGTCCCTAAAGCAATCCAGAATTTAGGCTGCTGTACCTGGCAAAAGATTTTGACTCACCATCACTCAAAATTGTTGTGCCATACAAAGTAGGATGCCTTATTGTAGAAAGAAAATCAGTGCAATGTCAATTCAGTCTGAAAAAACCTTGTATGTTTTGTATAGAGAGAGACAGTCCATTTGTCATACATAATATGTACTCTTGAATAACATGACATGTTTTTATAAAGTGCAACTTCCCTGTATTGAAAAAAAAATCAACTGTATGAGTCAAATATTTCTGTAGTGAAAAACAAAGGCCTCCAATAAACAAAAATTCTGGTTTAAGCTAATTTGTTGTTCTGAGAATATGTACTCACTAGTCTTTTGTTGCTTGTGAAATGATTATTAAATGAGCAGCTACTGACATACATGAGCAAATTCAAACCATTAATTCCTGACTTAGCTTTCACATTCTGAGAGTGGAAAAATCATGAAAGAAAGTATGTCTTACAAGATTTTCCTTTGTGGTATCCACAAAAGACTACTTGCTCCAGTTTTCCCCCTGTGGATTATGATTACTTATGTTTCCAGGCACCTGACTGCAAATCCAAGATCCTAGGGCTCCTTTAAAAGTTCTAAAATGAGTGACTTCATATTCTTCCTGCATGCCTTTGCAATTCTTTTGCTACAGGCATTTTAATTCCACTCCAGGGACAATTCAGACATTTTTAGCAATGGAAGCAAATTTAGCTCACCAAAACTCAATGAAGTAATGATACAGGTCAGGTGGGAGAATTTCATCATTACAGGAAAGGTAACAGGTCTCACTTGGTAAACAAATGTGCTTTTTTCATCTACTAATGACATGTTCTGGAGGATCAGAAGATAAGCTATTGCAACTTCTTCTCTTTAGTTCAGGTAATATTGGGCTTTGTATTTAGAAATTAAAGTTCTGAATTTAATATAAAGATAATATTCTATCAGAGTATAAATTGATTTGTTATACCCCAACTGTTCACTAAAATTTTCTTCCATTTCTCAAGACATGTGACAGGGAACTTTTCAAAAGGTAGAGGGTTGGTAGAATTTTGTGTATTTTAAAATCTAGGCCAAAAGAAAAAATACTCTTTCCTTCTACATCAAAGAATACTTTTTTTTTAAATTTATTTCCTGAACAGCATAGTCACTGTCTGTCAGAAAGATCTTCCTTTGATACTTACATGGAATTGAAGAATTTGCCTCCTGATTAGTTCCAGCCAAAAATTCATAATGGATTTTGAATTTCCAACAGAAATTTAGAAAGCAATAAATGGTTCAAAAGTCGTGTTTTGACAAGTCTGGAGTTCAAGTAATTTTTCCGTGTGCCATAAGCCTGGACAGACTGTATCTTTCATGATGTACCATGCCCTCATATGCTCTGATCTTACTGGAAAGTTTTCTGCCCTGCCTATTTTGCAACATCTTTTGAACAAGCAAAATAAATTGAGCTTCCTCTGTCTCTTATTGTAATTCACTGAATCACTACTGCAGACCTCTATGTAAATTTTCAAAGTTGTCAGCTTCCTTACTAAAAGAAAGTGTTGACACCAGATCTGGAAAATTATTGCAGTCAGACTCTCTGCGATTTATGTATTAAATTACTTCCCTACTCCCACTTTCGGGTTTCCTGCTAATGCATCTGTGAATTGCATTTAGCTTCTTGCACAGGCATCGAAGTTCCCATGCGCTTTCCAGTGTTGCTGCTTTCCAGGATACCATCTCCTACCCTAACACTGTGCCTGGCAGCTGTGTTTCTTGGTATCTAGCATATAATTTAGCTGTGTTAAAGTGATGCTGCTGAAACAAATGTACCTTAGGAAGTCACACAGCCAGCCTATATAACTGATCAGTTCACATCTCATTTACACCTCCAATGAATTATACTGATAAATGCTGGATATTGCTAGGATTTTTTATATTTTCCTCAATAAGGACTAATTGCATTTAGAAACATCCATCTCCTTTTCTCTGATACTTTTTCTGGTACATCAGCTACTCAAGTCTCTCATAAGCAAAGATCTTTTTGCATTTATTGTGTTATAACATTGCAATACTTTTCTGATGGAACAGACTTTCCTTGATTTACCTATGGTTGCTGTTAGCTTGACATTTTGGAAGTTCACAGAAATGCAATTTGCAGTGTGTAAAAGATCATTTTTTGAACAAAAAATGACACAATTTTCACTGGAATAGGGACTTATTTCAGACTCAACTTCACTCCAAGCTCAAAGCAAAAGATGCTGAATTTATACATTGATGTATAAATTAATCTGTTGCTGACTATCAGCAGTCATCTTGCTCAATAGTTTTACCACATTAATAACTATTGGCTAAAAACTTTTTTTCTGTGGCAAGTTTAAGTAATTCTATCCTTTAATTTTAATGGCCAGGGAATTTCACTGACTTCTCTAACTTCCTTCTACTTTTGTAAGTGTTTTTAGCCAATATTATCCTTTCTAGTGGCCAAGTGTTTTCCATCATATTAATTCCACCACATTCATATTCAACAATTACAAATGAATTCATTCCTCTTGATGTTGATTTTTTTTATAATTACAGCCACCTTCAGAAATCATTATCAGTTTGGAGCATTTAGGAAAGCCTTTTGTTTGGCCAATTTCAAGTACTTCTTTTCTTCTGTGATCCCAAGGATTCCTGATCAGCATTTGTTCTGGTTATTAAACCAAATTGTATCAATCCCAGGATTTCTACAGGACTTCTACTGATCACCCTGGGATGTAGGAGACATTTTTTCTTTCTTCATCATTTGTGAGCTGCAAAAAGAGCAAAGAATGCCATCATCTAAGTACATACAAAATGGCTACGACTACACAAGTTATACATGGCAAGGTGCAGTTTTTATTATAGACCCTATAGAAGTTTAATGTCTTCTCAAAATTAATTATTTTGTCCTCCAGGTGGCCAGTTAAGAAAGAATTTCCATACAAATCAGACTGGCAGAAACTGCACTGCCCTGTAATATGTAGAGTAGGTGGAGCAGACATTTGTGTGAAATGTGCCCAGCTAAGTCAAGAACTTGGTTGCTGGAAGGACTATGCAGCAGCGTAAGTAATTCCTAACTCTTATTTGTACTTAAATATCTATTTCTGTTCAATTTTTATCTTCAGCTTTGAGATACTGGATCTTTTAAAGAGCCCAGTATGTATAGTCATCATAACTGTATTCTATTTCCATATGGGGAAGGCATCACTGTAATTACATCTACTTGATTTACTTGTATGTGTACTTTTAGAGCACCAAAACCTCCTAAATTGAAAGTCTGTAGCTGAATATAATTTCCCCCACTATTATAACAAGGAAGGGGATTGCTATTTTTTTTCCTTAGGCTTTTCAATAGTCTATTATATTGTCTTAGCATTTTCCCATTTTGTGATTTGTACTTTAGTCTGTGAATAAGTATACAATCAAGGTTCTGTTTTTCTGAACTCTTTGCAGCTCTAAACCATGTAATATCCCCACTGTCTTTTCTAAATAGTCTGTAACCAGAGTTTAATATCCAGTCATGTGAGTCATACCACTGCAGCTGAGTAATACCAAGTAGCTTAAATTTCTTTTCCTAAAGTTGTATTTTGAACTTCCTAGATTCTCAGAATGGTTTTAGGAACAGATTGTTTTTCTTATTCTTGTCCTTTATATTTCAGTCCTTTTATGTTTGTTCATATGTACTTGCAAGCTCTTCTGCGTAAACTACATATTCCTTATTACAAAGGTAGAAATAGCCCAAAAGCCACCCTTTCTAACTTCCTAGAAAAAGCATTCCTGGTATATATCCTTTTCTGGAGTAGTTTCCCTGAAATAAAGATACTTCTCCTCATTTATGCTACAGTAGAAATAACCCTTTTGCATGAGTGAGTCCAGGAGAGGATTGAAAACAGATGGGGAAGATACACATTCCTGTGCCTGACCTCTGTATTATTTCATTCATGGTAGGTAGTATTCAGCTGGTATAAAGGTGAAGCTTTCCACCTGGATATATGGTAAGTAAAACTTGCAATTTATGCCTAGAGTAGATGAAACAGAAACTCCTTGTGAAAACAAAATTTTATTATAGTAACAAGGAGACAAAACATGTCTTAAAATAGCCAGAATGATGACTTGTGATCAGTGATCGTATTTTCCCTCTTGAATTTCAGTGAAATGGAGTTCAAATGTGTGTCTGGTCATGTTTCAAACCTCTTGATGTTAAATGGATATTTTCAAATGTTGCTCCAAATGAGAACTCAGAAATTACTATTTTTGAATAAACCGGAGTGTGAGAAACTAACTTTGTCATAGGGAGCTGGTGGAGGGCACCAATAATTGCATTTGCTTTGCAAAACCAGTGAGCAAGTTTCTTAAAAGTGGTAACATTAGTACTTTTGCTTCAACAGAAAATCTAGATATGCTTTACATTTCTTACTGATGTATTAAAAGGCTGTGCTTTTACAGAGTTTTACATTATTTTACTAAGCACAGAACATTGCATATAGGATATGCTATGTACTGAGGAGGTTTCACACTTTGGTGAAGAGGACTTTCTCTCCTCCTACTTGTAAGAGTGGTCAGTCAAAGCTCCTGGGCTACTTGATTTCCTCCATAGGCTCATTTCATAGGGGCTAATACTGAATTCAGAACTCTTTCTAGATGTGTTAAGAGTTCAGGTACAAGCACTGCTGCAACAGAACTTAAATTCTTCAACCAAACCTACTCATGAAGGAAATTGTTTTGATACATGGTAAATCATGTATATCTTAAAAATTAAATGCATGCAAAGATGGAACTTTTACTGCCCTGCAGCAGGGATTCTGAAGCTGGTGGTGAACAGAAGGAAGAGATGCTCCTGTGGTTTTTTGCAGACTCTCTGCAAGCCCAGGGAGGCAGAATGTGTGTTTGTGTGCGTGGAGGGATGACTACAACATGTTTTGTCTTCTATGGAACACCTTACAGAGCAGTTCTGAAGTACTGTAACAGCAGCATCCAGTAACAGCAAAAGAAAAATGTCTTTCTGGTCAGCAGTACAGACCACATTCATGGTGTATTGTTTGCTGCTCCTGCATAAATGAAAAGGGGAAGGAAATGGATGTGAAACACCTTGTGCACATAACAGCATTTTAGGAAGATATTTATACAATACAGAAGTACAACACTCTATGTATATGTTGCTGAATGGAAAGATCTGTTATTTTCAGGAGAAAGCTCTTTGGGGCAAGTATTAGCTGTGAGGAAGAGAAATGTAACTCTAATGCATCATATAGACAGGATGTTAGAGTAAACCCATGATCAGAGCTAATGCTGAGGATCAAAACCTCATTTCATTGTGTCCCAGGGGTACCCCAGACATCTAGGGTTGTCAAGAGACCCAAAGTGTTGTAGATATGTTTCCTGGTTCCTTCTGTTAATGGAGGAGGAGTTAATGGGAGCCCCTAGTAAGACAGCTCAGCAGTGTTTTCTTGGTCTTAGAGGTTATTTTTGAACAGAGATATATTAAAGGTCATCACTTCTTTGTTCTCTCATAAGTGCTGTGGCTTTAAAAGCAGGCTTTTCTGCTTTGTTTCACAAAGTAATGGCATCCTTGTAATACAGATGTAATTGCTATACACCCATTAAAAGCCCATTATTGTTTAACAAGGCCTCTTTCTTGCAGAAGGAATCCATAATTTTTAGGAAAAAAAATTATTTTGGATTTACCCTTTAATTTGGTTGAGTAATAGTTAAAAGAGATTAATTACACTGTGATAACTTCATAAATCCAACTGGACTAAGTTGTCCTTTGTATGTGAATGTTATTATGAGCTTGCATTAAACTTTTCTTTCTTGATTTCATGCTTCATAAAAATATAAGCTAACTGTAGTTACAATAAATATCATTCTTCAATCTAGGAAGGTCCCAATGAGACCAAAAATGCCAGTACCTTATATAAAATATAAATACAGAATTCCCATTAATTTGTGTCCTTTGCTTTTTATTCCATCCCTGAGAACAGTCAAACCCCACTTTCTCTGTGGCTTGGCAGTAGGACCTGTAGGAAGCATGAAGAGCCAGTCTAAGCTTTCTCAAGGATGGACATCCTTCACACACCTTCTTCAGCCTCTCTTTTTATGTCATATGTTCTAGGCCCCAAGCTGTCAATTTCAGTCTTGTGCTTCCTCCAGTTTTGGGCCTGTCAGTACTGCAGCGTGGCCTGAATAAGGAGAACAATCTGCTCCTCATCCAAGTGACTGTGTGCTTGATGAGACAGCCCAGCCTACAGTCAGCCTTCTTCACCGTGAGGGCACACCACTGACCCTGTCCTCCCTGAGAACCTCTTTTCCATCCAGTCAGATCCCCTCCCATGCCACTGTGTGGGCTGTTGCATCCTAGCTGCAGGACTTTGCATTTCACTTCGTTGAACTTAATGAGGTTCTCATCAGCTGTCCTCTTCTATCTGTCTGGATCCCTCTGAGTAGAAATAATTTCATCCAGTATGTAAACAGCTCTCCCAAACACACTATGAGTATGTCTGAGACTGCTCTTTATCTCACTGTCCAGCTCATTAGAAAAATGCTAAACAGCATCAAATGCTGAGGAACTTGACTCCTGACTGGACACCAGTTTGTACTACTGATCACCCCAAAAACCTTTGGCCCCAGCAGTGCAGCCAGTTATTAACTCACTGTACTATCCACTTATTCAAACTGTACCTCAATAGTTTATGTAATATTATATGAAAATATGCAGCACCAGCATATTTAAAATCCCTGCCACTCTGTTTCTGTACACATTTTAGATTTGTGGGTCTCATGAGAATTTTCTCAACTTGATCATTTGCTTTTTGCATGAATTGTGGCAGAGAACAAGACTATGTTTTTCTCTGGTTTTATCAGATTGGTAGGGAAAGGTTTGGTTAAGTGCTTATTCCCAAATTTTTCAGTCAATGACTGCAGTCAGACTTTGCTGTTGGCTGCTCACCTAATACATAGTTAGGGCAGGAGTCAAAATTTTCAGTGATGTATAGGGCCTGTGAGATGGCACAGATTTGAAGGTCAGATTTGAGTCTAACAAATGCTAATTCTGTCCTGAAAAGAGATATCACTGAGGACCTGGTCTGCCTGAGCTCTGCATTTCCAGTCTTTGCTTAAGATTGCAAAGCCATCCTCAATATTATCTTTGTGGCTGACTTGCAAGAGCTCTCAACTTCTTGCAGGAACAGTGTATTTCCTTTAATTTTAAGGTGTCTAGACTTGAAAAAAAGCAGACATTTCTTTATTAACTAACCCTTATCCTGTTAACTCAGGTGCTTAAACAGCAAAGGAACTACAAAATATGTGCAAGTTGAGCTCAGGCTATTATGTCCTGTGTTGATTCAGGAGTCACTAAGGTGCTTTACCAAAAGGATAATAATGCATTTATCTAGACATAGCCATCTGCAAGATGTGGGCTCTCCTGAGAGCTTCAAAAGTGAAGTAACCTGATTATAAAATCAAAGTATTTGACTATTCCACTGGAAATCAGTGCTGACCTTACAAAAATAGCTTTCTTTGTTCTACTGTTTTATTTTCAACCAAAAGTGTGGTTGCTGAGCTTATCTGCTTGCAGCTGACCTTTAACGACAAGCACCTGTATGTATACCCACATCACCCATCTGTCCACAAAATCCAGCTGCCTCCTCTGTATATTTGGTAAACACTTCAAAATAATTTAGGTGTTATCCAGTTTCTCAGCAGCAGGAACTTATCACCAAATGGGATATTTCAGTTTTTTGTCCATTGTGCTAACAAAGGGGTGAGCCTAAATTGTCTGAATGCTGGTGCTCAGGGGGAGAGTTTAGCATCACTCCCTGTCCTTGTCTTTGCAGTGAAAAGATGCTGACCACAAAAGTGCTGGTGGAGAGTAGACAAAAAACCTGGTAACATCTGATAGCTTCATAGTTCTGTGGCAGACAAGCTGCCCTGCATGGTGTGTCTGTGGCCTCCATGTCGACCTTAACCTCTGCACTTCTTTCTGTGATGCCTTCAAACCAGTAATCACCAGACTGACCCAGCTCTTGGTGTTCCTCCAGCCTTGTCTAAAGCAGTGTGTGGGAAACATCATGGGTGCTGCATCTACCAGTCCTTCCCAGACCAAACATTAGTGTTTGCAGGCTAAAGATTCTCTGCAATGTCCTTTTCTGTCTGTTTACTGGGAAAGCTGAGATATACTACCTCTCTTCTTACTCCCTCACATTTGCAGCCCGTAAACGGCCTGTGAGAATGGTGTAGGGGGATGCTCAGTTATCTGAAGGTATTTGAGAGTTTACCTTTAGGTAAATACAATAGTTTCTGTTATTTTGGAGGTTTTCTCACAGTCCCTAAATATTTTTACAAGTCTGGCCCAGTAACACCTCTGAAATAATTAAAGATTCCAGCTCCTGCAGATAGGGATTGTTTTTGTCCTATAATGAAAACACAAAGGCTCCACTAATCTTGCTGTTTTCCCAGGTGGTTAAATTCAAGAGCATAATTTAAATTATTATTTTTTTTAAGGATAGAAAGGTTTGTGGTCAAGGTTGTTAGTGTCTGAGAAATAACTAAATTATATTACACTGAAGGTAGGGTGTTACATATTCAAGAAGTTGGATTTTGAATATTTATGTAAATATCTTTTTTCTATTTCATTTTGATATTCATTCATTTGCAGCAAATGAAAGTATGGGATGTGTCACTCAGATGCTGAAGTCCCATCTGTTCCAATCAAAGGGAATGCCTGAGGAAAGGCAAGCGCGTTTGATTCACTCTTTTCCCATGTGTGTAAAGCTGTCTGGTGGGAAGTTAGCCTCAGCAGGTTCAGCGGGAATGTATAGGGCAGTGACCCTGTCAAAGCTGTGTACAGTAGTAGCCATTGTGAACAAATTTCTTGATGCAGATGCAGTGAGGTTCAGGTCTGCAACAATGAACTATATATAATGCTTGTAGTGAATTCAGTCAGCTTTTATTTATTTATTTTATATATTTATTTATTTTTTTTAATGTGGACTCTGTCACATAAGATTTCATCGATTCCTAGAAGAAATAAGGAACAGCTGTAGTAAAAAGACTATCTATTCTGGATAGAATATTTGACCTGAAACAACTTACTGTTTCATATCATCTCCATTAATTTGTTTCAGAGTAGCAGAAATTGCTTTAGAAGCTGTTTGGAGCAAGCTTTAGCAATCTTTTCTTGCTGAAACAGAGAAGGACAACCTACAGGCTGTGCAAAAACACAGAGAAGAGGTTCCTAGCTGAATCAACCAGGAACCAGAGGACTGGGACTAGGGAGGTTTTGTTGCTTTTCACAGAACCACATTAAAATAAATAAACACAAATATATGTTCAAAAAGTACCTGGCAGAGCCTTTGAAATACATTCCCCCTGGTTATGCTATAATGGTTACTAACAGGTTCAGAGATTCAAAAATCAGTTTGTGCTGTGGAGATTCTGGGGAAAGTCAGAGGTTAAATACAGATATTGGGCTTGGCACAACAGCCCATTAAGTTTCTTTTCAGTTTAACATTTTGAGCTATAAGTGGCTCAGCATCTGAACTGAAAAGATTCAGCACTTGGCTCATTTGGAGAAGGTGATGCAAAGAGCTGGAGAGGGTAAAAGAAGCATGAGGAAGCCTCAATCTGTCTAGTTGTGTGTAAGTAAGACACAGCAACAACATTTCCAATCTAATTATTTTTTGATTAGGGGACACTACTGTAAGTCCGGAATTAAAAACCTTGACGAGTACTGATAAATCTATTTGATCCTTCTCAAAGCAAATTTACGGACTGTAAACTGCAGTAAAATTCCTGCGGCTTCTCCAGGACAGAAGAGAAGCTGCGCCGCAAACCTGGCGCCGCTGCCCCCTGGGTGATCCGTGAGTACCCTCTGTGGGTGTCGGCACGGAACTGCAAAACCAGGCACAGCCAGCGCACACGTGGAAACGCGTTACAAAGGAGTGCGTTCCTGCAGCCTGACGGAACTCATTGTATCCCTCAGATTCAAACAATGCTCCCCAGAGAAGAGCTGGGAGCCACGTTTTGACCTTTTATACCTTCAGGAGGGGCTGTCAAGTCTCACTTCTCTCTATGTGCTCCTGCAGACAGCTCCCACTGCTGTGCAAAAACCAGGGAAACTCTGAACCTGATGTTCCCATAGTAGTAATTAATGTATACAAAAGAAAACACTTTTATTTCATTGTTTTATAGGTCAACCAAATGTAATGAGAAATGCAAATATTTCTTTTCAGGTTGCTTAGCTAATCTTTGTAGGAGATCAGAAAAGAAGTTTTTTCTGCCTCCTTTGTACAAATCTATCTTGCCAGGGCTCCAGATGTTATTTAGTTGCTGTCCTTCAGAACATTCTATAATGATGATACTTGTGTAATCTGAGATTATTGCCTCCCTGTTTTGATCACAGTCTGTAAGAAGAATTTTATTGCCAACATGGACAGGAAAATCACTAGGACAGATTAGTGGTAACCTATCATTTGAATACAACTCACTTCTGTATCACACGAGCATGAGGCATGAAGCTCCATATGAGAGCAAAATGAGTGAAGGTAGCTCTGGGCGCAGCTGCAGCAGAGCTGCAGGTTGAGCTCTGCATAGCAGGAGCCAGAGGCAAGAGGATGTTCAGCTGTTCAGATGGAACAACTAAAACATTGCACAACAGAGATACCTGGGACTGTGGCCGAGCCAGAACACCAGACACACAAAAAACATGGCAGAAACTGAGGAGTAAGAAGAAAGAGCCCAGACGATGCAGCCCACAGACTGTGAGGGGGTGAAAGCCCAAGCAGTCCTTTGTTCAAGGCACCAACTCAAGTTATTATTTTTTTGTACCATAATTAAATTATTTTAAGTACTTCTGCTTCTCTGCTACAGGAACCCTTTAGCCAGTAAGGAA
This sequence comes from Anomalospiza imberbis, assembly GCF_031753505.1. NCBI lineage: Eukaryota > Metazoa > Chordata > Aves > Passeriformes > Viduidae > Anomalospiza > Anomalospiza imberbis. The sequence goes on from NC_089721.1 coordinate 12,255,511, forward strand.
ACCTGGTCTGACTGTGAGAGGGAGTGAAAGGAGCACTTGTCAGGTCACTGGAGTCACCAGCAGTGAAGGTACCTCAGTCCCAGTAAAGTCTCTGGTGGTGTGAGTGCGACCCCCAAAGTGCCTCCTGGATGGTCAGACTGGGATGTTCCCTCAAGACTGGGAAATTAAACGTGTGAAGAGACAGCGCATCACCTCATTGAAAAACAATTTCAGCAGAAAGAAAATTAAGTGCATTATAAAAACAACTAGTTGCTTGAAAGTTAATAAGCAGAAGCAGGAATTTATATGTTCACTGTAGGATCAGACACAGGTTCTGCAATTGAAATTATGTCATCCAAGGTGTTGCTTTGCAACTCATGGCAAATCTAGAAGCAGAATGAAAGATATGGAAACATGACATGAAGAGAAGAGACTTCCTGGATCAGCATCTCCAACCCCCATCAGTCATGGGCCGATATATTACGTGAGCACTTTAGAGCTAGTTAGCTTGTTTCTCATTCCACCCTATGCACAGGCTGTCCTCAGTCCCAGGCCTTGGAAGGTTAGACACCCATAAAGCTCATAACATGCTCTTGAGTGGGTTATTCCTATTTGGTTACTTGCCATAATTGTACTTCAGTCTTTGATTTAATATGTTTGTTTGTTTCATTTGGTTTTTGTTGTTGTTTGGTTTGTGTGTTTTGTTTGTGTTTTTGTTTTGGTTTTTTTTTTTTTTTGTGGATTTGGTGAGGTTTTTTGGTTGGTTTGGTTTTATTTTGCTTTTTTTTTGATAGTTGTTTTTTCCCCCTCCCAGAAGTCCAGTTACCAGATCAGCTTGGCACAATCCTCTTCCAAGCACAAGCACTCCACATCTAACTGTATTCAATTCAGTTTTCAGTTATCTGTTTCAAACACTGACTAACAGGTCCTAAAACTTCTGATACTGAGCCAGCAGAGCAAGTTATCCTTTCATAATACATTGCTTGGCATTCATCAGCTCTTTGATGTTTTCAGCAGCATTTTTAAACAAATATTTTTAGGGTCCAAGGAGGATAATTTTTTCTCCCCTCCCTTCCTTGAAGCTGTATCGGTACTTAACACCACTTTGGTATGGAAACCATCCTTCTCTCAGGTACTACCAATTTACTGCTGTAACCTGACTGCTGTTAGAGATCCCGTGGAGTTTCCAAAATATTTTTATGCTGTGTACTTTTCCTTGCTGGATGGATACATTGGCACGGTTGGAGAATTACACTCTCCTTCTATCCTTTGACCTTTAGGTTGCAGTCATTGTAAAAATAGTTATTCCACTAGATGGTGCCACACTCATTGCAGAGACTGGGATCTGCATTTTTTGTTCTGTAATTTGAGAACAGTTCGCTCATCTCATAATTTTAGCATTTTCCTTTCAGTCATACAGAGTGAGAGCTGTTGGGAAAACTGAGGAGGCTGTACAACTAAATCCAGTGGAATCAGTTGTGTGTGTAAGATTGAGGGTACTGATATAGTTAGGAATGTCAGAGCTACAAAATGAAGCAAGGAGTTCTCATTTTAAGCTGAGTAGGACTTGTACTCAGCCAAAAACAGCCAAGCTTAGATTGACCCAAATGTACTCCATTATTTTGAACTTGGGCCACTAGCTGATATTAAACCCCATAGATTTTTATCTTTCCTACTAAGGAAATATAGCCCACAATCACCAAGCCAAAAAAGAAAAAAAGTATAAAAGGCATTGTTTGCAATGCCTGTAAGTACATAGAGGTGCATAAATGCACTCTGAAGTCCTAGGATTGTGCACATTTGATTTAATTGATAATTTGCAGATACAGATTTATTCGGAAAACACATAAGAGCAGTCCTTTTCTTGATTAAAAAAACCAGAGAACTAAAGCAAAACAACAAACATGTGCCTTGCACTTTAATTTGCATAAGAGATATGGCATAGATACATGAGCAAATAGATTTGATTCTGGATTTGGGTAGTTTTAGAAGAAGTATCATCCTTATACAGAGATGAAGTATACCTTAAATCAGTAACAGTAGTTTATGTCAACATTTCCTTCAAATATAGTCTGCGCTCCCTTTCTTTACTACCTGTGATTATGTATGTGTGTCAAAAGAGTTTTAGTTCTGTGATACTTACCCGTCAGTCTGTCAGTGGAATTCTGAAACACTGACAATGAACAACAAAGTGCCTGAAGAGATCCTCTATTTATGCATAAGGCTAGTTAAAAAAACAACCCACTAACCTGCCAAAAATCACTTTTGGAAGCTAGCAATACTAACAAATATTATGTAAAATATGTCCTTTCTGTCTCCACTGAGTTGATGTAACACAGGTACAAGTGTACCAGATTCCAAAACTTCGTATTGAGATTCTTGCCAAACTTTTTCTCACACCTTTTGACTTCACCTTACACCTTGTACCCTGCTAAAAATGGGATCTCTTCCTCACCTTGGCCAATCTGGTCATTTGTCACTGAAAAGGGAAGGTTTGAAGGGGAAGATGCTTGGTCTGGCACATCTCAGCTCAAAGCTACATTAGGTGGCATTCAGTGGCATCACAGTCACCTTCAGGATGTTCTGTAGGCTTCTGAGGTTGCTCTGTGATGATTTTAATAATTCTATTTATCCTTTTCCCCCTACCCCACTCTGCTCTTGTCTCATATTTGGACCTCTCTGCACTATTACAAAGCTTTCAGATAACTGACATTTTTAGGCCAGTAGATCAAAAAAGACACTAGTAAAATGCAGTTAAGTCTTACTTACATTAATTTATTTTCAATAATGTTTTATTATGTCTTACAATTTCTGAATGTATTTTGTAATCCACAGGACTTTTTTTTAAGTGCTGCAATTGATGATTGCATTTCTTCAGACTTGCATAGTCTTCTGCAGGGCACAGACAAACAGCAAGCCTTAGAGTGACTTTTCTTCTGCCAGTGCATCACACTGAAACATGGTTATCTGCTTAGCAATTGTATCTACAGTAAGTGCTGCTCATCAACAAGTGATGGTAAACAAGGATTTAAAATAAGCTGGAATACCTCTCACAGCATTACAATGGTTTAGGCAAAGTAATCTTTCTAGACTGTTTAGTAACTTCATCCTGCACCATAAATTCTACCCCATCTCTGTGTAAGAATGACTTTTTACTGTCAATCAACCAAACTCAAATCCAAGGTTTCTTTTCAAGCTTCTTAATACAGCTGTTGTGAATTTTTTTTCTCTAGTATGGACACATTTTCTGCACTCTAGGAAATAGCTGGATCCTTTATTCTCCACTATCTGGTCCCCTTTCACAACTGCAAATGAACCTCTGCTGATAATTAGCTGTCTAGCCTTTGAGAATTAGTTTTAAAAACTGTTTTTACTAAATAATTATTAATTTCTGTCCACCTGAGTGATTTTTAGTGCTTAGGGATTCCTGCAGTTGTAGAGTAGCAATTTGGCTAAATACTGTCATTCAGCCACATAGAAATTAAGATAAAAATTAAAAATACCCTCTCATCTCAAAATTGAACAAGAAATACAGATGAACATAATTTATTTGACTACTTGTGATCTGGTTATAAAGCTGTGATAAAGTCTTTTATCATTACATACAAATGGCATTTTATTTCTTTATTTATGTAGTGTAGATAAGAAAAGATTTTACATCAACAGTTAGGCATGGATGAAGAAATTAAAAGTGTTCATGAAGACCATAAATATAGCTCCTTTTTTGATTTAAAGCAGTTTTTACAGTGACTGCTGAAGTTTATCAAATCAGAAACACCAGAGGCTCATTGCCTTAAATTACTAATCAGGGGAATCTTTTACAGTGATTTTTATTATGGCAGTTAGCTCTTTATATGCTTTTCAGAGAGGCTAATGACATCTTAGTGTAATTAGGTGCTCAACAATGAAAGCTTAAATCACTCAAATTTAATCAGACATGAAGTACGATGGCTGAGATGTTTAGATTGTTTTAACATTAACTAATTTATCTAATATGACACTAAATGTCCTGTGTTCAATTCCTTGGTTGAGTTGAATGATGATGGTGTGATTCACTGTATTGCCTTATGTTTAATCAGCTTGACTTGTCTGAATATCTTTGACATTTACAGATGTCTTTGCTCTAGCATACTATTTCTCCTTGTGTTTTCCCAAAAGAAATGGCTTGAGAGACATTCTAATGAGTCCCAGTGATTTATTTCTCAGTAGACCTTCAAATGGACTCTGAGAATTGAATACTTTTCCCACCACTTCATATTATTTTCCATTGTGAATAAGGAAAAATATTTAAATTTAGTCAATTTTCCTCTTCAAGGTCAAGTCTCTTTAGTCTCATCATTTTCCATCCAGAATTGACTCTTTTATTATCATGGCAAAGGGAATATTATTAGCTTATACATGCCTAATCATAAGATATTCCTGTCAGGTTTCTTGTAGTGGATGTTTGTTTGTAATACAAGCCATTACAGTTACAGTTAGAGTCAGTAGGAAGCCTTTATTTTAGGTGCCTTCACATTGCCCAAATTTAACTATGTTGACAGAAGCTTTTTCCATGTCTGGTCTCTGTTTTATTCTGGCTTTATTTTGACAGTTGGTGGAAAGCTTTCCACTTGTTCCTGCCCTGAACCCTTACTTTGCTTGAGTGAAGGAAGGACAACCATTTAGTTTTTTCTCCTTGGTCCTGTGTCAGTCAATTTATATTTGAAGGCTTTTACAAAAGGGTCCTGTAATCCAATATTGGATTATTGAGGTTAACTAGAAGTAAGAGGGAAGATTTTATATGAATGGCAGATGATCATGCTAGTCTGTAATTTATTTTTGGAATCATGTCTGGTTGTTCACACCCTGGATAACACTCAGTGAAGTAATAATTTGTTTTAGGTGACAGTGGTTTGGTTTGAACCATGCTTTCAACCTCACTGAACATGCATGTGGGAAAATACTATTGCTGGACATCTAAAAATCCTTAATTTACTTAACAACACAATGCTGGACATATGCACTTACAAAAAGTAAGGGCCGCAAATCAAAATGACGGTTGAGAAATACTCTTAGTGGGCTTTATCCCAGCTTTAAAAGTGGCAGAATGTGAGAATTGCCTCTTGCTTAATGTGTGAAATGGGAGCTAGTCAAGGCATGTTGAACCTGGGGCTTTGGATTCCTGGCTCTCTGCTGTGAGAACAGAAATTCAGCAGAGAGGAAAGCAGAAAACAGCAATTGGAAGGTCACACTGAAGCCTCAGTGTGGAATGGACCCTGGACCACAGGGTCCATTCTCTTGTGGTTTTTCAGGCACTCTCCTTGGATTTTTAATCCCCAACGTGTTGTGCTTTAATTGACCTGAGAAAAGTGTTATATATGGTATTTTCTTTCTTCCATCCTCTGGAGATAAGGCTTATTTATGGTAGTTTTGTTTTGGAACATTGCATTATGCATATTGCTTTGTCTCAGGGAATGCTGGTCAAAGATGTTTGCCCTTTGCTCTGGCTTCAAGTTGGGCTTTACAGTAATTATTTATTTTATGGGAAAAACTCAGTTCTCTGATTTTCTAAATGTCAGCCTAAGCTTTCTATTTGAGGTAATTTATTTTTAAGACAATAAGAATCAGGTGAAAATGCAAAGTCAAAACCATTTTCTTGAGGTACAATTCAGAGTACTAGGCAAAATGTCCAGAATAATATGAAAAATGGTGTGATAAGCATTAATAATCCAACAAAAAAGAGAGCCCAGTGCTCTCTTTTCACTAGCTTTATGTTTTAGCTTTTTTAAACAGTTTTATATAATCTGGTTATTTTTTTTTTCTGTGAAATCTGATGAAGAAATTAATTTCAAGTAAATTCTGCCTCAATGAGTCTTAAGAGGGAGAAATTTTTTTTTTTTTATACAAATTTTAAGGGAGCAAACATTTCTAGGGAAGCAAAGTCTGTAATGTATATCCTGTTAAACTTGCTGCTGGCTGTAGGAGAAAAGCCCAGGACCCAAATGTCATGGTCAATGAGAGAAAGAAGCATCCAGAGCTAATTAATGGAGTAATATTGAAATCTTTTAATGCACAAAATAGTAACAAAATTTTTGAGTCATGTGTTTCATTTTGGACTGTATGTATTGGCAGGCAAAACATGGAGAAAATATGCTTGGGGTTTATGTCTGCTTATGAACACGATTCAAATATTTTATAGGGTTTGTAATATTAGTCTTTATTTTAACTGGTAAATACATTCTTTGCAATTTGTTGTGGTATTGCAGAGACTGGGTTGTCCCTGAGGATTGCAGAGCCCCCCTGGGGTGGCAAGCTGGGTTCCTACCTGGGTTTGTGGTCTCTTATCCTTTTATCCACTGTGCAGGTCTGAGAGGAATCTGGTTCTGTCTTCATTTGTTTCAATCAGGAATTTACAGATAGTGATGTTGTTTCTCCTTTGCCTTCATTTATTAAGGCTGAACAAACACTGTTCTCTCCACTTCTCATATTTTCTGTGCTTCAGCCTTTGACTATCTTAGTCCTTTACGGGGCCGGTTTCTTTATATCCTGTGTTGGAGATGACAGTGCAACATAAAATCTCTTCAATAACTGCCAGATCTTCCAGTTAACAGTAGATTTATGCACTAATCAATATTCTGCACAGTCATAATTTCCTCTGTAGATACCTACAAGCGTAATATAAAATGTAAGCACATGACTAGGGAGAGACTGACCACATCTGAATACTAGATACCATAAAAAGCTGCCTCACTTTTCCTGTTTGTGGGGAAAATTAAGGTTAAATTATTGTCCTACTTAGGAAAGGATAATTTGAATATATTTCTTTCATATGGAGATGATTACAGGAGTTACTCTGCTGTTGAGTAAAAGGTAGATTATACCTATTAATTTTTCCACTGACAAGTCAATATTTGCAAGAAACATAAGTCAATGTATTATTGCACCCTGAGTAGATTGTTGATCTCAGGATTTGACATCACTGCTGCCTGAGCCTTTAGATTTAAATTAGGGTGCTTTTGGATCAAGTGAATAAATGTTCAGGTAATTTAGGTTCTTCCCATACTGAATGTCAACTGCATGGTAAGTCCAAGGATTGAAAATTTAGACATGGGTTCTAAAAATGAGGTTGAACTTGCCTTTATGCACATGCCCAAATTTGATCTTCATTTCACAGCACAAGCATTTGCTGTTTATGAGAAGGGAGCCTGGAGGCCACAGATGAACAGATTGCTCAGTATGTTCCATTATGGCAAACATCAGTGTCTTAATTGTGATCTATGTGATGGTGGCTGGCACAGTTTTTTGTTTTGAAGGTGGATATGACAGCAAAGCTATAAACACCAATAGATAGTGGTGTGGATTTTTAATGTCTTATCCATGAAAAACTGGACAAGAAATGACTAGTACAGAACAGGTGATAGGTGCATAGTTAAATGTTCTCGTGCCAAAAAGTAGTTAGTGCCATAACATTTTATTTTGTATCAAGTAAGCTTAAGGAGAAGCTCTTTTCCAGAAACAAGTACAGAATTGACTTTGGATTCATGCATAAATATTAGCTGTGTGTTTGGAGTTTTGTACCTGAATTGCATCAGAACCCTATTTTGCATTTAAGAAAATGCAAATCTAAAGTTGTTATGGTTTTACTGTGAGAACAAGCAAGTCAAGTGTGAGCAAACACTTCATGCCTGCGTCTGTAGACAGCTCTGAAAAAGCACTGATCTGTTTCACCTGAGAAAGTTATTAACATCCACATTCATATTCACAGTATGGATTGAGTTTTGCAAGCATTCTACAGATAAATAATGCTTTGTGGGAGAGCAGTAGAATAGAAGTGAATAGAAATAACTGGAGCTTTTTCTTCTACCATAATTTTATATTTAGAACAGATTCTTAGTGCCAATCTTCTTTGGGACCAATGCCATTGTTGCTTCTTCTGAAGACTGGGTGATTTCCTTTACCAATGAGGTCTCTAGATCCTGGACTAGCTATGGCCAGTATTAGTTGTACCAAGACATGTTCTCCTTTTTCACGCTAGAAATTGGCTCAAAACTTCTCAGCAGGTAAAATCAATCGAAACAGAGTGTTGGTTGTTGTTGAGTGGAGGACAGGAAGTCTCTAGAGAGGAATCTGGACAGCCTGGATTGATGAGCCAAGGCCTGTTGTGTGAGGTTCAGCAAATCCAAGTGCTTGTTTTTGCATTTGGGTCACAGCTCCAGACAGCACTGCAGACTTCAGGAAGAGTGGCTGGAAAGTGGCTCTGGGACCTCAGGAAAGGACCTGGGCATACTAATTGACAGTGGCTGCACCTGCAGTGTGTGACCAGTGGCTCCTCGAGTGCTCTGTCCAGCACCGCCTTCAGGAATGACATTGAGGTGCTGGAGCATGTCCAGAGAAGACCAACAGAGCTGGAGAAGGGTCTGGAGCACAACTCTGATGAGGAGGAGTTGAGGAAGTTGGGGGTGTTTAGCCTGAAGAAAGTGATGCTCCAGGGGCACCATATTGCTCTCTACAGCTTCCTCAATGGAGGGTATAGTGAGGTGAAGGTTGGCCCCTCCTCCCAGGTAACACATGACAAAACAAAAGGAAATGGTCTCAAGTTGTAACAGTGGATGCTTAGGTTGGATATCAGAAACATTTCTTCACAGAAATTTTTTTAGGCGTTGAAACAGGCTGCCCAGGGAAGTGATGGAGTCAGCATCCCTGGAACTGTTAAAAAAATAGTGGATATAGCACATAAGAACATACTTTGATGGTGAACATGATAGCCTGATAATTTGGCTTGATGATCTTAGAAGTCTTTTCCAGCCTTAAGGATTCTGTGGTCCTGTGTGTCTGTGAATCCTATGCTTTTGCCATGGTGTATTTTGTTGAAGAGATTGAGGAGCCTGGGCAAAATGACTACAAAGACAGACATTAGAGATTTGGAATGTACTGAGTGATCTCAGAGGCCCCTGAGAGGAAGAATAGGGGTGTGTATTCTCTCTTTTCAGTGAATCATTTGCTCCTGCTTCTTCACTGCCCAGGTCCACCTTCTCCCTATATTTGGCATTGACAATTAATTCATAGATGCCTACATTTTCCCCCTTCTTTTTCCAGCAGGTCTTCCTACTGTTTTTGTGGAACAGGAGAGCGGACTGGTCTGGGACACAGCTGGAGGGAAATCCTAGAGAACCAATCATCCTTATCCTACCCTTGCCTTGCGGAAGACAGTTGCTCTCTCTTCTGGGAGCTGAAAAATGCTGCAAGTTCTGCTGTCTGGCAAAGAGAGCAAGAACAGCGGCTATGCGTGTGGGCAGCTGGTCAGGCTAGACACCCAAGCACACAGAGTTGTGTTGCACACTGCAGTTTGCTGTGCAAAGAAGTCTTCAGTTCATTGTGCCCTGATAATGAAACTGTAGTGGGATACTGGGACAAATCAGCACACATAAATACTACCAGATTGAAGTCATGATTGTTTGACAATATGATTTAGCCAGAGAAGTTGGCTTTGGAATAATGTTAATTTTAAAAACTCTAGGGCAGTGTAAGAGGAATTCTTTCTGGGAAAAGACCTAGCCACTTCATGATATAGTTTAAGCAGCAGAATTACAGAGGATTTGGGAAGATTCTTCTTAAACAAGAAAAGGGATTTGTCATAAAAAATATATCATGTAAGAGGAAGAAATATTGCACGAAACAAATAGGAACTGCATTAAACTGAAAAAAATTCCATTGTCAAAATCCTAAAAAGGCTTTGCTTTTTTATTGCTAGCACAGAGTAACTTAATTTCTATAATATTAATTAGTTGAAAAGGGAAACCCTTCTTTTTCTAAATAGCATAATGCATTGATTCTTGTACCATATCCCTTCTGTACAAAAACATTATAATTCAAGCAAAAAAGATACTGAAATGAAGAATGGTGTTTATCTGGATGGATAACATGGTGCAGACACAGATGTTTTTCATGATCAGCAGGATTTTTCTAAGCATTTTTCTGATTTATTTCTGAGAATTTTTCCAATTTATTTATAGAAAAATCCAGTTTTACTTCACTAAAAGTATATATGTACTTGAATTGATATTTGGTAGCAAATTTATGATAACAACCACCCTGAAGTTTCAGCATTCCTGAAATATTTTTCTTCCCTTTAGATTCTTGGTGCTTGGCTGTTAAGAAGATTCATGACTGCTGCCAAAGAAGAAGCAAAAAGAAGAGGTTTCTCCAACCAACCTTGAACTCTAGAATGCTTGTGACTAACACTGTCCTCAGTTTGGTGTCCAAGTGACCTCATTCAAAGCTTCTGAATCAGAGAAGTCTTTAAAATTATATATCCCACTGCTAAGAGAGTGCTGTAACCCCTAGGCTATGTGGCATGACCTGAGTACAGCCAATATATCCTCCAGGGTCCTACTGGAAAGTGAAATTTCACACAGAAAAATCCTGAAGTGGGACTACTTATTTCACATAGATTTTATCCAGTAAACCTCTTTTTTCCCTCTCATAATTTTTTTTTAGAAAACAGTTTTAGACCTAATAAGAATATTTTAGTAATGAAAGAAAATGAATAAGCAATAAATGGTTTACAAGGCTCATGATGCTTAATAGTGAAAGTGGGAGATATAATCAGATTTTGAACCAGTTTTAGTTCCAGCTGTCTCTAGTTTGGTTTACTAGAGAATGTTCCCTCACAAGAACTTGCTCTAATACAGTCAGAGAGAATAAGTAGGACATTTCAAATTTAAAAAAGTGTGCAGCAGGGAATTCGTTGCACATAGTGAAGTCTAAACATTTAGTCAGAAAGCATTGCTTGATTCTAACTTTCGTTGGAGAGCACTAACAAGCATTGGTTTGGACTTAGTAGTAAAAAGTTAATTAAATGAAGCGGTGATGGATATCATTCAGTGTCTTTGCTACTAAAAATAAATATGTAATATTCCCCTGGGTAGCTTCAAGACCAAGGAAATAGGTTCTTATCACATCAGCAGATCTCACTGGGCATCACTTAAAACAACAGAAAGACAGACACACTATGTCAAATGTAACCAAAGAGATCAGTAAATATGTGTGAAATCTGCTGGAAAGTTTAGAGTAGTTTGAGTCACTAGGTGGAGGAAAAAGTAAAAAAAAAAAAAAAAAAAAATAAAAATTAAATGGTCATGGTTAAAAAACAGAGAAATCCTGATATCCTGATTAACAATACCAATAGGGTTGAACTCCTTGATAGTATTTGTTGATTTTTAACTATCGTAAGAAAGAAGAGGTTTTGGCATTGTGTTTTGTACTATAAGTAAAGCTAATGATTCAGTCTTTGAAACTCAGTTTGCAATGTCAGATTAATTTGGTATTCTCACACTCTCGTGTCCCACTGAAAAAAACCCGGTACATTAAAAAAAAACATTTTCTTTAAAAAGAAGAGGAAATGAAAAATTGAACTTCACAGCAAGACTTTCAGAGATTCATGTGACCAATGTAGCCTTGTCTGCTTTGAATTTTCGTGGACCAACCATCACTAGATTTACATTAAGGTATATAGCTAAGTCAGTGCAAGCAGTATAGAGATGTGTATCTGGTTTTGCTCTAATACTTCTGGAGTGTCTAATGTCAAGGTGATCTGATTTGGGTATTGATGCTTGGAATTTATTTCTGCCTTTACTTCTGATTTTCTTTCTTCCCCCAGCTCTTTTAGTTGATGTTAACCAGGTGTGAATGATATCACTTGTTTAAACAGGTAAGTGGCCACTTCTACTGACACATCTGACTTGCTAAATGAATTAAGTGTTCATTTAGTGTGCAGGTTAAAACTTATACTGCCTTTTCTCCTTCTCTGCAGGAGTTTAGGCTTGCAAATCTGTGTCTGAGCTATAGCTTGTATTCATTGTGAAGCTAATCTCTTGGCTTACTCATGTCATCACAGATACAAACCCAACTAAATCTTCATAATTTTTCAGTTGTTCTTTCAAGACAGTGAACTATAGCACAATTCCAGTGTGATGTTTACTGAAGCCACCACTGAACTGAAACTGGACACTAGCATGAAAGAATCAGGTATCAGACCAGTAACCAAAGTGCAGAATCTTTTCTCCAGGTGGTGAAGTGCACCAACTGCATTTAGTTTCCAAAAAACAATCTGGAAAGCACATTTGGGATAATAGTGCCTTTGGATGAACTTGCACCCCTTAAATTTATCAGAACTGCCATTTTAAAATACCTTCTTAGTCCATAGCGCAATCTTTTTTTTTTTTTTTTCAGACAATAGTAAACAGACATATTTTATTGAAAACTGTAGCTTGATTCTCAATAATATTGAACTAGTTTATCCCTGGGTCTAGTGCCACGTATGATTTGATTCATCAGAATAGCAAATGGTCATTATTCCTATCCATCAGGAATACAGAGAAGATGCTTAGATGAGGAAGTTCATATTGATGTTTCACTCTGTTCTTTGAGTTACAGTAAAGGAAGTGGTCACATCTGGGTGGGCTTTATTTGGACTGTGATGGGAACTCTGCCAGGTCACAAGATCTGTTTCTGTTAAAGATGCTGTGTTCATCTAATTCATTTCAGAGAAGTCTTTCATAATTAGCTGACTCATACACTAACATGACCCAATCCAGATGAAGGGAGGGGAGGGGAAATGGTGAAATAGTCTGCAAAGCTACAGCTCCCCTTCTGATTTCTATATTAACTCTTGAAAGCCCTTTATTCATTATTCATTCTCTGGAAATGAATGAAGAAGCTAACTTTAATGTTTTATTTAACTTTCTAGCATTGTCATTTGTAAAGGAATATAACAATTAATTGATTAATGTTACAAGAAATGTTTTGCAACTGCTTTAAGTGTTTTAAGTAATGAGATGACATCAGAGCAGTAGATATTAGCAGCTCAAATGATTACTTTGTTTACTTTATGACCAATTCATACAAACTTGTGTGATGTAGACCTGCATTTTATCTCAAGTTTTTTACTTTAATCAAAATTCACACATACTGAAGCTATTTGAATGCATCAGAGTTCTAAAACTAATCTGATTCATCAGAATGTTCAGTGGGATGGTAAGTGAAAAATCTGGATTACTAGGTGTCTTTTATCTTCTACATAGTGTGCTCTCATTAGGATACTGGTTACCTGGGTGGCTCATCTGGTATTTCTGTTTTCAAAGACATAGCTTCAGTGTTGCTAAAGCTGAAAAAAAAAAAAAAAAAAGATATGATTGGTTTATTCTCCCCAAATCTGGTAGAAGCATACAGTACTAAGTATGTCCCTGGAGCATAACTGATTCACACTTCCTCACAGGTCTACACTGATTTGGAAGATCCTGTTTCTCATAGAGAGAAGCAACACCACAGGGAGAGGTCTTGTATAAGCAGATGCCGTCTGTTGGATCCAGGAGTGGGGACTCTGGGAAGAATGGAGAAATGTTTCATTCACAGTAATAAGAAACTTCAATAACCACTGTTTTTTAGTTGTGGTCCTCATGACACCTGAATAATTCTTTTTTAGACTCCTGATACAACAGTTCTGGTACTGAGCATAATTTAATCAATTATGCTTCATGCCATACCTGTGATGCTAGTAGCTAAGAAGAATATAGTGCACCTCTTAATTTAAACACATCTTGCTTTCTAGAAAGGAAATGAAAAACAGAGGAATCTAAGTAGTTGAAGTACTGCTAGGAAGGAAACTGAGGGAAGGAGTAATGTTTAGGGAGAAAAGAGTAAGAGAAACTTTTTAATGTAGCTATTGTTAACGTATTTGTAAATATTATTGTTGAGGCAACTGCACTCAATCTAATTTGTGGCCTTTAGGAGAAAAGACATTGTCCCGCCTTGGGCAAAATGACTACCACATATTTGATTGCTTATGGCTAAAAAGGAGGCTGATGTCCTGCCTTGGGCAAAATGACTACCACGTATTTGATTGCTTATGGCTAAAAAGGAGGCTGATGACTTGAGAAGTTGGAAATACATGGAATCTATCCCACTACAGTCTTACCTTCAGTCTTGATGAATTTTCTAAGGGTTCTGTTCCTTGGGCAGCCCAGATTCAATGCTGAGAGTGAAGGAAAGGAGAAAGGGTGAATTTTGATGCTTTTTATAACTCATTGAAAAATTTTCTCACAAAGCCTTTTTTACAACACAATTTATAAGCTGAAGTATCCTGCTTGTAGAGTATTGCAAAGCCTTGTGTCAGAATAAAGACACAGTTTGAAGTTCCCTAGAATACTCCTCCTTAGGCAACAGATTGTCAAACCTATATGCTTTCCAAGTAAACAGCAGAGCAGGACAGCTGTCAAACAGATGTAGAATTCCCGTCCCCAAAGTTCCCAAAGCAAGTGTTCCCATTGTTTGGGTCATAATAATTGGTACATGTATCCTTTTTTTTTTCCCCTAAAAGTTAGTATTAAAGAAGGCTAGTGCTTACAGATTGTCCAAGGACAGACGATATTCTCAGGGAAGAGACAACAAATGTCATACAATCAGGCATTGTTTAAAACAGCTGCTCCCATTTAGGCTTTGGAGCATCCTACACACATTTTACACACTTTTTAATGTAATTGTTTCCCCTATTCAGTCACAAGTAAAATGTCTGACTTTTGTCTATACTAGTTACAGAAGAATTCAGCTTGGTACTAACGTAGTAAACCAGAAGACTTTTAGAGATCTTGAGTCTAAAACCTTGCCATCTTGCATCATAATATACTATTTTTGTTCAGGTTCTTGACTCATGAAAATTAATCTCTTTCTCAAACTGTTCTGTAATATTCAGGATATGAGAACCATACTGGACAAAAAAGTGAGTTTTGTATAATTTAAGAAAACTGCCAATTAAAACAGTATTTTAACAGAATGACAACATTATTGAAATATAAGAAGTCTTTGAAAGACTGGCTTGTCCAACCTCCTCTTACTCAAAGCAGGATCAACTAGATGACATTGCTCAGGTCTGTGTCCTGACAGGTTTTTAATATCTCCAAGGATACTGGAGTATCCAAAGTAAGTATCCAAAAAGGAATATTCCATTGTTGGAGCCAATGCTTTGTTCTGTGGGACTTATACAAGGCAGTCTGTATTTCGTACCTCATCCCAGTTAGAAGACCAGGACTGTACTTTTTACTTGAGCACTACTTCCTTCCCCTGAGACATAACACCACATCATTCCTGTTCCTTATTTTTCTTTGAAGGCAACCAGTTTAAAACTGATCTTTAATGTCAGTTTAACACTCTGTAAAAATGATGAATGGCTACCTTGCCAGGGCCTGCTTTTTTTCAGAGTTAAAAATATGAGTGATTCCAGATTTATACTTTGTGTGGAAGAAACTCTGTAAAACAGAGGCAATTTATTGCCTGGGAATATATCTCCTGAAATATTGGTGAGGACATCCTTTCTAATCACTGGTAAGCAGAATGCCTTAATGACCAGTAAATCTCTGAATTTGGTGTTGTTCTGATATTGAATTAGGCTGAAGCACTTTCAATATCTGACCTGCTATTATTGTGTCTTGTCTTTTTTTATGCTTTTAATTTTACACTGAGTTTCTATTACATGTGCTGAAGAGTTACATTTTTTTGAAGATATTTGAGGAGAAGTACAGCCATGCAGTAAATATTTCATAAAAAGGTACAAGGTACTTTATGTTTCTAACAACCATTTGTCATCCTAGAGACATTAGGGCATAAAATACCATAAAAACTCAAGGAAGTACTTCCACTCAAACACTTGCCTCAAAATACAGTTCATGCATGTCAACCAGGTAAGTTTCTATAATTTTTTTTCAGCCAGTATTTCAAGTAAGACTGAGTGTATCTCTTTGGGCTTTTTATCCCATGCTGTCATGACTCTCCTTGATAGGAGCTGAATAGTCCTGTGGTCCTATAAGCCTCCTTAGATTTGGTTTCTTTGTGTGGAAGTTGCTGCCCCTCACCCCTGCCCCTCCCATGTAAGAAAGACAGATATTCATGGCCGAGCATGTAATCCATCACACATCCCCTTTTTCCTTATCTGTGGTAAACTGACATATCAATGTCATAATGCTGAATAACCCCCCCAAAGAAGAGAAATTGTAACAATTATAATTCTGAGTATTGCCTCACTAAAAACAGCTTTAAAAATTCTTTGTTTTAGGAAAAATTACCTGCCACAAGACCTAGCAAATTAAATGAACCTGGGAGTTGTTGAGCTGCTTACAGCAACCACAGTATCTCTGTGAGTCCACACCAGCTACGGATGCTTATGAATAATTTTAAATCTCACAAACTGAATACATAGAAGGTTGGCACTGGCAATATCCCATACCAACATCCCACTCAGTCTCCCATCTCCTTTCATCAAAAATTCATCTTCTCTATCATGCATGTTCCTGGCTACTTTGGATGCAAGGAAAAAACATGAACTATGATGATGTGCAGAAACCCAATTCACTTTATCTGTGAACATATTTCTCCCAGGCCTCAGGTTTAAGTTGCTGATGAAGCTATCTTGTTTCCAAGAAGGTTTCTTAGTTGTTCTGTCAGTGCTTATAAAGAAGCACATAAGTCTGAAATGCAGCTAGTTATGCAAGGAAGTAGAGGCGGAGTATTCATTAGTTCTGAGCTGAGCACTGAGAGTACCTCAGATTCAACACAGAGAAAGAGATGGATGTGATACCTATTTACCTATATGACCTGTAATAAATGAATTTACCTCCTTCTGAAGAAGATCTGGCTAAGGGTAGCCACTTCAGGGTAGCCTCACATTAGAAGAGGTTTCATCACCTCTCACATACTGCTCCAGAACATTAGATTAGGTCTGAGACAACAGTAAAACATAGACTTATGTAGATACAAAAGAAAAAAAAAATACACAACAAGCACCTCTAAACTCATTATAGAGACAGAAGGATTGAATAAATGTTTTTGTTATGTTTAAAAGAAATGTACCAGTTGGTACACATTTAAATTTTTTTTTTCATTCATTTTGAGTTGAATAAAACACTGTCAAATAAATTTGAATAAGCTTTAATTTTACTGAAACAAACAGACAAACAAAACCAATAAACAACCCATACCAAACTTCTAACACCCCTCCCCTCCAATTTATTATGATTTTAACTCCCTTGTTCATATCCACATTTATAGTCTTCAGAGATTGCTTTTCCTTCATTTTTTACCTATATGCTCAGTCATGGTTTGGCAGCAGATGTTTGCTTTTTTTCTGAGTCAGACTTCAAAAGTTTCCACATGAAACTAGTGTATAAATTTTATAGTAGTTGCGTGATGAGGTGAAACCAGGGTTTAGGGGTGTTAGTCATAAACAGCTGGAATAAACAGCTAGTTCCTACTGAACATGTGTTAGTGCTTTTTGGTTTACAAGATGTTTTTTTCAGCATCCTTGTGCTCAAGAGAAAATGAAATTACAGCTGTACAGTATCGCTGCCTGCCATGCTCTATGGAAGTTGCTCTGCTGCTATTGATGCACAGTACTTGCAGCACTGTTTTTCTACAGCTTGTGTAACAAAGGAATGTGCTAGAATGGAGCTGTAAGGGTGCTGTCCCTTGAGGGAGAGACGGGCTTCCTCTGGTGCTTGCACGTGCCACCTCCCTGCTTCCAGCAGGCTTGTTGGCTACCCGTTCACTGACCTCAATTTTAAGCTCTTTGTTTTGTGTTCAAGGCTTTGTATCTAAATCTGGTTTACATCCTGGGTGACATCACTAAAGGAGGATGAGAACTCTTGTACTTCCCTTGACTGTAATGTGATTGTATATTTTTTCAGTGACTAAAGAACAGGTCTGTTATCTTTTGCTCCTAAACCATCCTGTATTGTCTATGAACTCAACCATGTTCTCACTGACTTTCCTGTTTTCATGTCTTCCTTTGTGTGTTCTTCATGTTGTGTGTTCTTCATGGTGCTGTAATGCATTACAACCATAACACATTATCTCACTTCCAAGTGTTTCATTTCTGAAAGGGCAGTTTGTGTTCCAAAACCCTGCTGTGGTACTGATGAAATGTTTGCAGCACCACAGCCCTTCATGCGCAAGTCATTGAGAGGCTGTACCCAGTGCAGCAGAAATCAGTCCACAGACAGCCCTGGCTTTGAACTGATTTCCACTCTACTTTGTGCTATTCCCCCATTATTATCTTCTAATTTTTTCTCATTGGAGGAGTCATTCTTTATTTTTTTCAGACCTTTTAGCAGCAAATATATGTATATATGTATAGGAAAACATCAGAAGTATACCGTTCAGCACTCATGGCTGCAGACCAATCTGCTTTTAATACATCCTTGGATCAGGCTGAGAAAGAAAAATGTTTTGATTCTACTAAGGACAGCTTGTCATTCTCCAAGAGAGAGAGGAAAAAGCATTCTTCTCAAATTTGTGCTCCAACTGCTGGACCTTTCAGATGGTACAATTGTCTTCCGTAAAAGCTTTGACTAATTGAAGTCAGTGGTTTCTAGTAGTCCTGCTGATCTCTGCCTCAAGATTATTGCTACACAAAGAAAGCAGATTTGGGAGAAAAGTAACCAGTGCTGAAGAGATGACATCCCCTCATCAGTAACTCTGGAAATGATGCAGTCATTAAAGAACAATTGCAGAAGAATAACTGCCATGTGGTGGCAAGAAAATGCTGTAAATATTTGTCCAGAGAGTGGTGCTCTGATCTCAGCTAATGAAATGTATTCTTGTTTGTACAACCCTGCTGCCTTGAGGCTCTGGCAAATTCCTGTCTTAATCTTCAGCCTCACCTGGAGACACACCCCAGTATGTGGAGATTTGCAGGCAAGGAGTGGAATTTACTCATGAGGAAACAACTTGAAATATCCTGTTTTAAAGTGAATGTAAAAGAGGCCAAGGAGAATGGAATCTACCTTACTATCACAGCGAAGTATCAGATGACTGAAAATATGTTGCAAAAATAATCTTACTGGTTTAGTAAGAGTGGAAGTATAGTTATGAATGAGCACTGAGCTACTCCTGCTTTTGCTGAATATTATCTTAAGAGGCTTGAGATATATACTAAAAGTGTATACTATTGTATATAAAATTGCCCTTATTTAGCCATCTGTAATGGAAATCACAAATGGATGCAATTCAGAGAACCGTGTAGTCCAGCTAGAAGAAATGCACTGGTTTAAAGGTAAAAATTGAAATATTTAATCACAAGATTACTTGACTTTTGTCTATCAAGAATTGTGTGTGAATTGTCTGTGAACTCAGAGCCTTTAAATACTTTTGTTCATGTTATACTCTTCCTCACATGCCTTTTTTAATTTGCAGCTGTTTCTGCCTCAGATCTGGAGTAGTGATGTCTTTAGGAAAGGCTCATTTCTTTGTTCCCTTCTTCAAGCAGAGTTCTTGGCAAATTCATGGTGTTTTCCAAAATATTAAAAAATATTAAAAGTCAAATGTATTGACTTTTTCTCAATACAACCGAACAATGGTTAAAATCCCATATGTGTTCTTTAAAATGAAAAGGCCTAATTTTGAAAGACAGTAAGAATAAGAGCTCTTTTCCTGCCTTGAAACAGTCTTGGAAATATGGCTTTGTTTTGGGCTTAATACTTGAAGAGTCTAATCTGTACTTCAAAATTAGCTGTTATCAATCATGAGGTTGTAACCCTCAAATACTGTACCTGCTAAAGTTTGCTGGACTCAGGTATGTGCCAGTGACAAGCTGCTGTGTACTGGTTTTCTCCTTAGAAGCTGCTATTTCCCAAGACTTATTTTGAATTTTGGCTCAGGTTTTATTTGAGACAGCTAATGGGAGTGTGTATATTACTGTCGCGGTGTGTTTCGGGGTGGGATCCCCTGGGGGTGTCCCCGGGGTCCCCCCTAGGCTGTGAGTTGGCTGGTGGCAGCAGGCAGGCAAGGAGACTCCACACGGCTTCTGAGGGTGCTCATTAGATGAGGGGTTATTGGGGGTCCTAGCCGGGGGAAAGGGGAGTGAGGGGGAAAGGGGAGGGGGAGAGAGGGGCTGAGGGAGCACAGCCAGGAGAGCCGGCAAACAGAGAGAGAGAACCGTCCCCCCGGCACACTGAACAGGGAGATTCAGAGTGGGTGCGGAACAGATCGGGCCAATGGGATTACAGACACAGGATACTGCACGGGGGGATCACAGGCTTGGAATAAACCGTACATTTTCCAGGGGTGAGACGGAGCATACCATTTAACTAAAATATAACACCACATATTATGTGCTTTTCTTTCTAGATCTTAACTTCTGCTTTAGGCCCTGTTTCATGAAGGAGACAGAGGTATTTAATTAAGCTGTGATTCTTGGATATGAGACAGAACTGGGAAACATATGCCTCTGGTATTTGTTCTTTTTCAGAAGAAATACCCATGACAACTGTATTTATTTCCTGGTCCTACCATTCTGCCTGATTTCTCTGCTAGTTAAGCCTACTGCATTACATGACAATGCTGGAACATGGGTTTAAGGTCTAAAACAATTGATGAACTGACTCATAGCACTAATTGTTTTGGGTCTGAAGTAATGTTCTGTTGTGCCATAATGATAATGACTCAACAGAGTTTGCCCATGGAGAGGATAAACTTTTACCCTTAAGAATGTTTTCCATACTTATCTCTTATTTCTTAATTTAAGTTCAATGATAGAAAAGACATGGAATTTAACTGAGCGTTAGTGTTTATGGTTTTCTTCTTATCCATCTGCCTAAAAGGCAAAAAGAGCAAATCAATACATCAGAAATGCTGGCCCTAATCCTAGGAGCACCTTACATTTCCATACTGGGAAATCACATTAAACCACTCAGATTGCCAGTTTCCTTAGAGTCCTAATCAAATCTACAGCAAAATATTATTATCTTATGTTTAATAGGTAGCCAAATCCAACCCTCATTCTGTTTCCTTTCAGTGAACCAGAGATCTTAACTATAGACGATTTGTTTTGTCAAATGGGAAGGGGGAAAAGCAACTTTAGGTTAGAGAAAGACTGGAGAGTAGCATTTATTATACTCATAATCACTTTTATTATTGGGGGGTTTGGATGTGTCAGCTGATATTTAGCACTTGATTTCTAAGAAGGATAGCAGCTCCTGCAAGTCTTTGCTTCCAGAGTGCAATCCAAGGCCTTGGTTTGCTTCCTGTGGGTCATGGTAGAGACCCAGCACCTTGTATCTGACAAGAGATGGACAGGAAAAACCTTGTTTTTCCTAAAACTCTTGCCCTGGACTCAGACTAAGACTACAGGCCATTCTTCTAGCTCCTTTGAAAATCTTATAATCTGTAGGAGTCATATCACTGAAACTTAATTTTGGGCTTTCTTCTGCCTTCTAACTAGTATGGTGCACTTACTACTTGTTGCTGATATGAGTTCTTTCCTGCCCCCGAAGTATAGGACCAGGATCGGGTCTTTACACTATAGTAAAAGAATCCTTAGCACTAACCTAATTGTTCTGGTGGAAGAACTATTAAAAACTTGGAGAAATAGAGATGGACATCCCCAGAGGATTTTGTTTTCAAAGGGTTCCTTCCACAACTACTACTAGAATAATTCTTCACTATATAAGACAGCCATTAAAAATTTAAAACTGCTGTGTAATTTCTCTTACAGCTTTCCTGAGTTCTCGATGAGAAAATCAGTTTTCCTACCTGCTTTTCTTTTTCCTTGCTGATAAATGTATGTTGTGTAGTGTCAGCCTTATCACCATACTGCTCTCCAGTTGTCTCCTCACCTTGGTTATCATTAGGTGCTCCTAACACCGGCTGATGTTTCCCTGTGGGTCCCAGCTAAAGTTTTCCCACCTGTAGCCTTGTCAGAACAAAACACCTGTGGACTATGCACATTAAAAGCCAATGCCTCTGGCATTAACAGGTAAGCCCCCTTTTATTCAACTTTTCCCTGCCTCTGCCACCCTTTGGGGCACAGTGTCTCTCTAACTATTGTTTAGACTGTTCAAGCACCAGGAATAGTATTTTTTCTCAGCACAGAAGACAGCAGGCTGAGCCCCTGAATGACTATAACTGCCTCCAAGATGCAGCTGCCAGTACAAAGGATTCTGTTGGTAGCTGTTGAGATAAATAAGTTGCAATGAAAAATCAAGACTGTGAAGATACACCTGTGATGACATCAGAAAGAAGAGAATGAGCACAAAGAGTCAGCAGCAAGTACAGCTTGGCAGAATGAGCAGGACAAGTGATACTAGGGTACAAACAGCCTTGGCATGCCTTGGAAGGGAACAGCTGTACTTAGTTTAGTTTCTGATGTAGACGCAACTCTGTGGCGTGAAGGTGTTGGGCCATAAATATAGCGTGTGTAGTATTAACTAAAGATTGTCATAGAGCCTTGTAGTATAAAGTCTGAAGAAATTTTCTAGTATTGGGATTTATTTCTCATAATTTTGTCTCTAGCTAACATTAATTTTATGTACCTCTGTGCCCATGTTATCTTTCAGACAGACTGAGATACCAACAGGGATTTGTTTTGACATGAAGAATATTGTTTTACTTGAACACAAAAATTATTATGGGTACTTGGAAATTTCTATTTTGATTATTTTTCTATAATATCTCTAGCTCATCTTTCAGTTATTTTGTACATTTTGTAATGTTATAGCATCAATCTTACAGTCTATTGTACAGCATTTAAAATATGTTCATTGAAGAAAGCAGGAAAAGTTAAACTTCCTTTCACTTTAGCTGCCGCAATTTTCCACAGGGTGCACTTGATTTAGCATGCCTGCTTCAGCATTGTTGGATAATTTCCTTTCACACTTAACCCACAACCCCCAAAAGTGCAATTTCATGGGGGTTAGAGGACATTTTCATAGAGTATGTAGGATAGTACTGGAGTTATTCCACAGTTAGCAGGGAAGCTCAAGGCAGATGCCTGTTTCAGAAGAATTAGCAACTGTGTTGTAATGGCTCACCTGTCCCTAATCTTCACTTCTTTGCTATATGCACACAGCTTCCAGACCATGTGATGCAGATTGCTGTCAGAAATATGTGCCCTGTTTTTCCATCCAGCCCATTTGCAAAAGAATTGTGGTTATTTTCCTTAAGCTAACATGGAGCAATCCAGGAGTAAGAACAAAACACATTTATTTCAGATAATCTGTTGGGAGTCTCCTGTCTTTTTATTTCCCTTTGAACTAAACAGAAAATTTAACTAGTGACCAGTGTAGTTACTTTTCATAGTACACCTTAGAGTTTATAGAGTGCTTTGTGCTCTATAACCAGAAGTGGATCTGGTTTCTAGCCAGTTTCTAGTTTCTAGTTCTAGTTTCTAGTTTCTAGTAGCTCTTGCTTCTAACAACTTATCTTAAGTAGGACAGATATGATAGGGGTAATTTAAAAAAAAAAAAAAGCAGGACAATATGAAGCTGAAAGGAAAACCTTGCAGAGACATGCTTAGCACAGTCTTCCCAGGATTGCTACATATGCTGCACTTCTGATTACTCAGTGTTCAGACCTGTTTTTCTCCAACAAAAACATTACGATTTGGTGCCAGCTGTGGTTCTGTGGTTCTGGGATGTGCACAACACAGAGAAAGCCAACTGGATTTAGACAGGCTATGAAAGATCACACAGATGATGAAAAATTTGGTTTGCTACAAATCTATTTTCCCCATTTAGTATATATTTTATATGCTGGCCTGGCCTGTTCCCCTTCATTATCTCTTTTATTAAGTATTACCACTTTTCCCAAGTAGATTAAAATACAGATGTAGAAAAGTCCAAAACCACCAAATGAAATAGCTGCTTCACCATAAATATCTTCTTAAACATAATAATAACTCTAAATTAACAATAATGAATGCTATACACATTTAGCATTCAAACCATCTGACTTGGCTGCTTATGCCCTTTGCATCTTTTAAAAGTGAGAATTTGTAGCATACCCACAAGATTTATGAATTCTACTTCTAGTAGAATTATGTAAGAAGTGAATTTCAGAAACCAAGATACCATAAGGGTGATATTATGTCTTTAGAAAGAAAAATATTCAGTGAAAGCTGCTGCCTAATAGTAATAATAATAGCAACAACAACAAAAAATATTGTTTAAATCTCTTTAATAAGATATTAAATAACTTAAAATATGTTTGATATACATAAGTATTGGAAACCTGGAATGCATAGCTAGAATTCTAATTTTAAATATTTCAAAGCTGGGACTTCCCTTCCACTGCTCTGTAATGTGAAAAATTAAGAGAAGTGTGATGAGTTTTTACTGCAGTGAATTGTGGAACACATAATTCAAAAACCACATACAGCTAGAGCTCTTCAGCAAAAGTGGTAAGAAGTGCATTTAGACTAATGATTTTTCCCCCAAAGATGAAAGATATGAAAGTAATCACATTCTCTTTATGGCGTGCAAGGTCCATAACATTTAGTTCAAGTGCTGAGGGAATTAATAATTATTCTTTGGCCTCTTTCTAGTGCTTGAAATTACCCTTTTTTGGTATTTGCCAGTGTGCAAGTATGGCCAGGCTCTGGGAAATTTTAAATACTTAGCCCATCTTGAAACATCATTCTGATATACATAATAAATTTGCAGCTGTATAAAATTCTAATTATTGTAGTTATCCTTGAGAAAATTGCTCTTTTGTCTTTGTAGACTATTAGCCAATTTGCATAATTGTCTAAAATACATCAGAAAACTGATGCAGAGAGAGATGCCAGATTTCCAAGGAACGGAACTGTGCAGGAGTGAAAAAAAGTCAGTTCGGGTCAAACACCTGGCAGGTGTAGAGGGACCCCTGCTCTATATAGTGTTCTATTTAGTATTGAGAATTTTGTCTTCAAGGAGTCATATTCTATCCATTCTGCTTTAGAAATCCATATGAAATGGAAAGAAGTAATAAATTTAATAAACTGAAAAATATTAGTGACAATAAAATAAGACAAGCAGTAAAAGAAACAGCAAAGTAGCTTGAGCTAATCCATAATTTCCTGCTTTTCAGTGCATTACAACCCTTCCAATTTCTGGGTTTATTCAACAGATTTCTAAAGCAGTCAACCTGGCTTCTGTGGTTTATTTTACAACTAAATGGGCATAAGTTAATTTGGAAGTCACAGGAAAGTTCAGTGGCCCAGTTCTGCTTTTGTGAAGTCAGTGGTGTCATGGGCAAAACACAAAGTCAGCACTAAGAATTCCAGGAAGTACCTGGTAGTGCCTCACTCTTAAGCTTTAAACTTCTTTTTTCTCAGCATTTGCTGTCATGTCTATGCACCTAGGAGTGCAGCGATAGTAACATTAGCCTTTGTGGCTGTTCCTGGAACAAGCAAGTATCCTGCCTACTGATCGGAGCTGGCATTCTTACCTGTGCGTCCTGTGTGCATGCCTCATGCCATTTATATAGTGCTTGTGTATAACTTTGCAGAGGACTGAAGTAAACCCATGAAAACTCAGCACTGCTACGGACAGATACATTGTCTGGACATGGTTTTACATACACCTCAATAAAATTTGTATAAGAAAAAATATTCTTTGACTTCAATTCTTATAGCAGGTTTTTATACAATCAAAGTGATTGTATAGATGATTGATGATCAATGATTTTAAACGTGGTTGTATGTGGAGATAAATTCACAATCAGTGTGATTAAGCTATTAGAAGTAATGACTGGATAAAATATTACAGATGTTCACAGAAATCCCACTCATCAGGATACTTAGTGGTTTCTTAGTGGAAAGAAAAGATTCTCAAGAGTGGTCTGGAGCATGGAGAGCTGCCAAGTGTGCAATGTCTGATGAAAGATCTATAAATTCTACAGGAGATTATAAATGAGAATAAAATGATACACAGTGAAACTACCTTATTCCACCAGTGCCAAAGATCTGCAACACTGCAACCTCGTCCAGGCCAGTTTAGTGGCCCAAAGTGAGCAAAGCATTTCTGGAAAGCTTTCCTGTGGATTTTCAACAGGAAATGGAGTTGTTGGGCAGGGCAGGGCACCTGATGTGAAAGCCATAATGCAGGTAAGGGACGTGGGGGCACAGAAAATTAGCTTGGGTGAGGGATAACAGCTAAAAGAAAGTAAATCCTTGTGAATCTTCGGGTATTTAGGGAAAAACCATAAACCATATGTAGTTTATTGAATTGTGCCCAAAGAGAGAGTGGAGCAATAGATGAGCTTGAAAATAGTGTTTGAAGAGTGGTTAAAGATGTTCTTTTGCTACTTCTTCCCTCATGACCTCACACACTTTTCTCTTTTTGTCAAATGAATAACCTGCCTCAAGACACTGAATTTAATGACAAAACCCATGTATTTGATAACAGAATCAGGATTTTACTCCTGGGATGTTTTCTGTGTTAACAGTATTTACACTTCCAGGAAAAATAAGACCTCAA
Source organism: Anomalospiza imberbis (assembly GCF_031753505.1). Taxonomy (NCBI): domain Eukaryota; kingdom Metazoa; phylum Chordata; class Aves; order Passeriformes; family Viduidae; genus Anomalospiza; species Anomalospiza imberbis. The sequence goes on from NC_089721.1 coordinate 12,281,748, forward strand.
AAGAGCCTTATAGAAATCTTGACAAATCTCACCTGTATTTCCTTCTCTCTTTCTTATTTGTTAACCCACTGACAGTTCAGCAGAACAGGCATCAGAACTTGCTGCTTTCAGCAGATTGTATTATTGTCATAAATGCAGCCTTGATCTCACCAGGTTCTTGAATGTGTCTGAATATTTCCTTCTTTTATTCAAACATCAGTACAGGGTTTCCTAAACAGAAATGCAAGACTGGCCTCCTAGCTTTGTTCTGTAGCAGTAAGAATGCAAGAAGTGATATTCCATCTGTGCTTCCCAAAATGTCCCCCCAGAATGCTATTACTGTGGTCTGAGTACTAAAAGGTATGGAAAATTGGTGAGAAATGCATAGAATGGGAAGATAATTGTGTGGCAGAAGAGAAATCTGATATTTCATGTAAATGGAAAGGTCACACTGACCTCCTAAGATCTTTACTAGGTTTATTTAGAACAATATTTAGATGTTGACTGAGACTTTTTTGGCTGTGGTATTTGCTAATTATCTGAAAGGGTACATGTCTATAGCTGAGAATCACCAGGTGCCACATTCTTATCAAATGGAAACACTGATGGTATGGTACACAGGAAATTGTAAAAATGTAAAAAGAATAAAGCCTGTTAATAAGACTTATTTAGCCAACTTATCTCTACTTTTCTAGCGTTAGAGTTGATATTTTCCCGATAAAGTAGCAAAGAGATAAATTTAGCAAAAGGTTATCAAGTGACAGAACCAAATGATTCTTTATTGAAGAAGTAGTAGTAAAAATATTTGTAGCAGTAAAAATATTTGAGGAACATCTGTAGAAGCCCAGAAGATTAGGAAGTAATGTGTATGTCACTGATAGCTTGATGGCTGTGGACCCAACCAAGGATGGTTGTTAAGGACACACTGTGAAAAAGAACAGGAATCAGAAGAGACAATGTAGGTCTCTGTAGAATTCTGCAGGAGGTAGGGCAGCATTTTTTGGGACAAAAGTCCTTGTCCTGGCTCCTGGAGATATGCAGCACAACCCAGCACAGCAGGAAGTGGGTATGGACTGTAGGGGGGATCAAAACCACCCAAGTTCTCCAAAGCCTCTGACCCATTTCCAGAAAGGTCTGAAAGAATGAACAGCACATGAGAACTGATTTGGATAGGAAGAGAGAAATGTATCTCCATGGTGGGAAAAACTTCTCTGTAAAAAAGTACCCCACCAATCTGGGTCACAGGACACCTCATCAGCTGCATCAGCTCTGGAGCCAGGATTGGCAATCTCTCTCCTTCTCCCATTCTGCCTTCTCTTTAATCCATCTGTCTTTCTTCCCCTCTTTAATCCATTTCTCTCTCTCTCTTTCCTTTCACCCCACCCTTTTGTTCAAAACCCGCCTCTGTGTGCTTGGACAAGATCAGGGACTGATTTATACCAATGCCCATGCCCAGTGTGTAATTTACTAATAAAGCTCTGCAAGCTTTTGCAGAAACTCTGACTTCTGTCATTCCTTTCTACCAAAAACACCAATGATTCTTGGGGCTCTCCCCCTTGAGAATGGGACACCACAACATTTTAGCATGTTTCACTCAAGCCACTAATCTATTAAAGAAAATATTGCTGCAAGACCACAATAAAAGAAGAGGAAATAATGTAGTAATTTAAATGTTGCAATATATTTTCACACTGTCCTCAACCCTTTAATAAAAGGTTTCTAGAGCACTACACACCCTGTTGACACCATCTAATTCAAAGGAAGAACCATTGCTTAAAGAAGAGTTGCATAGCATGACCAGATGGGTCACTGCTGCATCAACAAATGGCTTGATAATGCTGTGCTGGGTTCATCCCTCTTCCTCTGCTTTTTACAGGAAAACAGTGTAGGTAGGTTGTGTATTCCTTAGAGTATTGCATCTGGAAGAATATGATTTAAAGTATGTATATTTCCATTTGCCAGAAAGTGAGTGTATTCTCCCCTAGCTTGGAATATCAGGAACTTTTACATCCACTAGATTTTAACTGCAAATATAGCAGATTTCAAAAGGAAGTAAATTTAGTAGTAAATGATCCAGGAGTATGGGAATGATGCAATGTCAAGCATCAAGACACTTAATAAAGATATATCTCTTTATTTTTTTGCTTCTTAGTGATGTGCTTTTCCTTCATAAATCAGGATGATTAATTTACAAAATCAAAGACATAACCAAGACTTAGTTTGCTATTTCCCATATGCATACATGTAATCCTTCAGTACAAAATCAGGGAAGATATCAAGTTTTTTTGGTAGTTTCATCTGCTGGTGAACAGTTTAAATGACTTTTGTTTAATGGTCAAGGCAGGAAATGGTTGTGAAAAGTCAAAAGTATTTTCACATAAAATTGAAAAAAAAAATTAATCAAGCTCCCCATGTCATTTTTTCCACCAAGACAGTCAGAAGCTGTTCTCTGAAAAATAACCTAAATAACCACATTCTAGGTCTGAGGTCTCCAATAATTTGCATACTTATGGAAATTTTTTCCCACTTTGGAAGTTTTTAAAAAGGTCAAGTGTTGATGCCATACATTGTGTTTTGTATGGTTTCCTGGTTATATCTCTTAGGTTCCTCAAGCAAGGAATTGCTTTTAACACATTGTACAGACATAATAGATATATGGTCAAATGCAGGGAATGTTAGGAATGAGAACTGATCTTAAGAGGTGTGAAAGACCTGTTGCACAGTAAAGCCAGAATGAAGTAGTAGGTTATGTGTTTCACATGGCAGGTGCTGATATATTATACTTATCAACTATTGCTCCTCATAATTCATATTCATCCAAGCATGGCCACTGGAAGTGTGTCCAGTCCTGCTCCAGACTCTGCCACACAGTGAGGCCTCCGTTGATGCAGCCCAGGGTTTGATTTGCCTTTGCACTGACACCTTATCATCTTGCTGTTCACCAGGAGCCCAGATCCCTTTCAGCAAAGTGCTGCCGAGCCACACAGACCCAATGCTACTCTGGGATCTTTGATCATGCCATCCCAGGAGCAGGATTTTGCACACATTTTTGTTAAACTTGGTAAAGTTCTATCTCACCCACTCTTCCAGCCTGCCCAAATCTCTACTTTTAAGATGGCTCTCCCTTCTAACATGTTCATCTCACCAACCAGTTTGGTGCTATCAAGAAATTAGCTCACAAATGGAGATGCTGGACAGTGTATCCCACTACTGATCACTGGGAGACCCTGCTTGTGACTAATATCTTTGATATGCAGATATGCCTCATGTGTGCACTTGTATGCTAATAGTCACGTGAATATTTCTATAAGTTGCAGATACATTGAAAATCCCCAATAATAAACACTTTTAAGATTTATCTTTACATCCCAATGTTAAAAATAAATTTATTGCAGCTGTTGGTCTGTCAATCTGTTGATCTGATAATGTGAAGATAGGAACTTGGAAAGGTTTTTGAGAAGATTCTTCAGGAAGATTTATTTGCTCTTAATTGTTTTGCACTTTACTTGTCCATGCTAATCTATTAAATACCTTTTCCTATAATTGGATGTGTATATTGTGAGACACTGATGTTCAGGTGTCTTTTTTTCTTTTCCGTTTTGATTTGATAATGATCAATAACTTACAACTCTGAAAAATAAGTTCCTTTATTTTGTTTTGAAACTTCCAATGAAGTGAAATCTTTTACCTCCCCAGGAAGCTGTTAGAGTTCTTAATTACTATGAAAATTAGCACGCTACATTTAATTGCAAAGTCCAGTATATTTATCCTCAGTTTGACTCTGAGTTTTGTTTTCAGTAAGAAGTTTCCATGCTTATACTTCTCATTATGTTAATTACATATTACATATGTTCATTATATTTGATTATAACTGCAACACTTAGGTCTTTCAGAAAAAAGAGCTGTACTATGAAATATTAACACTACTTTCTTGTCCATAACATATTCTGTCTCATGCAGTCTACAGTGACAACTTGAAATTCAGGCACATAAAATGATTTATTTTAAAGTCTTTAAAATCAGTTGTTTTTACCCTCAGCTGAGCTTTTTTCCTCTCACATGCTCTGTTCTAACATGTTTCTCTTCAGCAGAGCCTTCCTCCTCTTTGTAACTTAGTACTTTTTTGCAGGCACAAAATTTTCATTTTTTAAACCAAGTAATTGTGAAGAAAAGTGAATGAGAACAGTAGGAGACGGACAAGAAAATATTCTTCAGCAAGAAGAAAGTTTCTCTTTCATTACCAGCAACAGTGTGTTTAGTGCTCCAATGGTGTAAAATTGTACAAGTCCCAACAAAATTCTCTTTAACATTGTAAGAGAATAGTTTCTTACATTTCATGTGGGTTCTGTGCTGGACTGTGTTGCCTGTAACGTCCTTGCTATATCTAGAAAATCTTGTCCAAAATACAAAACTGTTTTCCCTGCCAGCTAGCCCACACGTGACCACAAACACACACAGAGCCTGCTGTAATCAGCATTGTGAATCTTACGTTACAATATTTGTTACTCACGCTTCTCCAGGATCCTTGCCTACCTTTGTGAGGGTTAGAAAAATCTCATACATGAAGCAAAAGGCTGGTAACCAGGAGGTGATAACTTGATTCTGTAGGCAAACCATTGTGATCAAAGCTTTGCTATATATTTCAATGAGCATGTATGTTACCATAAGACAGTGTGATTATCATAAAGTGGATGCAATATTGGGAGTTGCATCATAGATTAATCACTCTATCAATGGGTGTTGCTTTCATGCAGAACAGGGTAGACTGTTCTAATATTTCATGCTAATATCTTCCATGAAAAGTGATAGCAGCAAGGTGGCTACCAAGAGAATTTCTTCCCTATGATGACTACAACTTGCTTTGCAGCACGATAGTAAGATACATTCCCTAAAACCCCCGTACTTTATGTAGAATTTTTCTCGTAAAGTTTGAAAAATCAAAAAAAGTGGTAGGTAACTTGAAGTAGGAAAAATTGCATTTTCTTCCATTTGCTCCCACATGACTTGAATGTTAATTTTAATTTTAAAACCTGTGAATGTATCCAGTTAACAAGCCTTTAGACTACAGCATGGAAAGTAGAGTGGGTGAAGTGCAGAAGAGGTATTTTCTCTCTCTTCTTCAAAATGCTATTCCTGTACTTCTTGGAAGACAGTTAAGTCAATTTTTAGATCCAATTTTCTTCCTGGAAAAGAAACAGATTACATAAAATCTATAATACTTGAAATTTCTTTTTTATGATTGATATGACTACTTGCTGATTGAAGTGTACTGTGCTATTTGTCTTTTAAAAATGGATTTAAAAGATCTATTATTTAATGCTAGGAGGATTAGCAGAAATTAATTTTTAAAGACTGTGGAAGTCTTAGGGCATTGTGTATAAAGAAAAACAATTAGGCACTGACTAAGAGTTCTGGCAAGCATTTCCTATCATGAAGGCATGATTTACTTTGCCTCCATTTTCAGTTTTATTCCCTGCTAACTTTATTTCATTTAAAAGGAGCAGTAGACTCCTGAGGCAATAGTTTCAAATGCAGCTGCACAGTCCTGCCATAGCATCCATTAATCTGAATGACGCAGAATAGAAGTTAAAACAAATGGATAATTACCTTGTATTGTAAAATACAATTCATCTGTATTCAGACTATGATGTGGTGATTAACTTGAAGGAAGTAAAGAAATGCCAATTTCACCTATTGAAATTGCATTTCAGTTTGTAACATTTGAGGTAAAAAGAGATCCACACACAAGTCTGTTTTTTACAAACTATAAGACACAGAGAGCAATTGGATATGCTTGATAAACCAAAGCTATCATTCTCATTAGCTGATGTAAAGTATTGCATTTTTAAAAGATCTGTCAATTAGGAACTTTGGTGTTACAAATAATTAGCCAAGACTCATGCCAAATTCTCATGTTTATAGAGAAAAAGACTAACTCCTTCCTTGCAGGGAGGAGGCATAGCCTCTGGGAGAGGATGCAATCTGACTTTTCAATAGGAGGCAGTCAGTCAGAAAACACACTTGAGAGCAAAGTCTAGAAAATTATGTTTATCTTTACTTTTATTGACCTCTAAGGAACAAGACATGTGGCTTGTTTTTTTTCCTCCCATAATGCCTTTTCTCTTCCACAGCTAAATGGCACAATCTTCCATCTCAGGAGGGGACTTATAAAAAGTTCCAGTTGTTTTGGGATAAAGATACTGTGCCCTTAAACTCTGACAGTGCTTAATTGCAGGCCTAAAGATCATCCTGATTATAGAAGAGTTGCAGATTGAAATCTGAAAGTTCAGACTGTAACTTATAGGATAAAGACAGCTAATGTGCAGTAACTTGTTACCCTTTAAGATAATTTCTTTGTGTGTTGAACCTCTGGATTTTCAAAGCAGTCTGGAATTTTAACGGAAGTGATATATGAAATTCCTTAGACTGATCTGAGGAGGGATAGTGGACTGCTTGGTATTTTCCCCCCATATGACAGTGTGAAAAACAGCTTTACTTACGTTTGCTTCTCCTGTCCTAAAAACTCAAATTGCCGGAACAGACATGTGGCTTGACAAATGTTGCTGTGTGGAATAGTTTGTACGATAACATCCTGGTGACAGAGCAAACTTGCAGAGCTGCAGAATGAATTCTTCTGACCTGTACCCTGTTAATCTCATTCCAAGACTCTATATTTGTGGTCTCAGGGTGGCACAGTGGTTTGCACTTTGGCAAGTAGAGAAAAGCATTACTGGGTTGTAGCTAACATTATTACCAGTGCATCCATCTTTAGGAATGCTTTTATTGGCAGAAACATTTTTATTTACATCCGGGCTATTAATAAAATCATGATTATCATTGGAGTGCCACAGTCCCTGTAGTCACCTAAAAACATCTCCATTCCATATTTACTTATCAGTGGCATATACTTTGATGTCTATCAGTCAGCTTTTTGAAACTGCTTGTTTGGCATGTTAAGGATATTGCATAGTGTTATTTTTAACCAGAATGTTATGCAGCACCAAATCAAACAGCTGCTTGTAACTGCAGGCATGTTGCCTCTCTGCTATACCTCCACCAAACACACAGTCTGATTGGTGAAAGCAGTTTCGTTTGACAAGATCCAATTTCTATAATACGATGTTAACAAGTATTAATTATATTCCCATCCTTTCATCTTTTATCTCTTCCATTCCATGTTAACTCATCTCCGGCTTCACCTGGATTAATTGAGTGATAAGTATTTAGGTAATTTCCCTTCTGTTGTCAATAACTGATTGGTAACTGTCAACCTGTCCCTAGTTTTCTAAGATAGATATAAAAGTAGCATTAGTGTGATATTCTTGTCTATCTCTTTTAGGATTCTTGAGTGGAAGTCCTCATAATTAAAAAAAAATTATCTGCAAAGATGATGCTGAATACAGCATCCTCCTTAATAACCCATGAGCTGGACAGGACTTTATTTTCTTTCTTGTGCACTGCTGCATTTGAAACACAAAAAGACACAAAAATTCCGCAGAGTAAATATAAACAGTTCTGCCTTTTATATATGATTCCTGCTCAGTGTACTGAACTATTACTACCACTACTACTTTCCCCCCAACTCAGGAATTTTTCAAACACCCACCCTCTGAATTAGGGTTCTATACTTGACTTTTGAGCTTTTTGAACATTTATCCTGCACTATCACTCCACCAGAATTGTTAGTGCTATGCACTCCTTGTTTCAGTTCTAATTTCTTTCAATTTCTTGATTTGCTTTCCCATGACAGGACAGTACATTTTTTCCCTTCATTTTCTTTCATTTAATTTTGAAACATATGCCTTCAATTGTTACTCAGTTTTATTATTTTTCTTCAGTTTTAGGCTTCAGATTTCTGACTTCTGAGTTTTTCCTTATCTAAGTAATCTGTTAGATTTAGGCTGTAATCCAAACAATCAGGTTTCAAGCTAGATTTTGTGTTTCAACTCTTTATGTGAAGAAAAAGGAGCCAGGATCAAGATTCAGCTGTGAAGGTCATCAGTGTTTTCATGGATTCATGTCATACATTGTACTAATCTATTTGCCATTATGGAGTAGACACACCCCAGACAGACGTACTTTGGAACAAACATGAGCACACAGTGACTGATTGTGTGTCTCTCCAACTGTCAGTCTTGTAGCACCTCTGGTCAATGCCATTACCTGAATGTTAGCTGTTCTATCTCCTCTTTGGCACTCAAAACAGTAAAAGAGGCCATGAAATTTTTAACCTAGATGTTTTAAGGCTCTTCTTGTCCTTGAAATGAACTTTGTTTTAAATTTTCTGACTTAGTATTTACATTTTTGTATCTTTATAATTGACAGAAGTTATGTTGTCTCAAGTCCAGGCATCTGAGCCTTCTGGTGTATGGAATGTCCAAATAATGTATTTGTAGGTGTTATTATCACTTTCCCTTTTGATAGTGGTTTCCAGTTCAAGATTGGTACTATCAGGATAAAAGCATAGACTTAAATAATAGAATTTTATAAAGAAATTTATAAGAATAAAGGAAAATAAGGATAAATGGTGAGATTTAGCTCCTAAATAGAGTTACCAGAAGTGTTCTCATCATTGCCTTATCACATTACGAAACCTTGGAAAGCTGGGTGTAAATATAAGCTTATTTTCCTGGAAGAATTTATTAACAAAGAGCAACACAGTGATTTGCTCAGCCTGGTTGATCACATTTAGGAGTACTACTTTAGCAAATGAAAGCTAAAATGAATATTTTTGGATATATGGGTCCTTTCACAATCCAGTTTCCCGGTCAGAATATCAGTTTAACTCTGATGATGTCCTGTTGCCTTCTTTAGTGCAGGATTTGTCAGCTGACAGGTTGTGCTGTCCATTTCTAGTCAGGGCTCCCTGTGAAGCTGTGCAATGCTGCGAGTTTCTTCTTGGTGAATGCTCTTTTCCCAGCATTACAGTCCTGATCTTTTCAGAGAAGAGACTCTGAATGGAAAAGGAGAGCTGGATCATAGTTTTTGTTTTGCTATTATGTGTAGCCCTCTGGCTCTTGGTAAGCCGCCAGTGGTGGATGTTTGGTTTTTCTTGCCTTAGCAGGTACTGGGACGTTTTAATGTAGATAGGGAGGTCTTAAAAGTCTTTCTGTGTGAGTCAGGGCCACTCAGCTAGACATAAACTCAGTGGGAGCCTCATGTTCAGAAGATAACATTGTCCTCTCAGAATTTCAGATTTATTCACATAGATTTTTATTCAGCTTCAGCCATAACAAAAACAAGCAAGAAGAGTGTATCTCCTTCACTTTTTCCTCCAGAAGCTTTATAGTCTGTAAACAGAACAAATCATCAGTCTACAGGCTGTCTTCCTCTCTCTTGGTAGTGCTTACGATGTAGTTTCTAGTTAACAGATCCCTACCTGTTTCCTGATTTCACTGGTCTGGCCAGGTAAGTTAAGCCTGAATGGAGAGAACAGAGCTGCATCCTTGTATTTCCATGGAAGCATTTCTAAGTGGGACTGTAACATCTAATTAAAATCTACATTTGAAATCAACAACCAAGTAGGTGTTACAGTTTCCAGAGGCACATTCACATCCAGCTTTAAGATCTGGTTCTGTGTCAGACTTTCCTGCTTCCATTTAATCTCCTAGCTGTTAGTCAGGGCCCAGTAATAGCTTACCCCCAAGCATTTTATTGTTTAAGCCCTCCAGATCCTAAGACAAATCCCCACAATTCTCAGTAATGTTTAAAATTAGTTATTTTTAAACTATTTAAATTGTAGCTAGGTTTGGTTTTATAAGTTTTTTTAAATTTATTTCATATGTTGGTTGGTTTTTATTTCAGCTTGAGGGTACTAGTGAATCATGTGTTCAGGACTTTCCCTAAACTTATGCAAATTTGAAATCTATCTTTTGAACAGCATCTTAATCTATCCCTACCTAAGCATCTGACCAAAAGTCTTTTCGAATTTTGCCAATATCTTCATTCTCTTTACTTCAGATCAGGAGCCAGAATAGGTCTCCTAGGCATTATCAAAATAAAAACAAATCTGAGAAATTTATTTAGAGATAAGCTGGACAGTTTCTATGTCAACCGCACATTGACATGTTTGTTTTTTCACTCCTGACTGACACTCCTGAGATGTGAAAACTTCTAGCCATCTATGTAGGCTTGATTTCTCTTTTCTCTGTTTCCACTTAGCTTGTTCTTGTAATTGTGAACTCTTTATAGTGTATTGACATCATAAGCTAGGTCAGGTACACCCTATATTAAAAAGAATTGCACAGACTAAAAAATGCATCTATCTGTAGCCATAAATTCTGTTTTTCCACATCAGCAACAGTGTCAAGGGTCTGAAATAGCTCTCAGCATAAACCAAATTTATTTATTAAACATAGCTCATGTTATCTTAACATTTACTCAAAATTTCCATTGCATGAAAAGCTCCTGTGTATCTTCTTGAGGCCTCCTATTGCATGTAGACCCAATTGCTCACTTTCTGGCAACAAGATGAACAGAAGGTTTATATTAAACTAACCATCAGCATTCTTCATTGATGTGAATTAACCTTTTTCTATCTTTTACACCTGGTAAATGCTGATTTAAGCCAGTGGATCAGAAAGTTCAGAAAGTTGTTTTATATGTCTGTAGTTTTATTGTAAATTATTTTTCTTAATTTATATGAAAATTTACTGTTCTCATACAGTGAGAAATGAGATAAAATGCTCAATTTCTTAAATAAATTCTCAACACAGTGATGAAACCTGATAATATTGCTAACACCTAAAAATGACAGTGCAATTTTAACTGATCTGTGATGGTCTTGAACTCCATGCCTCTCCAGTTTTTGCACAAATAAAATCCTCATTTATTAATTTAACAACAAATATTAATGTATTTTGTTCTTGCATCAGTGTATTAAACACCAGACTCTGTCTACTTTTATTCTGGGTTATGCAAACTTTACTTTGAAGATAAATGTTCAATTCTTCTAAAGTATGATTTCCAGCTCTGCAAATAGGCAGAGGAACAGTAGAACTGAAAGTGAGGGATCATTTGGTGAATTCTGCTTATGACAAAAAAGGCAACAAAGTACTAACAGTACTCTCTTTGTTATCATCCACATGTGTAAAAGCAACACTAAAGCTGAGTTTTGGGACCATGGACAACTATGAATCACATGGATCTCCTAGACGGGCTAAGCCTGAAATATTGTCTATGTCTTACCCTTACAAAAAAATCTTTGAAAACTGTAGACTTGCAACTATTACCCTGCATCAAAGTCAGTACTTTAATTTCCACTGTAAACTGAATTTCATGACATCTGAAAACCTTTGGAACAAGCAACCGGTCCCACTCTTCTCACCCAGCCAGGAGTGAAAGAGACAATTATTCTGGCCACAAAACTATTTGTTTAAATATGAAAGGAAGTGGAACTTATCTGCTATCTCTAATATAAGTAGAAATTCCTTGACCATATCACCTCTACAGTGGAATTGTTTAGTATAGTATAAAATTCTTTTTTAACTACTTTAGAAAATGGTAATAATAAAAATTTCAGCTTTAGTAGAGCAAAAGGTGAATCTTTATGCTTATAGTCAAAATATGGGCCATTTTAATAACAATTCTGAAACATAATTCAGTTTAGACTAATGCGATACTATCACATACCATGGTTTGTGGAAGTTCTAACATAGCACAACAAAATATCTCTGGAAATTTATGTTTCCCTTATATTTGGAAAAAAAAATTTGCTAGTTGCCTTTCAAGGCAAAACCTTAAAATCATACTTCTCTGAAAGTATTATTTAAGGATGGTGTTGTTAATGAAGAGCTTCACCATGAAGTTTTACCCTTCTGCAGAACCAATTGAAAGAGCAGAATTGTCCTTTCTTCTTCTAGAAGTCAATGCATCAAGCAATGCTGGGGTAGAACTGGGAATAAGATAAAAGGGTGAATAGTAGGTGTGGAGAGCTGAACACTGCCAGAAAAACCAGAAAATCAGACCAATTTTGTGGGTGAAGGACAGTGCAGCACCAAGCCTTCTGTCTTTTCTGAAATCAGCTTCACAAAGAAATGCACAAAAAATGTGGCTTCCTGTGGGTACCTTCAAGACATTTCTTACACAGAAGGGAAGTTTTAGAAAGTCAGGATTATGGCCTAGAGTACAGTCTTTCTGAGATGGTCAGCTTTAATCCTACACTTCTTCAGTTTATCACAATGAGAAATGGTCTTGGATTTTGGCCTCTGCTGAAAAATGCATCCACAAAATATTGACATGACCACAGTGTGTTACAGAAATGTTTATCCTGTTCCAAACACTGCTGAAAGTCACAAGGAAATAAAGTCTCTTGAAAAGGACCTCACATGATGGCAAAATCTGTTGCAGATTCACATAATAAAGAAACCTGAACAAAATAAAAAGGGGAGCAGTTGGTACCAAATAACCTGAATATCAAATCATATGAATTTACACAGTTTAGCAATTTCTTTAAGATCAAAGTTGCCTTATTCTTGTGGGAAAAAAACACTCCAGAAGTGGAAATTATAGTATTCAGGACAGAAAATACTATGCACATGGAAAATGCAGTACATTGTTGTCACACCAGGTCAAAAGTTGTTTCTTGATCTGAGAAAAAAATTCCTTCTCTGACTTTTCAAGAATGTATCAGTCCAACGAACAAGTCAAAGTTTGCTGTTTTAAACAATTTACACTTTGGATCAAAAATATTTTTTTACAGAGGTGAATAGAGTATCATTAAATCAAAACCTTGTTTTAGAGGGTTTTGGAAACGCAGTTTATACAGGAACAATATGAGCCTTAAGTGGAAAAGCATTAAATGTCTAGTGTTATGATTTTTAAAAAATGTTTTTTTTCATTTTGAGGAGACATATAGAGATAGAGTGCATCAAGACATGAAAAAGCTGTGCTCAGCTGATTGGAGGGGGAAAACTGGGCACCTATTAGAACTGAAATTTCTCCTTCCTCATCTCTTCATTTTAAAGCCATAGCATTAATTGATTACTGTTGTGCCTGGATATACTTGTGATTCATGAAAATCTGCTCATAACAGATATTTCATTCATTCTTTACATAAAGAAATTCCCTCTTTGAGACTTCTTTACATCTTAGTTTGGTTTTTACTTAGAAGAAAATATGTTGCTGAAGACTTTTTTGATACTATTTTTTTTCTTTCTGGCATTTATTGTATCTATATTTATACCTTCCTGAAGTCCAGTACCCTGAACAAAACCAGACCATCTATCTCCAGAGCTCATTATACTGTATACAAACATAAATATCAGATGTTCCATGTTTTTAGTGTGAATACACTCTTCTTCAAGTTGGCAGAGTAGCATTTTCACCTCCATGTAGTGTGATTTTTTTGGTTACAGCCAGACATAATTATGTTAATGAAATATCCTCAGGGAATATACTATTTCAAACAGAACATCTAGTTAAGGTATCTTTTTATTTTATTATTATCCTGGGTCAGTGGTTTTTAGAGCTCATCTTACAGCCAGAGTACCTACAGGTTTCAACATATTCCTCAGCTCAGTACCAAGAATGTTAATTGAACTAATAAAGAGATTATTACATGTTTCATAGATTTTTTTTTTAATGTTTAAAATACAAGATGCCCTAAACTCACCCTATTTTAGACTTACATTTTTTTTTCTTTAATAATCTGAAAGACCTGCTTCTGGGATATTTTCCTCTATATTCTCTTGGTAGATTCTTTTTTATTGTTTTTTTACACGTGTATATCTATAGTCCAGGTTTACAAAAATAGTGCTGATATGGGAGCACTGGATCCAAACCTATTTCTGTAGTAGAGATTTAAACCTATATCTGCCTCTCTCCAACCAAGGTGTGTAACCCCAAGCATACTCTGCAGTAGAGTTGCTCTCTTCCTCCTTATAACTCAGCACACCAAATCCCAAATCAGTGATGTATATCATCTGCTATTTCCTAGACAGCATCTCTGGGCTGCTCCCTGTAAGCACACTGAATTGCTTAACTTTTTTATATAGTCAAAAAAGTGATAGTGTCTTCAGTGTACATATCAAAACACTCTTTACCATGGAAATAAAGAGCTTAGTCTTCTAATGAAAGGCTTTCATTCAGGTCAGTGACCTCTGCTTAGCCTTAGATTTTCTATGTTTAGAGCTTAAACAGAGCCCCATTATAATATAATTCCACCACCAAAACCTACAAATGCCATTTGAAGGCCTTTAAAATTGTATTCTTCATGCATTCAACATGGTGAATCAGACATACATTTGCTGGTAGTCCTTCAAACTGCTCAGACAGCCAGAAATGCCACCCCTGGCTGCATACTGCTGGAAACAAACTACACCAGTACTGCTGTAGCCATATGGCTGTGAGTGCAGTGCATCTCCCAGGAAATCCCTTCATGGTGCAAGAACATTTTTCTGTGACAAGCAATATTTTCCTGTTACTCCAAGAAAACTCATAGTGTGTTATTTTTATTCATCCCCAACCCCAAAAAAATTTAAACACTTCTGCTTCTGTGCTCACACAGGATGTATATTCCATACGCATGCCATCACAAGGTAGAAAACAAGAACTTACATGTCTTTGGTAGCAGCAATCTCTCTTATGCTGTTTGTATCACAGCCTCCTCCAGTTTTAAAGAATTAACAGAGTTAAAACTGATGCTCACTATGGAACTGAATGAAGATATTCCAGCTGTCACAAGGTGACACTAGCATCAACCATCAAAAAGTTTTTAGTTCTGTGGCATTCACAGGACCACTGTTAGCATAATAAATGTGAGGATATGTTATATCCTGCAACCTATATGCAACAATAAGATTGAGGTGACTGCTGAAAACTGTGGCAAGGAGCCTCTTGGCTTGCATAAAATGCATTCAGGGGACAAAGGGAACAGAATTGCCTGTAAAGGATTAGATTGCATCAGGTCACCTGTGACCCCATTTACCGTTTTAAATTGCAATCCTAGTACTCAATTCCTAAAAAATGTGTTCTAATAGTCTATCAGCACCATTTTCTCTATTGTATAAAAATAGATTTTTACAAGGAAAGAGTGCTGCACGGAGCAGTAATTTCAGTGATGAGTGTGTACAATTCTGAAGTAAAGGAAAAAAGCACTACTTTTAGTATATTCCAAATAAATATCAATAAACATTTATAATTTTGAAGTTATATTCTTGTGGGTTTTGTTAGCTTTGCCTCTTTCAGCTGATGACCAAAAAAAAGAAAATTTTGAAAAAAATAATATTTTACAGAAGGAAGAGACTTGTTTTTCCTCTAAAATTCACATTAAGGGTAGTTCATGATTTCATTTTCATCAGTTTAAATGCAGACAAAAATCATCATGTCTAAAGAGTAATGGAGTAAATACAACATAATCTGCTTACAGTAGATGAAGATCATTTGACACAAGTTTATTCCAGTTTTATATGGTTTTGGCTTTGATCTGAACTGGGCCATTTTGCTTCTGTTGTCATACTCATGCTAACTTTTATAGTGATGGAAAGGACAGCCAAAAAAATCATAAAGATGGAAATTCTCCAGTGACATCAGAGTCCAAACCTGCATTAACATGAGTTCTTTGTCTTCTTGCCTTCTTGCAGTTACTCCCTGCATAAGATGGGAGTGTGTAGGCATTGAAAGAGGAGCTGGTTGTGTGCACACACTTACTTCCAAGGCCCTCCAGCACCTTCTCTTTCCAAATTTTATGCATTTTACCAGGTATATATAAATATCACTCCTCTGTTTAATAAAAGAAACTTAGCTTAGTTCCAAACCTCAAAGACACATTTGTCTATGAAAACATTGCAAGTATGAGGTATGTATTTTCTTTCATCTTAAGAGTATCCACTAATTTCCTAAATAATATGTCCATTAATGACAACTTGCCATCCCTACTGCACAGCCAGAGGCAATGTGTCAAACATTGACTGAGAACACAACAGTTTATAGATGACTAAAGAAGAAAAGAGGAATCTCTAAAAGTAGTCAGATAACAGCAGCAATGTTTGGTTTTGAAGAAAAGACACTTACAACCCTCAGCACATGTGGAGATGGTTGTAAAAGGCTGTTTTGGTTTGACCTAGGCCTGATGACTGCAGAAGAACATTTCAAATAGTCTGAAAGAAACTTGATATGTCCAGTGACCTGTGTCCAGAGACTGGATGAGAGTGGCCTCTTTTTGTGTTTGTATAAATGGGGACACCTCCGCATTTTAAAGGTATTAATAGAACTTCCATATTGACTGGTTAATGGGACTGCTCAAACTTGCCTCCAAATAAGGTAATATTTGCCTTTATTTAATAGTGTAAGACCTTTCTTCTGCCACTGTGTATTTCTGGTACCATAGGGCTGAGCACCAACAGCCACTTACAACAAGAAAAAGACTCTTGTTGTCTTTCTTTATGTTGGATCAGATCAAAAACTGTCCTAGTGGACTAAACTGGTGTAGTGTGGCCTAATGTACAGACTAGTGGCTTCAGACTAAAGAGGTCAATATTAGATCTTGACTGAAAGACATTTTCTGGAACATTTGGGGCAACTATGTTAATCATCATGAGTGCTATCTTCCCTAGTCAAGGAATTATTAGAGCAGATGGAGTGTAGAGTTTTTGTCTCTTTTTTCCAGCACTAACCCTTTTGGAATCCTTTAGGATCACATGGGCGGAAGGAAAAAACAGTGCCATTAATTTTTCTTCATTGTCCAGTTTTGGTTATGTCTTGTCCTGTTCTCCAAACTCTTCAAAGGTTTTCTTAAAGAATATGCTCCTAAGAAGTAAAATTTTTTACTTGCAGTCTCACTTGGTTGTAAGTATAGGCTTGGTGAGTTGTTAAGCAGTGGGTGGAGGTTTCCATTCTTACACAGGCACCCTCTCCTACTGTACACCATCAAACATCACTGAAAGCCAGTGCATTGTCACGAGACACACTGGGTAAATCCTTTTCAGAGATGATGGGGAACAGGGCAGGTCAAAAGCAGACCCTATGATCAGGACAGGTGTGTTGCTAGAGAAAGTTTGGAAAAGAAATTAATGAGGTTCAAGAAAAGACAACAGTAAGGAGGGAGGAATAAAGTGGTTTTTTACTTGGTTGTTTTAGGTGGCTGCCCTGTCAGAATCTGGTGATAATTTTATCTAATAAAAGTTCTTAGTTCTGTTGCATTCACAGGACCACTGTTAGCATAATAAATGTGAAGATATGTTATATCCTGCAACCTATATGCAACAATAAGATTGAGTTGACTGCTGAAAACTGTGGCAATAAGAATTTACAGGAAAACAAAGAGAATGTTATCTTTCCTTGACAGCATATTTAAGGCATAATAGTATATAATAAATAATATTACCTATCTTTCATTAAGTGTTCTTCCTCATATGAACAAAGTTGGTCGAGTACATAAACAAATTAGTTCCTTAATTGATAGGGAGACACTTAGAAATACAGGAGGTTTGTGTTTGCTCTAAAAGTAACAAGCTGAAAATTGGGAATAAATAAATTTGGTTAATCTGAAGCTGACATACACTTTTCTAACCATCAATGCCCTTAACAGAGTGTTCACTAAGAAGCTGTCAGGTAGTCAGGAGCACTAGCAGCAGTATATATAAATGCATGGGAAGGCATTTATAATGTGTTTGTTTTTTTTATTATGTATTGTCTAGAAATCTTCTTCTGGAGGCTGTCCAGTTTGATTCAGTACAGCTGTTTGCAGGATTTGGTGTGTGACAGTGAGAGTGGCAATGCATCTGTTTCAGTTTGGAAATACAGCATCTGTTCTTCAGACCTGATGATTCTACATAAATGGGAAATGTGACTTCTAGTCACATTTTACAACCTCCTGTAGTAGCTGTGACTTTGAGAACAGGACTCTGCTACCCTCTTTATGAAGAATCATGTTACCCACTTTATGAAGAATCATGGTCGTGTAAGACCATAAGAAAACGGTCACAAATTTAAAAAATATTTGGGAAAATTTATCAAGTAAAAAAAACTCTCAAACAACTTTTTTATATCTTAGTTTACCATACCAGCTGAAAATTACATATAAAGTGCCTGTGAGTTCAGTTAGATATTACTGAAGTGTGTCATATTTGCAAAATAGATTAGTCTGTGTTTACTATTGTTTGACTTTTCATGTTCTCATGCTTGACTCCAGAGCTGCTCTTTATCTGGAATGATATTTGATGAGATTGCTCTAGGAATGAGGAGTGGCACAGAGGAGAAGCTGGGTAGTGCCTGGAATATTGGTATCTACAAAGTTTGCTTAATATCAGACTGTGCTGCTAATGATTAACCAATCCCTCTTTTCTTTCTCAGATCCAGGATTTTTGTTGCACAATTTTCAGATCTTTTCTCTTGATTTTAGTTGTTTCCTTACTGTTTTCTTCCTTGTTTCATGTTCTTTCTTTTCTTCTCCTTTCAATGGTCATCTTTACTGGATGGTTTTTTCCACTCCCAGAAATGAGCTAAGAGTATTTATTAAGAGCTGGCTGGGTATGTAGGTGTAGAAGGTGATACCCTACTGCGTCCCCTGATGTTCTAGATCATAATTGTGAAATAAGATTAAAAAAAAGTTTGATATTAATTGAAAAGAGATTGAGTTTACATAAAATAAAATCCATAATACAACATTTTGTCCTCAGTATTGGACTAGAATTAATTCAAATTAAATAATTAGATTAAATAAAAAATAATCCATTCTTGAACATGCATTTTTAAAAGTCTCAGATCTGTGGGTTCTACTACCCAGCTAAAGATCTGGACCAAAACCAGTCTTATTCGTGATTCATAACTGGTATAGGGAGCATTCATTTTGTATTAGGAGGGGCCCAGAATAGTGTATCTGCTTTCAGTCAGATGGATTAGTACTCTGGCATGTTCTGGCAATTTTTTACTACAAAATTAGCTGTTGAATTATAAACTGAAAATAATATATTATCTAAAATCTAAACCACAACTTAGGACTAATTATAAAACTTCCTTCTTACATTGTACTTTTTGTGTTGTGGTGACTTTTCTCTTCCTTCCAAGTGTCAAAGCATAGTGCAGATGTTTCTTGTAACAGGTTTTTTCCAAATTATTGTCATACCAGGACTCTTATGATTGAAAGTCTGGGAGGTGAATGTGTTCACAAGACGATATTTAAGTATCCTTTTCCTGGCATATTTGTCAGGTACATTTCAGGCGAGTATTAGCTTCACAAATAACTGCAATTTCACATTCTTAATTAATGAATATGAAAGAGCACAGACAGCCCACAGAAGCAGATCA
Source organism: Anomalospiza imberbis (assembly GCF_031753505.1). Taxonomy (NCBI): domain Eukaryota; kingdom Metazoa; phylum Chordata; class Aves; order Passeriformes; family Viduidae; genus Anomalospiza; species Anomalospiza imberbis. Next base: position 12,300,972 of record NC_089721.1, read on the forward strand.
GAGGGTTATGTAGCATGGTGAGAAAGACAGTTACCTAGACTTTTCCTCAGAAAAGACAATAGAACTCTGAAATAGAATTCCCCCAGTGATAAGCTGACATTCTTGTAATTGCTTACCAAATCTCCAAATTTCAGGTTTCATTTGGGTGAGGTCTGGATTATGTTTTCATCTCTACAACTGATGTCTGTCTTGTGTTTTTCCACCTTTCGCTTGTATGAAAAATATAGTCTTGAGTAAGATCTTGTATCAGTAGCAGTCAGAAGCATCATGCCCTTAATGTTTCTCTTACCTGTAGCTCTATGTTTTCATCTTTATCAACATAAATAACTTCCAAATGCAATTAATTCCCTTAAAATGCATGTGAAGTTCAATGACATAAGTCAGGTATCTGTCCTCTTTTCCTTATCTACCATTTAACATCATGTATTTTAATTAAAAATTAAAAATTTTAAAATGGATTTTGCTCATAAATTATTGGAAAATAGTGATAATATAAGCAAACAGCAAGTAGTTACTGAGAACAACATAAGTTACTATTTCTGCATGTAGGAAACATAGCTTTCTTTCTAGATTTATGAGCTGTTAGCCTTCATTTAATGTGAAGATTTTCTAAAATAAAGAAATAGAGACAGTGTAACGACTATTGAAACTGGAGCATAATTTGCCTCATGTAATGAACTGCTATCATTAAAAATCATGCCCTGCAGTAAATTTCATGTTGCCAACACCGGAGCATGATCCAGTCATTTTGTGCTGGGATTTGGCAGGGTTTGGCTGGGTCTTTTTTTTTTTTTTGTCTGTTTATACCAGTATCTGTATGAACAGATTAAATCATGTCAAGATTAGGATAGAGTGTGACAGCTGGGTAGAATATGTACTGAAATAAGTATTTTGAGAAACTGGCTTAAGGAAATGAAGAGCTATTTGTTTTATTTAGGCTGATGTGATCAGTGCAGGTGGGAATTGTTTCTGAAATTGAGGAATTCTTGGGGCTTTCAGCTTTGCCTTACTTTCAGTCTTGAAACAGTCTAACGAGCATGTTTTGGTGTAGCAGGGGATTATATATCATGATTGCCTGAATTTCCAAGAAACTGAACTTGATGTCCCAGCATGTCCTGTCCAGACCTGTATGTTCCTAGTCCAAGCAGAGAAGTCTTTGTTCTTCTGAGTCTTTATACATCTTCCTTTCATAGTATCCATATCTGAGTTGAATAGCGTATAGTTAGTAGTCACTGGCAAGTTCCAGAGAAGGGAATTAATGCAAGAGCTAGGACTGCATTAGCATCAGTGTTAGGGTCTCATGGCTGTTTGTCTGTTGCCATAGAATCACAGAAATAGAATGTTGAGATTGGAAGAGATCATCCACTTCCATCCTCCCTGCCGGGAAGACAGGACACCTTTCACTGAGTTTGCTCAGGGCCCTATATAATTTGCCTTATCTAAAAATTTTACATCCTTTTTCAACTAAAATATTCCAAAAGTCTATTAGCACCACAGGGAAATTTTAATGAGATCAGTAACAGTATACTAGATTCCTCTTGTGTCTTTTAGATGGATACATGCTTAATCAGCAGAATATTGGTGATCAGTTATGCTGATCACCAATGTGGGCTGTTATTCTGTCAGTGGAGAACCCACTAGATAAAGCATGTAATATAAATATGTCAGGCAGCTTTTTTAGGACAAAAGTAGTCTTCCTCAAAGTCTGTGTGACTGAACAGTTTACCTTACTGGAGACAGGAGGAAAATGGCACTCATAGTTTCCTTACCTATCACTCTGTGAACATCCTAATTGGAAAAGGAGATGAAAATTACCAAAAGCAATGAACCTGTGGTAGTGGTGGAAGATACTGCTCAACAAAAATAATTCTGAATACCCTAGAACAAAAGAGATTAGCCACTCTTTCTGGAGATCTGGTTTAGCCTGAATGAGTTGGCTATGCTCAAGAATAACTGAATGTAGATGTATCTTGCTGTAGAAAGAGTGGGAAAAGAAATAACATGTGAATTCCCATCATAATGGGTTTTATTAAATGGGAGTGAAAGAGCTGAGTTCAGAAGTCAGAGAAAACATCTGATAATGTCAACATCTCCCTCTGGGTTAGTCACCACATGCTTCCTTTATACTCAGTTGAGGGATAGATAACACCCCTGGAGCTTAAGTCATGCTACCCTAAAGCAGATGTCTAGAAATAGGTCAGCTGAATCACCCCACCTGGGAGATGTGGCAGCTATCTCAGAAGTCATTAATCTATGTTGCAGACATCTCAAATCAGTGAGATGAATCCCAGCCTTAAGGTCTCTGTTCCAGCTCAGTGTCTTGCACAAACAGCTATCTGCTCGGGCAGTTTCAGTTGTTCATCAGATTTGGCACGACATGAAACAAGCAGCTTGAGACATGAAATGAAATGCCCTGCAAAACTGTGTGAGCTGGGAAGCTCTTCAGTATGAATAGAGTGCGAGTGGATATGCAGAGGCCTTACTTGGAGTACAGAAACCAATCTTCGGCATTACTGATACCGCTATGGACTGAAATTGGATTTTTAGTGAAGTACTAAAAAAATATTGTGGATTTTATTATGGATTCCTATTTATAAATTTTGCTGGCATTTCATTTTTTCATTTTTCATTTTCAGGTCCAGCTATGACTCTGGGACACTTGAGTAGGTCCTAATACAAGTACTTTAGTACAATACCTCCACTGCAGTAGAAATTTCTGAGACTTACTTGGCAACACAAGTGTTCCCAATATTTTTTGTGTTAAGTGCTTTTAATGTAGATACTTCTGCTTCAATGTCCCTGAGTCCAAACTATGTATGTCTGTGCAATAGTTATGATTTGACAAAGATGGAAATCTCATTGAACATGATGGTTGCTTACTCATTGCAATGCAAACTTACTCTGCTAAAGAAGCCAAAATGGTCTAAAGAATCCAGTGGTTTTCTGGAACAATTCCCATATATCTACAGCAATAAACCAACCTGATGTTGCTGGATGCATGCAAATAGAATGGTTCAATGCATGCAGATAGAACACCAGATACAATGCCCAAATTGTCACCCTACTGTGTCACTGGCCACTGAAACAAACCCATTAACACTAAGTTAATATAGGAAGATCTGCTTTGAGGCATACGGGTAGAGAAGACAGATGGTTCTGGCTCTTAAAGCTTAAAGCTGGAATAACCCATGTGGAATTAGTGCTGCTGAATGTGTGACACTGAGGATGGAAAACCTGTTTATCTAAACTAGGAAATAGGAATAATGGAAACAAGCATTTTCTGCTTGCATGAGCACAGATGGTGCGAGCAAGTGAACTTCATGAAGGTGAATATTTGATTAGATGGAAAAGAGTATTTCAGCACACTGTTAACTAATTCCCATCTTGAGCAATAGCTTATGAGCATCACACCTGGAAGACTTCTTCCAATAACTTCAGGGGCTTTAATCAGCATGTTCTGGGTGTCATGACAAGCCACTGAATCAGTCTGTTTATTCCCTGGTGTGCTGATGCTTTTGCTTCAATAGAGGTATCATAACTGCCCCAGAACTGTGTTTCTGTTTGCCTCTTCCTTTTTTTAAAAGCTATCTGAGTTTTAAGCTTTGGTTCAAGTAGATTGCATGTCTTTTAATTTCATTAAGTAATGTCTGAGTTATAGTGTTTTCCCTTTCTCCAGGTACTTCCTATTATTTTTAAATCCACTTACCACTTACTCATTTGCCCATTAGAGGTCATATTGTTTTGTCTAGGAGTTAAGAAACAACAAAAATAAGAAAACAGGCGTTATCTAGTAAGGCTGAAATAAATATCATTTAATCTCTGCTTAAGATTCATTTTGATAAAAGCCTGTCTAAAAGGATGGGTCTGGATGGCTGTTTGATATTTGCATTGCAAGTAGAGTGCAAAGTGAATATATTTCCAGATCATTAGGCACTTAACATGATGCTACTTTAGTTAGTCCAATAGCAAAACTGGTGTTTTTCTGGTGTGAAGGGGACAATTTGTCATTAACTGATGACATAAACCCCCTTGCAGAAGGGTTCAGGAAAGACATTTCTGTTCTCTGAAGAGGCATACTGAAGAGCCTGCATGAAGCAGCCCCTACAGCGTGTTCCATTTTAAACTGGATGGATTTTTCCATGCAGGAGAAGCAGCCTGAACCTGGCCTTGAGCTGATAGAAACATGCCACTACATTACTGCAAATGAATATGAAGGGAAAAAGATCAAAAAGGTGTTATCTTCATTGGTTCAGGGCATACTGATGCTTTATTCAGATATATACATCCACATGTCCAGATCCATTTGGTATCCATGATTCAGTTTGGAAAGGATTAAAAAGGAATTTATTCTCAATATGCATAGCCCAGCTTGGTCTCACCATCATCCCAAGTCAGCAGTGTTTTGTGTTTGTTCAGAATTTCAAGCTCTGTGACTATTCCATGGTATCTTAATTGGAGGTGTTAGAGAAGTCTGGATGATCACAACCCAATTTTGATAGTAATTTTTGTAAATTTGGTGAATCAATATATTAGTGGGATAATAGTGTGAAAGAAACCAAAACTTCACTCAGGTTCATTTCTTTGGCATAGCTATTAGTTTTTCACTGGCATCTGTAAGAGAATAAATATACACAGAGTCAGTAACTCAGAAGAAGATAGTAATATTTTTAATAATTATTTTAATAATATATTTAATTACAAATTTAATAATAAAGAAGATAGTAATAATAGACATTAAATAGTGTCTTTTGGGACAGAAGGCACTGTCAAAATATAACTTTTCTGTGTACATTTCCAATGGAATTCAAAATGACGCTTTAATTTCTCAAACGGTATTTGTTGTCAGCTTTTGACTACTGTATCTTAAATCCAAAATTCATAGGCCTGAATATTTGCCTTTGAAAGGATCTTTTCATAAAAAAAAAAAAAAAAATTAAAAAAAAAAATAGGATTTAGGATTTTAAGGAGCTGTGTTTGCAAAGTGAAAGATTGGAGATATTATGTAAGGCATGTCAAATTAAGCTTCAAATTTAAAATAACATATAGATCATTATTTTAGGATGTCTGGCTTGGAATTTTGAGATATGTGCAACAGATGATACAGTTAGAAAGATGTATTTTATCCAACATTGTAGTTTAAATTGCTGATAATTACATTGCAGACTTTAATAAAGTTCTTAGCACATTAAATCAAGTATTTATAATTTTAGGAGAAAGTCTCAGGTCTTCCTTTTAAGGTGAAAATTTAACATGGTAACTTCTACAATATTTTTTTTCCTGCAAAATCCTACTGTATTGTAATAGTCATCCTCTTAGTCCTATTCAGGTAGGACTCATGAACTATTAAAGCCTCAAAATTATTTCCACAGGATATTAGTAATGATGAAGGATTTTGAAAAATGTTGTGATAATCTCTAAACTAGAAAGAAATTTTCATTTCTTCAAAAAAATGCTTGTAATTTAATTCTGTGTAATGCCCCACCCTTGCTGGTGAAAGAAGAGTTTTTGGTTTTATGTCTTTCATTTGATTGCACTTCACACAATTGTGCAGTATTGCTGGAGTTAAAATGAAGTTTCTGCTCTGTAACAGAGCACATTTTTGTTGTCAGATACATATCTGATTATGTCCCTTGAAAATAAGGTTTACTATTTTAATGTATTTTGTTATGTTTTATTCTATTCAATATAAGAAGGGGAAGGATGAGTTTTTTTCTTTTGTATGAACAAGCTTTCTAACTTCTCAGCCAAAGAAACAGTCATTCTGACTGCAGTGTGATTTCTTTCATATTATGCCAACAGGAACAATGAAGAGTACATGTGTTTATTTACAATTTTCTTACCAGTATTTCTTAGCATTTTTAATTACCATGGATCTCCAAGAGTTTACACACAGAGGTCCCAGTTGGGAATGAATAGGACTACTCCCATTCTGAAAAAAACAAGCAGATCAAAAGTGGGTTATGTGAGTATAAGCAAAAGAAACCAACAATATTTCTGATGTTTGCCACAAGATGTGTTTTACACTACCATGACATTTAAACATGACAGTGATAACTGAGAAGCATGGGTTTAGGTGTGGCTGTTTGTACAGAAGCAATTTATACAGATCAGAGGAGAGACAGATTGTTAAATATATTTTTAGGCTGTGCTTTCAAAGCAGATGGTGAAATAAAGGCTAGACTGCTTTGGAGTAAGAAATAATACAAACATGACTATGTTAACATACTGCTGTCATCATAATAATTCTAAAATCAACTGTCCTTGTATGCAACTAAAATATCACCCTGAGTTATGAATGTACAAATCATAAATATTTTAATAGAATATTTATGGCAGATGTCCTATGTCTCTATGGTCTCTTTTAAGTAGTACCTGAACTGAAAAGAAAACGTGACACTGTGAAGTTTGCCAGTAAGAACACTTTGGTTTGCTGACTATTTGCATCTTTTCAGAAGCATGACCTACAATTAAAGCAAGATGGAACACAGAACTGGGTCCTTGGCAGCATTTCATATCAAATCAAGTTTAACAAGATCTCTTCTGCTGCAGCTGCACTTTCAAACCCCTGTATTTGTGATGCAAGAAACTTTAGTGACTCCACTGATTGCAGTTTCATGCATGTTCCACCAATGGCAATTGGTCAGCTTTGAAAATTCTTATTTAAAATTACTTTTGAAAAGTACAAAATTAGTGCAGACATGCACAATGCATGGAGCTGATATTCATCTTCTATATTCATGTTTTTTATCTAATACAATATACAGCATTCCATCAAGTAGCCATGGTAATAGCAACATGGTGGAAAATTTCCCATTCTTTTCACCTTCCTATAAGGAAGTATTACACCTGTACTTCCTATTTCCAATTGTACAAATTATACTTTTTTTTTTTTTCTGATCAGGTCAGTAACTTTCCATTGCTCTTGGACATGGTATTTCAGATAATGCATTGCATGTTTTGCCTCCAAAGCTTGAGAATACTTACAATGTTTTTTACAAAGTAAAAAATCTTTCACTCAGTAACTTTTGTTAAAAGCTGAGAAATCAGAAAACTGCACTTAAATCTCTAATTATTATTATTATTATAAAAATAGTAATAATTAAATCTTTCCTAAATCTTTAGAAGTAAGAAAAATTTGTTTGTTTTGCTGAAGTATTATACCAAAAATGTTGACTTTTTTGGGGACAAATATGCGATAAAAACTAGCATTCTTTTGTTCTTTGCTATGCAGGTAAAATAATATGACAAAAATAACATTCCAAAATTTCCACAGGAAACACACTTGCTAATTACTTTTATAATTTTAAATATGATGTAGTTTAAATGTGGCTTCAGTGATATTAGGAATTTTTAAGGGTGGAAATAACTCAGGCAAATGCCAGGAAAAATATCTTCTTATTTTTGATCAGTGATTTTTGAATCATCAAGTCAGTGTGAATTGATAGACTATGATATGATTCTCCTTAGACTGGAGATCTCATCCAAAGGGCACTGGTAGTTCATATCATAGCCTAGGCTGTGAAAGTGTACCTTGGAATGCCTGTACTTCATTTTCTTTGGGCATTTTATGAAACTGGATGCTGGAACAGGTCATTAAACAGATAAATGGTAATTTTATAAGTACTTCCTACAACGACTCTTCTGAAAATCACTTTGGAGTGATAATAGACCCCAGATTTTCCTTAATAGTGAATGAGTTGGAACCAGCCATAGAAATAAAGACAGTGTGGCTAAACCATGTGATATTTCTTGGGTCCGTGCAGTATGGCTCTTGCCAGGGTGTATATCTGTGTTGTAGATTTGGAAATGAGAACTTTAGCTAAAAATCACAATTTCGATACTGCCTTAGAGAACAATTGAAACTTTTCAGGTGCTACCAAAGATATTTCTAACCCAGTCCGTTCGTAATCACATCTACTCATTCAGCAGCATTCTCTGTTCTTGAATTTGAATTATTTTTATTTTTACCTCTATTGAATTCACACATTTAGTCACCATATCTATTTTTTGCTATCATTCCTACCAATGCTTTATTTGTTAAGTTGAAGGAGTAGAGAAAGTCCAGCAGTTGGGGTCCCATCAGTCCTGTTCTAAATTCCTCTAAGGAAGGCCTCTAAACTAAGCCTCAGAACTACAACAGGCTGTTCTTGAATTTCCTTCTGACCTCCTGACTGCCTGCTCTTTATTTTATATCTCTCTACTTGCTGTTCATAACGAGTTCCAGCAGTTCCTTCACCTCTCCTCTCTTTGTGCAACTTACCTGGTCCTTCCTGAATCTCAAGACACACTTCCTTTTCAAATGAAACTTCCCTTTTCTTCTTCTATTTAGTCTTTAAAATGTTATTAGTGTTCTATCTGAAGATGATCTACAGAAAAAGAAGCGAAAACTTGTCAGGCAAGAAGCAAAAACTTGTGAGAAAACTCTGGTTTTCCTTGCTTTTCTTAATCCAAAGTTTTCATAATACTGGTTGAAGGTGTTTAAGGAATATTTTGGCCCATGCTATTCTCAAAACACTTTTCCTAATTTTTCAAGTCAGACAGTTACACACATGGCAGAACAATAAATTGTTTAATTATGGATTTGTAGCAGTAAAAACAAAGCATTTCTTCTGTTAATTATAAATTAAACTTAACAAACATTTAATAGCCTTCCTACCAAGGTCAAGACTGACAATAACCTGCACTTGTGAGAATCGTAATCTTAAGAGATAAAAAAATCTGATCTATTTGTTTTCTTCTGTGCTTATTGAGAAACCAACAGAAGAAAAAGGCAAAGATAGGATTTTAAGGGATTCTCTCTCTATTGAAAGGAAATGAAAGATAATAACTTCCCTATTGTTGCTTAAAACGGCATGACAAACTGTAATAATAATAACAATGAAGAACTACTTGGAAATGATGAAGAAATAAGAGAAAAACCCAGAATTAAGATTTTTTCCCATGGAATCCCTAATTTTCTTTTGGTGTGGATGCAAATTTATTGAATGTATTATAATATGGCAATTCTTTAAAGTCCTGTTGAGTATTACTCAAGCACACAATAAATAGATTAACAATTGCCAAAGTTACCATCTCCAGGAATGTGTGGATATGTCACCTCATCAAAGACCTTTATTTATGAAAGGACTCAGTATGGTATGATGTGAATTCAGTCACGTTTCCACCAAGAATTTGAAAGACATCTTAAAATCATCATTCAAAAGTCTCTCCAGAATTTTTATAAGTTTATGCACATAGCATATAAAAACAATTGTCTGATAATGAAGACCTATTAAGAATGTCTTTTCTTCTAAAGCTAAATGCTGCGTTAGTCATCTGGAATCAAGGACGTTTCATACTTTTCTTAGTTTCAGCCAGGTTGCGTGTCTCTCAGCCTCACTCTCCACGTCTCCATGTAAAACCCCAGGAATTCTGTAGGGTTTTTTTTATATTTTAGCACCCTTAAGTGTTACTTAGGTATTTGCGTTAGTGCCTTCATCCATTTTTATAGAAAAGAGGACTGAAGTAGACAGTCTTTACTGTGCACAAAAGAACCTTGCTTCATTTTCTTTGCCCAAAGAAGCTGGGAGTAGCCTTATACTCCTGGCTTTTGGCAGCAGTGAATACATGTTCTGGTGGGACAAGAATCCAAGGCCAGCTGAGAAACCTTATTGTAACTGTGTTTATGTGAATGGAGATTCTTCAGTGGCTTGCAATTTCTGCTTTCAGAGAAACAAACAAATCTCTCTCAAATAACATTTAGCAATGTCCTTAGCAGTTTTTTTTACAGTTCCAAGGATTTTTTACAAATGAGCTTCCCAATTTTTTAGCAAGGACAAAACATATCCTTTCTTGTCTCATTCAATATTTCATTAGTGAAATTTTGCAAAAATATTTATCATAGATATGGGAAATTTCAGACCCCAGGGGTGAAGTTTTGCAAGTGTGCAAGGAGCTAAAACCAATATTTTACTAGAAAAGGAAGACTTAGACAATCATAATCTCATAAGAGATTAGCAAAAACAACTTCCTGAAGCTTTCCTTGAGCCAGTAAGTGATCAGGATGTTAGACAGACAAAATCACCATGAACAACTTGCAATAGATAGTACTTTTTCCTTCCTTTGTCTTAGTGGAAAAGTATTTCCATTTGACATAAACTGTCTCCTGTTCAACTTTTGAACATTTTCGTTTTTTCATCCTGGTTAGCCTTGGACAGTAGTGTGAAACCATCAGTGGTCAGGCACCTTCAGAACACCAAGGTGCTCTTCCCAGACAGGTGTTACCACAACCATGCCAGACATGCCCTTACTCTGCATACCAGTTCCCTGCTGAATTCTGAATCAGGTTTAAGGTCTGTGTTCTCATTCAAAGTCTTCCCAAGCCTGAGACAAAGAAGTTTAAGAGTGAAAACCATATCCATGTTTGTGCACCTGTTACACAAAGAAAGAGGCAAGGGCTTACCTGGCACTCTTAGGAGCTCCTCTGATTCCTGAGGACCTCTATACACATTGCAGCTCCCACTCTGATTCCATAAAGCATTACTCTGGCCTTGTGTTTTCTGTTGTAAACACATAGCAACATGCATACTAAACAAACAAATAAACAAATGAAAACCACTTTGCCAATACCAGACTCTCCCCTCCTTCTTCCCCTGGGGAAAGAGAAGAAAACAAACAATATGTGACAGATGTTAGTCATGTTACTTAGTGCAAGAATAAAAACGCTCAGATGACATGGAAATGACCACGACCAAAAAGAAATAAAATCATAGAATAATTGAGCTGGCAGGAGGTCTTAGGAGATCTTTTGAATGTATTGGAATCCCCTTAAAAGTTCTCCTTAAATGCTGAATTTTATTGTGTTAAAAGAAGTCTGAGATAACCACAAGAAAAAAATGTGGGAGAATTGCAAATTACTATAGCAAGTTTATCATAAATAAACTAAAAGAAGGAAAATCCAACATTTTAGAGAGAAGTACCATTTAAAGGAACCATAGTAATTTCAATGTCAGGAAACAAAAATCCTCGGTTGTGGGTGACAGTGGGTCAGATAAGTTAGGGACAAATGTCAGGGAGTGCTGCAAGCTTTGCTTATCTAACACTTTGAACAAACTGTGTGTTTCTGAACAGCTTTCTAAAAGGCTTGATTAGTGCTCTGATTCATCTGCGGAGATACCTTAAAGACTGGTGAAATTGCATCCTCAAAGTGTCAGCTCCGCTTTAATGTATAGGCAGCTGAGTTGCGAGTTCTCATTTGCAAATTGCAGGGAGGTATTTTGAGGCAAGCCAAAGCTAGTGATTGGGTTTTCTCCAAGAGACCTCATGGTAAATTAAGATGGCTCACCTACTGCTTTGTGAAGAGCCAGAGCTGCTTCGTGCTGTACTCACCCCAAACCACGGTCAGAGTCCCAGGCTTTCAAGAGTGCTTTTAGCACCTGCGCTTAGGCTACTTAGAACCAACCAGTGACTACCAGTGATGGCATGCAAGCGGAGCCTGGGTAAAGACAATGCTGTAATGAATTAAATCCTTGGTTTTCAAGAGCACTGAAATAGGTAGGAACTGATTTGGAAAAACTGGTGGACTCTGGAGTTTGCAGCCAGCTGAAGCCATGTAAATCTGATTGTCTTCCACTATCACATATGTTTGTGGAAACTGGTGGAACATGTGGTCTGTGCTTAAAACTTTGCTCCTTGGGAATATTTTTCTGATGGCATATAATGCAGAGAGCTGTGCCTATCCTGGGAATTGGCTTAACTAACCCTTTTGCCAGTGTAAACCATCTCTGCTGGAAACAGCATGGGAAAAATAGCATACTCAGTCTTCAACCAAAGTCAGGACAACAAACCAATGTCAGTGATGGCTTGCTATTATTTATTGAATACTTTTGTTATTTTGTTTGCTTTCTTAATTACTGTAATTGGAAACACTCTGTTTTGAGAGGTTTATGATCAATTAATCACTTGCTGCTGTAGACACCAAAAAATTCTGGTCATATATTAGAGAGAGATGTGTCAGTGTTACTTAAGGTTGGTTGATTTAACGCACTGCTGATTATATAAAATCATAGAACAGTTTGGGTTGCAAAGGATCTTGTAATGGTCATCTGATCTGACAGCTCTATAATCAGCTGGGACATCTTCAACAACCAGGTTGCTCAGAAACCTGTCCACACTGATCTTGGATATTTCCAATGATGGGGCATTCACAGCTTCTCTGGGCAACCTGCTCCTGCTCCCCACCAGCCTCACAGTGAAGAATTTCTTCCTGATATGTAATCCAAAAGGAGGATCATGTTGGTAGGTGGTGAAGCTGGGCTGCTGTGTTTAACTCAGCTTGGGATGCCAGATGATGCCTTGCAGGTCAGAACAGAGATGCTACAGTAATTTTTGCATTCAGTTTGGACAAGAGGACATGGTGGGGCTAACCAGAAAGACTGTTTAGGTTTGTTCTTACAGGATCCTGGTCAGGAAGAGAAGTGCAGATGGTGTGCCAGGTCAGGGTGTGAGGCTGAGGCTGCAGGTAGGACTCTGGGGCTTTTCTACTGTGGTACAGCTTCTCCAAGGAAGAAGGTGAGCTTTGATCAGCATAAGAATGCCTGGTCTGTGACCAGCTTATGAGTGAGATTTCAACCCTGTTTCTTGCCATTGCTGAATAGGCAACATAAGAAATGTTTTGGCATGGAGTGTGTCTGTAGTGTTTGCTCTGCCTTGTGTTGGTGGTGACTGAGTGATAGTCTGTCTGTGACACTGTGTCAAAGAAGCAGGAGTTGAGCAGCCCTGAAGTTCTGTTTTTCATAGTAAGAAGGCAGGGGGTATTAGAAATATCTTCCATGCCATGGAGTCAAGCTACAGAAAAAGGATTGTGTCTCCCAAGAGGGTGACAGTGCTACAGGGCCAGTGACTCCTTCTGAGAAATGCCATATGCTCTTCAGATCCAAAACACAGTGGCTGCTGGTTAATGATATCTGTAGTAACCATATGGATAGTTAAATTTAAAAAGGTGGGAAACTTGATAACACATGAAACGTACGGTAATGGGGGTGAGATTTTTATCTGCTGTATTTTACACAAGATTTCTACATTTACATATTTTTTTTTCAATATTGGAACTTCACAGCTGTAAATTTAAATTAATTGCCCTCCTATTTTGATAACTCCATGTTTTGTTTCTTAATGTCTATGGTTTCAAAATTGATTTCTTTTCTGAGAATCCTGACCCTTTGTATCCAAAAGTACATGCATTCCATCTTTTTAAGAAGCACCAAACTTTTCATTCCAGCAGAAGTTTCTCCCTTCTCTTGAGAAAGCTTGACCTACCTTCTGAAGCTTGGCATCTCTGGGATGACCGAGAATGTGGGATGACTGAGAGTGCAAGCTGACCTCCAAACCTTGCAAATGGATTGCATAGCTTCAATATTTTAGGCTTTCAGTTGCTGTGTTCAATGTGGAGAGATCAGGTGGTCCCTGGGTGAACACTTCTGTTTTTCAATGACCATGGTTTTCAGGGCAAATGATAAAGACCTGCTTAGTCAAAAAAACCTCAAGAACACTTGTGAAGACCCATGCAAAGCATACTACCACATGCTTTAACAACAACAAATGATAAAAAATATTTTTGAAGTGCTGCATTTTAGTATCACATCTCCTAAGCTAAAAATCTGTATAATGTTACTAAAATTCAAATTCCTAAAACATTGCTTCCAATTACATTTTATAGCTACCTAATGTGAGCACAAAAATACATGGCTGTCTCTTTCCTTGTTGGTTTAGAGTATGCCCTGCCAAATACTGAAATGTTTAGTTAAGCCCTAATGTTCCAATAATTGTTCTTTACTTCTTGATGCTGAACCCTGTGGTTAGAAGTTGCAACATCATAATAGGCAGTAATTTGTTTCTCTTAATTTCCTGGGAATGGATCTCCGTGCTGGAAGGGGAAAATAGTTATTGAAGAGGAAACTCTGTGAAGGAAAGAGAAGAATGAAAAGACATAAATTGTGCCTGAAATAGTTAACTAATTGCTTGTAATGATACATTTTGGCACAAATCCATGTCTGTGGAAATCAGTTTTATTGATATGCCTCTAAGACTGGGAAGAGGGTTCTAAGCTTCCCATCCCTTGAACCATCTGTAACATGAGAGAATCCTCTTTGTGTTTTCCATCTCTCTGTGAATGCATGTGTGCCAGGAATTTAGGCAGATAAAACTACTGAGCTGGAAACCTGTGGATTTCCATGTAGTGTTAGGTAGACAGGAAAGGGAATGACTCAGTCTGGTGGTACCTTTCCATTCAGCTCTATATGCATTCTGTCTGGTCTTCACAGTTTAGTCCCTGTCTCTTCCTTCACTATGACTTTGATAAACAGCATTGAAGTGAGTGATGATGATGAAAAGCATATCAGAGAGTCATGTGGTGTTGTAAATACTGTGTTTGGTGCAAAATGGTTAATGTTGGCCAGAAGAGAACTAGGCGATACACTGAAAAAACAAATCTCAAAGGAAATTCTGTCTTTTCCAAAGTAGTTAGCTTACAAATATTATCAGAAACAGCAAGCTCTTTTTCTCTCCAATACAAGAAAGGAAAGAAATGTGGATCTCCTGATATCTGGACAAACTTGCTCATGTCACCTGCTGCAGCTTAGATTCTTCAACATTTCCAGCTGAATTCATTGGCAGAACACAAAAGGTGGTCCCACCATGAGCAGTGAACATCCCACCATGAGCAGTGAACATCCACTTGTAGAAAATGTCCATAAAAGTCAACATTATCAACAATGTGATCTTTTTGTCTCACAGACTTTCTCCTGCACTCATTTGGAGAAAGAGAAGAAGGTACAGAACATGGAGAGCCTTTTAACCATGATCTCATGAGGCTGAGGCTGCAAAAGTTTGGGAAGTGTGTTTTTTACCCTTTTGCTGCCTCCTCTGTGAACTTCCAAAAAACACAGATTCCTCACTCCTCACAGTTTGGCACATCTGGCAGGACCTACTTGGGAAGACAAGTGGAGAGACTGGGGAGTTGGTTGTTTGGCCATGATGCTCTGCAGAAAGCCTTCTCTGGTTCTGTTTTTGCTGAAGCCACTCTTTGTATAAACATTCAACCTCCAAGTTTGTTTTTTTTTTTTCACAAAAGGTAGTGATACCCCACAGCGTTTTTTCAGCACTATTGATGGGATAGGGTTTAAAAAACAAAAGTGAGAGGGAAAAAGATAGGACATCTTTTCTTGTATCAGAATTTAGATGCAAAATTTTTCACACATTCAAACCGGCCTCTTTTCCAGAAAGGAAATAAATGTAGACAGGTAAGGCAAGTGTGCATCTAGGCCATGTTCTTGTGTAGTAGTTGATGGTTTCTTTGTACACAGTGCTTGAAAAATGACTCAAAGGCAATGCATACAAAATACAAAAACTGGTTGGAACCACTGGATATGACTCAGTATGAATCAGTGAGTCAGCAGGCTTGAGAACTGGGAATAATTTCTAGTGTGAAACTGCAGACATTGAGTCCTTTGCACAAAAATTGTAATGAGAATAAATTGTAAGAACTTCTGTAGTTTGCTGTCCAACAATGTGAAATAGGCAAGAGAGAGAATTTCAGCATGGGGCACACGGAGTAGTACCCTTCGTAATCAAATTCTAAACCATGTTATTCACTTGCATTTTTATAAAATTACAGGCAAAATCATAGCTGCTTCCAGAAGACTAGGCTGGAAAATAAATAATTCAGGTGAGCTACAAGAGTTTGTCCCAGACGATCTTAGTAAATTTCTATTTGGACACAATGTAGTTTTAGCATTTCAGCCAAGTCATATTTGAGATGATAGTTGCTTTCAAAAGTTTTTCAAATTTAAAACTTTCTGCTAAATTCAGTGCTTTACATGGTTTGGAAGATAGGTTAAAAGAGAAAACACATTTATTAATCTTAATTGTAATGAAGTATTTTATTTAGACTCCTTAAAAAGTTTATAAACTTCTATATTAGAATGCTATTAAAAGAGAACACAATTACCAAAAACCAACAAATATTCAAGCACTTTCAGCTTATGAAATTGGTTTTATAGAAAAAAAAATCCAGTGATTCTTAAGTCAGGTACTGCTCTTTATCTGTAACCTGAATGGTTACTTAATGGTCAGCTCTGCAGATCTGAGTCAGTAGAATATGTTTGGAAGTGTTTCTGAAAGATCTTGCTATGTTGCATGCCTTCAAAGGGCAGTGAGACATGATGCAACATCTTCAACAGATCACACAGCAGCAAGGTGATTAAATCAGCATGGCAAGTTTCACAGCAGTCTGAGCTGATAGCAGTGCATCTAGAAATGCTAGAATCCAGTGAGGATAAAATATTTAAGCCATACTACTAATGTATTTCAGATGGGAGTTCCTGAGAATTGTTGTTTCTCTCAGGCCCATTTTCTCTCTAGATAAGAGTTTAGTTTATACATAATGGATGAATTACAAAGTGTGCTGTTAACTGCCAAATAAATAATGGTCTCTGCTATTGGGACTGACAGCAAGATTTTTTTGCTACAAGTTTGTTAATATATATCCTCTAGTTTCTGTTTGTGCACAAGATAATGGAACAGGCACCCATCCAATCAGTTTTCTAAGCAAACTTAAAAAAAAAAATACTGCGGGAGTTATGGGGTTCTTTTGTTTGTTTGTTTGTTGAGGGGTTTTCTGTGGTTTTTTTTGGTTAGTTTTTTTTATATATATATATATACAGCATTTTCTTAATGATATTAATAAATAACATATTTAATTTCTCAGTGTTAACTGTGGATAGAGAATTTTCTTACTGAGTTACATGGCCCTGTCATGGGTAACATATATGGTAATTCACAATGGAATAATTTATATAGTTAATAATCAGATGAGTACAATCTAACTGGGAATGGGGTAGGGTGGGAGCAGCAAAGCACCTGTTTTCAGGGTAATTTTTGTGCTTGTAATCAAGCATTTGGGCAGTAACTCTCTACTCTGTCCACCACAGGTGTTAGCAGTAAGTTTGATATGGTTCTTTGTGGTTTGTAAAAGCAGAAGTCAAAATGGTTGACTGTCATGTAGTCTGACCTCTTGTGTAAACTCTATGGAGAGCAACATTCCTTAGTGTCTAAGTAAAGCTTTCCTAAATTAAAAGAAATAAATCCACTCCTGACTTTGCTTTGATAGGTTTAAGCTTTAGAACAATAATAATAAAAACACCTTGTTGTTAATTGTTTTAAGCAGAAACACTTTATCTTCTGCTTGTTAACACACAAAGAGAGCAGTAAGTCTCTTAGGAAAAAGCCTGGGAAAGTTGGCCTGGCAATATGCCCTAATGCTAAAGTAATAACGGGATTTACTGGGCTAGTAGGGTGGGGAGCAAATTCCAGTAAGAAATAACAAAAATATTTCTTATGGGGAAACTGGTTGTCTCAATGACTGAATGTCCCCATGCTTGTCTGGCTTGTGCTGAGTTCAGACCTCATGTGCTACATGTCCATAACAGTTTCCCTTTCAAATAACTCTTGTATGAAACATTGAATCTTGATTGTCTTGTCAAGGGCACTTTAGTTCTTTTAAACATTTTTGGGTCCTACTGTTCTTCTTGAATGTCTGTGAAATAATTAAAAGTAAATAAATTAAAAAATATCCTAGTCCTAAATCAATAGCATCTAAAGAAACATTCAGAGACCCTTCACTAGTATTTCAGACTCTTGGTGTGTTTCTGTTTTCATTGTACCTCATTACATTTCTACAGATGATATTTGCCTTTGGCTGCTAATAAAGTTGAAATGCCTTCATAATTTTTCCCTCTTCTTCCCATGTATTGTAGCACCAAAGTTCATAGGAAGATTGATATTTCTCACTATTGATTGAGTCCAGATTGATATATGTTCCTACTTTGAGCCTAAGTTCTTCAACAGAAGTGGGAAACTTCAACAGGCTCTGTTCTGTGTGCCAGTCTCAATGATTTTATACTGAATGTACTCACTTTCGTGACTCTGAGCTGAGAGAATCATGCCTTTTACTCTGTAGAAACAGGATTGATAGTGATCACAGTTGCCCCCTTTAGGTTTTTTCTTTAAAATTGAAGAACAATTTTCTGCTTAAAATTTAGTGAAAGCCTAACTGGAACTTGATTTCTCGATATTTATGCTTCCCACAAATGTAACTTTTACTCATTAGTCTTCTCCTACACTTCACATAACAAGGGTGAAGTTTGTTAGGTTGAAGTTAAAGTGAGATGCTTCCTCTGAAGGAAATGTTACCTTTACAGTTGTGTAAGATTGAACCCTTATGCTGCTGAGGGCTGAGGATTTGATTTCCATCAAATCATAAACTCAGAAATTGTCAGAAAAATAGTTATTGCTGGATGGATGTGTTAATCAGTTCCTCCACTCATTGTGTGGGTGAAAGAGTTCACATGAGCAGAGGATGGGAGCTCAGACCATGGATGGATGCATGAAGATTTGTTGGTGAATTTGCAAGGGCAAAGAACCTGGCCAGTACTACCACCCCGTGAACTAAATATTCAACATCTGACATCAGTGAAAGAACTTTATTTCACTTACTCTATGAAGCCCTAATGCCAATCTCCTAAAACCTTTCTACCATAGCTGGTTGTGTGACTGGAGTAGAAGGAGAAACAGACTTGGAAAAAAACCAGCCTTCCACTGACAGAATTTGTAGTTTATCTGCTGTAGAATGACTTTTTCCTTAAAAATGTTCTGTATCAGTAAACATGCACAAAGTGCTTTCAATTCCTTGCCCTTTTCGAACTCCCATGGGCTTGTGTAATTGACCTTCTTCTTTCCATCTTTGTGGTCACTTAATTCTACAATTGTCAGCAACATCTGCATCTTCATCGTTTCAGCCATCACACTGCTGACAGGATTTTTGTTGCGGAATAAAGACATATTTCTTCCTAGGCATATCAGCATGAAAATTATCTACTTTCGTATGACCTTGTCAAATATTCTCATTCAGTCTTTATTTTTTTCTGACATCTGTAAACAGCAATGACTCTAATTGACTCCAAAGACTTGACACCGGACAAAATAAACCACACCATACCTTTGCTTTGGTAGTAGGTGGGAAGGCAGCACTTTGATCTCTGTTCAGTCAGTGTAATTGATGTTGATCCTTATTTACAGTGAATGGTGTTTGTCCTGGCATGCTCACGAGCAGAGCCTGTCAATGGGGACAGAAATGTCAAGGAAGTGGTATTTGACAGGAGGTGTACCTGACACCTCTTCTCAAATGCCATGCTGAGTGAAAGGCTCAGGTTTATCTAAAGCTGAGTTAGGTGAAAGATTTGCTGAAATCTGTGTCTGTTTGTCAGTGGGTGGCTGGCACTGACTGTGCTGAAGCTGCAGGATGGCTGCTGGATGGCAGTGACAGTCTTTGCTGCAGGAGCAGAGGGCAGGGCAGCACACAGGCAGGGTTTTATTTCTTCAGGTTCTGAGGAGAGGACCTTCAAGAAGCCTTCTAGAAATAAGCATCTGAAGTGTGATTAACAAAACTGTTGAGCTGAGATCTGTGCTATGGAAACTAGTGACACGGTAGGGAGTCTAGGCTTCTCCTTTAGGGCAGCAAATGTTGAAGAAGAAGAGCAAATGATCACTCAGATGTGACCTAGTAGTTATTTACTGCACTCTCACCAGTAAATTTAATATTTGATATTTAATAAGTACAGTTTATTTATGGTCAATACTCTACTATTCACTGTATTTTTAATTTGGGATTCAAATATTATAATGCATGCTTACTCTACACATTTTAAATGTCATATACATGCACAAAAATGTCACTTACCAACCTACTAAAATCTGGTTTAAGGGATCATGTAAGGGATCTCAGCCTTGGAACATAATCATGAGTGGTGTCCCTGCTCATGGGGAGATCACTGCCATGCAGGTAGGTCAACAGGGCCTCATGGTGCAGGCATTTATGGCATAAAGTGCTTGATTTGTAGTAAGATTTTCTGCTGTGTTGATGCCATTTCATCCACTTACCAGTCCAGTCTTCAATGGAAATTTTTTTTAACTTTTCTTTTTTTCAGTTGATGATAACCTCACAAAATAGGATTGATATTGATCTTGCCTACTTGCTGAACATCAGCCTGGACCAAACTGGAGTTAGTTCAAACAGGAGCGCATCCATCACAGCTGAAGAAGATAGTGGAGATAGTGATGCCAATTCACCTTTCTCATGCTATGTCTTGCAACTTCTTGCTGCTTCTCACAGCTCAAAAAATAGTCTTCAAATATGGCAACACCAAGCTCACAACGAAGAAATGCACTTTACATCCCACATATGAGTACATTTCAGGGCTTCACGAGACAGGAGGTTTTGAAAGTCAAAAATTCAGTCTTTAAAGAAATTAGTCACATTAATGTAGCTTCTTTCTCTGAAGTCATATATATGGATTTTTCTTGGCCATAAATTGCTGAAAAGCCGAAGGATATACAAAGGAGAGGACTACTTTTCCTTGTACTTTTCCATTTTTTTTCTTGAAGTACTTACTCTTACCCACTCTTTCACCAGATGAAATGAAACAGCTCTGGCCTCTTTCATAGTCTCATAATGTGGAAGTCCCCAAGTCTAGTTCTCCAAAGACAAATAACTGGTGATGATGAACTAGCAAAGTGATAAACAGTGGAGAATGAAAAGTGTGCCCTTGAGCTAAGGGAGATTGTTTTTTGTGCCTTCTGCAGCTGAAAACTCAGACTACTAGATAGCCTGTCTTGCAGGCTCTGTGCATTTAGATTTCCTGAAGTCTTCATCTCTTCCCTGACAGATTAAGTGATCTGTCCTTTGGATCAGAAATTTTTTTAGGATATTGCCTCTTCAGTTTCCTCATTCCCACAGGGATCTGATAGGAATTTTGTTCCTAGATGCTCTTTGAGGATCTGGACTGAAGACAGTAATAGAAGCTTGGTTCTGTTTGGCCTTACCAGCACCCAAAAGCCTGGTTCATTTTTTGCTGATCCCTGCAAGAAACCTTTTTGTTGAGCTCATGAGCTCTCAGTGAGGTTCTGTGTTCATAGATATACTGGTACACAATAACAATGAGATAATGTTGCTTGGTTCCTAATCTTGGAAGTTTATTGTGTACCAGATTTTCGTTCCATTAATTGCATCGCAATTCTCAGCTATATTTTTTTCCTCAGTGGTATATATATATGTAACTATTAAAAAGATTAAGGATATTGGGTTTCACTGTTCTAGTAAAGGCACTCTTTCATGTTTAAGAGAGCATTGCAAATATAGGGCAAAAGGACATTTACAGAAAAAACAGAAATCCTGCTTTTAGCATCCTCCTATGTGAAAAGGGCAGAACAAGTAAATCAATACAATACATTGAAGATAAGGTTTTAAATGTGTAGCTACAGGGAGTGTTAAACACTTGTTATAATTGCTTCAGTTAAAGACAGATGATAAAATATTACTTTTGTATTTTGATCAGGATGCTTTTCCCCACCTTTTAGGCATGTAGCTTAGAAAACATCTGTATTTTTCTCTTGCCCTGTTGCACGAGCTTTTCTTTAATGGTGCATCCAGTTGCTGGAAAAGTTATTGTTTTTCCTCATTGGAAAAGTTATTGTTTTTCCTCATACTAGAGATTAGTGAAGTAGTCTGAGAAATCAGAGGGATCAGATGAGCACATTAAATAAAAATCTTGTTCTCATTATGATATCCTGCTAAGTAGAAAATAGATGAGTGAAAGAAAGCATCAGGGAAATTAAAAATCACTTAAAAGCACATTTCTCTTAACTAGGAGAGTTTCCTCAGATTCCTTGGAGATATTGGCTGCTCCCTCTGGCTCTGATTCAGAAAAGCATTCCTCCTCAAGTTCTTAAGGACACACTTATCTCCTCTTGAATCTGATGGTGCTGGAGTCTGGGGAAGTCTTTGTCTGCACTTGCAATAGAGGGTACAGCACAGGACTACATGAAAATGTTCTGCCTGCTAGGTCTCTGCACGTTTTGTTGAAAAATGAAAAAAGCTTTGTGCAGCTAGACCCACAGAGCTCTTATTGCCCATACCACTTATCTTTCACTGCAACATGCCTTAGGTGTGTTACTAATGTGCATTCTCAAGTGAAGATGCAAAGCTAGAATGATTCAGCTTTGATCATAATGATTAGAAGATTTATCTGAAGGATGGCCTTTGTTTGGAATATTGTTTCCTTAATCAAGCAGCCTGCTGATTTTTGGTGCCATTAAATAAATTCCAGAGGAGGTACTATGACAGTGATTTCCCTTCCAGTATGTTTGTACTTTGTAAACCTCCTCAGTCACATCCAGGTTCAAGTGTCATCAGGACAGTTTGCATGTGGTCAGCACAAGGACATTGCTCATCATTTATCCCTCTCAGAGTAATGCTCTCACTGATAGTTTTAAATCAACATTCACTGCAGTCCACTTCATAAGGAAGACAGTCATACAAATAGTGCTGTGCAGATCATAGATTTCTTTGGCATGTCTGTTGAGGTAAAATGTCAACAGAAAAATTTGCAAGTTTCTTTTATTGTCTCTGCTACACTCCTAACTGATACTAGCCAGGATACTTGTAGATCTAAACAAACAGGTTTGGGCAGAACATGCTATAACATCTTTATAACATCTTGTTTTGAATAGCTGTTAGTATTTTCTGAACGAATAGGTGGAATTCATAAAACTGCTCCTGTAGGTTTTGTACTCCTAAACCACATCTCAAAAAGCTTCGGCCTGTCTCTACAGACATATAGATATTTGTTTTAAATTTCCAGATTTCCTTTAAAAGTGACACATACTTTAACGCAGTTCTGTAGAAAAGAAAAGTATTTCCAAAACAAAAGCAGTAAGTCTTTAAATTTTAATTTGTGTCTGAGCTTCTCCTTTATCACTTTCTTCAAGTCTCCTGCTTAATAATGTAAGCCCTTCAGTCTCATGTGTGTGAATTGAGTGAATAGAATGTTTATTTCATATCCTCTAGGAGGTCATTTTGGCATAATGGAGAATTTCACACACCCTGCTTTCCACTTTTCTTAAGTCAGCTGACATTTCTGACTACACATGAGCTGTTGACAGGATTCAAGTGGGAAATCTGTAATTGTCTGCTTGAAACTTACAGCATGGTGTTAGAATCAAATACAAGATGAAAAATTCTAAAATCCTGTGTTAAAAATAAGAGTGTTCTACATGCTTTTATAAATTATAGCAAAATTTTTTTATTCAGCTTGTGTTTCTCAGCAATTCTTACACCAGCTCTCATATTTCAGATAGATATGTTGTGCTATTTATTGAGTAATGGAGTCCCACTCAAACCTCAGTTGCTATTGCCAGTTTCAAGGCAAGCCAATACTACATTTGAGTAAATAAGGTAGCATTTAATTTTGTATATTGAGAGAGTAGAAGAAAAAAGTGATTGCAAGATAAAGCAGGTATCACTTTCTCAAAAAACACTAGGGTAGAAGCAGTAAAAATTCTTATAAAAATAAAATCTAAAGCAGTAAAATCCAACAATGATTTAGAAAAAATAAGAACTACAATGACTTTTTTTAAGAAATCAGCAACTCAGTCCCTATGTTCCACTGTGGGGAGTAAGACCAACACTGGAACACAAGCTGGAATAGCTGCAAGAATAGTTTTGCATTTTCTTTACCTTCACTGCTACAAGGAAAACAAGTAGGAAAACTTGTCCGTCAAAGGATTATCAAGGATAAATAGCAAAGTCATTATAAACTCCTAAATTTTCAGGTGATTTATTGTCTCTGTCATTCAGTTGTCATCATAGATTTCCATACAAGATACTCCTGAAATAGATCAAACTCAGAGTCACCTGGTAAAGGACTTGAATGGCACAGGTTCTCCTTCTCCCAAGTAGAGCTTAGCAGTACTTGAGCATGAACTGTCTGCTCAAAACTGTACAATAAACTGTGCTCAAGAATCATGATCATTAACCAGAGAACAAAAAATGGAGGCAAAGATGTGCTCTGTGCTAGTCTGATCTGTTCAGAAATTAGAATTATTTTAAGCAAGATAGAAAGATCTATCCAGTGAGATATTCTACAGCTGGAGGAAAAAATAAGAAACAGTATTAATTTACTACATGACTGATGGTATAATTTTTATTTAAAATTTATTTAAATTTTTATTTGTGGAAGTGCAGCTACTACAAAGTTTCTCTCCTATTAAAAGTAGTAAAAAGTTTAAAAAATTTTGAAAAGTAAAAAGAAAAAAAAAAGTAAAACAAAGGTATTTCCATGGGAAATACAATTGTGTAGAAGGAAATAATAAAAGCTGCCCAGAAAACTCTCTGGGAGGTTACTTTTAATTTCTTAATTTTCTGTAAATCTTAGAACAGCATGGAATTTCCAAAGAAGGGGAATAAAAATTTAATGTTGTGTCAAACTCTAGTACAGGTTGACAGGTCAGCTAGGATAATCTGAGCCTACAAGATAATAAGTAGAGTAATGGAGCCTTAGACATGATGTCATTCCACCAATCAGTACAGAATTGTGGAAAAAAAGTACTGCAAAATAAATTTAATTTCTTCTGCTTTATGGAGGCTTTGATAAACAACAAAGATGTAACACTGAACCTCTGAAAAGTATTTGATACAGTAGTATGTAACATTTACTTGTGTTTGCTGTTTTCTAGTTCCTTAGTGTAGGTAGATTAAGAATTGGACTTTAATTGATCTTAACACTTGACTATGACTCAGTGAAAAGTCACAATTTCATTTCATATTTTAACCCTGCGGTATAATAATATCCTATAGGGGAAAAAAGATATTGCTACTGTTGCTACTGACAAAAGTAGCTGATAACATCAAGGTTGAGGCATGAGGAAGAAGAAGATAGATGGTGGAGGGTGTTGTAGGCTGATATATAACTGATTGAAAAATAAAAGTTACTGAACCTACTAAGGAAAATCTCTCCTGGTGAAAGCAAGAGAAAAAACAAGAGAAAAAAAAAAAAGTGTGGGTCTAACTTTAGACAGTACCTACCAAGCTGGTAAGACCATAAATAGTTTTATATGCACCTCACAGATTATTTCAGATATCTTTGGTATTTGCTTGAGCTTATAACGTTTTAGGGTAGCAATATTCAGTAAAGAGTTCTCTCTTAATTTACAGATGTCTGGCAGTCAGTGGGTGTTTTTCCCAGTCAAGACAAGATTACTGATCACTTTTCAGGAAATACCCAAGGGAAAAATGTGAAACTTTAATTTCTGTGATACTCCTAAAACATTGATAATATTGATCACATAAAAATGTAAAAGGATAACTTATGTCAAACACACTTTCCACTGAAATAATTCTTGTGTAATGAAGAGCTCAAGCATGGATTTACTTTAGCCAATGGATGTCACTGTTGCTCCATTGTATGTCAGATCCAGTAGATTTCTGCCAGTACTGAAATGGCCATCTGTGCTGAAATAAAACAGAGGCGAACAGAAGCTGCAGGTAGGACGTTCTGCTGGTAGGGATGAGGATATTTTTTAAGACATGGCTTAGAAGAAACTACCTCGTCAGCCATAAAATTTATACCATTTCTTCAGGAAAGATTTTGTACTACTGTCCCAGCATTGACTGCATACAAAAGTTGTAAAACAGATGTGGGAGAACAGGATTGACGGGGGAAAGAAATCCTTGCATTACAACCCAGGAAAGTATGCATTTTCTCAAAAGTAAGAGAATGTTGACAGTCTTACACTGACAGGTCTACAGGAAAGAAAATCATGATAACCCAGTTACTGTTGAATTTGGCCCTACCAAACAAACATAATAAGGTGGTGAGGATAATGATGTTAGTAACTAATTGTAGAATAGAGAGGATCAAGTGCCATCAGGTTAAGCAGTCAGTCCGAAGACAAAACCCAGAAGGAAATTGACTTTTTAATTTTGCTTTTATGAGGAGCATAAACATTTTTAATGTTAAAACCTACAAGGGAGAGAAATTTGAAAACAGACAAAAAATTTAGGAAGAGGAAGAGGAAAATATGGACTTATAGGAGGTGAGGGGAGGAAAAATCAGAGCAAAGACAAGTCACTCATTCTATCTCTTACTCATTTTACCTCTTACATCCTCAGCAATAAATTGCAATGGGCTAGAACTCCATCTTATGAGGGTATAAGAATATGAGTATATGCAATCCCTGTCCATGCACATTGTACCATAAAACCACAGTATCCTTGTCTGTACTGCCTGTCAGCACAAGAAAACTTCTTCCATTCTCTACAGTGCTGGGATAATGCTGCCCGGCTTAGGCCAAAATTGTGTCAAGTGCTCTGTTAAAAATTACAGTAGATACATGTCAGGGCCCGACTCTTTAACCGTGGCCAGGAGTAGGCTCTTTGGATAAATGGATACATTAAGGCAAATGAGGTCAGCAGCATAATAAAGAGTCATACCCAGGATACACTTTGTTCATGTCCAAAGCAAGACTTGAACTTGCACTTGTACAACCTACTGTGAGCATACTTGGCTACTCTGGCCTTGAAATGCAGAGGAAAATCCCAGGAAACTTGGGCATCTGGTTAGTGCTGGAAAAAATCTTCTGGAAAAAATTATGGAGGAACACTGAAAGGAACTAGATTAAGGACTGTCCAATATAGTGTTTCTAAAAAGGCCTCCAAAAAATATGCTGCTGTTTCCTAAATCCTGGCTGGACTTTGAATAGTATGCCACAGGGTGCCATCCCATACAGAGGTACCAGAGCAACTTTTTCTCAGACAGGTGTGAGAAAACCTCCTTGGACCATCTCTCTCCTTCCTCTTACTGATGACAAGCTCTCTGCAAGATCCTGTGTGCTCGTTCTCTTTCAGCACCATGATGGTCATGTCCATGGGGACTTGCTGCTGTGAAGTGCTGGATAGGAGGACGGAATCCATGCCTCCCCAAATTCAGGTTTCAATGATGCACTGTTTGCCTACAGCACCAGCCAGCAGGGCCTTACTTGCCCTGTGGTCACAGGATTTATGGGCTGGAAAGTGATAGCAGTCTCTTTTACACCTAGCACAGAGTAAAACAGAGAAGCTGTGATGCTGCTCTGCACAGTGCAAAGGACACAGGCCTGACTTCAGCGTGCCACAGAGAAAATCTGCAGAAAGCCTTTTATAAATCTCATGCTTATGAGGGAATGTGATCTTCCTGCTGGGTATGACCCTTCCTTTCTGGCTTCTTTCTGGCTCCTCTCCGGGGCTGCATGAGAGAGAAAATATTGTTCCTGTCAGATAGTGTTGCAGATCTGCTCATCACTGAGTTGTTGGTAGTATTTGCTGTTTCCAGGCACCAGCCCGGTGCCTCAGGTTTAGGTTTGTCAAAGGTTATTGGAGATTTCTGTTTTGCTACTGTGCTTTGGGACTTACAGTCTATCCTCAAGGAGAGATGTGTGTGGGCATACACACACTTAAGCTTTAAGAAAATAGAAGTTTTAGAAATTAAATGGTGCTTGATTTCTGGAAACAGCCCCCTTTGCTGTGCTGAATGGGAGACTGAAGGAAGGGGAAGAGTCACAGGGTTTTTCTTGTTCACTCATGATGAAAGTGTGGTTTTTATTTCCCACCTGAGCACCTGAATTAGCATAGCACCCTTTTGTGCTGTCCTGTGGGAGGAAGCCAGCACTAAACCTGAATGAAACAACCAAATTACCACCGTGTTTTACAGAGGCCCCATTTTCCCCAGAAACCTGTTGCCAAGTGCTGTTTTGACCAGACCTGCTGAGCTGAGGTAAGGTCTAATGGCTGAGCTGTGGCTTGAAGTGGTTTATGTGCTATGCTGAGAAGTCATAAACAGCTCTTATGTAAATGGTTTATGAGGGAGTGGGGAACCTTTAGCCATGTTAGAAGCAGATCTGAGCTGATAACTTCATACCACACTGTTCTCACAGATTATTTTGTTTCATAGAACAACAACAAAACAAGCCTTTCCCTCCCTTCCCCCAGCTGAGTGCAGGGGTGGTAGGTTCTGTTGGCCTCCAGGGACAAGGGAGATATGGGAGATATTCACAGGCAGCTGAAAGTTTGAATTTAACAAGCTAAACAGGGAGGTCTGGTCAAAGACCTGGTGTGACAAAGCAAATCAATGCAATCCCTGGTGTAGGATCTGTATTTGGTGTAGATGGTGGCTAAAAGTGTCTCACTACATTCAAGAGACTTAAATCAGTTACAAGTAACTTCTAACACTTTTACTAGATTCTAACTGATAGAAAAAGTAGAAAGATGTCTTATGAAAAAATACAAATAATGCAATTACTTTCTTGTTCAGCTTGTGCTGAATGCAGTATTATAAGGGAAAAAAAGGAATTCTGCTCTTGCCCAACATATTGGACAGTTTAAAAGATCAAGATAGAATTGAAGGCTGATGCAGCATAGAAAGGTGAAACTCCCAGACTTCCCAGGAATTATTTTATAAATCTTATTTTTTGTTTTTCAAACTCAATTTCTAACATGTCTTACTTGCATGAATTGCATTCCTTTGCTTATAATACAAGACGAGTTTACATGGTGACATAGCTGTGGGAACTAAAATAGCTTCTTACAAGTTAATTTTAGAAGACTTGAATTGTTTATTTGTGAAATGTTCTTTGGCAAACTGTTCAGGAAGGTAAGGAACTCAATGACTTCCCATGCAGTAGTCACAACTTGAGAAGTATTAAGGTAGGCTATACTTTTCTTGTAAGTTTGAAATTAACCTGTTAGGGTTCTATACATTATTTTTCTGTAGTCTGAAGAACTTGCATTTTGTTATGAGAGACAGTGTGATCACAACATTCTAATTTTTTTCTTGGTACAGCGATAGGAATTAATCAAAAACTCATGAAATGCAATAGGTATTCCACACTTCCTCCTTCCCCTCCTCCATCTTTTTGTTCAAAAGCACACATACACCTCATAACTGGTCCAGAATGGACCAGAATGGTGTTAGGAACTTGAATAGCAAAATGTTCCTGTTCAAAATAATATTCCAACTGAAGACTGCAAATGGTTCTGCCGAACAGTGGCACACCAAGCAAACTGAAACTGTAGGGTTGGAAATCTTCTTGATGGATAAAGTTAGGCATGAGTATCAGATAAGTGTTTGTAGCAGATAAAATTGTATATAACTAATCAAGCCTCCCGGTTATTTCAATGATCATTATTTTCAATATTCTTATAGCTTCCTTGTTTTGTATGTACTAGTTTTTCACTTATTTTCTGAATTCAGTTTCTGGGGCCTTTTTATTTTTCCTTTTTGACAGTTTTCTTTGTCTTCTGCTAAATAATTTTTGTAGTCTCTTCTTTTTCCTCCCTTCAGTTTCCAGCAGAATTGCAGATGACAACTGGTGCTGTTTATTGAAAATTAGAGATCTGAACTGATCACTTATTCTTATAACTGGTGTCTCCAGACCAGCTAAATTAGAACATTAGGTGATGTTGGCAACTTGGCTGAACAAAGGAATTCAGATGATCCATGCACTGCCTGCACACACAGATATCCTAAAAAATTCCTCCGAAACTCCCAAGTACATCAGCTTTTGATGTCTGTTATTTGACTACAGCAACCAAATACATCTGTAACCTCAATTTACTTGACTCAGATTAATTTAGTCAACCTCTGGCTTTCTAGAAAATGCTGTTTGCCACGGGTAAAAATGGCATTCTAAAAAATAAAAAACTCTGAAGCATGGCAAATTCTGAGACATGCTTTACTGATGTGAATATGTTCCATTGCAAAAGCTTGAAAACCTGCTAATAAGCTATTGAAAATTCAGGCAGAAGACTTTATTCCAAATGTCTGGAGCAATTTTTTCCTAAAAATACTGTTTCTAGATGAGCACATTCAGCATGTCAGACATAGCCCAGACATGGAAATGCATCTGCCTTCAAGTCAAATCATAAATCATGATTTCTTAAGGCCTAGACACAAAATCCTAGAAGACATCTTGGCAACTTATTTTGAGTTCCCATATACAGGCAGCAATGGATTTACCCCGGGCTTTAGATGCCTCCCCAAAGCAATGCACAGCAGGATGCATTGGCACTTAGAGCTGTGTACTCATGGCATAGTGCTCCTTTCACACTGAGATCAGAGCTCTACCATCTCCCCCCCATCTGAAGATCAATTTATCCCATGTATTGATGTTATGCCAATTGCTGTAGAAACTGAGAATGTAATGAATGCATAATGCTAGTGCAACTTACCAATGGCTTTTTTGAGTACATAATGACTTTTCATTCCCCCCCTTCACTTCTCTCCATATTTTGTTAGTGTAGCTCGTTCATTTTCCATGTCTTTCATCGTGTCACAGTGTCTGCCAAACTCACTGTTGGTTGCCTCTTAGTGGGAGATTTTCTGTTGACTAGGCCAAATGCAGAGATGATCCTCTCTCAAGAGACAAGTACTGCCCTTGACAGTTTTACAGTTCATGATAAGCAGAGCTGCCATTGGCAGCTTCTTGTCCCAGGCAGAGAGCTGAGGACAAGAAAAAAAGGGCTTGGTTCAGTTCTCACACTTCCTGATACCTTAGGAGCCCACAGGGTGAACTTTGTTCTGTTAATCCGCAGCACATGGAAAGGGCTTAACTCTTTAGGAACCATTTGTTGAGTGTTTTTTGTTGAACTACCTACATGAGCTAGTGACAAAATGCTGGACTAAGTTGGTGCTTAGCTCCAGGGGAACTTGTGTCTTGGGTGAGCAGGAAATATCTTAAACATGTCATAGCCAGCAACCCTTTTCCTTCAAAAGGCAAGGAGCTGGACTGTCTGCCTTGAGGTGGAAGCTCCCCTCTGCATTTCTTACTGAGGAGCTTTGAGTACTGACTTGCTGGATATTCTGGCATTTTCTTAGATGTTCTCACTGAAGCACTACCCTTTCTTTGCGCAGAACAGTTGTCATTATCCTGGATGACTGAGTCCATCAGTCTACAACCAAATATTTAGTGAAAGGGCTGGAAGTGTTATTTAGACTGAAATCTCCTGAAACCTCTCTGAGTTCTCTAAACATGGCACTGGTAGCAAACCTTTGGGAGGATGGGCAGATATTTCAATTTTTATGCAATCCAAGTAAAGCACAGCACATTTTTTTCACTAAGCAGAAAACCCCCAAATGAGCTACAAGTTTTGGAAATTCCTGGTAAATTGTACTGGTGGCTTCTTGGAACTTTTCATAGCTCCTCATTTAGGATTACCATAGAGAAGTAATAATATATTTCACATCAATTGCATTGTTACTACTAGTAGCTATTGTTAGTACTAGTACTAATAGAAAGAGTAATTCAGATAAACTGCAGAGGTCAGCTTAACAACTATTCTAAAAGCCTATACAGCAATATGAACAGCACGTGACTTGAAATTGATATCCAAATATGTGTTGGAGTCACCTTGTCTGTTACAAGTTTTGCAGGTTAAGGGTAGAGGTGCGTATGGTTTGGAGAGGGTCCCTTCCCTGCAGGTAACTAGGATTGGCTAGGGTTAGATTAAGAGCACCTCTGCAAGCTACTGCTGACTTCAGCTGATGCTGCGAGTCCTAAGGGGATGTTGGAGCCCTGCTTTGCCACTGTCAAATAATTATCTCTGGAGCCAGACTTTATGTCAAGGGGTATGTGCTGCCAAGATGAATATCTGTTTTCTTCATTAGTTTGGACTAGATGATTCCATAGAACGAACTGGTGCACAGCTGACGTTTTCTGAGTGACCTACATGAAGTTAAACACTTGATAAAAACTGCTATTCCTTGCTGCCCTTGCCCTTCCTATATTCTAATCCATACTTCAATTATTTTTGTTAGTTGCTTTGTTTGCTTACTTTAAACTTTTCTTGGAAATTTTCCACCAAAATTAATTGAAAAATTAGCAGAATATGTAAAAGATTTTTCCTCTGTTTCTTTGAAGTGAGCCTTTCTCTTAAATCCCTCTTATTTTGATCACACCATGGTCAAAAATACTGTCAGACTCTGGTCAGAATTTAAACAGAAATTGAATGAGGGGAGTTGGTAGTATTTTACAAGTTTTTCCACTTAATTAATAAGATTTTCTTACACTTCTGATGAGTAAAATTTCAAAGAGCTAACATTTAATTTGCTTTCTTGACTTTCTCAAATAAAAATGGATTTTTGATTTTCTTTTCAAAGAGAAGAAAAAACTTTTCAAAGTGGATATTTGATTTTCTTCAAATTCACAGTGAATTACCTGTATCCTCTAAAGTCTCAAAAGATAGAATCATCTTCTGGAGCTTTCCTTTTCATGTACATTTTAGTATCTATGAACTAAAGCAATTTTTTGGGGTTTTGGGGTTTCATTTACTCACCATCACTATCCCCCCACACCCCCCACTCACCCCAAACCAGGGTTGGGTATGGAATCCTTAAATTGATGACAAGCATAATCACTTTTAGCATAGAACACTTATATTCTATATTTTCACACCAGAGCATGGAGAGATGGAAAATTTGTAGCTCCTCATATTTCCCCTCAAGTTTTGTGGCTATTTCTCACTGCTCAATTATATTTTCATTTGAGAGAGAAAATGGGTGCAACTGTAGAAAGTAGCAATCAGAAATTACCTACCATCAGACATTTTTTTCATTTTCTATTTCTTCAAAAATCTTGAAAAATATTTAGTGCATGTACCTATGTTAAGGTCTTAGCCTGAAGGAGGCAAGAGGTCAGGTGTTCTACTTTCAAGGTGCACAAGTTCAAAATCCCTGATATACATGAGAGACACGAAGTGGAATCACTTAACTACCAAGGCATTTTATGCACAAGGGATTCCTCCTTAACTTGTTGGTTTACGTTGCATTTCATCAACCAGGTTTGCCAGGCCAACTCTCCTAGCACCAAATAAGATTAATTCTCATTTTCTCTAACTGTATCAAAATTTGTGGCCAAGCTAGAGACCTATCTGTTTAGAATTTATTTATACTTCATACACCAGACAACAGCAGAAAGTGGGGAAATGTGGCTCACCGATGTTCCTTTTCAACTGTGAAGTCTAATTACATATTTGACTGTGTTTGTAAGAGTGTAGCATACACATTATATGAGGTGATTATTCCCATTCACTCAGCAGTCCCAAGCCACATATGGAGTATTAAGCAAAGTTTTAGGCCATGAATACAAGAAAATTTGCTGACAATCTGAAGAAAATCTAGTAGAAAGTCACCAGGGTTTGGAGCATGATGTACAGGGAGAAGCTCAGGAGTAAAGGTTTGCTTAGCCTGGAAGACAGAGGGCTTGGTCAGAGCTGGAGTGGTCTTCTCTGTTCAAGTGTCTGAGTACCTAAAAAGATAGACCCAAAACCTCAACATGCACAGCTATTTGCCAAGAAGAAATAGTCATAAATTCAATCAAGGACATCCCATATGGATATATAGGAAAGATTCTTCCATTGCAGATGCCTACCAGATTCCCACAAAGAAGTTCACTTTTGGAGACTTTTAAAATGCAAGGGGACTTAAAGCAACTTCATCGACCTTTGAAGCTGAGCCTAGTTTGATATGGGGGTTCAATGAGATGACCCCAAGCCTCTTTTTTTACCAAAATTAGTCCAGGACTTTTACCAAGGAAAGTTATGTCTATGAAGTTAGGTGATTTTTGAGATTGCCATTGCTTAATAAATGCTTCTCATGGGCATTCAGAGATGTGTTTGGGCACCAAAGTCCAGCTGTATGTCTAGCCTCCCCAGACTAGGCTTTCTTGACTATTTGGCATTTATAAACGAAAGCCTGTTTTGAACTTTACTGCTTGCTTTCCAGTGTCATCAGGTCTGCTTTTGATTAAGAGGCTGTGAGGTCTTGGCATCAGCACCCAACCATCTACACGTCCAACAAACTGGATTTACTGCTTAAACATGGGTTACACCACACAGCATCTCCACTCTTTCTTGCACTTTGGATGCAGAGCCTGTCCTGATTGATGCACATGGGTGGCAGGTGCTGCACCTGTGTTGAGCCATGCTATGCACTGAAAGCACCTGGCTGTCCAAGAGTGTCCCATATATGCAACACTGGTCAGCCATGGAACAGTGATCCCTGAATATGGGCCTCTCTCTTCGTACTCCAGAGAGCCAGCTGCAGACTAAAAACCTTGTAGTTGATGTAATTCTGAAGCAGTGCTTGAATGGGGATTAGTTAACATCTCTTGTTGCAGCAGGCACAGTATTCCTGGCATTTGCCTTCCCTGTGGGCACTTTAAAGAGCTTTGAACTCCAACAATAGGATATACCTTTGTAAACAGTGCTCTGTCCCAGTTAAATGTCTAATGGAGTAAATCCAATGATCAGAAATTACTATTAGGCCAAGTAAACTGGCATCTTGTATAGCACAAGCATTTACTTCCATCCATTTGGAAGAGGAAGTTTCTTCTTTTACTTAAAGCTATGAAATTTAGGTGTAGTCTTTGGGGGTGAGAAGTGGGTAAAACATGTACTCGTGATGGCTCAGACACTAATGCATACATTAACATATTTATGATTTCCAAGTAAAAAATATTAAAATCTATTGATTATTTCATGAATTATTATATTACATTACTTATACTTAAATTCATATTAATAGTCTTATTTATTATGAGTTGATTAATTCACATGAGGAGTGATTGCCTGAGAACCTCATGCCACAGTAACCCATAAAATTATTTATTCCAGGTTTTTACAGTTTAATATTCACAAGAAGCTATTCTGTGGTTTTATTTTTAAAATAAAACACATGTTTTTCTTCATTGCAATTTCACTCTTAACTAGGAGGAATTAGAGACCTGATATGCTAAACCTTACACTTGTTGCTTTTTTTGTTTATTTGGTCCTTTTAAAATAGTTCATAAACTGAGTAAGGAATTACTTATTGGTCTAGTGCCATATGACTTAAGGCAATTTTTTTAATGTATTACTATTAAATAAACCTATAATTACTAAAGCAAACAGCAGCAATTTTTCTGGTATGTTAACTCATATCTCATGGTTGCTGAATCTGTAATTTTTTCTTGATCTTAGATTGTTGATTGATGCATCAGGACTGAAATAACTGCATCTATTGGAAAGAGGTGTCAGCTGAAAACTTAATGTGTCTGTCTATATGTATATATGGTAGAGTACATTACTTTATATAGGCTAGTGCAGTGACATAAAAGATATCTAAAACTGACCAGCTCTTTGTCTTGTTTCATATTTAAGGGTTTGTGTCTATTTCCATTACTTCCCAATTTGGCATCTTGGCTGGAGTTCCTCAGTATTATTCATGATTATTTGTTCTCTGGCCTTCATATAGGACTGCATTTTGCTGATGTTGCCAGCATTGACTATTACTGAGATCTATCAAAACCTTTTGTTACACCTTCATCTTAGCTTACTGGCACCTTGGCCAAATACTAGCCTTTTAGGCTACAATTTGCCATGAGGTGACATTTGGCTCACTTAATTTCTTTCTCCAAAAAGTTTCAGCCAAAACAGTTTAGCCATTTCCAAGAAAATGATGGAGAAAATACATTGTGTTGCAATGTTTAAACAACCCTAGCAACCTTTTCTTTGAGTAAATATGTATTGTCCATACTTTGGAGGAAAGATTTGAAATTTGTTCAGAGTAATGTGACCTTTCTGTCAGGAAAGTGTGTCTTTCTGTCCCCATGAAAATTTTTGACAGAGTGTGGCAAGAACATTTCTCTCTCTCTCAGGATTTTTATAAAGGTGCACAGAGAGAAATGAAAGAGAAAACAATTTCTATTTCTGCTCCTTGTTTTTCTCTTGTGGAATGTGTTTGTTTACCTAGAGTGATCACTTGGTTGGATCATGGTGGATTGTTTGGGCCTGATGGCCAGTTGGATCAACCTATGTCTGGACTCTGGCGAACAGGGTCATGAGTTGTTGGTTAGTTAGATATGATAGAGAAAGTAGCATGCAGTTTTTAGTATCCTCTTTTATATAGTATATTAATGTATTACAGCATAATTATAATAAAGAAATCATTCAGCCTTCTGAACTGGAGTTAGACATCATCATTCTTCCCATTGTCTTCACCGACATCTACAACAACATCGTATTTTGGAAATTCTGAATTTATATGTGCAGAAGTTTTACCTTTTGGCACTAGGCAATTAAAATCAACTTAAGTTACAGTCTGTCACAGTTTTGACTGCTCTGCATGCAGATTTTCACTAAATTACTTTGTATACCTAGAAATTGCCTGCCCACACAGCAACATTTCGAGAACTTTTTCTTGTGTGTACAAGGTAAGCAAAGGAGAGAAAATTATTTCACAGAGGAGGTGGACACAAAGATTAAAGAGAAGTTGTTGAAACAAGATAGACAATATCAAGATGGAAACACTTAAAATAATAATCTTTGGGAGTGATTTGTAAGAGATTCAGCATATGCAAATAAGAATGGCACTGAAATCCCAAGAAAGAATGCAAAGGCAGAAAGTTTCTAAGAAACTCCAAGAAGCTGTTGTCTTCCTGAACTGCAAGCCTAAGAGGGATTAATTTAAAATACTTTGCAGTCAACATTTTGCTTTTGCCACTTTCAAGAACGAGTTTGCATCTCAAAACTGATTTCTGAGTCTGTGTACCATTTCTGAGAGCACTACTGAGTTACAAAGCTCTGTTTTATTTGCTGTCCATAACTCATCTGGGTTCAGTATGGGATGTGATAATGGAACGACTGAGGTTGGAGGGAACTCAGGAGTTCATCACAGTTGAGTGCCCCTGCTCAAGCAGGTTGCCCAGAACAGTATTGAGATGTCTTTTGAAGACCTAAAAGAAGGGAGAGTCCATGATTCCTATTAAAAAAACAAAACAAAACAAAACAAAAAAAAAAAAAAAAAAAAACCCAAAAAAACAAACCACAATGTTTTTCCTTTATATTCAGAAAGAGATTCCTGAATATTACCCAGCTTTTCTGTCCCTTCCTCCTTCTCGGGCCTTACTCTATGTGACCCATCCAAGCAGATCTTTGAAGCAGCTAAAATCTACTCTCCTAAATTCAGGACTGTGGTCCTTCTCTTTCCTGTTCACTATTGTATGGTTGCTTCAGCATTCACATACCCTAATGAGACATTCCTTTTATGAATTCTAGTGGAATCCCTCTCCTCATTAATTTTTCCACCACTTGGGTCAGGAAGTGGTCACAGATGACCTTCAGGAGCCTCCTGAATTACTTATGCTACACTGTGTTGCCCCTCCAGCCAATAATGATGCGTTTGAAGTTCCCCATGAAGACAAGGGCTTGTGAATGTGAGACTACTTCCAGCTGTCTGTGGAAGACTGCATCCATGTTTGTCCTGAGCAGATGACCTACAGCAGACACCCCATGCCACATTGCTCATACATATCTGTTCTATAATCCTTACCCAAGAACACTGGGTCATGCATGCACATCCAGTGCTCTGTGCTCTCCTGTTCTTCTCTCACATAAAGAGAAACTCCCCTGGCTCACTTTCCCAGGCTGTCCATCCAAGAGCCTGCATCTTGCCATTGCAGTACTTGTCATGGGAGAGCCATGCCACCATTTCTGCAATATCACACAGATCTCCAGTTCCTCCTGTTTATCCTCCAGACTGCATACATTAGCATACAAGTTCTTCAGAGAGACATCCTGGCTGCTGACATCCTTAAAAGTTGCTAAGGCTTCATCATGACACCATGATGGTGTCTTGCAGGCACTTCCTTGCCTACATGCAGGAGTTTGAGGTGACTTCAATTATGCCTTGTTTTCATTATGTGTTCCCTGTCTCTTGCAGCATCCTAGGTTCTCTGCCTGCAAATTCTGTTCATCACTGCCTCCCAGGACTGCTGGTAGTTCCCTCCTTGTCTTTTCTAGTTTTTAAAGTGTTTACTGACTCAGTAAAACAAATGTTTTGATCATTTACAAGGACATTTACTCATGTCATTTTAAATTTTGAGTGCTGAGCTCCACCTTAATGGGTTTTCCTTGCTATAGGAAATTAACTTTCAGAAGACTTAGAAATTGAATGTTCTGTACACAATTAAGTAAAAAGGAAGAAGCATTAACTTTTATTTACATGACAGAGTGCCAGGATGGGAGTAAAAAACTTTGTCCTGCAGTTCTTCTGGTGTAGCAGATACAATATTATGTTTTAGGGGTTGTTGTCCAAAACTTCTTAAAATTGCATTTTTAAAACTTACTCTGATCATGTTTGGGAGACCCTCAGAAAAGTGACTGTTTTGCGCAGATATGGTAATGTCTCATGGCCATGTTGATTCTGAAGAGTTTCTACAGGGTGCAAGGAGTAGGACTTCTGAAACTCCCTTGCACCCAAGAGAGGATTTGCAATCCCACCCACTCTTGCTGACACTAATAAACATGGTCACTTGTGAATATTTGGTCCCGATGTCTCTTCTAACTGTCCCCCTCTTTTTTCTTTTATTAACCTTTATTGTCAGGCTATAGGTACAATTTTACTTTCTCTCATATCAGCCTTTACCCACCTAAGCAGTTGCTTAACATAAATACCATTTGAACACTGAAAATGCATGCTCAGATGCAACTGTTTATTATGCTTATACAATTCGTCTGCAAATATAAAGAAGAAATGCAATCCTGAAGTTCTTGATTTGAAGAAATGGTTCAAATTCTAATTTAGATGATAAGTATTGGAAGAAAGTATATAGAATTTTCTTGAGTAGCCTAAAGAACATCAACAGTAAGGACAGTCTGAGGGAACCCAGCGTGGTTTTAATTTGTCAGGTGAGACGCTAAGGAACAATATTATAGCAGCCAGCTTGAGGAAATGTTATAAAAATGATGGAGCCGGACTCTGAGAGGGAACAGACAGAATGAAAAAGGACAGTGACCATGCATTCCTTGTTGGGAGGTTGGCTGCTAGGAAAAAGGGAGGTGGTGCATCTCTGGAGGGAGTTTTGCAGAGGGCCATGGAAATTCTACTCTTCAGTTTGTCATGGCTTTGCACAGCCAAGTTTCAAAAACCTCTAGTCTGGTATTTTTCACGAAATAACTTCAAGCAGCTTCTCCTGGATGGGTTCCAGGGGTCCCTTCCAGCCAACACTTCTATGATTCTTGTGTACATCTGTGAGCTTCTGCTTTACATTTTCTTGATTTTTGACATGTGTAAGGCCAGAATGTCAAAGTTATTTAGATACTTAACTTCTGCTGAACTCAGTGGGAGGTATAAAAACTTCTAAAGGAAAGAAGAAGAATAAATTTTCAATATATTATTTTCTTCATTGTAATTCAGTTAAACCAAATTCTGTATACTTACTGCTCAAGATCCAAGTATGGAAGGAGAGAACCTAGAGCTATCCCTTAACAGGAAATAAAAATGTGTCACAGAGTCAGATGTGGGAAGGAGGCTATGCAGTGACTTGGAAAATGTATGGAATGTCCCCATGAAGTTAGTGACTGATGCACTTTTTCTAGTTAAATTAAGTGGAAGGTAGTAATGAGAGATTACTGAGGTGACAGCTAAATTTTCAGAAATTTCTGTAGGATGACATTTGGAGATGAATAATTCTTTATTTTTCTTTGAAACATGGAAACAACTGCTTACCTTTCCTCTGTTTACCTTCCCCTGGGAAATAAGAGAATTATGCAAGAGCTGTGAAAGGAAGAATTACTTAGGAGGACTGACTTTCTTCTAACCCTATTCCAAAACCCATATGTTTTTAGGGAGTTTGTCTATTCAAGTCTGATTTTCTCTTAATGGGAATATAGAAAGCAGGCCAAGGTTGGTAATTTCCAGCAGCCTAAAACATTCACTGGAGAGGATTAGGTTTGCAAATAACTGGACAGACAAAGTCAGATAACTTCTGGTAAATCAATTGTGGTGTGGTAACAGAAAGATCCAAAAGTGGCCAGAGATCCAGATACAAAAATTTGTGGGCTGCACAGAGTATTCTCACACTTTAAACAGTGAAAATGTTGTCTTGATTGAGAACTTCTCTATCCTTTAAGATGAAGATTCTAAAAGTTTATTTTACTTCTGTGTGTTTGCACACTCATTAGTGTTTCACAAACACAACCTCCTTTGAATATATTTGTGAGGTGTTCTTTTGAGGCCTAGTTTTAGATTACTCATCTTTTTAGTTTTAAATGTCCTCTCTCTAATGCAGAATCAAATGGCTTATCTGGTTTGAAATTTCATTGAGGTCTTCAGTGATGGCCAACTAATATTGGCAGAGCAAGTTGCTTACCATAAATATTAAGATAGTAGATTTTTTTTCAAAAGCATTTCTCATGGCACAAAATTTATTCTTAGTCAAGTTGCAATGAGTTTCCAAGCCAGGGTAGAACAGCTAAAAGTGAAATCAAGTTATTTAAAATGTTTTTGTTTGCTAAGCTATAATTTATTTTTACGGGCAATGAGCCCTTTCCTATTTTTAATATTGGGAAAATAGGTTTGTTTTTAAGCAATGATAATAGGCAAGCAACTAAAGCATCATAAATGTGGATGGGAACAACACAGTTTTTGAAGCATATACCAAGGTCACATTTATGTTCATTCCGAAGAAAAATACAAGCTGGGATGGAATAAAGAAACTTCAATATGTGCATGGCAGTTTTTCATTTCCTGGCAGAAAATCCAGCTGCTAGTTGCTCAAAAACTGGGGTCAAACCAGGAACATCTATCCCTTGAGAACACATTGCTTGCCCTTGGTTCCCAGGATAGTTTTGCCAGGTTTCCCAATATCCAAAACTGGCACAAAGCACTATCAACATCTTCAAAATTGCTAAATTTGAAGCAATTGAATTTCTTGTATGGAATTCATGTGTGTTAACTTATACACCTACTCACTTGAAATTGAGGAGGAAAGCTAGTATTAGTTAAATAGTAGTTTATAACAAGTTGTTTTCCTCTGCTCTTTTCATAATCATGATCAGGTTTGAAAGTTTTCTTGTGATTAACTTTCGGAAACTGTTAGTTTATTAGCATACTGTCTGAAAGGGCTCAACAAGTCGATTGTGATTGCTATTGGTCCCATTCTACTTGAATTATGAAATTACTGCCATGGTATTTATATAAACCAATTTCTGCTGTCTTTTTGTTTTAATGTTTCCAAGGAATAAAAATAAAGTTATGGTCAAAGGGGAGAAGTAAAAAGGTGGCCTGCTATGCATGTTCTGAAGTGAAAGATTTTCTCAAAACTGATGTTTAGTAAGACTATAGATCTGATAAGAAACAGACTAAATAATAGACCTTAAAAAAATCTTGTTAGAAATCAAGAATAGTCTTTAGTTTTGTTAAAGCTGGTTTAAATGTAATTCAAATACAAAATAGTAAAAGATCTCTCTTATAAAAGTAAATTTAGATTTGGAGAGTTGAGAGTAAATTACATCAAAAAGACTGACATCTGTTTTCTGTTGTCAGCTCCTTATTAATTGCCTTCAGAATTCCTATATTTCCCTGTGTGACAGAGAGAAATACATACTTAAGGGTGAATTTAGATTTTGTTACTGATATTTTATAAACTGCATTATTTACAAAGGACTTTTTGCAAAATCTGTATAAAAGGGATGCTACAAAAATTGTTCACTGGATAGAGTTCCACAATATGATGTGGTTGCCACAATAAAATAGGAGTATGTAGGGGAAGTCTGTTAATCACAAAAATCAGGGCTAGAGGGGACTTCAGGACTTCATTAAATTATCCATCTGCCACAAGGCAGGATCAACTGTACAAAAATTATTACTGAGAGATGTCCTTAAAGACCTCCAAAGACAGACTCAATAAACTTCCCTACAACCCGTTCCAAAGTTTCCATCTCTTTGCTGTTAGAAAGTTTCCCAGACTGTCATGGCTTTGGATTTGTTTAGTTGTTTTGGTTTTTTTTAATTTATTTCACTCTACATTTTCTATCATCGTAAGTTTAGGAAATACCCATTTTATCCCCTTAATTTTTAAATATAATCAAAGTACACTCAGTTTCATATGAGTGTATTGTAACTCTATCTAGAGAGGAACAACAATTCTAAAGCATGGATAACTCTCCTACACTGACCAATAAGAAAGTAGATTATAGAATTTTCTGTAAACTGACAAAATCTAATCTAAAGTCAGTAGTAGAAGCTGCTTTTTTCCATTTTTTCCCCATGCATACCACTTTCAGGCTCCATATTTAGTTTAGCTTTTTTCTTGTATAAGTTGAGAAATCTTCTATCACTTAATTTTGGGAAAAAAGTTCTAAGTAAAAAAGCTTATATTTTTTTTAATTGGTCTTGGGATCACCAATGGCAGACTCCTGTAGCAAGCTTAAATTATCAAATGTGGTATAAACCAACAATGAAGGGTTTTACTTCTAGATACTGTATGGCTTTTGGAGGTCATGTAATTGCTAAATTTGCTAAGACAAGCAGCATACCACATCTGCCATGCAACATTAGCATGCCTGCCTAAACAAGACAACAATGAAATTAGCAGATTATTTAGGTGTGATCTTAATAACATGGATTTAGAAAGCTTTGAGTGCATTCTTCCAGGTCAGCTGCAATTTAAGTGAAGGATGGGAAATTTTTTTATGTATGTCCAAAGTTACTCAACTGTTTGTGTAATTTTTTAATAATCTTGACTTCTTTTTCCTTTGCTTAGGAAATACAGGACTTAGAAAGACAGGACTTTTGTGTACTACAATAATGTAATAGTGGATTTAATTTTTTAATTTCATTATTAATATTCAAGCATGTAATCTCCAACAATAAATCCCTTCCTGGAGGAAGTGGGAAGTGGTTTCTGTAGCATTCCTTAGTGGAATGAGAGCTCAGAGGATGAAGAAATAAAGGCATCATATGATACATAATGTAAACCCAAACCAAGGCGCCTCAGCTAAATGTAAATAGCCAGCAGGTTGTCTTTTACAACAAACAGTTTTGTCAAAATAAGGCTAATACCTTCCTTAATGTTTTTCTTGCTCTTTTTGTTGGTTTTGGGAAACCATGAGTTCAGCTGTAGGAGCTTTGGAGTGTCTAAACTTGCTACAAGTGTACTGTACTGTGAAGAGCTGCATTCCAAGTTTTCAGTCACGCAAAAAAGGAAAGTTCCAGTAAGTATCTCTTTCAAGGTCAGACTGCGTTCATCACTGAGACAAGATAATCAGGCACAGTTAATACTAAGACAATTTAAATTGACTAAAAGCCTCAGACACTTAATATATAAGACCTGGGGGCATCAAAGCCCAGATTCCAGATCTTCTGAACTACTTGCAGCATGAATCTAACTCAGGAGGCATCTGGAGTCCTGAGATTCTTACATTTTTCCATGATAAATTTTCCAAAGGATTGAGAGTCTGCTTCTGGGTAGGTCAGAATGGATCAAATCTTGACAGATCTTTACTTGCTGTCAGGTACCTAACACATACCTAGTCTCCCTCTATTATGGAAGGATTTCTACCCTTTACCTCCCTCTTAGATGCATCAGAACCCAATAACTCAACTTCATGTGATTGCTGGGTGTTACCAATACTCTGTTGCCCTCGGTTCCTACTTTTCACATTCTGCTCTGTTGGTTACCACCTTCACCCAAAGGCCAGGCAGGGAACATGGCCCAGTGGCCCAGAGCTAGGAGACAACAAGAAGGCCATGAAAATAGAGATGAAATATAAGTGGGAATCTGTATCATTTGTAGACTCCTTTTAATATGAAGTGTGCTTATTAGTGATCTTAAAGCAGGACCTTTGAATCTTGGAAAACATCTTTAGCAACTAGTACAGATATGCTTAGCGGTTTTGGAAATTCGGGAGTTGTCTTTAAGTATATGGCCCAACCATGAAAAATACTGTGGCTCTTGGGAGGAAGTTACTGAGTAGCCACTGGTTTTCCTAATGGAACTATTTGAGTACAAAAAATGTAAACTCTTCTCTAGGATGCAGTTATCCTCAAAAAGTTA
The DNA here is from genome assembly GCF_031753505.1 of Anomalospiza imberbis. Classification (NCBI taxonomy): domain Eukaryota; kingdom Metazoa; phylum Chordata; class Aves; order Passeriformes; family Viduidae; genus Anomalospiza; species Anomalospiza imberbis. Next base: position 12,344,748 of record NC_089721.1, read on the forward strand.
CTTAACCTTAAAACAGACCTTCTGGGAAATATGGAAATAGTCACCCTCTCTGTAGAAGGTGATAAATGCTATGAAAAGTATGGTGCTTCCTAAAGACTTGCTTCTTACGTGAGGCATAGGCAGAGTGTGGGAGAGAAGGTTGAAGTAACTCAAAGAACTCCTGTGAGAGACTCCTGTGTTTTGGGCTGTTGATGCAATCACTGCTACGATAAATGGCTCAAATTCTTACTTTATCTAGAGACAGAAAGACATTTCTAACCAAATGTCATTACCACAGGTCATCTTTCTACTGATTAATATTTTCTCTAAGTTCTCAAGTGAACAGTGAGGTTTCTTGTGCGTTCCTTTTTTAAACGATATCTGTCATGTCAAGGTTAAAGAGTTGTGGGTAAATAAACACACTGTTGATATTAGGCAGAACAACTAATCTAGGGTGAAGCTGATTTATATGTTCTGAGTTGTAAAATACTGGAAATTCTCAAGAAGAGATCAAGGCTGTTGATAGCACAGTTGCACTATGTTGCATGAAAGAAAAAAATCTTCAAGCTAATGTAAAGAATTTTGTTATTAGTTTGTTAACAATCAGCAATTCAACAAGTCTCCTGAAAGTTAAGATCATCCTTAATGTTGTGCAGTCATAAATTATGGGATTTCAGGACATATGAACTAGGCCAAATATATTTATCTCTGATAGTTCATTGTATTTTCACTTGACTTCTCTCATTAAAGGTAAATGGAAAGCAGTTGCCATGTTTGCAGTTAGAGTTATCCTTTGCTGAAAGCAGTGGGAACTCATTTTCAGAGTCTCTCTGGAATTTGGAAATCTTTTTTACTTTTAAGTGAAAAGTTCAGCAAAAATGCATGATCTCAGTTACATCCTTTCATATCAGAGGAAGAAGGCAGACTAACACAATAGTCATGAATATTTTTATTTCATAGAATGTTAAGGCTTGGAAGGGACTTTAAAGATTATCTAGTCCCAGTCTCCTTTTCCATGCGCAGGGACACATCCCACCAGAGCAGGTTGCTCAAGGCCTTATCCAACCTGGCCTTAAACTCTCACAGGGTTGGAAATCCACAGCCTCCCCAGGCAACCTGTTTCACCACGCACATAGAAAACAATTTATTTGTTATATCTAACCTGAATTTCCCTTCTTTCAGTGTGTACCCATTACTCCTTGTCCTACTGCTTCATTTCCTGGTGAAGAGATTTTCTCCTGTAACCTCCCTTCAGATACTGGCAGGTTGCTATGAGGTCTCCAAACAACTTTCTCTTCTCCAGGCTGAAGAGCCCCAGCTTTCTCAGCCTGTGTTTGTAGAAGAGGTCCAGTCCTCTAATCAGCTTTGTGGCCTCCTCTGGACTTGTTCCAACAGTTCCATGTCCCTCATATGCTGGGAACATCAGAGTTTGCTGTGGTGCTCCCAGTGGGATCTCACAAGAGCAGAGGGTAGAATCCCCTCCCTTGACCTGCTGGCCACACTCCTTTTGATGCAGCCCAGGATTCCCTTGGTTTTCTGGGCTGGGAGAACTCACTGAGGGCTTATGGTGAGCTTTTCATCAGCCACCATCCCCAGGTCCTTCCCCACAGGGCTGGTCTCAGTCACTTCTCTGCCCAACCTGTGGGTGTGTCTAGGATTGCCATGATCCAGCAATAGGATCTTGCACATAGCCTTGGTGAACTTCATGAGGTTTGCATGGTGGCATCCCTCAGGCCTGTCAAGACCCCTGTGGATCCCTGTTAAGACTGATATTCCTGACCAGACTCAATTCTAGCTGGGCCTTGGCTTAGATTTATCCCTAGTTTCCCATTAAATTTCCCTGTATTCCTCACAGGCTACCTGTCCTCCTTTTCAGCTTCTGAGAAATTTTTTGTTCAGAGTTTACTCAGCAGTGTTTTGTTCATCCATTGAGGCCTCTTGGCACTTTTTCCCAATTTCCTTCTTGTTGGGATGCATTGCTCCTGAGGTTGGAGGGGTGATCCTTCAAATTCAGCCATCATTCTTGGTCCTCACTGCCTTCTAGGGCTCTATCCTATGGGACTGTACAAAGCAGGTCCTTAAAAAGGCCAAAGTCTGCTCTCCTGAAGTCCAGGGCAGTGAGTTTGCTGTGTGCCCTATTCACAGCCTTGAGGATCTCCAGTTCCACAATCTTGCAGTAACTGCAGCCAAGGCTGCCTTGGAGCACTGCATTTCCCACCAGCTCCTTCTGTTGGTGGCACCTCACCTTGCTGGCTCCTCTATCACTTTTCTGAGGAAGTTGTAGTTGACACATTCAAGGAAACCCCAGGATTGTTTGTGCTCTACTGTGTTGTCTCTCCAGCAGATATTGGGGTGGTTGAAATCCCCCATGAGGATCAAGGCTTGTGAGGCAGCTTGTGTCAGCCAACAGAGGGTTTCATCGGCTTCATCCACCTGCCTGGGCATAGCAGATTCCCATTCTAATATACCACTTCCCTGCCCTCCCTTAATCTTTACTCACAAGCTGTGGGCTCCTCACCCTTTCCTAGGCACAATTCCATACTCTCCAGCTTGTCATTGACATAGAGGTTTATACCCTCTCCTCATCTCCGTAGCCTGTCTTTCCTAAAAAGCCTAACACCTTCCATTCCAATGCTCTAGTCATAGGTATCACCCCACCATGTCTCTGTGATGCCAATGATTCCACACCCATGCAGGTGTGTGCACATCTCTAGTTCCTCCTGTTTGTTCACCATAGTATGTGCAGCTTCCAAACTGCTGTTCTCTATCACCCACATGGAATACTATGGAACACTAATAGTGGGTAACAATCAGTGGGATTAATTAGGCTTGGCATCTTCTAAGTAAAATCTCTCATCTGGACTCCCAGAACACACCTCCCTTGAAACACACATCCTTGAAAGATGACTGCCTCTGTACCTCTTAAAATAGAATAACTCACTGGGTTAGTTGTTAATTTCTTTATTAATGGAATGAATGATTGGCCTGCTCCAATTAGTCATGGCCATTCCTACAGTGTGCAGCCTGCTGTTCTGGGTAGGGATGTCTAGCTAGGTGGGGATATCTAGTTTTGGAGGAAGCCCCTTCCTTTTATTAGTGTAATTCCTGTTCCTTTCCAACTCTTTTTCTGCAGACTTGCTTTCCAGAATATCAGTTCCTATTTCCTTTCCAGGCCTGGTGCAGGGCTTTGTACTTCCTCTTCTTGAACTCTGTGAGGCTTCCAACAGCCTATTTCTCAAGCTCTTTGAGTTCCCCCTGCATAGCAGCAGGACTTTGCAGTGTAGTAGCCACTCTGCTCACTCTTACAGAAGAGAAACACAAAAACTGAGTGTCATGGATGTTTTCAAGCTTGTCCATGCTTTCTCTCATGCAGTTCCCTGGGGCTGTGTCACACTCTTCTTAGCGTTTCTTTAACTGATCCCTTCTCATAGAAGGTGATTAAGATATCTTGTAGTTCCACATATATGAATCTGAAGACTATTAGATTGATTCCTTCCTCTGCTATATTTAAACTGGATGAAGATAAGGATAGGGTATGTTTTTGTTGTTTTTCTATAGTTTTTTCCTGGTCACGAATATATTATAAATAAACACAATTTTAAATAGCATTTTAAAGCATCCCTAAAACAGACTAAGAAGTGCTGTGTTCACTATCCTTTTCCCTCACACAAGGGACACAAATGTGACAACCACATATACTCATTTCTTTGTCTCTCTAGAAGAGCAAATCATTTGGTGTCATGTCAAATTGGCAAAGGACATCTGGAGCAACACAACTTCAAGATATGAGAGCCAGGGATAAAGTGGGTGTTTTCTGGAAGATATGTTTGTTCATATTATAAACAAATAGAGATTTTATTAAGCTTTTTGTAACTGCTAAATATTTTAGAGATATAGAGGCCAAATTGACTTTCAGTGGTTTTCTGTAATGAAACATCAGCCATAAACTTTATAAAAACATGGGTAACATCAATTATTTTATAAGGTTTTTTTTTTCTCTATGCAAAATAACAACCATTTGGTGTTTTGGTCAGTGATTTGTCTGCATATTTTATAATCAGTCTGATATTTTTGATTGAAAGGACTGTCATTACTTGTATCTGAATAATTGATGTGTTCATATCACCAAATCTCAATAGCTGGTGAGTTTAGCTTTGAACAATTAATTCTGGGGACAACAAGTTCAGAAAGAAATGCAAACAAACAAAAAATTTACCCAGAATTGCTAAGGTGAGACCAAATGGTGAGTGATTTCTAAGCTGATGTGTGATCTGTCAGACTGGCTTTTTACTCTCATGTACCAGAGCAACTCAGCTCTGCTGCATTCTCACCTGACTACCCTGCGAGTTCAGCAGCATCGTCTTCCTGCTCAGACCATCTTACCACTTAGCATACCATTTTGGTTTGCTCTGCTTATTCTGAGTTATCTAGTAGCTAAGTTATTTTCATCTCCTTCTTTCAACTTTAGAACATCATAGCCTTTTATGGCTAATCATATGTTCCTCTATATCCTCTCATTAGAATAATGAATAGTTTAGGTAACACCGGTTTTCAAATAAATCACTGAAATGTAACATTGCAGTCCTGCTCCAACTGTCCTGTGCTATTCTAGGCAGCTGTAAGGAAGTTAGTCTGTGGGCTTCCGTGGCAACCAGAATATTTAATTCACCGTAAATGAAGTCACTGTTATTTCTTTATACTCAAATATAAATATTTATAACTAAAGATATCTAGGCTTCATCTGCAGTTAGGTATAAAGAATTTAAGGAGAAAGCAGACAAATCATGAAGAAAGCAGAGAATCCCTCCAATACTGTTGGAATAGATAATCCATAAAGATGAAATTTCATTGCATTAGAGAATTTTTGGTAGTTATATAGTATGTCATCATATATTTCAGATTAAACAAAAATATTTTTTGAAACGGACTAAATTTTATCATACTGTATAGGTTATGTTGGGGAAGAAAAAAATTGTTTTCTGAATAAAATATTTTGAGTTTAGACAGATTATTTTTTTCTTTTGGTTAGTTTTTTTTTCCAAATCTGTATTATGATGCACATTTGAAAACTCCTCAAGAGTTCTGTGGCAGCTGAACTGAATTTTCTGAAATTTTGAAGCCAAAATGTGTTTGTTTGCAGGGTTTTTTTAAAAATTTCTGTTTAACTTCAAAGAAAATATGTCTAAAACTCAAATGCCTACGGAATATTTCCTCCAATATAATCTTACTAAAAAGCCTTAACAGCAATATTTTAAGGAGACATTGTTGGACAGGTTTGCAGCAGCTTCTTATGAGATAGTGTGCTTTGAAATAGTGTCACAGAAGATGTAGTGTTGTACAGTTGTAGTAGTAGAGGTGTTGTGTCAGTATTGAGTTGTATGTGTGTAGCATGAAAGTCATAAACTATCATACAGTCATGTACTTTACACATCCATCCTGTCATAATGTAGTTATGACTTTCACAGAAAACGTGCAAATGTTTTCATATTGGACTTTTCATTACTGTATTAACTTCATGTTTGCCTTATCCAAAACTGACAAATCAAAGTGTTTTTTGCGGACCGTATATTCTGTAAGAAAGAGAAAGCTGACATTGACTCCTTGAGCTATGGTTTAGAAACATGATTTTTGTAAATTCCTAAAAAATAAACAAAAAAACCCACATTTATAGATGCTGCTTAATTTGCCTACATTGTGTCTGTCACTCAATTACTTCAGAGAAAATTACATGTTTTCAATATGATTTGAGAATACTGGCTTCCAGAAGATTTATTTTTAACATATTCTAGCCTGTGAATTTCTAATGTACTTGGGAAGATCATCCTTTTACAAACAGCTCATTGGAGTTGAGCCTAAAGTTCATCCAGGGTTCAGATGCTTCATTACTACCAGGCAGGAAATGAGCAGGTTAGACTTTAGACCAATATTGCTGTGCAAATAGCAGGAAAATTTGCTGACTAATATCTGATCTCTGATTCATCAATTGTAATTATAACATCGTTATCATTCGAGACAGCTGAAAGCACTGTAAACACCAGCAGAAAACATTTCATTTATTTGCTAGGTAGCCAAGACAGGGTATTGAGGCAGGGAGACAGTACAGATGAAAAACTGGATAGATAAGATAAAAGAGGGATGGGGGTGGGAGGAGAAGGAAGATTATAGAAATCACATAATAGCCATGCCACTGCAATGTTAATGCATTTTTAATTAAGGTGCAACCTTTCTATGATATCTGATTGGGATTGAGACAACTTTCTGTCTCAATTAAGACATATTTCTGTCTCAATATAAGTATTCCCATGATTTCTTCTTCAGACTTGCACTTTCAGTAGCACCTCTCCAGGTACACTGCTTACAAATAAAAATTAGTTACAGAATCAGCATCTTCACTTTTTTGCTAGGTTCTGGGCAAGATGACGTTATAGGCCCTAATCTTAGAACAGTTGTGTGGGAGGAAGACGCATGAATCTCAAGGAATATGTAGTAAGCAAGAGATTCATGGCAGAAAAAACTTCATATGAGACAAGACAAATTTGACCTAAATGTTCTTCTTTGTCCTGTAAAATATTTTGAAAATATATTTACACATTTATGTGCAGGAATAATTTTATTTAGGAATAACTTTTTTTTTTCCTGTAAGAATCCATGTGAGTTCACAATCATCACTTGTTCGAGTACAAAGTATGACAATTTAACAAAGACAGGAGAAACTGTACTAATTTCTTATTTCTATGGTCTTATTTTTACTGATACTTTGATAATTAATGGTAGCTTGATAGAATGGTGTACTTACTAGTCTAAAATTAAGTTTAGAGTGACATCAAAAAGGTTTCCATCTATTTACATTAACTTGCTTTTATTCTTGTTGTACCACATTCTGGTGTTCAGAATGAATTCAGTGATCGATACAGAGTTCTAAAGGTGTTTGAGTGTCTGGACAGCAGTGGATGGATACTTAGGTAGAAGGACCCACCACAATCCTTCCAGTACAATCATTCCACTTATCCACGGAATGACTCTTACTATTTTTATTGTCAGGAGTGCCTACAGTACTACCATAAAACACTAAATTAATACCAATAAAGATCGGTGCAAGGTGACCTTAATCTAATGTGGATAGAGCTAGTTTTCTAGCTCTAAGTATCTTATATTTCAAATTTTAAAATTAAGTGGAAGGGATTTGGGCAGTACAAAATAAGAAGGGTCTGATTTTGGAAAACTGTGACATATGAGTTTGAATATTCTAGTGACTATTCAGCTGAATGTGACCCCCTCCCCCCAGCCCCCCCCCCCAAAAAAAAAAGCTGTAATCAGTAGGAAGAATATGGTCCTGAAAGGTGTGAACAGGAATCATGGATACCATAGATATTTCTCCTGTATTTGGCTGTCGTAGTACATAATTTGTGAATGCTGTGTCCAGTGTAAGAGTATCAGTGTAAGAGACTATCAATCAACAAAGAAAAGCCATCATAATAATGATGGAATTGGAAAACACATTTCCTGTGGAAATGCTGAAAATGTTCTGCCCCTTATCTGCTAAAAAAATGTTGAACAAAGAATAATGGACTAGTGTATGTCAATAAATATTTGATTCTTAACATGAATTTGGTAAAAGGCAGCTCTTCATTCCATTAGACACAAAATTCAAGAGGTGGAAGTTGTGTCTTGACATTTAAAGAGGAAAAAATACACTTTGTAATCCAAAGATTACGCAGCCTTTTGAGGCTAAGTAATTATTGAAAAACCTTGCCAGTGGTGCTGGTGTACCTTTGGCAATAAGATTAGATATGCTTGGATTAGGGCAAACATGAAGGACTGAAAACTTGATTAAATATAAGAAATGCACTGTGCAAGAGATCAGATTTATATTGTGTTCACTTCTGGTGTTTTTCTGTGATTTTTGTGAATCATATAAGAGTAACCTACATATTTACTTGTACTATGTACAACACTAAGTCAGGCTTGATTTGCATTTCTATTGTAGATTATCTGTGTAACTATAAAATTGTACTCCAGTAGACTTTCCGAGGGTCTATTCCATTCAAAACACCACTTCCCATGGTGAGCACTTCATCTGAAGGGAAGCCATCCTCAAGTCTGTAAATGTCTTTATGAACATTGGTCCTTACGAGGTAACCAAGAGAAGAAAGGCCCAAAGAAAGAAAGAAAGCTCATTTCCTCAATTATTATAAATACCACATTCTCAATTAATTTTTAGGGCATAGTTTAAAAACATATAACAAAGCTGTATTTCTAATGGTAGCTATTTATCATATACATTATTTCTTTAGTCAAATAGTAAAGTTTGTATGTAGTTATTTGAAAGACAGGATACAGCAGGAACATTCTTTCCTGTGCAAACCTATGAACTATTTTAGTTACTAGGGTACTTTTACTAACTGTAAAAAGCCTCAACAACCAGACATGAAAGTGATAAAAATGAATAATACTGAACAAGAAATATTTCTTATTTTATGTGTTCCACACAGCATCAGACATAAACTCTTGCTGGGAAGAGTGATTGTCAAGTTTCTGCCCAAACTTATTTCGCCAGAAGCTGTAGGGTTTAGTCACTGGTGACTGACAGTAACATTTTATTTCTTTGCTCACCAGTATTTCACCACTCCAAGAAGTAGATTTCATGGTGGGAAGAACCTAGCAAAAGCAAACAAATCAAAGAATAAATCTGACTACTCAAACATTATACAAAATTAAGTAAGCACTCATTAGTTGTGAGAATTTATGAAGCTGATTTATTTCTGAAACAAGCAGAATCAATAGGAGCGATTATGCTCAACATGGTAATTTGGAAGAGGAAAGGAAGTGTAGGTATTATAACCCAGAGACTCTATCATAAAGGTCCATATTCTCTCCTCCATTAATTTCAAGATGTGCATTGCCTTGGGTTTAGCAAATCCTCAGTATGCAAACTGTGGCAAGTCTTGAAAGAGTGAAAACATGTCCAAAACCTGTGATTCAGTCAGCTGAAGGTAAAACTCTAGTGGTATTAAGATGTTTTATTATTTTGTAGAGATTAGTCTCATTTATCCTGTCCTCTTAGGAATACAAATACCAATCTCAGGAGGAAAGCTGCTGTATCTTTGAAGGCTGTCTGTAGTTTCAATGCTTGTGCCACTGCTTGAGTATCTGATACCTGGTACATCCTGGTTTTAAATGTCTGTGTGATATATGGCCATCCATGTGCCTCTGGGTTTAGCTCTGGCACAGTTGCAACTACTTGAAGCTGAGCACTTTCATAATCATGTCTGGACCAGTGATGAGGCTTGTCCTTGTTGCCATCACAGAGTACATAATCTGATTTCTTTGCTGCTTCAGGAGTTCCTTGCATTGTTCTCCTTGCAGTTACTCTTTACTGGGTCTAAGAGAGGAAGCTGTCTGGAGGAGCTCTGGAAGAGAAGGACAATATGATTTTGGACAATAAGAACCTCTAGAGTCATATTTCAGCTGAGTAGGCCTTTGTAATCCTGAGGAGAGGTTGCTGCAGGCCTGGGATGCTTCAGGTGACAGCTAAAGACGAAAAAACACTGAGAAATTTATGTTCTATTCTTAGTTCCTATAAGAAGATGTCATGGTAATTTTATTCACTGAAGAAACCAAGGCTGAGAGAATGGTCTTTTTATTAATAAGTTATTAAAGGAGGTCAATAGGATAAACAGTCAAATCTGGAATATATACTCCCTCAAAATTCCTATGAGTGATTATGAGAGAAAAATTAATGAAAGGGAAAAACTGTCTGCGCCACTAGGGCAGACTGATCTCAACACCTGGTGAGGTTTTGGAAGAGGAAGAAGCTGTCAGCATGCAGTCATTTCTCTCAGAGAAGATGTTATCAATGTTTATAAATACATTATGGGAAAGTGCCAAGGCAACAGAGACAGGCTTTTTCCAGTGAGCCCCAGTGACAGAAAAAGAAGTAACATTCAGGTATCATATGGACATGGTCCTGGGCAACCTTCACTGGATGGCCTTCCAGAGCATGAAGTTGGGCCAGATGATCTTCATGCATCCCTTCCACCCTCAACCATTCTGTGATTCTCTGAAAAGGCAACAGATACCTGTTCTCCCTGGCAGCACTAACTGCAGTGGTGGTGAACGAAAAGAGCCACAGACACTATTTTTCTGATTTAGAATGTGCCCGTAGGCCCCAAAATCTCCACAGGTGCCAAGTCATAGCCCAGTTGCAAGGAAGGGTTTCTTCTTATTTTTTGCCTGTTCCTGAACCCTAGATAGTAAATTCAAACACATATCTGGACAAGGTTTCTCCCTAATACGTCTGCCAGGGCTGCAGCAAGGCAAGTTGCTATAGGCATTTTCTCCTGTGAGAACAGTACAAAGGAACTGAAATAATGGGCATTTTCCTGGAGAGACCCCGACCATCTCAGAAAATATGGTACAGGTTTCAGTCATGAATGTCCCCTGACTGAGAAAGACAGACAGACCTGCTTTCATGGCAGTTCTTGGGCTAGAACAATCTGACTCAAGTTATGAGCATAAATTGTTACTTCAATTTCATGAACTATCCATTTTGCTGCTGAGAAAAATTGCACTTTGTGACAATTATACAGCACAGAGGAAATAAAAATGTTATTTCTCTTTTACCTGAGTTAGTGGGAAGAGACTTTAGGTCAGCTATTCCAGTGTGAGAAAACTGTCCACTCTTCCAAGAGCTAGCAGATGTTTCAGTCCAGGCTGTCTGCCTCATGGCTACCCCAATCTGCTATATATAGGCTCATTTTTGGTCTTCATTTTTCTGATAATAAATTGGATTATGTGGTCTCTACTGATTACCCTCACTCTATCTGCACTACAGCTGTCTGCTTGCTGTTCATTCCCCTTAAATACAGTCCTACCTTGGGATTGCATTTTCGTCATGGCAATCTCTTGTTTATCTCTGTGGAGGAGGAGGAAATGCCTCTATGAAGCTTAGAGGGTCTTGCTTCAAATGTTTGAATTCCTGCAGCTGTCTGCTCATGTTGCTGAAGTACCACAGGAAAGCTGTGCCTGTCTTTGGCAGGTCTGCAATGGCCACAAGGGCTTGCTTCCAGTGTCTGCTCTGACTTAGGGTTCAGGCTGACACAGAGACAGATGTGCGGCAAAGCTCTGATTTAGTGCGTGCAAATAGGAGCGGGTCTGTTTTGTAAACAACCATCATTTCATGCTTAAAAAACTCAGAAGGAAAATGGGACAATACAAGACAGTTTTAAAGAGTAAAACAATCAAGATATCCATTCATAATTTGACAGCTGTATTATTAGTGGTTTAATAATCACAGCAGAAGCCAGGGAAGGAGTTAGAAGTAGCAGCAAAGGTTTCACAGCACACAGCAGGGGCAGAAACCTCAGGAAGCCAAAAACAGAACTCACGCACATACTGCAACAGAGAGGAGTTTTCAGCTCCCCTAGAACAGGGAAGATTGCTGTGGAGGGAACAGATTTACCCCATTACTTGAGTGGAAAACATTATGACATAGAACCCAAGATGAAGTAATTAACACATGAGTTCACAGAATTGATGAAAGTGCTTTGCAAGATTGAATAACCCTCTTCAAAGGCTCTGAAGATTTTTTTCTCACTTGATGGGTATTTCTTTAACCAGTCCTCCTTGCAGAGTTTGGGGATGATTTTATTGCCCCAGAAGTCACCAATTTTTGTTTTAATGTTATTGCACTCAAGAGCCAACATCTTAAGTAGTTTGATTATAAGAATAATGATTGTAAGAATATTTGCTGCATAAGATGGGACACCATAATAAAATCTGCATTTGGGTGCTGAGACAACGTAAAATTGCTGAAAGTTTGCTACAATGTAACTAACATTCTTGAAATATTATCAAAAGACACAGAGTAGACAAGACAAACCCACTTGATTTTTTGGGTTCTTGGTTATAGAATGACCCTATAGAAGTGATTGAAAGTAATAACCAATGTAAAGCTCTAGGTGCCAACCTCAGTAAGTCAGTGAGAATCATACCTCTGTGTTATACAGAATTAGTGGTCAAAACTGCAAAGCAGCTATGTTGGAACTTCTGCTTCAAGTACCAGAAAGCCAAGCTTTTAAAAGAGTGCATGGATAGTTTGTATTATTCAGAAATGTCCTGGTCAATGATTAGTACATGCAAAAAAGCCAAGACTGGAGTCTAACATCATCTTTCTACCACAAACTCCATGTGGAAAAGCAACTTTCCTCACAAAACAACCAAAAGAAATGCTTTGCAGCTATGTTTAGATAACAAATGCCCTTGTTTTTCCCATGACTTTCTCCCCTTCAGAATCCCATCTTCTCCCTGATATCATTAATTACTGAGTTCAGACTTGTCTTGCTTTTCCTGGACTATTTTCAAGATGTAATTTTCCTTTATATTATTCCTTCCTGACCTATTTCTTCTGCATTGTAAACTCTTCTGTTAGTTTAATTAAACTTGCTTGAGGGTAATGATTTTTGTTTTTAAATATGAGCATGCTGAATCTGTGGTTTTACTAGGTTGCTGCTAATTTATTTTTAAAAACCAAAAGAAAAAAAAAAAAAAAAAAAAAAAAAAAAAAAAAAAAACAAAACAAAAAAAAAGACAGTGGGGTTTTCAGGGAGTTTCTGTTTTTTAGAAGGTTTCAAAAATGAGTCATTGCGGGCACCTGAAGTCACATATATCTGACTTGCAAAAAACCCTTTCTGAATACCTCTGCCACAAATTAAGTCTTCATGAACTAATTTAATTTCTTAAAAAAACCTAAAAAATATCCAAAGCCCTCTCTACCCCCAGACCCCCAAACCCCATCATCTTAATCTCTTTCCCTGATCAAACAATAATAAAAAGCATCAAAATGCAGAGTTTATGTATCTGGAAGGGTTATGAGGTTTATGCTACTGAAAGATGTCAGTGTAGTGCAACACTGAGGGCAATGCACGGCCACCAGGCCTCAGGGGGTTCCTGGATTATATTTTTCTTTCATAACATAGTGGTGAAAGGTGATTTGGAGTTGTATGGAGCTGAGAGAGACAGTGTGGCAAACAATCCAGGTGATCATACTAGCAATGCTACTTTTCCTTTTGACAAACTGAAGTTTGAAACAGCCATTGTTCTGGGGATTTAGGAGCTGTTGCTTCTACCAGATGCCTCTCTTGGAATGCTGCTGCTTCCAGTCTTGCCTTGTGGCACCCAGGAGCTGATATACTGCAGTGAGTTGCCTGTGTTTGAACTGAGTAAACTTACTTGTGGGCCAGGTCTCTGGTCTTCCCACTTTCAGGTGGACAAAAGAGCATTAAAGGAAGAGCATTAGTTGCAGAACATGTACATTATTGTAGAGAGGAAAGTAACAAAATTTACGCAGCTACTCCCAGCTATAAATATCATTTCAGGAAAACACATAAAAGCTTAAACATTATACTTGTATAGCAGTTATAAAACCTAAACTAACTCAGAAGAGAGGACCATTGTAGAGGAGAAGAGGGTTTCACAAATGTTAGCAGAGAAAAGGATTCATTCACTGTCTGCCATGTTCAGTAAGCCTGGATAGTGTGTTGTTTTCAGCTCTTACCTCTAGGCTCACCTCCAAACTCCTGAGACTGACATCAAAGTCGGAATCTAGAATGTCAGGGTTCTCTGGTAGCTGGTATGAAGCAGTGTGTCCAAACAGTTGCTCCACTGACTGCTGCCTTCCCAGAGAAGGGTACTTCTCCCACCCTGTCTTTTGGGCCTGGCGCACTGCAGAAGTGTTTCTATAGTGCGAGGAGGTTTACTAAGATTAAGTTAACAGGCACCTCAATACCTGGCCTGGCCTGCCACTGGGAAACCAACTGTGCAAAACACTGCTTTCTTTTTTTCCCCCTTGTGAATGACTTCCTTTAAAGCGTCTATCTCCATTCAAATCTCCAGCAGTCCACTGGCAATGCTACACCCACTGTTTGTGCTGTGATCCTGGAAATGGGTAAATGCAAAAGCATGAATGGATATGCCAAATGTGCCACCACTGAAAATAAGTTCTTTTATAAGCCAGTGGCCATATTGCTAAAACAGCTTTAACTTCAATATTTGGATTGGTTGTTGAAGATTCTTAGACCTGCCTAAGAAATCACATCACGTAGACATGGACTTTATTAAAATGCCATTTGGGGGTTTATGCCAAGGTATCCCCCAGGTAAGAAAATATGATATGGCAACAAATTCAAACTCCAAGAAAGCTGTGTAGGTAATGTTCCTCAAAGTCATATGACCAGAGCTCAAGCTCACATGTCAATAAGTGTAAGAGCAATCAATATCTGTAAGAGTAAAAGCAATGGCCAAACTCAGCTGTATGTAGTGGAAAAAAATTCAACCTATTTTATGGGGAAAAAAGTTAAGATAGATTCTAAGTGTGCATACCTGATCCGTCACTCATGGTGTGTCCTAGCTCAGCTCTTGGGCTGTAGCCTGGGACCAATGTAGTAAGTCTGTATTTCAGTGTAAGACAGGCAATGCTACCAAAGTAGCATTTGATCTAAAGATCAAAGGGAGATCTGTATGTGGATGCAAACTGGTGATACATTTTACTGCATTGTTCCTGGATTTGTAGTTGTAACTGTAGTTCTTATTGTATTTCTATCTGTAGGCTTACTGGACATGGACTGTATGTACATTTCGTTTTGAAATTCATCTTGGCTTGAAAGTAGAAATGGAAAGACAAGGCACCATTTAATTCTGTTACACACTGGAGATCATAAACTCTCAACAGATTCTGTCTCAAAAGCATAGCAAGTATTGATACCCCCTTTTATTTAAAGAAAGATTAAGAAAGTACTATTTAAGCATATTCCTCTGAAGGAACACAGTCAACAAAAAATTGGGACAACAAAAGCAAGGACAAAAATAAATGCATACTATAACATATTTGCAACAGGAACTAAATTCTATTTTATTTTTTGTAGCCTTGTAAAGCAGTAAAAGTTCATTCTTTGCACCATCTGTATCACTGAGTATCACGAGTAATAAGCAAATAGTATAATCACATTAACCTGACCTTCTGCCACACAGTTACATGCATATCACCCAGAGATAAAATGCAAGCACAGATAAAATGCAATGTTATACATTAAAAATAGCTTATGCAATAACTTACGCTCTATCACTTAAATAAATATAACTTTTAAATTCCCAAGGACTTTTGTGAATTTCTACTTAATCACACTCATTGTCAGGTAATAATTAAAAAAGGACCTCATGACTTGGTTTGCAATAATAGAATTTTTCTTTATTTTTTGTCATGATAGAAATACTTCATACTAACAGAAAAACTTCAGACTAATAGAAAAACATGTCAAATAAAAAGATATTATTTGTCAAGCTAGGTGTTTGGCCAAGACACAAAATTTCATTGAGTCAGAAGTGCTTAACAAAAATGAAGAATTTGCTAAACATTGCCATTTTTAATGGTAGAGATTAGAATATTAAAATGTGTGTGGAAGATAAGGACAAATCAGAGAAATAACTTGAATTACTAGTATGTTTAACAGAGGGATGTTTAAGAGCCCTGGCAAAGCTGACACTCTGACATGATATCTTTTATTAGTCTCAATAATGGAGGGAAAAAATATTTGATTCAGCCTTTCTGTCATAGAGTGATACTGAAACTCATTAACCCTAAGCAGAAGTACCCTATAATATACAGATTCCATATAATTACTGTGAGAGGTGAAATGGTGAAGAAACCTTTGTGTGGACACTTATTGTTCTTTCTGTCACCTGCACAAAAAGTACAGAGACCTCTGTGATGTGGCACAACCAGCAAATATTTTATTTTATTTTTATTTTCTACAGAAAAGTCACAGTCTGGTTAAGGCTTCGTTCAGACCCCATCTTGTTTTGAGTGGGGTTGACATTTCCCAGCCTGCATCAACACATAGGGTGATCCTGCCCCAGTGGCAGAGCCATGCAGTTTTTATCTTCACATGGATTTGTTCAACCTAAATGCTTTATAGTCTGTCTATATGGATGCTTTGCTGTATTGAGTCAATTTGCTTTGGGGGAGAAAACTCATCAGTGCTTTATGTTTACTTGATTTAGGGTGACCCATTGACAGAAAACAGAAGACACAGATTTGTGACTACAATTGCTTTTTGTAGTGTTGTTATTGTGCCTATATGAATAATATTCCTTTACAAAAAAGGGCTTAATACCAGTGAGTTCAATTAAACAAAACATGATTACAAAGAGGAAAGATTTTCATTAGTGGTCTTATATGAATTTCCCTGAGTATAAAACTATAGCCACAGAAGTGAAAATTTCTATTTTTTAAAAATATTTTCACATTGCCCTGCTCTGAAAGTATAGATACCTAGATACCTGGTATGATAGACACAAAAGGTTTAAAACAATAAAATTATCAGACCAGTCTGACCATTTTGAATAGATTTTTCTTTAAAATAATATTTTTGCAGTGGCCCTTCTCAGCTAAAGAGATATGTTCTTACAGTCTAAACAACATATGGATTTCCCACTGTGATGTGTTTATCCTGGTAAATTTAAAAGCTGGGGTCATCCTGAAATACCTTATCACTTTTCAGCCACAATGTGGATTTTGCTGTTAACAATCTAAGCTGCATATTCATTGTCTCTGGGCAAGGCATTACATTGTGCTTTATGAATAATATTTAAGAGAGATGTGTTTGAAGCCCTGCTATATAACTGTGAGGAGAAAAACATCTATCTAATCTGCATCTGGCACGCATGAGGTGTTTAAGTGTACCTTTGGCATATCTTTTTAACCCCTGGTTTACAAAGATGGGCTTGGAGTGGGTCCAGTTTCCAATTCAAAATATATCTGCTCATATATTGCTTAAACAGCTTCAGTGACAAAGCCCCAAAGATTTGCTCTAGTAGCTGGAAGAATAACAGTCTTGGTGAGAAGGGTTGT
Organism: Anomalospiza imberbis; assembly: GCF_031753505.1. Taxonomy (NCBI): domain Eukaryota; kingdom Metazoa; phylum Chordata; class Aves; order Passeriformes; family Viduidae; genus Anomalospiza; species Anomalospiza imberbis. The sequence goes on from NC_089721.1 coordinate 12,361,633, forward strand.
CAACCCCCCAGCCACACCACGGTGAGTCCCCAAGTTCCCAGAGTTGACTCCACTCCACAATCACTCACAGGCTGTCCCAGGCGGTTCCTTTTACGCCAGAACTGGCACGAGCTCTGCCTGCTGCCCGCACTCAGCGTGGGGACCAGAATGCTTGTGCGCTGAGGAAACACAAGGAAAGGTGAATCATGATTTTGCAGACAGAGGGTGATTTAGTTCTTCCACAGAGAGGGTCCGCAACTTCCTTTATATGGAGTGTTACGCTAGGAATGTGGAATGGCTGGGAAATCATCTTTCATCTGTATTGTGAGGTTATTCAGAACATGAGCTAAATATTAAGCATGCCCTCAACTCTGTAGATTATCCAAAATAATAGAAAGAAAAAGCAAGTAGTTCCCACTGTGCTAATGTAGTGATTCTGACAAGAAAGTCTGTTCATCGTTGTGGAAATGTAATTATTTTCTTTCCAATCAATGAAAGAGGAATCGTCATGTTGTGTAGATCCACATTGTCTTAAATGGGGATAGGTTTACAATCCTTTTGCTTCCATGCAGAGTATTTTACCATTCAGTTCTGTAACTCCACACTTGTTTTATTCCAATTAACCAGAATTCCTCCAGGAGTTCCTACTGTTAGGCAAACTCCTGGCATACGGTAAAAAATTAAGGAGTCAGTGAAGAATGCTGCCCAGAAACCAGTCATCCTACACTGAGTCTGGCACAGAAAACAAGAGTTGTGAAAGAAATGTGGAAGCAGGCAGATTGCTTCTATAAACTTCACTGATGGCAATAAATACAGGAAGGAGAAGATTGAGTAAAAGAGGATTTGTCATGAGATGGAGGAATGTTAAGGACAACAGAAAGCACAGTGAAGAAAACTAAGTGCTAATACCCCATGTTTTGGAAATGCTACAATTAAGAAAAAGACATGCATATAAATTTGGACTTGAAGTTTGTATTTAGTCAAAACAAAAATATTTACTAATTCAGGAAGATGAAAGGAGAAAGGAAAGCATTTGAAATAACTGAAAAATTATATATCAACCCTGAAAAGACACCAAAGACAGGATAGTCTGGTGAAACTGCTGGATATGAAACTGCTGAATAATGCCAACTAGGAAAGTCAGAAAGATACAAACAGTGGCACAGTTTTGGAGAGAAAAAAATTCCACTCCAGATCAGAGGTGTTCCCCAGCAAGTCTGTTTGCAGCCACATTCCTGCTTCCACTGATAATCTCATCATTAAAGCAAGACACTGAATTTGCGTCAGGTGAATAGTGGTGGGCTAGAACAGCAAGTTATAATGCAATACCATTACTTACCATGATCAACTCATGGAACATGAGTAGATTCAAGGAAAAAAAAACAAAAATAAATTAGCAATAGCTTACCATGTTTTCAGAAGGATCTAATTTGCATTGACTATACTGAGGTCTTCAAAGATGTGAAGGCATCTGTAATTACAGTTGCAAAAGGCAACTGTAATTTCTCCAAGTCAAAGGCACAACTACCCAGAGCATGTGTACAAAGCAAGAGAAATGCTTGAAAGTAATGCTTTCAATCTACATGTGTGAAGATGTGCCTCAGACAATCTACCTCCTTACATTAAACAAGGATCTTTGAAGTGACGTGTTTCACATAACAAGTGGATTATATTATTTGGGGAAGGGTTGATGGTAATATGGCTGTGCATCACTTGGACCAGACCTGGAAGAGCAGAACAGGCCTAGATCACAACTTTTCAATTTAGAGCATAGGAACACAAACTCGCATATGTCTCCACTTGTCTGGTTAAACATACCCTGAAATGCAAACAAGTTATATTCTAATATTAGATCAACCTAATTCTCTAGAACATTGCATTTGACTGCTGTCCTGGTATAATACTTTAGAACAGAAGAGATCTCTTGTGGGAACTGCTGTGACTTCCCAAGCGACAGCCTCCATTACACATGGTTTTGCTTGCTATTCCAGTGCTGTTCCTATTAATAATGCATTTTGCTAACTAGATGTGCTTTTCTGTTTGGAGTTTGTTTTGTGTTCTCTGGTAACTGCAGCCTGTGCCTTGGCAAACTCTGCACAAAAAATTTGCCGCCTCATCGGCGTGCTCTGCACTTCTCAAAATATTGCTAAGTTTTCTTTCTTTTATCCTCATAAACATGTGACTTAAAAAAGCGTAAAAGGAGTAATCTAGCTTATCACTTCACTTTTGAAAAACAAGCTATGTGCTTGTATAACAACATATCCAGAAAGGAACTTTGCTGTGTTTTTTAAATTTGCTTTTTAATGATGGAAAAGACCGTTCATTATGTAACAGCTAGACGTGCTTGTCAGCAACATTATAAAAAACAGTTTGGATGGAAAGAGTGACAGACATATCCCTGATGTTAGCTGACTGTAAACAATTTAGGAAGAATTTGACCCTTGGTTGCTCATGGGATAATTCCTTCTCTTCTCAGTTTGCTTTCCCCATTATAACAGCACGGAAGGCCTTTCCGTAACTCAGCAGAGAGATATGAGGTGTTGGAAATAGCCCAAGTTGTAAATGGGAAACAGTTTGGAGACAGAGTATGACACCAATGGTGAGCTGATTAGGCCAGCTAAGAGATGGGGTCGAGTGTGTCACCTGTGACATCATTTTGACACAGGTTTGTGTTTGCTCCGGGGTCGACCCTTTACTGACCTGTCATAGCCTCAGAGCTTGCTCATAGTGACATTTAATACTATCATTCTGCCTAAACCTGCCTGGTGATGTCTGCATTTTTCAGTGACATAGGGATCACCCTTATGAAGGGTGATATACCTTTTTTTGAAGGCATAAACCTTGACATTTTAAAGGTAGATGCTTACACTGATGTGATACCAGGTCATTCCTGCAAGAATAAAAAAGCCCTAGTGCATAAACTAAGGAAGAAGATATCACTTTTCTCCTTCCTGCCTTTCTGTGGAGTGTTAGAAGATGGTTTTGAGTTTCTACTCCTTGCAGATTTCCAATTTGCTGTATCTGGTTACTTACTGTCAGCTCTCCCAATGGCTTTTTATGTAGCAAAAAAAAATCAGACAGGTTTTGAGCAGGGTTTTGTTTCTTTTTTTTTTTTTTTTTGGGTTTTTTTTTTTTTTTTGGGGTTTTTTTTTTGGGTTATTTTTATAAAAAGAGTCTTCTCTGGGTCTTTTCATACTGGTGAGACTTTCTTTGGAGCAATATTTTTTGCATTTTCCACACTCTGTATTGACTCTAAAAGGAAAATCAAGAAGCATATCAGAGCTAATATTAACATTCATGTAATTCATACTATGACAATGAGGAAGGTCAAAGTTGTGTGGTGATGTAGGGAACCACATTTCCTCACACAAGATTGTGATAAAGCTTTGAAGGTGATTTTCCTCCAGGAATGACCTTTATTATTCTATTGCGTGGTGTGACCTGCACAGGTAAGAATCTCTGAAATACATCAGTAAATGTTGCTGTAGCCCTTGTCCAGGCATAAAACCCTGTTCAGGATTGATCTGAGGAAGATGTCAATAGCTGATTGAGAGCCTTGTTAATGATTTTTGTCAGAAGCTCAGACATATTTTTGACAGAGTAGATTGTATGATGGGCAATATTATGGGGTTGTTATTCTGTTTATTTTAGCAGATACATAATTATCTAATATGGTAACATGTGATGTTTTTGGTGATTTGTCTTTTCCTCTTTGAGAATTTATGTTGAGAACCCATGCAAGCCCTCTCACTTTTGAAAATCACCTCCTTTGAGCAGATGAAAGCATTCAGAATGTGCATGAAAGGAAGAGGAATAGATTGTGCACGTCTACTCTGTAAAATTTATGATCTCTTGTTTTAAATCTATTCCCAGCTTAATTTAACAGTCTGGACATACCAGATATTCCCATTCCTAAAGCAAGAATGTTCTCTTGGTAGCTAACAGTGTGACATCACAGTAAAGCTAGTTTAAGAGAGAAGCTTGATTATCCTAGGGAGAATAGTCTTCCGTGCAGTTCTTGAAAAAAAAGCAAAATTCAGTTTGCCCATTGTAGATGCCAGTGAAATTTCAATTTGTCTCTTTTGCGTTCTTAGTTCTCAGCTGCTGGGAGCAGGAATTCTATCTAAGCCGAGGTAATTTTCTGATAAACTTTTGTTGCTTTTCAGAGGATGACAAAGCATTAAAATTGTGCTTTAGCTTCTCTGACAACTTTTAGATTTCTGGCAGCATCTCTGGTCAAAAATGCTGTACCTGGTACCTGTTGCTAGGCAGCACTTGCAGCATTGATTTAGGTTGCCAGTGATAGAAGTTCAATCTGCTTTTTTGTCTGGCATGGAAACTACAGACATGATATTTCTAGGAGCTGTGGGACCGTAAGAGCATTCTTTTTGTCATTCCTTTCTGCATTTGAATTATCAAGTATTTTTAATACAAAGATCTGGTTACCCAGTGTTTCAGGAAAAATGACCTTTGCCGTATTGAAAAGTTTTGTCTCTTAGTAAATAGTTAATGAACAGCTCTGGTAGATATACAGAAATCTGGAGCATGAGATAAAGGCAAAGACATTCCTTCATTCTTTGAGTGCCAGATGAGGGCACTCATGGCTAGGTTGTTGTCCAAGAGATCTGATGCCTCTTTTGGTTGGATGCTCTTCCTGGCATGACCATGAAAATCTTGCAAAGGTCTTCTTTTCAGCATGCAGAAGGAAAAATGACACAGGAGATATAGGATGGAATTTTTTACAGGACAGGAAAATTAATTTACCTCAAAGTAAATTAGGCTCTTGCACTACAGAAATGATTTTTTTCTAAAAATATTACCATTTCTTGCAAAAAAGGTGGCCATTTCCATTAAAAAATGGCTTGCTGCAAATTTCTTTCTGTATTTGCAGTACCTTTTTTTTTTCTTCTTCCTTTATATTTTTTCTTTTATTTGGCTTTAGATTAAAATTGGTTAGTTTATTTTAAGCCATAAGAAAGTTTCAGATCCTTTCTGAAGTAGCCTTCAGATTCTTCAGATCCTTTTCTGAAGTAGACTAAATTACATGATCCTTGATTTTCACATTTCATGTCAGAGACCATTACAGGTTATGAACAAAACCATTTTAAGAATAGGAAGTCTTGTCAGTAATTATGCACGGGAATTAATCATTACTGAATGGTAAATACATTTTTTTTTTAAGTCTCATAATTTGTTCCTCCAATAAGTTCCATTTAACCACAGGCAGAGGACCAAAAAGTAATACCTTGCAGGTGCCACATGGAACAGCAAGTAATAGGTACAAATTATAAAAAGAGCAAAGAATCAGAGCACGTTGAGATGAGGAGACATGCACGACCTCTGATTCAGAATACACAAGATGGCCAGTAGACCAGAAAAAGTCTAGACTAAGAGAAATTATGTAAACTGAACTTTTCCCTTTGATAGATGGATAATTACATTATGTATGTCATTGACTTAACTGAGAGCTTAATATCTTCTCTCTGGTTAGTCAAATACTGTCACATTTATTTTTTTAGTACAACCACAGTGATGGATCCTCTCCTGATCCATTTGTTTGGCCTGATAGTCTCAATTTTTTTTGTGTGTTATCATGCATTTTTGAGAGGCTATGAACTCTTCTGCTCGCTCATCTCTGCTCTTTTTAATGAAGAGGCTGAATGAAACATCTATGACAGGCTTGATTCTGTTAGCCACATAAAGTACCCCATTTGCAGTAAATTAGGATAATGAAGACCTGTACAAATTGTTCAGTAATGCATGCATGTGAAATTGCTAAAAGAAGGACATGCAGAAAACACACATGGAATAAATAAATACAGCAAGGGAATTCAACTGGAGCCAACGGACCATCAACAGATAATCAAACACAGAAGATATATTTTTGCATATTAAATTCAGTCCTGATGTAGGAGGATCCTAATATCACTAAGGCTCATGGGAGATGCTGCCATAAGAACATGGAATCTGCCCATCTGCTATCAAGAGAAGAAAGACAAACCTGATCAGTGGCTCAATTGCTTGGACATATTCACTGTTCTACACATGCAGTCTATTTGTCTGCAAGTCTCAAGTTCAGCTGAAAGATGTGTAGAAAAGTGGCAGAAAGGAAGTACTGAAGCATCACCATGAATTGTATTCAGTCAAATAGATGCCCTGGAGAGAAAAATAATTCCCCATGAGTAACTTCATCACTTCAAGTAGATTATTTCTAAAGGTTATGCAGTATTCAATTAAGTTAGTCTGCATCAGAGCAAAAGGAGCCCAGACTGCCAGGTACCTCTATTGCAGTCCAAGGCAAGGCAGATCAATGAGAAATCTGATGTGCCTCAATTCATCACAGTACCCCTCTCCATGCTGGGGGCTCTTTTGGAGGAACAACCACCTGTCTCAGTCTTGTTCACACCATCTGCTGGAAATGTTCTCTTGTGAATGATGCCCTCCAAACATTTCCTGAGCTTTCTCTTGATGAGTGCTAATTGGCATGGGACAAAATTCTGTTACTATGATAACCAGTAGGATGGACCATATAGCACTTCAACTGGTTTCTTGGTACTCTCTCGTTTAGTAGTTTATACTTAATCTGGTGTTTGGAGCAGCCTCCTTGAACCTTTTTAACCACACAAAAGAACAAACTAAAAAATTTTCTTTCTGGTCTATTTCTTACATTTTCTCCTGTATCCTGTGATGCAGAGTGATGGGGGACCTGTTGTAATCTCCACTAGTCTGGAGGTCAGTATGTTTGAAAATAATGGCAGTGTAGCAGACCTGTCATGTCTGGAAGTTGCTGAGGGTTCTAAAGAGAGAAAGGTTAACTTTGGACTCATTCTTGAGCATAAATTATAAAATATAACTAAACATAGTTAAGTAAGCAAGCTGTTTGGCCTGCCTGCTCAGTAACTTTGAAAATTTCAGACTCTAAGCCTGAGAGTAAAGTGGTTTCTAAATGTTAAGGAAAGAAAAGCCCACCAAGTTTGTCTGCAGATACTGGCATCAAATTCTTTGTTCTCCATTAATGGAAACCTGTAGAAAACTCTCTCCTTGCTTTCTCCCTTCATGAGGGCATGCTAGAATCCGAAATCCTGCTGTGACGTTCATCAAACAAGGGGACAAGGGCAATTTTTCCTTGTTGCCATTCAGTGTAAGGTTATCTCTTTTTAAAATGGCAGATAGCTCCCGAGTAATTGTAAAGGATCTCATGGGAGTGGCCTTTAAAGGTCACTTTAACCCAGTGTAATGTAATTAAATTAATTACTTGGAAGCATGTTTTAAAATCTCATTAGCAACATTCGTATCTGTCACACAGAAGTTTACTCAGATATCCATACCAAGCACGCTGGAGTAAGGTCAAAATCTTCTTAGAAGTAAGTGCATGCAAATTTTTTTTTTCATATATATGGTACCAGGGAAATAAATTATCTCTGAGTTATTCTAGTTTCATCTGCATGAGTAAAAAAACATTCCACGTTTAGTTTTATGTAAAAATTAAGTAGAATGGAAAAAAACCTGCATTCTATCCCCTTTTCATCTTGTTACAGTCATGAAATCTACAGGTCTGTTGACAGGGCTGGTTGCAGGCACTCCAACATACTACAGAACTTCCTGGCTGATGCTAAAAAAATGCACTGAGGCCTGACGTAGGATGACGCAAATTTTTCTGTATTTTTAAAATTATTTTTAATGATCCTGGGTCATGTACCATGCAGATTCCTTAACTAATTTTTGCATGTATCATAGCAAAAAAACATGCCACTGTATGGTTCCTGCATCGTTTCTGGTATATTCAAATTTACTGTGTTTTCTGTGTGTTGACAGACTGCACTTGCATCTCAGTTAAACTGCAAGTTCACTGCAGAAGGTTTTGTGCAGCTTGATTTCTCCAGGATGTACCAAATGCTCTTGTTGACAATTGAAATTGTCCTCATTAATTTTCATCAGAGTTGCAGACTGTATGCTGTGGTAGAGTCAGATAAACTGAGACAGAGAAGTGACCTGGAGCTTGCCAGAAGGAATGAGTGGTGAAAGTTACCTCAGACATATTTATTCTGTGAGTCACTCCAGCAGTGTCTCCCACACTCACTACTCTATTGATGATAAGTGTGGATTTTCTTCATGCTGTATTTGTTTCCAGAGCCATGAGGGTATTTTATGTCAAAAACTCAGCATTTAGTTTTGATGATGGATGCTGTTAGCCTTTATGATTTTAAAATAAATCTTAGAATCATATTCACATGACACAAAGCAGTGGCAGGTAAAACTTTCTGAGTTTTAATATAAAGCAATAGTCTTATGATCCTCTGGGATATGAAATAGGATTGTTACAGTGTTTGACACAGACATATAGTAACATCTATGAGAAAGTAATTCTCAAATCTCTTAGAGATATATTATGTGGAAATAAAGTGATCAAATATTCTAGGGACACTTCCAATCAGATTTGTTACATTGATGTGTAGAGTTGCTCCTTGCTGTTTAGGGGCTTTCTCTAGCTTCCAGAGAGTAAAAGAAAGACTAGTGTCAAATTTCCTGACCTGGAGTCAGCAGGAGGAGGGCAAAAAGCACCAGCATGTGGAAAGGTACTCTGCCTTGTCCCTAGTACAGGGAAATGGCTAAGTATTTTCTTTGCTGTTACACATTTCTCTGCTGACCAGACTTTTGCTGCTTCTCTGTGGTTTTTTTCCCCACCAGAATTACCACCTGCTTGTAGATAGCAGAAAGTGGACATATCTAATCAGAAAACATATATAAATTAAAATGTTCTGTCTCAATTTGTTTTTTTTTGTTTTGGTGTTTTTTTTCCTAATGTATTTGTTTTAATGGCAGCTTAAAACTGATGTTTGAAATAGGTAAGTAGTATAAAATTACTTTGGAAAATGGAGTTCCTTTGCTCAAATGGCAGCTTCTATAATTAACCAATTTATGATCTTTTAAAATATGGAAATTCCATCTCCATTATCTCTATGAACAGTCACTAAAATGGAAGGATACCAGCAGAGCTTGGCAAACTGGATCAGTATATCATGGAATGATGAAAAAAACTGCAACAATACCAGAAAATTGTCACTTTTTCCCCATTAGTGTGATTTTTTTTGTTTGCTTTTTTCTTTTATAGCACCATTTAAAGCCCCACATCTCTGCTTATCATCCCAGCTTGTCATCCAGTCTCCTCCTCTCCAACACACAATGATGAAAAAGTAGAGAACCTGCAAAGATTGACACTCCCTGGAGAAGGGACATTGGGAACAAGGGCTCCTTTTGATGCCTTACCAAATGAGAAAATGAAGTGATGAAATCTTGCCCACTTTGACTTTGCACCCGGGTTGCTTGGACTTGGACGGTCTTTCTGGGTCCCTTCCAACTCAGGATAACATATGAACTGTTGAAAGAAAAGATTTTCCCTTTGCTGGGCAGCAGAGAGAGAGCCCCGATGTTAAAAAGAAAAGGAAGGGATGCACATCTCTGTCCCTGGGGAAGGAGGAGAGTGCTGACCCTGCTGTGCATGCCTGCGCAATGCCCTGGGAGTGCGCAGTGCCCGGGGCCGATGGGATCAGCCAGGATCAGCTGGGATCAGCCGTCCTTCGCACGCTCATGGCAAGGTCAACGGAGCCCCTCAATCACTGCTGAAGGAGGGAGTGATATACTGCTTCCAGTTCATTGTGGCAAACAAATTCTTAACCCACTCTTTCCCAACCTATTCTGAACGAGAAGACAGCTGAGAGAAGCTTGGCCCTAGTCCCATCAGCACAAAGGCCTTTCCCCTGGGCTGGATGAAACACCTTGCCTGTGGGATGGGGAACGGAGGGAAGCAAATGTGCTGTGTGAGCTGCTCAGTGGGAAGGACACCTGCAGCTCCAGACCCACCCTGCTCCCCCTGGCACTCAAAAAGAGTCAGATGGTATCTGTTCTGTTTCGAACACCCCTCTGCACAAATGTATCTAGTACACATATAAGCATTATATATATATATATATATATATAAATGTTTTCAAAATCATGTTTTTAAGAAATCTAATTTAGTCATCGACATGCTTATTTATAGAGGTTCACCTAATAACTAAGATTACTTTGACTCAGACATTCTTAAAACTGCTACAAATAGCTGGGACAAAAATGAAATTCATGACTGAATTTTTGATAATTTTTGATAACTTGTCTTCATGCCCTGTATTTGCTGTGTGTATTGAATCTTTGAGTGTATATTTTGTTATTTAAGGGCTGCCTCTGATTTATTAAGCTTTTTTCCTAGGGCTATTGAAATTTTCTTTGTGCATGGGCTTATGCATCTTCACTATTTATAAAAAGGAATTAGGAAACTAAATCTTAAATGTTAAATTATGCAACTTGTGAACTGCCTGTGAATTAATGTGGCCAGGAAATAACTGATTTTAGACATATGCATCTAAAATAGCCTCCCAAAAAAGAGCAGAAAGAATTTATTTACCAGTTTTGAAGTGATGATTTAACAACTGTATGAACAAAGTAGCATGATATTAATGTCTCCAGCTACACATATCCCTTCTTATCTTGAATTCTTTAACCTAAACATTGAATCAGCCTCAAATTTCGTGAACTAGAGGAGCTCAGGTAATTAAAAATACAGAAATTGAAATACATGAAATTTAAAAACTAGATTTCATGTGCAGAAAGCCACAGAAAGACCATGAAATTCAATTTTGCTATCTGTCTGAGTGTCTACATGAAATTTAGCCTAGAAACTCCAAGGTTATTAAACCCTTGGCTCTGAAATACATGTTCTATTTAGCAAATTATAATACAAAATGTGTTGTATTCAGTGCCATAGTTTCTTAACTGCTAGTACCAAGGTTTTACTGATGTAAAAGTCACTGATAGCACACTTTAATTGTGCTTGGTATCTTACTAATGAAAGAAAAAAATTGTTCTGTGGTAGGAAACTGCTGCTGTATTTCTTCTCAGACCATCTCTCTTTCACTGAGTAATGGAGCAATTCTGTGCTTCAGTACAGCAGCACAGTCATTCTTGTAATTGTCTGCAGTCTCATATTAAATGCTTCATCCAATAAAAAACTTTCAGCTTTAAGACATTTCCTCCACTTAAATACGCTGTGTTCAAAGATGTAATTAAAAAATAGTGCTGATGTCTAACACGAGTTTACCCTTGCCAGCAGCCATTCACCGTCTGGAGGCTATGCTATACAAAGAGATTATCTAAAAGGGAAAACATACTGGTATTTGATTTTCCCTGAAAGATATATAAATAATTTTCATTTTTTTGACAAAAATCAGGAGCAATTCCACTGTATACTCATCATAATAGTGTATTGTTATATGTTTGTATAATTATGTGACTTGCACTGGCTGTGCAGAAGAGATGAAAAATGAAAAGTCAGAAATAGAAAAAAAAAAACCCGCAAGTCTTTATTCCTGCTCCTCTAAATTTCTTTCTACAGAAGCATCTGTCTTGGAAAAATGATGATAAAAGGATGTAAAACTTTCTTTAGCCTGATGTGATTGGGTAATGCCAGCACCAAAAAAAAAAAAAAAAAAAAAAAAAAAACACAAAAAGAAACCCACACACTTTTTTCTTTCTTCATCTAATGTAAAACAATGTAGGACAGAAAGATAATTCTTGCAAACTGAGTTTTATCATTGTTCTCATTATACTTAACTTGATCCTGAAAAAAAGAAAAAAAAGTCAACAAAACTTCTGATTTCTCAAGGCTTTTGAAAAACTTGCTTTTGTTTTGTGTATCTATTACCTCATTCCTGATGTTAAAAAAAAATGGTAGAATGAAAAGCACATTCTCAGAAGGCAAATAAAAGAATAGATGATTTTAAAATACATTTATTTTTTTAATCTAGAGTGTGATTTTTAGGTCATGCTAGAGGAAATGATATATGACTTTTACATGCTTTGGTCTGGCCTTATTGAAATATGGCACTGCAGAGTTAAAGCCCCTGGGGTGATTGGGTGTTAGCTGACTAGCTGGGCCAGCCTCATATCCCACTGCTGCCTGAAGGAAAAAGCCTCCCCTGTTTCAATTCCCCTAACTCTTACTGTGCAGTCCCATCCTTGTGTTTGCACAGATTTTGGCATGTGGTTGCCACTCTGTAAGCTGATTTATCTGTCTAACTTGGGAGCAAAGACTTTACCCTCTGCGTTGGATTAACTTTCTCTCACATTAGCAAGCTGATCTGCATCACCACAGGGGCTGAGGGTTTTCTGACTCCTTCCTCTGCATTGAGACTTCTAACATCTTCATGTATAGCCCTCAGTGAACCTGCCCATAGAGCTCCTGGCCATTTTCTGTGTGGTGAGGATAACATTCTTTCTGGTGACCTTTCCACATACAGCTTTCATGGTATCTGTAGAGTTGGTAAAACTATTGTAAGAGAAATTGGAGGTAGGATTATTAATATTTATTTTCATTAAAATATAGTCCTACTGAAAAAACCAAATTATTTCCAAGTACTAAATAGGGAGGTCTGAGGAAATTTGTACTCCCAAAACACTTTTTCATTTTGAAATAACACTATTCATGCAAAGTATGGAAAAAAAAAAACCCCACAATAATCTTATAATAGATTTCACATGCTCCCAGACAAAAAATGTGTCAGGTATAGAAACTTTTCCTAGTTGACATTTTAATATTTCATTTCCTCTCCTTCCTTTCCCCTCATAGACAACACTCTGTGTGGGGGGATATCTTTGGAGATTGATTATTCACTTCAAGAAATAAAAAAAAAGGCATAGTTGTAAATATTTGAGTGACCTTGAAAATACACTGATAAATGGAGAGCAGGTACTAATCACTGCTCTTTGAGGGATTATTTTCAGCTGCCTTGTCATGTTGGGAATTGCAACCACTAAACCAGTAGCAGAGTTTCAGATCTCATTTCAAAGACATTCAAATGAAGAACTGCCAGTTGTGACAGATGCCCTTTTATTATCCCACAATTGATTGATACCTTGCTGGAGGCCACAGTACCTGTGAAACATTATGAATCTTTTAAACAATTCCAGCTGCTTCTGCTTTAAATAGCATGGTACTTACAATGGAAAATGGACAAAGAACAAATGATCTGTTTTTCTAATATGTCATTAATTTCCCATTCTGCAGATACAATGGAAGTCTATTTGGGATGTACATACAAACATATATATACATATATAACTGGGCATATATATATATATATATGTGTATATAAGGAAGTTTAAAAGCCCCTTTGTACTGACACAAGCATTTCAGAACATGTCTTAGAACAGTGGGGTTTTTTGGGGTGTTTGGTGGGTTTTTTTTTTTTTTTTTTTTTTTTTCTTTTTGTGGTTTTTTTTTTTTTAAAGTCTCTGAAAGAATAAGAGAAAGTCCTGGACAATATGTCCAAAATGAATGTTCCTTCTATAATCACTAATCATACTATAGGGAAAGTGTGAGAGAATCAACTACTGACATTAATTGTACATGTATGTTTCCACAATACTTGTCCATTTGTTCCAGATAATATAACCATAAAAGTCTCTCTAAAATTAAATTAGAATTATAGAATGGCCTGAGTCAAAAGGGACCTTAAAGATCATCTAGTTCCAACCTCCTTGCTGTGGGCAGGGTCACTTTTCACTAAACCAGATTGTTCCAAACTCCATCCATCTGGCCTGAATATTCCAGGAATGGAGCATCCAAATCTTTTCTGAGCAACCTGTGCAAGTGCTTCACCACCCACACACTAAAGAATTTTTTCCTCATATCTCACCTAAACACAGTCTCTTTTCATTTGAATAAATTTCCCTTTTTCTGTCACTCCATGCTTTTGTAAATAATGTTTGTCCAGCTTTCTAATAAGCTGCCTTCAGGTACTGCATGGCCACAATTAGGTCACTCAAAAGCCTTCTATTTTCCAGTCCAAACAATTTCTATTCTCTCAGCCTTTCCTGGTAGGAGAGGTGCTTCATCCCTCCTCTGGGCTTGCTCCAGCAGGTCCCTGTCCCTCCCGTGCTGGGACCCCAAAGCTGAATACAGTGCTCCAGGTGGTTCTCACCAGAGCAGAGCAGAGCACAGCAGAGCAGAGGGACAGAATCCCCTCCCTGCCCTGCTGCCCATGGGGCTCTGGATTCAGCCCAGGACACGTTTGGCTCTCTGGGCTGTGAGTGCCATGGCTGGGCCATGTGCAGCCTCTCACCCACAGCACCCCCAAGCCCTTCTGGGCAGGGCTGCTCTGGGTCTGTTCATGCCCAGCCTGTGCTGGTACCAGGGGCTGTCCCAGCCAAGGTGCAGCACCAGCACCTGGCCTTGTTAAACCTCTTCAGATTCTCATGGGTTACTTCTCAAGCTTGTCTAGGTCCCTCTGGATGGTAACCCATCCTTCAGAAATGTCAACAGCACCACTCAATTTGCTGAGGGTTGCACTCGCTTCCTTCATCTGTGTTATTAATGAAGATAGCACTGGTCCCAGTACAGACCCCTGGGGACACCACTTGTCACTGATGTCCCTCAGGACTCTGAGCAGTTAACCATTAACCTCTTGTGACCATCCAACCATTTTGCAACAGTCCACTCAATGAGGCCATCTCTCTCCAATTTGGAGAAAAGGATGTTGTGGGGAACTATGTCAAAGGCTTTGCAGAAATCCAGAATAAATGACATTAGTAGCCCTGCCCTTGCTCACTGATGTAGTCACACCATCTAGATGATCACTAGGTTGGTTAGGCAAGACTTGAAGTTTCACTGTAAGCATATACTTGAGTCTGAAGACAAACCTAATAAACACAGGATTAGTTCAATTCTGAGTAATAGAGTTGCTCACTTGCCAGAGAATTTATACAAGTAAAATGCTTGATGAGCTGTGCGGGTTAATGGTATTGGACTTTACCATCCCTGTTAAATTAAACACCATTTTACATCTGCACTTCTAACCCAGAACCCACTTGGTGGCCCAAACATTCTTGAGCCAAGAAAATGTCTTCAAGATGATTTGTTTTGATTTCAAGAGCAAAAGTGAATGCTTATTGTTTACCAGATGACAATTTATTAAACAATTACAAGCAAAAAATGATGGAAAGCTGGTTTAAACTGTGCTCCATTCTTTGTTGAAGAATGTTGTATTGAATGGGAAAGCACTTGGAGATCATCCACTTAAAAACAGAGGTCTTGAAAGGTGGGGCTCTTGAAAGTTGAAAATTACAGTGGTATGATTCTGAGCCAATGTTGATTTACTGATTTTGGCTGGGATAGAGTCAATTTTCTTCATAGAAGTTTGTATGGGGCTGTGTTTTATGTGTTTATCCTGGAAGCAGTGTTGATAATACAGGGACATTTTCATTAGTGCTGAAAGTGCTCACAAAGAGCAAAGGCCTCTTCTCTTTCTCATCCCACAGGATGAAGTGACAGTTAAAAAGGAGTGACATGGGAGAAAATCATGGTCAAATGAGAAATGTTTACATTAAAATAATTTCAAGTTAGTTGCATTATATTGTAAAATGTTCTTTGATTGGTACTTTGACAGAAGCAAGGAAGTTCATGGCAAGAATATAGAGTTCAGTGCTGACCCATCTACATCGTTGCTCCGCATGAGCCTCTTGTTAAAACTAGGCTGATTCTTTTACGTGCACTATCACTTTTACGACAATGATGCTGCCAAGGGATGTGACCTTAGTTTTCAGACTTAATTATATATCAAGGTTTTTGTTAAAAGTTATATATAGTCTTGTGAAAATCAGTCTCTTCAGCTCCTTCACCTCAAAGATTGAGATCTTGCCAATGAGGTCTCTTCACAAAGTTATTTTGTTGTATATAGAATTGTATTGTGAATGAAAGTGGGGAGCTAACTGAAAGATTTCTATTGGGTAGAGTAAAACAAGGTTATTCCTGCTGCTTGTGAACACATAGCGGTAGGGCTGAAGCAATCAATTTTGCCATAACAAGCTGTCTTTGATATCTATTTTTAGTTTTGCCCCATAGGCAAAGCAGATAGAAACACACTTAGAACAGAAATATTTCCTGCATATATAAAGCAAATATCCATCCTGTAAGGACCTGTTTGGAGTTGGCTAGAAAGTTTATACATACTGTGTCTGTGCAATTACTTTTTTATTACATTTTGAAAGATTAGTTGAAAATTAAATATCAACAAAAAACCTATGTGGAATTTTCCATCCCTTTTTATCAACTCTTTTAGTCAGTTTTGCTGATAGAAATTTATGAGACTAAAAAACAGTCTCTTTGGTCTCCCGGAATGGGTGACTGATATGTGAGTAAGTGAGATCTATGTTGCATGACTGACATGGACCTCACTGACCCTCATGGCATATGCACTGGAGGGATGCTGTGTGCATTCCTGGTGGGCATTTGAGCTGTCAAACACCTAGATGTCTAGATGACTGCACAGCCCTACAGTCAGCAACCAAATCAAGCTGGGTGCAGAAGGAGACAGATTTGTCCATATGGCAAGCTAGTGAGGAACAGAGACAGTCTTGAGACTGATGGGATTTGAGGGGTGAGGAGAGCTGAAACAACAGAGCGCTTATGGGACAGAAAAAGACCCTATAGAATGCAGGAAGGCAAAAGCCTCTGTTAATGGGAGGGGAAATATCTTATAGCTCTAACCTGTCAAAAGCAGATTTACCCAAGTATGGCTTATTTCCTTCTCTCCATTTTTTAAATGGTGAGCATTTTTATTTTCCTATATCATATAGAACAGTGGTAATATAGAACCATCTAGAAACACCTTGAGTGTTTTATATAGAAACTCATGTTTGCAGCTGCTGCCGGTGTTAGAATTCTGGGATTCAAACAGCCAAAACACTGCAGTAATTTTCACATGGTGATCTAACCTTCTGTCTGCCACTTATACCAGGCAGCAGACATAAAGCATAGACAAAAGTACACACATATCTTTGACACAACATCAGCCAAACTTCTTGTCATGGTTTAACCCCAGCTGGCAAATCAGCCCCATACAGTTGCTTACTGTCTCCCTCTTGGAGGAACAGAGAGAGCCAGAAAGGTAAAGCTAAAAATCATTCATGGTCTGAGATAAAGAAAGTTTAATGGGTAAATCAAAAGGACATACTCAAGCAAAGCAAAACCACAGTCATCACTCACCACAGGAAGGTAGCACTCCCCACTCCCATCCCCAGGGTAGCAGAACTCCATCACACGGAAGAGGTATTTTATGTTGTATTGTGCTACTTGAACATTTTGAAATAGCTCATATCCTTCTGAAACTGCACTATATTCAGGACCAGTTAGCTGGTTTTATCAAAGCTACACAAATTCCAAACTTCATAGACCTTCCTGCCAGATTTGTAACATATTTCAGAACGGTAGTAAGTCAAACTGCCAGCTCAGTTGCTAACAAAAATGAATAAACATTTCTGCTAAACATAGCACCCTGCTGTTCTGACCAAGAAATCAGGCTTATACTTAGGTCATATACCCAGTTTTTACCCTCTCTGTCTGCATTATCTAAGAAAAGGGTGCATATCGTTGCTAGTGCCTTGTTTAAGATATCTGAGTTGAAAATGTGATATATCATCAAAATAAAGATGAAAACAATTTCTACCGTCTTTATGACAAGGTACAGTTTTTGCAAGAATGGAGGTGGCATAGAATTTCTTTTTGGAGTGGTGAAAAGGATACAAAGGAAAAAAGTTTTGCTTGTGGGTCTTACCCATAACACTCTTGGAAACATTGCCAAGGTAACATAAGGTTTGTGTGTATAAAATACTACCTTCTGATACATCTGGAGCTTCAAGTAGCCAGAGTGCCCCTAACCTGTATAAAGACCTTGTCTAAGCTTTTAAAAATTCACTAGCTCGCCACTCTCCTGAGGGGCTGAAAAAAATGAAGGCTGAATTTTAAAGCCCCTGGTTTGTCTTCAGTAACTCCTTGCTTTGAACAAGTCTTATACCTTTTGTTTCTAGTATTAAGATACAAAATTACCTTTAACTAAATAAACTCCATTATGATATTCTCTGTTAACTGACTTCAAGTAACTCTAGCTTCTCCCAGTTAGTTTTCAAAACCTTCATTTTTTTTTCAGGTTTATGACAGAAGGGTGGCACTTTATTTGAGTATTACATGTTTGCTCATATAAATATATGTATACAGCTTTAAAAGGTCCCTCAGTAAGTTAGCATTATTTTGAGGGCATTAAAGAATATTATCATACTCTTCCAAATTTAGATAATGAAATAAATTAATGAATGCATTTAAAGTCCCAATATGCAAAGGTAAAGGTCTACATAGACATTATCCTTTCTTCATTGCTGAGGTGACAAAGAGCTGCCATCATGGACACCAGCCAGTATCAGTCTCCTTAGAGTTGAGGTATACATAAATACCTCTCTAAATCTGCAATGTTATTTTTAGATAACATTATTTAGAGTTATATCTTCTGACGGTTTTCACCTAAAAGGAGAACATTTGATACTCTAATATGGAAATAGAAGTCTTCAGCCCTTAATGGAGAGACAGAAAGAGTGATCAGTTCTCAAAGCTCTTTCTTGGCAGATCTGGTTCTCTGTTTGTATTATCACTGGGGAGAGAGGGGGAGGCAGGAGCTGTCTTCAAGATCTGTGGTTTAAAAGTACTTTGTCTCCTCCAGGTATATCTATCTGGTTTGTCTATCTCGTCTTGTGTTTAAGGAATACTGATATTTGGGAATTGTGTGTAGAATACACCAAAGCACAAGCAGGTAAAATCTCATTGCCTGAGTATTCAAATATCATGTCTACCAGTATGCTTTAACAGAGGACCAAAGGGCCACCTGAACATTGTAAAAATCCAGGTAGTACTAGGCAGACTCATACAAAGCAATCAGACAGCCTTCCAGAGTCTGCCAATATCTGGAGATAAGGGATCTGGGAACTCTGGGCATTGCCAGGAGCGGGAATGAGGAACTACTGCTTTTTCTGTACCCCACAGACTTGCAAGATCTGGGGAGGGGGCAAAAGGGTTGTCCTATAGGTGTGTTTTATTTTATTTTTAACAGAAAATTGATAGGCTTATAAAAGTTTTTTTGTCTAGGCAGTTAAACCTTCCCATGGTCCAGCCTTACATTCACTGCATTTGGAGCTGTTGTTTTGTTTCACTTGAAGAAGCCACTGATCTGTGAGGCTGAAGCAACAGAACACAAATATTCATCTGCTTTAGTTTTTGAAATGTCACAGAGTGGCTGATAGGAAAGTGAGTATTTGATATGGCTGTTCTAATGAAGACAAGCTACTTGTGCCTTTTTTCTAGGGAGTAGAAGATTTTAGGTGTTAGATTTCCAAGGATTTGGTAATTTTCACTTTGACCTTTGTGGTGCTTAGACAAAAAAACTTGTTAGTATTGGGGTCTAGAAGCAGATTAACATGTTCATTAAGCTCAAGATAGGTCTTTTAGGCAACAATTTTCAGCTTCACTAAAAGCTGTCACCATAACAAAGTTTTATGCACAGGACTATAGGTTTGGGGCAGGCTCCTGTAGAGTCAGGGCACCCTACATGGTGAAAAGCAGGGGTTCACATCTGCTATGTGTTTTGGAAAATCTGTGAACTTTCATGAGTTTCCAAGCACAGAACAAAGGAGAGAAGCCAGAGGATATGAACCCTGTCACAGCATGCTGCAGCCAGAGTGATTGCAGAAGGGATATAGATAAGAGCAAGGCAAAATCCTCTATAAAATGGTAAGAATGGTGGTACAGGGAAACATTTGTCATTTTTTAATTGGTTTAATAGAATAATATTTCTGCAAAGAAATATTTCATTATTCAAAATTAGACCTGTGGGAAACTCACTGGGTGGGGGGAAATATGCCTGGCAAGAAACTTTCAATTTTTTTGGTTTTGCTTTTTCTTTTTTCAAGAAATTGAGAATATTTTTCAACTTTGTGAAGTTCAGCACAGCCAAAATAAAGCCCACAGAGAATAGAGATGCCAAATAAAAATATCAAAACTGTTGGTTACATAGTCAGAGTGGGTCTTATTATTTTTTGTCATCATTGCAGTAGATTATACGGAGTAGAAGGGTGTGGGCATTAAAAGCCATGACCTTCAAGCTTGCTTGATAGTTCAGTTTTAGTTTTTCCTAGCACAAATCAGGAACTGATTACTGGTGAATGAATTTTTCAAAATAACTGCCTACTTCCATTGAATTATTGCTGTGTTGAGCATTTTCCCATGACAAGACTTAATTTGATTACATCATTCAAATTATCAAACCCTATTAAACATTGAGTCTTTGCCAAATAAGAATGCTGGTACTGCATATAAAATAATTTGATTATTTCACTCTCAGGGCCTCAAGGATGTCTGAATTTTCAAAATCCCTTCATGAGTTTTTTAGCAACAGGGATAATGGTTTTAAGCTAAATAGGGTAAATCCATACTAGATATTAGAAATAAATTTTTTATTATGAGAGTGGTGAAACACTGGTACTGGTTGCTCAAGAGAGGTTCTGGGTGCCTCATCACTGAAAACTTTCAAGACCAGGCTGGACAGGGCTGAGCAATCTGCTCTTGTTGAAGACATCCCAGCTGATTGCCAGAGAGATGGACTAGATGATCTTTACTGGTCCTTTCCAACCCAAACTATTCTGTGATTCTTCAATTTTCCTACCATCAGAATCAAGCTAAAGAAGCCAACATATTTCAGAAAAATAGATATCATAAAAGTCTTGTTCTGCATTTTCTTTCATGAAATGGAGGAAGAGAAAAGAATAAAGGTTTTGTTCAAAGACACAAAACTAATCAAGAATGGCATAATGTAAGAGTCCTGAATCCCACAGCCTAAGAATGCTATTGAGTGTAAGTACTGGAATCAGATAGGTATTTCTTGGAAAGAGACAAAGAGTTTGTGGGTGTATGTTTACAGTAACTACAGCTGCAGAAAAAGTGCTGGTATCCACCTTCAGTGTTCCTAATCAATATATATGAATTTACCTTCTCAGACAACAGAGCAATCTGAAAAATTTGTTTCCTTGACAACTCTTTCCATTGGTTAATGTCTTGTAGGAATAATAAAAAAAAAAAAAAAAAACCTCTGCAGGATTCTGAAGAGTCACATGAGCAAAAATGATGGATTTAAATAGCAGTGGTGGAATGCACCCTACCCAGACAGCTCTCTTGAACATCTGTGACTGTTAAACTGGCCTTTGAAACTTCTTGGCCTATAGTTCACAACACAGCAATAGTCTGGTCAGTGAGACAGAGTCATGCAGACTTTCCCCTGCAGCTGTCCATACAGAATTACAGGAATGCAGCCGTTTGAAAACTCTGCCCTTCTGTCACGTTCACCACATTGACTACAATGAGAGATTTTAGGTTTTAAGACATTGGTCTCCCACAGCATGAAATAGGATGAAAGTTAAAATGTCACAGACATAATATGGTCTAGTAGTTTCTCATCTCCTATAATCCAGGCCTATTTAGGAAAATATTCTTAATATGATAAATAAAAAAGCAAACTAATGAGAGCTGGGGAATATAGTGAAATTTAATTTAGTTTTATAAAGAGGTATTGTAATGTCATCTTTAAAAAGGGATATCTTTCATAGCTTTAAATGTCTTTAGATGAATCACAGTTCAGATTTTTACAGTTCAGATATTTACAACTTTGGAAAACACAGACAAATCAGAACCCAGAGAAAACCTTTCAGAAAAGCATTTCTGTAATTATAGTATCAAAAGTTTATTTAAGATCATGGCAAGTAAATACATCAATGTCCAGAATAAGATGGGTCCCTGTCAGAAGTGTGTGTTTTGTTCTTGTACACTACTCACTGTGCTAGTACAGAGCAGCATGTGCTCAGTGTATGTTGTTGTTTCCCCACACCTGACAGTTGATAAGTAGCTCAATTCCAACAAGTCCTTAGAGATCCATCACTCGCCTCAGATGAGCATTTTTAAAAAAGCAGAAAATAAGACATAGAATTTTAGACAGATTTATTTGTAATGCTACCTGCTATGACACTTTAATAATCTTTAAAATATTTATTTGGCAAAAAAATTCTCATTCGATATTCAATTTTTTTTTGTCTCACAATTAAGCAGCATATTATGACATGCACAAGTGGTAATATGAGTTTGTCAAAGAGACTGACATTGCAGAATTTCTTGATATATTTTTCAAAAGGACATTTCAACTAGAGGAATAGATTCTGTGTTGCTTTGAGAGATCCATTAAAATAAAAAATCTGGCTCATGGAACCTGGTGTTGCTTAATGCCTAGTATGTCTTGCTAACAGTAGATTAAAAATAGCAGAACTTGGCTTTATATATGGAAATACAAAGTGCCATCATGGAAGGAAATCTTTCTGCTTTGGCAATGTTATTTTGAATAAATTCTTTTATAAGTGAGGTGTTACTGGTTGGGGTTTTGGTGGGTTTTTTTGGTTTTTTTAATCACAACATGAAACTCAAAAAGGCATTGGCCTTTATTTTAAGTGGAGGAACTGAAATATAAATGGTGATACTCTCTAAAATTTCTGCAACCTGTCTGGTAAGTGTAGGCCAAAAGTGCATTATCAGGGTTCTAAAATTAGACATATATATGTTTTCATTTCTGTTTTGGATTTTTCATAAGCATACTCACATTCAAAATGCTGAGGGCCTCCTGACTGAACCAAGACAAATATAAGTTGCATTTCTAAAGACCATTATTTTCTTACTAAGATACATCTGTCCTGTCCTTGCTATCTGCAGACAGAAAACTCAGGTATCTTGGCATTATTTCAAAATAAACTTACTTTGCTGACAGAAGCATTCAGCTGTGCTCATACAATCCATTTTCTGTGTTACATATGTATGTATATGTATTAAATGTTTTGAATCTAACTTTTTCTCACAGGATTAGAGTTTGAAAAAAGTAGAATTTATACTGTATACTTGAAGAAGGGATCATATTCTTTTTCACCCTCAGAAAACTTGAGCAAAAACCTCAATGAAATTTTTCCAACATCTAATAATAACTGACTGTTACTAAATGCAAATATCATGAAATTATTCTTTAAAGATCTAACCCCTTCATAATACATTGTCTTAATTAAATTATATCAGCATTCCCTAAGGCAAAAGAGGCATAATGTCACAATAGTAAAATTAAAAATACTGTTGAAGTACATTTCTATCAAATGAGGAGGTTAAAAAACAGCTGCAATACCCTGGACTTTCACGTTTATTATTTCACATGCAGCAGAATAAGCAGTCAGGTAGGGTGAAGAGAAACCAAACCCTTCTGATTTATAATGTTCTAGCCTTGAAATGAGACTGCATTTTGCTAAGTTTAGCAAGTCAGCATTTCTGTTTCCACCCTATAGAAGGTTCTGGGGATGGGCTATGCAAGTAACCTGATTTCCAAATTCACAAATACTTACAGGCATGAAACATGGCTCTTTATGTCATCAGTTTCCTCTTTTGTGTCCTACCACCAGCTAAATCACACATATAGTTTACATTTGAACAATAATTTTCCATGCACTTGTTAGGAAGAGATGCCAAAGATGTAGCATGAGACTGGTGCTCATGGGGGCCAGGAAGTAAAGAAGGTTCACATGCAATGTCAGCAAGGGGAGTGTACAGTGCCTAACTTGGAGGACCATGTTGAGTATTCTTTGAGTTCCTGAACATCAGAGACAAATGCACTTCATCAGGTGATTCAAGCAGATCTGACCACCTAACTGTCCCAAACTGCCTTTTAGAGCATTCAATCTATTGACTCGATATGAAGAAACTTGATATCCACATCCTTTCTCTACCTCACTGGAGATTTGTTCAGGGAGTGATGAATATCACTGGTTTTAAAACCTTCAAATTTTTCTGATATCACTCAAGAGTGCTTTGATAAAGATGCACAGGAGGTATTTTAGGGTGGCAAAAGAAATTGCTTCACTTCAAACTAGAGCCTTCAAAGCCAACTTAAATATATCTCAGGGCAATGTTCCACATGGCTGAATATGTAGAATCCACCAGGTTTAACACAGTTTTAACAAAAAAACACAATAAGGATGAAGTATTTAAATTGGTGCATCTTTTTATCATCTTCTTGTCCTGTGTCTTCTCATCATGTCAAACAAATGTTAGATTTTTTAATGAAGCATTATAAAATATAATACAATATTAGTCATGTTCATGCTGAGAAAATAGTCATTAGAAGTCACTTTTGACTTATTTAATTAATTTTGGACAGCCTAATAAATTACTCTTTATCAGGATGCTGAGTTTTGGCTTGGAAACAATGGCCTTGAAGACCACTCTACTTAAATTAAGGCTTGAGAGTGGTTTTCAAGCCTGGTCTTCTGCTGCGGTCAGTTTTTTTACCTCTCATCAGGAGATAACAATGCAGTCATTTAAAGCAAGTAAAAGAGAATAGTGGAAAACCTTTGCTTGATTCATGCCAGTAGTAACAGATTGTACTACTAATAGAGGAGGGTGTTTTGGAACTGAGTGGGTTGTTCCTGAGACATTATGTGAGCTGGGAGAGGGACTCCAGAATAGCAGAAGTAGGAGGCATGTAAGAAGGTAAAATGGACTGTGTAAAAGCATAAGAGAGCCTTTAAAGTATGAAATAGATTATATCTCTTCTGTTTCTATTATATGGCACACCATACTTTAAGGAGGTGGCTGGGCATTGTACTGGAAGATGTTTAAGCTGTGAGGGTAAATATTCCCTAGCTGATAAGGAATATTCATATCAGCTGTGTGGGGAGGGGGACCACTACAGTCCAGAGCATTAGAGAAGTTATTAACACCTGTTTATGGGTTGAATAGAGACACCACTGTTTATGGGTTGAATAGAGTCCAAAACAATGTGAATTCATTCTACAGATACGTTGGATAGAAGCAAAATAAAATCCAAGAGAATTACCTTCTGGTGTCTTCCCAGAGCAGAGAATATTCCCTACAGTTTTGTCAAGTGATCTTAATTTTCAGAATATATAGCCCTCATTCTCCCATAAGCTTTTGTAGAAGATCATGTAACTTATTTTCAGGGAGTGGTAAAATTTTGTTGTTCACAAATGGATCCTGAGTACAGAAGAAATGTTCATGTGATGTGTCTGCTATTGTATAGTGAAACATTTCTACTTTAAGGTGTGCTTTAGCGGGGTGAAAAATTACAGCAGTAAAACTCACTAGATATGTTCCTACATGTTATGGAAACTTTAAGAGGAGCACAAGCATTGTGCAGATATCTCCATATAACTCCCAGAATAGAACCCAAGATATTAATAGAAAAACAGTAAATATATACACTTCATTTTGTATTTCAAGGGTTTTTCTGAAATTATGATCAGAAAATATGGATGTATTCCAAAATATTGTGATTATAGGTGTAGTTCTCCACCTATTTAGTATTCACTTTTTAAAAACTCATGTCCAGTTATATTTGAACTGTGAGATCAGCCTTGATATTATGATGTGGAATGTGGAAAACAGCATCTACTGGTCTGGGAGAACAGAAGCATTTAATTCCCATTTCCCATCTCCAACCAGGAAAAGCAAAGTTAGGGTATATGGATTCTGTCGGGAGTGAATGAACAATGGTTTCAAATAAGTGGAGAAATCCCTGGGGTATGTTTCTTTTGCCTCTAAAAGAGAGCAACAAAATCAGCTTTTGTTCTTAACTCTTCCAAGTTCAAGCTCATAAAAGGGAAGTTACAGAAGAGTGGTTGATAGGGTCTGTGGTGGCTACCCATTCAGATGGATTTGGGGTCTGGGAGTTTTTACCGTGACTATTGGCTTTGTGATGCTCTGCAATTTCTGGCATGTCTTTGGAGCTTACAGCTAATTGTGCATACAAGGGGAATAAGAAATGTATAATTTTTGGATACAGCAGTTTTTAATATGGTTTTTTAACTGCTCAAATTCTACTGTATAGTATGTGTTCCATCTTGCTGTGTAGGGTGTTATTGTATATCTTCTGTCAAGACAGCACCAAGTAGAATTATTTTAGCTTTTAAACTAGTTATAAATTTAGAAGCTGCTAGATATCAGAAGTACTTTTGTTGTTGTTGTTGTTTTAAAGTAGTTTCCCCCTAAGGGACAATTTAAATAATCTCTCTTGTCTTAGTACACTTATCCAAAGGCATTCTGAGTTCTGCAGCTGGCAGTTACTACCACCAAGGAAAAGCTGGAGAAGTTACCAAGTGTATAAAGCTGATTCTTGAAGGCAATTTTTTGTCTTTGGTTGAAACTGTTATTATGAAAGCAAATATGGAAGCTCATTTTTGCAACAATCTCAAAGAAATAACCTGTCTAGAAACAGAAGTTCAGATTTTGTTTTCATTAAATGAGAAAAATAGGGAGTGAGACAACACACACATGTTGTTTGCCTACATATCAGTGAAAGTTTAGGTCTCTTAAAGATGTATTTTTAATTTGAAATTAAAAGGCAACCATGTAATCCATAATATAGCTTTTTTAGTCAATGTACAACTTATCCTATCACACTGCTGTCTTTACTGCTTGGTAAAAATCAATCCCAAATGGAAAGATGGAAGAACTGGGCCTGAGCACTTTATGCTCCATTGCTGGAATGGGAAGGGATAACCTGAAGAAGAATTCACAGCCACGTATCTGTCTCCTTTACTAGAAGTGCTTGCCCCTGCTTGGTCTGTTCAGCCCAGAGTTCACAAATTCTCTGGAGCTGTCGCAGGATAAATTCTTTGTCTAACTATTAATAGGTATATGATATGGCATCTTTCCCTGGTTATACAGTGACTTCTCCTCCTCTATTGAAGCTTTCATCATATCTTGGTTATTTTACTGTGGTTGGGATGCACTGCAGGAAGACCTTCCATCTTCCTATGGGAAGCGCAGGGCAATCACAAAGGTTTGTAGCTTGACTGCTCAAAAACAGAGGTGCCGATCATAGATTCTGTTGGTTTATAGTTGGGTTACAAGAAAAATACTTGCCTTCTCTTTCTTGAGTAAAGACACAGTTAATAAAGTCTAGAAGAATCATTTATCTTAAACAATGAATGTGCTAATGACAAACATACAACAAATTATCACTTGAAAAATCATGATTTCCAGCATGTAATCACCCTCAATGAATAGGAATATATTTTTCAAATATATTTCTTAGGAATTTCCCATATTGTGACCTATGTCCATTTCCCATCTTTTCACCATGTACATCTGAGAAGACTCAACTCAATCTCCTCTATTATGACCTGAAGACAGAAACTATATTAGTCCAGTCTGAAGAAACCCAGCCTTTTCTCTCAGTCTGTTCTTGTATATCCAGTGAGGCAGAACAGGGTGCATGGAGATGCACCTGTACAAGCATAATACACCAAAATATCTACCTAGATGCAGACAGATTTTGATATAAATTTGATAATAAATCAAATGAATTATTATTTATAGCATTTATAGTTTAACCGCATATAACATTCATTATTTATGCTTTGGTGATAGCACTATATAAGGCCCCAACTTCTCCTTGCCTTTCAGGCATACCATCACTGAGTTTGTCTATGCAAGCAAGGACTTTGGTGATAAAACAGATGAAGAATGTAAATATGAGTAAATAATATTGATAGAAGTGGCAGGTGAATGTGTATCAAACTACAATAGCAAAACTGTGTTTGAATGTTTTATAAAGTCTCTCTCCATGCCCAAAAGTATCAGATAAGATGCTCTTGAAGCACAGGTTCCATTCAAGTGATTTCCAATTGATTATGACAACAAATACCCCAAAAGTATGGTGGAGGTTTGGGAACAGGAATACCTTAGAGGTGACACTCAATGGTGAGGCTCTTTCCATAGAGTTGAATTAATTGGTCATTTGTACTCCAAGCAGAGAAGAATTATGTTTCTTGCCCTGGGCTATAGGGTAGCCCTCCTTGTTTACTTGGGTCATGCATGCTGGAACTCCTGTAGATACTGAGTCACTTTAACAGATGTTCTGCTGATTCTGAACAATGAGAACTGCCAGAGCAGAGAAAAGCTATGAGAAAACAGCTAACAGTTTACTTGACATGCCATAAATTATAGAAAATCAAACAATGAAAAATGTAAACACTTAGAATTTTTTTCAGTGTATTCTAAAGTCTCTTTTAAATGATTAGGAGTTATTAGGGCAAAATAGAACATATATCTTAAAGAGAAATATTTAATCTCTCAAACTGATTTTAAGATTTTATTTTTAATCCCTTTGAATGATGAGACTTCTCTGATGATAGTTATGTCTTGAGAAATGGCAGACAGTAAAAACTAGCTTGGAGATAAATATAAAAGGTTAGAAAATTGGAATAAGCTTCCTAATGCTTGGTTGATTATCTTTTACAATGAAAAAGTTCCAAACAATCTAAATGTTAATTTATACTGATCACAACTTTTAAAGAACTCTGTTTTCAGTAATTATTTCCCCCACCAAACCCAAACAAGTTCTTTACATTTGAGCTAATGTGTTGTGTCAGGCTCTGGTCCAATGTAAATTTGCTCAAGTTAGAAGCCTTCAGTATAGAGGATGAATAACACTAACAGAGCCAGGGGCTATTATATGTAACTCTCAGGCATTATATAACTTCAAAAGAAATACCTGGATTCTTCTACCGAGGCTTTGTTTAAAAAAAAAAAAAAAATATGTGTTTGGTGAAATCTCCTCAAGAGCACACATTGGCTTTGGAGGAATATTTGGCAGAAATTTTTATTGGTTTAAATGCGTACATGACTGACATAAATTACTATAATGAATGTTCCATCATTTCCCCTCTGGTTACAGGGGAAAGAAGCAATATCTCTGATCCTCTGCTGCATTACATAAAAAAGTTGGATAGTCAGAAATGGGTGTTACAGTTCCCAGTACTGGTGCAGGAACATTCAGTACTGTGCTGCCTTCAATGGCTTTGGGGCAAAGTTTGGTATTTTTGGACTACAAGAAGGAACGTCATTTATTCCCTTCCACAATTACTGATATGCAACATTCATATAAGGTATTAATGGTAATAAAGTTTTGCCTTAAGAGCTGCTGAGCTTTCTGGACTTGTTTCAGCCATATGCCTGCAGTCAAGAGGAGGAGTAGACTCATTGCCTTCAGCTTAACTATCCTGATGAGTGGAACAGCATACCCACAGCCCTCAGGTAACTTGAACAAATTAGATCCCCAATAAAATGATTATGAGCAATCAGGAAGAAAGCTGCAGGGGAAGCAGGAAATAAGCTGATATTGGGCTGAGGTAGAGTGAGACTGAATGTATCTCTGATCTGAGAAGGGACTGGTAAATTCCTGGTACAACCACACAGTGTGAATTGTGAATCCAAATGTGAAGTTTTTTTCTATCTGAATACACGATGACTGTATATATGATGAAGAAGATATGCTTATATTGATGGGAAAGGAAATGGGTTGGCAAGCTCTCCTGTGACAGATGAGGGAGTGCTGACAACTCACTTTTTATCTGCATTTCATTAAGAGAGACTATGCTGAAAAGGAAAGTGTATTTATGGTTATATTTCCATAGAATAACTTACTACAAAATTAAATGAGAAAAAACCCAACTTGCTTCCCTGGTATTCAGAACACATTTGATTTCTGGGGTGTTGGCTCAGTTACTTCACAGGGGAAGAGCTTGCATGCAAGATTGGATATGTATATAAGAATGGTAAACACACAAATAATAACACCATATGTAGTCTCACACAGTTACCCAGTCAGCTTGCCCACTTGGTTCAAGTTGCTGAAAAGTAATGCAACAACAACAAAAAGGAAAGAAATCAATACCTTAACTTGGTTTGAGAAGCAGCTGCTGAGTGCTGTTGCTAACATGCAGGGAGGATGAGGCCATGTGGTAGTCCAGGCTTAGCTTAGCTTACTCTGTTCTGTAATGGTGACAAACATGGTCAAGATATTAAATATTCATCATGACAAAAAGTTGTATTTCAGAAATGTATTTGGTTGTGCTTTGAATTAATAATGCACAGTAATTGAGAAAAAATGTATATCATGCCTTAAAACTGACACCAGGCATTCAAGATGCAATACAAAGAATTTCTAATTAGCTACTTTCTTATGAAATTACAGTTCTTGAGGTGGTTGGAAGCTGAAATTTCCACTCGGTGGGTAATTTGTTCCATTTAAACTAAAACAGATAATAAAGCTTTCCAGTGAAACAAATTTTTTCAAACATTAAAATTCATGCCTCATGCAGTTATTTGATGCTGACAATGTTAGATGATGATGATGACGATGATGAACAAATGAAGTTTCAGGAAAAGCTGTTCATTTTTCAGATGAATTAAATTATATGGGTTTTTTTAATGTTAGGACAGTAATATTTCAATATTAAGATAGTCAACTTGAAATACTTATATTGTCAGACTTATATGTTTTCCTCTACTGAATCAGCAACATTATTGTGATATGATCAGACTAAAAGTAATACGAAAAGTATCAATCAACATGTAATGTTTACTTTTCAATGAAACTGTACTTTCCTATGGGTAGAAGCTTTTTCATTTTCATTGAATTTCTGGTCATCCGTCCATAACAGAAAGCCCCTGGAGGATTCAGCAGAATCTGCACCCTGCTGCAGACACTGCCAGAAGGAGCAATCCTCCAAAATAAGGTATTTAATGGTCTTCCAGTAGCTATTTTCTTGTTAACTTATAGTACTTATTTTACATTGAAGCTCCCCTGATTATATTTCATGTTTAAAGTTGTGGATTTCTGCAGAAAAGATAAGAAAGCATTAACTTAGGGGTCTAACTTCCAAAACTTAATTATCTGACTTAAAACTGGGAATACATAAATGGCACAAGTGTAACAGATAATGAACCAGAATGCCTCTCTAGTAAAAGAAAATAGTGGGGAAAAGACATGGAATGACTGTGGTATCACACTTTTAGTCCTATAAAACCTTTGTTAGTTCAAAACTAGTGAGAATAGAGAGCCATTTGAGGACCTCAGCAAAAGTGCTGCACTCTCATTCAGGCTTTGCTTTTAAAGAAATATATGAGAACAAGGTGGAGACTCCCAAGGAGATCCTGCATATCTTATGAGTTATAAAAAGAAGCCTGAACTATGAGTAAAAAATTGAAGAAAGTAGGGATTCCCTACTGCAGGGAAGAAAAGACTGAGAAAAATTAGAAATGTATAAATGCAGAAGATTGTGGAGAGAGATGTGGGAGAGGCAACAGATCCTGTTCCAAGTACCTTTTAAGGGCTATCTGATGTGGTAGGCATGAACTGCAGCAAAGGAGATTCATAATGCACACTGGGAAAAAGTTCTGGATACCAGAGCAAAGCAATGGAAATATTTCTGTAGGAAAACTGCAGAGATTCCCTGATGGAAGCGTTGTGGTGAGAACAGGTTGGGCAGATATCTGGCTAGATGCCATGGGCAGGACCAGGCAATCTCTGCAGAACTTTTCTATTCCTTGGCTCTGTCTGTTAAGTCTGTGGTTCCAAACTATAGGTGGTTTTTCCCATCCCTGGGAATGACCAGTGCACTGAGATCTTTCTCATTCTGTGTTCTAAGTCTAGCTCTTCTGTCTCCTAGAGAACCAGACCATGCACAGTCAGATGCCAGTTTTTATGCAGAAATTAGTTTTAGAGGGCATGTAAAAGAAAATCTGTGAAGGTATAAGAGAGCAAAGATAAAAGAAAATTTCAGCTTGGAAGCTGGAGCACCAGCAGGATAGCAGGAGCATCAGGATGGATCACTGAGCGTAGCTACAGCCAGTGTATCTCTGCAGCTTTCATGAGCTTTTGTTGCTGCTTATGCTTATTTTTGTGCTCTGACCAAACTAGAGGGCAAACGGCCCTCCTTGGGCTTTACCACTGTGTAATGTCAACTCGTGTCCACATAGCCCATGGTGTATGAAAAGCGGGTGTGTGGCTGCTCTTCCACTGTAACTCTAGTAAAAACTGGGCACTGGAGCCAGCTGTTTTAAGTGGACAACAAGTTTTTACGCAGGAGATTCATCATCTGTAAAATTCCTAGCATCAAGGGATGTATAAAATGTTGTTACTCTTAGCTTGGCTACTTCACCGTGAGCTGGGTTGTAGCTTTGGTTTTTGGAGGCTGGTATTTTAGGCAAGTTATTTTTGTGTTTACCTCAGTTTCACATGGCTTTCTCTACCATGTACTGACACTGTAAATCCAATAGAAGAAACTTTGCAAAATATTCTACAGTGTGTAGGAAGGTTCCACACAGGACTATTTTAAAAATTTTATTGCTCAGAATATATCCCTTAGCAAGGAGGCAAAATTTTATGTGAGAAGGATGCTTTGTTTTCCCTTAATAATGCTCATATGATCACTTCAAGATGAAGATTTCCACTTAGTACTTGGTAATTAGTTAGACAATCTCTTTAGAACCTGTTAGAACCATAACAGGAATGTCAAGATGGTGAAAATGGGCATTTCTCAAATTTGAGAAAGTCATGTGTTGTGGAAGGCCAAATTTGATTATTAACAGAGTAATTATGTTGCAATATCCATAATCTCATAAAAAGAGCTGGATAGCTACTGAAGAAAATTCCTGTCACTCATCTGTATTCCAGGAAGGCTGGCTATTGATCCAGAATCGCAAGTGAAAACTAATATCTCTATAAAGATTAAGAGCCAAAAAATGCACATATTTGTTCCTTTAAAGCATCTGATTTTTACACCAGTATTTTGGAAATTACTGAAAGAATTAATTCAAGAGGAAATTATGCCAAAAGTAATGATCTGGTAGCAAATGGGAAAGAAAAGTGTTTAAGACTGCCAAATGGATATAGCAGAACAAATCTGGTAGGTAAATGACCTTTTGTCCCATCAGCATGTCTGGTGAAATCCAGATTAGCATTCAGAGCCAGTGGAGGAAAAATGCCTACAAGTGGAATTTTTGCTCTCAGAGCAGGAGAACTGCTGTTGTAGGTGTCTGTGAGGCCATGTAGGTAACACTGCAACCAAGGACTTTACAAATGGCTGCATAAGCCCAAGAATGGGAGACTGTGCTCAAGGAGGACCAGGGAACCATCTACCACAGACACAGACAACCATCTATCTCTTCAAACATTCAGTGCAGCTCACCTAATCCAGTCTCTTTAAATTCCAGTATTTTCAGTGTTTTTAAACACCTCCACAAAAAGGCAGGGAGAATAACTGAATGTATTGCTTCTGATTGTACAAACTAGCCTGATGAAGAGAATCTTATTAAATCATTGGAATAATTTATAGAAGCTTAGTCACACTTGAGTCTCTTCATAGTGAGTTAAACATAATTTTCCTTTTTATTGCACTCCAGCAGTTGGGAGCAGGTGCTAATACTCTGTAGGGACTCGTAACCTCATTCCTCGTTGTGTTTTTATTTCTATTGGAACAAGTATTTGCTTTAATCCTGAAATAATTTGTACAAACCTGGAGGCTGTTCTTAAAATGTACAGGGTCTAGGATTGTCTGTGTTTTGCATGATACTAATTATTTTCTCAGTTTGTCTTGGCAATTTGCTGTGGTAATGTGTTTACCTTGAATTCTCTGCTGTCTATGCTGTGGAATTATTAGGCACACAGACAAGATATCAGTAGCAAAGGAAATATATCAAGTCAATTACATTGCATCAGAAAATTAATTTCATTAGCATATTAAAATCATTGTGCCTAAAACAGAAATAGGTCTTATGAATTTGGATCTTGTTTTTAAAAATTCTGTATTTTTGTTTGGCTGAGTGGATATTTTGGTTCATGTCTATTACAAGGTAGGGGTTGGAGTCCTGCATGAAAACTGGATCATGTTTTGGTGCCAGACAGACATACATAGCCTGTATTTACCAACATATTCCCTGCTTCTGCTCTTTCTATTAATCTTTGGGTATTGCTTAAGTGAAGAAAGAATACATGAATTATTCCGTCATGACAGATCTTTTTCCTCGGTCTGTTATCTTGATAAGCTGTGCCTAAGTATAAGAAAAAGAACGTGCATTAATATTTTCAAGAACTCATTATATGTGTAAAAGTTTGTATAAAACATTTTTCTTGCATCAAAGTCTGCCTTTTAAATTATAATTTATTACATCTATCAATGATATGTCACACTTAAATACAAATAGCACTCATCTTTAAAATATTATGGTTGTTCTTTCAAAGTAGGAAATATCAGGCTCATCACAGATATTTTTCCTGTTGGTGATCAGTGGGCTTCTCTAAATTACCTCAATTTGCGTAACGCATCACTAATTTATAGCAGCAGTTTACGGATTAGATTATTATATTGAAATGAAAAGTGTTAAAGCAGACCTTATAAGATAATTATACTTTGTGGAAATGTTTCACAGGCAGTAACATCTAATATTATTTAAAAACTCAGTCAACAGAGGCATTTCTAAGATCCCAGACTGCTTTTGTCTCATGAATATCAAAGCCCTATTCTTTGTTTTCCTTGTACAGTGCTGTTATGGAAATGCACATATTTTGAAGGTAGAGACAGAAAACTTTTAATTACTATTCTGCCACGTATTCAGCAATGGATCATTTGTACTATATGCTCAATACTATTTCAGAGAGATGAGGTAGCACAGCCAGAACCACAATCTGTAATAAAATCACAGCCCTATCCAATCCAAATGGAACTTTACTGAATTTTATCCCTTTTTCCTTGTTGACTTGAGTGGCAAGGCATTTTGGTTGCCAGTGTAAATATTGCAATCTTGTCTTCTGGAAAGTACATTCAAGAAGAACTTTGAGAGAAGAGGAGCTCCAGTTCCTGAAGTGACAGATGTCTTGAAGGCACTGGGCTCTCTGTTGCCTAAAATACTTTGAAAGTGCGTGTCTCTGTAAAAGTATCCAATACACTAGAGAAATGAAGATGAAGTAATTTAAAATCACATCTGAGAGAAGGCCTTTAAGTTAGTTTAACAGTTGAAACAATGGCAGCTCTGTTTCAACAAATGTGTTTGCAGTTTTGTTCTGTGCAGGCTAGTTTGTTAACAGGATGATGCCACCTGCCCTGAGGAAGACCTGAGAAAGGTCTTCTGAGTTGCAAGTAAAAACAGACAGACAGGTTTCTAAAATCATGCCATTCAATACAAGATATTGAATGCCCCCTCTGTGGTATGCCAGACTGAATTTTTCCTGTTTTCCAATTTCTCTGTGGACTAAAATATTCTCTGTTGACAATGCTCCATTCAAGTTGGAGAGTCACCTACAGATCTGGGTTTCTGCTGTTTTCATGGCTGAGTGTCACTGAAAATTAGCAAAGGGTATGGAGGGGAAAACAAACAAACCAGCCTATTTTCAGAAACTACTTATATTGCTATGTTTGTGGGACTACTCAACATTTGTATGTCAACACTCGGTTGTTAGCAGGTAGTCAGAAAAGATCAGGAAGCTTAAAATAAACTTTAGGCACTGCAATTTCAAGTACTTACTAAAAAAAAAAAAAATCCACTCTTTGGTACAATGGAATCAGAGCCAGAAAATTTATTCTATGACTAAATGATAGTAAATTTAGGGAAATCCTGAAGATATTTGCAAGATATTTTTCAAAATACTGTGGTCAGAGGATTTTATATTGTAAAACTAAGAGTGATTGTATCTCGTTTGAAATTCACTGTATAATAAATGTTGTTACGTGTTATGTCTGATAAATGCCGAGGTATCTTTTCTCTTTTTTTCTTTTTTCCTTTTTTTTCCCCAAACCCACTGCCATGGTCAGAGACACATTCCACTAGACCAGGTTGCCCAGGATAATCTCCAGAGTGAATCTTCAGAGGCCTTGATTCTTTCTTCACTTATCTCTTCACTTACATCTATGGTTTTATCTCTTCTTTGCCTCCTCTTTTTCTCCTCTCACCTGCCCACTTTTCAGTATGTTAACCCAGTACTATTTGAGTTTGCAATGAGGTTTCACCTCAGACTTAATCTAAATAGAACCAAGAGCATGCCATACTTAGGTAGTAATCCAAAATGAAAAAACAAAAGGAAAGGATCCAATATGTGCCACACTCCACTTTTCAAAACCTTCCTAAGACTGTGAAGCAGACATTGAAGCCTTGTCTGAGAGATAAACACCTTCAACATTTCTGTCCTTTAGCACTTTCCTGGTTCTATCAGATTTAAGTAAGAACACTGAAACCAAATTAGCATTGAATGTTAGCTGTAATCACTGCTACTGATAATCAGATCCCTCTTCCCTTAGCTCTGTATAATCAAATTTATTGTTTTAAAATATTTATACTTTGTTTTGCAAAGCCCTAGAAGTGGAATGACACTGGATTTACAAGACAGCAAGTGAGACGCCCAGAGTACACAACAAGCTATGTTAGAGAAGGACTCCGGCTCTGTAGTTCATGTGGATAGGCTTACAGCACTTTGCCAATAGTTTGAGAAATGATGGGGCAATCTAAGACAAATTTTCATATCGCAGAAGAGTTGTAAACTCAGAGCAGTTTGCTGTTTTCTTCATTTTTCTGAATCACAAATCTAATTATTTTGAGAGGCTTTTGCATCTGCTTTTGAGGAAAGCATGTTATTTCTTAAGGAAAAAAAATATTTCAGATCAGAGGAAGGTGGTTATAATAATTTTCTCTTCAGGTCTAGAGGAAAAATACAGTTCTGAAGATAAATATTTGCTATGATTCCCTTCTGGGGTTTGGTTTTGTTACTTGTTTTTCTTGGGGGTGGGGGAGGTGTTTAATGTATGAGTTTTTTACGCTTTAGTAACCCATTTTGGCGACAAATGATTCTGTATCTGGACAGCACTAGATATTTTATGGTCCTCTGGTCGGTGTTGTCTTCTATAAATGCTTCTGGTGGGTTCTGGAAGCTACAGGAGAAACATGCCTGTGTGGCACCACTGGGGTGTCATTTTCTGTGTCATGCATGCAAGCAGACACA
This sequence comes from Anomalospiza imberbis, assembly GCF_031753505.1. Taxonomy (NCBI): domain Eukaryota; kingdom Metazoa; phylum Chordata; class Aves; order Passeriformes; family Viduidae; genus Anomalospiza; species Anomalospiza imberbis. The sequence goes on from NC_089721.1 coordinate 12,398,394, forward strand.
GGCCAGCTGGAGCTCTCCTCAGCCTGGGACGATGCCAAGTGGGTGAAGCTTCTGTTTCACCTCCCTCCCAGATGTTCTCTGTGTGACTCATCTGGCATCAGGGCTGCATCTACACTCATTTATGTCCATCTGTATTATTCAGAAGCCATGGGAATTATTCAGAAGCCATGGGCTGAAAAATACTTTTTTTTTTTGTTCTAAAAATATAAATTTATACCCCTATCATGTAGTTACGGGTTAATAAAATATTTCTAACTTTTGAACTGGTTTAGGGTATAATTTTGTATCTTTTTATATAAAGTATAAAGATTAGTTGATGGCATTGCCCTCCTGCAAAAATACATGCCCTTTAAAGTATTCTTCAGTTTCTTAATTTATTTCATTGCAGTTGTGCAATCTGTTGGCAGTTATTTCAAGACACAGAAAACAGTGTCTGGAACACACTATATTTAGTGAAAATGTACTGAAAAAATACCTTCTAATTAAAACAAAATACTTTAGCAGTAGTACAATTCTAACTGAGAAAAAGCCGCAAATAAACAAAAAAAAAATACCCAAACAAAGAAAAATCCCACCAAAGTACAAACCTCCAACAAAATAAAAAAATCTTGTATGTGTTTTCTTCTTAAAAATAGATGAAACTTAGTAATGGTGGTAGGAAAATAGTGACTTGCCCTTCATGAAAACTGATGAGATTGCTTAAGAGGATATTCTTTTAACAATTAGTGGTTTTGTTATTGTTAGGATGAGACCTAATTCAAGTAGGGACAGGGAAGTTAATTAACAGACAATTCACTTTCCAAAAAGGCTATATCCTCTAAATCTGGAAAGCTGGTATGAATAACTGCAGGCAGAGGCAAGATTTGGACTAGAGCAGGCCCCACAGTACTGCACTCCCCATCCACAGAGTAAATGAGGGCATGCCACAATGCTATTACAGTAAACATACCTTAGAAAATAGAGATTAATTCTGAAGAATTCAAATGGAGAGGGGATATGAAATAAATAACTGTTGATTCATGCTTGGAATTAGGAAAACACAGCTGTTCCTCAGTAAAAGAGGAAAGCCATAGCATTATTTAGTTATTCCCCATTGGCATTTATTTAGTAAATGGGGATTATAGAAAATAAAACAGATTGTCTTTTTTAATTTAGTCATTCATGTAATTAGTGTTTCTTTCATCATATGTGGAGGGAGTGGGCCTGAGTTTTTGAATGTCTTACTTCTGTTAAGAGTGAGAGAATTATCCCTCCAGCTAAGTCCTGTTCTTCCCTTGTGGGAAGCAAAGTTCCCATTGCAAAAGGTGGTGAAGAATAAATTAGTCAGTAATTTTTCTCTAGTTTACATGCTACATGAACTTTTAAAGACAGACCTCTCTTTGTCCAGCTGTCAAGAATATGTGTATACAGAGAAGGGAAGGATCATTTTTATGGGTCTGTGACCCCCCAGAGCAAAAATAAAGAGCAGGTATGTTGCTTTCACTCTCAATCAGAAATTATTTAAATCTATTGCTGTGTTTAGTCTCAGACAAATGAGATTTTTTTTCATAAAAAATGCTCAAAAAAGTCTTTTGATTTTAAACTAGAACATTTCTGGTTCTGTATATGGCTGACAAGATTGGTCATTTAACATGACAAAATAGGGAAAAGTATGGTAGAAAAGACAAAACTGTACTTTAGTTCTACTTCCAAAGGCATTTTGGGGTGGAATGGCATGCTCAAAAGCAAGCTATATGAGAACAAAAATTCACATGGCAAATGCATATCGTCAGATCCCTTTCTACAATGAAAACTCATGTGCATTTTTTAATAAAACACTATGGGTGAATAATATCCAGGACACTTTCTAAATGTCTCACATCATCCACAACCTGAACAATTAATTATTATCATCTGGGCTAACGCTACCTGTATTTAATCCACTATAAAATGAGAAAAGCGTATGATGGTTGCACTGTGATGAAATCTGCCTGAGAAATAGCTCTCTGAAGAGCTTTACCAAGATCAGGACAGATTTTTTTTTTTGAGATACAATGGCATAAATTTGTAGTAGTTGTTCTGTGAAAGATGTGGGAAAGAATATATAAAAACTTCAATTGTAGAAGTAATACTGAAAATAATTAGGTATAGATCATCCAGAAATTACTGTCAGCTGGATGGCTTAAAGTGAAATGACCTAAGTAAATCACCATAACAGCAATACTTATAACAGATAGAGATTGAAAGTTCACATGACTATTATGATGACTAGTGATATATAGTATGTTGATGAAGAGCAAATCTATTTCTCTAATACAAGTACAATTAATGTGAAACTTTTATATTACATAGCGAGTTCAGTTGATTTATTACATTTTAATTATTTTCTTACAAAATACCAAAAAATACATACTATATATTTTTCTATGGGCCACTGTTTGCCCTATGCCTCTATCAAAAATTTTAAAACTGCTTAATTTTTTAATAGTGTTATAGTTCAAATGACTTTAAAATATGCTGGTATGCTTGCAAATATTGAAACAGGATACTGACTTTTTAATATTCTTGGATTTTCTCTATTGCATTTGGCTAACGTGGCTTAAATTGATATTTCAGTGTTCAGAATCTGCACACTAAATTTCAGTGGTAGATTATACTTATTTTCTGTTGTGCTTTGAAAAAATATCCTAGATTCTGAAAAGATTTCATCTAGTCACATGGTAAAATCTGTGTGGCTCTCTGCTGAACAGATTACATTAGTTATTAGCCATTCAATGCAAAATTTAAAAACAAGCAAGGAAAATTAACACATTCCATATGATTTTTCAGTTACAATGTCTGCAAATATTGTAGGTGTTGATTGACAGAGTTAAAGCTGTAATTTGACAACATGACAAGTGCATCCCACACATCCCATTGCTGGCAGAGGTAAATGCTCAATGAAATTTTTTTAGCTTACTAAATTTGCACACCCACATCTGCCTGCACATAGAATAGAAATGACCAAGTGGCTTTCTAGAAGACAAAGAACACAGGATTTCCTGGCTTCTCCCCACTACAACATCTGCATTGACTTAAAAATACCCTCGCAGGCAACAGGAGAAGATACACAGGGTCAGGGTATGAGCACCACAGTGATGTTGTTCTTGACACTAAAATGATGCCTGGAATGATATTGTTGGCATAGTATTTGCAGGATAGCTCAGGCAATTTCCAGAGTGTAAAGGGGAGCATATGGTTGGATCAGAAAGAGATTACGGATATAAGCTAGTCAATATTTAGTTCAGAATTAGTGTGCTAGTGTAGGTGACCTCTAAATGTATGAAAGTGCACATCTCTGACCAAAGGATCCTGCTGAATAAAGGGTGCCAGAGAGAAGTCTCTGAGCCTAAGGCCAGGTGGAACAACTTCCATGTATTCACATTTTTTAGGGACAACACCTTCTGCAGCTGCTATTCATGTCCAAGTAACACAACCTCTGGATCTATTCTGGCCCCCGTGTTTTGCAGCCCAAAGTATTATTTAATATGTGCTTTTACAGTTCAAACTGTCTGACAGAACATGAGAACTTCAAGTATGACACAGAAAATGACCTCACATGATTAGCAACAGGACTGTGGGATAAGAAAGCATGGGAGCCTTGGGGGTTCAAATTCTTCCTAGAGAGAGTTGAAGGAGTGTGGAGAGCATGGTAGAGGAAGCCAGTCTCATAGTCTGCACGCAGTCTTGGAAGCAGTCTTTTGGGTGAGATGTAATTAGAAAACCTTCAGGCTGTGCCTTGGAGAGAACAAAAAGTACTACCAGGTAATCAACACAGACAAGCAAGACTCTGTATGCTGTCACTTCCAACTGACCCAGATAGTTACATCCTAATGACTTGTGTTGCAGCAGAATAATCACACGTTTGAAAAGTAAAAAGTGCTCTGTACGCTCTTCTCTGTAATGCTGCATCCCTCACAGAGGATTACTCTTTTTACCAAGTAGAGTTATCATATGTCTCCGTTTCCCAAGACCTTTCCCTCACGTTATTTTGAGGTTTTCACTTAGTTACTGAAATGCACATTGGTTGTGTCAGAGTAATTTTTCCATAGCTGCCAAGTATCTGTTCTTGTCATTCATATATCGATATATAGCAATTCAGCTGGCCTAAAACTGGAGTAAGTTGATATTTCCAGGCAATGTTGATTGTGCAACTCAAGGGCTGAACCTGTTTGCATATGTAGAGCCTTCCTGACAGGCCCCAGCTTCCAGAAACCTTGGAAATTCCAGACAGAGCCATGGTAACCCTATTTTCAGAGAGATGGAATGGTAACTGATGAGCATGCCTAATGCCTTAATCTTTGCATATGTTTGCTCTTTTCTGTTTATCTTGATGTAATTAACTGAACAGTCCCCATATTAGTTCATTTAGTGTCATGAGAATTGGTATCTTCCTCTCGTATCTGCTGCAGCTGTCCTTTCCTGGTTTGACTCCAGTGCACACACTGTACTTCTTGCAGTGACTCATATGCTGAAAAATGTCGTAACCACATGAAAACTCAGAAATGACCTACAGAAAGCACACAGATGCAATCAGATATGCCAGTGGTAAATAATACTTAACACAGACAAAAACAGCACAGAAAGCCTAAACGTTTCACAAACAGTGGAAATGAATGGGAGCAAGCTGAACTTTTCATATTCATTAAGTAAAATCACCTGACTCATATAGATCCTTCTATGCATAAATTCCTGTAGAAAGGAGTTGTAGTGAGGCAAGTAATGTTCACACAAGTTTTGCAACATACTTCCTGTGAACAAAACTCAGGATGGAAACTAATTATAAAATTTATTTTCTTTCTTAGATTCTTACAACTGCTCTTCATTAGTCACTGGAAATAATATACATTCCAGTGTCCCATGCACTATCAAAAATTAATCTGCCAAATTTTGTCACTAATTTTTCTTGCCTGAAAATATAATTTGTATTGTCATATAACAACAGTCATTTGTTTAGAAACTGAGCTATAGTAGGTGATGTATTTCTGCTTCAAATTGCAACAGTCTCTTTGCAGTCCTTCAAATTTTCTTGCAAATTCTCATCTTGTAAGGCTCAGTCTACTGCAGTGTGAAACCTCCTTACAAACTATAGAGGGCAGGTGAGGATTGTGAAGCTGTGGCTGGGCTTGTACACTCAGTGTTTAAGTGCCTGATACAAGGCATTTTCTTATGTGGACCCAGGCCAGCTGTTTCTTCCAAAGGGTGACTTGTCCTCTGTCCTTCTGTAGAGAGATGACCTCTTTGTTTTAAAATACATTCAGGAGTTCACAATTCAAGATAAGAAAAAGGAAACACAGGTGAAAGTTGCTTAGTAGATGGAGTCTAAAATCAAATATTAACAAAGGAAGTTAGATAAAAGAAAGACTGTTTAAGTTTCTACCTTTCTTTTGTTTTCCTGCCATCAGAGGTGAACTTGTGTCAACAATTCCCAAAGTATTCATAATTCCAGCGTTCATTTTTGTCTGGTGCATGTCATACAGTTTATCTTGTTCTCAATGTGGTGTGTTGTGGATTTGGGTGGTTTTTTGCTTTCAGATTTTATGAGTGCAAACTGCAGATCTCTACAGATAGGTGTTTTTAGAGTACGGAGTGGAAAAGCAGCAGTGTAAATATCAACTCTGCTTTTTCCAAATGGCTAATGACAGCTGTTTTTGAATGATTGCAAACATTGCATTTAGAGAAAGAATGAAATCAGACCTATCATTCAGGTATTGTATAATCATTTGGAAACATAACATTTAGTTATTTAGCTCAGTAAATAATTTATTTTCAATGTAGTGCCAGGAAAAAAAAAAGAAAGAAAAACACAGATGTTTAGATGCATAAACTATCTCGGGCAGTGGGGAAGTGGGTGGAAAATCCCAAAATAAAGGAAAAATAATGTCAAAATATACAAAGGGATTTTTAGGCTGGTGTAAGGAAGATGGTAATGGTGTAGGAATGCAATTTTATCCATTTTCCTTCCACTGCATGGTGTCTTTTTAATAAAGAACATAGCCAGGGAAAATCTGTCTGGTTTGGAATTTTTTTGAAATGGTTAACTATATAAAAAGTTCCATAAATATAGAATATAGGAAAGGAGCAAAAAGGACCTTAACTAGGTAAGAGGAAAGGTTTCTATCTACACTTTTGATTTGTTTAAGCTAAAAATTAAATTTGGAAAGTAAATTCTTTATCCTTATTCTTTAACATACTTAAAAGGGAGATTAGAGAGGGAATGAAAATTTTTTTCTCTAATTTTTCACTAATGAAAAGTATTATTGTGGAGCCTAGCTTGGTTTTAAGATTTTTCAGCTACATAGAATGTTTACCCAGGTAGATGTTCTCATAAAAATGACATATTTAATTACTTCATCAATTGGTTAATTTTATTTATTACTTTTCAAGTCTGTAATTATAAGATGGCCTATTTTTTTATGAAAGTGTGAAGTAAATTACTATTATACAAAGCATGATATGATATAACATTATCTTTACAGATATCATCTAACCTCACTAAGGTTTACCCTTAAAAGATAGATTTTTCATTTAAAATGTATTTCCATGTAGTGGATTACTAGACACAATATGTGGATAAATTAATGGCTTTATTGTCTAAGCACAGTCAAATACATATCCAGTCATGTAAAGGTAACCATGTATTTACTGCAGGTGTTAAATTTCCATGACTGAATTCTCAAAATCACAATTGGACATATGAAATCTTCAGAAGATGAGAACAAAGCTGGGCTTTTTCCCCCAGACATTTCCTCTCCTTACTGAAGCTGAGATACCAGGTTTGCACACATGTCCCTTCCAGACTTGGTACACATAAAGAAAGTCCCAGTGCCTTGAGAAAACACATTTGGCAGCTGCTAATATATTAATCAATTGAGTATTGGATTAGCCCAGCCGTTCCCTGGTGCGAGTGCATTACTGAGAACAGCAAGTCAATTGCCAACTTGCTTAATTTGCTTCTACAAGAATTTCATAACCAGTGCTATGAATATTTATCTGTTCTTTCTCTCATAGAGATGATCCATGCTGAGGGAATAGCTTTACTGATAATTTATGGACCTGAGACTATGGCCTTGTTTTATTAAATATGATTTATTTATAAGTTTCAAAATAACCTTTTTCCTCCTTAGCGTTTCCCCAAGAATTACAGATTACAGTCACACTTGATTTTTACCCTCTGAGCTTACATTTTATAATTGGTCCTTGTATTTAATGCTTTCTCTTCCTAAGTGTAAAAAAAATAAAATATGGTAAACAATGCCAACTAGAACATTCAGTTTTCCTGAGACTACTGCACCTATAAAATTAACCAAAACTACAATTTCTCTGGATTAAATATATATTTTTTTTTTCAATTAAGAAATATTCAGGCACTAGTCTAGGCAGCTTAATTTGTGCTGAACAGACAAGAGTAAATGACATGGATGTCACAGCTCCTGACCAGTGTCTGCTTCTACCCCAGGCTCTCAATCCATCAAGCAGTTTACACAGAAAACATTTTCTTTTCTATTGACATTTCATGACCACCCTTCCCTGTTGTTTTGTAGGTTCTCTTCCCCCTTCAATGGCAGAAATTCACAAAGTTTAGAGGGTGTACTGGGTAGTACATGTGCAATATGGGACCACATCAGCCTTATGCCTCTCAGATAAAACTGCAGGCAGGCTCCCAATCCACAGAATTGACCAACATTCATTTTTCTATTTGGGGAAGAAAAGCTTCCTTCTTCAGACCATATCCTCTGCTCCTGCATCCAAAGGGAGCAGTGAGATCCAAGCACAGATGCAATTTGCAGTTTGCAAACATTGCTTGGGAAAACTTGTATTTCTCTGGTATTTTATTGTATTTCTGTGATAGTCTCTATTCTGTGAGTCCAGTCTCTATTCTGACCAGAGAGAACTGGCTTAGCTTTTTCGTGACAGTCGACTGTTAATTTGGTTTATATAATTTTATGAATTCTAATGGTAATATGACCACTTTGCTCTAAGAACTGGATAAAAAAAATCACAGGGAAACACTATTGTTTCTCTTGTTTCAAGTAGCATTTCTGATTGTAATTAAAGGAATTAAAGCCTTGAACTTGACAATAATTTTAATTATTTTTGTACTTTGAAGATACATAGTTAAATTTTTGTGTGAAGAACTGGATAAGTTCTTCCTGCTTTTATTTTTTTTTCCAGAAATATTAGAAAAATTGTTGTGACAAGTCTGTGTAAAATTGCTTTAAATGACCAATGCAAAATTTTACAGTAAACCCTATGCCACACTCTCTGTCCTTGGGATTTTCACCAGTGTAGGAAAATTAGCTTGATTTGCTATTTCTTGTGAGCAAAATAATATTTGGGTTTTTAGTTTTCTGAAGCACTTTTAGATTTTAAATAATTATAGTAGTGTCCAGTGTTACTGGATGTATGCATGGATCTGGTCTTTACACAAAAACAAACCAGAACTTACTCCTTTGAAATCCCTGAGATTGCTTTTGCACAGAACCAGACAAGAAGCAACCCTAGATGTTGTTGGTTGCTGATGGGGAGGGAAACAAAAGACTGTCTTTTTCAGTGTTAGCTTTTAGCTGACTAGCTAAGAGATGAGTCAAAGTAAATTTCTAAATACTTGGGTACTTCCTTTGACATATTCACTCTAGCATATAATTGAGCACCAAAGTAATAAATTTCCTGGTTCCCAACCCCTTGCAGAGTGTCTGTCTTTATGACAGACAGGAGTTAACATTTCTTTTGACCGCAGTGATGGGGAGCAGGCCGAGATGTGGTGAAAATGGGGAGGCACAGTTGAAGGCATAGAAATGTTCTTTCCTTTCCATGAGGGAAGACTGCGATGGATGGAGGCTGTTTCAGCCTCCTCAGCTGCATTTTGGGGAAGTGAAAGAAAACCTTACAGTCTCAGTAACCATAAAAAAACCAGATTGTGCTGGCTAATATCAATGAATAAAAATAATGCTGTTGTTTGTTGTTGTAAAGGATGTATTGTACATGGATCCAACAAAAACTTGGTTTGAATTAGCAGTGTATATCTAAAATGCAATGAATCATGGTGTTTACATCTGAGATAAGCAGGAAACCTTGCTTAAATTGTTGTATAATTTCTTATGGACTCTTGAATGGTGAAAGTTGCCAAGATAATAAAGTTTTTATAATTGAAATAATGAGGAAATCTATGCTAGGAAGTGCTTAATTCAATTGAGAAGCAGAATTCCTAATTGATGCAGAAACCTCAAAGTTCCCACGACAGCTTATGTAAAACTGACACAACAAAACAAAACAAGACAAAACAAAACAAAAAAGCACAAAAAAAATGAAAGGGCAGCAGGGAAGGTTAGAAATGTACAGGCAAATAGTAACAGATAATTAAGTTGTGTATATGACAAATACTGAGGGCTTAGAATGTTTTCTCTATAACTGACTGACAAATTCAATTCCCAGAATAGAGATCTGTTAGGGAAGAAGTACAGTCCTTGGGGACAGCCACATCATTGATGGTCTACTAATAGATTTCTGCCCAGTGGCATAGCACCTGAGACATTGAAAATTGGCATGTCAGGAGGGAAAGGTTCTCTGTGTCTCCTTCTCATGTATCATAATTAGGAAATATCTGATTCTGTACTCTGTTCACACCAATCAGCATCATATTCCACAAGCAGATGTCAGTGTGACTGTATGTGAATAAAGCTTCAGGCAATGAGCAGAACTGCTGAGCAGCATGGTGCTCTCTGTCATTAGATCAGTAATGTAAAAATATTGGTTTACAGAGTATGCATTTATTTTACCTTGTTGCCTATTGAATGTTTTTTAATAAACTTGTACTTGTTCATGCTACTCAAATTAAGCATGTCTTGATAAGTTTGCAGCAAAAGCATGAGTGTGTTAGCCCAAAAAATCTTTTAACAGTTTTATATTGCAAATGAATGAGTATAAAATTTCATTGATTTTTAAAGCATCACAGGGAGGTTTATTAGGCATGGCTCCACTGTTTAAATGACAGACACAGATCACACCTGATCACCTTCATTTTTTCTGCCTACCCTGTTACTTCCAGCTGAGAGCAAGGGTGAACTCTAAGTGCTGTCACAATAGACTGTGTCTCTTAAGTAGTTTGAACTGCAAGTTAAAATTATATAGTTACAGTCTAGTGAAAAATTCACTTTGTGTTGTGGTCTGTCCCTAGTTTGAAATTTACCTGGAAGCTTGGTACCATATATTGTATCTTCAAAGAAATCACCACAAGATACTCAGAATCATTTTGCAGTAGCATTGAGGTGCCCTGGGTGATATGACAAAAAATTTTGGAGGGCAACGAAAGACATTTCTTTTTCCAATGTTGAAAAGGGAGGGAAGCTATTTTAATTCTAATCTTAAAATGAAGCTGAAAGAAAAGAAAATTAGAAAATACATGTCTCTCTTCAAAACAGGCAAGAAGACAGATGTAAAATCAGATTTCCAAAGGTGTAAAATACAGCTATGTCTTCAAAAGTCACTGAGAGCCAGTGGAACTTGAATATTTAATATCCATGTCTGCTTCAGAAAACACGTCCTTACATTATTTCCCTGTCTATGTATGGTTATGGCAGATACAAGCATCAAGACCTGAACTCTTGCAGACTGATCAAATTAGTGATATTTTTTGTCAACACTTAACTAATAGTCTGTAATAATCTGTACTGAGCTTTGCTAAACTCAAGCAGAGAGAAAGAAGAGAGCTGTGGTGCTAAGATGCTGTGTAAAAGATCTCCTGATCTTATGTGACTGGCAGGCCTTTCCTAAAGGGAAATGGAGAAAATATCTCTGGAGAAACTTCTTGGCATACTGATGTCCTCCGTGTGCCAAAGCTTACTCTACCTCTGCACTCACTCCAACACCAAAAAACATAAAACTAAAACTTTCAAAATGTCTGGGGGAAAAAAAATTTAAAGGATGACCTCCAAGCACTTTTAGATCCCAAAGGAATTTTCACAGGTGCCAGTCTTTAAGTTTGTAAGTTTTGGGGACTCCAGAAAGAAACTATTCTTTTTAACTCATAAAATAAAGAGATGATCATACCAAAATGTTAGGATATATTCTTCTATGCCCTATAACAGAAGTAGATTTTTATTCAGCATGTCAGGGTTTTTATTTTGCTCTGGTCTGAATGGCACTTAGGCATTTCATCCTTATTGACTTACTGATTTATTTTCACAGTTCTTTCCTTCATATAATGAAGAATCTTTTTTCATTAATGAGATAAAGTTAGTCCCTGTTATGCCAAAGCCTACAATCAAATAAAGAAAGAGTAATGGGGAAAAAAACCCCAAGAACTAGGAAGGTTGAACTAAGAAAATTCAGCTTTTTTGCTTTGAACCCTCAGAACAAAGTTGTTTCTCGAATAGCTAAGTGACAAAGAAAGTGAAGATCTACAGATCAAGGTCAACAACTCAGTTGCCACCAAGCATGATTATTTCCTGCACTGATACTGGATCTGTCTCTCTTTTCCACTGACATACAACGGCAATTTTGCACCAGTAATTACACTGAATCTGGAGTAGCTGTATATCCCTCCTTAAACACCAGCCTTTGAATCTCCCAGCTTCTTCTGGAAGGAGAAGAAAACCTGTGGGGAAATGCAAAAATCTGACAGCAATCAAGATATTTAGCAGCTGGAGCTGAGCCAAGCTAGCTGAGAGAAGCTGATGCTTATGCATTTGGAGGCTGGGAGGTACAAGAGATGTGAGCCTCAGATCTGGCTCACTGATAAAGAATTTTTGAGACTGTGAGGTTACTGATAGTGAAAGTATGCTCATGACTGGAAAGCTCAAAGTAGAAAATAACCAATCTCAAACTTTTTGATTGTTTGCAGTAAAAAGGACTTCTTTCTGTAGTTGAGTTAGGTCTACAGGAGCATATGTAGAATAACCTCAAAGACAATTGTGGAGAATTTTAATGTCTCAAAAATGGCTGATGTGTGTTTACAGATAAAACTTCAATTCTCCAAAACCTTAAAAGAGAGATTTGAGGATTTACATTGCTCTGAAAGTATGAAGTTGATGGACCTTGGCTTGAAGTCCTGTCATTTAAGGTGATTTCTGAAACATTGCTGCTGTCTCCTGTAGTATTCCCTCTGCAGCCTTAGATGGATAGGCATATTGAGACATTTTTGCAAATATGAGTGGATTGCAAACCAGACTGCCTGTTTTCTCTTTGTGCATAGCCTTTGGAGTAGTTGATTTATGGTTTCTGGAACTGTTCTCCTCTCATGAACTTACTTTATGGACAACGAGATGGTTTCAGTAGGAGGTGAAGTAAATTTAGAGGTTAGGATGAGGCCTTCCATGTTCAGCTCTAAAAATGTTATTTTGTCAAGTGCAGATCTGAATTCTCTTTCTGTATAATTATTTCAGGAAGCAATCACAAACGACAACCTCAAAGAAAATTTCCTGGTGTTAACTGCCTTTAGTGAGTCAAGATCAGGCCCGGCACAGGGTCAGGCTGTATCTAACAGAGCTTCCTGAGCTTGTTCCTGTTTGTCCTAAACACAGAAGTGTCTAGAAGCTGGAAATTAGTTAAAATCTACCTACCTGGTTTTGCTGTGAAGTCTGTGGTGTTTCTGAAAGCTGTTCCGCCAGCAAGTTATCCAGAGTCTTTGGGTATAAAACTTTAAAGGAAAATTCTGTTAAAATTCTAAGGCTGTGGGGTTTTGTCTGATTGGGTTGATAATTTGGCAAGCAGATTAATACAAGTTAATGCTTGGGATTTTTTTCAATTCAGGTTTCATTTGTAAGTGAAAAGATATCTTGCATAGTAATTGCTGTGTTGCATCCATTTCTTTTTGTGCTTCTAAAGAGCTTCTAAACAGCTCTCTTTCCACTGTTAGCACTAAAAATTAATTGAAGAAATGCAGTAGGTGTCAGATGTGATAACTGACTTCTTTGGGGCTGTTGTTGTGAAGAAGTTTATCTATCACACTGCAGAAAATTAAGTTTGAAACTTTTGGCACTCCCTAACCTTTAAAAATTCAAAGGGGTTGATATAGTCTTTAAATAAATATGTCAAATAGAAGATTAGCTTTTTGGATAAAGACTTGTGGCTGTTCAGTCTCTTTAAACTGTTATAAAACTTCTCTCTTTTGCCCTCCAGTGGGTCCTAACATACAGAAGAATCATCAGGGAACAGGAGAATCACTAATTTATTTTCAAACTTAAACAAAAATGTTCTCCTCTAATAACAAATGGAGAGAAGAAACAGCACTCAGAGGGCCCTGCTTATAGTACATTGCATTTTGCAAGTGTTTAGAGTGCAAGTTTGGCAAGGAGATCTACTATTATATATAGACACTGTGACAGGGTAACCAGCTTTGATTAATGGAGGGCTCTAAGCTTAAGATACACTTTAGCTGGGATTTTTCTTAATACGTATCTGTAGTCAGGTGATCATGAGAGAATCTAGGTTTGTTTGTTTAAGTGGTTCCAGCTCTTGCTGTAACAAGACTGAGAGATCAAACTGTGCGCACTCCAAAAGTTCAGGATTAAAGTTCACTACATGACAGTCCTTAAATGTACAATTGCTTTTTAAGTGAACTGGTTTTATGAATACTTGGAGTTGAATATATTGGTTAAGTTTTTCACAGAAATCTTGTTGATACATGTAGGCTCTATTCATCAGAAGACTCTGTCTATTCCATATTATATAAACCACAACTGCCATTGAACACAAATGTTGCTGTGCATATATTTGATTTCACCTTCCAAAAGAGGGAAGTACAGCACAGGATAGCCAAGAGTTTTAGCCTTTCTTCTCCACTGCTATCCTGTGTGCCACCTTAATTTGTCCCTGAGGCAATGAGGATGGTAGACAATGCAAGCTGGCTGTTATCTGCTGCAATGTGACCCTGTCAGTTTGCCAGGAGCAACTGCTACTCTTCCCTGAATAGTGTGGAAAACCAACTGCCTGCCATGCAGTCCCAGTAGAGTGAGAGCTCTGCTCAACATCAGCTGAAACACAACCTGTGAGAAGCACAACACTGGGTCAGCAGATCACTCCCTCCTTTGTATATGATCAGCACAGCACGAAGTCCAGATGAATATTTTCCCCTTCTGTCTTCTTAAAAGGCATATTGGCATTTCCAAGCAAGTAGAAGTGACTTTATTTTTAAATGCCAGCAGAACAGCTTGTAAGGAAGATGCTTTTATTGAGTGCAGCTGGCACAGTCTGTCTTCCAGTGTTCTCTGGGAAGGAACAACAAGCAAGCCCTGTCACCTGTAGTAAAACTATGGTAAGGAGTCTTAACTGTGATAAATACAAGATCTTATATAGAGAGTCTCTGGAGCAACATTAGAGATGTCCTTTGCACATGTTTGTGTCTTTAACTCTTGCATAACTTTGATAAAAGTTCAAGGTTACTTTATACAGCAAACCACACAGCAAAGATATTCACTGAGTTTCAAAAGCAAGGCCACTGCTGTTTCTAAGTCATACACTTCATTCTAAAGAAAGATGAATTTCCTGGACATGGTGACATAGGGAACTAATTGGCTGTGGATCTAGCCAGAGCTGGCTCAGGCTTGAGGCACCCCCTGAGAAGGCATAATGTGCACATGTACAGTAAATCAAACCAAATTTTCTTAGAATCTCATTAGAGTGATGACCCTAATCACCACCCTTTTTGTCACAAACAAATTCAATGAAAATAATTATTTCCAATGTAGCAATTGAGACATCCATGTTGAGGAAAGGGTCCAGGACATGGGGATACCCAACAGTAAGTGAGGTATCCTGAACCCTGGAGAAACAAAATGCCTCTCCTCTGTGCAGAACCTGGACAGAATGTTCTCTATCTGAGTGAACCTTAAGTCCCCTCTCCCTTACAATGTCCACAGAGAAACATGTATTGAAATTCTGTCCAAGCTGTGCATGAAGTTCACCATAACAGCAGGGAGGGACTTTTCTTAAGGAGGATGAAAGGAGAAACCCACTAGGACATTGGCATTGCAAAGCATGACTTTCAGAAACATTACATCATGTTACATCAGAATCACATTATTTCATTTTGAAAGCATTTGTATCTACTTGAAGGTACAGACATCAAATATTCACCCTTTTTACCAGGCTATCTGTGTAAAGCTTTTGATAAATGTTCCTGTAAGGCTTGGCAATGAAAAATACCTATGCATCATTTATTTCAAATTATATCACTGTTGAAGCACTATTTTAAAAAGAAATTTAATATGTCCATGAAGTCAACTCAATCTGATAATTGTTTATCAGAAACTTTTGATTAATCTTTCTAGAACAAGTCTATTATAGGATATTTTGTGAGTCATAGTGGACTTTACCCATTCCAGAATAATGCATTAAAATTATCCCAGGTGGAAAAAAAAACTGGTCTGGCTGGTGGTGGCAAGACTTCTGTCCACAATGGTTAACATTGTGAAATAAGGAGGAAACACAAGTCAAGTGAATTCAAAAGAAGATAGATAATTTTGATGGCTGGGTGAGGTGTAAATATTTTGCCATGTAGTCTGGGAGCAAGAGGAGATGAGATGGAAGGGTGTTTGGAAAAAGGAGGAAAAGGTTATTTTAATAAAAATAATCTGAAGCTTTCCTTTCCATTTGAGCAGTCAAATAAGGATATAGCTTAAATTAGCTGAGATTTTGTGGTTCCAAATGGCGTTTACTCTCATTTAGCTGTAGTGCTGGGGAGCATTCCTGAACGCCATTGGGTATTCCTGAGTTCACATATGTTCAGGAGATCCTGTCACTCTTATTCAATGGCTGCAAAGATCAAATATGTGCTTATCCTGCCTGTGCCTGAAAGTCTGCCAGAAGCACAGAGTCACCAGGAAGTGAGAGTCATGCTGAAAATAGCCCAGAGAGAAATGTGGGCATTTGAGTAACTTGGCTCTTTTTTTGACCAGGTAGGTTTTTCTAGATGATCACAAAGCTGCTGTGTTTTCTCACCACCCCCTCACTTAAATACTCTTTCTTACCTGACACTGAATCCCCTGGTACAGTTAGTCCTTACTCTGTGCTAGGTAAGGGCTTCCTGCTTAAGATTTTATATTGGCTCAGCAAAGCTCATCCAAAATGGTAATTGGGCAATTTCTTCTTCTTAAATAAAAAAAAAAAAAAGAGATCCAAAAGGGTGATTCATGGAAGAAAAAAAGAGCAAATAGGGTACCAGATATGATCCTCAGTATGATAATTTCAAGATGATGTTGACTGAAAGTGAAATAGCCAGACATATACCATATAGACCCTTTTCACTAGCCAGGCATATATCTAGTTATCTCACAAGCAAAAAGTCCTGAGCAGCAGCAAGCCAGAAAACCCAGCAGAAGGCAGTCAGTCAGAAAGCAATGTACTAATCAACTAAGCACTCTGATTTATCAGCAGAGATTAAAATTTTCTTGCAAGAGCTGTTTGTGGGAAAAATCTCGGGTAGCCCTTGTGCCCCTGTGATTGAAATCATGAAACAGAATGTTTCTGTGTTTTGCTATGAGACTGAAAAAAAAGGAGATTATCATCATTGACATAAAAACTTCTGTTGCTTTAGCACATGGTGTTCTTAAGTGAAACAAGAAAATTGTGTTTCTAATGCCTAGAACAAAAATCTCTTATCGTTGCAGTCCCAAGTGATTTTACTTCAGTGATTGGGAGATATCTCTTTCAAATGGAAACTAATTTTGATTTTTATTTTGTCTTTTACTTTTTCACTTGTAAAATCAGAAGAACTGACATTACCGTTAGCTAATATGTTCTTAATAACAGTTATTGCCAAGAATTTCTTCCATGGTATTTGAAACTGATGTTTCCAAAACAAAGAGAATTCAGATTGATAGTTGGAATGACAGAAAATAATGATTTCCTGGAACAAAACCTTCCATGACGCTTTTCTAACAGAAACCTTTTTTGTTCATTTTGCCTCCTGATAATTTTCTTGACATTCTTGCTGTAAAGAATTAAAACTAAAATGAGTATTAGCTTTCCTTCAAGTTGTTATCTGCTGTCTCATTGCAGCTGATAGGTAGAATGTTTATGCAAAGTAGCCAGAAAGATTGCCTTGCACAGCTCTTAGAAACCTGATGTGGAGAGAAGCTCTTTTTTTAGACCCAGGGGAGATGTGAAAATACAGGGGAATATTTTTTGTGTAATAGCAGAAGTATCAGATGACATGTTAGTCTTTTCATATCACAGTAATATAGTTTCATCAGATATATTTCAAATTGCTACTCTTTACAAAGAATTAAGGAACAGCACTAGATAATGTCTAGTTCTTATTGAGCTAGCTAAACACATAGTACATAATTAACTAATATTTATGGGGTTTACATGGATGAAACTCCATCGTCTGTACATTAAACTGCATCTTCCACATATAACACAACAATCAGATAAATCAAACATCTTAATTTTTTAGAACTGATCTTTAGCATCTGCCAGGAAACCTAATGAAAATATTTTGCCTAGAACACCAGATAACTTCCAGATGAATTTGATTTGCTGTGTTAAGCAAGATACAATAGCTCATGCAGTGTGGTACAGCTTAGTTATGCAGATCCACAGTTCATGACAGATTTCTCGTTATTGAGAAAAATACCGTGCAAAGATAGCTGTGTACTGTCTTATCACAATTACACAGATGTGGGAAAATGTCAGCAATAGGCTGAAGCTCAAGGTGCCCATTGATAATCTTTTCAATTAATAAATCATTACTCAAATAGAAAACTACGCCTCCCCCTTTTGTTCTGAAACAGCTTTTTCTTTGATCTTTCATTTATTTATCCATGACATTAAAATTGCTATGATAATGGAGAAATAGCCTGATCACCTGGTCACAAAACCATTTTCTTCAAGGGCAGCTCAGTGATAAAGCATGGGGAGTCTAGCTTCTGACAGAAGAGAAGCTATACTTGAGCAGGGACTGACTTTTAGTTTTAGTAAGAATCTGTAAAACAAAAAAAAAGAGAGAGAGAGAATTTTTTGAGGATATCACTCAGTGAAAGAATGGAACTGTTACTGACAGAGTTGTGGAAAATCAGGATAGGGTGAGATGAGAAACTATACCAGCTTTGAAGAATACATACTTTCAGAACAAGGCAGCAAACTAAGTGGCTTACCAGCCTCTTAGCAGAGTGTTTCCATCTCTAATGCATATACTTAGTCAGTGTTGTAGAATATTTTTTTCTTCTAGCTATGTACTTACCCAGCCTAATGAGAGTGCATAACCACCACAGGAGGTAAGCTGAAGTTATATTAATTCTTGTTTATAAAATGGTCTGAGATGCTCAGAAGGGAGAAACTTTAGAAGACCAAAGCATTTCTGTACATGAAGATGGTTTGTGAAGCATCATCTGCCTCCTTCTTCTTTGGTCTTGATAAACTTCATGTCTGTAAACACTCACCTGAAAAATATTTGAACCCCAGAAATACACATTTTTCAGAGCAGCTGATGCAGTGTTTAGCAATGTTTTACTTTGAAGATTAACAATGCCACATTATAAAATGTTAGCTTGTTAAGAGGGCCACATGCCCTTTTTAAGCATTGGTCAGAGTCTTGGAAAGGAAGGGGATAAAAAATTAAGTGCTCTGCCTCCTGTGTTTGCAGCACCACACCACATTGCTCTGTGTTGCAAAGTATTCAAATTAGCAGACCCTCCCTTGAAAGAAGGGGCAATCACCACCAGAGCAGTTTTGTTGGAGGAGACTGATGGCTGTTGCTTGCAACACATTGCTAGGAGGAGGAGTTTCCTGGCATCTTGGCATTACAATTGGCACTCACCAGAATTTTCCTATGAGACAAATGGTACCTCGGTTAATGTGCTGCAGTAAAAGCTACATTATCCTGGTATGGCCCTACTAAGAAGGTAACCGAATTTTTCTTCAACCTTCTCCTACTCCCAGCAAATCTTCACCTGCCTGCTCATCTAGGAGCAGGTCTTCAAAAAAAGTGATCATATAGCAGTCAAAAATTATATAGTTATTATTTGTTTAATTTTCTGTTACAGAAAAATTGAAAAAAAGGTTGATTTCTAAAATATTTAAGGCATTTTCCCAGAGGTATGATCTTCAGCTAATTGGTAATTCCTTGAACCTACATAGTCTTTTCCACAACAATCTCATTCATCCAAAAACTTCCATCAACAAATGAAACAAATACCAAAAAAACAACACACATACCAAAAAACTGACAAATGCTCCAGGCTGCAAGAGGAAGGGGATATTTAGTTTTTCTGTTTGTCTTTTTTCATTCTCCCAACAGGAATGGATTTTTCTCTCTACAGATGCCTGCTGTTGCAGAGGAAGGCCAGGACAAAGATGCAGCTCTGTCCATAAGTCCCTAACCAGCTCCCATTTAAACTAATTGTAATTCAAATTTTCTAACCAAAATTTTGGCTGGGGGAGGGATTGAATGCACAAATTTATTATTGTCAATAATGACTCCACTACAACAGAACAAACCCACAAATCCTCACTGTTAAAACAACAGGCTTATTTCTATGGCATTGATTTTTTTTGGTCTAAAGACTCAGCTGAGTTGCCTTACACTTTAAAAACTGTCAGAAGGAAACTGGATGACCCTAATTTCTCTTGCCTGCAAAATAAGGCCTTTGCAAAGTTAAAAAAAATTTCAGCAAAAACCACAGACCACAGTTTGTAGCAGTGAATTACTGAAAGTGTTTACAGGGCTGACAGTGGTTTTTGTACTAACAAATACTTATTATCAATTACTTGTATCTAAACCATGCTACATCTAAAAATCATCTTTCTATGAGGATATGGCCATGATAGCGCAAGTGTTTTCAAGATCTGCTTATTTGTATGCACACAAGTGGGCTCAGGAAAAACCATGATACTGGGGTTAAAGAGAACCCAGCAAGCAGTTGGGTATTTGATTTTAAATTACAGTTTTAGCAGTTCAGCAGAGGCATGAAGGATATTTTAATATGGTGGAGAAGACCCCGTTAAGTGGACTCATTTAAAGACACTGTTTGTTACCCATTAGGCTTAGCTTTAAATTTGAAGTTATTAATTTTTAACATTACCCTTTGGCATCATAACAGTGTATAAAGGATAACCTCCTACCACAGCAGGAAGGTAACTAGAATTTTACTGTTTTCTCAAACCAAAGACTACATGACTACTAAACACTGTCTTCTTCCTCCTCATCACTTTCTCTCACAAGATGAGAGGTATATTTCCACCTTTCAGCTCATGGCACAAACTTTAGAGACACTGAATATTATTACCCCTGTTAATAAGTGGGGTAAACAGACATTCAGAGAAATGAAGCATCATGTACATCATGACAAGTTGGTAAGATCTCTTTTCTGATACCTGACCTACAGGAAAGTGGGTGAACTGTGTCCTCTATAAAAGCCCATACTCATGGCTGTCCAAAATCTGATGCCTGTTCTTAAATTTAGGGTATCCCTTGTGTCCAATGAGATGTCTTATGATTACAAAGGTTTAAAGAATAAATTGAGGAGATATAATTCCTTAAAAGATATCACAATATTTTCAGCAAATATAACCTGTTTCATTTCATTTTTTTGAGGCTCTGATTTCAAACAAATAATCATGGTGCCTTTTTTCTTGCTGTTATTATCTGTTCTCCTAATCAAAGTGTCTGTTGGAGGTATTTGTCATTTGTATAATCGAATGATTCTCATAGAGTGAGAGACAGCAAAGCTGTGAAAAGTAGGATGAAGGAGATTTAAAGAGGTCATCTTTCAGTTCCAAGCCAGGATCGACTATCTCTAAACCATTCTTCACATAGTGATAAAGCATCCCTAATTCTGTCCTTTAGTGCTGATAGAAATATTTGGCAAACTCCTGTTCCTAGCTATCTTGACCATTACAAAATAAGTCTCAATGTCTATCTCAAATGTACCAGCTGGTAGTTTGAAACCATTATTTCTTTTCTCTATCCACAGTAGAAATTATTACCTCCACTTTTGAAATATTCTTTTCCATTTTCAAAAGCTATTATCATGTCTCCCCATAGTCTTTGTTCTTTTGTAAGAATAAATAAATACAGTTCTTTCCTCACAGGTCATATTCTCTAGACTTCTGACCTGCTTGTAGCTCTTCTCTGCACTCCACTTGATCTATATGTCTCCTGGGAAACAGTTGAGAACTTGCCTGCAGCCTACGAAGTGAAAGGATTATTCCCTCTGTCTCAAATATGAAACTTCATTTGGATATGGCAGTAAGTTTGGAAACTTTTTCTGCTTTGGGCACAGTTTATGACCAGCAGTAAGAACAAATACCTTGTCTGAAAATGTGCAACCAATTTTTTCTAGTGTACTGCTGCATGGATTTGTAACTTAAAAAATCCATTTGTCCTGCTGTCAAATGTGAATCCTCAATACTCAAATAACAGAAACACTGGTTATTCCTAAATCCTGGACAGACCCTCTTGAAATACTACCTCATACATAACTACACAGTGTGACAGTAAATCCATGATTAATAAACTCCAGGCTTTCCAATTCAAACTAACCTTTATCTAACAGATAGTAAATCTAAATATCTTCACTAATGTAGGTGGTTCAGACAGATCCTCCCTAAGTCAGTGTATCTTTCTTTTTGTCAAAAACTGGGGTTTTGTTATAAATAAAAGCATTTTTTTGTTTGTTTGTTTCTTATTGACAAATCTGCACTATTTGTTATTTACTTCTGTATTATCTTTAGGATGCTATAATAGATAACTTTTTATTTTAGCATTTTCCAAAAAATTTATGCTAAGCTGGTTAGTCACCAGTGTTCCAGCTGCTCCCATTCCATTTTTCAAATTCATTTGCTCTGTTCAAATCATCTTGAACCTCACCCAGTCATAAATTTTGCCCTGGGATGATTTTACTCCCGCCCAACCCAATTCAAACATGTAGTCCATATAAATGGCCTCTAGTTTTCCTCATCTAAGATGATTTTTTCCCTCTTTGTCACTCATTTTAATGTCGTGAAAGATGGTAGATTTAAATTGGATATTTGGAAGAAATTCTTTACTGTGCGAGTGGTGAGGCACTGGAAAGGGGTATCCAAAGAAGTTGCAAGTGACCCATCCCTAGACAAGCATTCAAGGCCGGATTACATCGAGCCCTGAGCAGCATGATATAAGGTTCCCTGCCCATGCCCGGGGTGTTGGAATTAAATGATCTTTAAGGTCCCCTACACCCTAAACCATTCTGTGGTTCTGCAATTCTCTGTTCTTGTTTATATCAGCTTTCTTAGTCTGACAGTCTTGGTGCTCAAAGCATGTGATATACTCTCCTTCATTGTGTTCACTGCTGTTTTCTTTCTCTTCTGAATTTTTCCTTACCAAAATGTGGTTGCAAAATTTCTTATGTCTTTAAATCTTCTGTGTTTGTTTTGTCCCCACATGTTTGAACTTTTTCTTGACATACATCCTCCTTTTTAAAAACATATTCTGAAGTTATGTATTTCTCCTGAGCTTTGGTTAAAAGGATGTTGTCTTGCTATGCTTCCAATGTTTTCTCTGTGATTGGTAGTTTGCATTTTCATTCTTAATTTCGTGAAAAAACACCAATCTCTCATTGATGTCTAGAGGTCTTGAGATGGAATCAGTTTATATGTAATTTGTGTGCCTGCTGGTTCCTGCCTTGCTTTCTTCATTCTGGGGTCTGATACCCCAATTAGGCAAAGTCATAAGAAGATTATTTGTTTTACCCTTCTCTCCCTTCACCTTCCCCCACCCCAATGTCTTGCCAGTACAGAGTCTCTTCTGTAATATTACCTCCCATCCTTCCCACAGCAGCAGGTGTCAAGTTTTGAGCATACTTGCCCTATTCCTAGAGACCAGCATGCACTCTGGCTTTATTTCTTGCAATCCACCAGCACAGACTGATTCTGAAACCATAGGGAATAACAGTAATTCCTGTGGGAAAGAAGAATTGCAGTTTAACTTATTTTTCAAGAGCAAGGCCTACTTCAGTTATATGTGTCCATTTAGGGTCTTTTATATTTATTTTAACCTCAAGGAAGAGAGTTTCTGCAGCTTTGGTGGGCAGCCAGTACCACCAGGGCAGAACCACTCTTATTGTGAAATTCTTTTTTCCTTATATCTGGTTGGAGTTTCTTTTGTTGCCACTTGTGTCCATGGCCTCCTGTCCTTTGTACAACTGTGAGCAGACAAGGCCTTATGAACTCTTGCTCTGTATTGAAGGTGTACAGGTGAAGCTGTAAGAATATGAGAAATCCAGGCCTGATCTGTGTGTACCTGGTAGTGATCACCTCTTCCCACTCTGCACTTCTGATAATACTGCCCTAAGTGGTGTGGTTTTCAACCCATCAATTTGGAACAATGTAAAAAAGGCAAGACGCATGATGTGGTAATGCTTCTGGCTAGTGCAAATACTGTGAATGTGTGACTTATGAGAAAGCAAGTAGCCTTTCACTCTAAATTTTTCAGCTAAAGGTTTACGCAAAATTTTAAGCCCACATAGCAACAAAACATAGAGAAATATAGCAAAAACTCAATCAATCAACTGAACAAAAACTCCAACATAAAAAGTAAACAAACAAAAAAACATAGACAAACTAAAACCTAACGAAACCCGTAAGCAGGTAACGTATTACACAGACTGGATAATTTCTCTGGATATCTTATTTCAAATCTTTGAAAAAGAACAAAGGTAGAACACGTGAGATGCAAACAGTAGAGTTAAAAAAAGAACTTGGCATGTGAGAAAGCAGTGAGCTCACTCACCTTTTCCTACTATGATTTTTTCTCTCTTTAAGAGTTTGTTTCTTTTTTTTTTTTTTTGATCTCTACATAGGTTTGAACAGCAGTTCTAGTGATGAAGGCTGCTTTTGTTCAATGAGAGATGCTGAGCTTTAAAAGGGCGACTTCCTGGCATTATGTCAGAACCAAGGTTAGGTTGAGTGGAAAGTCATGTTTTATATTGAGTGACAGTGTACTAAGAGATGGTAGCTAGCCCCTGGAAGGACAATGAGGGTGAACCTCAGTGGCACTTCTCAGAAACATTGTCCTTCTTGTCCCTCCACTGAAGACTAAAAATGCCCTGCAGTAAAGTGTTTTGTGATTCTGTGATTAATTTACTTGATGGTAAGTTAAAACACTTCATATAAATATTAATGACTATTGATGAGTAGATCCAAGAGACAGATAACACAGTGTCATTTTCCTTCAGCAAACACAGCAAACTCTCAAGTGCTGCAGAAAGATACCTATGGACTTTTGTAAGAAAGTCTTTTTGTGCAGAGGCTTCTGTTGGCTGAACACTACCCCAGACATAAATTAGGATATTTCACAGATCTTTGGGTTCCTCTGTAGCTGTTCAGTCCTGTTGCCTCACAACTCAGACTCTACAGCTCCATACATGGCAGAACACATGTGTGTGAGCACATAAATACATGTAACCACTGCCAAAGAGTGCTCACTGGGGCACCTCTCATGTGTTATGAGCAGATTGAGAGTGACTTCTGTATATTAGGAAGTCTTGAGCATCAGATTTCTCCCTCAGAGACTATCATGTAATCCATAGCCCTCACTTTGGGAAAAAAAAAGAGTAAGGCTGGTAGAGTCCAGACCACAAGGTTCCCTTGGTTCCCATTTAGTCCACCCCTGCTACAGTGGAAGCTCCAGGAAGACTGCTATCCACATGCATGACTACCACTGCCTGAACTTTTGGCTCCTCAGGGTGTATGCTGTATGAACTGCAGCTCTTAGCTGTGAGGTGTTATGAAGCATGTGCTGCCAGGAGCTTTTATTTGGAGTAAATTCTTAGTGATATTTGTGTAGGCATAGCACAGAATGCGCTGGGTTTCAAGAATATAAAGGATAAAATAGTCATGGAATGTTGCTTAATTAAAGCCTGCTCTGTACAGCATCCAAGCTGCTCAGTACTACAAGCTTTGGAAATATGGGACTACTGAGTATCTATTTGATGCTAGTAGGATGCTGTTTGGTAAAAAAAAAGACAAAGTTTGGAATAAGAAATTCTCTACTAATGCAAATGGATATAAAACTAATACTTCCATGATTATTTTCCTTTTATCTTAGTTTTTTAATTGTGAAAATTACTGTTTCATTAAGATCAAAGCACATTATTTTGATTTTACTATTACTGATTATTCAGAATACTCATTTGAGTCACATTAATAGAAAATTTTACAAAAAACAAAAGCAATGTCATAATCATTAAGAATATAGCATTTTAGACACATATGCACAAGTTCAGTTAAATTATAAATTTAAATAAGAAGAGCATTTGGAATTGTTTACTCATGCCGTGGTCTTGTTTCTAAAAGTCACCACAAAAGCTTGAGAGAGTAATAAATACGCTGAATGATAGTTGTACCATCTATAAACTCTCACAAGCAAATAGCAATCCAAAGAAATAATTAATTAAAGGTTTTACATTATATCAAAAACAGTCAACAGAGTAGATATTTCAGTAGTCATCATCTGCATAAAGGTATGTATAAGTGCATAAAATATAAGACGTTTCCGATCTTATCAAGCTAGATGTTATTAGTTTAAGCATCTGCCCAATATAATAAAACCCAAGCCTGCTCTGCCTGGTAATTTTTTGCTAAGCATATTAGATATCAAGCCAAATTGCTAAAATGCTAATATATTTCTGAGAATTATTACCCAAACTCCTGATATGTCACTGAAGACAGGCATGTTCAAAAGTATCTGAGAACATGCACATCTGCAAATGCAAAGTATTCTTGTGGAAGTGTAGGACTGTGTTTAACATTATTCTCAAAACAAGGATTTCTGCCTCATTTCTACAAATCTTGTTACGTAGGCTTTCAGCTTGTTTTCTGTTTCAAATAACATTTTGCTTCTTTCCTTCTGGAAATGAAGAGAGCTAGTTAGATGCTTTGGAAAAGTAATCGTGTTTTTTTCTCATAAGCTGCATTTTTAACAGTAGCCGTTATGCTGTCCAAACATGCTGAAAAAGAGTTCTTAGTGTGTAGGTCTGTTCCTTATATTCTTGATATTCAGGTGTCACTCAATGATTTCCATTGTCTGTGGCATGGATTAACCCCAAAACATTTCAGCTTCTACTGAACAAGATCAGGATAACTATGATATTCCTATTCCTGCTTCTGTCTGCACTTCTCCCACAGAATTTCTGAGAAATTTAGATTGCTGCTCACTGATGTAATTCTCAAAGGATAACAGATAAGGAAATCATCCTTTGCACTCTTAGAACTACCAATAATGTAAAAAAAAATTACTGAAAATGGAAAAACTGGAAACTAGTTCTGTGGTTTTATTTTGTAGGCTTTTGTTCATGCTTGCTTGTTTTTTCATTAACACAGAAATTTACTCATAAAAGTCTGTCTAAGGAAACATGCTAAGAAGAAAAATTAAATAGTAGTAATAATTTAAAACATTTCTAAAGACCTTGGAGGGATAGAGGAACCATGACATGTCTTGATGAAAAAAAATAAAAGAGGAAAAATCTCAAAAGGCTGAAGAAGATTATTGGGGAGGGAAAAAAAAAGGAAAACACTGTACATCTAGTACAGAAAATGAAAGAAAAAGGAAGCTGCAAAGTTCAGGATGGATTAAAAGTAGGTGAAGACTCCTTCAGCAAACAGAGTCATTTGTGGAGAGTCATGGAGAAGATCTACTTTGGATGAAGATAGATGCATGAAAGAAGGAAAGAAAATGCCAAAATCTTTGCCAAAATATTGCTCAACTTCTTGCAATCTGGGGACTTGTCTTGCAAAATTCATGTCAATTGTACAACTCTTTTTGTTTTTCCCTCCAAGAAATGTGTGAAGAAACCACAGCTAAAAGGAATGAACAGAGCTTAACTGTAGAGTCTGGATGCAAATCAGGATGTGGTGAGGTCTGTTTATCAGAGTGTCGGGTGTCTGATGTTCTCCTGTTACATTAAGGATATATTTGAAGTAGCTACCATGTAAGGATTGTGCAATGACTCAAACAAAGTGACCTTGGCCATCTCCGTTCCATTCCCCCAGGGCTTTGTCAAAACCTCCCTTTGTCCCATTTGGCACTTAGTGAAACCAGCTTGAGGTTGCATTTCACATGTCAGTCAAACCTCCTGTATTGTCAAATGTGGGCAAGTTGGTTTTGAGAAGGGCGTTACCTGGAGCATAGATTTTTCATGGACATTTTGCAGGAGGTATAAGGAAGTAACGAGAGAAACTCCTGTTGGGTGAAGAGATCAGAGGAAGTACTGGTGATGTAACAATGATGATTCTTATTCTGAGCCTACTTATAAAGCAAAGAAGATAGATGATTTAAAAAGCTTTTCTGTGGTTTGCTGTGTCTGTCCTTTTTGATCAAGAAAATACCAGAATCAGGCACAGTAAGTAAAAATAAATGATGTTTTCAGAGAGCTGTGGGCGTTTTTTGAGAACACTTCCTCTTCAGTTGAAAACCAAAGCTGTTATTTTTAACCTAATGAGCAGCACTGTTAACAGGGGGATTTGTCTGGTTTGTGCAAAATGCTACCTGCCCCTTTTGTTAGAAAATATTAAAAAAAAAATCAGAATGCAAATACAAAGAAAGGTGGATAAACTTGTTGATATTTTAAAAACTAGAGAGAATAAAAGAAGAAAAATAATTTAGCAAAAACTTTCAACTTTGTTGTTGCTTGACTTAAAAGACCATTTTTTAAGCAAACAAATAGACAGTTCTGCCCTTTACTTAAGATAAGAATCAGTTTACTTGGGGAGTTGTGTGGTTTCCATTGCAAAATTTCTGTCTAGATATTCATAGTGCTGTGAGCTCTGTAGTCTCAGAACTTCATCATGCTAATAAAATTATCCCCCAAAATACACTTTGGCAAAAAATTATAGTATTGGCCTTTTACACATATCACAGTTTACATGATATAGCCCAACTCATGCATCATGTCTAGAGGTTATCAAGAAGCAGATCCTGAGAGCCTCGCTGTCACTCCTGAGCATTTTGACATAAATCAGTCATTCTACTCTTTCTCAGTGCAAAAAACTTACTTGAAATAGATTGTAACACAGCACTCTTGAAAAAATAGACTAATTTTTATGAAAGGCATAGAATGGACACTGAAGCCCACATGAGTACTTGCAAATTGAGTCACTGTATTTCATATGCAATGAGTTTCTTGCACTGGAGACTGATCCATGTGACATTTGCATCTACCAGCTAATATATGTAAGAGCAGTCTGAAGTTTTATTATTTTACAAGTGAACAGTTTATTTTTTTGGAAATTGGCAGCAGCCAGTCAGAATAACAACAAATGAGCAACTGCAATAAGGTTAACAAAAGTTGTTACTTGGAACTCATCTACTTAATTTCTGAGTAGAATCCTTTATATTATTGTCTCATAAGCAACAGAAAGACCCTATGTAGGACTTGCAGAAAAAAATCCCAGAGCAAGGGGGACACTGGTTTCTTCCTGGAGAATAGCTAAGATCTGTGCAGCTCATTCTGTATGTGGCATTTCACGACTCCCCATTTCCAGCAGAGGGAGGAGGGTGTTGCATAAAGAGAGACACAGAAGGAGAACATATCTCTCCCTGCCTCTTAGGAATTCTTAGTCCTTCCTGTCTTTATGAAACACAAATTGAAATTTGATCTCCAAAGTGCCCAAACAATACATCACATTTATCTCTTCTCTGGTGATTTTGCAGAGAATGTCATGGAAATCATGGGTTAAGAATTGTTCTCTACATTTGAATGAGGGAGAGACTGAGATGTTATTGCTTTTCTCACATTTCATTATTCAGGATGTTCCTACAGTTTTTAAACTCTTTTTACCTGGCAACAGGCAATTGAAAAATTGCTGGTGGATTAGGGCCACAATCTACACCAGCAACTTTCTAAGCACTGTAGAGGTAAAAAGTCTTACATTCCCATGAGGAAGAGAAATTTCTGATTGCTGATTAAAGAAGACTAAAGAAGAATCTGATTAAAGAAGAATCTAGCCTGTAGAACTGAGTGCTCTGTCTTGGGAACCAAACTGATGTAACAGTATGGATACTATATACCAGAGATTTTGTAATGTGTGTATGACTTAAAGTGCCTCATAATATGCACTACCAGGAAAAGTTAACACTAAGGATTCAATTAATTAGTTAACTGAGTGTCAAAAAAATGGTAAGAAATCACCACTGAGTGAGAGATGCTCCAAGTGTGAGTGAAGAGTCAGGTATTAGTTCTAGCAGAATTTCAGACATACGCCAATGATGTGGAAATATAGATGGAAATCACAGAAAACAAACTGATATTTCAAGAGATCATTACCCATCAGTGTGCTCATGCTGCTCCTTACAACTACTGCCCAGCCTGCTCTTAATATGGGCATCCTCCTCCCCTCAGCACATATTCAGATTCAGCAGAAAACACGGTCCGGTGTTGCAGGAAGTTTGTAATGCTTGATCCTATCTAAAGCCACTATGGAAAACAGATTATTCCTCTCCTGCTGGCATTTCCATATCTGATGACTTAGTCCTCTAGACTGAATACTTTTGACACTTTCAGTTTCTCTACAGAGGTAATATTTCTAGATAATTTTGTGTTCTAGTCTTTCTATTTTTCTTTGAATTTTCTTCAGTTGCTTCACAGTGATTTGAAAAGGGGAAGAATGAGAAGGAAGAAGGAAATTCCCTTGATTTCCCAAACACAGATAAAATATTTAACAATTAAATGCGGTTTTACTAAGGCCAAGTAAAATTGTTCCTGTTCATAGAGCCACTGTTTATCTTTTTCACAAGACCGTGACACCATTAATTCACATCTATTTTTGCACTTATATTCCAGACCCTTTTTTTCTAGACTGTTCCCTAGACTCCTACACTCCACCTTGAACTGGTACAGCTGGTTGTCCTTAACAAAGGAAATCTTTTATTTGGGCTAAGTTCATTGTATCTGGCTTCTGCTTGGTTGGTATTTTGCCTTTCCCTCCCCCCCCCCCCGCTCAGTGCTTTAATTTACCAAGATAATTTTGCATTCTTAGATTGTCCTTATATGCCCTGGTAGTTCCTCAAGGCTGTATATATGGTCAATGGTCTCTGGGCTTTACGAGATCTGGATAAGAACAGAATAATTTATAAGTAGAGCACAGCGTTAAATTCTTTAGGGTTTGTTTTTCTCAGCAATATGAATAAATAAAACACACTCGGGATTTTGGCTATCATCAATGCCAACTACACAGACCCCATATCACTGGACTTCAGCACACAGTACCTATATCCAAACTGTGTGTGTATTGCACCTAACTCTCTATTAGCTATAGATCTGGGGATCATCTAAGATGATAATCTTCATTCCACACAGATTTATACCAGAATAGTTCAATTGTCTGGGTAGCAAGTCCCACTGCCCTGGAGACAGAAAAAGGCCCACTTTTCTGGTTCTCTGTTTAACTGACTAGAATTGATTTTGTTAGCTGTTAGGTGAACGTTAAGGTGTTACCCAAGCATCTGAAAACTGATGGCATGGTCCCTGCTGTGTGCAGGTCCATAAGCATTGACATTTGTCTTTGAAGAGAGTCATGAAGTCTCTTTTGGAGAGTTCCATTTTGACACTGTAGAGGGGAAGTCTACCTGCCTGCTAATGTAAAGCAGTAAATTTCATTTCAGTTTTAATCTGAGCCTAAAATTTTCCTGAGTGAATGATTTAAAAGTAGGCCATAGTCTTACTGAAAGTAAAGAGAAAGACTACTCCTGCTGAATGCCTCACTGATCTCAAATGCAGCACACTTACAGGGTATCATCACACACAGAAAATGTTTCTGCTGTTTGAGAGTCTGTACCAAGAAAGGGCTGAACTCCCAAGCCCAGCCAGAAAGAGCAGTTTCTGCTTTTGTGTAGCTGGCTGGATACATTGTTACTTCTAGATGTACCACTTATTTCTGAAATATTATGTTAGCATTTGTCAGTTGAAGGGCAGCATAATGTTTCTTCTTTACCTTGTGACCAATCATTCATCAAAACATTAAACGCAGTACAAGATTGGGCATGAACCTTCTACACTGTGTTTGGCACCAGCAGGGAAGTTCTGTTATCTCCAATGCTGATGTTTGCTAGATCATTAGAGACAGAGAACTGCTGTGTTTATCCAGGTTCTTGTCCTGGACCCTACCCTAGGAAATTTCAGTTTGTGCAAATACCTATAGGCTAAACAAGGCAGCATTTATATGTATTATTTGTATGTAAACATGTATTTATAAGCTACGCAGAAGACTTCATCATGCATCTGCCAGTATGGTGACCAGAGCAAAAGTAGACTCTGAAAATATCACAAATCAACCATGGTATTTTGAAAGTATTCAAGATTAAGCTTTTGAGAAGCACCATGAGCTGTGTGCAGACTCAGCCCCAGATATTTCCCTCAGCCTCAGCTAGCTCCTTTCATTTGTGTGCAATGCAATAAATATCATAGACAATTTGACTAGGCTGAGCTCGGAGCACAGCCACCAGTCAGCTCCATCACACACCCACATCCAGGTGTCAAATAGGATTTCATGGCTGTTGTTGTTTAGCTAATCTCATGAAGAACAGATTTCTGGAAAGCTCTGCCTCTAAAAAATGTAGAAATGATGGTGGATAATATCCAGTGGTCTCAGCCAAAACCACCTGCAAGCTCTCTGAGGCTGACAGGGAGGCGACAAATTCCAGCTCTCCAACACATTTTAGTTAGTAGGTATTTGTGAATGCCTCACCTACAATCTTTAAAGCAGGATTGTTCAGTGTTTTCTGCATAAATGATATTTTATTCCTCTTGCAAATACTCTTTATTTCCAGAGACCTAGGCACTGAAGAACTCTGAGGCTGAGGGACCATATTTTGCAGGAGGACTAGCCAGGCCTCCAGGCTATGGAATGCCTGTTTGTAAGCCACTGTTAATATCTCCTCTTGCTATAAATTCAACTCCAACTGTTTTTCTCCTTAAATTAATGTCTTTACAATGGTGATATAGTGATTCTTTTTAATTTTGGGTCAATTCGAATTTCTTTTCTAAACAGAAATTTTAGCAAGTTCAACAGGAAAAACTGAAGGAACCTTCTGCCACAAAAAGGGTGAAAATAAAGTTTTCATCAGGATGCTACTGCACAACCACCAAGAGAGTAGGAAAATGTAGACCTACCTCTCTATACCCTGTGTTAAGGTACCTAAATTCAGCCTTTTGGCCAGACTGGGACTATCACCTATATTCTTCCCCACTATGTGAGACTGAGTTTCCTCAGTTACTTAATTTTGGGATGTAGGTCAGGATATTGAAGTTTACAAAGTGGATAAAAAGAAAAAGAAAGTGTAGTACAGCAAAGGGAAACACACAACTGAAAGGATGGGCAGTAGGGCAATCATGCCTTTTAGTGTGCGTACAAGCCTGCCAGGATGTCTGTAGTTTGCTCCACATAGGAGGATTTTCAAGGGTCTGGTTGATTGCTTGGAGCTTGTCTGCAGCCTGGCCTGCTCTGGGTGGTTGAATCATTAAGTTCTAAGTGTTTTCTATTGATTTGCTTGGTTGATGGATTGCTTCAGTTTCACTGGATGTTACTGTGAAATAACTGTTTTTACCTACATGGTGTACAGGGAACTCTGCGATGATCACATGAAATGTAGCTTATGCTGCCTACTCAAACACTTCACACATACACCTACAGAATAAGAACATAGTCTGGAGTGGAAGAAATACTGACTAAGGACAGGACTTGAATATTTGGATTCTGCATTATTTGTTCTTTAGGAAGTCAAAAAGTGCGGGAGCATACCAAAAAATTCATTTCTTTACTCTCTCATGATCCTGCTGCTACCATTTTTGATTGTAGTTTCTATTTTTTTGTTTCTATCTGAAGACCCATGCTATGGTTTTTCTCAAATAAAACTATGTGGTCTCTCCACCTCTGCTACTTACTTGTAATCAAGAGACAGCAACGTGCTGGACAAGACTCACATCATTAAAAATGTGAGTCAGGCTCAAAAGCAAAAAAAACAAATATTAAAATAAAATTAATTGTTGACTCTTTTTATTCTTCCATCCTTTTCATAACACATTAATAACTTTACAGAACCTGCTCTGGAGTCTATTTTAAAATTAAATGTTTTAATCTTCTCAAAACAGGATTAGTCCAGGAGGCTATATATAAAGCATTAAATATGCCATTAACACAATATAGTACAGGTTTTCCATGGTTTTTGGTCATTCCAGTAAACAAGTGGACTTTTATTTCACTGAAACTAAAGCAGACAGTGGCAAACATTGACTAGAATGCACAGTGCTTCTCATATTCTGATTCTCATCAGGGCCCTGCTTATGTTAATGTTTTTTTGTGCCCTTACAAATAAGAAATGTGCAGAACATTTTACATGTTAGATCCAAGCATTTTCTCCCACTGTCTTGTCTGAAAGATGAGAAACCTGCAGGAATCCATTTTGTTTATTAATTCTTTTTTACCTTGCTTCTTCCGCTGCTCACAGCTGCCTGCTCATTATCCCACCTTCATTACAGAGAGAGAGAATTCTTCACTAGGAAAAAAAAGAGAAAATGTTCACAGTAGGAAGGTGTCTCCTAATCTGGGTCAGACTAAACTTCAGGCAAGATTCCTAAACTGTGCATTAAGTTAATTGTGTTTCTAAATCTGTATCAGCAGTCACTTTATTGTGAAACCAACCACGTGCTCATTTGAACTCATTAGCAGTTTCATTTGTTTCCCAGGTGAAGTTTCATTTGTACGTTGTGATTTTCAGTGTGAAGTGAAAAAGCATCCCAATACACAGTCGTTTCCATATGTCTCTCTTAGAGAGAATTATAAATGTTACCTGAGGCATGAAAAGTTTACTTTAGTCTGGAACATTAATTCTGATGCAAAAATAATTGGATGCAGTTTGTTTTTGTTATAACCCCAAGACCTACTTCAATGCACAATTAAGAGGAAAGGAACCTCAACACAATAGCTGTACCACAGATATCATGACAAGCAAAATGCAAACGTGTAGACACTTTTGATGTTGTCCTTTGTAACCAATAAATGAGTATAAAAACATGTAGAACAGGAACATGGAGTTAATTAATTTTAAGTGAATTTGTAGTGAGATTTTTGCATCTGTATCTTAGTTAGATATTAATTAAATGAAAGAAAACAAAACTATATAAATTATTCTCTTAACTCTGATTCTCATCATGTATACACCAGTAGGGTGACTAATTTATTTGCACAACTGTGTTGACGCTTGTAATTTACCTCAAAATACAGAAGTACTTGAAAATGAAATCAGTTAAATCAATTACTCAAAACAAAGAGGTTTGCTGTTTGTTCATTTGTTTTCCAGCTAGTAGTACCTAAAACTCCCTGGTACAGTTGGTAAGGGGGTAAATTTTCATCTCTGATTTCAGGATAAGTGAGTGTGCAGGCAAGAATTATAGGCAGAGATTATCCCTCTTGGCTTTGTGAGAAACTCCCTTCACATTTTTCTGCAGAGAGGAGGAGGAAGAGGGAATCCACCATTAAGAGATATAAAATTAGCAGGGCTGCTTCTGTAGGCAGTGGAAGGGATATGCTCCTGTTTGTAATGATGCTGCTGAGACACCTTACTATCTCCACTGCTTTTATTTATTTAGAATGCTTAGAGTAGTTGCCACATTTGTTCTAAATTCCTAAGAATTTGCCAGGTATAAAAGAGTTGTGTTACTGAATCTGGGGCTTGTTTCCACTTCTTTCCCCTTTGCCTGTCATATAGAATAAGACCAGTAGCACAGCTCTAATAGGACACATTCCATCTGGCCATTTGTCTCTTGCAAAAGTCCAAGATTTTGTGGCCTTTGTGAACTAATAAAAAATTTGAAGTCTGGGGGTAGAGTTGAAATATTCTTCATACTCTCTACAAGCATATTGGGTATTTTTCTGCTGGCTGCCAGAGTTGAGTGTCTTGTCAGGGACCTTTAGCTTAGCACAGCTGTCAGCAATTTTGGGGTCTAAACGTTTCTTCAATTGTACATTCTAGAGCACAGATGTGCACATGAGAATTGTAAGGATGGTCTCCCCCCATATGCAAAGACATGGGCTGAAGTAGAACAGTGCTTTGGGTGCTTGGGCCTTCAGAATCTCACCACTGAAATAAAGCATTTTGCATCTAATTTGCTGGACAAGGATGCTCTGTTTGCTGCACTGGGGCCAGGATGTCTGGGATGTATCCTGCCAGGCCTCATTGCCAGTGACAATGTCTGGAGCATCCCCTAACCTCCTTTTCCCTTTCTCCTTCCACGTGGAAAAAAATAGGATTGAATTTAGTCCCTGAAAGAGTCAGTTAAAGAGAAATTATTTGACATTTTAAAACTTTTTTTCATTGCAGGCAATTTGTAGTGGAAAACTTTTTTTCAACCCTGTGCTAATAAACTCACGAAAATTTGGAGCCAGACAAATACGTATGTGTCTAGGCTTCCAATGCATTTTCCCTTTTATACTCACTTGATTTCTAGACAGATGCTGCTCAAACAGGGTATGCATGTGTATGTACATATAATCCTGTGTCACAATGCTATTTCCAGTGCATCAGTTGCCAGTGTGTATGTTCTGACTCTAAGTCCCTCCATCTGTTCCCAGATCAGCAGCATGCCATCCTGCAACCTCAGAGGGTTTTGTCTGGACTGGGGCGGAAAAAGCAAAAGTCTGTTAGGAATGGCAGGGAGAGAGAAGGGCAATGGATGGGCCAGCTGGCCAATAGGTTTTTAGATAAATCAAATTTCTTCTCTATGCTTAGGAATAATCATTAATCCTGTCTCTGGGACTTGAATTTGTTGCCTTTTGACAGAGCTGGGAAAAGCATTACCCTTGTCATCAGACCGGAGTATGTTACAGATTTGTCAGAATATGTTATTTAATTGTTCTCCAAAACAGATTGAGGGCCTTAAAGAAAGCAGATATGTAGACCAGGAGAATTATAGAATTCTATTCCAGCAGCCATAAGTTATCTCATGCCAGGTATGTGGTTCTAGGCTGTCTCTGTGAACAGGGAATGGTGAAGGCATTCCTTTGAAAGGGTGAGCAATGGGAGTGGACAGCCTTATCTCTCTTTACCAGAGGAAGTGGTAGGTCTGCCAGCATATTTAACACGAATAGCCTCTGAAAACTGCAGCAGACAAGTCTGCAGAGAAAAAAAAAATCAGTAGTATGTTTTGTACAGATTTGTACTTGTTTCTGCAGCAGACCAGATAGAGAAAATGAAAATTGGCTTGCTAGTCTTTTTATGCTCTGATAATTCTAAGCTTTTGATCACTGGAAAATCTAAAATACTTTGGCTGCTTTCTCTTATTTTGTTGAGTCCCTTTCGTTTACTTTAATAAGCTGTACACAGACATTTGTATTGGCCAACCTCAAGGGCTGGTGGCTCAGGTCAACACCTGCAGGTGTGAGCATAAGTCACCAGTCTAAAGGAGTGACATGAATGCTCAGAGTGTGATTCAGCACCACACTGTATTTTTAGTCTGTGGTACCCCTGGTTTTTCTACATTATAGAAATATATATATATATATATATATATATATATATATATATATTTATATTTCTACAATAAGGGGTAGAGTTAAGTTTACAGGCTAACTTGGTGTTCCACCTTGCTGCAGGGGTTTGATCACAAAACTTTTATTAATCTGTTAATACCTGGCTAGGTTTGTCAAGCTTTTTTAACACTACTTCATGACTAATTGTTTATGTCCTAACTGATATTTTTGAATAAAGTAGTAAATGAAAATCTGTTCTGTGCCTTGTACTGTAATGGTCTTTCCTCACCACCCTCCTTACCTTCAATTCTGATGAATGAATTTAATTTTGTCAGCCAAATCATCCCATTTTTTTAAACTGGTCTGTTAAAATGTATGAAATTTCTTGAAAACAGGTTTTGTCAAATAATTTGAATTTTGCAATTTTGCCTAAATACTAAATGCATTGAACCAAGAACAGCTACAGGGATGTCCTACAGACAATGCAGTTGTGTAGGTGGCACGTTGCCCTGTTTGTTCCATCCCGCACACCCCTCACCTCAAGCTGGCTGTCTAGCTGCAAGTCTCTGGTTGTGCCTGACTGAAAGGAGAGACATATAAGAGCCCATAAGAATGGGCTGAATAATACAAATCTCCTCAAGCAAGATAATTTAACAACATTATTTATGTTACCAACATAGCTGAACTAAGCTCTCTACTTTGAACACCTGAAACTCAGAATTAGAATCTGTTTTTGGTTTCAGATTTGAGTGTTTCATTGCTAGTGGAGAGGTAAGAAGTTAACTCCTTCCTTTTGCCTGTGGTTTGTGTTCATGTCTGCTCCTGCAACTTGGAACCATTCAAATGGAATAGCTTCTGAAGAGATTTCTAATCTATGAAAATGCTCCAGGATGCTTCCTCTGAAACATTTAAGTACTGGTTTCCACCTCTTTATGGATCATTCTTAGGATTAGAGCAAACGTTGTATTCAGAAAAAGTATCTATGCATCTGGTGTTTTCATACTGGAAAGAAGTATTTGAAATACTTTAAAGAAGCTTTTACATGGAAGAAGGAGCATGAAGCTTGTCCCCTGGAATAACCCCAGAAAATTATATGCAAAATAATGGGCTCATTTCTTCCCACCATTGAATCAAAAGGTCTTTATAATCATCATTTTTAGTCAAAGGCAAATACATGAATCACCATTTTCAGCTTCAAAAATATTTAAAATCCAAATATTTTATGTAACTGCTGTCAGATTCATGTTTTAATACATCTTTTACTGTATCAACCTGCATCTCAGTCTCAGCAATATGTTAAGACTAAATATTATGAGAAGTTTATATTTGAGCATTTCCAATTAAAAAAAAAAAAAAAGCCAAGCAATGAAAAATGTAGAACGGCTTTATTATGCATTACTCCCTAAAGATAAATATTAAATTCTTTCCAACTCCTTTGACAAGGTAAGTTATTCCAAACAATAATAAATACATGCCAGAATCTTTCTGCTTTATTTGTGTTGAATGCCCATTTATTAAATATTTTCTCCAACACTTTCTTGACAAGAATATTTAAAATAGCTTTAGTTATATGGGACGTAGTTAATTGACATCAGACTGACAGAATCTATTTCTCTGAGAGATGTGTGGCAATACTATTTCCAAGAAACAGTTCAGTTAAGGAGGTGCCCTACTGTGCTTTTGAAGGGAACAGTCCATTGAGAAAAGAAGGATCTGGCTGTTTGCTAGTGCCACAAAACAATACTCTGTCATACTTGTAACTTGTTGCAGGAGCAGAACACAGCAGTCTAAAAAGCATTTAATTTCCATATTTATTAGAAAGAAATACTTTACTAAGGAATACTTTGCTAAGATAAAAGATACAGCAAATTTCACTAGTGTAAAACCAATCCTGATAGCAAATACATTATAGTGGGAAAAGTCAGTACAGTAAAGATACAGATGGAAAATGTAGTGGGTGGAAGCATATGCAGTGTCTGAATGAAAAAAATGCACAATTTTAAGGAGGAGCTTCTATGTTTAAGCTATAAAATTGTCTGGATGGAATATGTACACGTCTGGTATCTGGCATGTGTTACATGGCTACCTTTGTTTTAAGAAACTCTACCAGACCTGTGTTAAGACAAGTCCTTCCCTATTTATAAGATCTGTAGTTCATAAAAAGACAACTTACATGCTGCCAGTTCAAGTGCTCTGAGAAATGTCCTCCAAAATGTCAACAGTTCAGACTTCTGCCCTTGTGCCAGTGCCACCCACACAGGGGAAATCTTTCCCCATTTGTCTGGGCATGCCTGTGGCAAGTTTTCAGCTGCCAGCATCACAGTCAAGTCATCAGGGACTTCATCCCAGAGCTTGGACCCTCATCTGCCTGATGGGAATTTTCTCTTTGATTTCTATGTAAATGTGAGAACAGTCATTAAGAGCAGCATTCATTCTAACTTGAGGCTTTGTCTCAGCTGTAAATGTAAAGTGTTCTGCGTGGTTCAGTCTGATTTAAAATACTCCTACATCACAACTGAGATTCTCCTCCTTCCCTCTTTTCCCACCAAGCTCCTTTTATGAACTCGGAATAAAACCGTGAGGTTGTAAGAGGATTTATTTTTAATTTGCACTTCATTACTGGTACTAACTTGCCACTCCATCTCTTGGGTCAACATCCAAATTAAAAATTAAGCCATCTCTCCTACTTCTGAGAGTGATCATCTATAGCAAGGATTGCCTTCCATACTAGGAATATATTCCCCAAGTCCTGATCTCAAAGTGGCATATACTCCCTTTCATGCACAAAAAGCAGGCTCTGTAACAGGATTTCAAGCAGCAAATTAAGCTCTAAAGGGAGTGACTAATATTTATAGTAGTTCATGTTTTCTTGAGAACTTTAGCTGTTTGGGGAAGGAAAGATCAAAAGGTTACATTTTTCTGCATTTCTCCCTCTTTAACTACTAGATAGAGTGTATAATTTATGATTCATCTAAAAATGGACCTAGACCTTTCCTACAATCATTCCCTCTTGGGGAGGGTTTGGGACAGCCCAAAAAGTTATTTTTATCAACTCCTCCACTCTTAAAGATTCTAGTTTTAAAATGCTGGAGCTAAAATCTTTCCACATCCTAGTTCCAAAACTGAAATTGCAAGCCGTGCACCTTTCAAGCTTGATATGAATATGACATATCACAATTGAAGAACGAGCAACCAGGGAAATGAAATCATGACATTTCTGGTCTACCCTTAAATATTTTTGTTTAAAAAAAAAAATCTGTGAGAAGATTCTACAACAGACTTTGAACAAGTCATATGAGTATTTCTCCTGAGTTCAGGACAATTCACAAGCCTTAACTACTATGTGCAATCTGAAAATAATCCATGGCACAATAATGTATGTTCCTCCACCACACTCCATATTGCTGACATTAGAACCTCTCCTAGGCATTTGGATAAGAAGAAGAAGAATCATAGAGACATTTTTTGGGGATCTGGATTGTCTGTAATCTTTTGACTGATTTACAAAAGAGTATTGAAATAAGATGTAGTCACGTCTTTCCTTATTTGCCTGAAATTGAGCGACAGCTCTTCTCAAAGTGTAATCCAAAATAAACTTTCCTTTTCCTTTAATCCGTAAAAACAACATGGTCATTCATACTCTGTCAGGTATTTGTATACTGCTTCTCACCTTCTGTTTTAAAAAAAAAATTATATAATTAAACTAAAGAATACTTTCAGGCTTGACTACCCAGCATGACAGCAGGTCTGAACTAGAAATTTTGTTCCAGTGTCTCTTCAAAATGCAGTAATTGTAGTGTCCTCATATGCCACTGAATAAACTACTTGCTCTGTTGGCATTCCTGTCAGAGTTGAGGCACTGGAGGTTCTGCTGCTCTTTCCCTTTGTCTGACGAGCAACTCGAGTCCTCTCATTTTCACCCATTCCTGGACACTAACCAGGACAGTGTTTACAGTCTCCTGTAAGTCTTTCTTCTCTGTTTCCCTGTGACCAGTAACTGCTTGAAATAACTCCACAACTTCATTAAACAAAATTTCCTTTCTTCCCCTGATGATTCCTGTCCAGCCAGAGAAGGGCAAAAAACGGTAAAATGTGAATTTTCTCTCTTAGCTAAACACTATAATTTAAGTTAAGTTTGGGATAAATCCCCCTTCTCTTGAACTGCTACCTCCTACACAGAGATGATCAACTCACACACAGCCCTTTACAGCACCTCTCAGTCAGATATGCATTACCTTCAGCTTGTCTGTTCTTCCATTCTCCTCATATATTTTCTTCTAATAGCACAGCATACCTTTCAACTATGGCTTTAGTCTTTAAAGAAATAAAAATACTACATGCTCTGACACACAAGTGAGAGGATGG
Organism: Anomalospiza imberbis; assembly: GCF_031753505.1. Taxonomy (NCBI): domain Eukaryota; kingdom Metazoa; phylum Chordata; class Aves; order Passeriformes; family Viduidae; genus Anomalospiza; species Anomalospiza imberbis. The sequence goes on from NC_089721.1 coordinate 12,439,218, forward strand.
TCCTGGTAACAGGACTGCCTTGCACATATGACTCCAAAAAAGGCAATGCATAAAATACACTGGGGATATGAATGTACAGCATGATTTCTATTTTTCAGTTACCCTTACACCATTACCCCTTTTCAGCTATAGGGTAATTCACATATCTTTCATGGACAAACTTAAGGCACTTTTATAATATACATGCAAAACTAACCTCTCTGCTCATGTGAGTTCATATAATGCCAGTGACTTCTGTGATCCCTTTCAAGTAACCTCTGATCTGATCTACACCTCTCTTAGGTCAGAGGTCATTTAGGTTTTGTATTTCTCTTCCACCCCAGCCCATCCCCCCACACAAGTCGTTTCCTTTGTTACATTACTGGTGACCTTTGGAGAAGTTTTGTGTGCATTTTGCATACCCATCATGTCCCCCTCCTCACTGGAGCTGTGTTGTCTCCTTGCCGTGCTTTATAGGTTTCAAGGCAGTCCAGGGTTTCTGTGGTGTTGTATGAATTTGTCCTGCCTCTGTCATGCCTTGCCCTAGGATTCACTGCACAACCCTGTGCACGGATTGAGAGGTCTCCACTGGCAGGGTGGATCGTGGCAGCCTTCCATACGGCTTGCATCAACATATCCTTCTCATAAGAGATGGGATTTTAGGGCTCCTATTTTTTAAATTCTTCTCCCTTGTGTGAGGAGGCTGAGGTGGTGAAAATACTCACTCTTTGTGCTGCATTACTGATGCTGCCAGTAAAGCAAAAGCTGGTGTCTCCGGAGTTGTGTAAGGGGGCTGCAACTGCTCTGCATTACCTGCTAATGCCACCCAAAACTCAGAGTTCAGCTTACCAAAAGGAATAAAACAAGCCACAGGGGACTTTCAGGTGATGTAAGTATATGGGATTGTTTAGTTTCCTTAGGACAGCAGTGGATAATGAAGCATGCCAAAGGCATGAAGGCTGCCAAAGGCTATAAAAAATGATAGTTCTCTTTACTAGGTTCCAGTATCACAAAATGCGCTGTTATATATGGTCCCACCATATAAAAGTTAAAAAGACATTTAAAAAATATTGTGCATTTAATCAATGCTAATGACATTCTTTTTAATCTAGTTACAGCTGCCTGTCTCTGTGCTTCCAGGGATAAAAGTTTTCTCCTGAAGTTTAGTGATTGAACAAAACAGCTTCTGGAGCTTGCTAAACTCTTTTGAAATACTGATGTGTTTGCCTGCTGCCAAAGGCATGAGAGTGGATAGAAATGGCCTTTGTCTTGTCCCAATGGCTGGGACAAGATCACAAGGAAATTAGTTTTGAAAAATCACCTTCCTTTAACACAAAACTTTCCAAATCAACTCACGTCTGTTGCCTATTCATGAAGAATTTGGCAGGAGTGTACCAATCCAACTGGTATTGCTTTATAAAGACAAGCAAAACAACCAGTAAATTTGATAGTAGTCTTTGGCTAACAAAAGCAATGGAAAATGAGGATTAAATCTTCTTTTTCTTCCCATTCCCTGACACTCCCAGAAAGCTTTATGTCTCTAAAATGAGTTTTTAGCAAAATTTAAGCACCATAACTTTAACCTGTGACTTTAAGAGCCAACCCACTCAGCAATTGTAGTGCTTCTGAGCATATCCAGAACTGCCTTGTATCTTGACAGAGCTGAGGTGGCTGGCATAACCATCATACTTCATCCCAGCCACATCCCAAACTTGGCCTCTTTCCTGCTGAACTCCCCACAGGCCCAAACCCAGGCAGCTTTGCAAGGTGGCACCAAAGATGCACTGAGGCTATCAGGCTCTGCTACAAAATGTGTTGAAGGCAGTAATCTTCTGTCTTCCTTTTTTTTTTTTTTCTTTTTTTTTTGGTGCTTGCAAAGGAGAAATATTCTTGAGTTCCCTCCCCTATTTTTTTTTGTTTTTTTGTTTTTTTTTTTTTTCCTTTTTTCCTCCCTCAATAATATAATAGTATAGCCATAAAAATTCATGTAAGAAGGAGTGGACACACATGGATTCAACCACACAGGGTGAAAGGGTTAAATTCATGTCTCCAAGTATGTAATGACAAATGGTTTGAGAAGCCATTTGTATAGAAAGCAAGTGCAAGAACCAGCATTTCCAATTGTATCAGAGTATCAGCCACTGTTTCCAGGAAACATGAATAAAAAATTTTTATAGTAATTACCCACTTGTAGGGGTAATTTCATGTCTTAAGGAGCCAGATTAAGTGCTTTAAAATAAATCTATTTCCTTGTTAATTACTGTCATTTCTTATAGAATGAAACCAAAAGAAAGTCATCAAAGAAAAAATTATATTTAAGTACGTAGGAGCTGGTATCTGACATTATTATTCTTCCTCTGCTTTTACTGAATTCTCATATTGTTTGTCTTAGTGAGGGAGTTGTAGTTGTATGGGAAAAGGCTTCATTAGTGCTTTGTTATTTTGGAAACTGAAAATTTTGAGGCAAAAATATTTTCACCGAAAACCAAGAATTTCTGTTTGGAAAGGCTGCCCAGCTGTTGCTTAAGTAATCTGTTTGTCCCATGCTTCAGGACTTATGCATCTCTTAGGAGAGGATAAGACTCACAACACAAGAAAGCAACAAAACAGGTAATAAATGCATCTTCTTGCATTCTCCTCTGTTTTTCCAAATTCTATAGAGAGGTGGAGTTTTTCACCACAAAACTCTGGAATCAGCCTGCACCAGCCTCTCAATTCCAGCTTCTGCTATTCAATGCTTGCTGCATAGCCCACCAAAAATCAGAGGGCTTGATAAAATACATGCAGTTTGTGTCTATCTCCCATTTCAGGTCAAAGCTGATTCTCACCTTTTGAGTATGGTCCAGGGAAGGCAATGGAGACATGGAAGAAGATTTGTCCTGGTTTACAGCCAGCACATCAATGAGGTCAGAGGAACCAAATTTTTTTCTTAGGCAGGAGGAAGTTTGAAAACAACCATGAAAAATGCCATAGTCACTTAAAGTAATTTTAATAATGTTGGGCATACCTTTATAGTTTACAGAAGTTATTGCTTCTGCAGTATCAGCAAGTGAAGAGTTAAAGAAAAGTCAGAGAAAACATCCTAGTGTAACAGCATTGCTAAAATTTTAGCCTAGACTTTCCCAACAACTTTCCCCTTTTAATCCTGGAACACAATTGAGGCTTTGTAATTTATCTTGACAGACCTGGACTTCAGATATACAGTACTTGTCTTACTTATTCCAGAGAGACTGTATATCATTTTGATCAAGTCTCAAAATTCCCTTCAGAGCCAAGAAAATGACATTTACTGAGTCATAGCCAATCAAATATTTGTGAATCATATCACATTAAATAAAAATAGAAAAAAAAAGAAACTGAGAGAGAAAATAATGTTTAGATTCATTTCCCTCTGTGTAATTCCCATCTCAAATGAGTTCTTTGAACATCTGTTTAAATACAATCCAAGATTTTTCTTCCACATAAAACAAGCTCATTTCAAAATGCTTATAAGACTTTGCAATGTGCAGCATATGGGATGTTGAGATGTGCAAGGCAAAACTGATGACTAATACTGTAGGCATTATTTATTAACTTTAATTCATACTATCTCATATCCTCCTGTCAGCTCACTCCTCCTCCTCCTCCTTTATTATTACAGATGAATGAAAACTGTTGCTTCTGCATACTTTTTAAACCATTAAAATATGTTAATTATTTACGGTGAGGTATCAGAATTAATAATGAGACTTTGTCCTGAAGCTTTTAGCATTCTGTTGCAGCAGTTTCTTTGCTTGGGCATAGTTTAAAGCAAAATACAAGAAATTATTCAGAAGAAGAAAACCCCACACTTCTCTTCAGAATTTTACTAAGTAAATAATAGGCCAGTCTTCTGAAACAATGTTACACTTGTACATTCTAGTGTTAGGTGTCCAAATGTGTTTTCAAAAACTGTTTTATCACAAGAAAAAAAAAAAGACAGGAAATAGGAAAAGATGAGTTTATGCTGCCTGGTGGAAACTGAGGGCACCTGCATGCCCTAGGCCAAATCAGGAGCTCTCATTACCTGGGATTTCATAACCTGGTCCCAAGGCAGTACCTTTAAAAGCACAAATTAAAAAAAAATAGTCATAGTGCTTTAATATTTTAAAAAAGAACAAAGCATTACTGCCTTCATTTTGCAGTGGGGAAGATCCAGCTTCAGCTTTGGTCAATGTCTATGGGAATTTAAATCCATTGCCTGCATCTGCCCTCGGAGAGATGTCAGACAGTGGTCAGAAGTATTTCTTATATCTCACTTCCCTTGAAAATGTGTCATAGTGAGCAAAGGCGTGGTGGTTCAAAGCGTCAGAGAAAGAAAAGCATTTGAGGCTGGCAGTGGCCCTGCAGCCCTCCTGGGTGGTCAGGATGAGCAGGTGTGGCACTGCAGCCTCTCCTGAGGGGCTGCCAGCAGTGCTTTAGTCCTCCCATGTGTCTGTCCAGCCTTTCAGTAACAGGACAGCACAGTGAGGTGGTGATGACTCCATCAACAAGGAGAACCAGTACCTCCTGCTCTGAGGGCAGCTGAGGTTTATATGTAAACTGAATTAAGTGGAGTTTTTCAAGCCTCCATGGTCCCCCAGGCCAGATTCAGCTATTGCTGTGTAGATACAATCTGTGCACTAATTCTCCATAACATGCATATGTTATATGTGTGAGAACCCCAAGACTAATCCTTTAAGGTTTAGACTTTTTGTAGATCACAGCTACTAATTATCACTGTTTAATTTCAATGTATCAATATATCCTTTTATGAACAACAAAGTAGAGAAAACAACCAGCTCTTCTGTTTTTAATGACTTCTAGTCATTCTAAAGGACTGCTTTTTTCTCTTTGGACTGAACAAACCACTGCAAAATAAATGGATTTTTTTAGAATTGAAAGTGATTAATCAACTTTTTGATGCAGTATGATTGGTTCTTGTCAGTGCTGGCTGCTGACATGATCTTCTTTACATGTGCATAGTACAAGTTATGTAAGCATCATGCAACAAAGATGAATGAGGATGTGTTATATCGCCTTCCAATTATATGGCAAGTGGTGAAGGATATGATTCATGTCTGTAAGGCACTAGATGCAACAAAGAAATTAAAAACAGACCATCTGTATCTCTTACAGAGGAATCAAGGATTGAGTCCTGCAGCTTTAAAAGCAAAATTACATGCAGATGTAACAAAATCAGTTTAAGAGTAATTTTTTTTAAATGTTATGGAAAATTCTGTTTGGAAGGGATAGAAATTAAAGGTAGGAGAGGTTATTTTGGGGCAAAGCTATTCTATGTTGCCTGTTGTAATTCTGGGAAGAAACTCCTACCCAAACCAGCTACTTTGTGAGCACCTTGAAGTACATCTCTAGCTGCAAAGCCAAGGACATATCCATATACCTGGGAGTGATTGTTCCATGAAACCAGGAGAACCGGGGTCTTGATTTGGAAAGAAATGCCCTCACACTTCCAAGCCTGTGAATTTCAGCAGAGGCTGTGTTCTCCAGTGCTCTGAGCAGTGCTGCTGCCATGGAGTGAAGCGTCCCGAGCGGAGCAGCAGACACATCCAAACACATCCCTGCGCTGCAGGTGGGCCCAGCCCACCTCTGCCACTGAGCAGCATGCACCACACATCCCCTGGCCTCAGATACCTCTGCCCACTCGCAAAGGGACAAGGTACAGCTTGGCTTTGGATAGCAGCTTTCCAATGCTTCAGTCTTGTGTTTTACATGAGCCTGAATAAAATGAGAGTTTTGAGGAATCAAAGTATCAGGGGGAATAATTTCCAAAATGAGAGAAATGCCACTTTGTTATCCTATGTATATATTGTAAATATTTGCAGCAAGAGCCGGACATAGATGTGGTTAAAAACTCTGAAGGAAGATGCCATGACAGTATTTTCAAGCCAGTAAAATACAGGAAATATAAAAAATGTTTGGGGGGTGCTCAGGATAATGAGATTAGCACATTAGTTTTATCTATTTGTAGAATTCGGAGAATTTAGGAAAGACTTTGTAGAGCTTCTTGGGGAAAACCAAACCTTTAAAGCTCAGGAAATCCCACTGTAGGTTCTCATGAGCTGGACTGCCAGGGCTGTCTGGCAGGAGAGAGTTATTATACATCTGGGAAGAGTGTGTGATAGTTGCCAACTTCCTTCATAAAAACAACTAAAAATCTTTCACTTCATTAAATGATTAGGAAACAAAACAGCTTCAACTATGAAATTCTTCCTTCACATCGCTTTCTTATACCAAATTTTGAGTAAATTTAACTACTATATTTTTGAGAAATAATTTTGGGAAGTCATAGCTATGCATTACACAACCCTTCCTTAAACAGAGTGCCCTTGGGAAAACGTATTGTCCAGAAACTGGAGCAAATATGTATAGCATTATATTGCAAATTTAATGGTTAGCTGAATAAATTAATTTTAAAACAATACATATTTGTGAATAATAATATTATTCACAATGATATTTGTGAATAATCAGCAGATACTGATATACTCCTTCAAATTTCTGTGAGTCTAGCCGGTTCATAGTCTGGTCAATCCATTTGTTTGTTTCCTTTTTTATGGACAGCAGTTCCCAGCTAACAGAAAATCAAAAAGTGCTTCTTCATTTCATTTGGTTTGGGCTTGTTTTTCACCAGGACATCTTCCTCAAATTCTGTACCAAAATGACTAAATTCATCCGGTCTTGTGGTCACTGCACATCTTTTGTTACCTTACATCATGTGACTACATGGATCAGAAGAAATAAGAGATGTTCTTCTGGGGTTTTTTGATGAGTGTTGTCAAGACTATGGGTCAAAATTTCTAAAGGTTTAAAAATGTATTTTACAGATTGCTTAGTGTCTCTCATCGTACCAGTATGTCAAGTGGCATTTCCCTGTGAAGTCACCTATGGAGATATAGAGCCCAAATAGCCAACAATGTCCCATTCTGAAAAGCATTCAGAAGCAAGTTAAACATGGAAAATGAAGGTAAATGAAGTATTCATGCACTCAGAGCAAAGACACTCAATGGCCCCAAACATTGTTTCGTCCCATTCATTTGCTTCTCCTGCTCCCTTTTTGTGTAAAGTTTCCTCATATCTGTGAGATCTTAGTGGGATTCTTTGTATCAGTAAGAATTCAGCACAGCAGGAAAATATTGCAAAATCTGTTCTCCTTCTGGGTGAAAGTGAAAAGGAGGGTTTTTGAGCCTGTGTGTTGGGAGCAAAGGGCAGGGAAGGGAAGGGAAACCACCGCTTGCAAAATATCCGGAATTCAGATTTCTTCTTTTGCAACTTCTCTCTTCCAGTTTAGGTTATTCCATGTCTGTACAGTTTTTTGTTATTGTTATTTTCATTGGACTTTTTTTCTATGTAATTTTTTCTTGAAAGTGACAGAGACCATGTACCAAATTTCGAATAAAGACGATTCAGTATGGAGCCACTGGATGCTTTACACTAGCTAAAGATCTCAGGTTCATGTTGCCCTCACTGTTCCACTAAAGTAAGTTTATTTCATTTGGTGGAATTTCCATGTTTCCAGCCAGGCATTGAATCCTCATGTGCTGAAGCAGAACTTGGAACCTGAAGGGCAGTGGAGATATTTCACAAGCAGGGGTGCATTTGCACAAGGAACTCTCACTTTTTGCTCTGTCAGTGTTCTCAGGTAATGTCACCGGGCAGGCATTCCTCCCCAGAGAACTGGGAATTGTTATCCTGAAGCTTGTGGGGCCATAGTAAAATTCAGCTGTCGTACCTCAACAATTTAGCTGCACAATTTTAAGAGGTTTGAAAATCTAATAGAAGAGATTGTTCAATTCCTAAAGAAGAAATAGCTTAATAACTTGGAGGTTAATAATGGGTTTGCCATTGAAAGAATATATGAATGAATGTGACAAAGCCAGAGTGGCATAATGTAGACCAAGGGAAGGGCATAAACAATAATGAAAGTGGGAACATCTCCAAAAGATATACTAGGTTGATGACTATAAGGATTACAGTTGTATTTTCTAGAAAATTGGTGTGAGCAGCAGCTTTTGTGCAGGTTTCCCCACACTGCTCCTTGGCTTTTGTGAACCTCTGCTCCCTGCAGAAGAGCTGTGCCAGCTGATGCTCTTCTTCTGGGGAACCTGACTAACCTGTTCATGCATTGGCTCTCAACAGAGCTTTTTGCAACTCAGGCAGAGTTGAGGATCCCAATGTTGTTTAAAAGAGCAACTTTTCAAGCTAATTAATTTGAAAAAAAAAAAGTGTATGAGCTTTGCTTTCTCTATTACCATCAGCACATTTAGTCTCTGGAAACCTATTACTTTGCATGCAGAATAAGTCCTTTTTTCTTCATCAGCTCTTCTAAAATGTCCTCATTGGTCTTATCAGGAAAGTGGTCCTATAGGTCAATTTTAAACAAACAAAATATACTTACATTCTGAGCTACATCCACAATTCTCTTTTGTGCATATGCTGCATTTGAGTATTCTTACATTTGCCTATTTCTCTGTTGCTTAAAAGCTTATGTAAAAAAATAATTTAAGACTAGTAAATACAAGGGGCAGGCAGGTATTTACTCTCTTTTCTGCCTGAAGAAGGATCAATTTCTTGGGAACAGTCTATGAAACAGATTTAGCTCTATAGTACTGATTCTTCTGTTAGAATATCCACTCACATTCCTCACAGTTTCACAGTAAAAGTAGTCAAAGATGGTAGAGAGGATTTCTGTACTTGGCTGTACTTCACTGTTTTGCTTTTTTGTTTGTTTTTTTACTGCTTCACAGTGATTTCTGAATAGCTGAATGTAGTATCATTTAAAAGTGCACTATTAAATTACATTTGTGCGCAGCTACCAAGAAAAATCCATATCTACAAGAATTGCTACAGTACAGTAATTTGGAAAAATGGCCACAACCATTCAAATAGAGCCATTTTGTATTCATCCACTTATTAAGCCTTCCTATCACCTGGTCTAGTTTTTACTATCACAATTTATTTACTGAAAAATGTCAGAGAGACATGGAGCTGAGCATAGTAATGTCTTTAATGAATAGAAGCTTCTTGACAAATCTCAGGCCTGGTTCCTTCAGAGATCCTTATTGTTTCAGCCGACACATTTTGAGTTTTAAACAAACCTTAATATGGAAGATAAGCCTCAAATATAGCCCCTTTTTTAACCTCAAATATGGCAAAATTTTTGCATTTTATTCGATCACATAGAGTCAAGAGTTACAAGCCTCCTGAGTGAGGTTGCAATCACCCTGATTCTATATATTAGCCTGTAATCCTGTGCCAGGTTTGTAGGTTCCTGGAGCTGCTATTCTCATCATGCTCCCTGCAGCCAGATGCCCTTTGCTCCAATAGCAGCTCTGACAAACTATTCAAGCTTTCCTCACAGTTCTGTTATTTTAGCTCTTAGAAAGAATGTAACATCGTGAACTAAAACACTTCATTGCACACAGGATGACCTTATTAAATTCTTCTGAACCTTTGCTCTCATGAGACTCTCAAACATATTTTTGTTTTTCAGATGTTACAAGATGTAAAGTCTTGTGTATTGTTTCTGCTTCTCATCTCTCCTTCTTTGCGGCTTTTCTGCTAACAGCTACTATGTTGTATAAATATCATGATACATTTTATAATGTCAATTCTTGTCCAAATTTCTATAAACTGTTACAACTGGAAACATCTCTCCAATTTCTGGTGTGCATCTTTAAAAAAAAAAAAAAAAAAAAAAAAACCAAACAAAAAATATGCTAAACAAACATGTCACAGCCTCAACAGTTTTCATCTCCATTTCTATCAGATGTCAACAGATTGAAAGGATCTTTACTACCTTCCTCACATTTGATCTCATCTCGTCTCATCTCTTATCTAGATGATAAATTGCAGTGGGTGTTTTGTTTTACTTTAGGCTGTAATCTTCATACTTAAGAACTAGTCTTACTCTTTTCCAGGGAAAAATAAATCAGTGGAACACTAAAAGAAAATTTTATTTATGAAAATGTGCATTTTTGGGTAGAGAAGAAATATTAGTGAAAATTCATCAAATTTGGTAGCACCAGCCAAAAATAAAAAGACATTTTAATTTTGTTTTCGCAATCACAAAATTATTACCCCTCCTCTTTAAGTAATAATACACTAAGTTTTTGGGACCAAGATAAGTTGCCAAACACAATTCAGTGTCTGAGAATGGTGTTCTGAATACATTTAACAAGAGTTAATGATAATAGGTTGTATAAAAAATGGCAAAAGAAGTGTAATTCAGGTCCCTGAGGCACTCATCTGAGCAGTGAGAGGCCTAGGTGTTGCTTTTTACATGCAAACTTTATGTACTGAATTCAGTAGCTGCAGTAGCTGTAATCCAAAAAGGGCAGATGAGAAACAGCACCAGTACATATTTCCAGCCCTCTGTTTAAAACTAGATTTGCTAAGTTGGAGGATGTGTGGGATTCATCACCTCCCTGCAGAGGATCCCTTGGTTCCTTCCAAATCCTCCCTTCTGCACCCCCTGAGTAATTTGCTCAGCAGCACAGCAGGCACCAGCAGGTGCACAGAAAACACCCTGGCCCAGGCAGACTCACAGGCTGTGAGATGTAGGATATTCTTCTCAGATGCTGGAAAACAGTCCAGTTCCAGGAAAGATTGGTGCAGGTGGTTTTGGCCTGCTGTTGTGTTTTCAAAGAATGCTTGTAGGCATTTCCCCAGTAGATACTGCTGTGGTCTGCACCCTACAGAGAGGAAGGTCTTGGACTGTACAGCCACTTTAGATACCAGGGTTTGATGTTTAGCATGGTGAGATGACCTGGCACCTTTCTGCTCTGGGCCAGCTCTGGGCAGCTCTCTCTTCAATGCACAAATTTTTGTATTGACATACTGATGCAGTTCATTCTTGCTGTAAACACCAGGTGTTGAATCTTGGTGATTAGATTGTACACCAAGAGCACTGTATCTAAACTAGGGGTGCTTGTGCTCTGCTTTGGATTTTGCCTCTAGCTTTTATATTGAACTTAGCTCAGGATGCCCAACACATAGACTGAGATTGTAATGACTAATTTACACATAATCATTCAAATTGGTTGTATTTTCACACCACACAGACACATGCACAAGATGAATATACCTCCTATTGATGAAGTTCCTTATAATTTTGCAATTTATGCTGCAGTTTACCATATGTTGTTTATACCTACATGCCTATGACAGCTAAACTTTAGGTTATCAGAGAAACGCTGAAAAAAATAGAGTTTGTGAATTAATAGGTATTCATTGACTTCCTGATTAATTAAAGCTTACTGATAAATCTTCTTGCAAATGAATCAAATCCTTTTTTACCTACTGATTAGCATTGACCTGACTCTTCTACAACAACAAATCCATCATGCACTTTGACATTATAACTAGATATATAGGATATTAACATTCTGATTGTGTACATAATATTTTCTAGTAAAAAAGGTAAACTTTAAACTGAAGAATAAAATTACCTTTAAAAAAATATGATAAGCAGTATTTTTTCCAACACCAGTGTAATCTGAGTGACAGCATCATCCTCTATTTTTCATGTACCTTTTTAAAAACTTTTTTAGCAATTGAAGCCAATAGCAAAACTGGAATAGACTCAGAGGTGTTACTGACTTTAGCACAAATTTCAGTCCCTGGTGAAACTTGATTTTGCTTTATTTATTTGCATACAAGAAAAAAGAGACAGTATTTGCTGAATCATGCCACTCCAGAAATTCCAGTGAGGGACATCACGAAAACAGGATCTAAACCAGCTGTTCAATAAACCACACACAGAAACCTAAAGTCACCCTACTTTCTTCAAGCACAGCCTTATCATTCAAAGGCACAAATATCTGTGACAACCTTGCAAGTTATAGTCCAGCAAGATTCCTGTGGGCATGCAAATTTGGAAATGGGACACTAAGAGAATGGTATCAGCAGGATATGTGCTCATCTAACAAGACATTTTGAGAGCTGGTTTCCCCCCCAAGCCTCATAGCATATGTCTAGACAACATATCACAGACAACAGCTTTCTTTGGCCAAGAGTAAGAAAAATATTTGGGCCCCATGTTTCTCTGCTTCAACAGTGTAACCTGTAGTCCCTTCCCTCACCTCTTCACCTCCCTAGCCATGTTCCCCTTTGTCCCTTCTATTTGTCCAATGTGAGCAGCACTGGCAGAAGCTGTAAATGTTATGGAGCACTGCAGGAAGCTCAAGGGACGCTAGCAAATCTTCAAGGAGATAGTGTGAGGACATAACAGAGCAGAGACCAAGACAGCTACCCTCGCATCTTTCGGGGGAAACTGCAGGGGGGAATCTCTGAGAGTCAGGGAAGGATTTCCTCCTCCAATCTGCTTTGTGCCCATCAGTGTCCCCCAAGCTTTTCTTGCAAGAGGCACGGAGCTGTGATCTTCCCAAACAGAAAGGCAGAATGATAGAATGACAGAATATCTTGAGCTGGAAGAGAGCCATTAGGATCATCAAGTCCAACTCCCTGTTTCTCACAGGACTAGATGAAATTAGGAGTTTCACTGAAAGCATTGTCTGAATGCTCCTTGAATTCTGACAGGCTTATCATGACCACTTCCCTGGGAAGGCTGTTCCAAGGACTAGTCCTTCAGTGAAGAACTTTTTCCTAATAGCCAACCTGAACTTTCCAGTACAGCTTCATTCCACTTGGTTGTGTCCTGCAGCTCATCCCCAGGGAGAGGAAATCAGCACCTCCAATACCCCCTCAAGAGGAAGGTGAACCCTACTGTGAAGTCCCCCCTCAGCCTTCTCCAAGCTGAACAAGCCAACTGACCTTGGCCCCTCCTCATTAGACTTGCCCTTGAGACATTTCTCCATGTGGGTGACCCTCCTCTGGTTATACTCCAATAGTTTGATGTCTGCCCTCTAATGTGGCACCCAAAACTGCACTTGCTCCTGCTGAAATGGATATGGTTGGTAACTCCCCAGGTCGTAGCCCCTATAGATCTCTCTATAAGGCCTCTTTATCCTCAAGGGAGTCCACAGCTCCTCCTCATTTAGTAATGTCAAGAAAGTTACTTAATGTACATTTGCCTTCTCTCTCCAGATCATTTGCATAAACATTAAAGAGCACTAGGCCTAACACTGAGCCCTGGGCCACCCACTGGTGACTGTCACCCAGCCTGACATAACCCTGCTTACCATAACACCATCACCCTGTTGTTCTGCCATCGTTTTATGGACATGGCTAGCCATGTGCAGGACAATTTGTCCAGAAGGCTATGGTGAGAGATAGGAGAAAAAGGTTTGCTAAATCCAAGACCTCAGAACTACTGGTTTAACTTTAAAATAAATGGCTGATCCTTGACATAAAAGAAAATTAAGTTGGTTAAGTAGGAATTCCTGCTCACGAACCTGTGCTGGCTATGACAAAAGGCTGCCTTGTCTCTCAAGTGTTTTTCAGTAACTCCCAGAATAACATTCTGTGTAGTTTCACCAGGCACAAAAGTGAGACTGACAGGCTTGTAATTACCAGGATCTTCCCTCTTAACCTTCTTAAAAGCAGGGACAACATTTGACAGTTTTCAGTCAACTATGTGCTATCTAGAGTCTAAAGGCCATTGCAAAATAATGGAGGGATGTCCTATAATGAAGTGGTTCTGACCTTTTAGTCACCTGGGATAAATACCATCAGAGCCCATAGACAAATGCACTGCAGCTGGAGCAGGTGAAGGTATCTGCTTTGCACAGGATCAATGAAAAATTGTCTGAAGATATTGGAAGTCCTAGTAATAGGATTGCAATTGTTCACACAGGTTGTGTCACTGTTGACAGGGATGGGAACATTAGGCATCTCTCTTCAACGTTGCTGTAAAAAGAATTTCCACTCCTGACTAACAGCTGTGGCTATTCTGCTTGTGGAACTATTGCAAACTTGAGATAATTTGTGTCAGAGGAGCAGCTGAAGACCTCACACATGCAAATATTGAGGCTGCAGATGGGAACAGAGTAGAGTATGGGGTGAATAGGATGTGTCTCTGCTGGCTATCCAACAGCTTTGAAGGAGATCACAGATTGTGCACAGGTTGGACCTCTAAACGTGCAAGAATAATTAAATGATTAAGCTTAATTAAACGCCTTTAACAATAAATGAACTCTCTTATTCCCAGTTATGGAAATTTAAAAAAAAAAAATTAAAGCCTCCATTTCCATTTGAGAAGGATTAAGGAGATGCAGAGTTTGTTCATTCTCAGTTCTCTTAAGTTTTTGGGATAATAGAGTTTACTTGCATTATTCATTGACACATACCAGTTGAGAATGTGTCTTTATACCTCCCTTAACCTGTTTCTTACTAATTGATAGAAAAGGTTGCTAAGAATACCTTGAATGTTAATGAACAAAGATTCTAAGGTCCATGCTGGTAACTGGAAATATATTTAACTGTAGCTTCAGGGCATATTGTGTTTTGCTACACTTTGTTTTCTGTGCTTTTTACTGGATGTGTGTAATAAAAATGCCTCTATTACACCTCTTCCACTTCTCTTACACAGAACAGAGTTTTCTCTGTTATTGGGACATCTGGGGTAAAATAGATAATTGTTTTTCATTCATATATAATATACTCATTCTTAATAGAGTGCCATTCTTAATAGCTGTGTGCCAAAAACAGGCATCACTGATTTTATGATTGTTTCTTCAAAGGTAAGTTTCCTATGAATTAAAGTGCAGTGTATGCCCTTCTTCACAGATATCTGATCAGCTAGTCCTTTTCTATTAGCCTGCTTTGATTATGAGACACATTTAAAGAGCATTATTTGAATTGTTTTTGTGATATTGATACCAGGTCAGATGCACATGTAGCCAAAATAGTAGTTATATAACTGAAGATATTCACTACTATTTCTGCCAAGAGCCAAGAACAGGCCCCACTTTATTTCAGCTGATTCCAGTTAATTTTAATTTTTCTGAAAGTATATCTACATGAGGAAAACCTATAATGAACAAACAGCCTTCAAACACAGAAAATATTAAGCAAATAACTGGATTTATCAAAAGGCAGAGACAATCATAATGTTTTGTTTAGTTCTCATATTGATTTTTTTCCACTTGAATTACCATATTTTATATTGTCTCATAATCCATAATATGGTTTATTTAATGCAAGTGCTCTCTAAGAGATAGAGTGTCAGGAAGAGACTGCAAATGTAATCTCATAGATTTGGGCTAAGAATGATCTTAATCTAATTGAGTTCTAAGTCTCTTCTCCTGTAGCTAAAGAAAAGGCACCATAATATTGCTTTATTTGATTGCAAGGTCTTTGGAATCTTCCTCTATGTTTGTATGCTGTCTAGTGCCATGGAGACTTCTCCTCAGTTAAGGCCTGTGAGTACTGCTGTAATATAGAAAAACAAGAAGAAGGAGAGTGAAATGACATAGGAAGTTTCTATAGACATTCTGTATACAAAGGTAATGTTCTCTGTTTCTAGCAAAAATAATCCAGCTTGGAATATAGATATTCCCTCAGAAAAATTTAGTGCAGAGGAGTAATCATCCTTATGGCTGGTCTTGCTTTAGGAGGTAACTAAAACAAAATTAGGCTGAGAAGCTTGCTTTTAGCTCAGGAGACTCCAGGAACATATTTATGGTGTGAGCTTGCCCTTTAGCCTAAAAAGCAATAAACAACCCTCATGAGAAACAGCAGAGTCAAGAAGGGTTTAAAGGCTGGAATTTATTAGAACAGTGTTTCCTCATACCTAGTACTAAATGTTGTCCTCTGAACGTTCATTTAATTTCCTTGTTGGACACAATGAGAATTTGAGAATTGCTCTCAAAAAAAAAAAAAAAAAAAAAAAAAAAAAACCAAAAAAAACCACCAAAAAAAAAACCACCTGTCTCATTCTCTTGTCCTGTTTGGCAGTTCTCTGCAGAGACAAACCTCGTGGACTTGGACACATGGAAACATTCATTTGCAAGGAATAAAGCAAACAGGACCACAGTGAATTTGTTCAGTTACTTTGAAAAACTGAATGGGGGAATCAGAGCTCTGTGAACAAGGTTCTGAATTTCAAAACAGAATACTTAAAATATGCTTGTCGGCACCATATTCTTGCTCCTGGATTTCCTGTTTAGCTCTGCCTGTGCCCAGCCTTAAGAGCCCCGTGGGCCAGAGACCTGAGCTGAGCATGGTGAGACAGCATAGCCAAGCAGCAAGGCTTCCACTTCCAGAGTCCCCTTGACACCAAACAGGGCACCTCTCCTAATGAAGAGCCATGGAAAAAGAAACATTTGAATTCTCTTTGCTCTGAGCAGTCTCGAGTAATCTTTGCAGGCAAACCACACCACCAACTTTATTGAAACATCCCTTGCATTTCACAGTCTGCTCCCTCCAGGAGGCCTGACGGAACTCTCCAAAATCCATAGTGGGTGTGTGTCTGACTTTGCTTTAAAATTGGATTTATTTTCACCCACCAACTTGCGCTTCAATCCACACAGTAGGATCCCCTCCACTTTATTTCATGTCATCTGTGGGTTGGACTTAGGACAGCTGGAAAGAAGTGCCCCAGTAGCTTCTCAGGTCGCAAATCACCTTTTGCCCAAACAAATAAATAGTTTAATCATATTTATCATAGGGTCTTGTACAGAGCAAGAAAAAGGTATTTTCCTCACACAGAGCCCCTCCAAATGCAAAGGCAATGTCACAGAGTAGTCCTCTGACACCTAGTTTACATTTTCATACCACAGGGTAAACATTCTCCTCCTTGCCATGTGCCTGTTGAGTAGGGAGTCGATGTTTGATTTCTTCTTCACAGCCAAGAAATCTGGCACAGCTGGTATGAGACAGCAAGGCACAGCTCTCAGTGGTTTTGGGAGAGCAAAAAATTGCAGTCGTAGAAATGTTTCTTGGCAGAGAGCTCTACAGAACACTTAGTCCAACCTCCTGCTCTAAGTAGGACTGTTTCCAGCCCAGGATCAGCTGTAAAGACTAAATAACCACTGAGATTAGGAAAAATTCTCCATAATGTTATAAGACTTCATCAATCTATGATTTTGGACTACTGTTTTTTCCCTTAAATGACAGATATTTGTTTTAAAAATGCAGTGGAAAAAAAAAACAGTCTTTATTTTGCTACTGTGCCTCAGAGAATTTATCAAATGTTATTATATGGTAGATTAAACCCTGTTTATTTTCTATGTGAACAAACATAGAGGCATTTAGAAGCAACTTTACCAAACTCCTATAAACTGAACACATAATCTCAGAATTCTTACCCCAAACTTCATTCCAGATTTAGAGGTGTGAACAGTGAAAATTACTGTAAACAAAAGTCTTCTCAGCCTAATGGAATATAACCACTAATAATTTTCACTATCCACTCTGTTCTTCCAATACTGCTTTGGTCAGTTATAAGCAACATGTGTACTTTCAGACCAAAAGACTCACAGCAGGTTCCACACTGACTTTGAAATATTTATTTTCTCGAGATATGCCCTGAGCATTTCATGAAAATAAATCATTGAACATGGAGTAAAGCAATCATAACTGTAAAGCAATCATAACTTAGACCTGAAGTGAGCAGTGCTGGGAATAGGTATCAGGAAAAGGGTTGATACATTATCTAAGACACAGACTTATTGCCCATAAATATATTTTTTCCTGTCAGTGAGATATATGGAATTATTTGTCAGTCCTCTGCAGCCCTGCTGAGCATGCCCCTTTGCCCTTTCTCGCCCCCTTCTCAAGTAGCTTGAAGCCAACAGACTGTTTTACAAGTTGTCTATCGCTCCTTTGAGAAATCAGGAATAATTGATAGCAGTGGAGGGGCAGCCAGGGTCATACCAGAGGTGTCAGGGTCAAGGAGACTGCTCCCTCTCACTGGACAGCTGACCTTCTGAAAGCCTAACAGAAAAGGTATTTCCATTAACCACAAGGAAGATAAAGTAGATTTGACTTTTTGGCAGCCATGAACTGTGACAGCAGGAGTGAAGGAGGCCAGAAACTGCCTGGACAGATCAATGTAGCACAGACACTCACGTCTTCAGATATGTAAAATGTGTCAAGAGGATTTTTGCTTTCTTAGACCTTAATTTGCAGTGGAGAGTGGGAGCACATTGGCTCAAGTACTCTTGTCTAGCAGTGTCTAACTACAACACACTGACTTGTCCTGCACAAACTTTATTATTACCTGTGAGACAAAATCTCTCTATTCACCTGAGAGGCTTCTGTCTCACTGTCATCCCAGGTACCTTTGAAAAGCCAAACATATTCAAGTGACTACATGGGCAGATATAGCTCCATTTAGAATCCAAGTCATCCTTCATAATTTCTAGCTTTTTAAAAGACAACCTGTTGCTCCAGATGTGGCAGCACCTTTACTTATTGACAAATCCTTATCCCTGAACTGTTTTGCACTGGGTTTGCACTGTTAAAACTATGCAAGTCAATGGATGTTCCTGCGCTACCATTTGGGTCTTTTGGTGAATTCAGTGTAGGAAGTCCTCATTTATACTGCAATTATAATATGTCTCAATCATGATTGTAAAATAGTACATTTTTGGTTGCTTGGTTAATTTACATATGATCATTTTCAACTTCTAGAAAGTGAAAGAGGCAACACAAAATAATTTATGGACGTACATAAGGGTGAAAATCATGACAAATTATAATTTCTGTGTCTGCAATCTGCTTACCTGAAGCTTTCTGTGCAGTCTGCTTAATCAAGGGATGTTTCTGCACTTAGAAGGAGATTGAACTTCCTTTCACAATCAAGCATGAGAAAGTGTACAGGAAATAGAACAATTAAACTTTATGGCTATTACATAATGCTGAAGCCTACAGTAAGCTGACTAATAAATTACCAAGCCAAATAGTACAAAGCATCATACAAATAAATGACGTCTCTTGCTGGATTCAGAAGTGGTAGAATATTAACCATCAATAGTCCCAATATGAAGTCGTGCCAAAAGGAACCTTCAAATATCAAGAATAAAACAAGGAAATTCACAGTCTACTGTCTGACATGATGTAGCCTGGTTTTTGAGAGATGCTACAAAACAAAAGCTTGCATGAGTTTGACTACTGTCTGTTCTTTCGAAAACTGAAATTTGTCTTACAGGAAACAGAGATGTTAAAAAAGAGGAACAGACATTGCAAGGGGAATCTCTGTCACACTTGCAGTGACATGATTTTCCAAAGCTGAACTCACAAGGACTGCATTTCTTATGGGGAGGAACATGCAGGACTTTTGCAAAGTTGAATTTCTCACTACCTAATTCACTAACTAATTAATAACTAACTAACCTGATTAATAACTGCAGTGATCTACTGAAACTATTCACTCAACAGGTCCAGCTTGTTCCAGGTAGACATTTTTAATTTTTCTGCCAATTCTTATTGGCCTCCCTTCTCCAACCCTTCTACTTTTTCATGACATGAGAGGACAAAGAAAAAAGAAATGGAAAGAAGAGATAGAGCAAATGAGAAGCAATGAAAAGTTAAAAACTGAAAAAACTGAATGCCAACATAAAATATGGCATTCTCATTAAAAAGTTTCCTAAAAAAATGCATCCACTCTGTCACTCTACCCTACTTCCAAAATTAATTTCCTTTCAAAACCTTTACAAAGTACTTTGACACATTCATTGTCTTTTTTTTTTTTTTTAATGAGTTTGGAACAACTTTAGCTTCTATCTGTATCCACACTGAATACTGGAATAATAAAAATAAAATTAAACATTAAATCCCATGCGTATGAACCATGAGATATCCTGACCACAGGAGATGATGGGCCTTTTTCACTGCAATGTTGGATTGAATTATAATATATCTTCATTAGGAAATATGGAGCTGAAGAAAGAAGCAAGAACAGACTTTCAGCATTTATACAGTTCCAAAATTTAGTTCTCCCTTTCTTCTTTTTCCAGAAAAGAAGAAAATCAAAGCACACAGCTGGTATAATCATGATTTTACACAGATCTTATGACACATATCTTTGTATTTTCCCCTCTCACCCATTTCTATAAGAATGTTCTGCAGAGGAGAAGTTCTTATAATGTTAAGGGAGAAGTGCTAAAAACAACTAAATTATCTTAAAATTACATTTCATGGATGCTGGAATTAAGCATCTATTCTGACAATTTGTCTATTCTCAGAAAACTCTCTATTCTGAGAATTTGTGGAATGCAAATTGATTGTTGGAGCTTGAACTCCTTTAAAAAATTGAATAGCATTCAAATCCATTTTCAGTCTGATGGATTTTTCTTTGCTTTTTAGCTGAAATTTTTGATTCACTAATTTCTGATTTTGCTTCTAACTTTAATAATGTTTCAACTAAGAAATCATAAAACTGTTGTGGGCAATCCTTCGCTATTGTGAAATGCTCTGGTATGGCTCTGTATCAGCTACAGGGCACACTAAGGTATTTATAATAATAATTTAAAGAGGTCCAGAAAGTGACCTGAACACTGACCTATCTTTCTTGTGCTGTTTAATCACTTCCAAGACCTTTGGGGTAACCTTGTCCCACTTTTTCTCCAAGGATGTCCTAGGAAAAATCCAAGGAGACAAGATGGACACTACTATGGAAATGCATTTTGGACATAGCACTACTGTACAGGGAGTAAATGGGAAATGGAAAATGGAAAGTAGTGGCTTCAGTAGGAGAAGATAAAGAAACCTGAGAGGAGAAAGAGGTTTATGGTAAGATTTTCTGGAGACCTTTCTGCAGTTTGCTTTATGATCGCCCATGTCTTTTCTCAAGGTAGTGTGATTTCTTTTATGCCTAAAACAAGTGCCAAAACAAGTGCCATCCTTCTCTTATTAGTCAGCCACAAATTTTGGAAGGCTGACTCTGCTCTGTGATGATGGGTGGGTGCTGTGACAGGTCAAATTCAAAGTACACTTCTGGCTATGAGTGAATATGTCACTCTTTTAATCCTCAAAGTCCTTCCTAATTAAACACAGTGGCAAAAGCATGTACACTGTTTCAGTTTAATGCATTCAATTCAAGAACTCCATTTCTACAGCTGTCTTTGAAGTTTGGTATTCAAATGGTCCCCAAAACTACCAGAAATCTTTCAGACTAACATTAGATGAGCACTATTTGTTGACTGATTCATTGTTGTGGGTTTTTTTCCAATTTACACCTTATCCATTAAGGTAATTATCTGAAGAGCAGAAAGACTTGTAAAAGATACTGCTCTCAGGGCATCTGGAGAGGTGAATCACTGTCTTGAATGATAACCAGAAAAAAAAAAAAAAAAAAAAAAAAAAAAAAAAAAAAAAAAAAAACAACAAAACACCACCACAACACTCATGGAGTATGTCCTTATGTCCTTACACAAGGGATGCTGTCTCTTTGTCAAAGCCAGAAATGTGTTGTGTGGAATTTTTAACATATTTAGCATTGGCTCTTTGTCCCTGGATGTCAAGGAGATGTAAGGGCTTTTGCAGACTGCAGTGGAAGAGCTAGGACAGAACTTTCTATATTTTAGAAAATCTCACCTGTTTCTCTCAGTCTCTCTCAGTCTCTCTCTCTCTCTCTTTCTGAGGCACTGACAAGTTTTGGTATGCAAGTCAAAAAAATATTTTCTGAAGCATAAAATTATTTGCAACAGGAACCAAGTGGTAAATGTAACCTGAAAATATTTACGTACAATCTCAGGAAACAATTTGGTCTGCATACTGGTGGTTTTAGAAGAAAACCATATTAAATTTACACTGTCATTTCATGCAGCACTACATTACCCACTAGAACACATAGTAATTTTTCCATAGCAGTCCAGCTGTTTTTCTGATTGATGCAAATGTGAAACTGATTGAAAAAAGTCCAAGTTTCAGTTCAAAAGTCAGACAAAAATTCCAAGTCTTTCTTGGTTTCAGATTAACCTTTATAAAACCAGTAAGTTTAATGTGCTGATTGTCAAAAAAACTGTGAATTAGTTTATGCATCCTAGAAACACAGTTCTCTTTGAAGCTTTCCAAGAAGTGCTTACTCATTGTAAACAAATAAGAACTGCACATCTGAGAGTCTCAATCGAATTTCAGCTTTTTATCAAAATTGAGAGGAGACAAGACTAATTTTTAAAGTAAAAACTTCATAATCTATTTTAATGTGTGATACCTTGAATTCTTTGAAAGTACAGCATTTCAGTTCATATTAATATTGCATATGCTAATGTGCATGTAAATTGGGAAGTCTATTGAATTAAGAAAATTTCACAAAGGTAAAAGATTAGCTGTTACTGTCTTTAAGATTTGGTACTTGAAGTTTACAGAGTGCTAAATGGAGACAGCAGGCAATGAAAAAAAGCAAATCTTAGTATTAGAAAAAAAGAAAAGTGGTCTTGGATATTCACCTAAGCCAACCATCTACATATGCAAAATGAGTCACCAGAACTGTCCAGACTCCTGATAGTCTCTTGGGCATGGTAGTCAGCTGTGTTCAGTATTCCATTGACTCAAACATATCAGTTCACTGCTTTACATGCTTTCCTATTTTGTCAAATTTCCCTTTTCTGATATCTTTTTTTCCCCGATGGTCAGTTTGGGAATTGCTACTGTATGGTGTTCACACACTGAGATCGCACTTA
Source organism: Anomalospiza imberbis (assembly GCF_031753505.1). Classification (NCBI taxonomy): domain Eukaryota; kingdom Metazoa; phylum Chordata; class Aves; order Passeriformes; family Viduidae; genus Anomalospiza; species Anomalospiza imberbis. Next base: position 12,461,744 of record NC_089721.1, read on the forward strand.
GTCACCCCTGTCGTGGCTTTCTTATAACTATGCGGACCTAGTTTCTGGGAATACAGTCATCTTAGCTGTTCAGCACATTAACTTGTTAAAGTTTGAGTTTGATTTATTTTTTAGTTTATGTTTTTTACTTAATCTCTATTTTCACAAGGTAATACCTTTGCTCCTACTTGTGCAACACAGACAAGTTCAGCTGTGTAATTGTGCTCTGGATTGGGAAATATTGGTATTTACATCAGTTAAGTGCAGAAAACTAGGAGTTTACTTATTTCTAGTATTTAGTATGTAATATGCACTTCAAAAAACCTAACACCACCACCAAAAATAATTTGAACTAATCACATATTTTAGGATGGAGGACTTGAGGATACCTGGTTATGTCCACAACTGCCTGAACTGTCACACATCAGACAGAGCCACATGTCAGGAACCATATCCACCACTGCTAATGACATTTAAGTCCCAAAAGCTATAGGTATAGAGTTGGACAGACTGAGAATTTTGTTTCTTTCTTAAGTTCCAGTTAAGAAAGGAATTAATTACATGGAAATGCTCTGGTTGGCACAAGCAAATAAACATTGGCTTTGAAGAATGAGATAGCAACACATCACCATCCCTGAAATTCAGGAAGTAGTACCACTGGTGAGCTCTGTCATGCATACATAAATTTAGGTTTCTGCTGGGATCAGTGCTGTCTTGGACATCCAGACAGATTTAGAGGCCCAAGGGCAATATGTGTAAGAAGAATAATCCTCATAAGGGAAAGAGTAATTTGGAAGGAGAAAAATAAAATTGTGGTTTATCATCAGAAGTAGACAAGTCAGCCAAAAAATAAACTGAAAGAAAATTGCTTTTTGTGTTCAAGGGAACTAACTAATTAAAGCAGAACAGCTGGCTGATCTAAGACTACACGGTGGAGCTTAATAACCTTTTAATATCCCAGAAGGAGAGCATGTGGTCTGATTGACAGAGGTGTTGAGTTCCTGAGGCACTTCAGAGTAGGAAACAGATGCTCAGTATATTCAAAAACAGGATCAGAGATCTTAACTAGGATTAAAAGTCCTGTAGCTTGTTCTAATAGTGACATTTACTTGCACAATTCCCTCTTACTCCCTTCTGAACTTGGAATTTCCAGTTTAAAATTTGTAATAGAAGGAGATATTTTGGCATCTCTTCAAACAAACCAGACATTTACAGATGTGTGTGGAGCATTCTGTGACATATGAAGCCAACATCTGTAAACTTAACTGCATTGAGCATGGTGGGAATTCCATCTGCTTACTCAGAGGTTGGACACAAACTCAGAGAAAAGCTGGGACTCACCCAGAATCGTGGTGAAGAGCCAAAGCCAGAGCTCCCAGCACCTGAGTCATGTACTTAGCTGATTCATCAGCACCTCTGTCAGTGCACAGCCTCATCCATGATGCATCATGTCCTCTTCCTTTCACTCACTCTTGGTTTGCTTCTAATTTAAACTGAGCATTTCTAACATTTATCCTAGTTTCAGATTTATGTGTCCACCTCTCTTAGCCAAGCTGGTTGTCTCCTTTTTTCTTCTCTTTTCCCACCGTTCTGTCGCATCCAAGATTTGTGTCAGTGACTGAGACCTTTCCCCCAGGTTCTATAAGAAGCATGGACTTGGAGCACATCTTCCTTATTATCCATTACCCACTCTTCACTCACTCTGTCTAGGAGGCTGAGGATAGCAGGACAACTCCAAACCCCTGTCCATAGAGGAAGACCACCATGATTTTCACTGATCAAAACAAACAAAAACTTTCCCGAATCATAAGCATTACATTGTTTTTTGAGGTCAGGACGACAATCACTGTGTTTTCAGACTGTGGTTATTAGTAAATTAGCACAAGGTATATGTAGCTTAATCATTGTTGTTTTACCTGGCCTGTCTTCACATGAAACTCTGTTACTGTCACAGGCTTTACCTATAAAAAGAAAAATGTGTCTTTGCAGCTAGAGTCACTCTTGTGATGCCATGTGTGAGAAAGAAAAGAATAATGATAGAAAAATACTATCCTTCAAAAATAATCTTGTGATCTGTAAGCCATCTCATGACTTGGGAGATGTGTTGTCATAGCTGTGTTATGGCTGACAGAATGTCAATGCCAACTCAGCTGCGTTAGTTAAGGACTGGGTCATATTCAGTGGTTCATAGGCAGCCACTTACTCTGTATTTTAGCATCAAATACAGCAAGAAAGGTAACGGTGATAGCAGAGAGTTCATTGACACCTGACATCCTCTCTTCTTCTCCCTCTTTTTTTACATTATTTGAAATTTTTTAGTGTCATAGCTCTCTCTTGGGGTAACATCTGTTCAAAATTTTCATGACTAACTAATTTTTTTTAATAACACACCACCATTTTCTGTTTGGAAAAATTATAATAAACATGTTTCAAAAACAGTCTTCTGCTTTTTTTTTTTTTTTTTTTTTTTTTGTTCCAAAGAATTACAAGGGATAATTTATCAGAGGTATAAAGTATTTAATATTCTCTGACTTAAATTTCATGAAACAATGACTGCATTCACCTGCAGTAATTATTACTCATTGTTTATACCCATGGTCGCAATATTAAAAAACTATCATCAGGTCAGACAATACTGTAATGTAGACAATACTGGTCTGTCATGAGAAAAGTCTCAAGTTCTTACCTGGTTTTTACTGACTAACACTTAAATCAAGGATGTTTGTATCTCTGTGTGGACATGCCCCAAACAAATGGACATGCCTCTTAATGGGCAAAGAGCAAACACAGCTTTACAGAAGGAGAAAGAAAACTAAGCATCTCTCATGTTGCTCAGATAATCTTTGGGAAAATTACAAGAAAGGATATTTAATATATTGAAGTTCATGTAAATGAGTCTTTGACATCACTACCTGCTGAATCAGGATTATCCCTACGTATGAAGCAAGCACAAGAATCATCAAAGCTTCCTCATCCCTGTCTGTGGTACCATTAAACTGTGGCAGTGTTGTTTTATAATTAAAAGTCCTAATGTTCTCACATGAACAACAATTTACTGGAAGAAGCAATTTAGATTCTCAGAGGTCATAAAGCTTTTGTCCAGTTAGGCAAAATAAATAAATAGGTGGGGTAGCTTTTAAGTACCATGACCATCAGGTGCGTGAGGTGCCCAGCTGCTGCCAGGCACAGGCAAAGCTGCAAGATTTGGAAACATGATCCCTGCACACTAAGCCAGGTTTTGCCAGGCCTGGCACCAGGAACCACTGAGCACAGGGGTCCACCCAGTGCCACCGCTGCCCTTAGCCTGAGACATTTGGCAGAGGCTGCATGTTCAGCCACTCAGGGGCTGCGGCCCCAAATTCTCTTGTAAAGTCTTGTGCTATTTTTGTTTCATGACATAATGGGATGTGCTCTTATGCTGGTGGACAGTCAGAAATAGCCTTTGTTTCATGTGATAGTAGCTTCTGGGGAACTGAGAAGCCTGATCCAATTGCCTTCCTGGCCTGGGGAGATTTAAGACCTGATCTACCTGATCAGGGCAGATACTCCTGTAATCTCTGCTGAATTCAGTAGCCATGGGATGTTGTAGAAGCCAGCTTGGGAAGTACCAAAACTAATTTTCTCACCTCCTGCTGCATGTTGAAACTAACAGCCTAAAGGCTGATGGATTTTGCCCCTCATTCTTCAAAAGGGCACAGGTTGGACAACTGCCTTGACACTGTATTTTGAATCCCCCTTAGGCTTAGGCACCTGCCTGTCCAGTGTGGGAAAGCCATGCACAGGCTCAAGAACAGCACTGGAGACACTTTGGGAAGGGTCAAGTTATAAAACAAAGCACTGTGTGAACTTGGGTTCTGGGTCTGTTGGGTGTCCACTGAACAGAGGGGGACTGGGTGGTATTTCATGAGATGATTCAGGTCTACCAAAGTCCTGTCTTGGATTTTAAATATTTTATTTGATCCAGTACTGAATTCTCAGATTTTCTGGCAATAAAACACATGGTAAAACCATAGCTTCAGTCCATCTAAAGATAATATATATGCCCAAATTATTTGGCAATATAGATAACTTTAATAAATCCAGGCCCTCCTAAACGGACCTGGTTAGCCAATACCATCAAATCAAGTTTCATAATGATATGTAAAGACAATCACATTGAATTAAATATCCTATTCATCTATAACACAGAGCATTCACATCTCCTGTCACACTTCCCTAATATTATAAAACAATAAAAGGAATTGTATTTGTACCTTCCTCAGCAGTAAAGCAACAGTATTTGCCAGCTCTGTGTGCAGCTTTTGTCAGACTGCAGCTTTTTTTTTTTTTTCTGACAAGCCTAGTACTCTTCTCTTTTGCCAAGGGTCAATCACATAGTAAAACGGTAAAATATTTTCTAATTCTTTTCATCTTCAGAAGGAACATCAAATTAGAGGAAGGATGAAAGGTGTGAAGTTGCAGAAAGTCAACAGTTAGATCTTAGCTATTTCATCAGCGGTTGACCTGAGCAAACCTTGTAATCTTTACACATGTAATGCATTTCTATTTTATCATGAATTCCACTGTAGAGTATGGCATATTGCAGATGAGGTGTTCAAATAGATTAAGACCATGACAATATATAAAATATAGGATGGACTACTCTTAATGTAAGGCTTAATTTGTAAGGGATAGAACAAAATTACTACAAATTATCAATGACAATTACAAATTATTAATGACTTCATGAAGAAACAAAATCATTAGAAAAAAAAAAATCTGCTTTCTTTATAATAAAAGACAAGAAAGATGCCAAAAGTTGTGTGTCAGTCAGGGCTGGGCATGGCTTCAGTGCTGATTAGGGAAGGATTTGCAGAGCTTCTCCTCCACTTTGCAATGGCAGATTATACCATGAAGTTGTACCTTATAAGAGGGATTTAGTCCTATTAGCCTTCTTCCCTATTCCTCATAAATCATTTACTGCTAGCAACAGATTTACTTAGCACATATCTCAGTGATTTAGTAAAGGTAATGAGCAACAAAATGGTTTAATTTGCAGCCAATCTACACTACTGTTATCTTTAAAGTGTTTCCAGCCTGGCCACTGTTGGAAGAGCGCTTTTCAGGGCAGATACCAGAACAAAACTGAACTTCCAGAGCCAGCTCAAGTCCTATTTCTCATGAGTTTCCTTCAGAAAAGTATTCAAGCTTTGCTTTGCAGCTTGCAAATTCGCATATAAGTGGATCAGAATAAATAATTAAATTGGTCCTGGCAAGCTTCTTCATGCCTTTTTGCTTTTTGAACATTAAATCAAGTGCCAAATGGTTCCTTACCTTACATATTTATTTACATCATAAGCAAAATAAATCCATTCTGGTCAGATAATATCTAGTAGTCTCATATAACTGATACCTTCCTCTGGTAAAGGAGCCTGTGCAGTTGTGTCCTGTGAGTTTTCTCACACAGAAGTCCTGATTCCTGCTTAGATTTGCCCAAGACAGAGAAATTAGCTAATTGGAGGGGAATCTTTAACTGGAGTCTTCAAGTGACAGACGAAATTCTAGACATTCAGTTAATACAAAGTTATCTGTCTGTCACTGAATTGTGAGCAAGAGCATAAGGGTGGTGAACAAGAACAGCCAGTATGAACTTGCCAAGGTCAAATAATGCTTGGCTAACCTGACAGCCTTCTTACAGGAGGTGCTTTGAGCAAGGGGAGAGCACTGGACATCAGTTAGCTGAAGTTTAGGAAGAATTTTAGTTTGCTTTCCAGTAATATCCTTGTAGCCAAACTGGGGACATACGAACCAGATGGGTGGGTTGAAAATTATCTGAACAATTAGACTCAAAGGGTAGTGATCAGCGATTTGGTGTACAGATGCTGACTTTCCACTTGTGACTGATCTTGCTTAGGGGCTAATAGGGAGCACAATATTTTTTGATATTTTAAGAACCACTTGGACCTAAGAACAGAACCCAACCTAGGCAAGGTGGAGAGGGCACCAAAAAGCATACCATGGTCAACACAATGGAGGGCAGAACTGTCTGTCAAAGGGGTCTTGACAGTCTAGAAAAATGGACAAGCCAAATGGACAAGTTCATGATGTTCAGCAAAAACAAATCCCAAGTCCAATCCTTGGCATGAATTAACCCTATGCAGCTGTGCACTCTGGAGGTTACCTGGCTGGAAAGGAACTTTGAAGAAAAGAATCTGGACAACCCTAATAGACAACAGGTTTAGGATGGGACAGCAGTGTGTTGTTGGATGATGGAAGAGCTGCACACAGAGCTATGGGAACAAGGAACCAGCAGGCAGATCAAGGGAGGTGATTATTCACCTTCATGTAAAACTCTTCAGGCCACACCTGGAATACCTGTCCAGCTTTGATTTTCTGATTTTCCCAGTAGATACTGATAGACCAGGACAAAACAGAGACAGTTCAACAAAGGGCTACTAAGTTATTCAGGGACTGAAACCCCTTTGAGGGCCGGGAAGTGGGATAGTCTGGTCTAACTTCAATGACTTTGGAAAGGATATTGCACCAGACAACCTCCAGAGGTCCCTTCCAACCTAAACTATTTTATGATTCTAAGACTGCAAGTAAAAAGAAGCTCAGGGTTCTGTCTCACTACAAGTGATGTAAAAATGAAATGTAGCAAAAGAAAAAAAGACCAAAATCCCATACCAACCAACAAACCAAAAAAAAATCAGGTTTTCTAAAGACAAATTCTTCATGAAACATAGAACTGTTTGTATTGTTGTATGACATCTGAGAAAAATTGATGCCTAAAACTTTCATTCAGAGCAGGCAATGTACTGAATTTTATTCTCAGAGAGCAGTCACCCTGATTGAGCATGTGATGAAAACTGCTGTTGGGAAAGATGCTCCTCAAAAGATTTGCTTAGGAGTGTCCCAACCCATGCATATTCACAACCCATATGCCCTCCCAGTGTTGGCATCATTAGCATTTTTTTCCAGAAGTCAATCAGTATTTACTTCATTTTGCTATTTTCCAGTGCAACATCAAGAAAAATTCTTATATATCTTCATTCACACTGCAATAAATTGGTGCACTGTAACACCGGGTACATAAAGTGGTAACATAAATAAAGCAGACAGTGCAACAAGACACGCTGAATATTATTGACCAATCAATCTAACAGCATTGCAACTGTTATGGGTTTTGTTCATTGTTTCTCCTACCTCACCACTTTTACTGAACATTCTAGTAATAGATAAAACATAGATCTGAAATATCATGGTGCTATCTGGCATTCTTCAGCTGTACATATTCATCTGACTGGGAATATGCCCTAACCAGAGGCTATCAATTTCTTCTGGCACACAAGCAAAGGACATTTTCTGGTGATGTTGTACAAACCTCAAAGAAATTATATACCAGCATAACTTTAAAACAGTATGCATGTATGTATGTGAGAGCAAGAGGGACTGTCTTGCTAAACAGAGCACTCAGTAAAGAGCAGAAATCCTGAATTTGAAACACAGTGAGGTCTTAGAGTAAGAGTCTCGGAAATCTTTGTAAGGTTCCCAGTTCTGCTGCTGGCCCAATGTCTGCTGGAGAAATCTATTCAAGGCCTCAAAGAAGAGCAATATTTCACTTTGGGATGCCTGTTAAGCTTGGACATTTAGTTCCAAGAACTTAGTGCTGTGGACACAATTGTAGTGTTAGAAATTAAGAGAGCTGCAATTCTAAGCAAGTAAACAATGTTAAGGTCAAAACCAAAATAACTGCAGAGTTAAAAAAAAATATTTAGATGACAATTGAATATAGAATTTCCAGACCATGATGCCATATGTTGGCATATAATTCTGTTTTAGTTCTACTTTGGGAATTTATGTATTTTTTGGCACTATATAATTTAATGTCCAAGTTAATTTTGTCATGGAAAGTGAATGGAAAAAGTGCTTTAAAAATGCCATTTACATTTCTTGGAAAAAGGATTTAACATTCAAAAAAGACATACTTTAAATAATTTCTTTGGGGATTTAAAGAAAGATATACATACTGAGGGTCAAGGGGAAAGCTTAGCAGCATGCATAGGCAGAAAACCAAGAGCCTTGCTCAATCAAATGCCTTCAAGAGAGCAACATGTTGGCTTTGCTTCCAGATGTGAAGCTGAATCCATAACCTTATTAGGAGCTAACCACATTTCAAGTACCATTTGCAATGATCACGGATTAAGTTGATTACCTAAAAGATTGCAACAGCTATGGGCTTAAACAGACATTTATTTGTCTATTAACATCATTATAATTAGCTCTTTGTTCACACATTACAAAATAATTCTAAACTAAGCTATGAAAGTCATTTACAAAGCTACTATCTGTGCCTAGTGCTGTGTGACATTCCTGAACAGTGAGTGGGTACAAGAAAGAGCTTATATAATTTCTTCTTTCATTCTTTTGGTATATGCACATTTCCCAAATGGTTTATACTCTTGTATAGAAACACACATGTAATTTGTATACTCTAGACATTGTAGTGTTGATAATGTGGCAACCCTTTTACAATTTATGTAGATCATAGCCTACAACATCACATAATCGTGTACTGCAATAAGCAGGGCTTAAAACTACCACAAATTTTGAATGGTTACATTAAAACAAAATGGTCTTGATTTTAAAATCCTGCATAATATTTAGGCAGCTCCTGGCCGCATTTAGCTCCCTTGTTCTGGCTTATGTCTAAATGTCCCATATACCCAAAAGGAAGCTATAACTCTACTAAGCCATGCCTTGAAGGCTATGAATCCATGACAAAATTTTGCCCTCCATGTATGTAGGAGGAGGAGATGCTGTCAGCAAAATCTCTCAACAATCCCTGATCTCTGGAGGGGGGATTATGTAGGGAACATGACAGCTCATACCCAGAGTTACCCAGCTGTGTTTGCCTCAGCAGCTCTGGTGGGATCATCTTCTGTTACTGCCAAGAGTTCTGATTCCTCAGCAGCTTCTGTGCCAGACCCACCATTTGTCTTGTGGTGTAACCCTGGCTTGAACAGCACAGTCACACTGCCCACCAGCTCCTTGTGACTCAGAAGCCATGACCCTCTGAGCCAGGGTGCATGGCTGGCACAGCAGCACAGCCACCACCCAGAGAGCTGCTGACCTGTGCCTCCTCCTGACTACAACCTGTGTCATTCGCAATCAGTGCCCTTCAGAACTGTCCTCCCTCCCCAACAGCATTAAGTAGTTATAAGACAAATGCACAAGAGAATGATTTTCATTATACAGTCCCATTTTTGGTTTGAAACTTTCTCTTTCCCACCCTGAACTAGAGCTACCATAAATGAAGTCAAACCAAATATCACCTGGAAAAGGAGGATAAACTGAACTCTTACTGAGCTGATACTATGGCATAGGTTGGGGTTTTTTTTTACATAGATTAAAAGTTTTGAGTATGTAAAAAAATACTTCATCACATGATATTTGGGGAAAAAAATTATTCAAAGACAAGTTGGTGGAAGCTGAAATAGCATGTTTAAATTCAGAATGTTTAATTTTAATCCACTCATTCTGTATGTTATTACATTCTTTGTATTCTTGGGGATTCTTTCCCTCCTTTTCCGGGAAAGTCAACCAATCTTCTTTTTATATGCTTGAGCATGAGGCAGTGAGAGGAGCAATGGCATCTCTTTCTGAGATGAACCACAGCCTTTGTTATACTCACCTTGACTCTCACCTGTGAGACATCTCTTCTTCACTGATATTTTTCAAGGAGCATCTTGGCACTATCTCGCTTTAAAGCCTGGCCCGGGTTAGAACAGCCATTATACTTGTAATTTATTTGCATTTATGGCAGTTCATACTTCTTGTCTGTAACAGCTGTAAACAAGAGACTCCCTTCAGCATTGAGATTCTGGGTTTCATGGTAAAACCCTACATCTCTTACCTGGGCCTTGGTATTTTCATTGTAAGGGGGCTAGTTCTCAGTAACATGTAATCCCTGAGTAAGGGGTATATGCTTTTTTTGAAATGCACTATAAAATACAGTGATAACTGCCTTTTATGAACATAAATATGCAGCAAAATGACATACAACACTGTCAACAATGTCAGTGGCTGAAAAAAATGGCTAACTGGTGTCAGCCACAACTAAATGCAGAAATTAGTCTAAATCCAGTCTAGTGATGGAATTCCCTAGAACCTGACCTTCACTACACTTCAGCATCTTTCCAAAAGCATAATTTAGTCAGATAACAACATATTATCCTTTGCACAGTCCTGCTCAGTGTCTTACTCTTACCAGAAAGTGTCTTGCAGCATACATGGGCAGCAGCAGCACCCAAATATATTTCCACTGGCCAGATGCCCCCCAGAAACATTTTTTGTCTTGCATCAGTTAGCTCACAATGGCCAGTGGCTCATCTCAGCTCTTCACAGACTGAAATTATATCTTCCCGTTCTGTAGGATGGACAAAATCAAATACTTTTGGGGGTTTATACAAGCACAACACCTGCAACACATATGTTGAAAGAGAACCGTTAGGTACCCACCTTACAGTTCCCTGCCTGAGCATTGGAAAGGACAGTGAAATTCACTAAATGTATTAAAATATGTTTCATATGTGATGCAGATGCATTTCAAAGTAACACTGTCTTAAAAAATGTGAAGTCTAACCACTGCTACTAATCACATTAATGCATACAGAGATGGCTACAAATTACAGAGTGAAACATTAATACTCAAAGTATCACCTAAGAGTATGTGGTTAGAAAGAACCTCTGTGGTTTGATTCTCTTAATGACTTTGAACTAGAGGGTAAAAAGTTCTGCTTCTTGTAAAATGCTCTGTGAGTTAGTTGATGAGGCTGTGAGCCACTGCTGTGATCACACTGAATTTTGTATTCCCCTTCATGTATCTTTCTTTGGTATTGTGACTAAGGCAAACAGATTCAATGGGATTCACAGAAAGAGCAATGATTTGTACCCAAGATCTGAATATCAACATCAGTTGAGAAGATTCATTAAAGAAAAAATAATTTTAAAAGCTGTCACCCACTATACCTGACAGTGTAAGGCCACTTTTCCTTAGAAACGCAAGCATGAAAAATTTGTGGTAGCAGGGAGACTTGCAGTTCTGAAACACTTGGTAGCTGATGCATGCAAACACGACAGATTACTCAGGTCTCTGTGCAGATTGAATATTGACACCATGTGCCCCTGCTTTGAAGACAGATATGTCCATCAGCAAAGAGCAAGAAGATAGAGCTGTATGGGGTCTGCCAAGGTCTTACTTACCTTTCTGCTGTTTTAATCAGAGGCCAACACTAGTTGCCACTGGAAAAGTACAAGAATGGAAATATGCAATCTTTCTGTTGTAGGGTTTGGGTTTTTTTTTCAGGGGAGTGAGGGGAACTAAGTCCTAGGAATTAAAGAAAAGTAGTATCTGACTAGGTTTAGGCACCTAATTTATACTCCCAGGTCAGAAGGAAGTCTCACCAGATTCTTGGATGCCCTGTTGAACCAGATCTTCTCTGTTCATGGAATACCATGGTGTACTTGAGGACAGCAACATCCCCACTGTGAGATGTTCAGCTGGAGTTTCACTACTATGCCATGGAACCTCTCATTTACATGATGACACCTGGACTTTGGCCTCTGGCATGAGGCCCCAGAGCCACCATGAGCATCAAACACTACAGGACTGCACCAGATTGTGGCTCTTACAGATGAATCCACCAACAGAGACACTGTGCTTCTCAGGATATTCTTTAAAAATTATCAGAATCACAAAAAAATTTCATATGTTACCTGACTAAAATTGTATGACTCCATGAAGAGCATTCAATCTGTTGGGACATATCAGCAGAAAGCTTTCTTCTCTACAGGAGGGTGCAGAGCAATGTTCCTAATGGTGAGCAGGTTTAAGTAACCTCATGCTGCTAACTTCATGTGGTTAGCAGCTTCTGGTCTATTAAAAAGAATAGCAGTAGTAAAGAAAGTAATAAAATAAACATATTCTCATCATGCTATCATTATATTTGAGCAGTATCATCCCCATGTGAAAAAAGTTGATGACAAAAGCATTCATATTTTGGCCAAACAACTAAATGGAAATTATGGACTATGTTTGTGCTACCTGGATGGTGTCCACCCTTTTTTTTTAATTAAAAAAGAATTATAAGTTTATTATTTTTAGTCATTAGTTTAATATCATAAGCCAAGATGTTGTAAGATGTAATGATTGCTATGATAAGCATAATCATTGAGCTTCTGCTGATTACTTTGTCTTAGAAATCACTAGAAAATTCAATATCATATAATTTGCATTTTATTTTTTGATGAAGTATAATGTTTTGCCAAAGCCCACACTTTGCAGAAGTGTCAGTGGATTACTATAATTTTCAACTCAAGGTTCATTTTCTTTGAAAAAGAAATTAAGAGAACAGTCCTTTTCAATTTAAAAAGGAGTGTTTCAACAGAATAACTTTTCAAAATGCTTGCATGATTTCTTTTCTATTCTAACCCAGAATAAAAACAAATTTTGAAACATCAACATTTTATGTACTGGAACTGTTACCCACTGGCCAACTCCAATTTTTTATTGAATCCTTGTGTTCCACATAATGAGAAAGCACTTTGTTCTGTTTGTTCCCAAGTCAGACGTGACAGAAAATCTGACTACTCTTTCAATTATTTATTTCTTTATGGGCATTTTCTGTGGAGTTCATATATGGGAGAAATTTCTCTGTGGATTGGATTACCAAAACACAGTTTTGGGATTTTCAAAAAAATCAAGCAATTACAAAAGCCACTCCCTCCCCTCCCCCCCAAAAAAACCCCAAAAAATCCCAAAAAAAAAAAAAACCCAAACCAACCAAACAAACAAAATCCCCAAACAAACAAATAAAACATGGAAAAGAAAGTAGTTTAACAAAGATAGTGTTAATTACAATTTGCTTCATTTAGTACTCTTTCTATTTGTGCATAAAGATTTTAGCATGGTGAAAATATGGTTATAGAATCCACCTTAAGATTTTGTATTATTTATACAATTAAACTTACATAAAATCATAATGTGTGCAGGTTTCAAAATGTTTCAGTTCTTCTAGAATGTCTAAAAAGTCCCACTTAAAATCAAAATTTGAACATAACTTTTTATAATATGCACATAAAAATATACACATTACCAAACAGCATCTCACCACTTGGGGTTTTGTTTTACATATCTCTAGTTTGTGGACCGTTTAATAAACAAGGATTGGGAAATCCTAATTACGTCTGTATGTCATTTATGAAGTCAGTAGATCTACTTGTATAATGCTCAGCCTAATCATGTGAATTTCATTCTGTCCAAAGTATTACGCTCATTTATATAACCACCCTGTTCATTTCCTGTTTCTGTATTCAGTGTAGAAATAATGAAGCTCTTGAGACTGCTCAGCTTGGACTCTTTCTTGTGATTGCCAATGAATGGATTTGGTTATGTAGATTTTCCTCATGCATATTTGCAGACAATTATAGCTCAGCGCTGTACTCATTTCATGGAGATAGTTTCTTGTAGATAAATAACACATTTAGTTATCTGTAACATCATTTTTATCATCCCATTTGAGTAAGAACAATAGCAGCAAGAAAATTTAAATTTCTTTTGGTTTTTTAACTTTATTTAGGTATTAGGATAACCATGACTTTTGTAAAATCAAGGATTATAAACAGTGGGGACTTTAGATCAACAGGAACTAAACAGAAATAAAATACATCTTGTGAGCATTAGGTACCAGGATCAGACAAAAAGATAATTTCACAGTGCAATTATTAACAGTGTCATGAACTAAAACAATGAAGATGACATTTAACTGAAAAGATCTGGGTTTAAAAAGTTTTTAAAATTCACTAGAATATATTCCATTGAGATATTAACCAAAAGCTCTCTGAAGTGAAACTACATTATTCTAATGCATTGTTTAGTTTATGAGAAAATATATAACCTTAGCTAACTGTTAAAAAAAAACTGAATTCAATGAAATGCTCACTTTCATTTTATATTCAATTTGTTTCATTGTCCGTGTGCTGTTTAACATGTTTACAGGTAAAAAAGAAAGCATGTACTTTAGTGAATAATGGTCAAAATTGAAATTGCAAGTGTTTTTCAGGATGCAGAATTTCTGTAGGTGGAATAATGTAGCTGCACTAAAATGCCAATCTTTTTTTTCATGTTTGGTTGGACAATTCTTTCCCCTGTTTCCAAAATGAATTAGCATACTTTATGAAATCATATTTTCATAACATTCATTATCCAGGAAACAGAAGGGCTGGATTTATTTGAATAAAGACAAGTCTCTCATTTCCCTAATTACTATCTAATGTTGTCCTCCCTCCATCATTAAAAATTCATTTCTGAAATCATAATTAAATGACTAACAAATACAATAGTTTCTACTTAGTAAAGGAAATAACTAGATAATTTCCTACCTTTTATGCCATTGTGCTCTTTAAACATCATATGATCTTATGCTTCTCCATGCTGGAATCGAAGCCTTCTTCACAGCTATACATGTGAACAAAAGGAAGAACTCTACAGAACTTTTTTGTGTGTGATGTTTCATTGGCTTAACTTACAGGCAAAAATTGTTCAAAAAGCTTTTCATAACGATTTTTGCCTGAAAAAGAAGGAACACAAAGGAGTTGGGGAAGGCCATAAGGGCCTTCTGCAACTGAACACAAAATATTTGACACAAAACTACCAACAAGATGAATTGTTACTGAAAAAATAATATTTTCTGATAAATTGGTTACCAACAGGGAGTGTTACTATACATTTTCTTCTTCTTTATATGAATTTTTATGGAAATTCTTACACGCAAGGAAGGTCATGATGTGTAAGCACTATTCAGGTATTGGTCAACAGCAGCTGCAGAAAGCATCTGTTCTAATGACAGAAGGGAAATGCAATGATGTGCATAATCTGAAATGCTTCTTCTCATTAGTGTTAGAAGGTGAAGAGTTGAAGAGATGAGTGCTAATAGTAGGCACTTTTATTTCCTTTCTGTGGTTTGCAGAACAAGAAATGCTGAGATCAGTACTGGGAATCAGGTTTTGAACTCTTGTTCAAGTCATATTAAAGAAATTAAAGACTGAGAATGGATGAAAGTTTTTAAGATGTATTAAACTATCTTCCTTAAAATAGGGAATAATAGGGGTTATTTTAGGGAACTATCTTTAATGTTGGCATTAAACATTTTGAACCTTCAGGAAGAGACTATGGACATTCAGTTTCTGTAGAAAGTAATCCCAGTGCTCTACTGATAACTCAGGTCTTAGTTGTTCTTCTTTAGAAAGTAACTGATCTTTACTATTTTAAGATATGTACACATGCACATGAGTACATTAGAAGTTTTCTTCCTGTGAACTGACACTGAGCTAACAAAAAAGTATAAAAATATATTCAGCATATAAAGAGAAAAAAAATAGTGATAATATCATTCAAGAAGGAAAAGAATTTATATCTCATATCTTATGGACCACTTTACAGAAAGGAAACATCTGAAAGAGGTACCACATATCCCACTCTCCTATCCCCATGCAGACAGCATGGGACGTCTGGTGGGGCAGGGTCTAGCCTGTCATGCCACAGCCATATTTATTAAGCTCTCTTTCTCCAGGAAAGCAGCAAAAGCTGGAAAGACGCAGCAGCCCCTCTTGGGTTAAAGCCACTCCCTGGGGATGTGCCTGGAAAGAAGAACCAGTTCGCTGGGACCTGGTACATCATCAGACTGTGGTGCTGAGCAGTACAGAGACCATGTAGCTGAGGCTATTGGGATAGTTGAAGTCTTTTCCCTTCATGACCATCCTGGTGAGTGGGCCCAGCAGGAGACTAAAAGGATTCCTAATGCAACTGAATAGTTCCAAGATTTCATTTTCCCACACTACTGGCATAGGTGAAAAATGGAGTGGATAAGCTGACCAATATTTAAAAATTACAAATCTATGAAAGTATGCACATGATAAGGCACTATGGTTTGTTCACCAGAGCCTTCTGGAATGACTGACAGTAGGTCCTTTACACATTATTTATGAAGAAATTAACTACTACAACAATAAAAGAGACCAAAAGAAAGTAATCTGCTTAAAAATAAAACGCAAAATAATGTCACTGATGTTAAGGAATGCTCAGAATGGTCCTCTGCTTCTTGCAAAAAGAGCTGGTATTTCTGAAAAGCCTGAAATCTACCACCAACAAACTCCTGAGCTAAGTCTGAAGGAATAAAGACCTGATCAGAAAAGGTGATTTGGGAGAATCAAAGTAATCAATCAAATATATTCCTTTAGCTTACAAACAGAGAATGAACAGTTAATGAAGGGAGTGAGAGGTTATTTAGGTTTATGTCTTACATGTGAAATGCTTGGAAAAGATTTGTCAAGCTACTTCCGACCTGTGCTGGTAAATCTTCCCTGAGTGGTACAGAATTCCAGTTTATGTACATCTGCAACAAAGTAAATCTGTGCAGTTCTGTGCCCAACCAAATAAATTCAGGGAATATTCAGAGGTGATTATCCACCCTTTAAAAAACAGGCACAGAAACACAAGATAGTACCTATACTATTTGAAATCAAATGTGGCTTCCATGGAGACAGGTCAGGTTTCTATACACTTCTAACATAGATGCATCCAGAGGGAGTAAAAGTAAGTGGGTTTTGTTTGCAAACATCTCTCAGATTGGAGAGGCAGAAACGCTTAGTACTCAACTGAACAAAACATGCTTCTACCCCACAATTCACTTGTCCTATTTCAGATTGCTTATTTTAGGATTAATTGGTTTTTTTCCCAAATTAAAGTGCCTGGTTTCCTGCCCAGCACAATCTAAACAGATTTAGAGGTACACAGCTTTGCTGGAAATTACCAACATATGGAAAATAACCCTTCTTTCTCGATCTTTTCAGAATTTATTGAGATCTAATAAAGGTTTCTAAAGAAGGTAAGAGGCATGGGTCTCAAAGAGACATGCTATGACAAGAAAAATTTTCAAAGATTGTTCTGACCATGGAAGAGAAAGGGCTTACTTTATTTCAGTTATCAGTGTCTCAGCAAAGGTAGAGCCTTTTGGTCTTAGCCGAAAGAAATCCCTCATTATAGAAAGGGAAACAGAGTGTGCCAAAAAAGCTGTGCCAGAAAGCAGATCCAGGTTACTGGAAGATGCTGTTATAGGACCTCATGAAAAAAAAAATATTGAGGTTGTCTTATTGCCTCACACCCAAACTTGTGCAAGTCTTTCATTGCTCTGTATTTTTGCCTAGTTTCTGGCTCCCTTTTCATGACTCATTTGGACAGCAGCACATAGCACTCTGGTGTATTAGCAGGGCCTCCTGGGTCAGGCCATGCAGACACAGCTGTGTGGTGGCCAGCCCATGGCAAGCAGAGCCATATTGTAGCTTCCATGGAGCCTTTGGACACACAGCTGTGGTCTCTGCTGGCCAAAAGAGTCATGGCACCACACAGCTTTCCTGAAGGCTTTTTTTGGCCTGTTTTGAGAAATCTGCTGTGATTTTCAGAGTTGCAATGCAGTATAAAACCAAGTCAATTTCATACAGTTTCAGGTTTCACTGCTAACCTTCTAGGCAACTCCCTGAGTAAGATGCAGGCAAGCATTTCATGACCTTAATTTCTCATATGGCTGTGTAGCATCGCGGTTTGGGGTTTAGGTTAGGGGTTCTGATCTGTTAGCTAGCCGTGATCCGTGTACCCCCGCGCACCCCCTGTGTCTGTTCTCCTACCCCGTGGCTGTTCACTCCGGGTCCCTGACTATTGGAGCTTCCACCGTCACTCCTGCGACCACTCCCCATCCTGCCCGGAGGGTTCGGTGCCTGTCAATCCGATCTCCCAACCCCGTCAGCCCCAGAGCCCAGGGTCCGCCCTGGCCGCGTCCCCATTGGGCGCTGTGGTCCATGTCATCGCCACGGCGCTGGCCCCCATTGGGAGGGAGGGTCCCTGCTCTCCTCGCCCCCTCCTTGATATAATCCTGTGCCTCAGAGTGCTCACGACCATTTTCCTCACACGCCAGCTGGGAGCACGTCGCAGTGCCTCAGCGCAGCTCCCTGCGGCAATAAAGGACTTTCAGCCTTCCATGCATGGGGAATACGGACATTCCTTCACTCTTTACTGGTGTCTCTCACTCATAGTGGTGAGACTCCGCTGCCACCCCTGCCCGAACATTGGCACGGAGCGGAGTCCGGAAACAAGCAGCGATCCTGGGTCCCGGAGAGAAGCGATACCGCTCTAGGTGCCGGAGCTGCCGGGGACTAGGAAAACACCAGCGAGGCGCCACGAGTGGACCCCAACAGTGGGGCCACGGCTGGCAGAGCCACTGAAGCAGGCGGAGAATCACCATGAAGCACCGGGAGCCGTGCAGAGAGCCGCCGCTGGCGACGAAATCACTGTCCACGCCGGGACAGTGATTCGTGCTGGATTAAAAATGGGAGTGAAGCCTCCCCAGAGTAAGTCAGTGAACTCTCCACCACCCACAGGGAAGCACAAGGTGCTTTCCCCATGTGGGAAGGGAAGTGAAACTCTTCACGGCCACGACGAGCTGAAGAAGAGAAACTTTCCGAGACCGAGGACCTTGGTGGCATCTTTTATTTGCAAAGATTCCAGTTTGGTGAGTATTTAGCGACGGGGGGTATCCGGCTAATACTCCACGGGGGTGGGCTGTGCCATGTTTCTGAGGGTACAGATCACGAAGCGCACGGTGTATGCGGCGAGCCGCTGGGGTCTTTCATGGTTTTTTTCTTTTTTTTCTGCTTTTTCTGCACCAACGGTGAGGTCGGGTGGGTAGAAGTAGCATGGGGACCGTACTAACTACCCAACAGAAGGAACTATATTCCCTAGTTAAGGATATCCTCTCGGTGAAGGGCCCCCAGTCTAAAAGTTCTGTTAAACAGTTTGTACGATGGCTGTGCTTTTCCTTCCCATGCGTAACTGCAGAGGAGGCTCGCAAAAACGAGTTCTGGGAGCGAGTGGGAGCAAAATTGGTGGAGGGAATTGAATGTAGGGATCCCTCCGTTAAAGCTTGCTTTGCCACCCTCCATTTGCTGATATAAGAGGTTGTAAAAGCGGGGTCCGCGTGAGAAGTGAGCAGGGAAAGAAAAGAGCCATCGGGCAAAACTGTTGTTTCCCCTGAACCCATTTCCCCATCCCCCTCTCCTATCCCTCTTTCCCCTAACCCGGGTAGGCAGGGGGGAGTACTCCACCACTCTAAGGCGCAGGGCAGCTCCACAGACATGGACTGTGTTCCTGGCTCCCCCAAGCCGTTCCGGCACCCCGCTTTAGCAGTATTAGCTACTCCATTGAGGAACCGACCCCAAACCCCTTTTCCAATCCCTTTTTTCCGGTTAGAAATCCTAGTTCTGGCACTACCCCGCGCTGCTCTGCTTCCCTGAATCCCTTCCTTTGTCCCCCTGAGGAAACCGCAGCCACGTGGTCGGGGCCTTTGTCTTCCCAAAATGGAAGACAGCCATGCAGCATGTGGAAGGGCTTCTTCTTCCCATAATCCCTTTCTCTCTTTTGTTCCCTGTATCCCCACCTTTGACCCAACCCACACCTGCCTCCCTGTGGGTGTGGGCACCACCCCCTTGGGAGATCAGGTCACTTCCTCACCCATTTTTCCCCCTCGGGTGGGTGTTCCCTCCAGTCCTTTACATGTTCTACCAGTTGCATCATCAACCCCGCCCTCTCCCTCCAGGGAGACCTCTGCCATCTCTGCCCCACTGCCTCAGGAAGGAGGCGACACCTATCCTGCTCGCCGAACCCTGTCCCCGTCTTGCCATGGACCCTGGAAATCCAGGCAGGGGGGAAGAGGAGGGAGGGGGGAGCAAGAGCCCCCCGTTTCTGTATTCCCATGGTTCCCTTCCCAGAGAGCCGGGAGGGAGGGAGGCAGTGGGAAGTGGGGGCAGGAGCTGGTTTCTGAGCATTTTGCAGATTCCAAGGATCGGGTCAAAAGGACAATTGAGAGACATGTAGAGGGATCAGAGGTCCAGGACAAGTTCGTCCCAGAAACAACATCCATGAATGCTGACACACAGCTTGAGATCCCTGAAAAGCCCAGAAACCACGTGGTCACTGTGAATGCTGTGCCTCCAAAGAATGCTGTCCCGAGGCAAGCTCCATTGAAATTCCAATGCTTCCACTGTGATCAGAAGGGACATTTTGTAATCCAGTGTCCATTTTTGGGGAGGGCACCCCCAGGGACAGCAGCAGGCAGGAGGGGGGAGAGGGGAGGGAGACCCCACTTTCCCAAAAAACTGAAACAGGAATGTGCATCTGCCTCGTGTGAGGACAGAAATAAGGCAGGTCACAGCACCGCAAGGAGGGCTGTGATTTATCAAGTTGTGCAGGTGGTGAGTTACACCATCAAAGTGCCTGTGGGAGCAGCAGATGACCCCACCAATCGGGGAGTGGCATCAAACCACAGGCAATGCAAAGAGAGGAGGAAAAATGCTGCACCCCTCTAAAAGGAAAAATTTCTTCCCCCAAAGCGGTGATCCCGGGTCCCAGAGAGAGGTGGTACCACTCTAGGTGCCGGAGCTGCCCAGGGACCGGGAAAACACCAGCGAGGCACCGCGTGGTTGCCTCATTATTCTACCTCCTGAAGTCAGCTCTTGGTTTCTTAATATATTTTCCTTTCATCTTCGGCTCATGGCTGTCATATTGGTTAGAAGATATTCCTGCTATTTACATTGGGAGTAGTAGCCTTCCCTTTCTCAAGACAACCGGGAAATTTTGGGCAATGGTTAGAATTATCACAGGAATGTACCATGTGTAGTATGTTCCTGGACATATACAAAAAGAGGTAAATCTCTTTCAACCTTCTTATTTATAGACCCCATTATAAAAAATGCCAGGAGTCTGCTTATATTTGGGTGGCTACATGTGCTTCCTAGCGTATATATTCAGCACAGCTACAGCCACACCAGATTTCCTCTGGCCCTGTGCCTTCCATTTTGCTCCTTCCACCTGAGGCATGTGGAACCACAGAACAAGCTGCAGCATGACACCAGCTTCTTTCCAGTGCCCTAGTCACAGAGGGCTGGTCAGAAGATATGGGTGGCCTTCTTGTTTATGTACTATTCCCATGGTGGGACCACTCATATCACCTAATGCCCCACTTTTCCTACCAAAAGGCCTTACCTTTTTGGTGACTCAGTGTAATGACAGCACTTAAGAGCCATAGCCTCCCACACACCAGACACTGCACTGAGTAGAAAGAAATTATGACCACCCATCCAGAAAGATTTACAGTGATATTAGGTCTGGCTTGATGGCTTGTCTCAGAAAGAAATTAAAATTACAATGGCCAGTTGTCTCTTCAGTTAACAGATCACGAGCCTGAAATGTGAATTGTATCCAGTTATTTAGCAGGCTTTAATTGTCCTCTTTGATAAGAAGAGTACCATCAGAAACATTAAAGTAAACGATGGTAGATTACCAGATCAGTTACTGGTATTCTTATTTCAGTAGTTCTAACTGAAGAGGAGAAGGGTCTTGAAATTCTTCCTCCTACTTATCCCCAAGTGATTGATCATAGTCTGATCATACCAGATCTTTAGTCCCACGAAAGCAGACTGATATTTCTGTACTTCATAATGGTAGATGTGGCATTGCAGAAAAGTAGCTAAGAAATCTTATTGTGAGGTTGAGCAATGATGTTACTGTACAGAAGTAAATGTGTCATTTGGCAAGAGGGACCACATGCTTGTATACTAATTGTCCACAGCCATTACTGCAGTGATTTTTCTACTTTGAAAAGCCTGCAGTGGTTTCAGTTTCGATTAAGTTCAACTCTATAACCAGCTGTGATTAAGGTATCTAAAGAAGGTCTTTGGCACCAAATATCTCAGTTTGCACTTCAAATTCTTTTTTACTTCTTTCAAATGAGAGAAAATTTTATTTCATGCATTATAGGGGTTATTAGCAATTAAACTAAACAGGCAACAAAGAGATTTCAGCAATGAAATGTCTGAAAAATGTATGTACCTCAAATATATCAAACCGATTACATGAGTGGAATGGGAAATTGTCATTCTCTAGAAATAAGTGGAAAGAGTTTTTCTCAAGGAAAAAAAAACAACTAGAAATCCTTGAGAAAGGCCTGAGAGATAACAGTAAGTATACACTAGGGAGATTTTTCAGACACAGTATTTATTCTGAAAAGGGATGAGAAGATTCAGAGATGGTATACCAATGCTGAAGTATAAGATGAACAGACCAGGTCATAAATTTTCCTCCAAAGTGCTGAAACACGGAATGCTTTCTGGGATAAAAGACTTCTGCTACAGAAAAAAGTAACATGCAATTTGAAGAATAAGGATGACCAGTGTTTTATTCATCTATAAAACTTCCTAAGTCAGAATAAAATTGTTTAATATAATATTTTTTTTTTAACACTAAGTAAGTGTAGATGAGATTTTGAAGTATAATGCACTGCAAAGTCCATGACCTAAAACATTAGACAAGAAGCATTTTCTATCTTACAAAAAGAACATATTTTGTGAAGCTCTCAGAGTGTATTCTTGGGTTTCTCTCTCTGTGGAAGTGCCACACATTTTGCAGCATGCGTTTCAAAGTGAGAATTCTGCAAAGTTACAAATTTCGTTCAATTTAAACATGGATTTTTTTCCCCCCCGAGTTTGGTCTAGGAAGCAAATTGAAGAGATCTGCTTCTTAGCAAACAGAGTTTAATGAAAAATCCAAGCACACTCAATTCTTGAATATGAGGTCATTTTTACCTAACTGGGATGTGTAATATATATATTTAGGGTGTTTTGTGTACCAGTGAAAGATGAAAAGCTGCATTAGTTTTTCTGACTTGGCTGAACTGAGGGAAACCAGAGACTTAAAGGGACTCTGAAATGATGTTGGAAAAAGGGAGAGAGAAAAAATAATCTAATGAAAATCTACATCTAACAGCATGTATTTTAGTAAGCTTGGCCAGCATTCTTGACATAGTAATACAATTATGTGGAACAAATTTCTTGTTACCATAAAAAACTCAGGATGAGTATTCCTACTTTTAGTTTCATCTCATGATGGAAAATACCTGGATTTATTTTTATTTAAATTTTGAGATATGAAAATTATCTGCATGCCTTCAGGTGTATTTATATTTCTATGGACTTTTTGATTTTGCTTCCAATTTTTCAACATTTTAAGTACCAGTCATTTCTAATATTGGCAAGATTAACTATACCACAAGTAAAAGAAACTATGAAAAATCAACAGAGAAAGCAAACCTTATGCAAACCCCAAATTAAAGTATGGATTAAATATCAACAAACCCCAAATTCCTCCTGCATATATGTTGTAGCTCCTTAACCCCAGCCATTGTGGCGAGAAAGAAAGAAAGACATGAAGGAAAAATGTGGTTTGCTTTCCAGAGTGAGGATGCATAATCTTTCATTTGGTAGATGTAAGGAAAAAGCACCACCAGATGTGTGCTAGAAGGAATCCTTTTTAAGACAAGCAATTCTCCTAAACAGTGTTCATGTTTGGATTGGGTAGTGTGTATCCAGGTGTGGGTGATAGGAAATCATGAGCTTTCAATTCTAACACTAACTTCCCAGAATCTAAATGATGAATTATATTTATTATATGCACAATGAATTAATGTGCTGGAAGAAGTCACTCTCACCTGTGATTGTTTCTCTCACCAGGCAGTAGCTGGGTAACAACAGGCCAGCAACAAGCAGGAAAAATCCCAGGTTTACATAACAAGTCACTTTGATTTCTTTTGTGTTTCATCTGCAACAGATTTGTTATGGAATTACTCAGCTGCTGTCTTCACTAGTACACTCTGCCACTGCATATCTGTCTTACAATGTGAAAGTGCCTTTAAACACGTGTGACAGTGGCAGTTTTGCTCATCACTCTGGAAATTATAAATTTTGTGTTGGGAGCATGAGGTTCACATTTCCCAGTGACTTTGGTGCTGTGGTTTTCTGGCATGGTGCTGGTCCCAGTGATGGTGCAGGGTCCTGAGGAGCAGGAGCAGCAGCATGGAGCCTTCATGTTCTCAGGACACTGCAGGTGCCATGCTGGCACCAGGGACCAGGGAAGATCTGTGCCCACAGCACTCCAAAAGCAAGCCCAGGGAAGAAGACTGTTCCAGGGATTTGCTTGAGGATTACAAGGCACATCTAAGGTCCTGCTCAACCCATTTCCACACAGAGAAACATTGTAGGGAGATCAGGAATATCTTGATACCAACTCATTTGTGTTTTTACATGTCACCAGTTGTAGCTGTGACTTAACTGCTGTCATACATTAATCAAGCTCAAATGAGCTTTGTCAGATAAGTGCTGTTTAATGCAAAAGTGGCTTGGGTTTTGTGTTTTTTTTCAGTTTATAAATAAAATCGTATGCAATAAAAGGAAATTATTTGTATAAAGACCCTGCAGCCCAGATCAAAGCCATCACTATAACCTGGTTATAAGGTATTTTATAGTTCAGGTCACATCAGGCTCCTATGCCAGATGTTCTGTTTTCTTTCTAATGGTCGATCCAGAAGTAAACCCTCGTAGTGGAAGAACGCTTTGGCTCAGTTTTGGCTCTGCATAGGAAAACAGCCATCAGCAGTCGGATTTCACTGGCACTCATCAGGAAGCTGCTGCTTGCCAGTTGAGTTGGGTTACTATGTATGTGGATGCTCCCTGCCCCAGGCTGAGGCGAAGTAATTCGAATTAACTCAGCCTTAGTGAAAGAATACCAAGCTCATATATATTCCTATGAATTGCCACAGACAAGTAGCACACATGTGGACATTGCCCTGACACAGTTGATGTGCAAGAATGTGTTTGAGTCCTTCCTCTTTAGAATCAAATTGCTATTATAATGAGTTTTTAATGATGTTTAATTTTTCCTATAAAGGAAAGTGCTTTACTAGATCAATCTGATCCTGTTCCTCTTACTGCCCATTATCAAACCATCAGGAGTTTTATAGGAATAGCATCAGGGGCCTAAATGTCATTTAACTTGATTGTTATTTAACTTGACAGCCATTTAACTTGACTGTAAGATAAGCACTTAACCATTTTCATCAAGGTCAGTTACAGCTCAGTATTTTGTTCTCAGGACCATAAAGAGTGAGCTCTCAATTTCTGAGGGGCTGATAAGCTATTGTTTTGTTCACAGCATCTGGGATTAGTAACATGAGGCAAAAATGGTTTTTATTTAAAAAGGATACTCTAATTCAGCATGGGTGGGAAAGGTCAAATGATCATACAACACAAATATGAACAGTTTTTCAACTGCATGGTTTCTTGTGAGCAAACTGGAAACAAACTTTTTTTCAGACCAAATGCCCTTGGGAATACATTAATACTTGAAACAGCTCTAGCGCTGGATCTAACTTTGTGAAATGGAGTCACTGATAAAAATGGGGAATATCAAACATCTGCATTTCATTATAATTAGCACTAAAAAAAAGGAATTTTATTTAATCTCTCAAAGCATCTCATCGTTGTGAATAAAGGGGGTTAGGAGTTCACCAGAGTTTTGCACACAGCTCTTTATACGGGCAATTGAACAAGAAATGTAAGACAAAGCTGGCAATCTACATAACAATACATGATCAAAAAGAAATCCCTGCCCACGTAGTTAAAAATAAATTAATATTTCTATCAAATACAGTCATTACAAAAAGTTAATGATCAACCAATCTTTAGACTGTAGAGCTCCTCACTTTCCATTTTCTCATTGATTTAAGGGTTGCTGGAAAACTGAGTTTCCCTCTCAGGTCACTGCCCCGTGCGTACAGAGAGACTCAACATCAGTTTGCAAATACTTGTGACTCATTCTGATTAATGGGAAGAAGATTGTAAATCAAAATAACACATGCATCACTAAGATGGCATGGTTGTATATAGAAATAGAAGCTCACAGAAAGAGCTTCGCCATCAATTCATTCTTCTGTAATGTCCAGGAAGTCCTAACTTTTTAATGCTTTTTACATATAGTGAGGAAATTAGGAAAGAGGCGAGACAGAGTGGGAGGAAGAATGCATGCTGAGCTCCATACAAACCAAGGAACAGAATAAAATTTTGGAAAATGTATGTCATTCTTCTTTGAAGAGTGTCATCTTTAACATCTTCCTCTCAACTTCTGGAACTTCTGACACTTCACAGTTATTTGATGATTACTGGAACATTTACTTGTAGGCTCTTAAATGGCCTTGCCTTTTCCATTTTATCTTCTTCATCTTCAGTAATTTCATGCATCATGTGGGCTCTGTTACAAGCCAAAGAATGAGCATGGCTTTGTCCCAAACCCATCACTGAAATTCCTGAGTCCCGACACTGCCTTCTCTCCAGAGACAAAGATCTCACTTTCTAAAAGAGGAGTGTCTGTCTCCTGAATGAAGCATCATTTTTGCATTGGCTCCAAATGTGCTAACATTTTCTGGTTCAAAAGCAAGCACGATTTCCCTTTAACAGTACTGTGCAAAAAGCAGGACCATCCAAACTCAATAGAGAAAACATGGGCTCCCAAAGAATGTGGACTAGTTCCTAAGTTTCTGGTAATATTTTTTCACACAGGACATCTGCTTCTATTTGTGCATTTCCTCAGCTATTAAAGATAAAATTTGAATAGAGAGATTTTCGTGTTAAATCATAAGCATAGATGTGCTGAAACTGCCACAGCTCTTTTAATGGTAATGCTTCAGAAAGTGAAGTTGGGAGCAACTGGAATGGATCAGCTTCCCATTGTGAGTATAATGTTGAGGTTTTGAACTTCCAATCTATCAGAAGACAGTGCCAGTTGCTGAAATTTACTGGCAAGTTTCTTAGCAGAGCTTCTAATTTTGTCACAGTAATTATTTTCAAGGTGTTTTCCAAATGTGCCATTTTGGGAATCTGTGTCTATGAAGACATTTATGGGAAGATCTTTCACAAATTCTACACACAAACAGTAAAAACTATAAAATGTGCTAAATTGTACTATCTCTCCCCCTTATTACAAGAAAGAGCAAGTTGATTCCCAAATTACTGCACCATACGGTCCACCTTTCCAGACCTTCTCTTGCTCATAGCTAGACCCTAAAAAGTTACATAAGATGATGGCTTTTGAAGTCATGTGCCCCAGTTTGTCATTTTAATAGAATATACCAGTTCAAAGTTTCTAGAGATATAAGGGATTTTCCTCAGCCTTCAAATGTTCTCTGAAAATCTGATTTTCTTAAGTATTTAAAGTAAACACCTCAGAGACAAGTTTTGAAAAATGTGACTTATAACCCATGAACATTTATTGCTTGGTCTTAGAATCTACAAATTAGCATAAGGCTTTAAGATGAGTCAATGGGAACCTAACTTTCTAGCATGGAAGGAGAGTTCAACAAATCTGACTTCCTGCTTGTGGATGAGAGGCTGAACATGACCTGGGAATATGCACCCACTGTCCAGGGAGCCAGCTGCATCCTGAGCTGCATCCAAAGGAGCGTAGGCAGCAGGATTCTGCCCCTCTTCTCTGCCCACATGAGACCCTACTTGCATTACTGCATCCAGCTCTGCAGTCCTCAGCACAAGACATGGAGCAAGGGCAGAGGAAGGCCAAGAAGATGAGAAGGCTGGAGCACTTGTACAAGGACAGGCTGAGAAAGGGTTGTTCATCCTGTAGAAGAGAAGGCGCCAGGGTGACCTTAGAGCAGCCTTCCATTACCTAAAAGCTACATAAAGACTCACAGAAAAGAGGGGCTTTTTATAGAGGCACGTAGTAATAGGACAAGGAGGGGTGGCTTTAAACTGAAAGAGGGTGGATTTAGGTTGGATAATAAGAGGAAGTTCTTTGCTGAAGAGGGTGATGAGGCAGTGGAGCAGATTGCCTAGATAGGCTGTGGATGTCTCATCCCTGGAAGTATCCAGTGCCAGGCTGGATGGGCATTGAGAACCCTCACTAGTAGAAGGTGTCCCTGCCTGTGGTGGGGGAATGGGAACTAGATGATTTTTAAAGTTCCTTCCAACCCAAACCACTCTATATTCTGTGAAAAGCCTTACTCAAGGTCATGCGAGCATGACTGAACTGCCATTTGAAAATTTTCAGATTCCAGAAATCAGAATTACTTTAATCTTTTTAAAACATTCAAAGCTTCTTAAGACTAAAGCATAAGAAACTGAATTCCCAGACCACAACTACAAGGCTGTTGAAACGCTTATTTGTTGGTTCTGGGACCATCCAGCTAAAGACAAGAGAACTTGTCGGTGCATAGTAGCACAACATCCACGCCAACATTTCCAAAACACAGCAAGAAATATGTCCAGTTCAGATGTCTAAATAAACAGAAAGACTGTCTGCTTTCCACTGGAGTTCCACAGGACTCTGAACACCTTCCCAAAAAATTATTCCATTTTCACTAATAAATGTCAATGTAATTGTAAAGAAAAGTAATATGGTGAAAAAAAACCAATTTTCATGTTTCCAATCACATTTTTTGCTTCATTTTCCAAAAATGAAATCTCCTTATTATGAAACACCACAAAACAGCAAGTGGTAAACCAGCAAATAGTGATTGCCCTCAAAAACGATCCCAGTTCAATGAAGAACATAATTCACATCTTAACCGCTCACTTATCTCCTCTGAATAAACAGAAAAAAACTGTGGGGAAGAAGACTGCCAAGATGATTCTTATACTTAATATGCCTTTTAATAAGTAAGACTTACTAGAGTTTTCTCCTGTATTTCAAGCAGTGCATGAACTGGTGACCGTGCTATTTTGTCAGACACAGTACTGGAAGGTTTAGGAAGAAAGAGATGAAGTAGAAATCCAGGAGATGTGAACACATGTTAATGTGCCCCTGATTGAGAAAACAGTCTGCATCTCTTGAACAAAAGGCAAAATTCACAGTCTGTATTAGAGCTTGTGGTGTAGCACATACTAAATATAGTCAAGCTATGTAAAGTGGAGCAATGAGGTTCTTTGGCACTTTTTCGGGAGCTGCACAGAAGGAAGGCCAGCTACCTTCAATTCAGATCAATATGAGTCATTTATCACTGGAAATACACCACTTAATACAAACAAGATCTTGCATAAACCTGGAAGGACTGAGACTGTTACTGAAAGAATGTCGTCTGTGAGGGGCTCCTGAAAAGACTTCTCAAGTACTGACTCATTTTCAAGGCTGAATCTCTTCTCAAGAGGCAAGGGTATAAACTCTTACCTGCAAGTGTGGGGAAGTACAGAGGTCTGGTGTTGGTTTGCCAGTGAAATAGCACACCTGCAGGCAAAGCCTAAACCAATAAGTAAGCTGAGCTTCAATTATGTCAGTGACTCCGTAACAAGCAGATTTTTTGCACTCTGAATACATTACCGAGGAATCCACCTCACCCTCTTCCTTCTCACAAGTCAACCCAGCATCATCTTGCTGTCTTGCTGCTGAATACCACCAGTCAATATACCATAACTGGACTCTCACTTCTGTCCTGCACACAGCTCTGGAACAGCATCAACCTTTCTGCCAAATGAATCCTGACTTTGGGGCTCCTCCATAGCATCTTGAAGCTGGATGAAATAATCAGGGTGTCACTGGATCTGTACAAAGGGAATATTCCAGGAAAATAATATCATCCTAAATTTTAAGAAATAGAAAAGAGAAAGACAAAGGAATAAAAGAAAAATGGAAGGGGAAAAGAGTGGGAAAAAAAGAAAACAAACAAAAAACCCCTGCCCCAAGAGAAAAACCAGGGGAAAAAAAAAGAAGAAAAGGAAAAAAGGAAAAGGAAAAGGAAAAGGAAAAGGAAAAGGAAAAGGAAAAGGAAAAGGAAAAGGAAAAGGAAAAGGAAAAAGGAAAAGGAAAAGGAAAAGGAAAAGGAAAAGGAAAAGGAAAAGGAAAAAGGAAAAGGAAAAGGAAAAGGAAAAGGAAAAGGAAAAGGAAAAGGAAAAGGAAAAGGAAAAGGAAAAGGAAAAGGAAAAGGAAAAAGGAAAAAGAAAGAAAAAAAAGAAAAAAGAAAAAGAAAAAAAGAAAAAGAAAAAAAGAAAAAGAAAAAAGAAAAAGAAAAAGAAAAAGAAAAAGAAAAAGAAAAAGAAAAAGAAAAAGAAAAAGAAAAAGAAAAAGAAAAAGAAAGAAAAAGAAAAAAAAGAAAAAGAAAAAGAAAAAGAAAAAGAAAAAGAAAAAGAAAAAGAAAAAGAAAAAGAAAAAGAAAAAGAAAAAGAAAAAGAAAAAGAAAAAGAAAAAGAAAAAGAAAAGAAAAAGAAAAAGAAAAAGAAAAAGAAAAGCAGAAAAATTGCTCATCATTCTTTAAATAAACAAGAACAATTATGTAAAATTATTTACATTCTATATTTTTTCTTAGACCAAGGAATGGAATAGCTGATCTCATTCTTTGGTCAATATTGTTTTTCTTCTGAGTCTGCTGGAGACAAAATTACCAGCCACAGTGTGGGGCTTTTATCCCCCTGCAAGTAACACAAGTCAGACAAGGCATGGATGGCCAGTGCAGGAGGGGCAATAGTCCTGAATTTGCCTTCAGTTGTACTTATTTTTGGTAAGCGAGTGAAACAGATAAGCTAGGCTTCCTAAAAGGGAACTGATGGGAGAAGAAATGTAAGGAGCAGGAGTTTTAATGATGTGGGCTTTGCTTATGGCCATAATCAATGGAATGGAGTGAAGATACAGAACCAGTCCCAGCATCCCAACAAAACTGGTTCATAAGGTCATGCCTGCACAAGTGGAGATGCCTCAGACTGTTCCTCTTCTGTGGTGGCTGAATTAGAGCATTAGAGTGGGATGTTGTTTCTCCTGTTTACAGCATCACTATTTTGAGTCCCTCCTTGTTTATGTGGAATGCCTACCTGTGTTTATGAACTACATGTTGCAAAGATAAGGAAATGTGCGGTGCTGGCCAGTCCTGTTTTCCATTACTCTTTTGCTTTTGTTTCCTGCTTCTCTTTTATGTCATCTTGTCATCTTGTGGGTTTTTGTTTGTTTGTTTGTTTTGTTTTGTTTTGTTTTTGGTTTTTTGTGTATTTCCTTCCTTCTATAGCAATGAACAGAGTTTGCTCTTTGGCATATGCTAGTCAGGCCCCTTTCTCAACAAGAAATCTGTTTGGAAAGAAAACAAGAAAACACGGAGCAAGAAGTATTCTGTATCTAAAAGCACGTCATATCAAGCTGCACAAATTTGGTGCCTTGTGCTCTAAGAATAATATAATGTAGTCCAAACTTGATATTGGCTAAGCTGTGCATTTTGAGGGTAACTATTACTTGAATACTAAAGCAATAATTTCAGATGAGTTACGAAAAGAAGCACATCCTACACACTGCTGCTAAAGCAAGAACAACATTTTTGTGCATTGTAAATATACGAAATGTACAAAAATGTACCAGGTGCTGTTATCCCCAACCTCCAAATTCCTCTTTGCAACTGAAAAATGTTATGACTATGCACTTGCAGTTTTGTTTCGGATCTGCAGTGTGAAAAAAACAGCTGGCTGGGACACCTGCCATTTGGCTACCATGTTCTGCTGTGGTGGCATCAGTGGGGGACTTTGTGGAGAGCTGAAATGCTCACCAGGCCATCAGGCTATCCTACTCCAGCCTGCAAGGGTTGTAAAAAGCACCTATGTGTCTGAAGGAAATGCAGGGGTTGAAGAAGTGGTATTCATACTTACAGTGAAGTACTCTCTGTCTCTCTGTGCCAGTACAGCTAAAATGCTTGCACTTTGCTGAAAGCAAATGTAAAAGATATTACTCTGGTGTCACCTGGGAATTCTCTAAAATCCATAAGCCATTCTGTTTGAGGTGTCCACTATGCTCACCAAAGTCATTAGGAATCTCTTGACTCAAAAAGATTTTATAAGAGATCTGTCCTAATGCTTCAGCTTCTTTTGTGATTAATTTGAGCAATGTAAATCAATTTTTTGTCTTAATACCATGATGCATTTGCTTTTTTTGTTTTTTTTCTTGTATGGATAAAAGTATTTTGCATAAATATAAATTCCATTTCCAAAAAACACATTGGTTTCAATTTTGTGGCAAAAACATTTGTGTAAATATGTAAATCTGTTTGCAGACTAACTGACCAACTGGCTAATTAGCTAACTAACTAACTATACTGATCAAAACTACAGAAATAATTTGGGTTGCAAAAAAAATTGATGATGGAGAAAAAGTAAATATGCTTTGAGAGTGGTGTTTGTTTGTTTGTTTAAAATTGATTTTTTTTTTAAGTTGACCTCATAGACACAGGGTAGCTTAGATTACTATGAAAGAACACCTTTCCAGGAACACATCATGTTAGAGTAAAGAGCTCTCCACTGGAGAAATCCACTGCAGGAACTCCCTATGGGATTTCTTAACTGCAACACTTGCTGATGTTTCTGTGTGCTTTGGTTTGTAGTAAGACCAGATTTAGGTTGTTTTCCTAAATCAGCCTAGATAATTTATAAGCCTGTGCTAGATGCAGCATTATCTTGGATTTTGGTAAACATAGCAGGCTCAAAGGCAGAGCTTTCAGTGGGAAAATAGCTAGATTGGTAAATGCAAATGTGCTTGGACTTGGAGAAATGCTGTAAAATACAGCTTAAATGTCAAACAGCTGAAGTCAATCTGCACAGCAAGAAAATAGCACCAAGTGGGCAATAGCACTAGTGGGGCTGATAGTACCTTCTAAGCACTGGGATCTAACACGGGATCAGGCCTGACTCTGCTATGTCATGGAGAGTAGTATCAGCTCTCTGTTTCCACACTTCCACTGAAAGCATCCTCAGATAATTGTCCTGGGAATAAAAGGTTTAATTCTGGCCTCTGGAAACACTCCACTGTGGCAGCAGGGAACAGAAGGTTACTTTGATGCCATTCTGGTTAAGGAAACAGTAATACACAACAGTAATACATAACAGTAATGCAACTCAGAATTAAGGTTAGCATAGTTGGAAGGAAGCCAAGAAAATAGCTTTAGCTGATTCTATTTTTTCTCTGTGATGCTGTCCACCACAGCAAATGGAAGTTCAAAGGAAGTGTCAGAGACCTGTTTGCTGGCGTTGCCTACGCTGATGCCATTTGCTGTGCACTAGGTTTCAGAAGGTGGCATTCAGCACTTGCAAGCAGGGTACCTTCTGGGTCATATGCTCTGATGCCCAAGCAAAGATATCACTCTGAGTTGTGTTCTTTCCCTTTTTCCTTTCTTTCTTCCTTCCTTAGGAAAAGCAAATTTCCATGGTACCCTAAGTGGCTTATCTCACATTTATTGACTGTGTAGGTATTTAAAAGCTGGGATGATTTTATGCAATGGACAGAGCTGAGACCTTGCCAGGATTGATTTTGTCTGAGGTTCCAGCAGTTCTGAGCTGGACCTCAGAAATGTGCGATAGTAGAGGACTAGGAAACCATGTGTGTAATGTTGCTACTATTTTGTTTAATACCTAATTATTGGAGCAGAGCTAGCAGTCCCTGATAGCTTGGCTTATGTGGCTAAGCCCTGGAGAGCTACTGTTGGCTGCTTGAAGTTTTCCTGGTTTTATCCCTAGGATATTGGCTGACTCCTGACAGATGAAGTATGAAGCAATGTGTCTCCTCTCTTCCCTGGCTCAGACATGGCTCACCGAGAGAGGTCCCTACAGAAAAATCTCCATAATTAGAGTGCAGTTTCCAGCACTGTGCTCCTTCCCTTCCTTTTGGCTGCCTTCTGCTTTGAATACAAGAAATTGCAAGAAATTTTCCCTAGGCAGACCTGGAAAAATATTGGGACTCTTGTCATTTGCCAAAGAACTCAATTTACAAGTCTACACACCGACCTGTACAATTCCTGAGGATATTTTTCAAAACAAGAAAAATAAGCTTCCAGTTGCTTCTTGTTTGAAGTCTCTAATCCAGACCTATAACACCTTGCAGTCAAAAGCCCTCCTGTTGTTGCTATTTTATTTGACACTTTTTCCTGACAGAGTGGTTTTTTGTATAAATTAAATCTAGTGATTACATAAGCATGAATTCCATTGCTGTGGTCCCTGAAAACATCTTTAATTAAAAAGAAGGAAATAACACGTCTGTCAGCCACTTCAGGCTGAGGCCTCCAGTCATCGTGTCCTGACTGATGAGGAGAAGCAGGGATTGTTTCCCGGCACTGACAGCGTCTGAGACACCTCAGCGCTGCCAATAAGCCGGCATTTTCGTCAGCCTGGTTAGGTGATGCTTCTGTCCTGAAGCTTTGTTCCAGAGGTAGCTTGAGTCACCCAAATGACAGAACACGGACACAGGCAGAAATACCTGAACTGGCCCCGACTGAGTGTGCTCAGATGCAAGAGCTGGAGAGATAGGTTTACATGAAGGTTTACTATAATACCCCAGACTTCTATTACTGGTTCTGCTTTGTTTGTCCAAAACCTTTGGACAGATCCCTAAGTTCCTGCCAGTGTGTCTGAGATCTGTTACTCAAGTGAGAGCAGGGCTTTAGCTGCACTGCATGAATTACCCACCACTGGCTGCAACCCCACAGCCAGCATGCTCTGTGTCTGCATTGTAATGAAACAAAAGACAACGTGCTTCCTCCACACAAACTAGAAATAATGCCTCAAGCAATTTAAAGTACTCAACAGAGTTTAAAATTATCATTTAGCACGAACAAAATAATTATATACTGGTGTAATATTTGGGTTTTATTAAAGAATAAAACTTCAATGCTTGTCCTTAGCCCTAGAAGCAACAAAGAGAGGTCAGAAGACATGTATTTTTTGAATATCAGAACTCTGTAGTTTTGTCAAAGATATTATCAGTGCCTTGATATGTTTTACTGAAGCTTAATAACAGTTTTGTAATCACTAAAAATACATTTTTTCTTTATACAATGAGCAGATGTATCTAGAATTAATTTGCAATGAGGGCCAAAGATTAATGAAGCAAATTACCTCTACCTTCATTGTGCTAACAGCCATGACCTTTGGGACCTATGGCAAAGGCCTTCCTTTGTTTTGAGTATTTGCTTTTCTTGACACTTCTTTTTAACTTCTTGCTGATAAAGTTTTTTCTTTTGCCTCTGTTTCCACATGCTTGTGAGAAGGGGTGCCTGCCTACATCTGTGACAGCCAACATAAGCCCCATCACCTGTCGGAACCCAGAATGTCCCTTGGACACTCTTGGATGTTCCGGGCCCAGGTCAGAAGTATTTGAGACCCTGGCATGCAGCCGGAAACCCCTGTGGCTTTGAACCTGATCCATGGAACAATTTACCAACCTTGCAGGAAGAACAAGAAATCACAAAAGTTTAGATAATATAGTAGTAGTCACAAAGTGACAGGAAGAGTTTTTGAGTGCTGTACGGGGGGGTTTTAGGCCTTGTACAGAGGGGTCTGAGTTTTGTACATGGGGGTCAGAAGTTCTAAGATGGAGGGATTTGGGTGTGCCCTGTCCTCTTTCCTTCTTCTTCTTAACCTCCATGTTCTTGGTGATGTTGGCATTCACAGATTGGTTTAGAATGGAAAGTCACTGTTCAATATAGGTGATGGGCATTGGGGAAAAACCATAAACATTTAATACGTAATGTGTGATATAAAAGAGGGCACCAGCCCCCTGGGTGTCGGAGTGTGCCTTTGCCTGACTGCTGAACGGACCGCAGCAGCTCAGGGAGAAAATCTTTTAGATAACATAAAATAAACTACCTTGAGACCAGACGACTGAAGACTACTGAGTCTTTCTTTGGAGGCACGGGTTGGAGGAGAGACTTTTCCACCTTTCCGGGCCACCCCAATCTGGGGGCTGAGCCCTGACAATCAGCCACTGTCATTTCCAAGTACTGTGTCCAAACACATCACTCATGGTGGTGCTAAGGTGCCAAGGAAGGACATAAAGGTGGTGTCCTGTGCACTTTCCACAAATTCTGAACTACTGTATTTTTGGCTTTTTCACAGAAATGTACTTTCTGCCAATAAGTGTCCTCTTCAATCAAATTTCAGAGCCAGTGAAAATATCCATGCTTTTGTCTTTCAAATACACCTTTTTATATGACAATTTAGTCCAGAAGTGTGAAAGATATCATAATTTCAGGATACATACCACGGCACAAATATAAATTGCTTCAGTTTGATTTGGCCTAGCGTGGGACTGAGGTAAGTGTTAGCAATTCCATACATTAGGTTCCTTTTTTTTTGAGTGAAGTTCAAGTTCCTCTGAAGGAGGTACATAACTCTTTTTTTAAGGCATGAGCAGCCTTGATCACACTGAAAATCAGAAACTTTAGCTAAACAATTAATGTTATCCACTGGTGTTTTTCTTGTTAATTTTTAAAGTATTTATTTCAGAATGATTATTCTTGTCTGAGGATATCATAGCCCAGGTCCTCTGGAAATTTTGTCAGCTGAATTACTGCCTTATCTGGGTGTTTTTTACAGCTCCAACATCAAGATTTCTAGACTGAGATGAAATATTAATAAAGGTATAAACCACAATACTTTCTCTTCATGAATAGTTATTCCTTAAGTAGATATTCTTCAAGTAATGATAACTTGTTTTAATTACACTAAATACTTTCTGGATTTTAAAGTCATACTCTCCAGAGTGACACAAAACATGACAGCATGGCAAAGAAAGAAGAATAGGGAAATATTATTCAAGATTATTGAATAATTTACCGTACTGAAAAGGACAGTCCTTCTTGAAAGATACACTTAGATGTGTATTTTACTACTTAGATGTGTATTTTACTGCACACAGCTTTATTATTTCTCTCCCAGTGGCATTTCTAGTTTGGAGAGCCCTAAACTCGAAGTGGATCTAGAAGGAATGTTGCTGAAACCACACTGCCTATTCACCCAGGAAATTAGAAATCTTTGCATCAGCTCTGAGTCACATGTTCTTTAGAAGCTTGTATTTACAGCTTCATAGGTTTCTTCTTTTGCCATTGGGATATTATGACTTAGCCTGCTGTCTCAGTGGTCTGGAGACAATACTTGGGTTCATATTTTTCTCACTTACAGAAGTATTAATGAAGACATTCACCCTGATTCTGAGAGCCTGACTTCAGTCTCTTTTGACAGCTTTTGCTTGGATACTAACACTGCAGAGTTTCACAAAAACTTGTTTTGGTCCAGACTTTTTTATTAAAAAGATAATAATGATAACGAGCTGTGAAAAGAAAGTGATCTAACTTTCCAAACCAGTAAATTGGAGATTTATTGCCATTCACTTACAGTTGTTAAAGATTTACCTTGAGTGTTGGAGTGTGGTAGTTGTCCTCAGTATTACTATGCTGCTTTTCTGAAGTCATAAAGATAAAGCAAAGATAACCCATCAGCATTCTCTGGACAGCTAACCCTTCCTCTGACTCATAACAAACACAGATAATATCGATTTACTGAGGTAAGAGAAGAAAAGTCCTAAAAAATTGATGGTGACTATGATGTAGTATTTACCTTGGTCCTTCATAATATAAATAGTATAAAGATCAAACACAATAAAACTACAGGAAAGACTACTATAAAGATCAGATTGTTAAAGCATTTGTTTTTAACAAAAAGTGTTAATGTGGTTTCAGTGCTGAACTTCACTGGGAAAATACATTTTTAATCTCATTGCATAGAAGCAGTGAAGTACAAGATATGCTGGAATTGTCACATGCGTGCAGGCAACAAACATGCCTGTGTGGTGGTGTTGAGGCTGTTTGCTCCCAAATTCTCCTGCCTGCATCTCAAAAACCAGCAGCACAACTTCGGAGCACCTTTGCCCAGTCCTGCTGGCTGGAGAGGAGTTTGCTAAATAGCCTTTGCACTACCCTGGTCACAGAGGGTCATTTGCTCCAAGAGCAGCTAGACTGAGCCAGACATCCCAGGTGAGCTGCCCTGTGCTAGGACAGACCTACTCCTAGCCCACAGCACCTTCTGAAACCCTGTGTTTCAAAGCTGCAGAAGAGGGACTTCAGGTTAGCAGGAAATAGAAATATATAACATGATTTCTGCCTAAAGGACCATACCAAAACAGGATGTAAGTCTGGGAAGAAGGAGCATGAATATAAAAAACAGAAGTAATCAGTACTCTTTCAGTTCAGCAACAAGTGAGTTTAACTTTTCAGCATACGGAAAAGGACTTGCCTGAAATGAAAAAAAGTGACAGGAACTGATCACTAGGTAATGAAGTGGACTAGAAGAACAGAAAAATGAAAAACACCAGCCTGCTGATGGGGAAAGGATAAGACAGCTGTTCATGGATAGGCAGCTCATCTGATGGGCGATATCGTAATCTGCCATCTTTGAAACTGTCAACATGATGAAAAATGGGTGATGGATGTGCTGAAAGTTGTTCAAAAACAAATTTCAGGTTTTTCAGGTGTGCTGGTTGATGCCGACAATAGGAACTCCATAACACAGAGATCGCTAAAAGTAGGGCAGGAGAGGATTTCCACCCAACACAGTCAACTACAATGAAACCATGTGAGAAGGTGAAATAACAATGAGGATGAATAGAGCTTCTGGTTAGAGGAAGGGCAGGAGAACAAGGATTTGTGGTAAAGAAACCAAAGCAAGACAAAAGAGTGCTGCTGGATAGGAAGCTGGTTTGCAGCAGAAGGGTAGAGTGTGGAGAGCAAAGAAAAGGAGTTAGAGGCAGTATTTCTTAACAGATACATGACAGCTGGTACAGCTCAAAAAGAAGATACTTGTCTGAATGCTAGTGGAGATTTTTGTGCTCAGCCACATAACAGAGGCTGTTAAATATTTGCATTAACCAATTCAACTCAAAAAGTGGGATCATGTACAAGAGCAAGCTACATACTTTACTAGAGTAACAAATGGGTGGAAATGATTTGTTTCTGGACATGCAAGACGTGGGAATACAATGCATGACCAAAGAAGAGAGGCTTGTGATCAGCTAGGAATATGTTGAGAGAAGAAAAAGCTCAGATATGAGTTGACCATAGAATAGCAGTGAAATATCAAGATAATGCACTTATAACAAAAGGCAAGATATTAGGATTTACCCAGATTATTTAATAAATTGTGATAGATTTTGGTAATAATTTGCTTATTTGTGGCAGCCATGTTCAATAAAGTTTCAAAAAGACCAAAGTAAAAGGCTGACTGTTAAGGTGGTCAGAGGTATTCAACTATAGATAAAGACACTTGATTCATATTACAGGACAATACTGACACAAGAAAAAAGTATTTAAATCGGCAATCTAGACATTTTAGCTGAAAACTGTAAATTAAAAAAAAAAAGTGATTTAAAAAAAGGTCTTGCCTGGAACAGTGGGCTAAAACTTTTTAATTTTGCTAAAATAAAATAGCACTCTTCATGGTGTGCTCTTAGGTGCTTTAGATTAACAGATGTTGCAATTTTACTGTGTCTCTATGAAATTTTCCCTTTGGCCTGATCATGTATTCAAATGTCCATTCAAGACTCACCATGAGCTCCAGCTTATGATCATAGTTTTCAAGTGTTTTCTTCTGTGGGGCACATTCCTTAATTTTTATAATTTTACAATTTCAGCCAGAAAACTAGCCCAGCTTCAGTAACCAAGGTTTTTTTATTTGCATCTTCTGTCTTTTGGCCATCTTCTGCTGTCAGAACAGCTGCTGGTTTTATTTGCCTAGTTCCTATGCCTAAAGACAAAAATACTGAGAACTCTCAAATTTTCATAATTCTGGTCTCTGCAGCTGGCCTCTAAGACTTTGGTCTGCATCAGCTCTGCCTCTTTGTTCAGGCTTGGCAGCCACTGTCGATCTGCAGTGATCAAAGGCAGGAAGCATCCAGCACACCCTCATCCCCAGACCTCGTTGCAACACAGTCCCTGAGCAGGCCCTGAAATATGGTTCTTTGGGCTGTGATCTATTGCACACCCACACAGAGCTCACTGACTTCACTGTGTCTCTGCCCATGTCTGATATATGGCTTTCATTCCACAGTGAGGGCACTTCGTATAGGAAAAACTGCAAGCCATTTGGAATTCTCCAGTGGTGGAAAAAAGCAAGAATTGGACCTAGGCAGCCTTTTGTGTCTTTGTAACAGATAAAGCTGTTCTGAAACATGTTTTGTTTGGTTTTTTTTCTTCTTTATTTTTCAAACAAACCCAAGTCTTCCTTTTACTTGGCTTGGGTTTTTTTGCAATATAAATTCAGATTCTGTCTTTCTTCCAAGATTGTGTGATGACAGGGGAACTGCTGAATGATGATGTCATGATAGACTAAAGAGAATACAATTGAGCAATTTGACAGGAAACCTGACTTTTTGTTGGACTGTGCACAATCCTTTGTTTTTGACTGTTTAACCACTCTAATACAATACGTGATATTTTTGCCATTTCCACTAAGGCATAATGGGTACAGTAAAATTCCTAAAAACTCCTTAGAGTTTCTTCCAGGGTAAAGAAGAACAACAAAACTGAGTGGTGAAATGGTTTGTTGGTTCACTTCAGTATGTAACAGTGACCTAACTGGACAGGAGTCCATTTAGGTAAAAATATTAAACTAATATCGGGTTGGAAAACATTTACCAATCCTAGTATTTCTAAAGACAAGCATCAACTAGGATGTTTTTCCATGTTCATAAAATGGCAAAAAAAGGGACACTTTCAAAGTCCCTTTCAAGTCCACTTTGAAGCAGCAGATCCTGCCTCCCAAACTGTGTTTTTACATAACAAATCAACAGCATCTAATATTCTGGAAGATAGTATGGGTGGTTTCTTAGCATTTCTGAAAAGTATGATTTTTTTTTTTTTTTTGAAACTGAAAAAGATCCTTGGATTTAGTAATTATTTTACTAAAGGAAATAAAAAATTTGAATATTCTTTCTATGAAGAGCTACTATAATTACAGTTTCTGGTGTGATCACAAGTTGTTTATTAGGAAGATACTGTCTAAAAAATCTAGAAATGTATATGATCATAGATTTTCAATGTGAAGTCACCCAGCATTCAAAAGGGGTCCATAGGTGTTAAAAAACATTAAGCTGAATTTTAAAAATATCCCAATTTTTAATTTTCCAAAGGTTAGTGTGGTCCAAATATTTTACTTTTTAAAAACTTTGAAGCCTCTGCATAATTTTCATGTTATTGATTTATAAAATATTTACCTGGAAGGGCTGGATGGCACATGCAGCTAATAACCTTTCTGAAACATTTACTGTAGCGGGGCATTTCAGGGTGGGACGCCCTGGGGGTGTCCCCGGGGTTCCCCCTAGGCTGCGAGTTGGCTGGTGGCAGCAGGCAGGCAAGGAGACTCCACACGGCTTCTGAGGGTGCTCATGAGATGAGGGGTTATGGGGGTCCTACCCCCGGGAGGCAGCATGGTTTCTGAGGGAGAGGGGAAAGGGGAGTGAGGGGGAAAGGGGAGGGGGAGAGAGGGGCTGAGGGAGCACAGCCAGGAGAGCCGGCAAAGAGAGAGAGAGAACCGTCCCCCCGGCACACTGAACAGGGAGATTCAAATTGGGCGCAGAACAGATCGGGCAATGGGATTACAGACACAGGATACTGCAGGGGAGGATCACAAGCTTGGAATAAACTGTACATTTTCCAGGGGTGAGACGGAGCATACCATTTAACTAAAAGATAACACCACAATTTATTTTTAAAATACTCCACATGCTTAACCTTTCAACTTGCATCTTGTTCAGAACTGAAAAGCAGAAGAAAGCAAGATCAGACCTTGTTGCTCTTGCACAGCCGCCACTGTACATATTTAACAAAACAAAGGATGAAGGAAACTGTGATCAGATAGTCAGAAATTCTCAGATTGGGCATGCAAAGAGAAAAGGAGCTTTCACATCACACCACCATACCTCACTCCTACTCTGGAGGAAACAGGGCAAGTAATTTCTCTGCTGGTTGGGCTGCTGCAGAGATAAAGACAGTGCAGGATGAACCCAAGGCTGCAAAGTGCCATGGTACAGGGGCAGTGCAGCCCTGCTGGTGTCACTCTGGACCTGGGGGTCATTCCCACCCATGACCTATGCTGGGAAAAGAGGACTTGTCCATATGACTAGGGAACAACTCCCGCAGGTGAGAGCAGAGCATAGTGACTTCCCACAGGTGAGAGAGAAGAGACACCAGTAACTAAAACTCAGCTAGGCAGAGCTAATGCAGATTGTCCTTATCAAAAAATGCAGGCTGGGCTGTGTGAATGGAAACACAGCCCGCCTAACCCTGAAATCTGATCAACTGGAACTGAACTATAATACACTATTCAGTTAACCTCTTTACAAATAATTCAGTTGATTTAATAACATAAGCTTGTTTTTCTTTATTGAAGCACATTATTTTGGTACAAAATATTATTCAAATTATTAATTTCCTCCCATTAAGTGGTATCAACATTATCCGCTTCCCAGGATCAAGTTTCTATTAGGTGTATTAACTCAAACTCTTAGCTTAATTGTCTTTGCTGGTCTTGTCCTTGTTGATAATTTGGCCCTCTATATTCATTTGATATGGCCCAGAAAAAAATAAAGATTTCTTTCTTTGTTTTTTTCTACTGCTACCTAAGTAAGACTAAACCTAGTAGATGAAAATGAGCTTGACAGCAGAGAAAAAAGCAAAGTATCTGAGAATGTGCCTCAAATCTAAAGCAGTAATGTGGGGTGAAAGGCTTGGCTACTGCCTGCATGGGTGTGCTGCAGTATTCTTGAGCATGCTGCCCTTTCCCAAGGGCACAAAAATAGCAGCAATTGAGGTGCTGCTTGTGTACCCAGTTCATTTTTGCATCTGTCATCTAACACACTTAGCATAAAACCAAATCCTGATAACAGCAACCAGTTCTGTATAAAGAACTGCAAGAACTTACAAAATCTTTCTGGTGACATTTTCACTGAATTTATATAAAATATACCTTCCAGTCAATAATATGTGCTAGATAATATTTACATTTCATATTTAGAAATCACTGGCAATAAATATGAGCCAGAGAGTACCACATGGGCATCTGCAGGGAGTCAATCTGGAATCGGCAGGTCCCAGTTTCCCTGGTCACCCTACGTGTATTTACATGCCATTGTAATGCAACTGAAAAATGAGCTGCTGTGCATTGTCAGAGAGCTGAGGCAGAAAGTTTCATAGTCAATATAATTGAGTTCTTAGGTCTTTGAGTAAATAAATCAGAAGTTGTCCCAAAGTTTAATGCTGGAGTTGGATGAACTGAAGAACCAGCAGAATCCGCAAAACAAAAAATCAGGCATATTCATTATATCTGATATTGGATGACACATTGACAGAGCATAGACTGACTTCTTTGACTGGATTATCACATGCTGGGGAGGGACAAGGAGATGTTCTTGCTCAGGAGATCTATCCTGGGCAGTTTCTGTGTCCAGCACAGTGGGGAGGACACTAGTGATGAACGCAAATCTGTATCTTGTTGTAAGTTTGAAGTGAGCTGAAGGTTTTTATATCTGATAGCAAAAAATAAATCACAATTTAATGGTCCTCTTGATGTTAAGAATTTATACTCTTCACACTCTTGGTGTTCAGCTGTTAATAGCTGCATAAGTTTTAGAATCAAAACCAAAAAAAAAAAAAAAAAACAACCCAAAACCAAAACAAAAACCCCACCATATTTTAAAAATAAATCTTTAATCTCTCTATAGGAAAGACAGTGGCCAACTATCCACACAAATTCCATGCTCAGTTATATTTTGACTGTAAAGTATAGTGATGCAACTCTTACATGTGAGAAAGTTAAAGATATGATCTGCAACTTTTCTACTGTTATATCTCCTGATATTTCCAGGAGATGCTATTCTATAGGTGAAAACACATAAAAATGTATTCTTCTCTTTTGGAAAACTCTAAGCTGCAGATTGAGCTTTCCCCTTTCTATTTCCATGTTTTACTGGAAATTTCTGTTTATTGAAGCCAATTTAAATGATCCATCAGATGAATCATTGCATTTTAAATGCTAGCAGGAGGCACATTATGAAAGGCATCAGTTTGCTTAAGGTCCCTTCTGTACATAATCTGCAAAAACAAAGTGCAAACAATTTCACAAAGATAGCTGAAGTGCAAATGATTGAGTAATGAAGACACTCAAAAACACATAATCATTTGGTTGTCATTAGCTAGTCCTTTCCACAACCAAAAAAACCCACATCCAAAAATTACAAGTGATACATACTTTATTATTTATACTCCTTTCATCATGAATTTGGGAGAACACAGAATCGAAATCTACTAGACTTATTCTGCTTGAACTTTAGAGTCAACAGTGCTGGATGAACTGTGATACTGAATGTCCCCCTGAAGTTGCCATACCACTGGTTATGGTGGTCTGGCGCACTCCAAGCTGATCAGTTACTGCCTGCCTCTGGATACCATGGCCAACGTTCACA
The DNA here is from genome assembly GCF_031753505.1 of Anomalospiza imberbis. Lineage (NCBI taxonomy): Eukaryota > Metazoa > Chordata > Aves > Passeriformes > Viduidae > Anomalospiza > Anomalospiza imberbis. The sequence continues at coordinate 12,505,947 of NC_089721.1, forward strand.
AAACCCAACTTCCTTGGGCAAGACCTTGCTTTCTGAGCTGTGTGGGAAGCTCTATCAGGTTCCTGAATTGCTTGTGACACCATGGGTGGCAGTCTTTTCCTCCAAGAAGGCTTAATCCCAAGAAGGAACTGCCTAGTTTGTAACAGAGACAGAATTGAAAACCATGGTGGAATCAGGCCAGCATGCAAGTACAGAAAAGATCCTAGAGGATAAGACACCTGGAATTATCTTCCTAATATTATTGATTATTGGCAGATCCAATCTGTTCATATCACAAATAAGGGTTTGCAATGAGCCACAGGCACTAAATGCATTTTGGTGTTCGCATGCAAGTGTTGTTAAGTTACATGTTCTTCATAAAGAGCTACATGTGAAATGCTGTGAAAAGTTTATTAATACCCACTGGCCACAATGAAAAGTTGATGGATTATAGAGGTGGATAATTTATTAGCTGTTTAGTTAAGCACAAGGGTAGTTAAGAATCCCAGAATAAGTATGTCAAACCTGTCTCCTACGTAAGAAAAGGTTTATGTTTTCACTTGAGAAGAAAAAGGGTTGGAAGAAAAAAGGATGTGAGTTTGAATGAATCCTTGATTAACCCAAGAAGACTCTGGGTAGAAAATGTCCCTTTGCCATTGAAACTACGATATTCTGTTTAAGATTTAAAGATTGCAATGTGTGCCAGGGGTTTGGAGACTGACTAAACAGCTTGCTAGCAGCAACCAGCTTCAATGAAAACTCCAGAAAAGAAAATACATGCCTGGTTTACTTTTATTTCTAGTAATCGTTGTTACTTCTGTAACCATGTTGGCTGTGTTTGGGTTTTGTAAATAAAATGCTTTGATTTGCTTTTACTTTAACCTGACCAGATCAAAGCATTTCGCAAACATCAAAGCATACCATCCAGACAATGCACAGACCTTCTCACCTGGTGCTGGCTTACTCCTGCAGAGTGAAGTGCTCCAATCCATTTCTCCAAGTAGCTAAAATGGAAGCACAAAATATTTCCATTAAGATGTAGAATGGGCTTTGCAATTCAGATAAACAGAGATAAGTTCTGGTGCTGATGGTACATCCAAAGACAGTCTGGAATATGAGAAATGGAAGGTCTCTAATCACAGACTTTAATTGTCTGTGATTTATGGACTCACAATTCAAATATTAATACATTCAAGAATTTTCATCAGCTTTAGAACAGCATCTCATAACATTTATTGCAAGTGAAATTCCCATTCAGAAATATCAGACTTTCAGTTATTCAGATAAAAGGAGTAAACAGTACCAGCTTGCATCCAGTAAAAAATTACCCAGATCAAGTAATGAAAAATAAGCAGTCAAGCAGAGCAAGTCACAAACAATTTCATAACCATAGAGGTGCAACTGGCACAACAAGAACTATTTAAAGTCTCTAGCTGTGTCAACTAAGTGAGTCAATGATTGTTTGAGTGCAACTTGTTACTAACAATGAATGATAATCACACTCTAGTGATTCAGACTGTATAATCAACCCAGCTCTCTGGTAGCCAAAGTGGAAATTACATGAGATACTTGAACTTACATTTTCAGTGTTTCCTGCTTTTGCTAAGTCAGAAATATATGAAAACATCTTTCTGCCACTGTTTTGGCTCTTTTGATAGTAAATGAAGACCTAAAAAGATGTGCAGGTTAAAAAGTAACTGCAGAAAAGAATAAATTTTGGTTGAACTCAATGAATGGTTAAAGGTATAACATTCATAATTTAATCAAAATTAATATGGTTATCTCAATAAGCTTTATTTTTGTATTTCCAGTGTAAAACTCTTGCATCATTCAGAGAACATCTAGAGGGACATGTGATCTTGACTTGTCCAGATACTTTTATATTCCTTTTCTGGCATACATGCCCAGTTTTCCTATCCATACTCTACAGTTTTTATCATTGAACCTACTTTAGGCTAGACAATGTACCTCTTATTGCCTCTTGCCATAATGATATGTGGTGGCTGAGATGTAGCAATTCAATTAAAAACTTTGAGTATCTTTCAGTTTTCAAGGGTGAATGACTCGTGTTTAAGGTAAAGAGTGAAAATAAAGTTTCAGTGTGGTTTGATTTTTGTATTGTCTGTATAAATGCATCTGTACAAAAACCAATATTTGTTTTATCTCATGTCGATTCAAACTACCTGAATACTCCCCATCAAAGTCCTCCAAGGGAAGCAAATAAGGACAGAAATTAAGCTGTAAATCTTAACCTACTTTATAAAATCAAATGAAGAATGTTAGATGCTGCTTAGAACTTATGGAGAAAACAACTCTGCAAATAACATATTGGTTCCACATACCAATAGAAATTCATAAGCCTTAAAGAACCTGATCCTACATGCAGACCATACTAGTGAGCCCACAACTGGTAAACAGGTAGACACGATATTCCCATCACCTCACCTTTGCACCCTGCACAGAGCACTGCCTGTTTCTGGCCCCCAATGTACAAGAAACAAAGAGAAACTCTGGTGGGCCAAGTGAGGTCCACAGCAGTGAGGACATACCAGGCCAGCAGAGACCAGGGTAGCTGAGCTAACTTCTCCCAAGGAGGAGCCTCACTGTTATCTTCAGACCAACAGGTGGTTACAGTGATGAGTGACACTGATTCTTCTCTCAGATGCAGGCAAAGGGCAATAACTGCACCTTGCAGCAATGAAAACCAAAACCGCTTTAACAGCGAAGATGGCTGGGCATGAGCAGGTTGTCCAGGACGCTATGCAATCTCCATCCTTGACAATATCCAATATTCTTCTGGACAAGGCACTGAAACAACCTCAGCTCACTTTGAAGATGGTCTTGCTTTGAGTGGATAGAATGATTAGAGACATCTGGAAGCTGGAGTTGCTCCATGACCACATGATTCCATTAGAAACTGGGATTGTAAAACACAATATTATTTCAGGGCCTTAACAGATCTAAAGAAAAAAAAGGCAAGAACTTGAAATCGGGACTTTTTCCTTTCAATCATGAGAGATGCCTCATCAAAGCATTCTAAACTCATTAACATAATTTCATCTTCCCTTATAAAAAAAAAAAGTGAAGAAATAAAAATAAAAGACTGTTTATTATTTGTCTTCCAGGATTTTTTTTTTTTTTTTTTTTTTTTTTGGCATCACATAGCATGGTCAAGTTCTTCAAGTTCTTACTTATAATCTTTTTAATCTTGTTTCCAGGGACTTTTCCCAGGAAAATACCAAATATTGCAAAACAACATAAAAAAAAGCAACAATGAATTAAGATTTTTCTCAGGTCCCTATCTTCAATTGAACTTACAGTTCTTAGCTCATGAGAATAGTAAACATGGACAGAAATCATTAAAGATTGAAGTGGCTTCAGGTGTAATACAGCAAGTTTTCTTAGCATCTACATATGAACATTGTGTTACTGATTCCTAAGAGGGATTTCTGAAAATCCCCTTTAAATAACTTATTTTTCCTTCATATGTACTTCCCTTAAAAATGTTGTCTTTCTGCACGGGCTATGGAAAACTGCTGTTGACATTGCTGTCAGGTTCCATTTGAGCAGATGACTATGCATAAACATTTAAATGTATGTGAGAACAGAACAGGAAATACTTTTCCAGTGGCTTATATATACTTTATGTAATTTAATTTAAAAGCAATGTCAGATGGCTACTTTTTCATACTTTACCTGGTAAGAAACAAACTTCTAATACATCGGTATTCCAGATCAAATAATCTTTAAAAACAAAAGTATCCGTCTGCTATATTAAAGTGAAAGTAATTAAATAAATACAAATACTTGCTGTTAAACTAGGAATGTAGCTAGAGACACTTGCTAAAAGCAAGTCAGGCTGTTCTGAAAATTAGGACATAAAAATAATTTTCTAAGCATATATATCTTCTTGCCCAAATGAACTAGGATAAATAGAATAGTAGAAAGTTTGCAGGCTGGCTCTTGAATATGAGAGACCATTCTCTTCAGAATCTCCCTCCCTCTCTAGGGAGGGAGATTCTGAAATTGTTCCATACATAATTTATTCAAAGCCATAAATATTTGGCCAGCCTGGGGGATGGACATATGAATAAAATTTACTCAAATTTGTACGTCACAGTAAATGCTTCGCAAAGTCATGTGGATGTAATTACTGTTCAATAGTTTCAGATTAGATGTGACCATGATCAAAGGAAATATTCTGATGAATCTAAATTTTTTTACAAATATTAATACAAATTATTGAAGAGTATTATTTCCTAGTCCTATGTCTCCCTCCAATTTATGCCTCTTTTTTACATCATATTTACTGTTAATAAAATTAATAATTCCTCTCCATTCCTAGTTTTCAGGGAGTTTAAAACCTTAAAAGCAAGCCATGTGAGGTGGAGAGGTTACATGAACTGAAACCTGTGGTAATGCCTTAACACAATTAACTGTAAAACCAGAAACCAGCAGTCACACACCACTAACTGGGCTACAGCGTCAGTCAACAAATGAAACAAATGCATGACCTACTAAAGAGGCATTGCAAAACTACTTTCTTTTCTAATTTTAGCTATCTGATACACTAGTATTCAATAGCAGGTATGTGACACCAGACAAATTCATAATTCAATTATTTGCTCAGAACTTCCCCATAACTACTCAGTGTACTTGTACATCGTCACTGCCTAGTTTCCTTCTTTCTATGTCCTTAATTTCAGGGGGTCAGGAACTTTATCCTGAAAAGTACAGACCATGAAAAGCAGTGTATTTCATCCTATTCCCCCTCAGCTCAAGCTCTGTCTCATTTTGGAATTCTTATTATTCTGTCCAGACTTACTCTGCAATATTTACTTGAAGAGTCTTGGTACTTCCAGCTGAATTTGCCTGAATTTATGGCATTGTTCATAAGAAATTTACTCACACTTCTACTGTATATTATGGCTACCAAATATAACAGATGTTCTCTCTTTTACTGCTGCACTGTCATACAGGTGACAAATGTAATATAAGATATCTGAAAAGACCATTTGTCAGAAAAATACAGTGAGACATGAAATATCCAAAGAATACTGGAACATGTGTGAGCATTTTGTCACAGATGGCAAGAACAGTATCCTAGTTTCTATTCTAACAGAGGAGTAGAAGAAAACCAGGGCAAGACTGAGTGAAAAATAATCAAATAGTAATTTTTGGAAAAGAAAAGGAAACAGGAGTAGAAAAGGAAAAAAAAAATAAATTACTGACTTCCAAGAACTAAGTTTAAAAAGACCAAGCACAGGAGCTGAGAAGCAATTGCAAGTGCATAAAGAAGTTACAAAAAGCTATTAGTCTTCTGAAGAAGAGAGAGCAGCATCAAATTCCCCATTACACAGGAAGGGTCAAACACAAAAACACAAAGACAGGTTGCTGAGGACATGTGTAAATAAGTATTTATGGTAGAAACCAGAAAGGGCAAGTCACTAATACAGATACAGCTAATGAGAGACCTGAAGAAATTTGTTCTGGAAGTTGAAAGACCAATATGGGCAGTGGCCACATATTCAGCAGGAGGGAAGGCTATCACCAAATGAGATGGAGAAAGCCAAAACCTTTATTGTCTTCTTTATATCAATATTCACTAAGAAGATTCAGTAGAACCATCTGTCTAACACCAAAGGCAAAAGGGTGATATTCCAAACTAGAAACATTAGGAGCAAATTAAAGAGCACATCCTTCCAGAGATTTATTTTTTTAACCACATAACTCTGGCAAACTAAGATTTTTAAAAAAGGGAAAAAAAAAGAAAAACCAAAACAAACAAACAACAACAAAAACACCCACAAACAAACAAATCCAAACATAAAAACAATAACAACATAAAAATCCAAAAGCCTGACCAGAACAACCTCAGAACTGGTGAGTAGTTAATGCTGAAAATTCAAAATTCTTGAACTAAAACAATGAAAAGGGCATTAATGGGCTTTTTCATAAAAGTTAGAATGAAGGCATTACAGACCACCTGAATTAATGTCAGTTACTGGATTGTTATATATATGTAGATATATACATAGATGTAGATATAGATATATATTCCTAAAGAAGATAACAGCAAGATGAGCAACAAACAACTGTAAAAGTTCCTGTCCTGTTGAGTATTCTTACTGGTAGCTGGGCAAGAGAACAGACAGGAAGCTTATTGTACAAACTGACAGTTGTCATGTTGAAGCAGACATGGAGAAATCAAAACACCTCAGACGAACCAGAAAACTGCAGAGTACCATATGCAGAAAAGTGTCAACTGCATGGGAACAAGAACAAGCTGAAGAAAAGGATCCCAACATCATTATGAAGTAGGCAGAACAAGAGTCCCCATTATGATACTGTAAAGAAAATTCAAATTTCCAGTTGGAGGAATATACCCCACCAGACAAGAAGAAATCCTTGTGCTCTACTTAGCACTGGCAGGGCACCAGCACTCTGTTCTGTTTGGGAAGTTTCACTAGCTTGGTGCAAATGAGAACAGTGCATAGGAGAGCAGTCAGGCACCAAAACACATGGATTGTGGGAACATGCTAAAGGCAGTGTGGTGGGTTGGGCTACTGAAGAGAAGCCTGAGATCTGCCACACACATCACTTCAGGCCAGAAAAGACTCAGAAAAGGGGGAGCCAAGAGTCATCCTTTTCTTCAGCAAATAGGATAAGCCGATATGTTACGTTCACTGCTAGATAAAACACGAAGAAACACTTCTAAACCAGTTTAGAGTCTGCCTGCACTGATCACCACCATCACTTGAGGAGGAGAATAGACAACATCTGTACATATTTGCACAGCTACAGAGGCAGAGTATTAGGATTCTGAAGTCTATTATTTTCTTACCCTCTAAAAAGGGCTGTGTGATTTTAGTACCTCTCTTGCCTACTACCATCATTCAGACCTTTTGTCTATTGAAAGAAACTGGGTTTTGGGTGATGCCTGATGAAAAGTTATTTTCCTAGAATATTCACTATGAAGTCAAAGTCAGAAAAATTGGAGGAGTAATTCTATTCAGAAGACAAATGAATAGCTCACAGAGAAATCTGGCAGTAGAGAACATCCTGTCTCAGGGAAGTAGCCACTTCCAGACTTCTGACTCTAGCATGAGTCAGACTTCAGCTGTGTCAGAGAGCCACTGTGGCCAGTTGTCAATGTTTTTTTTGTTTGTTTGTTTGTTTGGTTTTTTTTGGGTTTTTTTTTTTTCCCTAGGAAATCAGCTAAAATCCACCTGCTGACATGCACTGAATGAGCAAATGACACCATGCAGCAGTGGTGCATCCTGCTGCAGGTGAAGAGATGGACAAAAGGATCTAGGTGATCTCAGAGACAAACTATGAAATATAGGTTGCATCTTCTGTCATCTTGCCATGAACCACATCAAACTGACTTCTAGGTGCAAGTGGCCCTTCCTGCTGCCAGTCTCAGGACAGGAGCCCCCAGATCTGATGCGTACAAAAAGCTTAAGAAAAAAATATAATTTCCTTGCATAATTTTAAGATTTAAATAACATTTTGGTTTTTGCTACTATATTACAGTTTTACTACTAAATTACAATTACAATTTTACTACTATATTTCCTGACATGTGGGAGCTACGACATCTCATGCCTGCTTTTAAAATTTTTTTTTTTCATCACTTATCATGCTGTCTGGCACAACATGTCATCAACTTTCTTGTCTGCTTATCTGCCTCCAGTGAATTTTTTTTGTGAAAACTGTAGCCAACATGACTCAACCATTTCTGAGCAAAGGACAAAGAAAAAATACATTGCTAAAAGTCCTGACAGTGATGTTTTTGTATCATAACTTTGCTTGTGTAAGATACAAATTTTAATTGAGGCAACCACTGACAGTGATGGCAGCAAAAGTCAGAAGTAACTTGGTTGCACCTTCCCATTACTCCAAATTGTGTTGCTTTCACAGAAGGCATTGCTAAGTAATTTCCCCAAGTATCTCAAGAAAATAAAAATGGTGATGTAATTTTAGGTCAGGCAAGAGCCCTTACATGATGCCACAGTGTTTCAAGTGGCCTTTGGGGTAAGGTGCATACACAGAAACAAATGAACACCAAGCAGATGAAGCTTGTCCTGGCCCTGCCCCTTGCCTGGCCACTCTGAGAGATGGAGTTGTGCCCGAAGATACTTGAGTTCCTCACAAATCCCACCACACTTCAACATGATCAGTGATAGGGCCATTTACTGATTTTTTTCCAAATTACAGATCATAGCTTGTAGCACTGGTATAGACCAGAAGTAAAAGGAGTTCCTTAGAGTATGTGAGAAAAATCATTTATATTTATTGTTGACAACCTGGTTTTGGGTTGGTGAGCTGAAGCCTGAAGAGGTGAGCACCAGTGTTGGAGGCTAGGATTTTTCCTTTTTTTTTTTTCCTTAGGGAATTTTCTCCCATTTTGTCGCTAAGAAACAACGATCATTTCTTATGAGAAACAAAAGAAGTAACCACAGACAGGAGGACAAGTGCAGCTGGCTTTACCACCATACATGAGGGACATTTTCCTGGGAAAGGAGGAGATACTGCAAGATTTGGCTGGGGTTGGGTGCAGCTCCTAGCTTGCTCTTGCTCTCTCGGCATTCGGTTGCTGTGGGAAGAATTCCCCACCACTGCGGAGCTCCGTCTCCCGCTGCCTTTCTCCCACCGCGAGTGGAGCTCTGCTCATAGGAGCGGCCGCTGCACCGGGACCTGAACACCCGACATCACCAAGGGGGACCCTTCAGCATCTGCTGGGGCGTCTCAGGGGAAACCTTGGGATCCAGAGCTCCTTCCCTCTCTGATGCCTTAAGTCTTTAGCTTTTATATTTTTCCAATTCTGTTAGTGCATAACTCTGAACTCTACATAGAATGCTAGTTAGCTTTCTTCACATTTTGGTTCTGACTGAACAATCCTTCTGGGCCTGGGAACCAAGGTCACACCATTTGCCTCAGGCCCTGGAAGGTATAAACAAGACTGAATTGGGGTGGTGAAGCAAACCGGGGGAAAGTGACTTCATTACCAGAAGCTATAATTGGACAATTAACCTCTGATTTGCAAATAGGTCAAAATTATAATAATTTGGAGGGAAGGGGGTCATATTCTCCATTCTCCATATTCTCCGAGGCAGTTCCCACCTCCCTTGGCAGGCAGCTGTTTTTCAAACCAAGACAACCAGATACTGGAACACAGCAGGCTCTTCCCTTTACCTCAGGAATGCTGATCCTTGAGCTGTTACCAGCAGCCAGGATCTAGGAAGGCTTCTCCTGCCCCAAATCATATACAGAGTTCATTAGCTTGTGAAGAGTTTCTTTGGAAATGCTTCACAGAATATGATCCTAGTTGGTACACCTAGTCAGATTTTGAGCTTTTCTATCTGATAAATCATAGGTAGCTATCATTTGTTTCTGGGGCACAAATAAAAAATAAGAAAGTAGTCCAAATTGAAGTGAAGTCTGCCAATTTCCTACTTTAGAGGAATCACTCAATCTTACAACAACTGAAGTAGAGTGGAGAACATCTATAGAAAACAGCAATTCTGTTGCAATTATTGGATGTTTCCTGAAAAAGCCTATTCTGAAGATTTTTTTTTTTTTGTTAGAAATACACAGTTCCCACTGCTGTTCTGCTAAACAATCTCACTGTATCTTGAGATTTTCTGGGATGGATGTCATATCAGGATGTCATTATACAGTATTCCATTTATAAAAGTATCTTGGATTATTTTGTGACTCACTGTCACACTGTCCAAAAACGTAAAACAGAAAAATGAAGTTGACTTTTCTGAATAAGATAACTGAAAATAACTGTTTTCCACAAAATCTTCATTTACTCAGTCGCACCTTTGAGAAGAAAATGGAGGAACTTTTGGTAGACAGAATTTTAATTTTAACATTTCAGGCAATAGATATAGCCAAGACAATGACCTGGAGCTAGCACATATCTCCTTTTTTTTTTTTTTTTGTTCCCTCTTCATACTGACTACATCCCATCTTTATTTTTGGCCATTTGGAAAATACAATGCAGGTCATGTAGCTGCAATTCCATTCTTCCACAAGGGATGACAGGGAAAACTTCTCTCAGCATTTCCACTTCAGTTTACAGCCTGGGGCATGATGATCTTTTTTTTTCACCCAAACACATGGGATTGATTTCCACAGCCCACTGTCTTTAAATTATTATAAATACACTTTTTTTTTAATGGCATATAAGTTTTTATTTTTTGTCTAGATACAGATAATAAGAAATTTCAGCTACATTTTCTTTGATGCTTGTAAGTACAATCTTCTTTGGGTTGCTGCATTGTGAAACATAGTAAAGTGACAATAGAGTAAAAATGAACCTATCTAGATGAGAGAAGAACCAGCAAGAGGTCCATTATTTATCATCCAGAATGCAAAAGCAGGCACAAACTCTCCTCTGATCACAAAATATTTTCTGGTTCATTAAAATTTTACCCTGCTACTGAAGTTACCCTCTCATGTCTAGAATAGTGGCAGTTCCCAGATAAAAGCAGTGCTGCACACTGCACACACAGAGTAACAATCCTTAAGTGTAATACTAGAAATAAAATCTGGGACAGAAGGTTTATTTGCTTTATCACAATGGTTTTCAAGGTGGCAATTAGGTGAACTTTTTGTAATGTATGACTAAATTTTAGCAGGTAATTTGTGATTTAGCTGCATCAGTTTTTCTTTCCTCCCCTGATGAGAGTCTGTTTTACAAATGCTTTGAATCTAGACACAAACTGAGAAAAAAAAGCTTATTTCTAATCCTATGCTGTGTGTTATTCTATTATGATTTGCACAAATTTATTTACTCATATACAACAGGTAATGAAAATAGAAATATATGCTATGAAAATATAAACTTTAGTGATTAGGATGGAAAGAAACTAAGTATGTCTTCTTAAAAAAGACTTTTTAAAAATTATTTTTCAGAAGACCCCTGTGATATTACCAGGATTTCCCTCTAAGCAGAGCAGAGTGTTTAAATTCTTATTTTTAGATCATATTACGAAGTCACTTTACTGCCCTGTTTTCCTCGCCCTAACTAAATTGTTATCTAAACTACTAATGGATTGTATTCCTGTTCATTTCATCTCACTTTTCCCAGGGTTACCTTACACTTTTGAAGAATTTTACCAGACTCATTGAATTTTTTTGCATAAATAAAGTGGATTTTGCTTAGCAGCCTCCAACAGCTTGTTCAATTAATGACTTAATATATGAAAAATATAAATATTAAATACAAGGTCAGAGATTTTATCTGATTAAAAATCCAATCTGCCAAACCCATATTACTGGGGTGGATAAATAGTGAGGCTGCTGCTGCAAAAAGAGCCAGTCTTCTCTTCTCTTCTCTTCTCTTCTCTTCTCTTCTCTTCTCTTCTCTTCTCTTCTCTTCTCTTCTCTTCTCTTCTCTTCTCTTCTCTTCTCTTCTCTTCTCTTCTCTTCTCTTCTCTTCTCTTCTCTTCTTCTTCTTCTCTTCTCTTCTCTTCTCTTCTCTTCTCTTCTCTTCTCTTCTCTTCTCTTCTCTTCTCTTCTCTTCTCTTCTCTTCTCTTCTTCTCTTTTCTCTCTCTTTCAGTGCATGACTCACATATTGCACTGTTCCAAGAGAGTTGTTGCTTCAAAATAAACATCCTTTACAATTATTATGTATTACTGAGAGATTCCAAAATCACCAGCACAAGCTGGATTTGAACAATGTGTTCTCCTTCTCACACAAATTAGCATACTGTGGGTTCAATCTGATTGAAAATAGTACTTAAGGAGTGTTATTTTTGAGCTAAAACATGAAATTTTACTTTGTAAAACTCTAGACATAGTATCAAAACCACATTTTTCAAGTAGCTCTCCATTTGTTTAGTTTAATTTTCAGCAACCAGTGTAGATGCAGCTGCTAGTAACTGGTACAGATGCTGTCACAGGAACTTCTGTGTCAAAACACATATGTCTTTAATGGGGCTTTTGGCAAGCACGGCGCAGATGTTATTATGGAGGTTGATACAAATAAAGCTAATAGTTTATTTCATGCTTTACAAATAGAAATCAAAGATTTTAAAAATGCAGTTTACACACACAAAAATATTTATAGAGATAAATCAGATAATAGGTGCAAAATATTTATTATATCTTTCTTTATAAATCATGAATTAAAAGGACAGTGGCTGACAGCTACACATAGCTCTAAGAAAGCATACCTTTTTAAAAGGTAAGTTAAATAAATGTGAAGCTGTCAATGTTGCTGTCTGATTTCAAGAGGTGGGATTTGTAAATCTTGTGACATTACAGCTTTAGACTAAAACTGCAGACTTACTACACCTTTCAAATTAAATACACTTTGCTTAATTCTGGCGGCTCTTTGGCACCTAGTAAGTTTTTCTTCTTTCAACAGCAACTCAGAAGACACATCATAAAAGTACTTTTGAATACTAGAAATTCCTAATTTAAAGAATTAATTGTAACGTCTTTTCTGCAGAGGAAGATGAAATATTTTGTTAGATAAAGACATGCCTGGGGATTAGCAAACTGCGGGGTGCCAAACTCCTAGAGATGCAAACTATTTCAACACACTGTGCTTAACCAAAGCTAATGCTCGTAATAGGCTGTGGATGTCCTCAAGTGAATTATTTTAATACATCACTTTTTCTATTCAGATATTGTCTATTTGCTCAGATTTCTATGAACCGCTTCAGAGGAACTTATTGCATGAAAAGTTCTTAGAGAGAATTAAAGGACATGGCAAAAGGATAAGACATTAATGCATTTAAGGCATCTCATTAATGTTTTATGCTCTTGTCTTCCTCCTGCTTTCAGACTTAAGTGAGACTGCAGCAGGGTAAGGACTGGAGGACCCCAGACCGCACATAGCAGTCACGGGGCCCTCTGCACACCCTGTTACTCTGTGGTGTCCCTGCAACCTCTGAGCTCCAGCAAAGGGGACCATTGGCCTGCATCAAGACACAGCTCTGGTTGCACAGACTCCATGGAGCAAAAGAGAAAGCCTGGCAAGTTCAAGTACAGCAACAACTATGTTTCTAGAGGGAACATCGAGTTTTTGTGGTTGTAGTCTGAGGACGACTAATACAACTGTACATTGGATAAAGCTAATTATATAGAAGTTGATTGGAATTTGTTTTCCACACCAGCTGAAGTAAAATACAGCCCTACCTTGTTTTTAAGATTTTACATCTCTATTTGCCACTGCCTGTTTCAGGTTGAATTTTTATTCCTCTGTGTGGTTTCAGCTGTCCATGATACTTGAAAAGTCATGCCAGTCAGGTGAAGTCTCAGGAGACTGGAAAAAGGAAAACATAGTACACAGCTGTAAAGAGTAGAAATTGGGACTCTGGGACCTACCAACCTGTCAACCTCACCTCTATGCCTGGGAAGATCATGGACCATACTCCTAGAAGCTGTGCTAAGAAACATGGAGGACAGATTTAGGACAGCTAGCATGACTTCACCAAGGCCTGCCTAACCAAACTATTGACTTCCTGTGATGAAGTGACCACATTAGTGGACAATGGAAGGGCTAAAGATATAATTTTTCTGGACTCTTGTAAAGCCTTTTACATGGTCACCTACAACATCCCTCTCTGAAAATTAGAGATGGGTTTGATGAGTGGACTGTTAGATGAATAGGAAAGGGGTTGCACAGTCACATCCAGAGCAGAGTGATGAATGGCTTGGAGTCCTGATGGAAATCAGTGACAAGTGGAGTCCCTCAGGGGTCTGTATTGGAACTATGTTATTTAATAACTTCATTAATGACATAGATAAAGGGATCAAATGCACTTTAAGAAAATTAGCGGATGACACCAACTTGACACTTGTGAACGATGGGATGACATCCAGATGAACCTGGACAAGCTCTAGAAATAGCCCTTGGGAATCTGAAGAGGTTTAACAAGGCCAGGTGCTGATTCTGCACCTGGGCTGGGACAAGCCCTGGTACCAGCACAGGCTGGGCATGAACAGACCCAGAGCAGCCCTGCCCAGAAAGGCTTGGGGGTGCTGTGGGTGAGAGGCTGCACATGGCCCAGCCATGGCACTCACAGCCCAGAGAGCCAAACGTGTCCTGGGCTGCATCCAGAGCCCCGTGGGCAGCAGGGCAGGGAGAGGATTCTGTCCCTCTGCTCTGCTCTGCTCTGCTCTGCTGAGACCAACCTGGAGCACTGCATCCAGCTCTGGGCTCCCAGCACAGGGAGGACAGGGACCTGCTGGAGTAAGTCCCAAAGAGGGTCACAAAATTGATTAGAAGTTGGATGGAGCAATCTTGTCTAGTGCAAGCTGTCCCTGTCCCCATCAGGGGCTGGGACCAGGTGGTCCCTTCCAAGCCAAACCATCCTATGATTCCATGACCCTGAGACTACTGAGATTCTGAGATAACTGAAGAGCTCAATTTTGTTTGTTGCACTCACTTTTGGGACAGATGACATTCACTTGTGATAGTCTAGGTTTAATTTCTGTAAAGTGGAAAGAAACAGGATATAAGTAGCCCATTTTTGAAGGCCCCAAAGTTCACTGTGACGAAATAGGCTGATGGGGATACTCACATACTGTGAAATTATGTGTGTTTTACGTCAATGCATGATGAACCTAGTTCTGCAAGATTGTCTCACAAATCAGTTGTTGCTCTTTTAATTTCTTTGTGTTGCAAAAACAGCTTCAGTCCTAACACCAACTATGCCAGCAGCTGCACAATAGCTGAGAAAGCAAATCTGGTTCACTTTCCAAGGACTTTCTCAGGGTAAGATGAGTAGCTTGAAACAGTTGTGCTGCTCAGGTTAGGAAAGCAGAAAGAAGAAATTGTTCAATTGTCTTTCATGTGCACTGGGGTAGGAAAAAAATTAAATTTAATTTGTTCTGTATAAGTATGCTGCTTTCAAGAATGTTTATTACAATAATAAAAACCATCTACCACTTGGGAAGAAAGCCAGCTATGGTTGCTAGACAAAGCCCTTTACTGGTGGATTTTAAGACAGATAGTTTTATAGTTGGTCTCAATATAGCCAATTCCCTTCCAAGCAATACAATTTCTACAGTGATGTTCTTAAGATCTCTCCCAGCTATGCATATCCAAGACACTTGGGAAACAATGTGTAGTTAAATTAGGCAACTTCAGAAAAAGGATGTATATCGAAAGCATTTGTGCAGTGACTCATCATTGTGCAAGGTAAGCATTTGAATGGTTATTTACTTTTGTTCTATTTGTCCTTCAGATTACTTTGTTAGTGGACATCTGGTACAAACTCAAGTTTCAGCTGCTTCATATTTTCCATTGGAAAAGATTTTTATTGTCTCTGAAGAGGAATTTAATTACTTGTAAAATAATTTCAATAACCTGCAGGTAAAAGTCCCAAAATTAAAGAAATCCCTTTTTTTCCATGAAGTTTTGTTCAGAGTACACCAGCTGATATGTTGCAAAAAGTGCATTGTACACCATGAAAAATATTTTGTTCACCCACATAAATATATTTTCCAAGGAGTATTAGTAACATAAAATACACTTAAGAGTTAGGTGCATAATACACTGTGAGATTACAGAGACCTGGCAGCACAGATGCTGCTGGAAAGAAGAAAACCAAGAATGTTAAAACTATTTGTTTCTGTGTTTGAGTGTGTAAAACAGAGAATTCACACATGTTTATATGGGGTTTGCACGTGAATATACATTGCCAGTTAAATTGCAGCTATATTTCCTTCTGTTTCACACCCACACTTTAATTTTTTCAGGGGCTGTCTGGTTTATTTGACTGAGCAACAAGAAGCTAGCAGATTTTGGCAAGCAAATTCAAGAGTGTTCTAGGAAACCTGTATATCAGATTAAAATTTATATTTTTTATATACTCTTAAAAGAAAAAAAAAAAAAGAGGTCATGGGAAATTAACGTTGCAGGCTTACAAAATCATATGACACCATATCATGAACACAGATTATCTTCTCAAATAATATATTTGTACAACTCTTTCCTTCATTCTAGCAGTAATCTTTATCCTCTGGTTTTTGCTGTATTGTGGAACTTGATTCCTGATCTGGAGTGGAGTTTCTATCACCTTAATTTCTTTTGTTAGTGTTGTCATATAAGCTCCCTCTATGTCTACCTCTTTACAACAGCAAAGTCTAAAGAGGAGAATATCTTAAATAAATTTATCAACAGAACTGTGGAACTGTTAAGAATCTATTCAGCAAACACAAAATCTTGTGCTATCTTTACCCCTGTGCTTGATTTAGAGCTCTTTATAAGGCTTTTCAACCTATAATTCAACAATTTAAAATATTTTATATGTATATAAAGTATTCATTTACATATGTACACAGTCATTAAGGGTAAATTTGGCACAATGCCCTCATGAGGAGTCTGGCCACAGAATTTTGCAAGCTTAATTCTCAAATAATGGTATAAGTCTTACCAGTGACACCAACAGAAGGTAGCAGTGACAGCTGTGTAATGAGCAGCAATAATATGAAATAATCATATTTGGTCTCACTGAAAACTTGTATTTTAAACATAATTAAATATTAAACATGCAGGTTAAAGTAACTTTCTGTGCCTGAAGGATATGATTGAGGGAGAAGGTGCTCTCAAGTTCATCTGCAATACCTTAAGCAAATGTAGGATTATGGAACTAATCCTACACTACTTTAAAGCTGATGTAAACTCTTTTGAAGTCTTTTATCTTGAACTGAATGAATTTGGGCCAGATAGAAGAAGGTGAGTTGAGTTTTGCTCTGATAGCAGTCCCACTGGATATGATTCAGAGCTTTGGTTCATTATAACCTGATTTTGAACTAATATTTAGAGCAAGGGAATAATTTCCCTTAAAAAAACAGTACATGTTTTTGGAAAAAAAAATCGAACTTAGCTCACTGCATGTTTCAAAGGAAATTAAATAGCTATAGCTGAGAGAAAGGGTCCCTGTGTATGCCTTGAAAATATAGACGTAAAACTAGAAAATAAAAAGCAGTTCAGAGGCCATTTATTAAAAAAAAAAAAAAAAAAAAAAAAACAAACCAAACCAAAAAAAAAAAAAAAAAAAAAAAAAAAAAAACACAAATAAAAAATCAAAACAAAGAGAGAGAGAGAAAAGCACTATAAATGTTCTAAGCATTGTTCCAGTTGCAACATCATTTGAGGGCGCAGAGGAATAGTCCCTCCAGGATGCAAATCATTCACAGAAAAATGTGGAATTTGGTCAGAGGAAATTAAAACCAGATCAACTGATTACGAGGGGACAACAGTCAGACTTCTACTCTTCTGAAAAGAATACATTGCCCTGTTCCTGACAGTATGTACAATAGGATTCAAATCAGGGCCCAAGCGTGAGCTCAACGAGATGCTCAGATCACTCCAACCTCTAATAATGCAGATAAAAATTAAATGGAGATATTTTTCTGTATGTTTCATTCATCTAGAAACATTCATCCACATTCCCACGCTGTCCAACTTCTTAACAGAGATGTAAAACATAGGGATATGCCATTGTCACAGCTGCTCAGTTAGAAACACTGAAACAGAGCCTAATGATACCTGGATAAAGTCTCTGTCATCTTAGTCAGTTGTTTGCATTTCCACATCATAATCACAAGATCACCCTTACCCCAGCACTACAGAGGGCTATGAGCAGCACAGCTTCTCTTCTCTCCTCAGCCTTCTCACCACGATGGACACATTTACACTTTAGCAATTAGCCCTAAAGAAATCAGTCCTTTCCTAAACATCCCCAGAGATCCCTTTTACCATTCAAATAGGTGAAGAATAATGAATTGGAGAGTGTATAGATATATGGGAGCAGACAAGCTGAGGAGTACCAGAGATGCTACATGGACTATCTGCTATTTTTCCTCCACAGAAGGAGCACAAAGGCAGGAAGGGCAGTGACAGCCTCAGGACCACACTGTGCATAGATAAGGATTGTCTGTGACCCAGGTGAAGATGACACTCTCTCCTGCAGGAACCCTCTGGCACCAAACTCAGCAATCTGAGGTTGGCCAGGATAGGAAGAAGAATTAGTTCCACTTGTTTGGCTCTAGACTATGTTAGAATAAATAGCTGCTTAGCCTTGGAGCTGAAGTGCAGATATGCATCAGCCAGTTTGTTATACAAATCTGTTTCTCTTTTCTCATTTTGAACACAAACCAAAACCTCCAGAAAGGAAAGATAAAGATTACCCTAAAAAGAGAAAAAAAAAGCTATCTGTGACCTTCATCACACATGGATTGCTCTCTGAGAAACAAACAGCTCAGTGAGCAACAGCAGCACAGATGAAACTTGATTCCCTACGGTTTTGTTTCCCCGTGTTGCTTGGTAATGCCCTGACTCAAGTTCTTCTCCACAGCCTTTTTTTAATATTCATTTTGCTTCCTGGTGCAAGATGCAGGCTACAACATGGAGAGGCTGGAGCCAAGCAGGACATGCAGTCTGCATAGCCAGGATAGCTCTGTGGACTGCATAAGGCTGGCTACCAGGGCTTTTAAATCCCTAAGGCTAAATAGTCCATTAAAGTGGAAACAACAGCAGCACCAACACAAATGAACTAAATTCCCCTAGAAGATGGAATATAGTCTCATGAGCTACTGCTTCCTCTGAAGCACATGTCCTTGTTATGCTAACAGTGAGTGACAGTCTTTTTAATTGGCCCTAAGGATTTTAACACAGGAGCTTCATGAATTCCCACAGGTGTGTCAGAAAATTTTGCGTGGCAAAGTTTTCTACTGAGAAACACATTTGCTGCTAAAATATAGAAGACTTGCATTTACTGATCTTTGACATTGAAATAATTATTTTATACACAACCATTCAAGATGCAAAATACTGCTGATAGATCCACATCACTCCATTCATAAAGAATAATCTAATTCTTACACAAAAATTAGACTTGAACAAAGTAATTAAATAATTCAGAGAAAGTTAAGATGATTATGGGAAAAATAGAAAGAAGAAGAAGAGAAAAACAAGAAATAAATTTTCATTCTAAAATCTTTGTTTTAAATTTGGCTCAGTGCTTGTTTATGCTGAGCTGTGACTGTACCTGAAGGGATCCTACAAAATTATGGAGAGATACTTTTTGTAAGAGCAGGACAAGAAGAAATGGCTTTAAACTGAAAGAGGGTGTAACTAGAAAGAAACTTTCTACTAAGAGGGTGGTGAAGCACTGGATCAGGTTGCTCAGAGAGTATGTGAATGTCCCATCCCCAATGTGTTCAAGGCCAGGTTGGATGGGGCTGTGAACAACCTGATGTAGTAGAAGGTGTTCCTGTCCATGGCAGGTAGGGCGGAATTACATTATCATTATTTAAGGTTTCTTTCCATACAGGCCATTCTATGATTCAATGGTTCTGTGAGTCTATGATTCTGTGATTCTATGATTGATTCCATGGCTTTAGATTCTATGAAATGCAAGTTGGATTGCTAGGTACAACATTGTCTATAATGAAAATTAACCAAAAAAAATGCCCAAGTTTCTTGATGAAAAAGAGCTCTTGTGTTTGAGAAAAAGCCGTATGTAAAAGAAATATTTTCTAAATCAGGCTGGAATACTAGTTCCAAAACACTAGTTGAACAAGGGAGCTACATAAAGCATGATTACTCAGTTCGTAATCTGGCACTGTTTTCTAAGTCAACAGAGAGATGTATGTTCTTACACTTTGGCATTTGCTGCTTGGCTGAGTGAAAAATCACTATCTCCATGTACTGTAAAACAGAAATCTGTACCAGACTTCTGAGGAAACAGGTCAGTGGGTTTACTAGTAGGCGAGACAACAAGAAACACCTGATTTTTTCCACAGGCTGGTTTCAAATGACTCACATAAATCTATTTTTGAAGCATCCATATTTGGAGAAATTTAATATTAGGTATCTATCATGCAGCTATTCTGAGAACAATTTTAAAGGTACTGGAAATAGAGAGTCATTGTGGATGTTTAACTGGTTTGAAAGCTAGAAAGGTCGTCAACTGGACTCAGAGACTCTAATACTCTAACACTCTTACTCTATGGAGTAAGTTGCTTCACAATTTTTTATGAAAGGGACTTACTGCAAATCACAGGAGTAGCTAAACTTTTGTACTTTGAAAATGCTGACCTTAACTTAAGGATGATATTTCTCATCCTTAAAATAAAAATAATGGACAATATCTGATAATATCATAAACTACTCCCATAATTACCAAATGTAACTATTTAAACATATGTAAGGTTGAAGTGGGATTTTGTTCTTCAAAAATGTGTTCTTCAAATAATTTCATTTGAGAGTACAGAGGTAGCAGTTGTAAAAAACCAAGGAAACTGGAGAAACTTTTGTTCTAATAAATGTGATTAATTATTTATATATAGGATTCTACTGCAGTTTCACAGAACTTGTATGACTCTCCTAAACATGACAAGTTCTTATTGTAAGGAACAGAAACTAGATATCAGCATTTTGTATTTAGCTATTAGTCTGTGGTCCCTAGCAGGAAATTGTTTCCAGCTTTCCTAGGTTATATTGGCACACTCTGCCCTTCAGTCCACACGGTTCATGAGGTGTACATGTTCTGATTTTCCAAATGTTCCACTTTGTTTCCACATGATTATGACAGAATTTACTCCATAGGCAAAATAGTAAGAAACATCACAAAGGAGAATATACATCAAAGTGGAAAGACACACCAGACCACTATAATTAGCATATTAATTGCATCTCAGTTTCTCTGTAGCCAGCCACCAACTCTGTGGCACTCAGTCTGGAGTCAACAGGAGATCCACAAAAAACAGATGTGTTGCATGGAGCCCTCTGTTTTTAAAACGTCCAGAAATAATGTCTTCTGTCTGAAAGGGCTAGTGTTAAATTTCATTTTTCCCTTTCTCTTCTGCAGTTATCTTGATTAATGTATTTCACCAGTAGAATTGTATACTAAATGTAAAGCCTCATAGCTTTACACACACATGAACACACAGAGACGTCTCTTCCTCTTTCACTTCAGTATTTTCCCTGTTGTTCAGTCTGTGTAATAGGTGGCCACTCTTGTTGGATTCTGGTTATTCAAAATGAGGTGCACCTTTGCTGGTGCTGGCTCTGCACCACTGGAGAGCCATCACATCATCTGGGCAGCTGCTGAAGCTCCCCCTACAGTCAAAGGAGAGACGAGACTCTTGTGTACAATTTAGAGCATCCTTGAACTCTAACATCTTATAAAATTTTTGTAGCAAATCACTCCCCTGCAGGTATCTCCTCTGCATTCATTGCAATACAACCTTTATGCACTGAGCAAAACGTAAGAGGAGCTCTGTGTGGGTAGCCATGGAATTAATCTCATGACTAGGCTTTCTAGTGGTATGGCAATTTAAAGTGTATAGAACTGAACTTATTACTTTAAACAGAAAAATCAGCTTAATAGTATTAACAGTTTATATGTAACATCTCCACCCATGAATATGTATTTATGTGTTCTTCTTACTCACCCCACAGTGTAGCTATCATTCATGTTCATATCATTGTGTATGAGAATATCTGAAAATTTTCATTGAGCAGTTTGCAAGAAGGTATGGGTTATAGTCAAATTATATTTATATTACTTTGGTGAAAAAATAGCTGCTGCCACTTTGAAGTAAGGGGCATATTTCAGATCTATGTTCAAAATGTAGGTTTATTTCCATCTACTTCCTCCAAAAAAGTCACAGAGACAATAATTCTGGGCCCTGATTATGTGCTCACATTGGGTGGAAGCAACTGACGTACATACTTGTGTGGGAAATAAAGAGGAGTCTGCTTGAAAATAACATTTTTTATGGGGAAGAATTGCGAGGCATGAAAAACTGACTGCCTCATTAAGTTAATTTTTACAAAGGTTCCATCTGTCAAAACACATTTGGAAAAATCAGATTTATAGAAATAATTCTGGTTGTTGAATTTGGAGAACACATTCAAAGGAAAGCTTCTTGCTCAAGGGATCTGCTAATTCATGGCTGTTCTGATGAATACTAATCAACAAGTTTATTTTTCACTTTGTTTCTTTAATCTACAAACTAGTATCATGACAATCAATGTTGTATAAGGTAAAAGACACATGATAAGAAGGGCTAATATAAAGATATTTCTTCCATGCACCCTTGACTAAATTCTGACCATTTACACCAGGTATATGCTGCAGTTAAAATTGATTTAGGCAGATGTTTGTTTTTCACAGTTTTTTGATGATCAGAAATTTTTCAGATATCTGAAAAATAGTGGCTACTAAAGGTGCTCAGAGTATGTTGTTAGGATAACAATAAGGTATTAAGAGTGTTTTTCTACTTGCAAATATGAAATAAAGGTAGCTTATACATGGACTACATTATTGTCCTGCATACTTTCAGGATATTATTCTTAGTGCTGAATAACACTTTTTCACATGGTACTTTGCTACCTGTGTTCTCAAAATCTGGATTTTTCTTCTTCTGCCCTCCAATGGATTTATTTACAGAAAACAGACCTGTAAGGACAAAACAAGGCAAAAACTTTTAACAGCTCTGGTTTACTAGTACCTAAAAATAGGATTGGAGTTAGTCATACAGCTATTTAGGGACTTTATCTAGGGCTTGTGAACATCATGCAAATCAAATTTTTCCTTTGACATTTGCTTCAAGATTAGATTACCTTATGCATTCTCTATTACATATTCATTATACATCCTTATTAAAAAAAATAGAACAGCTTCAACATGATTCATTTACTTATAGCCAGATTAGCACATAAGGGAATGTATTGTATGGTGTATATAAGACCACTGGAAGATCATGGTCTTTTCATGGTTTGCTTTTCATGGTTTAACACCAGATGGCAAAGAATTCCTTAATGTTCTACAAAGATACTATTTCCTGCAAAAATAAACCCCTCATATACTTATTTAAATAAAATAAGTAGATTCTTCCCTCTTACTATAAAAATCTAACCTAAAACGTGGGTTGGGGGGCATTTGCCAGTGGGTATATGCAACTTCCAGTAACTGAGTCCTTCAGGGTTAACACCTTTAGGCTCAGAGGGAGACAGAGGACAGCTCTCTCCTGGCAGTTGCTGAAGCAACAACCTGTTCCTCATTCGTACACCCACACACAGGCAGAGCTGGCGCAAGGCCTGGACAGCTATTCCAGAAGCATGCAGTCAATGGATAGATAAAAAGATCCTGGCACTAGTTCCTCTAGGATGGCTGTATCCCTGGCAATAACTTCATTTATGACCTCTTAAAATGAGTTAAAGAGACAAATTAGCTTGGCAATCAAATTCCTCTCTGATGGCAAGCAAAGAAAAGACAAGTCAGTGCAGACTAGCTCATTGGCTTACCTGTCATTTTTTGGCACATTTACGCTAATTTTGTATTTCTCCCATTTCCCCATACAAGAATAAAAGACTGACCTAGGCAGCAGTGCCTGGGCATAAAATTCATAGAATCATGGAATATTTTGAGTTGGAAGTGACCTTTTAAAGGTCACCTAGTCCAACCCCCTGCAACCAGCCAGAACATCTTCAACTAGATGAGGTTGATCACAGACCAGTTCAACCTGACCTTGAATGTTTCCAGGGACATTCAATGCTTCTCTGGGAAATATTTTCAAGAGTTTCATTACTATCACTGAAGAAAAAGCCTTCCTTATACCTCCTCTGAATCTACCTTTTTTAGTGTAAATGATCACCCCTTGTCCTATCACTGCAGGTCTGCTACTAAAGGGTCTGCCCTATTTTTTGGGCCACCGTAAAATCTCCCCAGAGCCTTCTCTTTTCCAGCTTGAACAGTGCTACCTCAATTACTAATTTCTCCCACCTTTGCTCTTCCTGGTTCACACAAGAACTTATCTCAAATCAGACACTTAAGGCTTCTCTTAGCTAAGCACTTCATACCTAAGGCAATGGGGGTTCTGGCAGTGCCCAGCCTGTCCACCTGTGGCTGGCACTGGTAGCCCACAGTCAGTCTAACTTGCCCTCCAAATTTGCTGTGCCCACTGGAACAAAAGAAAAAGCATATATCTGAAAATCTAGTCCCTGGGATTTTTTTTGTTCTACTTTTCTTCGCTGAAGGATGTCCTAGACATGACAGCATGACTGATGCCTGGACATCACCTCAAAATTTTCAAGGTCCAATGCTCAGAAGTGTTAAGCATATTATCACCCTATGCAATGGGAGCATCTATGGGTGTTAAATACCCTTACCCTAGCTTCTTTTGGGTGAGGAGCAACCTCATTTTTTAGTAAAGTATGATGAACACCTGAGCTTCTGAAACATGTGACATTTTGTGTGAATCCATAATACCTGATAATAACTGTTTTTAAACCAGACAACTTCATAGTTGCAGAGAGGATGCACCTGAAGACTAACTGTGGGACCAGTGTCCGTACATGTCAGCAATGCTGCCACAAAGCCTCTGTGCATTTGTTTTATTTGACAGGATATCCACAGATGTGCCATATAGATTATTCTGCCAGCATAATGACAAAGACCACAATTGCATCTGCCTTTTGATCAGCTCACATCCTTGCTGCTTGGACCACAAATGACACTGACTGAGAGAACACAGTGAACTTCTTTACAGCTACTATGAGCATTGTGGCAATATTTTCAGCAGATTTCCTCTGTACCATTGCTGTTTTGTTTACTGGGAGCCTACATCAAAAGAAAGAAAACAAGAACATATTCTCCATCCCTGAAGTCAACAACCTCTCATTCCTCAAATCAGCATCTAATTGAGACACTTGTGTCTGGCTTACAAATTTGACGTTGGCGTCAATACAACGTCATTGCTCAGTGTTTTTTCCTTTTCCACTGACACTGCTGATGCACGCTGTTAGAGAGTGCTGTTTAATTAAACCACAGTGACAGGAAAAGTGACCCAAAACTGCAGTCTAATAAAGCATAAAAATTTTACTTCTTCACCTTATACACCAGTTATGATGTAGTTTTTACCATAACATTGCAAATATTCTATGCATTATTGTATTTTTACTTCTCTGGTAAGTAAGGTAACACAGTAACAACTACAAGAGCTGCTGCTTGTGCAAAGTTGAATTTTGTTCATCCCAGGCCTGAGGCTTTGTAATTCTGTGTGACTCTGGAGGGACAGAGAGACTGACATGAATTTCAGGAGCTGTCTGAATTTGTCCTGCAGGAGGTTAACTGGACAGAAGTGTGCAGGTAAGACTGTGAACAGGACAAGGACCTTTTATTGCCTGGCTCTGGTGTTTTTCTCAGAGAGCTTTTCTTCTATGTCCATAGCAGAAAATACTCTAGCTGGTAACCGTTCTACCATTCCAAAATATAATTTGAGCTCAAGTTCTTTGTAAAAGTGAATACCAGCAGTCATTTGCTTTTTTCACCATCCTGCAGCTACAGCACCTAAAGTGCATGGTAATTATGAAGGGGTTTTTTCCTTACCTTGAACTTCACAGTAAAAGAACCAAAAAGTTTTTCTATATCAGCAATGTAAAAATGTAAGAAAATGCAAGATGCACAAGAAACCCAGATATGATTCGCTATTCAAATGCCACAGTGATTCTGGATCTTTGCAACACAAATATTTGCCTCTTAGCAAAAATATCTACATACCTCTATTACTTTTGCACAATTCCCAAATGCTATGGTATCTGACATCTTAATTCAGGTAAGTTTTATCTTCTGAAACTTTTCAAAGATGTCTGCTTTGCAGTAATTACAAAGAATCACAGGCATTTGTCAGATCCACTGGATGGAGTTGTATGAGATGCATCAAATCAAACTTTGGAGATCTTTAGAAAGAAGAAGGAGGGGAAAAAAAAGCAATTTTCATTTTAGCAAGGGTGGAGTAATATTAGATATTTTTGAAGAGGAAATTTTCTTCTAGCCTAACTTCCTGAAGGGCCTATGTGACAAGTTAATGCTATAAAGATACAGGAAGTGATTAGACTTTGAAAGCCTTCACACCAGAGCATACAGAATGCTGCAACTGAAATTAGTCTTAGAAACACACTGCTATGTTCCACACAACTTTCTGGTACAGAACAAAGTTACAGATCTATAATTTGTCTCCAATGAGATCTGCTTGTGTAGGAAAACATAGAGAAAATGCTTTTAGCTACTCCAGAATATGCTGGCTTCATAGAGTACATTACAAAGTAAGGCTAAGATAGTAATTTTTTCACACCAATATCTTTAGAAGTGTTTCCTAATCTTCATTATTCCTGCTCCCTTGGTCTTTACAGAATATTGATTTTTTTTTTTTTTTTTCATTTTGGGAACATGATTAATCTTATGACAATATCACATCACAAGTGAATGAAATTGAAATATTAAATGCATTTTCAGTTGTTATAAAAGATTAAGATTTTGAATTTGGGCAATAATGAGCTGTTTCATCACTGCATGAAGTCAGTGAGTATATCTAGGGCTCAGCAGCTTTAGAAACAAAGCCACTTAATTTATAGGGATTTAGATAATTAATTTTGGATTAAAACTTCAGTTGAAAAAGCCTTTCTTTTTAAAGCAGTGAGGCAGTTGCTTTATGTTAGGAATATGTTTAAATTGAACTTAAGTCCATGAAGTTTAATACATAGAACATATATCTAAAGCAAGTACTTCTTTACACATTTTTAGAGTCCGTAATATGCAGAATTAGTCTCTATCCTGGAAAAAAGATAGTCGTACAGTCCCTTAAAGATAATTTACAAAACTATAACTTCAGTGGACTTACTATAGGATATTCCAGGATAATTGAGAGGTAAAGGTCAGCATCAATAAAAGTAAAAATCCAGAGACAGAAACAGTTTGGAAAGGCTCTGCTTGTGTTTTTCCAAAGCTTTCAGCAAGTGCTCAGTCCCTCTGCAATGCCTTCCCCTTCCAACCAACTGCCACCATACATGCCCAACTTTTTTCCCAGCTCCCATTCCAAAGTCAGATTGAAACTCTACATGAACCCTCTAAGGATGCAGAAGTAATTGCATTACTCCTCAGGATGTTGTGTCCATCGTTCTCCCAGCCTAAAAATCCCCAGTGGATTGAAATCCCCACTTTTACAGGAAGGAAAGGGAAAGCAAACCCTGAATACCTCCATCCCACAGGAAAAGTACAGCCTAAGTCATAAAATGTAATATAAATCAGAAAGGACAATACATGGAAGAGAACGTGAAGACATTAGTAATTAACATCTGATGTCTTAACTAAAGGTATTGATTCAGACATCCATTGAGGGACCATAAAACTAATTTCTCAAGCACTGTTGCTTTTACTTTGGTAATATCAACATATTCTTTTATCTAAATCACATTCTTTAGGCAGTTACTAAATGACAATATATTTTTCATGGCTGCAAGCATTGTACACAAAAGGTAAAGCAAGGTGGCCTCAGGAATATTAACAATTGACATCCTATTATAAGTGTACAACCTGAAGATTTATACTAACAGGCAGTTAAGGGACATTTTCCTTTATATGCTGTACCATATGAATTTGAAGAAAGATTTTTTTTCCCATTCAGAATTGAAGTTCCTAATCACAAATGAGAGTAAAGTCCAACTCCCAATTCGCTTACATAGCAGCCAAAGAGATCTACTCGTGTCTCCACTGAATGTAAGTTTACAGATAAGGGGTAGCACTGACGTCAATCCTAGCACAAGGCCATGTGCACTGCACAGCAATCTTTCTCTTTCATCTTTCCCACTGACTCCATGCAATACTGATTGCAAGGGTTGCTTTAGCCTATGCCAGCTAAAAATAGGAAAAATTAAGTCAGTATTTACTACAAACTTACAAGGATTGTCCCAGTTTTAGAAGATCACGTCTTTCTTGAGTGACAGCATGTAAAAAAAAAAAATTCAAGGTCTCTTCCACAGGTTTTTACCATCAACAAAGCTAGGAGCAGTTGAATGAAAATGCTCACAGTTTTAATATACTATGTGTGTGTGAAAGCCTGTTTTTACTGTACGTCTCGATCTGAGGAGTCTGAAATTTCTAAACATACCTTATTTTTATCTAAGGTTCCATTTTACATCCAAAAATCTATAAATATTTGAACCATTCAGGAAAAATCATTTAGCTTTTTTTACCCATGTCCCTCTAAGGAGGCAATGTTTTTATGTGGGGTATTATTTATTCCTGAAGTATTTGGGATCAGATGTAGTTTCCAAAACTTCTTGGTTTTGACAGAAACTTAACATTTTTCTTTGACTTTTAAAAAATAAACAAAAAAATTTTATTAAAACATTTTATTTAATTAAATTGTTTATTTTACTTTTGTTTATTAAACTAAAACATAGAAGCATGTTGTTCTTCAGCAGCATGGCAAGGAACTGGCAACCCTGTCAGACCTTCTTGTCTCCATGCCTCTCCTTTCATGGACGTGGCTCTCTGCCAGAGGGAGGTTCTTTTCACTTAAATCACAGTTCTTTCTTGTCTATGTCAGATCTCATGCAACTGTATCCATGGAAAATGGGCATGTGCACAGGGAACCCTTTTCCTATGAGGCAACACAGCCACCTGCCAGGTTAGAAACTCCCTTTTATGGTTAGAGGCATGATCACCTGTGAGCACCTGCTTGTGAAATACCAGAGGAAAGACATGAGCTCAGAGGGCTTCAGCCTGAGGTGATAAGCCTGCTATGCTGGGGAAACTGCTTCCCCAGCTGCAAAGCTGTGCATCTTTGAAGCAAGAAAGACATACTTAGTAAGGTAGAAGAGGCCATGCAGGAGGACCTGCAGCCTTGCATTCTAACAAACAGTGCGTCCTTCCCGGAGAAGGGAATCCTGAGTTTCATTTCCTGCTTCCATGTTGATCAGGGATAATGCAAAGCACAGCAATCAATACTGGAACCACAGCATCTCCCTTCTTCCCTTCCCTCTCCTAAAGGCTATGAAAGCCTACATCATAGCATTTGGCTCCTGTGCCTCACCAGACCAAGGAAGGCTTCTCTGGGGAGAAATTATATTTTTACACCAATTTGAACAACAAACATTCTTCTTCTAACTGGTCAGCTACACTAACGGCACATTTATGTCTTTTCTCTGCTTTGCTGTGAGACAAGGCTTCAAACCTTTTATTTTAAGATCTAATCTTAACTTTAGTTCTTCAACAACCACATTTGGCAGCCAGAATAACCTCTTCTATCCCTTCAGTCACCCTAGGGAACTTACTCTGCATATATTATTTTGTTATAAAACAAACCATTATATTATTCCTTACTAATGGATTAAGCTCTGCAGAAGTATTTAGAAATGTAGTTCCTGCTATTTCTAATGACTGTTTTTTCCTCCACATGAAAAATGGGCCTAACTACAGCTTAAAAGATTTTGTCATTCATTTCATAACTTGGGTTCAGTATTAAAAACTACCCCTGGGGTGTTACAATGGGCCCAACCAGTGTAATGAGTTCCCATGCAGGTTCATGAAACTTGTATTTCTTGTTCCTTTTCCTGGGTTTGCTCAGTCTCACTTTCTCTTCTCCTTGAGGGATCCAAGAAGTTTGCAGCTGTGAGTCATCAGTAAGAAATGGTGGTGACTTCTAGAGAGCTGTCTCTTGCCACTCACTGCCACTCAGGGTGCAGGAAGATCTGGGAGCAGAGGGGTTAACCTGACTGACAGCATGTCCTTGGGGATCCTATCTGAGAGAACATGAGACACTGACATGGTATTTGGCTATTCTTGCTCTTCTTCATTCCATTCACAAATTTCTCAGAGACACAGATTCTCAAAACAAAATGTTCCATTTTACTTTAAAACCACAAGAGAGATTCTCATGAACAGCCAAGAGCAAAGCTGAAGTGCAAGCTAACAACCTTGCTTGTTTGGGGGTGATGAGCATGAAGGGTGGGATGGTTTTAGTTCCGACAACTTTTTTTAGGTTAGCATGATTTAATATCCCAGATGCACATACACCAGGATCAACAAAAACACATTGGCAATTCTAGATCCAATGAGTTAAATCCTTTTGGTCAACAACACCCAGCCTACCAGAGTTGAAGGAGCATTTGGTCAACACTCTCAGGGACACGAAAATATTCTTGGGGTGGTCCTGTGCAAAGCCAGAAGTTGGACTCAGCCCAGGAGTTGGATCCTTGTGGGTGCTTTCCAACTCAGGATGTTCTGTGTTTCTTATCCCATAGTTTTTAGTGATTTCTGTACAAAAATTGAAATAAATCCCACACACTCTGGCTGTCAGCAGTGGAAAGTCAAGCAGATACCTAAATATAGATTTAGCAAAGTAACTGAAAAATCTTTCTATATCGTTTTGGCCATATTGCCTAAAGTGATTTTGGGCAAGGATTTTCATAAAGAAGTTCAGAAATTTGTTGTAGTTGTAGTAGTAGTAGTAGTAGTAGTAGTAGTAGTAGTAGTAGTATTGAAACAGGACTGTTGACTTCTGCTCTACTACACAAATCTAACTTACTATGCTAAGCAGTAGAATATATGATCACATCTCTTTCATTGAAACAGGATTCTTCCCATGCTATATGTTGAAAACTGAAAATACGTCATACTGTACTGCCATACTCACAAAGATAGCAGAATTGCTAGGACTGGAATTGATGTAGCCATATTCTGTGATTGTGCTTTTTATTTCTAGCTAATGTTACTGTTTAACATTATCTAAATAGCTACAAAGATTCATTATCTTCCGTGAGCCTGATGAAGAAATTGTTCGGTCAAGATGGCTGATATTTATTAATTCCTAAAATTAATTAAAATTTACATTTTAAAAGAAAAGTTACCTCGTCTGCATTTTGGATGAGAAAAATGGGGGAACAATGTGGTGGATAAGGAGTGAGAGCTAGAAAAAAAGATCAATCCCCTTTCTTAC
The DNA here is from genome assembly GCF_031753505.1 of Anomalospiza imberbis. Taxonomy (NCBI): domain Eukaryota; kingdom Metazoa; phylum Chordata; class Aves; order Passeriformes; family Viduidae; genus Anomalospiza; species Anomalospiza imberbis. The sequence goes on from NC_089721.1 coordinate 12,536,692, forward strand.
TTGAACCATACCTTTCTACTTACCAAAAATAGCTGAGATTTCAGAGCATTTTTTCTCAACCCCATTATACTGAATGCTTAAAAGCCCTTTGGCAGTGTGGAAGGTTCTCTGATGGTTCAGACACCATCTGCAATGCTGAAAGGCCATAGATCTGTTTTGGTCTCAGCCAGAGGAGGTGGTTTGACTTTCAGGTTTTCAAATTACAGATTGTGAGTGCCCTGAAGGTGAGGAAGACCTCAAGTCATTCTGCTTTTCCACCATCAGATAAGATCATGGAAATTACCCAGAATTTTTTTACAGCAACAATTTTCCAACCCAGCTGTAGTATGGAATGGAAAATAAATAAAAGGAGAAATTAATATAGGGGACATTCAGACACAAAATAATTACAGTATTGCAGTAAGGGAATGTGGAATTCTTTAAAATCAGTTAACAGGAAGAAAAACATTTTTGTGTACATGTTCTGAACTGAATTTTGAACCTAAAACAACTATAAGTAAATTTAGAGGTCACCAGTTCACCCTAAACACTCAGAAAGAAAGACAGTACTGTTCTCAGCTTTGTGTTGTGGTGGTAACAGTTCTTGGGTACTTTTATCACCATCATTGTTATTTTGATTATTCTCAGGCTGTGTACACCAATGTCATGACCTCTGAGGCCAATATAAGTGATAGAAACTGGCAAGAAGATTATTGATTTAGGGAGAGGATGGTGTGGGGTTTTTTAAAATATCCTTAACTGTTGCTCTATTCCAAGCTGATCTCTAGTTACTCCTTGAAAATTTAATTGCTGCTGGTTGCTTTCCAGTGTACTAAACTGATAAATCTTACAGCCTATTTATGTCAAAACAAATCAATTTTTCATATCAAAAGGCATGTCATCTACCATAATGTCAATGCCTTTCCAGCCATATACTGTATACGTAAGTATTTAAACAAGCAGGTGAATTTCTTTTTCATTCATACACAGTTTTGTAATATGCTATCATAATTATGTGCTAACAAGTACTAGTACACAGTGAACACAAATTATGTGTGCTAGATTCCTGGTAACTGTAAATGAAATATTCTCTGTATCTGAAAAAAAAACCAGAATGCAAATAGGAAAGGAATGGTAAGGAATGCTAAGTCTATAGCACAATAGAATTATGAGAATATCCAATAGCACTTTGAGAACAGATGAATTAATATGATATATGACTGTAGACTTTTTGGATACTGCTCACCATAAGTAAGCATCCATTTGGATGTCCTCAGAAACAACAACACATGAGAAGCATCCAGATTTCTACAACTGGCATTATTCTTCTGTTTGAATAAACATTTCCTTTTCTAACCACAGTCCATTCATTTATTTGCTTCTGCTTTTATTTCTTTTGGAATCTCTAACTGTTGTGGAAAAATCCACAGCCAAAAGCGAGGCATAAGGAAAAAATGACAAATTTTCCATACAGGGCTCTGTCACTGGTATGGCATCCTGCAAATCTGTGGGTCTCTCTAGATCCACCAGAGTCAGCAGTATCAGGACTATCTACAGTATCTGTAGTATGCTGATCAGTGTCTCAGCACCAAAGGAAATATATTTAAGGGGGTAAAGTCAAGCAAAAATTAGCTCTAGTGTCATCTTCCTTGCAGTTGAGCCCTAAATTCTGAAGACCTTTTCTCCTTCTTTCTCTAAATTGATTTGTCATCTTTTCTTGCAGTTTCCACTTGAAGTCTTTGGTAATAAGTTCATGGGGAAAAGAAATTGAGTTTGCCTTTAGGTCTGAAAACAGATAGTCCAAGATTTGTTCAAACTTCCCCGGCAGAGATACACTAGAAAGCTCTTCTTGGGAGTTCCTCAGCTAATGCAGAGTTAGGAGGGTTCATCTCAAGGGAATTCACCTCATCCCATCACATTTTATAAACTCATTTCAAATATTTTCAAAGAGTAAATATGTTTTGAAATGGTAATAATAATGTGGACTTTATATCTACTTGTATACGTGTGTTTGCTTGTTTTATATATTTTCTTATAGGAAGAAAAAGCTGCTTTTCCCAGCTTTCTCAAAACAATCTTCATCGTTTCCCATGCATCAACTCCTAAAAACAGCATAATGTGCTGAACAATTATCTCACTCGGAAAGGTTCTTGATAATAGAAATGCTTTTAATGCAGTTTGTCCTCCCAAAGGATACTTCTACATGGATACATGCTTTCTGAGACCAGCTGGCATTGAAATAAAATGCATCAAAAAATCTAGAAAAGATGTTCCTCCCTTAACTGAACTTCCATTTTGCTTTGTCCCACTCCTCACATATGGCATTTGCAGCAATTTTTTTTTTCTGTCAAATCTTTGCTATTGTTTTAGCACACTATTGTTCTACAGTAAAATGCAAGGCAACAAAACTCCTTGGAAATATTTTGCGAAGGTTTTGGTCTTGATACCAGTTATTATTATTGTTCCAAATACTGTTGTTATCATAATGCACTGGAAACAGTAACACTTTTAAGAAAATACTTGTTGGGATGTCCAGTGGGATTTCCATAGTGTAAGGATCAAAGCTCATACAGGGCCTAAAATTGAGTGATCTTAGAAGAACTGTGTTAAGGAATTATGTTAAGGATGTACATTTCAAAATACTTGCATCTTACTACACTCTAGCACTGATATGGACTACCCAGAAGAACATCACAAATTTACTTTATTTAGATGTAAACTTAGATTTTGGTGAAGGAGATGTGAAGGTGGTATCTCCACTGTGATCTGAACCTAAAACATAAAAGAGGTATTTCCTTGAGCAGAAAAACACACCTCATTGAAAGGAAATTCAAAGATTTTTGAAAGTTTCTCACAGTCTAATCAGAATTTTCATATTCTCAGTGGCAGACCTGGAGGAACTATTCCTCCAGTGGTAGTTCCTGGAGGAACTATTCCTCCAAGTCCAGCTGGCAGCAGAGAAGGCAGTGCATCATTCCATAGAAGTGGATTCGCTTATTTTCCAGGCTCCTGCAGGCATTATCACCTAACAACCCCTTTGCTCTTGCAGGACTGTAAACATTGGCTTGGCAGTAATCTTTCCTGTTCTCCTCCTTTGGCAAATTGCTTTGTTGTGATTTTTGGAGGCTAGTACTAAAGGTCTTGTCGTGTTAAAAGGCTTCAGAAAATGTTTTGTGAATAATGGGCTGCAGAAGGCTGTGGTGCACAAGAAACTTTTCCAGCGTCTGCAAGCACAGCATGGACTCTCACTTCTGGGGCCACTTCCAGTCCAATATAACAATTCCAACAGGGACATTGTAAAACAAAGACTTGTTCTTTTCTGCATTGAATGATGACTAATATTCATGTCCTGTTAGTTGAAATAGGTTAGCTTATTATTACAATTCAAGGCCTTTTGGCTACATAGACCATTATCCTGGCTGAAGCAGGCAGAGGTATGTTCTGAGGTCTGCAGTCCCTGGGAGATGTCAGGCTTCAGAACGGGGCATACATGCTCTGAAGGAAACACCAATGATTTTCATCTGCATTTGTGTACCTTTTCTAAACCATGATGAAAAGAAATCGGAGTCATCTTTTTGCACTTTGACCTCAAACTTCCCTTCAATTTACTGTTTATAACTTTCTGAAATCTTTGTTCTCTTGCTCTGGAAAAAATAATTTATGCAGTCGATAGAAGGACCCTTTGTTCAAGAGTTAGTGATAGTGTTTCCTGCAACAGCCAGATAAACATGCAGTCCTACCCCCAGAAGTTTTATTACTAGTAAGACAAAAGCACAATAGTCTCATCAAACAGATGGATCAAGTACAATCCACTTTAAATGAAAGCATGTAAACCAGGAAATCTGGGACTTTTACAAGGCTAAGCTGTAAAATAATTTAGTAGAAAGTCATATCAAAGCTTAAAGGTATAAAACATAAACATGCCCATGAATTCCAGGATAATCTTTGATCTCAGTATTGACATTATTAGTATGTTTGTCATAGAATACCTTCAGGAAGAAACAACTTTCCCTTTTTACTCACAAACACTGTTACCACTCCTATTGTCTCTGCAATGGCACAATGATGCAATGTATTGGGGGGTTTTCTGAGCGGAATGACAGTTAACTAGGCCTTTAGACTTGGAAATCTTAAGAAACTTTCCAAATGTCAGTTAGAATCATCATACTCATAAAGTTGGGGAAAACTGAGGATCAGAAAAGCAATGCCAAAAGCAGGGTAAATTTTCATTTTGATACTCAAATGTGGCTTGTATTTCCATGTACTTGTTCAGCATTGACTCTTATTTGCCATCCATATAAAGATAAGCATAGAAGAGACAAGTGATTGGAATCTACACACAGGGTGATTCACAGCTTCTTGCCACATGAAAAGAGAAATAAGCACAGAGGAAGAAGAAATAAGGTTTTCCACTTCAAATATTTCAAAGTTGTTGGAAAAATGCAAGCACTCAGGTTTTAAATGCTTCTCTCAAAGCTTAGTTCAACGCACTGCTGAAAGTGAAAATCTAAATTATAAACAATAACTCTGTGAAGATTTCTTCACATAAAAACATCAAAAAATTCATTTTTGCTCCCCAGTAATAGGTATTTTAAATAAAATTCATGGATTAGAGCAGTTCTGGACAATTAGAAGAACAACTTCACACAAACTGTAGCTAGAGGAGAGAATGCCAGGTTAAATCTAATTCTTCAGAAAGTATAGTTGTTGTTTTTATAAGTAAAATATGCTCAAAAGAGTGGTACAACACAAAGAGGGTTTTTTTCTATTGATTGGATTACATACAGCGTTTCTGCAGGTGCCTTGAAACAGCAGCACCAATGTCAGAAGTACACCCAGACACTCACCAGTAAATACTGAACAATATTGAAAATCTTCCTTTTTAAAACAAGGTCACATGCAAAGCTTAAAAGAGGTGCCTGTCTTAAAATTCTGAGTCAGAGCTATGACTTTGCAGATGCTTCTTGTGACATTCTTGTGGAAATAAATAACATCAAAGTGAATAGCCTTTTCATGACCCCACTACATTCAAGTCCAACATATGTCAGGATAACTAAAATGGAAACTGTTCTGAGGGTTCTTTTATATCAAAGTCTAGAAAAGAACTACAGAATATTGTAAAAGGGTGTCTGTACAGCTGAGAGTTGGCAGAGTTCATCAACTTTCGAGTGTGATGAGTATGAGTTAAAGCTCTGACATTTTGCAGCTCAGAATCAGTGTTAGAAACTTCCACAGATCATCTTCTATCAGCTTGCTTCAGCATCAAATTGTTATGAAAAAAGTTCTGAAAACTTGTTTATTGTTTTACCATCAACAACTGTAAGAGCCATTTGCCAAACTTCAGAGGAATCTGCAGGAGACAGCAGCACTGTGTCAGCTTTCACAGCAGCTGGCAGCAGCCTGTATATTCATCTTCTGCAGAAGTGGTTTTCTTGAAAATCTACAAGCTGCTACAAACAATTTTGATGACAATATGAAGTCACTGTGAGGTCAGTCATAATCAACAGCAAACCCTGCCTGTTACGAAGTCAAGATAAATAGCAATAAACTGTGTCTGTGTTAGGTTTAAATTGAGGTTTAGCTAGTTAATCTTTCTTTAACCTTTAATCTTTCCCTCAACCCACAGTCCTAAAATAGACTGACACCAAAACTCTTTGAAACATCTTTTTAAGATTAGGACCTATATGCCAGTAATTTCACCTTGCTAATATTCACATACATGTTGTTTGCTTCACAGCAACCACTTATAATTTTAAAATGAAAGAATTTTTTTTAATTCCTTAAAAATCTTAATTTCCTCTGTTATGCCTTGCATCTATCTCATAGTCACATTTCATGGTTTACAAAAATTAATACTGGGAGACATTTCAAGATGCTATAATACAAGAAAAGACTGAGATTGTATACAATTCCTTGCCTGCCTCTCTCAGCTTTCAAGTTTTCCAAGCCCTCTGCTTTCTAGACTTAATAACCCTAAATATTTCAGGGCTGTCAACACTTCACTGGAGATTTACCTTGTCCAGCTTGAAGATCATGAAATTCCTTAAGGGTTACAGATATGCCATGCCAAGAGTCTTTCTGCTACCACCCTGTTCTAGCAAAACAGCCTTCACAATCTGACAGCAAGCAGTTTTACCATTCTGAGGAGTATATACAGCCAACACTGTAGCCATTGAAAAGGAAAATTAATCTGAAAACCCACAGGAATCAAGTAATGATTAATATCCAAAAGCTTTTATTAAAGTTTAAAAGTTTATTGGAGAAAAGGCCATATGTGAAAGCAATGTATTTGCTTAAGATAGATCTGCCTTATCAGCACATTCTGATAGGGATTGCTGCTTTTTTAAAAAAAAGTAGAGCAATAAAATACCAGTGAAAATGTCAAGCAATAAAGTATCACTGTTATTGACAATGTTCTATTTGCATACCTCTAGAAAGTTGATATTTCTTCAAAGATAGGAATGAAAAAATACTACAAAAAGATCCCTGAAGAAAGAAAAACCTTTGTTTTTCCCTCAGCACTTTGCACTTCTCTACAACTCCTTTCAATGTTTCAAATTATCAAAAAGCCTGAAGTCATGAGTCAAGATTCCTTGGCATTCATTGGCAAGCCAAACTGAGAATAAAAGATAGATCCATTTTGAGGATCTGTTGACCTTAATAGACAATATGGACATGGACAAGAGAGAAAGGAGAGATTGTTATTGACAAGGATAAAGGAGAAAGTCTCTTTTTAAAGGAGAAAGTCTATATAAGTATTTTTAGGCCATATAACAATGAAAAGCTCCCTTCTTGGATTTGTAAATGCGTGTCTGTGTATAGCTACCTGTCAGCCTGAGTCATTTCACTGTCTTACTGGGTTTTGACATCCTTACGCAGAAACCGTGCATTTTATATGACAGCAATATGATTAAGTCCCACCTAAACCATGTGTTCAGCAGATCTTGCCTCTTTCCCTGTGGCCCAGCCCCAGTCAGGGTTGCAGCTCCAAAACAACTCAGTTCCTTTTTTTTTTATTAAAAAAGGCTGAAAACTCTGCAGGTTTATTGATCTCCTGAAAATTTGTGTCTGGTCATGCTTGTGAGACATAACAAAAATCTAGTCTTGCACACACAGGACTACTGCCCTCTCTAATGAGGGACCTTAGGAGAGGTGTATATTCACAGAGGAACTAGGTGACCAGAAGAAAATTGTGGGGTCTAAAGAGGAGTGATGCAGGAGGCAAGCCAGGAATATGATAGCTCATTTGTACTTTGAACTGGTTGTAGACATGACTGTAAGCTAACTCCAGGCTGAAAGCCAAGGGCTGGGAAAGTAATTCAGCATGTATCAGAATATTTCATAAAATATTCTGAAAACTAATTCAAATTATATTTGAAATGTTCATTTTCCAAGGAAGAATGAAAGAGGTTTTTATTTATAAGCTGGGATAAGGTTCTGCTTAATCTAAACCAATTTGTATTTCTACATAGTATTTCACATTATATGTACATAATAAGAAAAATAACAAAACATAAGTGTGACATGTTTGCTGGGAATATTCCTAATCTCTTTCTGGTTTACTACTTTTCAAGAGATACTCTGAACTTAAAAATTAGCCTCTCAAAGAAGGAAAACTGTCTGAACTGATTGGCTTTGCAGTTGTGTTTATCTGGTTACACTAACTTTGGGTCTCTCCTAACCTGCATAATAGCATCTCCTGTAGCCTCAAGCAATGAAGTTACTCTGGTTTTTAAAGGTCAAACTGAAGGATTTTGTGCATTGCTTTAATATGGGCCTTTGATATTCCAGGCATTTGGGGAATGATGCTCAGAGGTCTTCCAGGAAACTTTGCACACCTTGGGAAGGGTTACTGAAAATAATGCTAGTGATATTTATATGTATGCTCTAGGTATCAAAACCCACAGGTACTACGTACAAAACCATCAAGGAACAAAATGTTAGTGTGACAGAGGCAGAATTTAGATACCTACACCCTATTGCAGTTGCAGTAAAGCCCCCAAAACAACAGGGTAAATTCATCTGAAACAACACCATGAGTTGTTTCATGTAGCATTATGCAGCCATGCACTGGTTTCCAGGAGCAGCAAACCCCTGGTGGTGCTCCCCCATGCCAAAGAAGGTAAGTAGGGACTGCACAGCTGTGTGGTGATCCCACAGTGGGAAGGCAGGTGGTAACAGCCTGGCACTATTCATAGCAACATGCAGCTGCAGGCCACAGCTGCCCTTCTGAAAGACTTTCCAAACTAGCCATGAAACAGGAGGAACAACCACCAGTTTGCTACCTGTTGGAACTACCTTTCCTTGCCTTTGCAAAAGGGGGACTGGGTCTTATCCTTTGAACACACATTGAGTTTCCCACTCAAACCCAGAAAACTAGAAGCCAGACCTTGAAGCTTATTCATTCTGATCACTGTAATTTCTTCCAGTATCATACCTTACACACCAAGTGGGCGAGATCAGACCTACCTGCAGTTGCCCATGTATCCCTTTAGGCAGTATTTGTGCACACAGTTCCAAGAAGGCATCCAGCCAGGTCCTACCCAGCACTGACTGGAAGCATTTCTAGCTCACTGGGCAGCAAAAGGAAGTAACAATGCATGGTAAGAAGCACTCTCTTTCTTTAGTCTGGATACCTAACTCTCTCCTAAATTCTGTCATCAGCGATGATCCAGAAAGGGAAGTGCCAAAATGCGGGACTTGTTGAGTCTTGTGACTGGAGCAAAAGCCATATACCACAAGCCTTCAAAACCAAATTAATAAAGCACCTTTTGTGCTGAGGATCCTGAGTAGATGGGAAGGTCTCAGAATCAGTTCTGGTTTAAGGTACAACAGCTCCTAAGGGAAGTTGAAGCACAGAAACATTCTAGAACTTGTGTTTTAATTGGTGACTGTCAGAGGTCAGTGTCTCCGGATCGCGTTTCCAAGGCATCCAAGAGAAGTGGCAGACTGCAAAACCTTCCTTCCAAACATTGTCTACTCTTTCAGTCTTGCAGTGGTTACTCTGATCATCATAAGAAAGTGCTCTCCAAACATCTTGTTACCAGTTTCTGCAGTCCTGATCCTGACTTGTTGCCCCGATAATTATGCAACTTTACAATGCTGATTTTATGCACTGCAAACAGTTTGATGTGACATGATCCAGCCACAACTATTGCTTGTAAATTCTGAAATGTGTTGTTCCCAGGAAGCTCTGGAGCAACGTGTTGCTACCATCCCACAACAGGACTCTGCAAAAGAAGTAAGAGACTATTAGCAGGATTTCAGAGAGTATAAATTCACTGGAAAATAAGGCTTTTGCATAAGGCCACTGCCAGATGTCAGAAGAAAGAGATATTGAGACATCCTAGGCCTCTCGATATATTCACAAAATATTCTGCCATCTAGATAAGACTAGAGCGCAGAGGAGAACTCAACGGTGTTGCAATGCAGCCTCAATTTCTGCAGGCCATGCAGAAAAGCCATCACAGGCCCTGAAAACTATTTTGCCATGTTGCCAAATAGCCCTTTTCCCGGTAAAGTTAATTAGTTTGAATTAAGCATGATGCAGACTTCGCTATCCTTCCCATTTGTTGGACTGGATCCATTTTCAGTTTTCTTATAAGTTTGTAAACTGGATTGTATTGTAGGGTTTACACAGCCAAGGCATCCTCTTCTGTTTAATGCAAGGTCTCTGCTACAATAACATTCATGCCCTCAGAGAGTCTGCCAACAGATAAGTAAGGATGACAGCATTGTGATTCATGGGTGAACCTTTCCACAATCACCTTATAAAGCAAGAGGATTAAGGACAGAAACCCTGTGACTCCATCCAGTTTAGGTATGCACTCCCCATATCCTTGTTTGCTATGTTGCTAGGTGTTCTACCTGCATACCACATCCATCCCACACTGCTGTCAGGAGCTTAAAAAAATTATCAACAATTAAATATTAATAATGGTCTGAGCCAGGCACAGTGTCAATATCTATTATGTCCCCCTGACATACTTCTGTCAGTGTACATGCATATGTCTGTAAGTGTGAATGCCATTCTAGGGCGTGGGTTAGTGTTAAAGATGGTGTCAAGATGGAAGACCAATGCTAAGAAAACTGAAACAAACACAAAACCAAAAAGTTTTGAGTCACCAGCTAACACCTTCATGCAGAGTTCTCCCTTATTCTGAGGTCTTAAGTAAAAAGAGAGTATTTACTTCCAAAAAAATGAAATTATTCATATTCATTATCCTAATTATTCATAATACTCTTTTCCTAATTGTTGCTGTACTATCAACAAGATTCTTATTTTAAATAAAGGCTAGCATCCAAGTAGTTACAACTCATTTAAGCTCAATATGGGAGATGAGTAATAGGCCAGTACAAATGTACAATGTACAATGATGCATAGTAGGCCATGTACAAATATACATACAGGACAGTACAATGTACAATTTGGCAAAAGGGGAAGAATAGCATAATTAACTACAAAATTACAATCCCCACCTAACCACCCAGAGCATGTCCTCATACTTAACCCTTTCTTTTGGATCTCTCTCAACAGCTTATGGGTTTGAGGAGACCATTCTCAGCCACCTGGCTGTTCCCATGCACTGCAGGAAGCTTGCCTACACAAATACCACTCCATCCAGGATATCACTGTGGGAGTCAAAAGGAGTTAGCTACTTTGGCACCAAACCCGTTGGTATCACAATTTCATGCTGGATCTCACCCAAAATTCTCAGATGCAGTAAAAGAACTCAGCACAGTTAAAGCCAGACAAGTTGAGCTGATTAGCACTACCTAATAGAACTGATGCTAATAGTACAACACATCATCTAGATGTTTTAGATGACAAAGTCTTTCCACTGAATTCAATAGACCTTGAATCTCTAATTCTGTGAAAAGAACATTTCCAGGTGCATTTATAGCAAGGCTTTTCCTCTCTATTATTTAACACTATCATTAAAATCCAAGCAATGACTGTGATTTTTATGCTTTATGCAGTGATAAGTATAGTCCATACTTGCCAAATCAATTCTGGCTTTACTGTAATGTCTCCGAGCCATGGCTAGCACAAGGGTCTAACTGTCCCTTTCTCTACACTGTCAAAAACAAAAACCAATCAAAATATTCTCACTTTTCCAAGTGAAAAGCATGGTGAAGCAATTTAGCAGCACAAAAAAAAAAAAAAAAAAGGATTTGTGAAGAAATAATGAGAAAAATAAAACTCTCCATAGATAGATGTCTGCTTTAATGAGAGGTCCAATTTTTCTTCTGTCAGTGTAAAATGATCACATAGCATCTAGTCATGCCCTTGCCTTATGTGTGTGCTACTTTAAGAAGTGAAAGTCATTGTTTCTCCTGAAACATTTGTCTTCCAGGGCAGTGGGGGAAGTCTCCAGACTTGTGTTGATGACTCTGCTCTCTGACCACTGGCTTTCTGGGATAGCAGCGACTCAGACTTCTCTGGGGTTTTTATTTTATTCCCCTTTGAGACTGACATCATTGGAATAGGTCACAGACAACCTTTAGAGACATGTGGTATGCCTAGCAGTATCTTTCACTCTAGATAAGGAGTGACTGCCATCCATTTCATCAGTTGTAATTACAATGCTCAAGAGTTTTGCCTTAGGACTAGGTGTGCTTAGTTTAAAATTCTTGACTGTCATACCTGAAGAAAACTGGCAAGGCACTCCATAAGTTCATTTACTGCTTTTCTCTTTTTTTTTTTTTTTTTTTTTTTTTGCAGGAAAATTAGTCAGTCTATAAGCTTCTGCTTATGTAAACAGATATGTGTTGTACTGAAGAAAGTTCAAGTGAGCACTTTCAAACTCTACTCTACTTTATGGCACAGGGCTCCCCAGAGCTGATTCAGCTGTGTGGTAAGTGAATGGTGGAGAGATGGGAAAATATCAAAAGAATTGAGGATAAAGAGAAAGATGACAAATCTGAACTAACTGGGGTTAACAATGTCAGTAAAATATGTAGATTTAGATGACTGATTTTTCCTTCCTTGTACCAAAGTAACACCCTCCATGTGCAGCTGAAGTACATGCCTTCTGTCTGTGATTCCAGCTGACCTAGACAAGGAGAGACACAAGGCTAGGGCTATCCATCTTCCCATGTCAGGGACATGACTGTGCAGTGTAAAGGAGCAAACCAGTGCAGTCCATAGATTGACTTCCACAACTGTACCAGTCTGTCTTATCATACATGCTTCATTGTACTTAAAGTAGGAAAGAGCAAGGCTTGGATCCCAGGATATGCTGAGCAGCTTAGGCTTACCCAGTTCAGGCTACAAGAGCTGTCAAAATGATTTTTTGCTGTTGCTGCAAATGAACTTTTCCATCTTGGCTGCTTTCTGCTAAGAAAGGAAACAATAGCACAGATTGTCTATCTAAAGGCAGCACATTTCATATGAAACAGAAGTTATTGTTACAGCTGTCCACTCTGCACTGCAGCCTATGAAGAAAATTGTCAGTGCTGTAACTAGAAGATGTGTAATAACATGTAAATATTTCTGCATGTTAGAAATTATGTCATAACAAAATTGACTTGGCTTTTACACAAAGTTCTGCACCTGAGATGAGTCACTTTGGTGTGTAATCTAGTAATGTTCTCTTTTTTGCAATTGTGTTATATGAATGCTTTTACGAGGTGTGTATAATCCAGCAACACTGTAGAGGGCTGGATTCCCAGAACACCTGAGCATTTTGTTCTCTGCTGAGAACATGTGCAGGTGAAAAAAACATCTTGTATTCCAGTGAAGACTTCTTTGCACTCAATCAAACAATGAGATAATTAGCAAAAGTTAACATCAGCGTGATTTTAACAATAAAGGCTGTGTAGAACTCAGGATGGGCAGAGCCCTTTGAACAGAACTGGAAAGAGTGTCTGCATTGTGCAAGGGTGTACAAAGTGAGAACCTGAGCTAGCACATACCTAAACTGGTCTGTCTGCATGGCAGAGCAGAATGCCAGGTTACTCGCTTGTGCCTTGGAAGCTGGAGAGAGCAGCAGTGTGATACCACACCCAAGTAATGAGCTTGGCATCACTGTGCTGACATGGCCATTCTCCTCCAGATTCCAGGGCCCCATCAACTTAGGCATGCATGCAATGTGCTGTGCTACACTGCAGGGGTCGGCTCAGAATTACATGGGTCTTTGGATCAAGTGCAAAATCAAGGATTCAAGAGAGTGAAGAAAAGCAACCCCTCAAGTACAGGAAGAACAAGATGAAGAAGATAAGAGATTACTTTGAACAAGGAAGGCCAGTCATAGAAAGCTAATAAAAGTTTGGGGAGATTAGCTAGTAAAAGACAGGGACATAAGTCAATTCTGCAACAGACCAGTGTAAAGCACGTGCACAGTAATAACCATGCAGCTAAGTAATATGTGGCCTTGTGCTGGTCCACTGCATCCAGATGAGCTTCATCCCCAAGGACATAATAAATTAAATCATCAATGACCCAGCATATTTTGAGATATCACATTTGAGCTCAACCAGCATGAGAAACCTGTCCATTATTCCCTTCTCTACAGCTCATTCTGAAACAAGTATTTGCAATACTGCCTTTAAATCAGTTTTCAAAATGTCTCAGGAAGGATCTAAACTTCTAAAAACATTTCAGAAGTTAAGTGATCTTGGAACTCACAACTCTTTCTGGTATTATGCTAAACATTGTGTTTTTATGAAACACACTATCTCTTACATAAACCTTCTGTAAAATACTGTGGCAGAAGGTAATCTTGATGGCTGGCGTGGTTTTACAAGCTGCATAAAACCATATTTAGATTCTGGAACATATATTATGCAGATGAATGACAATGCAACCAGTGAAATCTTTGTCAGAAAGGTCTTGGTAGTGACTGCTAACATGCAACCACCTCTGGGATAAAAGTATCAGGAACACAAGTTGGTAAATCCATAGCAAAGGGGAAGGAAAAGTCCCCTCACCATCGGTGCTGGAAATCAAATAGCAATTTGTTCTGTGGAAAGCAATTAAAAGCATTCGTTGAGACAGAAACTTTATAGCTTAATAGCTAGAGTCTTTGAAAAATTTATCCTATTTTAAAATCAGCTCCTTCTATGCATCACATACAGTGGGAATACTCCTCAAAAGTCCAGTTATTGTTTGTGTGTGGGAATAAACATCCCTAAGGATGTTACTGTCTAATGAGATTAGAGAAGTTACACGGTCATACCCTCATTCTTTTCTCTGCCAGTCACTCAGAGGAATCAGGAACATCTAGAATCTTAGCACACATCAGATTCCCTGTCACCCGGTCAGCAAATGAGCTGCCAGCAGAGAGCTGATGAATCCATATGTCAAAGGTTACGTTCTTCCTGACTGAGGAAGAGCTGATTTCATTAAACTCCCTGAACCACCCTTCCTACCAACATCTTCTACTAAAAATATATTTTTAAAAGGGAAGAATAGAATTGAAAGGTCATCTTTCTGTCTGCATTGCCTCATATTTGTCACTTCTTATGCTACTTCCTCTTGACATCTATTTATAACTTCCTTGTATGAGCTGTCACACCACAAATTTATATGACCCAGTCAACATATATAGAATTGCTTCAAAGATTGCTCTAGTAACAACCTTGGATTTCTAGGTCATTAATTTAGATCCTATTTTTGCCTTTGTCTTTGTCCTACTTAGGAAAATGACCAGACTGCTTCCAGAAGATTGCATAAAACACACTGATGACTGTAACCTGGCATCTGCATAACCCACACCGTTTAAAGGAAATTTCTGATTTCTGCCTTACTTCCCTAAATGCAGATTCTCTACCATCTCACTTAAAATGCATGACATAAGGAACAAGTTGAGAGGAAGAGAGAAGCAATCAAAGGTAGCTGCAACCAAAGCAGAGGAGACCTTTTTACAAGCTCTGGACAATGTAAATAGTTGCTCAATCAGGAAAATCTGTGACCCTACAGTGAGGGAAAAGTTTCAGCCGAACAAAGTCTTCTGTTGGCTGATTCAGGAGGTACTTACAAGGTTTCCATCATCAGTCTCAATAACACCTTCTCCTTTCAGAGACCCTGTAGAAAACCTTGCTTGATGTGTATACATATTATCAACATATGTGCTGACAGCTGTGCTCAGGGCAGTGTGTCACAGTGCTAAGCCTAGCAAAGTAAAAGGAGTGGCCATGTCCAAGCTACTCCTAGAATACAGAAAGGACACAATGGACAGTTGTGTTACGGCAATATGACTAATGTCATGATATTATTACCTTTATTATTTGATTAAAACTAAGCTTACTGCATCTTCTGCAGGGCAGTAGGAGCTGCAGGCAGTTGAGATGGTTCTTACCCAACTCACAACACTGTTTCTACTACAGACACAGGACAGCCCCAGGACTTGGACAATGTGGCCTGAGAACATTTTCCAAACTCTTCTTGAGCTCTGGTAGGTGTGGTGTCAAACTTCCCTGAAGAGCATGTTTCAATCCACAACCTTCCTTTGGGTGGAGAACTTAATCAAGAAGCTTTACCAACATAGTGGCAAGAGATTTTAGACTGTAGAAACTGTTCCCATTCCTGTATGGCAAGTTGGAGCACAGCTCAAAGCAGATGTTGGTCAGCAATGCTTAGGTGAGCTACCCCAAGATAAATAGAAACTCATTGCAAGCCCTCCAGGAACCTGGGTGTGAGCAGTGTCTCTGTCTATTTTGGTGGTTCTTGCCATGTCACAAGTTGCCTCATGGGGCTATGATGCAGTTGATGTCGAAGGCCTTGTGTGTGTCCCTGGAAGAACAGGCAGCTTAAAGGCAGACTGGACAGTACTAACACTCATTCACATAATCACATACCATCCTGTATTACAGAGATCTGTACTGGACATGCTGTGCTGCACAGGTACATTGTCTTTCATCCAGAACACATTCTCTCCATCACTGAGATTGTGAGCTACTCGTTTGCTCTGACCAGGTGGCATTTATTATTATTATTATTTTAATTTGCTGTCATTGCTTCTACAGAGGCACCTTCTGTCTAAACTGAGTTTAGGGAAACCATAAAGACCTTGAAATTATAATTTTATGAACAAGTACTTAAAAAATAAGCAATTTCACAATTTCATATAAACAAGAGAATTAAATTCTAAATACGGTAATGCAACTAAAACAGCAATCTGTATTTGACAGCCTGATTGGTGACCGACTTGCTTCTATGAGACTACAAAGAACTTCTATTTGTAGAAGCAAATATCAGCATTACATTTGAAGCACTCTGGAATGCAATTTTTAAAGTTTTTCCCACAAAAGTACATGCCACAAATGCATTACAGTTGTGTTAGACTACAGAAACAAAACCATCCATGCTCTCCCCCAAGCATACAGAAAGAGCCAGGGCATCTCCTCAAGGTGGCCCCACACTTTAAGGGCCTCAGCCTGGGACTAAGCATGTCCTCAGCCTGGGACATGCACAGCAGAGCACGCAGCAGCCTCTTCTCCAAAGTAAGGAAAAGAGTAAGAGTACTCACAGAACACTGAACATGACACTTTCCTTCACCAAGAAAAGTCACGTTCAGCTAGATTTCCATCATAAAGGGTCCACATGATGCTGATTATTAACAGTAGAGCAGATTTAGAATCACAGGAATTTCCAAGCTCTCAAAATACAATACACTTCTTTTATTCTATACACAGAATTTATCCAGGTATTACATCACCCTTAGTAGACTTTTGTGGGCATCCTGTCACATTCCCTGATTTTTGAAAATATTCATGTTTCTGTTTGAGGCCTGGAATGAACTGCAGTTATATCACTGTGCATGCAATACATAAGGACTCTGAGTCTTTTCAAGCAAGTTTCCCAGGCCATTTCTTTTCTATCTATAAGTTGCCACAGACCTGCCCTTCACAGTAATTTTCTCTTGTCCACATTGACGGTGCTGCAAATTTCAGTCTTTCTCTTACCTTTTCCCTCAGATTCAAAAACTGTCATGCCTGTCTTTGTTATTCATTGTGCCTATCATGACCTGCCTTGCCTATGCTTGCCACAAACAAAACCACTTTAAGGAAAAAAAAGGATGATGTGGTTATTCCTCTGAATATTCTTTTGTAAGTCTCACTATCATGCAGTATTTGAAAGTCCGATATGGTGCAACATGGATTTTTACTTAATATGACCAGCAAAGGCGAATGTAGACATGCATTTTCTGGGTGCTGTTCCAATCCACTCCACTCCTGCTCCCAGCATTTGAGTCTCTGCAAAGTCAGAATAGCATAAAATCTCAAAATGAATATTTCTCAGGGCATGTTTTGTGCCAATTTAAGTCAAAACCATACATTTTCAAACTTCACAGAATCAAGACAAACTCCAAAGGGGTTCATTTTTCTAGAATATCCAAATAATTTTTGAATAATATTTTCTATCGTTAAATGTCCTGGGCTACTTTTGCCTTCCATCTAATCCTAATCCATACAGAGTGAAGTGTCATCTGATTTTGGTCACAGCGAATCAGGGTACTTGAATCAAATTGAGGTCTGGAAGGAATGACTCATAACTGTGATGAATGAAGCACAACACCTATTTATATAAATATAAATATGCATTATCAACATAAAAATGTGTGTTAAGATACAATCCACAGAGTGTTTATAATCAAAACAGACAGGAGTCCCTTCAGGCACCAGCCTCACACTTCGTGAACCCTTGCTTTCACATGGCATTGTGTTTTGGAAAGTGTTGAGATAAATCTATTGAGATTAAATAACTCTTTCTGGTGAATCAAAACAAGAGGCTGAGAGAGCATGAGAAATTTTAGAATTCTATAAATGCACTCACCAGGCCTGATTCTGCTCTGTTTACTGTTGAAACCACATATTTTAAATTCAAGACTAAAGGAATGATAACAGCTATGGTCAATCTTATTCTACTTAACCAAAATGCATCAACAGGTATTTTAATAGGTTTGCATGAAGTACATATATTTGCTAATGATAGCATTCTAAGCACAGGGACAGCATAAACCAAGTAGATTTCAATGATAAATCTGTACTTTATGGGCTTATGTAGAAGTTTCTTTACACAAATTATTTCTACAATTTACCGATGCGAGCCTAAGCAGAGCTCCACATCTATTAGCAGTTGCCCAAAACCTTATTAATGTGAGCATCTTTTTTACTGTAAATTACTTTCATCATTCTGCAAACCAAACTTCTTGTAAACCAGTGTAGCATAATAATATACCTCATATACTTATCAAATAAGATAAAGAAATATTGCTTTGAGAGAGACAAAAGTTAGAATTTTTTCAAATAATTAACTGTATGGCAGAACAAATATCTGTAAGGTGACCTGCATGACAGAGTTAGGATACTTATGACAAAAATATTTGGAAATTATTCTACATGTCAATGTTAATTACCACAAGAGATGGGTATTGTGGGTAGGAGAACTACCTGCATTTGTCTGGAGTATTCATATATAATAATTATCTTAGCTATGCCTAAATGTTTATAATAAATAGTTTTTCCTTTTTTATATTGTAATTGTTCTTAGTTTAGTAAAAAAAAAGATTTTTCACCAAATATCAATCCATTTGTCTAATTTCTCTACTCAGTTACACACACTGAATTCAATAGTGGCAAAAACAGAGAACATCTGACTTATTTCATACAGACTGGAGTAGACATTTAATATAAGTGAATTGAAGTCATGCTAAGCTACAAATATACCCAGCTAGAATCTTTATAACTCTCTAATGAGTTTCAGAACTATGTAATTCTTTATGAAATATAATATTATAAAATAATTATCTCACATTATAATGCAAAATAGATTAATTTGGCTTTGGAAATTTAACAATCTAGGCTTATCAAATCACAGCTTCTGACACCAGCAAATTTTTCCAACATCCATATGACTACAACACATGCTTCAGCTGAACACCAAGAAAAAAATTATTCACATTGAGAGAAACCTGGTGGAGTTGTCTCAGTATAAAACCATCCATATTAGAGAACTATTGCTTACAACGTGCAAGCTAAATTCATGCAAATATTTCCAGGAAAGAAAGCTGCACCTATCTGATTAAATAATGGTTATTTATTGATATGTTTAAATGTTTAAATGTTTTTTTAAGCAGTATACTGATTTATTCTAATCTAGTTTCAAAGTATAACATAGCCCCAGCATTATAATGATATACATTTTTAGACTTTTTAAACATATACGAAGCAGAATGAGTCATCAGTTATATAAATCAATTTTATGGTTTAAAAAAAACCAATAAAACAAAACACCAAAGAAACAATGAAAAAGTAATGTAACATTTAAAAACAAAGAAACAAAAAAAAAAAAAAAAAAAAAACAAAACACCAAAACAAGGAAGCAAGCAAACAAAAAGCCCCACCAAAACCTACTGATCAGAGCTAAAGTAACAGGAGCTTGAAATATGTTCAAATGTGTCAGCCAACTGCTTAACAAACTTCACTTATTAGCACAGCTGCAAAAACTATCAAGGTTCATATAAAATATCATCACAGACTTGGGATGAGTTTTTTGTGTGAGAATTTGACTGTTACCCCTTTCTGAAAAAATAACTTTTTTAAAACTAGCCACTCTGGTTAATTCTTGTAGAAATCACTGTTTACAAAAAGGGACAATTCAATTGAAATCATTGTGAAATATGGATTGCTCATTCCAAACCCGGGACTGGTGCAGATATAGGAAATACTCAAAAAAAAAATTTAATCAGCATCTTTTTTTTTTTTGTCTTATAAATAACTCAAAGCAAGACTATCCATATCTGTGCTGGCCTTATATTTTGCATTGCTGTTCTTGTAATTGAACTCCGATTTGTAGAATTTTTCTCATGCTGCTGACACTCAGGATGTCATCAGGTTTTTAAGAGGCATTTGCAATGATGCGTGACAGCACAGACACTCTCTAAGAGACAACACATAAAACAATAACTCCAAGGGGCTAATATTCTGCCTTTTTTCTGCTTGTTTATTTGTTTGTGCAGAATGGACATGGCCACTTCAGAACAGAAATTATTAATTCTTTTGGCCCAGAGGATACATACAGTGAGAGATTTGAAATGGTCTCCTGGTTTGACACCACCACATTAATTAATACTATCAAAATGAGCAACAACTTGAACACATGCATATGCTGATTTAATTTAGATTGTATTTCCCCAGTTTTCTTGCGGGAAAACAAATATAGATAATGTCAAAATAAGACTACAAAATATGGCCTGCTTATATTTTTTCCATTAGTTAAAAATAAACAAATATTCTGAAGTAGATTTCAGGTTCACAATAGAGATTAAATGTTTTCTGTTGCCTGGTTTGGGGGATATAGGTTTGTACCTATCATAGGGATGCAATGAAGTTCTTCTTCCACATCAAATTTCCCAACTTAACTAATGGCAATAATAGTTTATATTAGTTGTACTAGTACTTGGCATGTTGAGTATAAATCCATGCATGCAAACAAGAGCCCTCTGTGGAAGAAGAGAAATTGCTGCACAGATTTTAGATAGACCACCTTCCCAAAATGTATCACATAGGGACTTCAGTCTAGGTTTGGGTCTCTAAGAGCATCAGGGCAAAACTGTCATGTGAGAAGCACCCCATTTGTTGTGTTAATGTTTGAAGGTCAAGTATACTCTCAAAACCACTTAAGCTTGGGCTTTAATAAATCTTTTGCTTTACTCTGAATTTGGATTTTTTTTTCTCCATTAGCATTAGAAGGTGATTTTACCTCCAACTAAAGGCCTTTTTTTTGCTGCTTCTAACCAAAATCAATTTGTCCTGGCTTGTCATATTCCCTTTTAAATCTAAATTGTAACTAAAATAACAGAAATATTTAGGAAAAAAACACACCCATTTCCCTTGAAGAAACACAATAAACCAGACCATGAAGCCATGCAACAAGCATAGAATTTTTTTCCATTGGGATGTAACATTTTCTATGCAAACTACAGCAAATCTAGGGATGCTGCAGGTCCCACAGTGCATAGCAGCGGAGCAGACTGTTCTTATTTCTGCTTCACATCTTTTGGATTAGGCAAGGCCCCAAGCTTTCTTCAATCAGTATGCTGTGGTTTGGACCCTACCCCAGATGACTAACATTTTGGTGGAACTATTTTCAGTCAAGGGATTATTTGTGTACTCCCTATTGAATACTGATCCTACCACATCCACTTTGTGTCACAGCCCTAAACAACAAGAAGGGAAGTGCTGCCAGCACTTCTCCTGTGATCTTTGCGTGAGCACCCTCATCCAAATTGCTGCCCACTCACTCTTCCTGGCACTGCAAAATGCTATGGGAATTGTACAGCCATTGAAACGGCATCTTCACACACAGACCAAACACAGCTTCTGTTTCCTCATGCCTTGTTTCCAACATCATCCCATTTGGTTGTTATTTTTCTGGGAAGAACCCCTTTGGCTTTCCCCTGCTGTTAAAGTACTTTAAAAGTACACAAGAATTAAAGGCTCTGTTAATAAGGTGGTCATTAATTCAGCCAACAGGGTTACTAGTGTTAGACTGACACAGGGAAACCAGAAAGAGTCCTCTGTCTCCTTACATTTCAGAAGGAAAAGCAGTCCTTTGCCAGATCCTGAACTATTAGTACATACATTGCTGTTGGTTTAACATTAAATAGCAAATGACTGTAGCCACCCTGTGGTCCTCAGACTTTCATACTTTTGATTCATATGAGTCCCTAATAAATGCACTTCTAAATCTGATTTTGAGTAACCTGTTAGTCCTTGTGCATTGCGCAGGGAAACAAGGGCCACTTTCAGCTTTGGACTCCACTGCAGAGATTATATGTCTTAGCTGTGCAAGCCTCAGCATTGCAACCTTTGAATTCCCATTTGGATGTAGCCCTAACTTGATGTTCAGCTCCTCAAGCCCAGAGTACTATATTGGTAATGCGTTCCTAAACATTTAATAAATTGCTGTGTCTGATAAATACATAAAAACCTTCTCCTTGGAAGAACAGTCTAAATTCTCACATACAGAAGAAGCCCTGGCACATCTTCCTGGTTTGGGATTCAGGGCCATACATAGAATTTTCCTCTGAACTTCAAGAAGACAAGTAGACCTAAAGAAGTTGTCTGTCCTCCTGTTAGTAGTAGGAAACTGTACACAATGTCCCTCTTTATATGAACAAGGCATAGGCAAAGCAACATTCCTTGATTAAGAGCTGTGGGTGCTGTGCTACACAAGGTATTAATAGCATCATGACTCTGATACACACTGCTCTCCTTGGTTGAGGCAATTCTCCAAAAGCTCGCTGGCTTTTTGGTTATGGTTTTCATTATCTATCTATCTATCTATCTATCTATCTATCTTTCATCCATTTATCTCTATTCAATGTATGCAAAGCCTTGGAGCCTAACTGAAGGTGAGAATACAAACAAGCAGCAGAGGATGGTGGTCTACATTTCCTCATCTAACTGTGGACCTACCTAGGGCACATAAACTAGCACACTTGTCACTCCCCATCCTCTGCACAATCAAAGAAGCCAGCTGAGGGCACCTGCAGGGAATCAGCCAGATCCAAGTGTGCTTAATTACCTTCCAGATGTGCTTGTATTCTCCAATTAGAAATGAGAGCAACGTTAAGTAAGCTCCCAGTTTAGATGCTTCAGATAGGTGCCATGGCTTAGATGGGATGTATCTGGCCTCATGTGCCCCTGTGTCAGCTTCAGAAGAAGCTGACAATTCACCCAGTTCTAATGTAGAAATGCAGAATGTTATTCATCATTTGTAAATTGGCACCCTGACATCTCCTTCCTCACTGCAGCTCTGCACTCAAGGACTTGGTTGTGATTTACCCCACTGCAACAGCCGCCAAGTCTACATTCAGATTACCTTAATTAAAAGCAATTGTGTTAGATAAGGACAAGTGAAGACACATCATAAAAGAAATCAGACAGAAAGAATACTCTTAAATATGCCTCAGGTTAAAATTACTCTGAAAATTGCTAAGAAGGCTAAATATTGTATATTTCAATTTTAATGTGCCTTTAATATGATTACAAAGTTTTAGGTTGTAGTTTCTTGCCTGAGAAAATTCACCTTCTTCCTTTTGTCTGTCTGGTACCCCAAATGTTTGTAGATATTTCTCCTTGGTAAGCTCCTTCACTCCTAGCTACTTGAAACTGCATTTAACTTAACATTACTTCTGTGTTTCACACTGGCTAGCATTCAAAACAAATTGTAAGGGTTTAGGAACATTTCCTCTAGCCAAACCAATGCTGTTGCATGAATAACTGATTGTTCTCTTTTTCCTCCCCTGAAAGCTGTTTGCACAATATAAACAAGCTTTTCTGAAGGACTGCCATGAAAAAAGTCAATTTGGCTCTGTACTGACTGTGTTGGAACATGATTCTCTGACCTGCCTTGTGTGAGGTATGTGAGCTAAATCTCCCAGGATAAAGTAGTTACGTATCTACACAAAGGGAATTCAGGCATTGCATGCACAGTGCATTCCTCACACAGAAAATCAGGAGCAGCTCTAGACAAAGATGATAGCAGTCACCTAGAGCAGTTTTCTGCAGGACTGGCAAAACAGCCACAGACTCACAATGCATTGGAAAGGTAAGTGTCTTGGTGTTTCTTCCACCACCAAGAGTCAAGATTTATGAGAAACAGAATTTTTCTGACAGCAAGGACACTTTTCTTTATTTCTTGCCAGCACCTGCAGTAGCAGCAGTAGCAAAACCAGGACTGCTTTCTCTCACCCCCCCTGTCATGGCTTTAGTCACTCCCTGATGACAATGTTTTGTAACCCTTTGTGTGTTTGTAACCCCTTGTTCCCACATGACTGAGATGTCTCAAGGCAAGTCTAGTTGCCTAGTTGTCTGTTTGTGTGAAGAGACCCTGCATCAAAAAAATTCTAAGAGCCTAAATGTGGTGGGGGAGATGACTGACCACCCAGAATGACCTCAGAACACTGGCGTTTCAGAGGTGTGATCAAGGAAATGCCTCATTGCAGAAAATCTTAGACTAAGTCAGAAGTCCTGATCCAGGAGCTGGAGACAAAACTACATGGAAGCCTTTTGTGAAAAACATGGTGTGAAATGAACTTCCGCTTTTATGGACTTATGTTTCTCCAGAACGCTTGGAGAGTTTATCTCACACATGACTACCACTGCACAGCATTAGTCTAAATGCAATTACTGTCTGCATCCATGCAGGTGCACTCACCTTAGAATGGTAGTAGACTGTCTGACGAAAAATAATTATGATACAGCTCCTGGATTTTAGAAATTATACAAAGTTCTATACTCAGCAGACAATTAAAATTTGTATATCTGCAGAAGCAAGCCGTTCCTAGACCTGCAATTAAACAGCTAGGAGATTATGAGACTGTTTCTGTGAGCAAGTTTTTCTACTGAATCACATTGGCTTTCATCAGCATGTCATAACATATAGAGTCTCAGAAAACAGCATTCCATGAGGAAACCTGACAAAGCTTACTGGTTTTCATGCAAGAAAAGGGTCTAGAAAAAAGTTGCATTCAGAAAGAAGCACTTTTGTATCAAAATGGTTTATGTTTGCCCAATGAAGCACAGACACAAACATTGCAAAAGTTGCAAACGTCATCCTCATTTTAATGACCAAACTGCAAGTTTCACACGCATGTAAACTACATAAGTGCACTCTATAAGTTAACATAGATATCCCTCATCTTTTCCTTGTTACAGTAACCTAGGTCCCAAGTAGCATGTCAAATGTCCTGGTTTTTTGTCTGTGGGTTAAATTCATTACTCCAAATATTATCCATATGAAAGGTACCCAGACATGATAAACTACTGTCATAGTTAATCAGAGAGAGACTTCTTGAGAATGACACATCCTACCCACCCTATCTAAAAGGAATAGTCCTTTCCTACCACAAACTACTGAGATAACTTAAATATCTGATTTTGGACTAGATGACTAATTTGCTGGTGACCAAGAGGAATCCCAGTCTACATATGGAATTGCTAGAACAAGAGGCCATTGTTTTGATGTAACAAAACACTATTAAGAAATACAAAATAACCAAATATCTCATAAAGGGACATTGTTGGATTTATGATATGGTAATTTTACAATGTATTTAAGGTTTTAGAAACTATCTCTACTCCTTCAAAATCCATCAGCAAACTATCCTCTTATGCTGCTCAAGCACTTCATATTATCTTCCTCTTTCTTCATAGTCTTTCCGTGTTATAGGTCAAAACTGGTTCTCTGCAGCTGACGTCAATTTAGACACATTCTTCTATGCTTTTTTATTGCTTTCCAGATCACGGAATTGTAGAAAAGTTTGGAAAAGACCTCTAGGTTCAGAAAGTTCAACTTTCAACCAAATACCACCATGCCCATTAAATCATATCATAAAGTGACATGTTAATTTGTTTTTTGAACACTTTGAAGGACAGTGACTCCACCACTTCCCTGAGAATCAATTTGAAATCTCAGGATTTTTTACCTTGTTTGACAACTTCTTCCAATATTTTTTTCTCTTCATTTGACAATAATTCTTAATTCTCTTTCCAATATTTTAAAAATAATTTTCATTAAAGTCTATCACTTGCAAGTAGTCCATACCTATTTAAATATTTAGATGCACTTTAGTGAGACTAGGAATGCAAGCTGAACTGTTTTGAAAATGTGTTTTTACAACTGAATTGGTTACTGTTAATTTTTCTTCATCGAATTCAAAGATAATTCAAACATTAATGAAAAACATCTTGTCTCTCCAAATTTGTAAGACACTGTTTTTGCAGCAGAACAAAATAAGAATCAAGTAGTCTGTTGATTCTTAATTTAATGCAGTGGATGTTGATTTTGTCATTGATATTTAAACTATGATGAAACAACCGTCTCTATAACCTCTGGATAGTGCTCTGAAACTCTCAGCTTCAGGCTGAAATATCCATTTCTTTGTGTCAGCTTGTAGCTTATTTATGTAAAATTAAACACTTGCTGTAGTAAAGGGTGCTGATTGAAATTTGAACTTTACCAACATCTGAAGATGTCACAATCACTACTTTGCACCTTGGTGACAAAGAATCTATGAAAAATAAAGGGAAGCTGCAGATGCCATGATACCCTGATGTCCAGTACAAAAGCTTTTTCTGTGATGATATAGAAATTGTCAAAAGCTCCACAATATGGCCTAGTATGGATAAGATTGTTTATCCCTTTACCACCAGATTTTTTTAAAGATAACTGGAATTTTTCTAGCTTGTGCTGAATTCAGTGATGCCCTTTGGGATGCACTGACTATGTTAAGCAGAGTCAGAGTGCCACTTATAAAATGTGTTTTCCATTTTGCTTTGCTTTTCAATGTTTCTTTATTTTGGGATTCCTCCATAGAGAGGAATGAGTACAAGGTAGGTGCAAATATACACAAGACAAATCTTCAAGAATTCTGTTTGTTTTTATTTTTTTTCTGAATGGCTCATATGGGAAAGGTATAGCCAGTGACTTAGCCAAGGATTTTGAAGCAGTTTTCCATTTTTAGATACATAATTTACAATCTATCCATCTCTTATTCAGCCATATGCCCACTATTTAAAAATCTGATCTTTGACTACAGCCCTATTAAGCATCAGTGACAAGATATCTGGTATATAGAAAAAGAGTTTTCAATTTATTGCCAGGCTTCCTAATCACCTTACATTTCATACATTACCTTTTCATGGTCCTCTGGCTTCAAGCCAGAGTTCCAGACATATTTTCTGTTTAAGGCAGTCCAAAATCTGTTACTGTATATATTACATGGTAAAAGTAATTTACACCTGCAGTTTTCTTGAATAATGAAATAAAACCAACCTGTTGAACTTGAAGATCCTTGTGGGCTCCTTCCAACTCAGGATATTTTGCGATTCCATGAAAGTTAGCTCTTAAGTGGCCTTAAATGTGGCAGCCACCAAGGCATTTCTTAGAAATAGATACTCATCTGTTTCAGAAGCATCTCAAGCAAAACTGCCACATTGCTCAACACAATCATTACATAAGAGCTATAGATTAGTATATCAGTTTAGTAGAAACAAAAATTGAAATATTTGATGTTTTCCATTGATTTGTTTTGTTTTTAAAATGTTAAACAATCTATTTTATTAATTTAGTGATTCTGTTGCAGACATTTGTACTCAACTAGTAATTTAATACAATAAATTAACTTGTAATAATTTACAAACATTATTGATTTTAGGCTAAATCTTAATGAGCATATTTGCCAGAGGATTATATTGTGACTTATGTTCCTTGGTGTGAGCAAAAGATATGAGGAAAAGTCAAATATTTTTTTCAATGAGACTGCTAACTGTATTTCTTAGAATCACAGTACTTTTAACTACTGAATCATTAATCTTTATGGTTTATATGTTACTCCTAAGCAGGAACCTAATAGTTAATAGCCTCTAAGATGAAAGATATTGTAAAACTATTTCAAAAACCCAAGAAAATGTACAATCTCTTTTGAAACTGAGAGATATTTTGAGTGGAGGAAACTTGGTGGTTTGGTCTCAGCTTTCTCCTCCATGGTAGGATATTGAATAATTTTTTCTCAGAAAAATGCCCAAATTGCCAGTTAGGTTAGATACACCATACAAATCACATAGTTCCCTTATATACATCCAGATGGTTTCAAGAAGGCTAAAAATATTTTATGGGAATTTTTAAAACGCTATTCAGTAAAGATGACCTTCACAGCTGAGATAATGTGGTTTCAGAGAGGAACTTCCCAGTCTTACTGTAGACAACTTAATTTTCTTTCATGTGGAGAGGGATATTTTTGTTGTTATTATTTTACTGCATTTTAGACTCACTAGAATATTTTAATTATGAAGCTATTTGTTTAGTTAATTAGCCCTTTGACACTCTTTATCAATAGAAGAAGTCAACACATTAATGGAAAATAAATTACAAATCAAGATAGCAGTATTTTAAAAAAGCACACCAAATACAAAGGAAAGCTAATTTTTACTCCAGTCTCTGATGATAGTAAATACAGGCTGAGAAGTTGAAGTCAGGAGAGTCTTGTTTTGTTGTTGTTTTATAACAAACAATTTCTTTAGAGAATATACAGCAAATCAATTTTATCCAGCTTTTCCAGCCTAATAGATTATTGCTACAGAGATTGAAAATTCTTTTATTCTTCTTGGTTTTGATCAAGATAGAAGGCTAGTTAGTTCTAGAACATATTAAATATAACATTTAAAAATATTTAAATGTTTTTTACTGGAGTTATAATTTGAAAGTAAAAAAGTGATAGCTTATTATGCAAATAAGCAATAATTTCTTACAGTTCGTTCACACAGACAGTGTTAAATGTATAAAACCAACAACATATAAAAACTCTTAATATTAAAAAAAACCCAATAAATCAAAGCATATAACCAAATTTTAAATCTGTTAACAGAAGAATAAGTGTCTGCTGGATTATCAATGTAATGTTATTTTCTGATCAGCCTATTAAAACACCTCAGCTAATCATGAGTTATGCAAAGTAATTGAGCCTCGAGTATTACCTACCATCATCTCTGGTTCCATTTTGATCTCTATTCATGAAAACACATATTTTCCATGTATTAACTAATGCACCAGTTATAGAATTTTTCTGATTTTATTTGTTTTCTAGCAACTGAAGATGCTGCTATTTGTAACTGCGGTGTTTGCTCGTTATGGCCTCTAGCAGCTAAAGTGCCAACTACCACTTCTTTGTGAGGCTGTAGCCACTACGTTTACGGGCACTCCAGGGTTGCGGAGTGTCCCAGCGTGGGTTAGCAACTTTGGTGGCATCACACGGAGAGGAAGCAAAGGGAAGAGAGAAGGACACTTTGCCTGCAAAACTGAGAACCTTTATTCCCCCATGTGTGGTCTGAGTGAATTGTTCTCAGATTGTTGTAAGGCAAAATTGCCCCAGACAAAAGATTACAGCTGATTAATTAGGGGGTGGGCAGACAGGGTGGAAACCTGCCTCGCCCTATGGGGTTAAACCGAGATAGGGTTTCACGACCAATGGAGACATAACAGAGGTGGGTACAGCATTCTGGGACAAATAGGAATACAAAGGTGGGGTGATTGACACAAAACTTTTATGAAGAAGCGGGAAGTGGTTACAAGGCTGACACCCCAACAGGGAGTGACAACCCCTGATTGACAGAACCATGTAAGGAGAAACCCTGGGAGGAGTGAGATGACTAACAGGTAACTGTAGATTTGTGCAGCAGGAAATCTTGGAGTAAACAACCTGGATCAAACCATTGTGAGGGAAAGATAGGGGTACAAGGAACATGTCTAACTAACATTAATAAAATCCCTGACTAAACCAACCCAACCTATAACATGTAACGTATTTTCTGGACAATCCCAGTTTACCTTTCTGAACTACATAGGACAAATCAATTTTCTCATTCTTTCACTGTACAGGAAGGAAAGAGGCACAATTCAGTGCTGCTTTTGTTTTACTTTCCAGATGACTCAAGATTTAATTATTCATTTATTTTAACTTTCCTAAATTACTACAGATATTGGTAAAGGTTTAATTTTGTCATCTTAATAAACAATAAAATTGGTTCCCTGAGAATTAAGTGCCAAATATTTATTGTTATGTAGACTTAGGCTTACTTTCACTCTCAGCAGCGAACAAAACCACGCAAATTTGCACACAGACAGTGTGACACCCACTCACAAGTACAAAACAGCAGGGAAATACTCTGAAGCTACAAAAATTAAGCAACCTTGCTATCCTTCCCCCCTTGCCTGTTTCTCAGGCTTTGACTTACCATTTTCCCTACAGCTGAAATACATCAACTGATGACAATTCTGGGCCAGATCCTGAATTCTGCTGAGATTTCCTAAGTAGCTGCTTGGCAAATGCAGTGGAAGAGGAGATAGAATGGTGATGGATTTGAGAAAATGGGATAGCGTAAGGGCCAGCAGCAGGAGCAGACTCTGGAGATTGCAAGAAAAGTCATCTGAAGGCCCACAGCTGTGGTCAAAGAAAGCTGCTGTATCTCTTTTCATCAAAGTCTGATGTGGCAAGTGCCCATGACAAAACTGTTAATGTTTAGTTCTTCATATTAAAAAAAAAAAAAAAAAAAAAAAAAAAACACAACAACCCAACAAATTTCTTATTAAAATTGAAAGTCAGGAACTACAGCAGTTGACAGGAAAACAAATAGAGTTAATTCAAAGAGAATCCTCTTTTGACAGCAGGTCACTTTATTTTTCCTCCCTTTACCTCATTAACAACTTGTGTGCTGGCTTTTCACCCCCACTGCCTCTGGCAGCAGGAATGCCCAGCTAGAGCTGCCCTCGCAGAGACCGTGGCTGCCATGTGGACAGGCGCTCCAGGGCTATGGCGTTTGCCTCCCTGCTAGTGCTGAGCGCTCCGGCGTGGGTTTGCAGCTTCAGTAGCTTCTCGCACAGAGGAAACAAAGGGACGAGAGAGGCACATTTTGCCAGCAAGGCAGGGAACTTTAATTTCTCGCGTGGCCGCAGCGGTGGTCAGAACAGCTGTTCCCAGTGCATGTGCAGGGCAAAATGGTGGCAGGACAGAGAAAGCATTGGGTTAAATAGGGGGCGGGTGGGCAGGGGTGGAAAACCCCCCGCCCAATAGGGACAGACAACAGGGGAGTGACACAGAACATAACAACCTATGGGAACATAACAGAGGTGGGTACAGTGTTCTGGGACAAATGGGAATGCAAAGGTGGGGTGATTGACACAGAACTTTCTGTGAGGAAGCAGGGAGTGGCTACAAGATTGACATGTAAGAGCTCCTGTGGTACACAGCTTGGGGCAAACCATTGTGAGGGAAAATAGGGGTACAGAGAACCAACCTAACATTTATTAAAATCCCTGACTAAACCAACCCAAACTACAACACTTGTGAACCTCTATGAGAGCAAAGTTAAAAGAGTTTTGGCAGTCCCAGGGAAACAAAACTGCTTGTTATCCTCCTACCATTCAGTTCCCTTATGGAAGCTACCCAGTTGTGGATCCATGAACCTAACAATACCCAGACAAATAAAAACATCTGCTGTTACTAAAAGTCAAGATGAAACAAATAACATGCTTTACAATCTAACAAACCAGAGCACTGTGAAAAAAGCCAACAACTTCAGTTCTGCTTAACAAATCTGAAAGCCTTATCATGCCATATTCATAGTAATACTGAGATCAGAGGAGGATCTCATGACACCATACAAGGTAACCTGCTTCCCTGTCCTTGTCTGGTGACAAGTTACTTTTAAGAAGTATTATCAAAATCTGGTAGTACAAAGCTCAGGCTGATCAGTCTCAGGTAATGAAATATCAATTGTTTTTCCTCACCTCTTTTTTCTTTCACAAGCCTGAGAGCTAACTGTGACCTTTATGAGAACACATATTCTAAAGCCACATGATTCAAAACCTGCTGGAAAATACACGAGTCTGGATATCATAAAACAATCTGTGTGAAGTACACAATATGTAGGATTTTATTACAATTACTATGATTATTCTATTTCATTTGAACAGGGAGAATAAGGCTTTGCAGAGAACACAAAACTACTCCGTAAGAAATGCAAAATGTGTAACAAGTTTATGACTTGTGAATAATGACACAAGTAATGTAACTGTATGGGATTTTTAATGTAACTGTTTGGGATTTTATCCTTTGTGTGTATTGACCCAGATTAATACACTGGAGGCACTGGAAGTGCCTCTGAAGTGAGGCACTGGAAAAACAACCAAGAAAGCAGTACATGACATTTGAATAACTAACCTCCTAACAAGAACTGCAAAGCAGCTATCAGACACCTGCTCTCTTCCAGACTAACTCAATGTTGGTCAGATTTGGAAACCTGAAGATGAAGGTTGTTGAGAGCTAAATTTGCTGTAGAACTTACTAATAGTGTGTTTGATTTTCAGAAACCTAACTTTTACCAGAGGTACATCCTAACTTATATAAATAACTGCCTCAATAGACAGCAACAGAAGTCTCCTGATTGAATGCTCCTGACTGGACTCAAAACTTTCTATTTTTCTAGTTTTTTCTGGTTTCCAGTTTTCAGTCCTCTCTAGCACATGGAGAAAAGAGGCACCTAAAGTGAGCAAAATGTGCAGGAGCCCCCCTATGAAGGCACTGTTGGGACAGTATAAAGTCAGAGCTGAAGGACAGTCCTGGAATGGACTTTATTGCACAAACCTCAACTGCTGCAAAGCTTATTTCTACTTACAGATTCTTTGAATCACCATCAAATCTTTCATCTTTCTGCCTTTCTTTAAAATTTACGGTGTGCAAATTGCTTCTTCTAGAACAAAATTCTAGTGAGCCTATTCAATGGAGCTTGCTCTATGCTCCTCCTGTTTCTTTCTGCTAATGTATTTAAACTGAAGCCATTTTCCAGGAGTCACCTCCCTTTGCACAAATACATTTATTTTTCATATTCCACACTAGTTTTTGCAAAAAACTTACTAGGGAAAGGAAAAAGAAGGCTGGTAGCAAAAGCCTATTCAAATCTTGGCAAAACATTTATGAGAAAGACCTTCAACTGGAAGTGAAAAGTAGATATTGTATTAAGTTTAAAAAGTCACATTGTGCCTTCTGTTCTAGTAAAATTCCCTCTGAGTTTACTGGATATCAGCTCCCACCACAGGGCTGAAAGATTTAACTGGCATTGAAGAAATGTGATGACAAGTGAAATGAATCCAAGAGAAAAGTACTCCATGATCCTGAATGATGTAATAATTTCTTCCCACCTTCTACAGTGTAGAAAATTTTGAATTGCTAATCTTGGTTTTTCCTATCTGAGTCCTCAGTGATGTCTTTTATTTGTCAGGTGCCATTATTTGTACTGGGGGATAGCCTGAAAATGGAAAAGTGTCACACATGTCCCAGAGGGTCTCATTATCTGATGTTCTTTGGACAGGCACAGTAAGCTGCTGCTAGCTACATGTTATTTCCTGAAATCCTTCTGCCTGCAAGGAGAGGACATCTCCCCAGAATTAAGTCATCATAGCTGAATTTCAGCTAGTGTAAATTCTATGCACTCTCTGCCCAAATTCCTGGCAGGGGTGACAGGACATCTGTTGGCCCAGCACTCTGGAGGAACAAAAGCTGGCATTGCTTTCCCATGAAGCAAAGGTCACACAGGTTCTTTTCCTCCATCACAAGCACCTAATTTTTACTTCCTTTTCCTTAGGAAGAAATATCAAACCTGAGTGCACTAAATGCATTTAATGCTGTCTGAGGCACAGCAGCAATCCACAATCACTGCAAAGCTCTGAGGATCAGCTGCAAAAACACCTCATGTTAATGCTGCTCCATAGTTGTACCTTTTATAAACACTGCCACGGGAACCACGCACATTTGCTCCCAGCCATGTTCAGTAGGAGTCAATCCTTAATTCATAGCTCTCTGAGAATGAGTGACAGGAAGATATGAAGCTCTCTTCAGGCAGACAGCTAAATAATTCCTCAGTAGCTTTTTTAGGATAGTGAAATGAGGGTATATCAATAGTCTTATTAAATTTTAAATTAAATTTCTCTCTGTAATTAATATGGTAACACCTTTTTTCATTGTTGTTTTCTGTTTGGTGCCCAGACACGTGCTTTTGAGAAAAGATGAAGGGATTGCAGGCAGGAATGAAGCACCATCACTGTTCTTGTCTCTTAAAACAATATTCAGCACTAATGAAATTAACGTATTTTTACTTATATGTATGCTGTCAACGTTGTGTCCAAAGAAAAGGCACAGAGGAGATGGTAAGGCATGAAAAGACTTGTCCAAACTTATAAATGTTATTGGAAAAATTACAAGTACGGTCACAGCTCCAGAGTGCCATCCTGGTACATTAACTAGGAAAGAATACAACTTCCCTTTTAACTTACTTTTTGTAAAATCTCTGTTTATGTCAACAAACAGTAAATGCCATATTGTTCACAGAAAATAATAAGCTACATATGTATATTATGTGCATATAAAGTGCACAAAGTACATTAAACATGTTGAGCTATTTAATTCAGTACTTCTAGGAAACAGAAACTAGTTTGCAGCAAAGCTGAGTACAAATCTGTAGATGAGCTGCTCTGCAAAAAGTGAAATCTCCCTACCCTTTTCCTAAAGGCACTTACTTCTCTCACTGTTACATTTCATGCAACTCAGCTTTAAAGTTTATTCATAACTTGCATTAGCATTTTTGATCCAAGCTCTAAACAGACAGATTTGCAAAAGAGTGTCACACCACCTTCCTGCAAACTACACTGCAATTCCTTGATTCTTGTAATGTTGAAATTTTTCACAGCATTTTCTTCACTGACATAAAAATTATGTCAACAATAGAAAAATTAAATCAAAATTTCTTTTCTTTTTCCTTTTTTTTTTTTTTTTACATTATTAAAAAATACCACATTTTGGTTCCAGCTAAACTCTTTCCTGGTAAGGACTGGTAATGCCTGATGTTTCTGATTAACAGCATTCTTTCCTTAAGAAAAATTTGCTGCTTTTTTTTTTTTTCCTGTAAAAATTCATAAAATTCTTAAATCAACACATACAACATGGATTTGATTTGTTCTGTTATGCTGCAAAGATTGGCAAGCAACCCTAGTAATATAGTCAAAGGCTGTACTGATGAAAGGTTTCTTTCAACTACCAGCATAGCAAGGATACCTGCATGGGAAACATTGTCAGAGTTACAGAATTCTCAGCACAAAAATTTTCACCTCTATTTGTAAAATATTCCAAATTGTATTCTAAAACTATAATATAAGTGAATATATTTAAAAAAAAAAAAAAAAAAAAAAAAAATGTGGGATGGAAACCAAGATATACAGGCTAACTCACTAACTTCCAGAACTAGGCAGTATCACATAACTTTCTGGAAAAGACCCCCAATAATGAGAGTTGTGTTGCACATGATTCAAATGACACAGGAAAACAGACATACACTTTGATGAGAACAAGACAAATTGGCATTAACCATAAACAATTTGGATAAATAGTGCCTCTCAACCACATAAACTCAGAACGGAGAAATTTTGTAAGACCTTTACTTACCAGAAACTGCAATTTACCCTGCAACTTTGAATTAATATTATTGCAAAATATAGAATCACTCTATACAAGGTCTCTCTTTGTTTTAAATTCTGTTCTTACCATATTGGTATTCTAATTTTCTATTTTACATTAATTTTAATATTCAGCAGTAATGCCAAAAGATACTTTTTATTCAAAACTATGTAGTGCCACAGTGTAAAACAGTTGTTTCCATTTCCCTATCCAAAAAACAGTACAAAATATTTTTTTAAGTTTAAGCATTCTCTCTAAACTGAAATAAGGAAGTTTACTGGACACAAGCCAATAATTTCTGCAGCCACTGATAATTTAAATAAAATAAATCCTTAATAAAAATGAGCTTTCTTTCAGAAGCAAATCCCCGCACAAAATACTCAACCCGTCCTAATTAGTAAATGCTTATGTGTGCTGGGTAACTTGACACCTTGAGGAATCTGCACCTCCTGTGGGATTATAAAGTATATCAGAACTTTGGAAACTGCAGGTCTTTCAGGAAGTGCTCAGCTCCCACCTAAATAATTATTTTAGTCCATTAAACTTAGTAGTTTAGTTTTGAGGGTTGTTTGGTTTGTTTTTATTTCGGGAGAATATTCTAGAGATAAGTAGAAAAGTAACAATAGAAGTTGTCTGAAAACTCTCTAGAGCTGTAGAT
The DNA here is from genome assembly GCF_031753505.1 of Anomalospiza imberbis. Lineage (NCBI taxonomy): Eukaryota > Metazoa > Chordata > Aves > Passeriformes > Viduidae > Anomalospiza > Anomalospiza imberbis. Next base: position 12,572,344 of record NC_089721.1, read on the forward strand.
TCTGTAATATTTATCTTACAGACATTTAGACATTTACCTCACAAAGTTTTGTGATTTTAAGCAAAGCTTTCTTACCTGAGTAAAGCAACTGATGTCAGATGTCCTACAGACATCAGGGATCAGGGCCCAATGTAACAACTGGCTATCTTTGCAACCCCAAATGTAAAATAAATATTCACAGAATCATAGAATGCTTTGGGTTGGAAGGAACCATCAAGATCATCCAGTTTCAAGCCTCACACCACAGTCAGGGACACCTTCCACCAGATCAGGTTACTCAGAGCCCCATCCAGCCTGGCCTTGAACTGCCACAATGGTGCATCCAGGAGCTCTCTGGGTAACTTGTGCCAGCGCTTCACCACCCTCTGTGTAATGAATTTCTTCCCAACAGCTAATCTAAACCTGGCCTCCTTCAGTTTAAAGCCATTCACCTTTGTCTGTCACTACATGCCCTTATAAAATGTCCCTGTCGAGATTTACTGTAAATCTCCTTTATGTAACTGAAGGGCTCTGTGTACTCTAAGGTCTCCCTGAAGCCTCATCTTCTCCTGGCTGATGAAACCTCTCAGGTGGAACATCATAAAAGAGGTGTTCTGTGGCATCCCGGATTTGGGAGTAGTTTAGGGGTTCTAATCTGTGTTACCTAGCCGAGTTCTGTGTACCTCCGGCCACCCCCCGTGTTTCTCCCCACCCTGTGGCAGTCCTCTCCGGGTCTGTCACTGTTGGAGCTTCAACCCATCACTCCTGTAACCACTCCCTGTCCCGTCCAGAGACTTCGGTGTCTGTCATCCCGATCCCGCAACTCCGTTCGCCCCAGAGCCTGGGGTCTGCCCCTGTCATGTCCCCGTTGGTTGCCATGGTCCTCGTCATCGCCACAGCACCTGTCCCCATTGGGGGGGATGGCTTCTGCTCTCCTCACCCCGCCCCCGATAAAACCCCATGCCTACCAAAACTCAGGGCCATATTCCCCCACGTGGGCGCTGGAGGCAGGTTGCGACCTCTCCGCCACAGCTCTCTGCAGCCATTAAAGACTTTCAGCCTCCCTTGTGGGTGAATTGGACATTCCTTCGCCTCTTCACCAATGTCCCTCGCTCGTGGCGGTCGAAACCGCGGCCAGCCCCGCCCTGACTGCGGAACGGAGCCGCATCCGGGAAAAGCGGCAGAACCCGGGTCCCGGAGAGAGGCAGAGCTGCTCCAGGAACCAGAGCTGCCCGGAGGCCGGGGGAAAAGAATGGAATGCCAAAGTGTTCCAGCACTGTGATCAACTTAGTGGCCTCTTCTGACCTTGTTCCAGCATCTCCATGTCCCTCTTGTGCTGGGGATCCCAGAGCTGTTATTGTGCAACATCTAGTATAGCCCAAATGGGATTATATCTATTTGGTTTTGGGGTTTTTCGTCTGATTTTAATGGGAACAAAGCTGGGCCTTAAAAGCTAAACCAAAAAGATTAAAGAAATTGCATTAAACAAAGTTGAAGTAAACACAGTGGTAGTTTTGATAGTGTTATCAACATACCAAAAACTGAAATGCACTCAGCTCCCTAGAGAAAATATCCAGAATGTCTCATTTTAGAGTTGCTAAGCAAGGAAAACTACTGCCAAAATACACAGTTAATTATTGCCATATGTATTAGGAAATTATGGGGAATTCTATTTATTTATTTATTTGTAGTCAGTTCTTATTTCTCCATCTGTGCATTATTTCTATGTTTAGAATAAAAGAAGTAAGTACTTATTCATGGAACATCAGAGTCTCAATCTGTCATGACTTGTTCTAGAATATTTATTGAAGTTATTTATTAATATGTGAAATACCTGTCCTGAACCTCTAAATATATTCTGCAAGGGTATTGTTGCATTGGGATATGGAAGAAATAATTGGAGAATTTTAGGAGACATACATACAAACATACATACATACATATATTGAAAAGAGGACCTGATCCTTCCCTAGCATCCATCAACAACTTCCAACTCAGAAATGTCAACAGTGACAGATTTCAGTGAGTGCATACAAAGAGATTTCACATGGATACACATGGACCTGATCCTTCCCTAGCATCCATCAACAACTTCCAACTCAGAAATGTCAACAGTGACAGATTTCAGTGAGTGCATACAAAGAGATTTCACATGGATACACATGGACCTGATCCTTCCCTAGCATCCATCAACAACTTCCAACTCAGAAATGTCAACAGTGACAGATTTCAGTGAGTGCATACAAAGAGATTTCACATGGATACACATGCCTACACTTTCTATCAGAAGAACAGTTAAATACTTCAATGTTTGTAATGAGCATGGCAATTATGAGCTTCAGACACACTGTTTGTGACACTTAGATTAAATGCCAGTTAGTGTCCATCGATATCTTCAAGTGACTTTCACTACATGGTTTGCCAGATATTTGGGGGAAGTTATGCCATAGAATAAGACAAAGTCTCACATAAATTGTCTCTGTGAAACAAAGTTGAAAGAGGAAACTGGCAGAGTACCTCCTTACTGGTATCTCATTGTGTAGTACATGAACAAGACACTCTTCCTTGAAGTTATAAGAACACTTAAAATTAATGGACAACTTTGAAGCTATGAAGATTCATACTGAAGCTAAACCTCCACTGCTCTCTGTAGTTTTATTTTTAACTTTGCTTGAAGTCTTGTAGTTTAAAGTCTCTAACTTAGTTTAGGTAATCCCCAGGCTTTGGGATATTTCAGGTACAAAAATGCAACCCGGCCTCAGTTGCCATTCTCTTCTTTTACAGCTCTGTGGATGTCCTGGGCAATAGGACTTGACCACCTATAAGTGAAACACTTTGATAAGCTGCTTGACAAATAATTGCCCCCAAATAATTCCCAAACACAGATCAAGAATCAGAACAGGCCATTCACAAGAGGCATGTTGCACATGAGCAATGTGTTTTGAAGGGTTGAATGCTGTGATCATGGCCTCTGTGTTTTGGCTGAGCCCAAATGACAGAAGGAAACATTTATCTAGTGACAATCTCTTCTTGTTTCTTCGGAGTGACTTTGAAGCCCCTATTATTTTCTGGCAAACATTTATGTAAGTGATCCTATCTCAAACCTAGGAAATGTGATATTTTAACAACATAAAGGCAGGGTTTATATACCTGTAAAGATACCATGGGTTAGCTGGTAATAAAACAAACTAACCTCACAAGAAATACCATTAAGAACAACAGGGGAAAATTAAGGACGTACTAGGTCCAGTAAATTACCTTTTCAGATTTTGTTACCATCTTGTTATTTGATATGTAGAATCCCCAATCCCCAATGTAAAATCTAGAGCAAAATTTCTAAGAACCAGTGGAGAATAGGCTCTTCACAGGATCCCTTTATTCTCCTGTAGACAAGGTCAATGAGACTTAAAATGCTTACCAATCATATTACTGCAGTAAAGTGCTGAAAAAGGGTTCTACTGCAAGCAAAAACATACCCATATCTGTGGGTTTTGGCATGTTCCACACCAGAACCTTGCATTTCAATGAGATCACATTTGAAATTCTCTGCCATTAACAGTTTAATGGGTACAGGGTCCAGCTAGTTCACAAAGAGTGAGGAAGTCAAAAAGCAGAATATAGAGTGTTTATTACTTTCCTTCTCCTTCCCTTGAAGAAAAAAAAAAAATCCTCCAGTTCTCAACTCTCTTAACCTCAGATTTAAACACATTAACACTTACCTGTTTCCAGAATAGGTTAATTCCAGTGTCCAAATGATTACAGTGAGAGAATCCTTGGAGGATTCTCAAATTGAAATAAAATTCTAAGGGGAGTCTGCATGGAGGAAGACACTAAAAACCCCAAAACTTTACATTTTTTGCTATATATATGATATTTTTATCAATGAAGAGGATTTTCCCCCAAAATTCTGCTGTTTCTCTTAGACAAAGCCTGATCATTAGAGCCAGCTGCTGCATCAGAAACCAAAATAAGATGAAAGGCCAATAACACCAACCCTTTTAAAAGCCTTGCCTAGGCAGTGCTACAGAGCAGAAAAAGCAGCTGGCTGCTTCCAGCTTCTGACAGGCATATTATTGTTTTATTATTATCACATATTATTGTTTTATTATTTTTACTGAATAATATTACCAGGTGGGAGAAAACAGTTGTGGTGGCTTCAAACTATGTCAGCTGGTAAGTTCAAGTCTGTGTACAACATACAAGTTCCTAGTTGCTACAACACTGCCTGAATATTTTTTCCTTGAAAATTTTTACATAAATTAGTTTTATCATAGGGATATAGAAAAATATCTCATTAGTCCTGATGACAAGCTCCATGTGAGTTAGTATAGAAAAAGTTCATGCATAAATCACGATTAATAATATTTAAATATAAATTATGTATCCATTTTTGTGGAAAATTTGCCCTGTACTGGAACAAGATAATATAGACTATTTTATTTGTTCTCTGCTACCCTTATGTGCATCAGAATTACAGTGAAATTGAATGATGCAGTTATTGAAAACCCTGGGAAAACTTAGCTGGGCTTCATTAAAATATTAATTTGCATGCTCATCCCCTATACTTTGCAGTATAGAAGACCTACTGGAAAAGCAATAACATAACTTTACACTCAAAATCCAACCCAGATTATTCTATTTAAAAAGTTTTTTATACAACTACTCTTTAACTATGCATTGAAGAGCTACACACTTGTATTAAATATTGGAGCATTCATATCTTTTAACAGTTTTACCAAGCTACTCATAAATAAATACTTCTAAGAACATTTGTGACCAAGTAGTTTGCAGTCTGATACCGATCACAGGCTTCCTTTGAAATCAGCAAATATTTTCAAGACATTTTCAAAGGGAACAGATATATAAGGCAGAAGAACAATTACAAATCAATTCCATAGTAAATTTTATGCAATGTCTATATACACAATGAACTGTTTGTCCATAAAGTATAAAATACATGAAAAAATAAAGGATTAAGGATCTAAGCAGAATTTAAGTTTATAATACTATTTGCTTTCTTGTCTTTAACCAACCTTCAGCCTGTGGAAAATGCTCTTATCCAACTTTCTGGCAACTTGACTTCTTTAATAATCTCTTTAATAATCTATGGCAGAAAACAAAGTGCATTTCTGGCTCTCTTTAATCTTTGTGCTTTATAGCTGCCCTCAGAGAGCTTCAGCAGGCCAGTGAGACAAGAATAATTTAGCAGAAGCCATGCTGATTCCCTCCCAACAGGTCATGTTCATTCATGCACATACTCATCACATTCTTTATTGTGCATTTAGCATTTAATCACGTATAGAAATGGGACCCACTGTTCTGTGGTTCCCCAAACTCTTACACATCCCTTTTTCCAGATGGAATTACACAGCACCCTGCTCTTAAACTGCAGCGATGGGCAGCAACCTTGGCCAGCTCTTCTGCAGCTTCACATCCAAGTTTATTCAGTGCTTTCAGGAAAATGCCATCTGGCCCAAAGTCTACTTACACCGTCTAATGCTTGCTTGACACTTAACCTCAAATTCACCCACCTCCTCAGACCTATCTGCTGCACCAAACCACTGAGGGAAATCTTCCCAGCTATTTCCCAGCAGTAAAGACTGCACGCTAGAAAGATATCCAATAAAAATCTTGTCATGGTGACTGGCAATTTTCCTGTGATTTACCATTTCCCTTCTCATAAATTCAATTAGAAAATTGAATTGGGCACAAAAATCTATTGTCTTTAAAATAGAGGAGAATTCTAGGGAATGTATTAAAGTTTATTGAAGTTCACACCCTAATAATTAATTGCAGGATTTATCCCTTCATAATGTCTAAAAACAACAGTGCATACAATTACAGATATTTCTATGACAGGCTCAAAATATAGAGCATATTCTTATGAAGAAGAAAGTTTGCAAGAAAATTTTACATTTCCTATGAAAATTAACTAGAATCCATAGCTAACACTACAACTTGTTACACCACATCTTTTTATTCCCCAGTGTTGTCTCCTGGATGATTTCTTTACATTTCAATTGCCAAAAAGTATAGTTTCCTAGTCACATTTTGCCAGGAAAATAAGCATAATAAGAAGAAACAGACTAAACAGCTTAGATGATGGGGTGATCTAAGAAGAGGTACTTTTGTCTCAGATTCACCAAATGATGACTTTTTCTGGGATTTCCAATTTAAAACAGAAAAAAAACCTCTCTGAATTGAAGATTACATTTGAAGGATTTGGTGCACATTTTCTGAAGAGCTCATTTTGATTATGTATTTGCCAAACAAGAGTTTGACTAGATAAACTTCCTCTCTTATGTTAAGAAAAAAAGATTTTTTTGACAAATATAATCACAGATAAAATCCCTACCCACCATAACTTGCTTTAGGAATCTAATTTCCCCATTCAAGATATGAAGGTGTAATTTTACTCTCTGAATTAAAAATTGGTATTACTATTATTTGATAATTATTTGAGCATTATCAATCTCAAATTATCTATTTTACTGATATCCCTTTAGCTTTATATAAATGCAAATAATCAATACAGTGCTTATAGTTTATATCAGATGCAATGCAGAAAAACCTGGAAAAGCAGGCAGAACAAAATGCATTTTGCTGTCTTAAATAATCATAACTAAATGTTTCTGTATTTTCTATAGTTCAGCATTTCTGTACTTCCTATATATTTAAAGTGATTGAAATAAATTTAGTATGGTCAAGCAGAAATTCTGGATTCTTTTTCCAGGTTTAGTGTCACTTTTTGAATCAACAATTTTATACTCATAGTGACAAAAATACATTAGCTGCTCAAATCTGTTTTGGATGGTTGAGTAAATCATTAAGTCTCAATGAATGAACTTACCTATTAATTCCTTGAAAAATGCAGAATGTTAGTGCCCAGATTTGTAGAAGTTATATTTAGTAGCTAAGTATCAGTCTGAAGTGCCATTGGATGAGCTGACAAGGTGAAATTAATACAGCCAAATTAGTAATACAGCAGCTTCAAACACTTCAGAAGAGCTCCCAATTTTAGGAATGTAATCCAAGTTTAAGGTCTTGAATCAGAAAACTATGTCTTCATGATATTCTGCGTCTGCACTGTTTTTACAATGCCAAGAGTATCTGGCAATTCATGATCAAGTAAGTACACAAAAAGAATTTTCCTGTTAACAGTCCTGGCACAATTCCCGATGTTTCTGTCAATATGAACTGAAAATAACAGCACCTGGACATCATAAAATAAAGCGTTTTCATTATTTTTTCCTGTTGTAGCCAGCATTCAATGTAAAGTGAGCCCAGATCCTGGAAAACCTGTATGTGTTTAAGAAAAGTATTTTAAAACTTTCTTAGTTTATTTAATTCTGGAGAGACTGAAAAGGGAAACCTAAATTATGAGATACTTCACAGACCTTGAGAATGAAAGTACATGGCCACCATGAGGACAGAGATCTGCTAGCATTCCTCTTAGGACTGACACAGCTCCAAACCTTCACCAGCTCTGGAGATTAGGTTTCTAAACACCTAGTTTTTAAAGCTTTAGACCCACAGCTAATTCTGTAATGAGATCTAGAATGATCTCTTACATAATGAGGGGAGAGAGAGAGAGAGAAGGGAAGGGAAGGGAAGGGAAGGGAAGGGAAGGGAAGGGAAGGGAAGGGAAGGGAAGGGAAGGGAAGGGAAGGGAAGGGAAGGGAAGGGAAGGGAAGGGAAGGGAAGGGAAGGGAAGGGAAGGGAAGGGAAGGGAAGGGAAGGGAAGGGAAGGGAAGGGAAGGGAAGGGAAGGGAAGGGAAGGGAAGGGAAGGGAAGGGAAGGGAAGGGAAGGGAAGGGAAGGGAAGGGAAGGGAAGGGAAGGGAAGGGAAGGGAAGGGAAGGGAAGGGAAGGGAAGGGAAGGGAAGGGAAGGGAAGGGAAGGGAAGGGAAGGGAAGGGAAGGGAAGGGAAGGGAAGGGAAGGGAAGGGAAGGGAAGGGAAGGGAAGGGAAGGGAAGGGAAGGGAAGGGAAGGGAAGGGAAGGAAAGGAAAGGAAAGGAAAGGAAAGGAAAGGAAAGGAAAGGAAGGAAAGGAAGGAAAGGAAGGAAAGGAAGGGAGGGAGGAAGGGAGGGAGGGAGGGAGGGAGGGAGGGAGGGAGGGAGGGAGGGAGGGAGGAAGGGAGGAAGGGAGGAAGGGAGGAAGGGAGGAAGGGAGGAAGGGAGGAAGGGAGGAAGGGAGGAAGGGAGGAAGGGAGGAAGGGAGGAAGGGAGGAAGGGAGGAAGGAAGGAAGGAAGGAAGGAAGGAAGGAAGGAAGGAAGGAAGGAAGGAAGGAAGGAAGGAAGGAAGGAAGGAAGGTAACAATAAAAAAGAAAACGAAAAGGAAAAAGAAAAAGAAAAGGAAAAAAGAAAAAGAAAAAGAAAAAGAAAAAGAAAAAGAAAAAGAAAAAGAAAAAGAAAAAGAAAAAGAAAAAGAAAAAGAAAAAGAAAAAGAAAAAGAAAAAGAAAAAGAAAAAGAAAAAGAGAAAAAGAGAAAAAGAAAAAGAAAAAGAAAAAGAAAAAGAAAAAGAAGAAAAAGAAAAAGAAAAAAGAAAAAAGAAAAAGAAAACAAAAAAGAAAAAGATAAAAGGAAAAGAAAAAAAAAAGAAAACTGAGGTCTCTTAACTGCTCTGATTGTCTCAGTGTACTAGGTCAAGAATCAGGTAGTTTGGACACATTTTTTGCAGAAACCATAACTAAAACTAAGATCTTATTCTAATAGAATATAATAATATATTTTACATATAAAAGAGAATAATATTATGCTAAGATTCCAAATACTGCAATCTTACACCAGAGATGGACCAAGGGGTCTTGGTGCCCTGAGCTGGAGGACCATGACTGTGAATGATCAACCCACACTCAGTCCTGAAATTGTGTGTGATCTGCTGTTCCAGTTCCCTACAAATCTATGGGTCCTGATGGGATTCATCCAAGAGCCCTCAAATTCCTAGCTGATGTCATCACAGAGCCTCTCTCAAATTTTAAGCAGTCTTGGGGACCCCAAGAGGTCTCAGCTGACTGGAAGCTGGCAAACATTGTCCCAGTTTTCAAGAAGAGCAAGGAGGACACAGAAACTACAGACCTGTCAGCCTCACTTCAGTGTCTGGTAAAGTTATGAAGAAGATTATACTGGCACAACACAGTCATTGGTCACAGGCAGCATGGCTTCCTGAGGGGAAAGTCCTATTTATCAAACCTGACTTCCTTCCATGACAAGGTAACATATCTAGTTGACCAAGGGGATCCAGTTGATGGACTCTTTTTGCATTTCAGGAAAGTTTTTGTTGCTCTCCCACAGAGTCCTCCTAGAGGAAGTGTCCAGCCCACAGCTGGGTAAACACATCCTATGATGTGTGAGCAGCTGGCTCATGGGTGGGGCACAAAGGGTTACAGTGACTGGGGTGACATCAGGCTGATGACCTGTCACCAGGGGGTTTCCGCAGGACCCCATTCTCAGTCCTGTGCTCTTCAACATCTTCAGTGTCGTGGTTTGACATGGAAGTGAATTTTTTCAGGAAGTTGGGTCAAACCAATCAGTGGTCAGGTTTGGATATTGGCACCTGGAGTGACCACTGAAGGTATGGACACACCTCTGAAAACACAGGGGGTTAAAAGCAGGAACTCCCAAGAGCTCGCTCTTTTTGGTTCCGGTCAGAGTGCTGTGCAGACCTCCCCTGCCCAGCCATGCGCTGGGTGGGAATGACTTGGAAATGACTTGGACTCAGGACTGGAAGGAACACTGAGCAAGTTCACAAATGATACAAAACTGTGAGGAGCTGTTGACTCCTCTGAGGGCAGGTAGGCCCTGCAGAGAGACTTCAGCCACTTAGAGAGATGGGCAATTACCAACCACATGAAGTTCAACAAGAGAAAGTGCCAGATTCTGCACCAGGGATGGGGCAGCCCTGGATGTATGGATAGACTGAGGAATGAGAGGCTGGACAGCAGTGACATGGAAAGGGTCCTGGAGGTCCTGGTTGATGAGCCACCAGTGCCCTGGCAGGCAGCCAGGAGGGTCACCCGGGGCATCAGGGACAGCATCGCTGGCTGGGCAAGGGAGGGGATTGTCCCACTCTGCTCTGCATTGGGCAGCCTCAGCTCAAGTGCTGGGGACACTTTTGGGTGCTACAGTGTAAAAAAGACATGAAACTATTAGAGAATGTCCAAAAGTGGGTCATGAGGGTGCTAAAGGGCCTTGAGGGGAAGCTGAATTAGTGGCTGTGGTCACTTGGTCTGTTCAACCTGGAGGAGACTGAGGGAACACCTCTTTGCAGTTACAGATTTGTTGTGGGGGGAAGAGGAGGGGCAGGCACTGATCTCTGCTTTGTGGTGACAGTGACAGGTCCCAAGGGAATGGCCTGAAGCTGAGTCAGGGGAGGTTTAGGTTGGGTATCAAGAAAAGGCTCTTCATCCTTTTCCAGTGGTTGGGCACTGGAACAGGCTCCCCAAAGAAATGATCACAGCACCAAGCCTGGCAGATTGCAAGAAGTATTTGAACAATGTCCTCAGGCACATGGAGGAATTCTTGGGGTGTCCTGTGAAGGGCCAGGAGATGGACTTGATATTCCATGTAGGTCCCTTCCAACTCAGGATGTTCTGCGATTCTGTGAAGTCTAGATTCTCTGATGAAAAACATGTGGGAAAAAGTAAAAATTGAAAAGGAGCACATTTTCAAAACTTGCTCTGCTTTTTCTACAGTTTCTGCAGAAACTCTGAGTGTAAAGTTTAGACCACAAACATATGAATGTTTTCCATAGCACTTTGCCCTCCCAGGCTTACAGGAAAAGGAAAGGTTGAAAAAAATTTCCAAACTCAGCCCCCTCACTAGCAGAGTGTTTTTAGCAGGAAGGGTGGCATACAGTTTGACAAATTATCACTCTTACATAAGAAAAAACAGTGCTTATGGTGATGTAGCATAAAGGACTAAGTGATACTCCAGACATGTAATTCATGTACCTGAAATGAGAGAAGAATTTTAGTTTTTTCATTCAGTCTAAAACTAAACACCATCAAGAATTCCCATGAATTAGAAGTTTTTTAGGTCTCTAAGGGAAAAACTCAGTATATAGGACTGTCTCATATAAGATTATCCTTAGGGATAAACCTTGTTTATGTGTTTTGTCCAAGAACAGATAATAATGAATCACTAGCTGAATATGAGTCAACAAAGCACTGGTCTTGCCAAAAAACAGACAAAGCCATACTCAGATGTTTATCCACAAGTCTTGCTTTCTGCTTTACTGATCTTTAGTCAGGCCTTTGATGTAATGGTGTATTCAGTTCCCTGAACTGCGCTTCAAAAACTGTGAACTAACTGCACAGGATCCACACGAAAGAAAAAAAATACTATCATACCTATAGAAAGAATAAATAGGAGAAAGGACAGGAATGTTTAACCTGCAGGTTGGAAAAATAACACATACCAATTTGCTGCAAAAAGAAAGGGCTTGTTTCAGTGGCTAAAATAGATTTTTTAAAGAGATAATTTTTTGGGGAGAAAGATTTCTGTCAAATACTGAAAAATCTTTCTAACGTTGGGGGGAAAAAAAGTATTGCAATAATTTCCACAAAGGGAGATAGACATTTTTGTTGATTGCAGCTTTTAAAAACACATATTCTTCAGGAACAGTAACTAGATAATCTCTCTTTGAGGTTCCCATCATCTTTTTTTGTTAGCTCTTGCAAACTGTATAACAATTTCTGAGAAAAGGGTTCAAAATTCAAGTTATTTCTCTTCCTTTTTAGTGATAGTGGTTCTCTTTCTTTGAAGTGATACTTGGCTACAAAACAAGAAACCCTTTTGGTCTCTGAATCTTGATTTTTTTAGTGGGTTCTGGGTGAGCTGAAATGTTCTCCCACCCTGCTGAGGGGTAAGAATTGTGGGTTTGTCTTTTTCTGCAGAAGAAAAAGTTATAGCATGCCCCACAGTATGTAGAAGCGCTACTTGTAGCCTGATGCAAACAGCTTTAACAGTTTTTCACAAAAGCCATTATCCTAAACCACCAGTGTGAAGCCAGGCTGCAGCACACTTCCCTAGAGTCCAGCATGATGCCATCTACCTTAATAGCCACTTAATAGCCAGTCTGCAGCAGAGACCATGTCTGTCATGCACAGAGCAGATATCAAATACTTCCTGCTCCTATGAAGGAAAAAAAAAATATCATCAAAAAGGAGATCCCTTTTATTCCAGTATCTTGGAGTCTGATTTTATGTTGCTTTATATTACAGTCTGGGTTGGAAGGTCCCAGGAGTAAGAGTGGGTCAGGAAAGAGTGAACCTTTGAACTTTCAGGTGAGTAAAGGGCTAACATTATTGCTTCTCTCAGTGGAAAAGGTGCAGTTTGGTGCTGTAGTGCATGGCCTTCACCCACAGATCCCTCATCCTATCATCCACTCCTGATGAGAGGAAGGAAGCAACATATGCAGTTGGCCTGGTCCTTCCACAGACAAAAATGAGTGGCTGAAAGGAGGTAATTACATCCTGGTAACTACACTGAGCATCTTTATAAGATCTGGCACTGTCTAGGCTTTACAAGCTTCTCACTCTTAGTCTGTGTCATGCTTAATCAAAGACAAGAAAAATAAAATTTGCAGATGTTTTCATTTGATCAACTGTATTCTGTTTTATTAGTTGGAAGGTTGATCTCACGTTTCCTCAAATGTGTCATGTTAATTCTTGCCATTCTAGATTGCACAAGTCATACTGGGTTGCTGGATACAACACAAAGGGAAGTGACTGCCCTAGTTATGTGTAATATCTACATGGTCTTCCAGACATTTAACAGACGGAGAGCTTCAGCAACAGTGTAATGCTGCCAAAACCATGGAGAAAAAACATTACAGAATGCTTTGAGTTTTTCTTTGAATCAGTGACAATTTCAGAGATAATAAAGGAAGCTGGAGTCCCTTCAAGTTTTAGCTTTATTTTAACCTCTTCCACAGGAAGGTATTATTCGCAAAACTGCAGATATAGGGATCAGCTACACAAAAAGAACTCCTCTGCAGAGAACCTTGCTGCTTCACAGACGGCACTCCACCATATGACCACCCAGTGTTTATTCTGTACTGCTGTGTCTACCTATACTGCTCTGTAGTCTTGGGGATTTTTTGTGCCATGGTTACATGGTTACTGGGCTCTCTCTGAGATAACTCAATCCCAGCATGAGCTGGATCTCCAGTGCTGACCAGTCATGAGTTTTGAGGCACATACTGCAGCTATCTCCCTATCTGCATCTTGCTGTGTTTCACAGCATTTTCCTCAAGCAAAGCCGTTTTACTTATCCTCTGTTCTGCTTCTTGGGCATTGCTCCAGCAACGACCAGAAAGATCAGCTTTAGACATAGTCACACAAAAGTTATTTGCAGATAGCACCTAAAAGGCAATAGTCATTGCATCCCATATTAAAGATATGGGATTTAAAGCAGATAAAAGTCTAAGCCCAGCAGCATTTGTTTACCAGGCTGGTGGGTACAGCTCTCAGCCCAACATGGTCTGATTTACAAACAGGAAAGAGCAACACTGTCCTTTTCAAAAGATTGACTCAAAGGAGTCAGCAGGGCAAGTCATTATGAGATGCACAAAGAACATCTTCCAGCTGAGACAAGCAAAGCAATGACATGAATACTGCACTAAATAGCAGTCACTGCTACACACAGGAGACTATCTCTGTCTGATACAGCAGATTCAACGGGATCAATAACAAAATAAAAATATAAATAAGCAATAAAAAAATAAAAATAAAAATAATTCCTAATGGATTATGAGAGCTACACTAGCAGCTCACTGATATGTTCCAGTTAGAAATTAATTTAATAAGGTCACTCTTCCCTACAGTAGACTTGCTAGAGTGACAAAGTTATGGCTTATGAACAATACACAAGCAGAGTCTCTGCAGGCAATAGGGGTCCACAAAGGATTCTGAGGCACAAGCAGCACTTACAGAGAACAGAGCTGGCATAACAGAGAAGTTTTTGTTTAACGCAGCTTGAAAATATTTTATATTTCATTTTCAGGGGAAGAAAAATAATGTGCACATACACTGTTGATGTATGTATGTTATTTATCTTCCAGATATGTTAAATAAGCAGAAGAATGTACATATTATATGGGGCTGCAGGGAGACATTGACTGTATAACAAAAAAAAAAAGCATGATTCTTAGCCACAATGAACCAGAAAGATTCTGCATTTTAAATAAAGGGGGGGGGGGGGTGTAAAACAGGCTTAATTAATAGGAAAATAAATGGTTTTGACCAGTTTTCTGCAGAATCTGTCTAATTTTAATATCATTCATTGGACTGACTCACAAGTTTAGAGTTAAGCATGTGCCGAATAGGGATTTCAATCTCTGCAGTATCAAAATCCTGATTGACATCATTTGTGAGAGTTCTTATGCTAATTCTCTCCAGAACTTGATTTATTGTATTGATTCATTATTCTTTGGCTGACTGTATGGCCCAGACTTTGGCTGGGAAAATCATTACTCCTTTAATGTTTTCTTCTTCAAATGATTTCCCAACAGGGATAGATTCCCTATTTCTTGCCTTTTCTGAGTTTACCCAAAGGTATCTTCTGCAGGTTAAACTGCTTTCTCTTTTGTGCTGCTCTTGAGGGAGACTGTAATTCTGTTTAACATAAGTTAATAATTACTTTTCTGGTAAGTCTCCAGTGCTGATAGGACTAGGTCAAATGCCAGAATCCGTTGCTAATGGAACAATTTTTAAATAGCCCAGAGTGGAATTCAGGTGTTAAACAAGTGCATGGTCATATGGTCCACATGTATGCCCATAAATTAAGCAGCTCCAGTGAGCAACCCTGAAAGGATTCACTTTCCTATGCTGTTACTGTCTGGGTTGTTTCATGCACGTTATTGCTAGAGAGCAGTCCTAACACTTCAGTGTTCTCACACACTTCTATGCAACCACTAACTTACTCATTTCAACCACATATTGACACTACACTCCACTTTTTAGCCTAAAAGCAAGGATTAAACTTGCAAGTGAACTAGATGTAAATTTGAGCATGTAAACATTAAACAGTATACAGACATATTATCTACAATTTTATTTGCTTGTAGGATGGTTATTAATTAATTAATTAATTAATTCATGTTATTATTACCTGTACAAGATCTACATTATCATGATTTAATAAGTAACACAGGAGATTAAGGGTTATTTTTAAATCTTTTGAGCAGACAGTAAAATTACTTAATGCTCTTCTACCACATGATAAATGACAAGAATTTATGCAGCATTCAGAAGTATTTCAGAGTGCACTGGAGACTATGGAAGAATTTCAATGGTCATTGAAAAACATCGTGACTGAATTTTCAACTCATAAATCAATAACATGACAAATAAAGGAAGCAGATGCAGATGGAAACAACCCACAGTAAGAAATAATATGAAAAATAATACTTAATATTATTTTTGTCAGTTCTTTTCCTGTATTAGGAAAATTATAAAGAAAATGAAATAGGTAGGAGAGGAAACATAAAATGAGCAGTTCAATAATATATGGCAACCAGATTTAAATTCTTCCCCTCTCATCTCCAGTGAAGATCAGGAGCCAGAGCACTGTTAGCTCTTCCAATTCACACTGAGGATGTTCTCATGATGGACCCATCAGTAAAGCAGAGTCCTAAAACTTACTACAGTGGATTGTGAATCAGCCTCAGCTGAGGAGCAGTGGTAATGATGCGTAAAGTACCATTCCATTTGTTTCTTTAGGGAAAAAAGCATGCGCACACAGAGGCTAGAGGTTATCCAAGTCTCTTGTTACATTTCATGGTTTGTTCTGCTGGGACAGCATAGTGATGTGCCCAAGGAGTTTTCCAGCCAAGCAAAACCATAACACAAGCATTACCACTTGTATGGGAGAACTGGTTCAGTTCTCCTGTCTCTGAGGTCAGTGGATGATACAGCAGAAAAATACCCTTAGCGTTTTATGCAACAATGTCTCAGCTAGTTCAGGAATTATTCCAGCCAAAACCACATGTTGCACATTCTCAGCCAATGAAACATCGTAAGTGGAGCTGTGACACAACAAGGCTGCCATGCCGAAATAAAGACAGACAGTGCTCAAGGATATAGGATATAGAAATACCAGCACTTGATTTTCCAAACCAGTTTCTGACAAGTATGATCTTAAAAAAAAAAAAAACCACTTAAAAAAAAATTACTAGAGGAGTCTGAGAAATAACACACAAAGCATAACATTTATTCTCACATTCCAGTGAAACAGGTACCAGTTGAAGACTAGCTATCTAATGATTTTTAATATAACTACAGTTAGAATGTGATTTAAAACATTAGCTCATTAATGGAAACTAAATTTGTGAAGGAATTACTTAAAATACTCAAAGAATAATTCTTGTGAATAAGTACTAAGAACCTAGAAGATGACCAACAGAACAGATGGAATTAAACCTCAGCCAAGGAAATCCTCAGTGAACTTACTTTTGAAAACAATATAGCAGAAAAAGTGAGATGATGCTAAATAAAATTCAAACCTAAGTAACACTAACAAAATTAAGCAAGGTTAATACCTGAGGAGTTCTCACTGATGGAAGGAAAAGTCCAAGGTCATGATAATTTTTCTCTTGGTGTACAGAAAGAGGAAAAATGAAGGAGTAGCTTGAATGATAACCATAGGGTTCTGGAAGAATGAGGGTTTGTTATTCTCATTAAGGTTTCTCTTACCTTGTGTAAAAATTCATTTACTAAGAAAACGAACACTGACATAAAAATCATTTACAGTGCCTGCAGCTTATCTGAGTTGTGAGAGATTGAACAATAAACTAAATTCCAGATATTCTTTCAATCTACTTCAAGAACTGGCTGAATAATTTAAATTATTTTCATTAGTATCACAGAATCATAAAAATCATAGAATTGTAGAAGCATAGATAAATTGAGATGGAAGGGACCTTTAAAGACCATCTAGTTCAACTCCCTTGCAACGATATCTTCAACTAGATATGGTTGCTCATCTTGTCCTTTCTTTCCCATGTTGTCCTGGAGTTTTAAGCCCTGTATTTGCCAATATAATTTGCAATCTGATTGGTATAATCTCTGATAGTAGTTCATTTCTACACCTATGAAAATTTTGAAAACTTGTTACATAAACAGGTATATATGTATATCTTTGAATGGCTGGCTGGCTGGATGGATAGGAAATCTCTGTCCAGAATTTTAAGTAATATAAAGTAACATCCACAGGGGAAGTTTTAGTTGTACCATGTGACAAGAGAGGTGTTTTCAGACAAATTGTTGCACCAGAATTTACTCCAACTTGTTGAAGGCCATCCTACATGAAAGCCTGCAATTCTCATGTTGTCTCTGCACTCTACAACATAAAGAGATGTGTCTGCTAAATACCAAGAGGCTGTTGCATACAACAGATTTGTGTGTGAAGCTTCTGAAACAAACTGTTGCAAGAGACCTTTAGAACTGAAAATTCTGGCAATCAAAAGACACAGATCGTCTCCACAGTATAACAATATCTGCATATGTGACTTCATCCTAAAACCATGTGGCAAGGAGATTTCAAATAAACTGCTGGCTATATGGCATGTGTTGACAAGTTTTATGTGCCATTAAAACATTAAACACAACTGCAAATGACTAGTCATAACTGAACACTTTTTATGTTCTTAACTACTAAAATGTAACTCTGTTGGTTAACTATAATATTTATTAAACTAATTTTATCATTTAACAAATTAGAAATCTCTGATCCCAGATTTTTATTTATATTATGCCAATAGTGAGTCATGCTATCTAATGCTATGAAAAAGTAAGTGAACACCATTTAATGGAAACTTCTCTTCTAAGTGTTATATTTAATCCGAAGCATAGAGAAGCCATCAGAAGTCTTTCTGTTACATTCAATTAAATTAAAATTGAATACATAAAACTGAAACACACATAAAATAAATTAAATAAAATTACAAGCACTCTTAAGTGCTTTCCTACTTTTACAGCATCTTAATATAGCTGAAAATAATACATCATTCTTTATATGCATTTCTACACATTTCATTCTCAGAGGCAAGTACTTATTTAATACAGGTCTTTCTTCCTTTTTACAGAAAATCTTTGGCTGCCCTTCATTGTAAGCGCCAAAGAATTTGGATTCCTTGTGCACTAGGAATGAAAGAATTTCATTGTAAGCCCCAAAGAATTTGGATTCCTTGTGCACTAGGAAGGAAGGAATTTCCTTCCTTCTTTCCTTCCCCCAAGAACAGTTTTAATAGCTACTTCTCAAAATTACTGTTTAGATCTGTTTGGTCTGTTAGTTTTTAAATTAATTACTGGTTATTATTTCTCACTCTCTGCAGCCTCTGCTTCAAGGGCAATGAATCTCAGTTAAGATTCTATTCTAGCACATATCATCACTTTTGAGTTTCTCATAAGCAAAGTGGCCTAAGTGGGTGGCCTATGGCTGACAGAGTACAGAATAATAAACAGATAACAATGTCAAGTGATTTAAATTTTCCGTAATTCCCCCTGATATTGATTTCTGCCATATATTTGCTTTTCCAATTCTTTCAGCTGAGAAAAATGTAAATTAATGGTTCAAAAAATGGCTCTTATTATCTTTATCAAGATTAAATAAGTCATAGTAGAAACACTGACATAAAAAAAACTTAATTACAATTAAAATGATGAAAATATTGATTCCATTTCTTTATATAGTGTGTTAATTATTGATTTAAATAAATTCATTTAGTCAGTTAAAAAAACAAAATATTTTCATATCGCATACTGAACAAACATGAGATGAACTTCATTTAGCTTTAAGCACTGTAATTGCATTATGCATAATTCATATATTTTACAGGGATAAATTTCTTTTACTTGGCATTACATCAGTAATCTCTCATCTCTGAATTTCTCTGTTTCATTCCTAAGGATGTGTCCCTAACACAAAATCCACTGTTGATAAAGCTAGAAATAACTAACTATGAAATATAAATGGTAACCAAACAAGGAATAAGTCACAGGGCCACAGGATGGGTCAGTTTGGAAGGACCACTGTGGGTCACCTGGTCCAATCCCCTGCCCAAGCAGGGCCATCCCAGAGCACATGACACAGGATTGCATCCAAAAAGCTGGGATATCTCCAGAGGGGGAGACTCCACAGATTCTGTGGGCAATCTGTTCCTTTGCTCAGGCACTGCACAGTAAAGAAGTTCCTACTCATGTTCAGGTGGAACTTCCTGTGCATCACTTACATCACCCCTTGCCTCTTGTCCTATTGCTCTGCACTGACCCCTCCCAGCAGACACTGACAGACAGGGATACAGGGATGAGGTCCCCTCTCAGCTGTCTTTTCCTGAGACTGAACAGGCCCACCTCCCTCAGCCTGTCCTCATAAGAGAGATCCTTCACTTCCTTGCTCAACTTCGTAGCTATCTGCTGGGCCTGCTCCAGGAGCTTCAGGTCTCTCTTGTGCTGAGGAGCCCAGAACTGGACACAGAACTCCAGATGCAATCTCACTAGGGCTAAGTAAAAATTATATATACATATATATATATATATATATAAAAATATATATATATATACACACGAATTCTTTATTGAGGATTACTGGGAAATTACTGCATATATGTATGTATGTATAGATAGATAGATAGATAGATATACAGTAATTTCCCAGTAATCCCCCATAAAGAATTAATATTTTTATTGCTGTTTATTGAGATAGATTGACTTGATCAATCTGTACTTGCAACCTCAACTTTGAGTTTCAGTGTCATCAGTTAAACATTTTGAAGTTTAATTTTTGGAAATCTAGATTACAGTCCAGCAAAGCATTGACATACAAAGATAGGTTTGATCTTCTCATTAGGCCCAGTATGACCTATTGTGACATATCACACAAAAAAGTTTAATTAAAGTTTCATTCTTCCAGCTGAGCATGCACTTAGGCCCACTAATGAATTGTGTCCACTCAGCTGTGGATCAAACTTTAGGATTGAACCTGTAGGTGAGGTATCTACTTTAAAAGTGCATGAATGATATGGGAATGGAATCCAGCTTGGGTTGTGGCTTTCGATCATTCCCATTTGTTTGCCATGTATTGCTGTATGAAATCCTCCTAATAAGATACCAACATTCCTCTTTCACCTGGTATGATCAGATTGTCTCATCTTCAAACATGTGGATTTCCCAGTCGAAGACTCCAGTCTCTTCCAAGCAGAGACTGGGATTACATGGAGGAATGGTAAAGTCTATGAAATTGCCAAAAAGGGAGAAGGAATTTTAAAAGGGTTCCTCTGCAGAGATGTGTTTGTCCACAGACAGTACATATAATGCCACAGCTTTGACAGAGGCATGGCCCAGGATTTGGACCCTGGTCTGTCTAGTACCAAGGAGGGATAAATCTGACACTTAAATAAATGCTGATACAGCCATAAGGCTTCCAAAGTGTCTCTTAATGTGAAGAAAAGAGCAGAAATAGTTGTTTTATTTCCATACTCAGATATAGAAAGAGGCCGCAGCTCTATTCACCCTGTTTGAGGCTAGTTCACCAATCAAGAAGGAATTATAGGGCGGGTTTTTTTTTTTTTTTTAAGATTAAGATTCCAGTAATCCTCAGATATCAGCCCCCAGTCTCCAGTGCATGCACTCTCCATTGTTTGGTTTTTGATCAAGGAGAGAGCACACAGACCCTCCACTGCAGCAAAGGGATGAAGGGCACAGCAAATTGCAGAATCAGGGAAGGACCTAACTGGTTACAACATTCCAAGGTTATTTGGGAGGGTAAGAGGAAATCACTTGCTCACATGAAATAATTGTACAGGTAAAAAACTTGGGAATATATCACCAAATTAGGACCAATCTGAAATTGGAAGTACTATGTTCTTCATGCACTTATAAAGACAATGGTCAATAAAAAACTGTCTACAAGTTTATGTAAAAGTACCTGCCTGTTCTTCCATGCCTACACATGGAAAATTTCTGGGGATAAAGGCTTTTAACAGGAATTTTTTTACCTCATTTTGAACAATATATCATCAATGTCAACTAAGTTTATTACAATTCACATTTCATTAGCAAATAGCAAATTTGAGAACTCAATCTTTTTAACATTTCTTTTCACTTCAGATTCAATTTGCTCCTCATATGCACCCTAACCTAGTTCCAAGAACTTATGTAAATGTTTATTATTAAGCACAAAGTGTCCTGTGGTGCCATGACTAAGCACTTGTAGAAGTGATCAAACATTATAGGATATAAGTATGAAAATATTCAACTAAGCCATACCTATTCAGTGTGAATTTTCCATCTCAGGGAAGGAGGCAAATCTGCACCAAGAATGTAACAATTTAACTTTAGGGTCTTCTGAATGTAAAGGGAGGTCTCAGGCAATCAAGAAGGGAGCAAAAAAAAAAAAAAAAAGAGAGAGAAATAAAAATGTAATGCTTTTAGAAAAAGGGAGATATATAGGTTTTAACAAATGCTTCATTTATATGGATTTGAGGTTGTAATCTCGGAACAAACAGTTTAAGAGACTAGTCCAGAGACTCTTGAATTCCCCATCTCGTTCAGAGAAGACACATGGTAAATTCCTTATTACGGAATCACAGAATATTCAGAATTGGAAGCGACCCACAAGGAACATCAAGTCTATGGGGATCAAACCCATAATCTGGAGTGTTATTAGCACAATGCTGATGCCAACTGAGCTAATCCTGGCATCTGTAGACAAGATGATTTACCATCTAACCTTCTACAATCATCCTGATCAAGAATCATATTCAACATTTATGGGAAAGGTTTTCTATGAAGACAAATGGGGAAAAGATGGCTCCCACATCTCTTATCAGTCACCATGATTAAGGCTCTTTAACTTAAACAAGCAAAGTCTCTTATCAAGAAAAGAAAAAAAAAATGACTTCTTTGGATTATCTACAAATCACTTAGTAGAGATTAATCCTTCATAATGGGTGACAGAGGATCTGGTACCTCTGATTTCAGGCCACTTTTGATAGATCTATAATTACCTGAGACAGAACTTAATCCAGGAATTGATCCATTCTTCATTATGAGAAAGACTCCTATCTTCCATTTACCTATGTCCACTGTGGACATATTCACTAAATTTTCCCTACCAGCATTCTGCTTTCACAAAAACAGAATTTTTTATAGGATTACTTACCTTTTCCCCTCCATTTTTTTTCTTTTACTTTGTCAGCTGTTGAACAGAATGCCCAGTACATGCTCAATCGTCATTTCACTCGTGGATAAGGGCTCATTGTTTTCCACTCAGACATGGAATTGCTTTACGAAAACAGCTTGGATTTTCAGTCTCTTCCAGTCTACTTTACAGTTAAAATTTCCCTTACTCACTGTCTTCATGTGGTTTCTCTCCTATAGGAATGACTCTTGCCGGGTCTCAGGAGAGTGCCGTTGTGCCGCAGCACCTTTCTCAGCTTGCGTCACTAGAACATCATAGTCTGGAACCGCTTTTCCGTCTCGCGGTTCACCCATTTTATTTCCCCTGCCCGCCCTGAATTCTCAAAGAGGAGATTTTTTTTTTCCTTTCTTAACTGTGGGGCTTAAGGGATCACAATGTTGCAGTTATTTGTGGCTTGGCTTTCATTCTCTATTTCTCTCGTTTTACAATGCTGCTCTCCCACCAGTTCAAACTTCTAAGGTACTTAGTTCTCTCAAGTCATAGAGCCAAGGAAAAAAAAACTTTCAACTTCTTTCTGTTCTCATTTAAAGCTATTGCAAGTGAAGTGTCATGGTACCATCTGGCAGTTAGGGAGACGCCACTGTATTCTAATTACCTTTGTTATCTGTATGCACACTCAAAAAAATCAAAGGGATATGGCCCTTTCTGCCTTGGTCCAGCTTTTGCATTAAGGCTGCTAAAGCGTAAAGCTTTAGTTAGTGACATTTGTTCTACCCACTGAATTCAGACTTTTGTCAGCTGCATCATCTGTACAGGAAATTCTCCATGAAAGAAGATACTAGGGAGTGAAATTTAAAGAAGGAAGGTTTTTTTTAAGTGTATTCATCTTTACATACCATTGTTATACTTGGATTACACTTTTGCATTTCAGCATTTTAGCAACAGCCTATTTAAAGACATTCATCAACTACGACGACAGAGGCAATCATTATGTAAGGGGTGGTGATTACCCACCTATCCTGGGTTTGGAATAAATATGCCTTATGATAGAATACCTTCCATAAAGATAATGAACACGGTGAAAATTTCACACATGCCTTTTACTTAACAAAGGGATATATTTTAATTTAAAAATGTAGTGAAATCCCTTTAATAGAAAACTAAATTTGATGCTTCTGAAAAGTCAAGACACCTAAGTTCACACAGTTCTTGGAGATGATACTGCTAGGACTGATTCAGCCTCAGTTGTTTTGGAAGATTTTCAGTCTGATTAAATATGCTTATGTGGAAACAGCATTAGGTGAATATCAAGCCCATGGAAGGCAAAAGGAGACACTAACTTCTGTAATACAAAGCATATGTAAAAGAGTTTTCAATCTACTGATAAATAACTAACAGTGGAATTGCTTTTGTACAGCTTGAAAGCCTAAATAGCGCCAGCATACAACTGTGAACTCCGTGAGTTTTTCTAGTTTCCTGATGTAATTTTACTTTCCTCAACAAATAACACAGTCCAGTGTGGCAACATAGACACACTGCTTTAGGGTGATGGATTGAAATGCTGAGTTTGTTACTTTTAAATATTAAAAGCTGCACATTTTATGGTGGATTATAGCCCTGTTTTAAGAGCACAATTGTTCTCCACATTTATCTGAAGCACACAGTCTGCTCAGATGCACAATAAGGAATTTAAATTAAGGCCTTTAGAATGCCACCCTCAAAGTGGACTCTCAAGTAGGCTTTACCCTTGGAAGACCATGCAGTCATATAGTTCATTTACAGCAATAAATCTCTTTCAGCCAGTCACGTTTCTCCCTTGGCTTCAGTGAAGGCTGGATCACATCCTTAAAGATAATCAGTTACAGAAACTGTAGTCTATAATCTTTAATAATAATAATAAGAAGAAAGAGTGCAGCAAGGGTAGCCCTACAGATGCAGCTACTCAGCCAGTCAGAAAGACCCTGTTCCTTCACAAGGAGGGAAAACACGTGGACATCTCCTTGATGAATTGTGGGACATTGTTGACATTTCTCTCAGGAACAAAATGCAGAGGGCACAGTGACTGCTACACCACAAAAAAAAATGAAAATAGTGATTATCTCATCATCAAAGCTTTTAGGTTTTGGCTTCTAATGCTTGTAGTCCTTCAAATGCTTTTTAAAGCACTTTATTCCATTTTCTCTCTCAGTCACCAAATGGTACCTAGAAGAGCTTGACAATTTTTTCAGTCCAAAGATTTTTACTGAATTCAGATAAGCTATGAATTATAACACATTTAAGAACAAAATATAAGAAGGCAGCTACCCATTGCAAGTGAATATGCCTAAAGGAACAACGTTTTTAATGTGACAATTTGTATTCCTTTTTTATAATCAAGATTTTCAAGATCAAATATACACTTTCCTACAGGATACAAAAAATTTCCAGGAACCTACATAGTGACACATATGTGTTTTTTCAGAAAATTGTACTGGGTTCACAAAACGTTTCAGAACCAATTATTTCTGCTGTGGCATGGCTGGTTATAAAAGGCAAGATAAATCTGGCATTTTGTGTTACTGTTTGAACTTTCTCATATTTGCAATAGGTGCTGATGTTGGCATAGGGGTATAAAAAACCTTTTCTTCCAGTACTGAAGATCTTTTATACCTTTGACATGCATCTTTCTACCAGCACTCGATTTAAGAAATGGCCGTTTGATATTGCCAGTTATGAAGCAAAGAATAGTTCATGGAAATAGTTTCTTATTTTGTCAAAATGTAGACCTGAACTGAAATTGATAATGGGAAGGCCTTCTTAATTATCCAGCAACCTTTCCCACTGCCATGTAGTACCACTCTCACTATATTCCACTTCCTTAAGTATTATCCCTGGATTATGCCAGACTAAAATGTTTGTGAATTTATTGTACCTGTTTGCTTTTTTGAGTAATGTTTTTGGACTTGGTACAGATTTATTACAGCTGTGAATTTTACTTGCTCTAAAAAGGCTCTACATGTATGACAGCAGAGCAGCACTAGAACAGGCAACTAAAGAAGTTGTGGAAAACCTACATCCTTGCAGGTTTTTCAGACTTGGCTAGACAAAGCCTTCACTGACCTAATGTTGATTGTCTTCCTTGGAGCACAAATTGTGACTAGAAACTTACAGAGTTTCAATCATATTTCTATGACCTGTGACCTGAGGTACTGAAACAAACCTGGTAAGCACTCAGTTGAATAAGTCTCTCACTGTCTGTGTGGACAGACAGTCCTGGTATTACCTCTCAAATCTACTTTATCCTTATAATACAATTTTCAAAATACTTCATAGATAGTAAAAGGAGAAGTCCTCTATGAGAGTTATACAAAACTGAGGTTTACTTCAAATTACATTTTCTTTTCTTCACACTTGAAGGGCTGGAAGGCAGAAAATTGGAATCCTACTTGGCTTTATGTTCTCAATAACTTGATTTTAACTGTACCAAATACGTGGTTATCAAATTGGCTCCTTCTTGTAGAAGCCCACCCTAAAAGTGGGCTTTAGGAAAAAGAATACCACACATTATTGCAGGAGGCTTGCAGAATGTAACTGCAGTGGGGAAATGACTACCCAGCTGCATAAGGAGCACTGGGCACATAGTCACGCAGGAGGCAGTCTAATTCCATACAGACCTCAGAACGTGCTGAGAAGAGGGATACTTGAAGAAGATGAAAAGAATGGGTCACCAATAGAACAGCATGCATAAAGGCAGACCTGTTGTAAGATATGATACTTACAGAATATACCACTGTAACAGATATCTTTTCACTCTATAATTGAGAAAGTATTAGGTTATTTCTAATTTAAGATGAAAGTGAAGATTATGGTCATGAGATAGGAAAATGAGAGTTATTGAAGAGTTCTTAATGTCCAGGTGATTTCCTGAAGGAGTCACTTTTCCAGGCTGTATGGAGTCCTTTGCATCTAGAAAGAGCAGCAGTTAATTTCTTGGCCAATGCATAAGCTTTGCCCATGTGGCAAGTTTATAATGCATTTCCAAAAAGGCTAATGGAGTGATGTTCATTAACAAACATGAGATTCTAAGTCTCAGCCTTAGAGCCCTAAGGCTTCAGCTAACAGCTTAGAGCTCAGGGCTTAGATTTTCATCTAGATCATTTTAATAATAACTTAAAGCACCTGAGCAGTCCCGCTGAGGTCCATGCAAGCAAGCACTGAGACACCTGCCTGGACTGACTCACACGAGAGCTAACAACCGAAACTCTGAGTAAGGATTGAAATAAGACCCTTAACAGTACTCCTTAACAGTTTTCAAAATATCACTACACCACACCTTTTATGGGCTTTGTTGAATAAATATCTGACAAAGCTCATTCTAAGCATTTTTTATGCATGCTATTTTTTCACAGTATGTAAAGCAAGACTACTGACACTGCATTTGTTTAAAACCAGGTGGTTATCTATGCATTTGATTAAAAATATTAAATTATATATCTCTTCACTTATACCTTGTGGTAGCACAACTCTGAAAAGACATCCACCTCACAATTTTTAGCCTCCAAAGGTACCTGTTCTATTATAATAAACAAGTGGTCTATACCCACTGTACAATTTGTTGATGTCATGTGCAGAAAATTTACATAGCATATTTTGCAAAGTCCATATTTAGAACAACTGTTCACAAACACTATAATAATATTCTTGAATCATATTTCAGAACAGTGACTTTCTTCTCAAAATCCACTGTTGAGAAAAAAGAGCTGCCACATTACAGGAGCTGATATTATTTCAGCTGATATTGGTTTTTACCTTCTCTAAGTTTAGAATGCTTATATCACTTTTAAAAAATAAATCATACAAACCAGTTGATTGAGACAATACCAATTCCCAGCAGGTCCAAGTTAGTAACTGTAATGTTACTCTCATTTTGCCTTAATGGGTTTACATTTTTATACACATAAACTGCTAAGCAGCGAAATAGATATACTGAAATTTGTGGTAAAATCTGCTATGAAGTGTCACTGTATGTGAGAAACATATTTTGATTACGGCAGAAACAAAGTATTTGGAGTGGCAGGAAAAAAAACTCCAACAGAAGCAGTTGCTACTTCACCAGAAAAGGAAAAAAAAAAAAAAAAAAGCCACCACACCTCAGTAAGCCCTGATTATGTAACTAGGCCAACCTGGATGGGGCTTTGAGTAACCTGGTCTAGTGGAAGGTCCCTTGTCAATGGCAGGGGGTTGGAACAGCATGATCTTTAAGGTTCCTTTCAATCCAAACTATTCTGTGATTCTATGACTGCAACAGTTCTTATCACTATTTTCCTGGTAATTTTAAGAAATATAGTAAAAACTGTTTGTTAACAAAAAACCTTCCTGTCCAACTAAAAAACTCTTTAGAAAAAAGAAGGTTGTAAACACTGAAATATGAATTCTCTAGTAGTCTTTTGCGTAGTGGAATTGATATATTCCATTTCCTCCAGATTCATGATTTGTTTTACAGTGCATTCCACTGCAGTCCTCCCTACCTTCCACAGATTAATAGCCAAGTAGATCAAATCAGACTAAGCTCTAATCAGTGCTGTTGGAGCTACAAGGACAGAATAGTCTTGTGCATTTGCTGGTCCACCAGCAGACAGTGAGTAAGCTGATCACACTTGCAGATGGACGAAGTATTCCCAGCTGGGTCTCTGTAGTAAAGAGATATACCACCTAACACATTAATATAAGAGAAAGCCACAATTACATTGGCCTGCTGTGACTCACCACAAAAAAAATCTGGCCAAAATTACTAAAAAGAAAATGTTTTTAAAAGACAAAAAAATATTTTATAAACCTCCACACCTTTTCTTACACGGTTAAATAAAATTTGTCACTCAATAAAATCCTTTAGTCTGATGTCCTTCCCACCCAAGAAGCAGCATTCATGAACACCACTGCAGGACTTTTTATTGTCAGGTTAATACTCTGCTGACAGAATCCAGGATAGCCATGAATTTATGCTGCAGGAAGATTCTCAGTTGCTGGAGCAGTTAAGTGTTCTATTTTAACTCCAGCCATTTCTCAAAACTTCAAAGAAAAACTCAGATGGCTCTCTTTGACTTTTCAGGGATTTTGCATTAAATACACTTAAAAACAAAACATTTCCTCTGTTAAAGTCAGATGGAGGTCTTCTGCTGACTTCACTGGAACATCACCAAACTATTCTCAAAAATAAGGATAGGTATTATCCTAAATAAATAAATAAATGACATTTCAAAAAAATCACTTTCTTGCCTAATTCATCATCAGCCCTGCGTTTAGGAGATGTGATCTGAATTTATGATCCTGCTTGTCCAGACTTTATTCCAAAATAGAAAGAGTGGTATTATAAACCTCTGGGAAAACACATGCCTAAAGAGTTCCTGTATAGATCACCTGTGGGAGTCAATGCATGTAGATTGCAAAACCCCTTGACAGCAGGAGCATTTCACAAGAGCATGAAACCTGGGCTGTGAGCTTCCTAATGCAACACTGGAAACCCCTCCTACTTAGCTTGGGAATACACATCTTAATATACTGACCTTAGTAATCAAGACTTGGTGTCAGCTATACTCTAGCAATGCATGTTTGCAGAACCAGACCAAAGTTTATGTACGTATATAATAAACTTTTCACTTGTTTAATGAGTGGGCTACGCCTGAATGATGACTCTTTGCCATATGCTGTACTATCAATGTCACAATGAGACAGAAGAATTTTCCTACTTGCTATGAAAAAACCAGTTTTGCTCTCTAAGTAGTCAGTTAAGAACAAAATATTAAAATTAATTGCTGCTCACAGCAAATGCAAGTATATAAAAGAGCCGATTTACTGCATTTTTTAAAAGAAATTAGAATTTTATTCTATGGTTATTGGTCTGGTTATTAGAATATTAGAATATTAGAAATTAGAATTTCTTATATATTATCTCTATATACAACTTATGACAATAATTTAAGGATATTGATAGCCTTAATTATGACACTACAAGTGGAAAAATTGCATTTCCTTCTAGAAATAAGTACAGCCTAATTTTAAATATGACAGAAGAAATAAATCTTTTTAAAAAATTGGAGAAATTATGGTGAATTAAAAACAAATAAGTTCACACTACTGTGTCATGCAACACTTGGAGATTGAAAACCTGAAAGACTGATGATTCCAAATAATTATTTCTAGTTTGCTTTATCCAGAAAGCTGTCATTACCAAGCACTGTTTAAATCAGCTACCCTCATTGCTCAAGTGGATCTTCACACCAGTGTAAAAATTTTGAAATTAAACATTTTAATCTTGCCTGTATAGAAGCACAGTTACTGAAATTATTAAAATTGAATTAATGTAGATGGTAGATATAAGAGGAGATTCACTATATTTTTTCAGATTTCAGACATCTACACCCTCTTAAGATCTGAGTTTGCTTTCAGTGTGGAAAACAACTATATGATTCTGATAAAGAAACATCTGTGAGGCCTCCTACACACTCCAATGTAGGTGGATGCTGGGGCTGTGTGGGTGTATGTACTTAGGAGCTTTGAGCCTCATTTTTCTTTTAATCTTTTTATTAATTAGAAGAGTTAATCTCATATTTCTGGCATGTGATCAAAATATTTATATTTCTCTATAAAATCAAATCAGACATATTTATATAGCTAAACTGTACACCAGACATGACCCACTTTAATGTCATCAGTTCACTGGTTTTCCTTCTTTCACTACAACTAGAACCAAACAGGAATGACACTGGCAAGATAAAACCTCCCTACAGATTCCAGAGAGATACTAATTATACATGTATTTAAATATGAGTGATACCTGCTTAAGGAATGAGCTGAGAAGTCAATAGGCTTGTTGTCATTTGCCATGCAGAAGAAATCACTGTGAAGCTCAGACAGATCTAATGGATTTGTCAGAAGCCTATCAGCATTTTGGAGAAACACCATTTGCATGAAGCATGTGACAGCAAGCTTCTGTCATTTTTCTCTTGTTCCTTTAAAATCAATTTTACATAAGCATTATTTCTGAATACTCAAGTTATACTAGCTACAAGTGTAGCTTACACCTCAGGGACGAGGGATATGAACCTGGCAGTTTCAGTCACCTGGATTTATTGGTCATCATGTCATGATGAGCAGTTTAGCATCACAACAGATGCCAGCGCAGATATTAATGAGTAGACTGGGATATTTTTTCCCCCTCTAAGGAAGAAAGATTAATCTTCCTGCCTGAGAACATTTTTTTTTTCTGAACTGCAGGCTCATTCGCAGTCCCAGACCATGTTATTCCACAATGGAGCAGATGGCTCCATTTGTCTAAGGAATAAATTCTGCCTCACATTTCCAAATTAGTCTACAAATGTGGACATCTGGCTTAATGAGAATAAAACAAAAAAAAAGCATTCAGTCAGACTGATCACACATGAGAATAATAGTGCAATAGAAAATTAATAGGCCCATTGGTAAAACTGGTGTTGTGTAAGTTATACTCATCATAAACCTAAAAAAGCAAGAGTATTTACATTTGTTGTCACGATGGAACCTATAATGGCAAAAGACTTGCAGCTGAAACAGTAATTGCTCAAACAAACATTTTTTGAATGGACATTTTTTATCACTGAATACTTCTGCAACAATTTTGATTTTGTATTTGATTTCACTCTTGCGTCATATCTTAGCTTTACGACATACCTATCTTATGCATTTGCAGTAAGATATATCTTGAAATACATTGGTTAAAAAATGCTAACAAACTGCATTGATTTAGCCCAAACAGAATGAAATAGCTGTAACACATGACATCATAAACCCTTTTCCACACATTAACAGACTTGGAAGAACAACCTTTCTCAAGAAAGGCAGTGAAACAGATAACAATTGAAGGCTGTAAAGCATAAACTGAGACAGAGATTAAAAGCAAAGTTAGCAGAGAGGTAAGAAAGTGTGTCAATACAGACAAAACAGTGCCTTGCAGGGACAGCAGAAATACTTCCACACCAGCCACCTCCAGAGCTGGGAGCAGAGTGGTGCTGGCACAGAGCTCTTCAGCCTAACTCATACCAAGCTGGTAATCATGGGCATTGCTACACTAATGACATCCCAGGTAAGGTCCTCAGATCTAAGATCCTTAAACTGCCTCGGCCCAGCATGTCCTATGCCATAATTACACAGGGCTCTTACTGAACAAGGTGGGTTTGGAGCTCACAGCCTGGCACAGGTAGTCACTGAAAATTAGTTGTAGGAAAGGGAAGAAGAGGGAGAGCAGCAGACTCCACAAGTGAGAGTTTCCTCCCAAAAGCTAAGTGTTGAATACCTTGGGACATGTCTTCAGCAACTGTCAGCTGACACAGAACCATCAAAATCTCAGAGCTCTTGCAAAATTCCTGCGGTTGGGACATGGTCACACAATTAAATCCAGTGCTGAGCAGTTACTTCTGAATGTGTTTACTTGTGCATTATACACTGGGCTCACCTTTCCTAATTACAGTAATCACTTGTGTACCTGCCAAAATGAGTTGTATAAGTATGTTCCTTCAGCATTAATGTCCCCTTTCAGAAAACATTGTCCTAAGGGTGAGAAATAAATGTACACATCTAAAATTCACATATGTTCAAACTGGTGAAAAGTGGGAGAATTTTATCTTTGAGATGATATTTATGCATATTTAGGAAGAGCTGATAGGTGATAGAAGTCAATTATAGAGTTAACAAGACTAGCAGGATATGTTTAGAAATAGGAGGGGAGACTTATGCAAACAAAAACCGAGGATGATAAAACTGTCAGGTAGAATAATTCACTGATTCTCAGACAACAACATTAACTGACTATGCAAGAAGCAAAACAGATGGTAAATGTTAATACAGATGGGTTTATAGGCAGCTTATCATAATGAACAAATATGTACTGTGCAGGATGTGCGAAGGACATTCAACCTATATTGTCCATCCTGTAATAGGAATTATCTGGATCTAATATAGCATTTCATATCCAAGTTGTACGAGCAGAGATATGTGCATGTCAATTGCAGTTGAAATGCAGGAAATCAGAGGTTATCAGGTCAAGTTTATGCATATTCTACATATTCTAAGCCCATGGAACAGAGGGCAGAACCACAGTACAGACTTCCCAAAAATATCTACATAGTTTAAAAATAAAAAGATAAATGTGCTCATACTGTCCTAATGGAAATCCTCCAACAGTGCTAACAAAAATCTTGAAGTATTTAGACTGCATTTAAAAGATTTATTGCACCTTATGTACAAACACTAGCTGGCTTGAGAATAGATAGAACAGTACCTGGGGTAGGAAATTGCAATGTGCTAGCTGGTCGTTTGAGGTTTACATAGCTTTCCAAACATACATTGCATTGCAAGCTCAGCCCCACAGTTATCGGCAACAGAACTACTTAATTCTGGTTGGGCATGTTGGTGTGAATTGCTCTCATACCTAAGACTGCAACACAGATACTTCCTCCCCACCCTCCCCACAAGAAAGCCTGAAAATCAATTGGTGAAGCTTTAGAGCCCAGGCTCATTAACGCCTGACAATCCTAAAATCCTTATCAATATCCGAATGGCAGCAATATTAGGACTATTTTATCTTGTTCAATTCACGTAAATACCGCGACTTTCCAAGGGTTCCTCAAATTCTGAATTTATTTAAAGTTACAAGGCCTAAAATACATTACAACCTAAACCTCTTCTATCTGATAAATACTACATAAAAACAGCTTTCTCCACAATTTGCCAACCTCTCTTCAAAGGCAAACTTCATTATGTGGGATCTGTAAAGCAAGTGTTACATTTTCCACGTATTTTCTCCATTACTATCCAAAAATAGAACACATGTCAAAACTGTCATTTAGTTATTTATGAAAAAGTTGAAGAAGTTTAAGCAAATAATTTACACCAGAGAAGGCATGTGCCTTCTCATTCCCTCCCAAGTAAGGAAGAGAAAGAATCATCCCACTAATAAAATGAAAACAGTCTTATTTTTTTATAATCTCATCCTTGAAAGCTCTTTAAAAAAACCCCAAGATATTTAGCTCAGGTATTTCACAGACTTGTAAACATTGTGTGGAATGATACTGCAGTAGTACTTCTATAGTGAAAATACCAGCTGGGATGCTCAACAAAATAATAATATAAAATGACAGATAAATGTAAACAAAGCCAAACTTGCTGAAGCTATTCATGCTACCTCTCCCAGCAAATGCACTTTTCAGTCCCGATAGCAAAATCTCAGGAGGCAAACTGAGACTCAGAGATGTCAGCTGATGACAGGTATCTGGGAACATCAATGGAACCTTCCCCTGGAAGCATTAGTGGAACAAACTGCAGATTTGGGACTTTCCTTCTCTTTGACACTCTCAACTTTTTGCTTTCCAGTGCTTGAAACTGCCTTTCTGAGATAAACTTTATGTGACTGTCTTCTTTGGCTCTGCTCAGCTTTGGAAAAGTGTCAGCCGTGTCCAGTCCATAGAACTGCACTGCACAGAAGTTGTGCATGACCTGAAAATGATAAGGCATAGAAAAATAATAATTAGAAACATAGCGCTCATGAACTCTGAAAAAAATATTGAGAATGATTACCCCAAAGAAGAAAAGAGTGAAGGTGAAATCTAAAAGCATTACTTTAAATTTCTGGAACGGTGATTAGGAAAGTAACAGGAAAGTCTGGAAATGTTCAGGAAAATTTTGTAAGAGTAAGGTCTTAGTTAGTAAGAGTAAGGTCTCAGGTTAAGATCTGAGACAAATGGCTTGAGAGGCATCATCAGAGACCTTAAGAAATGGGTGAAACAATATGAATGACACTGCAAGAACACAAGACCTCTCTTCTTTTCACCACGGAAAAATATAACGGGGGGTGAAAATTAGAGAAGTAGATTTATGCAGCAGCACTCTGAGAAGCCAGGAGTTCATGTGTTACAAATCACCATACGCAGAACATGAGTTGATGTGTACCTTAAAAAAATCAGATTTCAAATAAATCCCTTTCCAAATATAAGTAGAGACTGTTAAAAATGTGAGCTGTGAAGTATTTTAATGATCAAAATTGGCTAATACACATCAAAAAAAAGCAGCAATGGTGAATGCTCAGTTTGCTTTACTGAAAATGTACATTAACCGGTATAAAATCAAGGTATTTGTTTCTTTTCAAGTATAACTGAAACAAAACTAGGACAAAGGCTGAGTAGTAAGCAAGGAAAACTGCAGGTGCTTCAAAGTTATTTAGGCTGGTCAAGTCCAGACAGGACTGTGAGTTTACAAGAGAAACCAAAGTAATCGCCAAAGTGGCAAATGAAACTCGACGTTACTTACAAAATAACCCATATTGGACAGAAGAAAAAAGGAAGAGTGTACTTTCATCATCCTAAATTAACTGTATGAACTTTTGAAAATAGTCTGGTATCACTGTAGAAAACTCATTAAGGACCTCAGCTCAATGCTGAGCTGTGGTAAAAAAAGCAGACATGATGTTTTGAAGGATAAGACATAGGACGGTGAATAATGCAGAAAGTATTGTAATGCCATGATAAAAATCAGTGGTGGAGTCTCACCTGGAATGCTGTACATGCTTCTGATTACCCAGTCTCAAAAAGGATACTGCAGAACTAGGCACAGTTCAGAGAAAAGCAGTGTAAATTATCAAAGGGCTGGACACCACACATACAATAATTAGAAAGGATAAAAAAAAATTTTCTTCTGAAAAGACCAGGCCAACAATGACAAATGTGCACTGTGATGAAACATGGAGAAAGCAAATAAAGTTTGTCCTTATCCCTGATTCATGACACAAGAACAAGGTCATTAATTGACACAAAAACATTAGAAATTTAAACACATAATTAATATGTATGAAGCATAAACATAATGCCAGCTACTTGTATTATGCCTTTTTTTTCTATACAGTACAAAGAAATTAAGCAAAAAGAAATTAAGAACTATCAGTGCTAAAAAAAAATTTTGGATGGAAAAATAAACCAATTAGGATTAAGGAGTAAGCCAAACCTAGGAGGGAGATTACCCTCTGTTTTAGAAGCAATTTCTCCTACTTCCTCAACTAACTGGTAATGGACAGAGTTGACTGCAACTTACTGAAATAAACCAAGAACAAAACTGATTTTACTCTGGTCCTTTCCCTCCACCTGTCAGAGAAGAGGACTGATGGGCACTGTACATCAGCAATGGAGAGGGATTAGACAAAAGCTGTTAGGAAATGGAAATAAACAGTGAAAAGCAGTTTAAAAGAGTTTGTCAAAATCCACCATCAAAGCTGAATTTGAGAAGGACAGGAATGAATGTTAAAATAAATGAAGGTACAAGGATTCTCTGAGCACAACAATAAAATCTATACATACAGGAAGAAAAAGTGGCTTTCCTAAGGCAGAGATGTGAATACACAACAGGCAGAGGTTAAGCTTAGGTAAAAACATTGTTTTTACAGTATACAGTATACATTGTATAACAGAATACATTGGCCTGTATAGTGTCAACTAACCTATTTAAATGTGAAAACACAATAAATTATGCTTTCTCTAAAATGGAACATCTATGCATGAAAGCAAAGGTGTGCTAGCATAGGCTTCAGAAAAAGCATACTTAGGTTTTAAAGCTGAGTTGACATTCTAAAAACATATGGGAAAATGAAAACTCAGTCCAAAAAGTGACTCAAAGAGAGACTGTAGTTTGAGGGTCCACAAAGGCACTTAGTAAACTAACTTGTATTTCAAAGTGTGTGCCTGAATGACTAGACAACTTTAGCACAACTTTTAAGAGACACTAACAGGAGTTATACTTTCAGGGTCCACTGATATTCAAAATAAATTGCCAATAGCATATGATTTGCAAATCTTCTCTTTGCAGAACTGAGGTTTTTTTTTTATATATGTGCAATTTTTGTATGTTTATATATGAATATTTTCATATATAAGTCTATATAAGCAAAGTAAAATGGCCAGGACCATTTTCTGACACTGAGGCCACCTGCCAATGAACTCATCAGGTCTCTACTACTGAAGTGCCTGTGTCTGCAAAACAGAGAAGTCACAACATGGAATTAGATGTTAGACAGAGCCCACTCCCCACCCCTACCCTGAAACTGCCTGGGAGTTTCCCAGGCAGCTGGCCTAGGCCAGGTCACAGTGGTGGCTGCTCTGGGGACACAGCAGCAGAGAAGACCCAGTTCTAAAGACTTCAGATGTCCTGGTACTGCTTTCTGGCACAAAGCAGCTCATAGAACCCTGACTATCAGTGTCTGAGCTACATTATTTTTAAATTATGGAGGTATTTTCTTCTTTACAGTGGGGGGAACATCAAATAAAATATAATTAATTATAGTTACTTTTCCTTATTTTTAATTACTGTCATTACATAAGTCCCAAGTAAATAGATAGTTTTTCTCTCTTGCAGGAAACCTTCTCCTTCCCCCCTAATATGCTTAGTTCACACAAAATGAAATGCATGTGATATTCAGGTAATGTCAGAGCAGGCATATGGCAACAACATAAAAGCCATATA
This sequence comes from Anomalospiza imberbis, assembly GCF_031753505.1. NCBI lineage: Eukaryota > Metazoa > Chordata > Aves > Passeriformes > Viduidae > Anomalospiza > Anomalospiza imberbis. The sequence goes on from NC_089721.1 coordinate 12,608,979, forward strand.
TGGCCAAGGAGGCAGACTGCTGCCTTCTACTGCGCAAGGACTTATGACAACATCACGCTGAAGGGTTTGCATGACTAAAATTAGGCAAAACATATTCTCCATGAAAGAAGGGCAAGGCAGTCTATAAGCAGTAGCCAGGGGCAGCTTCAAACGTGTCAATTCAGCTGTGTAAAGAATGTGCCAGTCTCACTCTTGGAACAGTTTCCTTACTTAATATACAGAACGAGTCATTAAAAATGAGGGGGAGTAACATGAAAGGGTGAGGCATATGGCACACAGTGTGCTACCACAGCATACCATATATTCAAGATAATAGCGTGCATTAGAAAATCCATTTGCACTTTCACTGATGACAAGTACAGCTACTGCCAATTAACTTCTCTCTCCACCTCAATTTCTGTTTCAAGGTAAATTCCTGACCCTAATGAATCAACAGCAAATTTGCTATAAAGGTTAGTAGGAACAATACTTACTTGTTTGGGATTGTGCACGTGTTTATATTCTAATTCAAATACACATACTTATTTTGGTGCATATTATTTGCTTCACACCTCCATGTTACTTTCCTCCATTTTTTGTATTATTTGGTGTAACAAAGGCTGAAAATCATTAAACTGCCTACACTACCATCATATTAAAAAGATGTCTATCTCATTTCCAGTTCCAATCCTCCTTTGACCTCAGTATGAGTATGTCCCCTGTAAAAGTGGATACAGTGAGGCATAAGCAACGTTAGCCCACTTGGATCCTGGAGGTCTGTGTGGCATGAGTTCAACACTCACACCACTTTACATTTGCCCAGTGCAATGGCAACAACATTCTGATGGCTCAGAGCATAGTCCTGATCCACAAACATCAATCCAAAACATGGACTTCTCTTTTAAGGAGATTCAACCCTGGATTACAAATGACCTTCCAGCGCCTTCTTGAAAAGAAAATAGCACATATTGTTCATTCTCATGTGATGACATTAGGATTTAAACTGACCCATTCCATGGGTATATGAAAACTATATCACCTACCAGATTGCTTAGTTTGCCCTTCTGTACACAGATGGTATGGATTCATGTTGGTGAATAATTAATATTAATAGTCAGGAGCTACCCACACTATTTAAAATATTCCAATGCAACAATAAATCACTTGATCCATTGCACAAGTGAGGAGGTCTGAGTTGATCTAAGAAAAAGGGAAAACAGTCATGCAGAAACCTGTTCCAGTTTTGAGGCTGTTGGAATTAATACTGTGCTGTGCACGTAAAGGCTCTGCATAAACATACAGCTACTGAATGGACTGTGATGAAACTGCTGATACACACACACAGCATTCCTGACACAGACAGGTGAGCACAACACCAAGCCTCACTGAGCACATTGTAACTTCACTTTTACATAACCCTCGATGTCGGGCAGTTTAATTTTGCCAGAAATTAATGTTGACATACTCCCTCTGAACAAACTCCAACCTATCTACAAAGCCCATCTGTACAAGCCTTCCAGAGACTCAACAGTCCCACTGACGACAACAGTACTGCCTACCGACTGCAGTGGTTCCCTGTAGAGAATAATGCTGTGACTCAGGCTGGCCTGCACTTTTTATTACATTTAACCATAAATCTTACTCATAGAAGTACAACTTCATGAGCTTTAATTTCATAAACAGAAAAATTTAAGTGCTTGTTTTATTGCAGTTTTAGTGTCTAAAAGGCCACAGGAAATCTACTCACTCCAGGATGACTACACATCTTCATATTGTAAGAGAGATTTTTAATTCATTTCCTGTATGAGATTCTGCTATTTGGGGTAAATTAGTTGCTGATATTTAAAAGCAATTCCCTTTCTGTATGAAAAATCCATAGCTCTTTCATATTTACAGGTCTTAGGTACATTCTTTAAGCAGCAAGGTATTTTCTTCTTACATCCTAATATAAATTTGCACAGACATTAAAAATACTTAGTCCAACTTTCTGCCAGTCATTAATTAAAAAACAAAAACCTTCTGATGCTATTTTGTTCTTTACAACTAATGAAGTTGATAAAAAAGCCTGTTCCACTAATTAACTAGTCTACTGCCTCTGTACCTTTTTTTTTCCTATTTCCAGGATCACAATTCCCTCAGCGAATGATGAAATTCAGCTACATATTCAGGAAGATTGATGCAAAGACCTTGTGCTGAGGGTGAGGGGTCCAGAGGGAAGACCTAAGGCTATAATGCAATTCTGAAAATGTAGAATTATAGAAATTGTATGATCTAACACTTCAGTGTATAAATGAAGGTGAAGAAAGGATGGAAATAAGTCAGATGTATTTCTAGTGCTTCAAACTAGTAGAACCCATTGGTACTAATGTCAAATTAATAAGCAACTCAAGTGAGTTCAAGGATGCAAACACCAGCTGTGTTTATTGAATCAAATATAGACATCATTTGTTTTTGGTTTTTTTTTTTTTCACAAGAACTATTTTCTATAAAAGGAAAATTGAACAAACATCAAGCTTGAGTCAAGTGCCAAGTTATACCTCATGATTGTACAGGCTTTATTTGTCAACCTTCTTTTCATTGGAATTGTCCAGAATGAAACACCAATGAAGAAATGCTAACAAAAAGCAGTTTTCCAAATAAGCAGGACCATCAAAACACATTCATATTATTTGACTTAAACCAACTCCTCCATTATTGCATTCATCTCACTTTTTTAGTATGGGAACATACATCTGCAGTCCAAGCCATCAAAAGAAACAAAATTAAAGCAATGCAGCTGTCAAGTGAAACAATTATCAAATAATATCACATTGTTCCAAAATACCACCTTAAAAATGAAAAATCAGGCCTCCTAGATACAAAAATGTTCATTTGTACACTTCTGTACCTTTATGGTCATTAGTAATGACGAATGGCACTTTCCTGGTATAGGAGATCAATGACCAATACCCTAATCCTAACTGAGCCCATCAAAGGCAATCAAGGGAACTATCCACATAATTTAAGCCAAAGGTGAATGTCAACACTTTATATCTAAAGCAGCAACAAAAATAATTTTTTCTATGGAGTGTTTTCCATACTTACCATGTGCTAGAATGGTTTATAAACAAGAGAAGTACATATCTAGTTTCTGGCCATACAAATTAAAGAGGATGAATATCTCTGGAATGTTCGGGTCCAGAGTCAGACTAAACTGTTGTCTTTATGTTGCACTTAAGGGTTGGTGTCAATCCTTAATAAAATTCATCCTGATGAACTTTAAGATGATCTTGTTATAAGTGTTTAAGAGGTATAGAAAGGTAACACAGGCAGAGGCTGCTAACACATCACAGATAAATAAGATAAAAGTTTCAAAAGCCAAAACTTTGAAAATTAAGTTTAGCTTCAAAGACATACAGCCAGAAAACATCACCTTAGGTGTCTATGGCTTTGCATCTTGAGATGAAAATGTAGTTGTGGAACAACTATCTTACTTTACAGTAACCACACATAGAAATGAAAGGCACGAACAGTGATATGCTGTGGAATTTAATGAACTTGCCTTCTTAAAAAGCATAGAAAAAAGCAGACACATCTTCTGATATCAATGAAACAGCTAAGAAAATTCCATCTTTCTTGGAACAGAACCGTCCCACACATTTGATTCCGTTTGAATCAGTGCCATTTCACATGCATGAAGTAACTCAGTCTAAATGACAATGAAAAGTCAATCCAAAGAATTTGTACCAGTTGATATTGAACAAGATGAACAGAATTCAGGTCTTGTAGGCAGGTTGCTGAACATGTGATTCTCACAGGCAAGTTTACAAATGATAAACAGGTAAGTTTACAAATTTGGATAACAAAGGTTTGAATCAGCATTATCACATTCAGGGCAGACATTAAGAATGCTCTCTTTTGATTCTGAGATAATGTTTTGTTGAGTGTTTTTAACAACAGAGGACACTGGCAACAAATCTTAAGAACAAATCATCCCTTTGTGCTTTGGCATAGTCCTCACAGTATGGTATCACTACAATTATTTTAACCTCAAAGACACATTTTCCATTATTTCATTTTATTACCCAGTGCTTCAGTGAAGTCTCTTTGTTCTTTAATTCCACGAAAATTGGAAGCTCTGTAGTAGCTGTGTTCAGGTCAAAAGCATGCTTCTGTAAGCCTCTTTTTTTCCTTTATTTTGTTTCTCCAGAATGCACAGTTCAAAACAAGAGCCAAAGCACACAAAGAAAGTTTACCTCCATGGTGAAAAAACATCCGGCCAGAAGACATGTCCATACAAAAAATTCCCTAGTCTTTTTCTTTTCCATTCCTTGGAACACGTTTGAAAGCTAAAGTTGAAGCTCAGTTCCAGATTATGATTAATGAGTAATATCTTTATAATGCTTACAGTACAAAAAAGCCCTGGGGTTTATTGAAAGAGAATACTGTAAGAGAATTCTGTTTTATTTACAGTGACTGAAGCACTGTCACCTTCCCACAATGATTAAGAAAGTATTTTTTTCCATTGAAAAAAAAGATTACTATTCACAAAGCATTCTTGGGAAAACAAACAGCGGTAAACAAACCCACAGCTTTTCCTTCTATTTTCTTCACATATTTTGCAGACTTCTGAAATATACTAGGGAAAAGTTGAAAGAAAAAATTCTTACCTGGAAAATTAAACCAAAATCAGTGGACAAACAACAATATGAAACACAAAGAGACTAAAGAAAAAACAAGACACAGATTTATGAACTACTTACCAATTAAACCCAAAGATATTAATGATGAAGGCACTGGATTCAATATTCATAATTTAAAGACCATGGGGTCACTCCAAATTTTGACACCAATTTTCTAGTTGTTCATTTCATGGTGTTATTCACATGGGCAGCAGTTTCCAGAATCAAACTCATTTTCCATATTTTTTTCTAGAAGGAAACCCAAATCATAATAAAATTATTTTTCTGCGCAGCATGATTTTTTAAAGATAAATCAAATTAAATAATATAAAAATTAATTTAATATATTTTTGTAAATATAGAGCAAGCTTAGAAATTGTCATGAAAATTGATTTTTAAATTAATGCTGTTCTCCTAAAGGTACCTGCCCATATCCCAGCACAAGTCCTCCCTTACGTAATACCATACTCTGAAACACAGACTTTGGGAGCAGGATTCATCGCCCTTGTTTTTACCATTTAAGGTAAAGAATTCTTTTTCAGCAAGATAAGAAGATTCTTTCTGTGGTCAGAGGAGATGGTCTGCCACTCCCAGAGGACAATTCTACATGGTCTCAGGGGACATCTCTATGGCACCTGACACACTCTTGAACTCAGGCAGCTGCTGAAAGGAACAACCTCATCCTCCCTCAGCTGCACATTCCTACAGGCATTTGGATGCTCACATTCAATGAGATCAAGATACAGATTAAGGTGAAAATTAACCTTCAAACTGAGGTGAAAGCACCTCAGGCACCTCAGGCTGAGGCAACAATCTTTCAGAAATGTAAACCTCAATGTGAGTCAACAAACACCTACAGGAAAAAAAAAATCTTCAAGTATAGAGTTGCAGCCTGCACCCAGTTTAATCTAAAATGGTGACAAAACTGCATCTTAAAATAGGAGGAAGTTTCAAACTTTCCCTTATAAAAGAAATGTAGATAACACTGTAAGACTACTGAAGTCATATGAAACCTTATTTATCTCAAATTTCTCTACACTGCATGGGGCATGGTTATGAGGTTTTTCCCATGGTGCTGGTGGAGAAAAAAATTTTACACACCATTCAATTTTTTTGCCCAAAACTTCTTCCCAATGAAGACGCAAACATCAAAGCAAGCCTCTAAATGTAAGATGCTTCTGTCCTTGCCAGCCAGCTAGTTGCATCTTTAAACTTTCACAAACCTGAAGTCCTAAACTTCTTGATAAAAAGCACTTCATGAACACTGCATAGAATTTCTACATCCCTGCTGCACTGTGCCATGATTTTTTTTTGTTGTTAAAACTTATACCATTGGTATTCATTCAAAAATTAAGAACCCTGAAAGCTGATGTCACGGGGTTTCTAAGCATGAGACAGTCTCAATGAATTATTTTTAGGAAATAACTCTGTATTTTTAGAATAAACAAAAATATTATATATCAAAAGGCACAGAAAATAATCTGGTACATATATTTTTGCAATTCCTGTGTTAAAACTATTGAGATTTGATATTTCAAATCTTTTGAGATTAGATATTTTATATTTCAGGTTAAAGAGGAGACTGATTTTTTAAGTATGAGCATACATAAATGTACATAAAATAAAACTTTATGTTAGGGTTTTCAATTTCCATTGAAATTATGATTTTGGTAAGAATTTCCAGGCTGCTTATAAGGCTTGAGAAGACTGCATCAAATCTTTCAAATTTCCTATAAATTATCACTTTCACGTGGTGCAAGTCCCATTTTGAAACTGCCACCAGCCAGTCTAGGAACAAAAAGACCAAATTATTTCTCTGTCCTAGATCTCACAAAATTATGACCATGAGACCATAAGTGTCCCAAGTCTGATCTTGGCACAAGGTTCTTGACATCCTGAATAAGAACACTTCAGCCCTGGCCCTCTAGCCTCACTGTCTGTTATCCAGCCCATGAAATCTTTATCTGCCAGCAAATGGGGTATTGGTAACACCTCTTTAAAAATGTATCTGAAACCTATTTTTGTCTCTGGGTCTCAGCTGGTTTAGACAGCTGTGCTTTTTACCACTTGAATTAGCCCCAGTTAACCACATGCTCAAAGCAATACAGCCCCGAAACTGCCAGCACCCTCACACAGTAACAACCTCCCAAGAGCTTCTGATCTCCCTGTTCTTCTCTCTGTCCCTCCTACTGACACACATTCACTATTATGCAATCAGAAAGACAATCCCAACCTCAGTCAATTTGTTCACTTTCACTTCTGTTCCAGGATGTTGTCCGGTCCTGATTACAGACAGGTGCCATACTTAATTTGCTAACTGTACTGCATTTTAAAATAAATACTTCAACAAAGAAATATGATTGCTGAGTGTTTAGAACTATATGTTCTCTGATTCTGCTGGGAGAAGATGCCTCCTTATTTTAAAGCCAGAAAATAACTCTTAGCGAAGAAAAATCTTAAAAATTATTTTTTCCCCCCTGTTCAAATTTCATTCAGGAAGCATTAACTGTGTAAAAAACCAACAGCAGGTTTTTTTTTTCCTTTAAACAAAAGCTACTATATGCAATATATTAATAGAAAATTTTTACATTATGAAGTACTATGGCAATAAGAGCACATCTGTATTTGCAAATTTGGAAATGGATAAAACAAACAAAACGTCTGGGCATTTTTCCTGGTTTACAGAACAGAGAATGCAGATATGCATCATCAGGGATACAAGAGACATGAGGCAACACCAAGAGTCAGTGTTCACAGAAGTCACTGAGAAATGCAGGTATGGTGACAGAAAGAGAAAAAAAAGAAGTTTAAAAAGTAGGAGAAAAATCATTACTCGGAAGCAAAAGTACAGAGAAACTCATGGGAGAACCTTATAACTACCAAGGAAATGTTGACATGGGTAGTCCTCTGACTCAAGAGAGAAATAGGGAAATGTAGGACTTGCCAGGGAAACATTCTTGAAAAGCAAAACTGAGGCTATCTAACAGAGGAGATATTTCAAAATGTTCCTTTCTTTCACTGCATCATTGAAAGCCTGTACTGAAGCCAAGCAATGAATTTCCTCTCAGATATTCCTAAGTGTCTCATCCTGGGCTAAATATCATTAAAAGTATCTTTATTGTCCCCTACAGTACAAATCAACAAGTATAGATCTGCACAGGGTCATTATTTGGGTGAAAATATCTACATTGGTCTTTTATTTGCAATCTAATCTCTTTGAAGACAAAGATCTGCCTTTCAGCCATCTAAAACTGAAAAGCTTATCAGTGGAATGCAGATTTCAGCAGGACATCAAGCAAATTCTTTGTTAATTCTTCTTAAACAGCAAGTTTATTTTTAGCAAAAAGACAACATACATCCACCATGGCAAAGGCTCAGAAAAAATTCTAATTCTAAATAGCAAGAGCAAATTGAAAAGCAGAGAGGAATCGTACGAGTATGTACCCCTTCTGAAAAGACAAGTTCTACTGAGGTCTAACTCAGTTTTTTAAAAACTGTCAGCAGCATCTTTCAGTGTGCTTTTTACACATAAATCATTAAGTCTTAAAACTAGCAAAAATATGAATCACCTTGGTAGCCCTCCATTCCTGAGGTTGTAAACTCCACAAGAAATCTGCTGAGCCTATTACTTCTACTGGAAACAGAGCTGCTCAGTTGTTCATTTCCCTAAACTGTTCATCTGCTGTCAGGCTAAATCTCTTGTGCAATATTTGAGCCTTCCAGTTACTGTAACAGCAATTTTAGCTTTCAGAAGGCTTCCCCTTCCTCTTAAAGACTGAAATTTGTTTTGCAATTCAGTTCATTTTATTTATAAATATTTAATTTTCATTTGCTTCCCTAAAATTTGTTCTGAGTGGATAGTAACATGAATTTATTATGAAGTGTATTTATCTTTCTGTATCTCATTAGTGCTCAAGAGTTCTGTTGAGTCTAAGGATTCTGCTAAACAAACTTCTGGAGGCCAATTTAAAGTGCATGGAGGAAATTAAATGTAAATTTAGGATATAGTTCTTCTTTTATGCCCCTCTGCAATCCTCCCCAAAACCATAATGCCCCACAGGAGTTCAGAAATGGCTTTAAATTTGGTGATCTGAAGACAGGAGACATGGCCCAGATTAGTTTTAACCCCTCTGCACTGTTTCCAAGAAAAACCCAAACTGAGAGATTCGGGGGTTATAAACATGCACGCAACTTAAGAAAAAGGGTTTTAAAAAGTCAGATTTTAAAATGAAATAAAAAACTGTGCAAGGGCTTGTAGCTGTCACACAGTGCTACTTTATGCTAGTGCTATCCAACACGGTTTTTTATCAGGTCTGCATACTGTTCATGTCTCTCTGAGGCAATGAACGAATCAGAAAGTTCAAATCAAATGAGGCTCCTTGAAAAAAAAAAAAACAAACCAATGTGAAGAATGAAGTTAAAAAGACACAAACAGTGTCAAGATCAAAAAAGAGCAGAAATGTGAGTGAAAAATAGCTGACAAAAAGAAAGGTTCCATTTGTGCATCTCATCCTGACACTGGTTGATAACATTTTCAATATACCTTCAATTCAACCAGACAGCAAATATTCTGGTAACATAAATATCCTGAAAGCACAAGCCAAGCATGATTTCAATCCATTTTGATTTAGGAACATCACTATAGTTTCATAGAAACAGGTCACAATTAATGGAATTTAATTTGTCATTTTAAAACCTTTGTGATGCAACTTTCTTGGCTGGATATCAAAAGCTCTTTTTACTACTTCCCTGCTACAGAGAAATTAGAAAGATATTACTAATTGGGCAATTCCAAGCATATCTGGATACTTTTTCCCCTTAGACCAGCATCATAACTGCTTTATTGGTAAGTTCACAAGGAGAAACAGGTTTTATCATTAATACGAAATTATTTGGGAGATGAATAATAAAAAAGTGTAGAAGCAGTTAATTTATATTTGAATTATGATGCCAGAAATTATTGCAAGTGTAAACACCTTCAGTACGGTAAACTGAATACATCCCCCTGAATGAAAACCATATTTGCAATTAGTTGGCTTAAAGCAGGGCACAGATTAAAAAATTAAATTAACAGTGCAAACATTTAACAAAAGTATTAAAAGAGAATGTGCTTCTCACTCTATCTCTGCACAGAAAAAAGACATAGATACCGTATGTTGGGGCTGAATGAAAATGCACCATGCTTTTCAATCAGTGGGTGAGCATTTAGTCAAAATTACCTCTACTGGCACTCTAAAAATGTCCTGATGATCCATTTCCATTAAAATAGAATGATACTAATATGTGTGTGTCCTTCAGATAAAACAAACAGTATGTTTAAAAGTTCACACTGGTGTGCTAAAATGAATACTGCAGTTTTCTGTATCACTAGAATACTCATTAATCTGCCATGCCATTAGATATTTCAGACAGCTAAACAGGTTTCTGGTTACTCTTAAAAAGCACTTGATATCAGGTTTTCTAGTTTGTAAGAGCTTAGGTATTGCTCTAACACATTCTCTTCTCATTCCCAGACAAAACACAATGCTCAGAACTTCCAGTAAGGCCCAAACACACTTTTTCACAATACTTAATTTTTTCAAAATATTCACTACAGCCGCCTTTGGCATTTAAACTTCCTGAATAGGAGTGGCTCCAAAAATTGATGTCTGCAACATCATCTTTTGTATTAATAATTTCAAAACAGTAGAGCTTACAGATATCACATATTTTATTACAGAAATTTCTCAAGTATTTTATTATGTGGCACTCTCTTAGCCACTGGAAGAGTCTTACAAGCATACTATGTACTAGTAAAGTCTCGTGACAGTGAAAGCAAATTACCATAACCAATTTAGCTTTCTTGACCAGGCTCTGCTAAAAAAATTAGTTTGCAGTAAAGTGCTAACTTTAACATCCATCACAACCTTGAAAACAGAAGGCATTACTCTATGTTTAGTACTTGCTAACTGAAAGTATATCAGACTACATCTTGAAAATACAATTATCATCCCAGTTCCTTCTGAACCAGTAATGAAACTGGGGGAAAAAAGCACCTAATTTTATTGATGGTCATACTTATTAAGGAAATAGAACAAAGTCCTATAACATAAACACTGGAAGAGATTAAATCATTGATAAAAATATTATTAGTACAGACAATTTCTACTATTTATATCTTTATATATTTTTATAAAATACTGGATGAACCATTAATCTCTCAAAAGGTGATTACCAATGACTATCCAGTAAAATATCCATCTAGGATAGTAAATCAGATAAAATAAATGAATTAGTTCCTGTAAGAAAAAAAGTGAGCAGAAAGAGCATCAATTCCATCATTGCCATACAAAAACAACCTGCAGGAACCACTGGTAAGAAAATCAGCTTTGATACATGGCACAGTGTATTTGAAGAAGCAATTGTAGACATGGAATCTAGCAAAAAGGAACTGAGGGATTCTTGATGGAATGAAAGGATATGGAAAGCTGTGAAAGCAAGAGACACAAGGAAGAGGTTTGAGAGATACATACAACACAAAAAGGAGCAAAGCAGTGATAGCAGCACAAGAGGCTGCATAGGATTGCAAAAATACCTTACATTTTCAGCATGCATTGACATTTATGGTTAGATCTGTATAAGTCCACTAGAGGTAGGATGTAGATGCTTAATTTGGTGCTTAAATTCCAAATTAGATACTCAGCATCATCCCTCTTAGTTAATCCTGCATATCAGCACACTCAGCTGCTATTGCCCAAGAGAGCTGACATCTTTAGTACTATTTTAATTTTAATCAGTTTCACTTCTGTTCACATCTATGTATAGTTCCACATTCTGCTTCTTCCCTTAACTGTAGTATTCTAATCAAAAACATCCTCAGAAAACCAGGCTGAAGGGGCCTGGATGGCACTAAAACCAGGCAGGACTAACAACAAGCACTCTCTGGAGCTAAGGCTTAAAACTCATGTCTCTCTGCTCCCTGAGTGAGCTAATCTACAAACTGATCATCTTTTGCACTCCCAATTAATATTTAATTATTCCACACACAGCAAAACACCTTCAAGAGGAGACACTGCAACCATTGCACCTCAGTATTTTATAGCCAGGATACTTTCCTGGAAGATAGGAGATGCTGATTAGATCTCCCTCAGGCAGAGGAAGGAACTGAATGCAAGCCTGCTGCCTTTTAACTGCTGAGGTAGTACATAGCACATGTTGGGAGTGGCAGGCCAGCAACAGAACAGTAAGATTTTTTGAACAAAAAAGACCATATGGTTAATTTCAGGAAAGGGAGACTGTCTTGAAGGACACTGGTCCCAGGCAATGACACTGCTTAAGGTATTCCCTGTTTTCAAGATCCCTCCCAAGCAGCTCTCCATTCAGCTTGTTGGGATTTGCCATTTGATTAACTTTTCAGAGAGGCTTCCTAATCTAACATTAATGATGCAAAATCAGAACACCAAGCACCTAGGTACAGCAAAATGTGAAGCTGCAGCAACTTTTCATGCTTTTCTTTGTAAGTGTAGTGCCCAGCAGCTTAGAGAAGAGATCAAGAAGCACAGTGTCACTGCCAGAGTAGGAAAATACCTTGATCACTTGGGGTCAGCACAATTCTGGGTGCACACAAGACAACAGAGTGCACAGCCCAGACTGAGAGTATTCACTGTAATCCAACAGAAAGTTATGAGGAAATAGACTGATGACAACTTTTAGGATACACAAATAATAAAGTTCCAAGAAAAATAATTACAAAATTAATCCTACAAAACAAGTCTTCCCCACCTCCACTCCTCCATGTGCTCCCATTATGTTCCTCTCTTCCAACATTTACAGTCTTATCACCAAGCTTCCTACAATTTGTGTGCCACACCATTTCTCTTGAAAGCTACCATCTTTCCACAGCCTTTACAGATAATATTCCTTCTCTCATCACACTAATAAAATTAACGTGATTGACCATTAATCACTGAAATAAAACATTCTCTCTCCCTGAACGTACCAAAAAATAGTTTAGATTATTTGTAAAACAGATTGTTATTTCTGACATACTGGGCATACTGGGTTAGATTCTGACTTGAGATATGAATCAGTACATCACCAAGAAAGGATATGATTTACATCACATGAGTATCTTGCTTGTCTAATTAATATGCATCAGGACATTATGCAGGAATGATCTCCACATGGCATACATGTCCATGAACCGAGTGATACATCACACACATTCCTTCCAGATCTGCCATGTCAGAGAGGGTGTCCCACAGCATTGGTATATTTACACCTGCTCAGGTGGGTGAGGCTGCAGCACTACTGCAGTAAGCATATCACACACGCAGGAAGAAATTACAAAAGAGATGGCATAAGCCTTTGAGATCTCCAGAGACCTATATCATCCAACAAGAAATAGTCTTCCTTTGCATTTTTTTCCTTTTTCTTTCTTGTCAGCATGTCTCAAGGGGTCTCTCAGAAATACTTAAGATATCCTGAGTTATCATTTTTCTGAGATCACTCCCAGGATTTGACAACACATGTCATGCATGTGAAATTCAGTTTATCTATGAAAGGATGGGAAGCACACAGACACTTCATTTGCCATCCTAAAGCAAACAGTCCTAAAGTTCAATCCTTCACTACACGTTTGCAGCCTTAATCTTCTTTCTTTCTTCCTCCTCAGATCAGATGAAAGCTGCAGCCACTCTGCTTCCTGAAACCATAGTCATGTTCTTAAATAATTTCTTCAGCTGAAATTAAAAAATAATACCACCACATTAAAAATAACCCACCTGTGAAGCACTGTGGAGACACTGTAAAGCACTGAAGTTTTTGTGCTACATAACTAGGAAAGAATCAAGTAGAGCTCCTTGAAAATGTTCAGACTTCAGCAACCAGCAGCATTTCTAGAATTAATACCAGGCTCAGCAGCACTGCACAAGATATCACAAGCCTGTAAGATCACAGGTAATTACTCACACGCTGTATGATTTCAGCTTTCATCGCAATACCAAAACTGTTACAGCTGCACACAGTAGCTGGAGCAAACCAAGGTTTAGTCAAGAGTACTTACGGTATCTAAATGTCTCATGTGCACACATGTAAAATTCAGCTACAATTTGGCAGTATATGTATTGAAATTATATAGAAAAGAGAAAGGTGCCAAGGTACATAAGCTAAGGATTATCTTGTGAAGTTAAAATTCCTGTTGACATGTGGAAGTTCAGGCTGTTGCAATCAAAAGGCGTATTTGCAAGTCTAACATTTATAATTACACAAACATTCCCCCACCCTTAATGTCAAACATACTGAATGCCTTTCCGACAGTCAGAAGCTTTCCAGCTGGTGAAGAAAACAGCATCAGGAATTCAATGTGTGTATTACTTAAAACTATTATCTATCTATATTTCTAAAGAGAATGGAGTTCATTTTTGTTCCAGTCTGTAACTCTGCCATAGCCAAATGTCAGAATAAAGAAAAAGATATATAAATTTAAGAAGTACATATGAATATTCACTTACAAACATCTCAAAAATATTACTAAACTAATACATATCTTTAATAAATGGTGAACTGTTGTTATGTAGTGCAGTGGTTCAAAGTTTACTTATATTTAAAATATATTAATTTCTAGCACAGACATTCCTCATCTGTGTGACAAGCTTACAGTCTCAATTAACCAGGCATTAGTGCTTTGCAAACTTCTTACCAGTGAAACAACAAAAAGTACAAACTAAATACTTTAAATCAACTATAAATGGGTCTGTCTCCTCTAAAGTTATTTCTACTCTGAAAGGCAACAAAGTCCACGAGATTGCAAGGGACTTGCAAGTAGCAAACCTGGCACTAACACTATGTATGACTTTGGAAAAGCTGTCCTGGGTTCCTCCTCCTTCTTTTGTATGTCTAATATTTAGATAAAAGTGATCTTGGATTGGTATTCAGGTCTGGAATCATCCCATATTAGTAAAATAGCTTACCAAAGTGCCTGCACCAAGAGATTAATTGCCTAGGCTTCTTGTATAATTGGTAGACAGCACGACATATGTCTTCTCCAGATCCAAGCAAAGGTTTCTCTATACTCTTTTGATCATGTATAATATTAGTGTAAAAAATAGAAGCAAGTTAACTGGTTATACCAGTATTGCTCCAAAATAAAGAATTGAGACACATTATTCATCCCTGATATAGTTGTGGCATTTTTACCCTAGAAATAGAAAATTGTAAGTAGAAACCAAAAATGTGTCATTTCTGAAATTCAAAACTAGAAAAGGAGGGGAAGGTCTGTAACACAGAGGGATACAGCTAGATGTGAATTACAGACCTATCAGAAAGCAAGAAAGCAAGCAAGAAAGCAAGAAAGAAATATAGAAGTCCTGTGAAGCTCCCTGTGCTTCCCTGGAGCACCACAGGGAAAGCTCCAAGTGATAGTAATGTGAAGATCAAGCTAGCCATGGAAGCATGATTGTCACTGACCATATTCACAGGTTTCTTACAGGAATGCTCCTTGTATGATTTTTTTGAGAGCAAATTATACAGAAATTTAAGATTAAAATATGAGGCATAGTTTTAATCATATTACACCTCTTACTAAGATAAATGAAAAGATAAATATTAGTATATTATTTTTAGAAATCAGGCAAAAAAGGCCAATATTCATGAGGAGCTGAAACACTGCTTTGAATGGAAACAGATTCTGAGTAATAGTGTTTCATTAAAACATGTCAACTGAACAACTGCGGATCCTCACATCTCTGCTGCCTTTTCAAATATTCAGCTCTCACTCATGCTCTCATGTCAGAAGAGTTTCTGCTGCACCTCAGGACTGTGAGCCACAAAAGCTTACTTCAGGACTGCTTCCGGATGACTGATTTAAAATAAAATATCACAGAAGAGAAGACCATAGAAAGACCATCCCCCAGTCCATGCCCACTGCCAGTGAGCGGAGCAGGGAGCTGCTGCAGGTGGATACTACCACGACAAACCGCAAACATACATTCTCCTCAACAATAGCTGCTGCAGAAGTGAGTACAGTGGCAGAAAGAAAGGCTTTTAAGCAACTGTAAACAAGCCAAACACTCTTCAACTAGAGTGATTTTATGTATTTGAAATTTTAAAAATGCTTCATGTTGTATCTACTTCACTAGCTGACAAATGAAAGTGAAATAGCTCTTAAGCTGATAATGCAACTGCTCTCAGCACAAGCAAACTGCAGTAATTCTTGAAGGGCAAATGAAGCACTTGGTAGCAGGACAGAAATGGGACTACTGTTGAATTTGGCTGCCTTTTCCAGTACCAGGCTAAGAACATACCATAGCCTAACAATATGTTTTAGTATTTGTTAATCTGATGAGGTCAGTCTATTGAAGTTAATTTTTATTGCCCTATCTAAAACAAGAGGAAATGGGAATCATTAAGTTACCTTTCCCAATCATTCCTTCAACACACCTAGCTTCCTAGAGGATAAACTACCCTCTGCTGGAATAACAGAGAATTTACAGGCATGAAAACATTTCCTTGAAAACTTTTTTTGGACCTTCTTAAAAACATTCTGCTGCAAATACAGTTTGTCACTTGCTGCAGACTTACTAAAGCTGGAGCTTATTCCAGTGATTTTGCAGCCAGTGTCCTCTTAGTGAAAGATAACTGACTCACCTAATATATGAATCATTCCCACAAAATTAGCCTTTTTTTCAGGGAGCTTTAGTAGATTTTTCTAAGAAGCAAGCTGCTGAGTAACAGATAATATCCAGTAACTTGCTGATTTCTATTATTTTTCTTGGTTCTGGAATCTTTCAGAATTCAATACTTAATGTAACATAATTCACCCCACGCAAGAATCGATCACATACAGTAGTTACACAGTGTACAAACCCTTTCTGAATAATTGCAATAGCAAGTATTAAGAAAAAAATCTTTCCCAAGGAGCCCAGCCTTAGCATTTATTCAGATAATTCTTCCACCAGGTAACAGAAGAACCATTGCACTTCACTGCTAGTTGCTAGTCCATCCTGACAGCTGGATACACTTTCAAGTTCAGCCACACAATGGGCAGGATGGTTCAAGGGGAAACTTCTATTAAACTTTCAGCTGACTGTAACTCACATCTATCCTCAAATCACATGCCCAAGCCAGCCCTCACACTGCAAAGGTAGCAGAGACTCAGCCACAATCTATGAAGGATTTTGCCCTCTTTCCAAAGTGGTCCCAGTAGTTTCATGGAAGGAAATAAATTTCACCTCGAAATTACTGACTATCTTCTTGGACCACTTCACCAGGATAGACACAGAATACAATTTGTACACAGGCAATATATTTTCCAGATAAACTATAGTTTATTTTCAATGGAGGTGTTGAACAAAAAATTAAGCCAAGTATGACAACAGGGAAAGGAATGCTACAAAACCATATCATGAGTTAAGCCACTTCCATGACTGTTAAACCAGCTGCAAAAATCACAGGTCCACTGATTTAATCACAGGTGCTTTTAGTATATAGTTTTTAACACCTGATAAAAGACTTTATCAACTTTCAAGCAGAAATGCAAAGCTCTGATTCTTTCTTCAAATCCACAGAATATGGGTGTGCATCACACCCTGACATAATGCTATCACAGCACCCAAAAAACCTCCAAAAATAACCAAGAGAAAGCCTGATACTTTGTTTAAATTTCTGGCACACAGATACTGTCATACAATTACAGCCAGAATCTTTGGAAAGGGTCGTCAGTCCTATGATCTCTCATGGAAAATCTGCAGAACAGCTAGACTGCAACAGGACCTGCCACACAACTGCTTCCTGTGCAGTTCTGGGCTGTTTCTGCTTCCACCACAGCTGCCAGTTACAGTACCTCCTCACAACAAAATGAAACAGCACGCAGCATCAGCCACTGAAAGTTTAAAAAATACAAAACAATTCCAATTACTAATATTAACAAAGTATATTCTAAGACACCTGTACAACTCATCCAGCATATATCCTAAAATACTAGTTTACTTCAGCAATGGTAGCAGTTTGTGCCAAAGAGGAATTTAATTTGAAACATATTTTTCTGCATAGGATCTGGCTTAGCTGGCTTAACACATCAGGTAATGCCTGAAATAGTCAAAAGTACTTTAAGAGCTCTAAAAAAAGAAAATATGTTGGCAGCTATTTATCAGTGCTCTTCTATGAACTTCCCATTTCTGCTGTTGGCCTCTGAAAGGCAAGTAAAAACTGCCAACTTAAAAATAAATAAATAAATAAATAAGACAGTATAAGCAACAATTGAAGGATAATCTATTTTAACATACACTGTTTCAAAGAAACAGATTGAAATGCTAAATTTAAGTATTTTAAGTATTTTAACAACTAATGCAGACTTCATAACTGCTAAAATAGAATTGTGAACTAGCACAGCGACAGGCGTTATTACAGAGGAAAAACCCAGTGTACTACAAAGATTAACAGCATCGTTTACACAGTCAAAAACCCCCAGACTTCAGTAGCATGATTGACTAATATGGAACACATGACTGTGGAGTAAATTATAGAGCTGTGTTACAGTGCCCCATGGGAGTGCACCACTGGGTCCCCCAGCAGTGGCATTCTGCAGCTCTCTCCTAGACAGGCATGCAGCAAGAGGAGCGGGAATGGGACAGTACTGCTTTCACTTCACAAAAAACTACCCCACCCTGGAAAAGCCCCCACTCATCACAATGTTTAAACAAGAAGAAAGGAAAAGTGCCAGAAGTGCTAGTAATAATTCTAGTAATATTTGTAATAACTAGAACTCCTCAAAAAAACCCCAAAAAAAACAAAAAGACAAACCAAACAGTTACCATCTGTGATGATTTTATAAAAAAAGTATGAGGACAGAAAAATATTCTATGTTTTAAAGTATAAAATTTTTATCTACTTACAATGCTACATCTGTTCAAGTGACATTACAGAATTCCTTAATTCCTCTGAAATAGTTTTTCAGCATACTCCTTGCTTAATTTTTCTCTTCTAATTATTAATTAAAGACTGTTATGCAACATTTGGTTCAGTCTATCTCCATTGTCTATTAATAATGATTTTATTTTGGCATACAGACAGAGTTTACTCTAACAGTTTTTTTTTTCCTGAAAAAAACTTTGTGTCAAAAGCATGACAACAAAAATTAAGCAAAAAAAGCAGAAACACAGTTTCCCACAAACAAATTTTCCACGAAAGGAGAAAGGCTGACAAATTCTTGAGTAAGTCCAGAATGTTACTGAACTCCAAATATGCAATGGGAGTTTAACATGCAAAATGTTTTTCAGACCTGCAGCATGCTAAGAGCAGTCCAATGTTTCCAAAATTGGCTGTATATGCACTTCCACTGCCTGCTGAAGACATCACTCCTTGGAAGTGGAGCTCATAGAAGAACTGTCAGAAAATACCCATCACTTCAAATGTCTACATGGGGATTTCAGTATTAAAACCACAGTTACAAACAGCAGAAAGGCCTTTGCATAGTTTTTTTGGCTATGTTCCAGCTGCCCCTGAGCAATGCAGGTAAGGTTTGGAACCCTCAGTCAGCTAAAGGAGATACAAGGGATACCACGTGGCAGCTGAGACATGGTGAATAAATAGGTCATAGAAAAAAAGAAAATAAGCCAAATATTTTAATTAAAATCTTTCATCAAGCTAGAAATATGACCACAGTTAGTTATTCATCTCAACTCATCAAGCTACAGTAGTTGACTCACATGTGTCACAACTAACCTTCTAAAAACTGTAGCATTATAATCAGAAAAAGTTTATTCTGAGGCAATTAATAGTAAATCCTAAATATTTTGATTGTCCTAATATTTTCTAATCTAGGATTTCTGAAATTCATTGAAGGTTTTTTCCATATATGATTACCCTTTGAAGCTGTTATTTTTAGTTTGTGATACTTTGACTTTTCACGTAAGTGGTTTACGCACAAACAGAAGTTCTTTGGTGGTTACTCAATGCTACAACGCGTGACATTTCTGCTATGAGAGTAGGACAACTCGTTACAAGTGGAATTTCTTAATTTTTTCAGTTCCACTTCAGTTCCACAGTGTCTGTTTTGCTCTGAAGACTAAGGATTTCACGTGATTATGCTTTTCATCTTGACTAGGAGCTCAATATATCAAAACCATTAATACAGTGGGAAACTCAAAAGTTTAGTATTCCCAAAAGTTACCGTATTTTTCTAGTAACTCTGAAAGCTAGACAATGGGTAGACACAGTAAGCCCACATCCCCAGAAACCCATCCCACAATTGTGTGACTGGTTTCTATCCTATTCTCTAATTAAAGAACTAACACTATTTCACAAAACTGATCATACTATCCTTGCACTCAAAGCTAAACTTTTTTGTATAGTTCTCTGGGGTTTTTTTGGGTTTTGTTGATGTTGTTGTTGTTGTTTTGGTTTGTTTTTTTTTAAATGTTGTTTCCTCATTGATTTTCCTGACTTTCCTCCACTTTTTAATTAGTTCTTCAGGTGTATCCATTATAAGACAGACCTCATAGAAGAAAAGATAGCATTCACTCTTTCACACCCACACTCGTGTACCTGCACACACACAGAAGGGCCCGGGCACCCTCTGCTATAGACTGAGCCTTGTTAAGACACACTATCTGTTACGAGGTGGGCAAAATACCTCCTAAGATGGGATGTGAAGAAGAGAAAATAAGTGGAAAAAAAGGCAGCAACGAAGAAACAAAAATAATTTCCTCTGCCTATAGTCATTAAAAAATTTTGCACTGCTTCAGGGAAGCAAGGAAGTTATTTTTCCATACTGGTAAATACTGCTGCACATGTGTTAAATTAATCCCAGATAATGGTCTCTAATGCCAGAGCTCCAATGTCCTGGTGTAGGAAAAAAGGACTGTTGAGAAAGCACGTGCAATGACACCTCCTGAATCCAGAGCTTGCTCTGCACCTGGCTCAGTTTCCCTGCAACAGTTAGAAAATTGCTTAAACGCAAAAACAACCTTTGTGCTGAATTTACTTTGGAAATTCTTTTGAAGTGCTTCTAATTTGCTTCTGATAGGCAAACTGGTCGACCTCTACTCCCACGTGTACCCCTGTGCTTGTGACAGAATGACTTCCTAGTTTTGTAAAAAATAAAGAGCCACCAATAGCAGCAAAATGTAAGGAAAAAATGTTGTATGTTTTCCCTGAGCAGACCAGATCACCACTACTGCTACAGTTTTTTTAATCCTATATGACTTAAGTAAAAATCAAGTTTTTTTTCTAAAACTGCATTTTAGTTTTCAAAGCACTTAGATAACACTAAATAAAACCTGATGAAATAAAAAACAGCTTTTTTTCTTCATGTCTGCCCATATAACACTGAAAAGTGAAACTCTTAGTTGTCTTTCCCATAGTACAAACTTGTCTTCATATATTTTGTTCTGTCAGTACTTTTGTCATCAGCATATTATGATGTTATCATGACTTTACTGATAGCAAGTCCACAGGCATCATTTTCATAGACTTAAAGAAAATAAAAGAGATGGAAGATGATAAGACTGACAAATAATAGAGTTTTATAATACATTTTGCCTCTACACCAGAGGAAAGATTATTCTAAGGATACAAATGTCATGTTTTGGGACAGAGGTTTTGTGTTCTTTGTAGCAATTAATGTCACCAAGTGTACAAGGGCAATAGATCAGCAGATGTGAAATCCGGCATGACAATGTGAAGATTCATCCCTGAGCTAGAAGTGATAGCTCAGGTCACGAGCACAGAAACTCCTATGGACATATTTGTGGTTATAGGTCCTGTATGGACTTTTCTGGACTAGGGACTACATCACCACCATCACCGCTTAGGTGAAAGCTGCACACAGGCACTGCATAGTGACTGCTGTGCTTCCATCAGCCCAGAAAAGACTGACTATAATCGTAGGGCTTAGCCAGCAAGTGTAACCCCATTTCCAATTAACACACGATCGTCTCTCACAGTCAAGACCGAAAAGATTCTCGGTACAGACACATATATACATGCCTTGAACGTACACACACACTTCCTGTGCTCGGTACCCACACTAACAGAGGCCAGAAACAGGCAGTGTAGCAGATCTTCCCTCTGACAGCGGGACATGCCGCCCTGATGCCGGAGCATCGACTGCCGGCCGTCCTGTGCGGCGTCACCCCGCCGCACCCGCGCCCCTCTCTGTGATGCACGGCCCGGCAGGCGCGGGGGTGACACGGGCTCGGCCCGGCACTCGGACAGCGGGACCCCTCCCCGGGTCCTACGCTGGAGCACGGCGGGCCGGGCAAGCGACAGCCCAGCTCCGCGGCAAACGCCGTCCAGCGCCGCGGCGCTTTCGGTGCGAGCAGCCCGCGCTGCCGCTGGCCGCACCCGAGGGGCACACGGCCGCGCCGCACAGGTGCCCCCACCGCCCCCGGCCCCCGCCCGGCCCCCGCCCCGCGCAACCTGCCCTGCCCGGCGCGGCCAATGGGGCGAGAGGGCGGGGAGCGGCGGCGGAGCGGCCCGGGCCGCCCCCGCCTTCCGCGGCGAAACTCGGCGGGAGCGCCGCGGGGGCTGAGACGGTGCCTGCGCCCCGCACGGCCCGCACCGCTCCGCTCCGCACAGCGCGCAGCGCAGCGCACCGCACCGCACCGCACCGCTGGCCGGCGGCGGGGGATGAGCTGCGGCCACCGCGCTCCGGCACCTTCTCACGCCGCCCCGAGGGCACCTGGAGCCGCCGCCCCAGCGCCGCGCTGAGCCCTCCCCGGAGTCGGTGCGAGAGGCGGTGAGGCGGCTCCGCTCGGGCCGCCCCGATCCCCCTCCGGGCTGGGCGCGGAGCGCTGCGGCAGGAAGAGGCAGCCCCGGCTCTCTCGGCTGCGGTCGGTGGTTGACGGACGGCACCCCGGTTCGGCCTCATTTTAGGACTTTTTTTTTTCTTTCTTTCTTTAACTGAAACACGCCACTTTTTTCTTCTTCTTCTTCTTCTTTTTTTTTTTTTTTAATAACTTCTCGCGCATTTGAATTTTTACTTTCGCACTATACAACCCTCTCCTCTCCCGTTCTCGGCTTTTCCTTTTCGGACCCGATCTTGCCGTCTCCCAGCTGGCCAGCTGCAGCGTGTGTATCATGTCATTCGACCCCACCACCATGCCACCTGCGAACGGCTCCGCCAACGGGACTGCCAGCGGGGCCGAAGGCGGGAAGCCCCCCACTATCCCCACTGTCATGTTCATCTTCGGCGTGGTGGGCAATCTCATAGCCATCGTGGTGCTCTGCAAGTCCAGGAAGGAGCAGAAGGAGACCACTTTCTACACACTGGTCTGTGGACTGGCAGTCACAGATCTCTTGGGGACCTGCCTGGTGAGTCCGGTCACAATTGCCACTTACCTGCAGAACCAATGGCCGGGAGGAGCTGCACTGTGTGAGTACAGCTCCTTCATCCTCCTCTTCTTTGGGCTTTCTGGCCTCAGCATTATCTGTGCCATGTCTATAGAGAGGTACCTGGCCATCAACCATGCCTATTTCTACAACCATTACGTAGACAAGAAGCTGGCAGGGCTCACACTCTTTGCCATCTACGCTTCCAACGTATTGTTCTGTGCCCTCCCCAGCATGGGGCTTGGCAAATCTACTTTGCAGTACCCTTACACTTGGTGTTTCATAGACTGGCGAACAAACGTGTCCACCCATGCAGCGTATTCCTACATGTATGCGGGCTTCAGCTCCTTCCTGATCCTGGTGACTGTGATCTGCAACATCCTGGTGTGCGTGGCCCTCATTCGCATGCACCGCCAGTTCATGCGACGCACGTCCTTGGGGACAGACACCACCTCCAGCCGTTTATCTGACTTTCGCAGACGCCGGAGCTTCCGTCGGATGGCTGGAGCAGAAATCCAGATGGTTATTCTGCTCATTGCCACTTCCCTGGTAGTGGTCATCTGCTCCATTCCTCTGCTGGTGAGTAACATCATGCAACCCTTCTTCTGCTCCATCACCCTTACTGCAGATTCTTTTCTTCTCCTAGTCTGTTTGTCAAACAGGTTCCTGTTGGAATAAATGCTTATTTGTGGCACCTATAGTTAGTGTCACAAATTGTTACAACGACTCAATAGCTGTTAGCATACATGCATGATAAGAGAAAGTTGGGTAAATTTACATTTACACAAAAAGAAAGCTGCTTATCTTAAGTCCTAGAGTCCTTTATTAAAATAGAGTGCCAAAAATCTCAATAATTGTTTCACTGTTCAACTGGAATCTACATAGTAAAATCCTAAGTGCTAAAGGCACTTTAAAGTCCACCTGCAAAATTAATTTGTGTTAAGTGAGACTTGGGGCTGGCCTGCATTTCTGGCTGTTCAGTGTGTTTTTAAAATGTGCATGCTGTTGCTGTTGGGTGCAAGATTTCCTGATGTGCAAAAGGAGGACAGAGTTGTGTTCACTTGGCACTAGCAACATACAGAGTTCTTCACAACCAAAACCTGAGTTAAGCTTCCACTCCTCAGGGATTCATGCACCATCTCTGGGGTAGATCCCACATAGGCATCCTTTCAGGAGCTCCCCACATAGTGGGAGGAGTGAACTCAGTGGAACCACCTGTCGGTGTATTGCTCAGTGAAATGAGCGTTGGAGGAATCTGGCCCACATAAACCTTGAGATCACGCTGAAATGTCAAACAACATTACAACTAACTGTTTGCTCTTTTTCTGAAAAGGCTGGTACAATTAGTGTTATTAAATTGAACACACACTTTTTCTATTCCTTCACCTTATCTTCAGGAAAGACAAAAAAACCTAAATCCACCAGCTAGAGGCAGAGTTCTTGCTTGCCAACTGCCATAATAAAGCTTGTCAAAAATCTTGTACTAGTCTGGCTCAGAGACATTAAACAAATAGTTGGCTTGCCCTATTTGCTATCTTACAAAACACAGTGTAGGGACTAAATCAGTGGCTGTCAGACAGGTGTTTTTAGAAGGACTTTTTAAAGGAGGTTTCTTGTCTGTAGGGTGATCCCTGTCATAGAGAGGGGTGCCATGTATGTCAAATAAGCTGGCCAGCTGGAGATGCAAAACAATGTATATGACTGTGAGGAAGTTTGGAGAAGTGCATGTGAACAGGACTCGGGTGTCAGCGAGTCTGTCCCCCGGCTCAAGAAGCTATAATGGCAGGGTTGTTCAGAGCTGCCACATTACTGACAAACAGGAGCTAGTGAAGTGTGGCTGTGCTGCAGCACCAGGGTCCCAGCCATTACCAAAGGCCATCTCCTCTCGTTCGGCGTTGTCACTTGGTGTGGTGGCAAGGCGTGACCGAGCATAGTGCCATGTGTTCATTGCCTGACATCCAAAGGAGGTTGAGAGGTGCTGCCTGAGCTGCACACAGGGTGTCCCCGGGAGGAGCACATGCCTTAGACAGAGGAACTGTGCCAGCCTGCCCTGCAGTCCAGCTCCAGAAACGGCACGGGTAGGCTGACTCGCTGCACTGGGATGCATCAGGTGGCCAAAACCCTGATAGTACTGAGGGGCAACAGTACTTAATTTGATTAATCTAGCATCAAAACAGCTACTTCACAAGAGAAAAATACTGCATTTTCAAAAGAGGTTCTTGGTAAATGCAGAGAACGAGTTCTCTGAATTAAATACAGTGTCATGAGGTGATGGACTTAAGCAGCTTCAGAAAACAATCCAAGCCTTATCCTGTAGCAAAGCAGCTAGAGAAGTGCTGAGAAGTCTGAATGTGACATGCAAAGCGAAATAGTTTATATCCATTTGCACCTAGGCAGTCTTTTAAATAATATTTTAGAAAAAAAGGTGGGGGGGTGAGGGGCAAGAATCAAGAAGGGAGGGTTTACCAGAAAGTGAACTGGATTGTTGAGAGTTAAAATTAATGAACCTGGGTGAGGCAAAAGGTTTATTATTTAAACAGTAGCTAGTGAAAATCTAGCATGTAGCAGAAGTATGTGAAGGTGCAGGTGATAAAAGCTGTAGAGCTCTCCTAGACCTTGATTTCACTTCATACAAAGGCAGAGTGTTACCTTGGCAATGTTCACATAAGTTAGCTTTTACCTGCTAAAGCAATATGTATTTTCGCTATCTAAAATGACGTAAGAAGTTCTCATTTCATTTAGATAGATGACTAAAAATAAAAGGAAGCTTTTTCTAAAAAAACAAACCCAAATAACCACATATATACACATCATCACAGTGTCCAGCGTGGTTAAATTTCCTCATTGTTAAGTAGCTTTTTAAAGTCTCTTGCCTCCCTCTGCGGGAATAAGCCACAGCCACTTGTGCTGCTTTGTGCCATGATGAACTGCCAGGTATGCTGCTGTGTTAAGCCCTCTGGATGCACGGACACTGAGGTTAAGAATGGGGAAACTCAGAGAAGAGACACCTTTGTAGTATAAATCCCTAGAAAGGGCCACTAGGTGAAGTAGGTAGATTACTAATATAGACTAATAGACTAATATATACTGATAGACTTACATTTTCATGACTCGGAGGAGTTTTAAGGAGTCCTCAGGTCAGCCTGGCAGTCATCAAGAAGCATAAAAGTGGTGCCAGCGTGATTCAGATACACAAAGCAGGCTGAAATGGTGCTTTGTGACTTAAGTTTTCTTTTGATGAGCTGACTTCCCGCTGACGATTTCAGCTCAATAAACCATCAAGTAAGTCAAAGAAAAGCAACTTCTGAAAGAGACACATAAACCTCTAACATTTTAGACACTTTCATAAGATAGTAAGATAGCAGATGGGGTCAATCCAACAGGAGCCACTTACTGTGGTTTGATAGAAAAAAAATTAAAGACCTGAAATATTAAACAGCCCTGAAGTAACTTAGTCACAGATAACAGCAGGTTTTAATAATGAAATGCTTCAGCATATGATTTACACATAGGGTAGTTTAGAGTTTTAGTGACTATTCATAAAATCTGCAAAAGTTTAAGGTAACAAGTGCTGTAACAAAATTATGGGGGGGTTATGCAAAATGCTAAATGAACTTGAGAAGTCTGATCAAATGTATCAAGGAAAAAAGAGGAATGAAAAATGAATTTGTGAAGGAAACTTTATATAAACTGGTGTGTTCTCAATGTGCAGAAGAGGGTGTGAAAGAAATGAATCTGACAATCATTTAAATATTAAGTAAGAAAAGCACATAACTTATGTGCTGACTTCTGTCTTGACTCCACACAGCTCATGTCATCTCTTAAAATATTTTGAGCTTTTTAGAAATGAGAATTGCATAGTGTAAAATGTACGGAATAAGTTATATTAGAAGAGATTTTGTCAAGAAGAGAGCAGAAAGTTTTATCTGGCCTTTCTAAAAACACCAAACTGTTTCAAGAGTAAATAGGCACACACTACTCAAAGTCTGGAATTCACTCCAGCAGTCTGTCAGATACTCTTAAAAACTTTAAGTGTGTGATCTTTTTCTCATTCTGACCACTGAACATTGTTGTTAAATTATGGTGATATGAAAAATAAAATGTAATGTTTCAGGGTGTACATCTTGTTGATTGCATGAAATGATTAGGATTTTCTAACTTGATGTTTAATTGATCTAATTGACTTGGCTTGGCTTGTTGCAACTTTTCAGCATCAGGGACTTTCCATGACCAACTGCAAGGTGTCAGGCATGATTTTTTGGCAGTAGAGTAGTCACCAAGCAGACTTGAAGGGCAAAGGTTATGGCTTGTGGAGCTGCAAAACTCGTTTCTGCTTACTATCATATGTTTTTTTAATTTATCATATCAGCATGTGGGGAGATTTTGAGGGCAGGTGGAAGCTGTGGAAACAATTACAAGTGTGACTGTAACTATAAAATTCACTTTATAATGCCTCATAGGATTAGAAATCATTACTTTCATCTGTAGTTAGTAAAAAGGAAAAGCGCAAACAGCGCAAGGAATCTGATCTTAAAAGTGCCTGTCTGAAGCATAAACTTGACGTACCTTAGAGCTGTGTAGTTCTTAATTG
This sequence comes from Anomalospiza imberbis, assembly GCF_031753505.1. Taxonomy (NCBI): domain Eukaryota; kingdom Metazoa; phylum Chordata; class Aves; order Passeriformes; family Viduidae; genus Anomalospiza; species Anomalospiza imberbis. The sequence continues at coordinate 12,636,519 of NC_089721.1, forward strand.
CAAATAAACTGCTAGTATTCTTAAGATATGTTGTCTGAATTCTACAGCTGCAAACCTAATATACAAACCTATTTTTTAGAGATCTGAATTGTTCTAGTTTGCTTCCTTTTTTAATTAGGATTTCAAATTGCACAAATCCAAGCATCAGATTAGATAATTTATTTAGCAGCGCATTACACTTACTTGGCACTTGCTCAGAAGATGACAGGCAATAACTTTTATCATGTTACCTCCTGCTGCAGGGGACTTGTAGCCAAAAGAGGGTACATGTCTTGCTGTAATTTTAAGTGATCCTTTACTAAAGGTTGTTTCACCAGTAAGTAAAGAAGGATAGAATTTACGTTCTACCTAAATTTTTACTCTGTTGTGATTAATGTAAGACAACAATAGGTCTGAACTGATAAATGCATATGACATTCTGGGGAATTAATTTTCTATGTGTCTCTTTTGGGAAGTAGAAACAGTTTTGTACAATCAGAGTTTTCACTGACTAGGTTCACTCTGTGAATCGTTAACCTCCACATGCTGCGTAGCTGTCAAAAGGAAATACAGCATGCAGAGAACATAAAACAAACTGTCCTTTACCATTAGCAATAATCTTTTTCAGACATCCTTTTCAGCCACAAAGTGAACCCTGGTAGACATTTTTGTCTTTCCAGAAAGTCTGCCAGGTAGCAGAAAGAGGTGGAATAGGTACCTCAATTTCACGTGCTGCTTATCAAAAGAACAATCCGACTATTAAATCACTGACGTGTAACTATAGCTCTAAGTTTAAAAAAAAAAATGTAAGCTAGGTCTCCAAGTTGAATTGAACTGTGTGTTTCTTCAGCTGTCTTCAAAGTATGCCTTCTGTTTTTCATGCAGTCTGGGTGGATTTGTTATACACACTACACATATAAACACATACACATCATACATATCTACACATTATACATGTGTATATACATGTGTATTATACACACATACCTATGGACATATATATATACTCATACATATCTGCACTTCATAGACATACACACGAACATATTACACAAATACACACACCTGTGGTACGTATGCACACATGATGCACATAAACACATACGTGTTGCACATACGTACACATACACCTCGTACATGTATGTTCACATTATACTCACACACACGGCGTGCAAAGATCCACACCCGCCGCGGGGCGGCCGCGCCATCTAGCGGTGTTGCCTGGGAGCAACAGCTTATTTATTTACGAATAATTTATTTACGGATAATAATTAATACGAATTAATTACTAATAATTTATTTACAAATTCTTTATTTACAGCATAAATAGGGAAAGCTGCTTACAGAACAAATAGTCAGAATAATAAAAAAATAATAAAATTACGATCTTATAAATAAAATTATAATGGAGTTATTTATAAATAAAATTATTAATGAAAAATAAAATTATGTCTAAAATAGTTTAAAAAAAAGCCAAATATTTTAAAAATGAGGAAATATTATTAAAATTTTTTTCAAAAACCATAAAAATAAGTTCATCATGCATAGGAATACTCTTTGAAGCACCTGAATGAAGCAGATCAATAAGGCCAAGAAATTAGTAGTCAGGAAGACATCTGCAGTGTTATAAATCATTAGAAAAGTAACTGTGGATAAAACTGGCATCACTATATTGCTTTATAAATTCAACATTTTCCCATATCTGGAGTTCACTAGGTTACCCATAAATCAAGAGAAAAGTACTGAGAAAGGAAGTATACTTAGTCTTCAATTTGACAGTCCGTTTGAGAGAGACTGTAGGCACAGGGCTTTCACAGCGGGACTCTGTGTTATTCTAAACATACCACTGATAGCTTTGGACAATATTCCATCTCTGAATACTGACAAGGCTAAATGCCACCACATTGCCCTCCTGCAAGAAAATTTCTCAAGAATTGTGAAATTTTCCACCCGACTCGGATGGCTTCACACGGAGGGCATGTAAAAAAATTACTTATGAGGGCTATCCTAATTTGGCTTATTTATTTAAATGCTTGCTTGCCTCCATGACTGTAACCTCATAGCTAGGCAGGCCTTGATGCCTGCCAAGGAGCCAAGGATGAGATTCTAAAAATCTTGTAATTTTGCTACTAGATTTTTACTGTATCAGATAAAAATATAATTAAGGGATTTATTTTTACTTACCTTAAGGAATCTGAAGAAAATAGAATCTTCCATTGTTCACTTCTCAGTGGCTTTCCTAAGCCTTTCTCTAACTGGACGCTGCTTAGGTCTTGCTAAAATGGAGAAGAGCTATTTGAGACTAATCAACAAAACAGCTGATGCCATTGTGGACTGTGCCTAACAGCAATATTTACAAAAGTGGCTTCTAAACAAGGAAAGATACCAGCTGAAGAAGAAACTAGCAGAGTAAGCTGAAGAATAGATTTCTGTGTTGAAGACAGTGCCCTTCAGTTTTAAAATTTGTGCATGATAAACTAGAATCACTAATTAAATAGTCACTTCACACATCAATTTCAACATCTTAAACTCTTGACCACTTCATCAGTATTTTTGTAAGTAAAGCCAAAATGGTGGCTTGTATAGGAGAACAGAGTAGTCCAGTGCTGAAATAATCTCAGTATCTTGGTCTGTTAAAAATCTCCTAGCCGGGTGACCTGTCTTTTTGGGGTTTTTTTCCTCCTTTTCTTTTTTTTATGTTTCTGTTTTTCTAAACCATGCTGCAGCAAGCAAACACTTGCAGTTATATAAACAGTTCCAGTAAGGACAGGTGCCAGGAAAACACATTTCTAAAGTTGGGAATTGACAACTCAGGACTTGTTTACAGAGTCTCGTGTACTTGGATTATCGTGTGTGTTTCAGTTCATTTCTAAGTGATTATTGCTAGAGGAACTGGTCAGGTCTCCCCAGTCAGTTACCTCTTTGCAGGCTGCATGAGACTTGATGTGTACCAAGGAAGCAGGATACAGGTCTACATCTTTGTTCCTGGGAAATTTTAAAGACACCAGCCAAAATTTGGAGGTTCAGGGATTAAATAGGAGGTGAAAGAGAGAGAAAAAGCTAGTCTTTTTCTACATGTAACAAAGGTGTTAAAATTTTCATCTGGTTTTATTTTGCTATTTCCATAAATGAATTCATGGCTGCCAATCTGAGATACCTAACTGTGCCAGCCTGCTCTTCTGTCATAGCTTACATCTGCAAATCTAGATCTCTGCTTTGAAGTGTAAGCTTTTCTATCCTGATGCAATTATATAATTGTGTCTTCCTTTTTCCCCTTCTCCTTTGGTAGGTCCGTGTCTTTGTGAACCAGCTGTACCGGCCTGAATCAGTGGAAGATGTCAGGCAAAACCCTGACCTGCAAGCCATCCGCATTGCCTCGGTGAACCCCATTTTGGACCCGTGGATCTACATCCTCCTTCGTAAGACTGTGCTCAGCAAAGCCATTGAAAAGATCAAATGCCTCTTCTGCCGCATTGGAGGGGCTCGGAGGCAGCACTCGGGGGGCAACTTCAACTGCGGGGATGGGCGCAGGACCTCCTCTGCCGTGTCCAGCCAGTCACCCTCCTTCATCTCGCGCGAGCTGAGGGAGATCAGCAGCACCTCCCAGACGCTGCTGTACCCTCTGGAGCTGAGTGAGAGCAGCGTCGCGGGCCGCGTGCTGCTCCCGGGCCCCAGCGCTGGCTCTGCTCAGTCCGACACCACGTCCCTAAGGACACTGCGGAGCTCCGACACCTCGGACTCCTCACAGGGACATGACTCCGAGAGCGTCTTCCTGGTGAGCGAAATCAGCTCTGGTGGCGGGGCCAGCTCTGCACCCAAGAGTGGCCCTCTCCAGGTCACCTTTCCCACAGAGACATTGAATTTGTCAGAAAAGTGCATATAGATAGCCATGAAAGGCATCAACCCTGGGGATACTTCCTGGTACATTGGAAAAACTGGTGCAATAGATAGGTGTTCTGCCTATTCGTGGGAAGAGGGGTTCAGCTGTGCTTCAAAGGGCTATTTTTCTCTTGCTATGTGATGGGTACATTTCCTTTAGACTACTGAGGACTGTGTGGAACAGACATTGCACTTGGGCCCTGCATCAGAAATGGTACAAAGCAGGTCTGATGGGACTGGAAACATGAACTGCCTTGTCTTGTTGTAGGACACAGGAGAGCTACTGTGCCTCTGGAAATAGAAGGACCCCATCACTTGCTTTTTTTCTTTTTTTCTTTCCCTTTCCAAGTCTGGTAGAATTGCTCTTGCTCCTTCCCCAGAGCTGCTCAGCTATCAAGAGTTTAAGCTTCAGGTACTAGAGCTGAATATGAGGCAGCTGCTAGGAACTGGACACAGCTACTCTGAGAGCTGCCTGCAGTAGGATTTTAAAGTGTCTCACTAAAGCATGAAAATGTGAATTTTTATCATTGTATATATATCAGGATTGAAAATATTTAAAAGTGTATTCTTCTCTATGAGAAGGTTTGTTATGAATACAAGGTATATAGAAATGATTGCCAGCCTTCTCTTCCCTCAGTATTTCCTGCTGATGAGGCATTCTTAGCTTAGATTTGTTGTTCATGCTAGATTCACAGCTGATGAGATAATTCTCCAGCTGAGAATACATAAGCACTTTCTGAGTGAAATGGGAATATATGCCTTCCTAACAGAAAAAAAACCACATCCTTCCAGTTAAGAATATTAGTTCTCAGTATATGTATATACTAAAAAAATCAGATTTTATTTATGTTCTGAGAACGTTTTTCTGCATAACACACATGCGCCTCTCTGAGTACTTTGGCCCACAGTCTGCACACCTTAGGCACACACTTAACATTGCCCATCAGAGTGGTCCCTCTGCTGCCAGGGAGACTCCTTACATGTAAAGTTAAGGACATATAGAAGTGCTTTCAATATCAGGGCCTGAAACTTTCAACTCCTGGTTAATAGTCTTAATATTCACTTTAGTTAAAGCATCACTGATGTAATAAAGGTATTTTTTTCATAACATTTATCATTTTACTTTAAATAGTAAATAGAATTTTATGACTCTGTAATCTGATACTCCATCAAATAAATGTATGAAACCACGGAAGCAGAATCTTCATTTAAAGTATAGATTATATAAAACTATATCGCAGTCTTAAACACCTTGAAAAGCATTTGTTGCTAGAGTTTTGATGACAAATACATCACCAAAACCAGCTGTTAACCACTGACAAAAAGGAGTTTTGTGTTTTATGTTGTAAGGTTTAGATCTTGTTCCAGAAATACTGTGTATCAGAATAATTCTGTAGATATTTGGGGGATGTTTTGTCAAATACAAAGCATGTTATGCTGCTTAAAGTGTTGTCATGTGAATGCTACATTGTAATGAAAATCTTGAGCCTTATGTTGATATGTTTAAGCAGTTGTACCAACCAAAGCAACTTTGGGGATCACAATTAAATGGAAATGTTCTGCTTGATCTCAGATGTCTACATGAGTCTGCCATTCAGTGCCAACTCCTTGCCTTAACAAGCCTCCCATCTTGGAGTGCTTTGCACTCAGCTACTGCCGAAACATACTTTGTCCTGCAGGTTTCCAAAACACCACAGCATGATCATCATCAGCAAGAAGCCACTGTCTTCAAAACTATCCCCAAGAGCACTGACACAGAGCCACAGAAATTCTTTATTTGAACAAAGACATTTTCCTTTAACAGGGGAGTTGAGCTTGTTTGCCTTCATACATACAGATAGCGAACTTAAATCTGTACACAAATATTTGCAGCAGCAACAGCCACTTTTCACCAGTTAAGCTGGAGAATAGTATTACCCAAGCTCCTACCACAGCTACAGATAAAGATCTGCCTGAATTCCTAGGAATTAAACCACCTCACTATGGTCTGTTGCTAGTGACCAACAAATAGAACAGACTCAACATACTTCCCAAGGCAGGAAATAGCACCTGGCAGAGCAGGAAGGTGGGACTGCCACAGGCAGATAACACCACATGTACCAATATTGGACCACACCTTTGCAGCTGGCCCACAGCAGCACACCAATATTATTGGTACTTTATGCAATGACAGAATTAAGTATCTATAGTGTCTTAGTATTTAAATGAGCAGGGGTTCACTATTTTTTAAATTATTTAATTAACATGCTTTTATTACTCCTTGTTATCATTACTGATGAGAACTACACATGGTCTGAAAGAGCTTTAAGCAAGAATAGACCATCTTAAGTAGCTTCCCTAGCAAACACAATAGGCCTGAGGTCCTCCTGCCCCCAGTATTTACAACGTGTCAGTAGTGGACTAGGCTCATTATCAACATCAACTCCCTCAGAAATGAACGCCATGATTCCCAAGCAACCCATGAAGTCCTCTGAGCAATACTGGAATTGCCTGCCGCAGCTCCACGGCAGTGCACAAAAGCAAAACCGGAGCACTCCTGTTGTCTCATTGCAAACACAGATGAGTGTTCAGGAGCAGTTGTGCAGAAGGACTGGGCAAGTGTGCCTTTTTTAGGGTGACAGTAGGGACATCTCACTCACCTGCCTCACAGTCCCACTCAGGTTTAGCTCCTTCCTACAGTCCTGACCACAGACACATTCCTGAACTACATTCCTTGGCCTCTCTGAGCTTGACAAGTCTAAAATAAGGTTACAAGTTTGAAGAGTCTAATTTGCCATATGGAGGTTAAAAGGTTATTTTCTTGCTAGGTATTATGAGTAGTTTCCATATATACAAAAGGGTTTCCTTTCTCGCACATCAATATCTCCCCTATATTCCCAAACCCCAAAGGTCCATATTCCCTCAGAACGGCCTTTCACACCACCATCCACATTCCCCAGTCCTCCGTGTTTACAGAAAATGTACTGATTCAAAAATTTCTCATACCAAACTTGTATCTCTCAAACTCCATCCACCCTGCTAGTCCTGTGACCGGCAGTCCCACTTCCTCACTTCCAGCAGTGTGTCCTGCCCACACATCCCAGATCACGGCTTTGCTGAACCCTTTACAGAGACACTGCTAGCCCTCCAGCCCCTCAACCACACCCCAAACCCCAGCCCAAACTCAATTTAAGCCCCTGTCCTGTGGCAGGGCTTGGAGGATCCACCCACCACAGGCAGGATGAGAGCCAGTATCTGTACCAGACAGTGGTTTCTGTGAAGATCTGTAGATTAGTTTGAATCTCTGATCCATGGTAAGTTAGCCTTATGAATGGTTAAGGGTGTAGGGTGTACTGTCAGAGGGCTTGGGCTGTTTTAAATCAGGCTCACACATTCCTGCTGTCGGGAACACCCGTGCTGCCTGACCCGAACTGGTGCTACAGGCCCAGTGCCAATGCACAGGCTCAGTGTAATCTGCTATCTTCAAATGGCACAGCCAACATCCTAAGTCAGGAAGCTTTTGACATTTCATTTTTGCTGGCTGACACAACAGCAAACCTGGCCCACTTAAGGCAGATTTACTATTAAAGCTACCAAATACCACCAGGCCTTTGCACTCCAGGCCCTCTTGTAGGCCTGCCAGCTTTCACTGAGCTAGAAACTCAGTGAATCTCCTGCTTTGTGAAACCAAAGCTGGATTCCCTCATCTAATCTTTGCCTTTGATCATTTATCCTTTACAATCCTTACAGCTCCTAGCCTTATGGCACTTAGGAAATCAGCCCTGAAAGCCAGGCAGCACACCTGGCAGGATTCAGCTGTCACCCATGCCCATCAGCCCCTCGGCTCCAGAACCAGCCCCTCTGGACATACCACAGCCCAGGGACTCCAGCACATCTGGGAACACCATGTTAACATGACAGTGACCTACAGTAAACACACACGTCCTGCAACCTGTCAACAAACCAAGCCCACATGCCTCTGCTTACCTGTGCCCCAGTCCTAACTACAGTCATTATAGTTTTATAGCAATTCTGTGAACTCAAAATAAATTAAAGATAGCATCTCAATGCTAGTATTTTACCTCCTTTCCCTTGGTTTTAGGAGTGGGAGGGAACTTATCTTGTGTGGGCAAGCAAATTTCCAGTGCTACCTCTCTGATCTTGTTCTCTAAACCCAGAGTAAACTTCTCCATTTGCTTTTTATCTCTCTCCATGACTACTTTTAAAATCCAGTATCTTATGGTATTATCAAGAGTCACTGTTGTGTTATGCAATCCTTATTCCTTTTTTACCCTCCAGTATTGTCAGAAAGGATTTATTTCTCTCTCAGTACCATAAGGTTTTAAAAGATATTTATCTCCATCTATCAGAGTGGAAGTCACATGCCCAGTTTCAGCATTTGATATTAACTGCCAGTCAGTCAGCTTGAGCTTCCTTTGTAGTCAAGGGAAATAATTAGACTCCTTGGGAGGCTGATTCAACTCATTCTGATACTTACCTGACAAGGCATATGAGTGGCCCTGTGAGGCTGTATATTTCTTTCCACTGCATCCGAAGGGACTCAAAGGGAAAAATATATCTGAATGTTTAACTGTATTTTTTTTTTTAATCAAGCAAAATGCATCCTCTTGAGCTTTCCTCTTGAATGCAACAGTTGAGCATTTTAGTATGTGATTCATATGGAAGGCAAACACATGAGAGCTGCTGCAGTCACTGCCACTAATGATAATGACAGACAAAAATAATTTTCTAATGTGAAAGAGGGAGTGTATTTCACTAATATCCTGTTTTGGATAATATCTCCTTTTGCTCCATTTCATGTGGATATCCCTGAAAGGTTTAAAAGCTCTGAGCATCATCTTTTGTTAAATATTTTTCCCCAAGATGTCTTCTTTTCTTTTTTACTAAAACAAATTAACATGTTCACCAGAGACAAAAGTCAATTATTAAATGAGGAACATTCTGGAATGGGAAATAATACTTATTTTTGTTGTAATCCAAAGAATAAACAGGCATCACTAAGCAGCAGAAGTCAATATTTTATTCAAAGCACAAACCGATCCAGAAAATTACATACATGCAAAACATGGCAGGCTGTACAAAAATAATGTTGAAATCATCGTTATTTGAACTTCTCCCCATTTTGAAATGAGTGTCCCAGGAACTTAACTGCTCTACAAAACACTACAGTTCCAACAATACATAGAATTCATAACCTAATCTAATCAGAAGGAAAACACATTTAGTACATGAGATGGAAACCACCACCCCTCAAGCCCGGCACAGCCTGATGGTGCAGATGTACACCCCTCCAGCAGTCTGGCCCTGCAGTGCTGAAGTCAATAGGAACTTTGTGAATCATTTCAGTGGAAAAAGATTCTGTGATAACACAGGCCTCTGAGAGAAGGGCAGCAGCCCTTCCTGTATGAGTAAAGACAGAACACTGATGCAATTACAAAGTGTAAAGAAAGAAAAGAAGAGGTGGATACAACCAAGCTCCTTCAAAACGAAAACGTACCCTAGAGCATCTCACACATCTCCTATTCCAGCCAGAAAAGATCTCTTTTTGAAGAAATCTGCCCAAACCCCTCTCATGCTAACTCTTCTATGGCTGACTAGATTAAGTTGATAGGAGAAAGATTAAGAAATCCTTCAACTCTAATAATTTGAAATATCAAACCATATCTTAATCAAGTGCCTATCCAGTAAGCATTTAAAATCATTCTGAACTTAATGAAGAAATAAAAATGTAGCATAATGATGTTTTACATTTCTTAATATATTTATGCCATTGTAGTTCTAATTATTTTGAATACTCAGAAGATAGTAAAGGATGTGATTTTGTGTGAATGTGTGCTCATGCAAGCAGATATCTAAAAATTCACAAATATATAAAACATTCAGGGAGAACCTTGCAAAAATTAATTAAAACTTAGTACAACAGGGCAATTAAGTATTTTTTAAAAACAGTATGTATCTTCTTAAATATATTCTGATATCAGATAAACAGAAAGTATTATTTGAGATAGCTTTTCTGCAATGCATTTTCCACTGTAAAAACATTATACTTCTCAAGCAACATTATTTTCTTTTAAAATGCGTTATTTTGAAATTAGAAATCAGACTTGGAAAGTGCAAAGATTACTGATTTCAGAAGTTTCACTTGTATACAAAACAATATATCTATTATCATACAAAATTTTATCAAAATCAAGTACAAATTTTATGTTCCCAAACTGAATTCTTCAGGAATTCCTCAGTGGACAATTTTTTCCCAGTACTTTTAGGATGTGATCATCTCTACCATGTCTCCAAGACAATAAAATAAGAACAGTCTCAGCACAGAGCACATCAAAGAAACAGCCTGATTTCATTTCTCTGAACTGCCTGTGTGAGGAACCAATTGCCACCTTCCCCTGAAAAGAATTTCCCAGGGTACATGCCTTATTGCCCACCTCTGCATCCAAAATCCAAAAAGGATAAGAAGGAAGACTCCAGCAGTGCTGTCCTGGAAAACTGTTTTTTTCCCTAAGAGCATACTTTCAATGGCAGGTCATAAGAATTAGGAAAAGCAAATTGACTCCCTTTATCAGATTAGCCTCACTAGGAAAGAAAAGCCCCAAATATGATACAATTCAGCCATATCTCCTACTCCCACCATTCTACTTTTGGTGATGTCTCTAGCACAGCACACAAGATAAGGAAAGGCCAGTTTCAATCACAGTGTTCTTTCTTCTGGTGAATCATTTAGTTGTAACTAAGCATTCAAGGCCTTGGTTGGAAAAGTATTTCCTTTCATCTGATCAGAAAGTGTTTAACCCACTCACCAAGGAAAGCAACATAAAGGTTTCTACTTGATTTGGCTACAAATCAGATCTGTCACACACAGACATACAAAATAATAATCTATCCCTGCTTCATAGGAAACCTTCTCATAGAACAAGTAATCTTAATGAAAACAAAGACTGTCAATAACAGAAAACAGTTCATAATTTTACTGGAAGAAAAATAATGTTAATTAATAGTGATTTAAATAATTTTTAAACATTCTTTCTTTTTGTGCTGGTTTTGGCTGGGATAGATTTTATTTTCTTCAGAGTTGCAAGTAGGTGGCTACACTTTGATTTTGTGCTGGCAAGTGTTGATAACACACAGTTGTTTTTATTATTACTGAGCATTGCTTGCACCAGGTCAAGACTTTTTCCTGCTCCTCATCCCACCCCACCAGCAAGAAGACTGGGGGTGTACAAGAAGCTAGGAGGAGACAAGCCAGAACAGTTGACTCCAACTGATGACAGGGATATTAAATGTCACAGCACAATACACAGAACTGGGAAAAGAAGGAGGTAGGGGAAGGGAGGACATTCTGAGTGTCTTCCCAAGTCACACATCATGTAGCCCTGCTTTCCTGGGGATGGCTGAACACCTGCCTGCCCATGGGAACTGGTGGGTGAATCCCTTGTTTTCCCTTGCTTGCATGTGCAGCTTTTGCTTTCCCTATTAGGCTGTCTCCATCTCAGCCCACAAGCTCTTTTACTTTTACTCTTCCAATTCTCCCCCCCATTCCACCAGGAGGCAGTCAGCTGTTTGGACCTGAGTTGCCAGCTGGGGATAAACCACAGAACTTTTACAGTTTAAATAAAACTTTCCTAATTACTGGGAAAATGTACACATTAACTTGTAAAATTATGAAATACACAAAGATGAAAGCAGCTGTTAGAATGCAGTTAAGCATTTCAACATTACATTTGTTTGTAAGAATTTAGAATTTTTAGAATCAACTCTTGGCTTTCTTTTTGACAAGTACAGCTGGAACAACAACTCAGTCATTGATTTTTTAATCAAGGAAAGAAAAATAACTTCAATTTTTTAACTTTTGTAGGCTATCTTACCATTTAATAAAAATAGAACAAGCACAGAGTAAGCAAAATACAGTAAGTAACAGCAGTTCTTAGAACTATGGGTATGACAGCCCACGAGACTGCCCTACCGGGCCCTGATGAAAAGGGTTTCATCAGGAGTTGCAGGACAATTGTCCTGCCCGGTAACAGTCTCTACTGTGCCTGAAGCAGACACAATCACCATCGTTTTAGCTGCTGAAAGAGCTTTCTCCTTCTCTGCAGTGGCAGCACAGACTGCCATAATTTCATCACTTTCAAAGTCATAGTCTGGGACTGACTCTTGTACAAGCTTTTTTCCTTTTGCCAGTGCTTGCACTGACTCAGTCTTTGTGGCCTTCTGCTGTTCCTGTAGTTTTCTTGCCCAGGAAAGGTCTTCTTTCCATACTTCAGGGTTCATTGGAAAGATGTGTAAGGATACCTGGAAGCTTCGGATTGCCTATAAGCAGAACAAGGAAGAAACAAAAATGGGACACTTTAAAGCCTGCCTTTTTCATAAAAATTAACAACAACAATACAATTATATACATCATTTGAGCAAAGCCAAAAGCCATTTTATTCCCATCTTTATTTGAACAATCTTCAATCATCTTGCTTCAATAGCAGCCTCACCCCCAAACAATTGTGTCTGAAAGGACAAAAATGCGTGAATAAACTAGGTACCTGGCAACAAGGGCACAAATAAAGGGTTCAAATATGAAAAGCAATGTTGTTATTAAAAAGGTAATGGAAAAACAATTTTTTGGATGGTTTCCTGTTCCACTTTTCTCTCATAATCAGATATAAGTAAAGGCAAAAGCAGAGATATGGTTTAAAGAAATACAGAGAATTGATGACTAGAATTTGAATTATCACTGGTATTGCTGCCTTTAAATTAGAATGCAGTCATTTCACATGCAGATCTAACACTACACTATAACTAGCCACATGGTAAAGAGTTTCTGTAATAGGCATGTGGTTATAAAAACACCTAAATAAATGCACAGAAGAAGCCAAATGAACTCCAAACCTTGAGAGTTGCTCTAAGAAAGAACTTCTATAATCTTATAAACAACATAATATTAGTAGAAGTAAGTGTAGTTAGTGATGCTTCTCCTTTCTTTCAGTTCAACTGGGAAAATACTCACAAATACAAATCCTCAACAGAGAAGCTGTGAAATTAAAAACAAAGAAATGTGACCATCTAAAATAAGAGGTTGCTACAATACTAGAAAAAAGCTACACCAAGAATTAACAACTGTATTGTCTTGCAGTTATCTTAACAGTGGTCAAGGCTGAACCTACCTCCTCAAACTTAGGTACATGTAAACAAAAGCATGAGTGTATTTCACATTTGTGACTGTACAGTCAGTTACGAAAATGGGTCACCTTAGTGACCAAACTCTTTTATGACATTTACAGAAGCTTTCCTGTAAGATGGGAAAACTGTGATGATATGGATTGGTATGATATTTGGGAAGATTTCTGGCAACTTGAATATTAAAACTTTAAAGACATGGTAAACCACAGTTTACATATTCTGTTGTAGTTTATAATATATTATATATAGTTTATAATATATTATAAGTAGTTTATAATATATAATGTATTTATATTGGTTTATGCCAATTAATTTGGAAAATCACAACTTTTCTTCTGCATTGACAGAAACTGATAGTTCATCCTTCTGATGGCACAGATGAATATATGGACTCCATATGATGGGAACTCAAAAGAAATAGATACAAAATCAGATTTAAGAAATGCTGCCTATGCTGTCAGTATTACTGATGTTGTAAAAAGCAGCCTTTCGATTCCAGATAAAAAAACAAGCTTGATTATTGGTCCACAGCCAGTTCTGAAGTGCAGGAGCATGCTGAACTTTAATCAGAAGAAGAACTGAAGTTTAGTTCTTGTTAAGCAGTGTCACTTTATTCAACTTTGCTAGCTTTTAATTTTCAGGGACACATGAACAAGTAAACACTAAATGCTCATTTTTGTATTTCTGTTGAAAAAAAATATAAACAAACACCATCTGCTTTTAAGCTTTCCATGAAAGAGGTGCCCTAATTAAAACATGTCTATATAGTTATATTCATGCACAATAAATAACATTTGGTAAGCGTCAAAGCTGTTTTGATGATTCATACAATACAGCATAAAAAGATCATCTTAGTAAATCTATTAGAAAAGAGTTTTTGTGCTTGACATTTTTATAAAGAAATAACAAAATAATGAAGTAAATTTTTAAGTGCTGCAAAAGATCAGAGGGATTAATTTTAAACCAGTGAAGTAAAACTGAAAAATATACACTTGTCATCCATTTAAAATTTTATGCTGCCACTGGAACAGTGCCCAAAGCCATTAATTTATATTAGGACAAAAGAAAAGAACAGTGGTACTTTTAATTTTTCCCTTAATGGAGATGTAAATATCCTTCTCCAATTTCCTGTCACACTTAAGGAAACACAGTGACACTACATAAAATCAGTATTTCTAGCCTCATTTTAAAGAGGAGCTGTGATTTTAGAGACCCTGCATATAAGAACTACAGGACTTTTTATCAGTACAGTCATGTATCTGCTTTTGCTTCTGTAAGGAAGTGCAATGTAAAACCTTCTGTGAGACATTCTTCCTTGTGGAATTACAGTATTTGAAATATCTGTATTTTTGACGTATTTTACGTTTTGTCTCACTAAATAGTATTCTGTAGCAAACAATCTTCCATTTGTCCCATAAGTAGAGTCTCCTCTGCTGGTCTGCATAGCCTTCAAGTGTGAAGGGCAATTCTGATCAGACTACACTTTTTTTTAGAAATTTCTGTAACACATGGACTTAGTAACTATACAGAACCCCCCAAAATAGCCAGTATTTTAAGAGGTTGTATATGTTACCAAAGTATGTGGTAGACCTTTATATTACACCAGGCAGACACTTTCTGACCTGTTTTAAAGGATTTCTACTGGTAAAGTAAGTAATCATTTTCTGTGTTAAATGATCTTTAATATGGAAATTTTTTTGTTTGTGTGTTTTCACAGCACTCAGCATAGTCCTTGGGGCTGTTGATGAATGAAAAGCTGTACATGCCCTGGCTATGGCACTCACAGCCCAGAGAGCCAAATGTGTCCTGGGCTGCATCCAGAGCCCCGTGGGCAGCAGGAGAGGGAGGAGATTCTGCCCCTCTGTTCTGCTCTGCTCTGCTGAGACCCACCTGGAGCACTGCATCCAGCTCTGGCTCCCAGCACAGAGGGACAGGGACCTGCTGGAGTGAGCCCAGAGGAGGCAGTAAATAGGATCAAGAGCCTGGAGCACAACTCCTATGAGGACACTGGGAGCATTGGGGCTATTGGGCCTGGAGAGAGAAGGGTTCAGTGACACCTTACAACAGCCTCCCAGTACCTGTAAGGACCCACAAAAGAGCTGGAGAAAGACTTTTAAAAGGACATGCAGTGATAGAAAAAGGGGTAATGACTTTAAACTGAAAAAGGGTAGATTCAGGCTAGATATAAGGAAGATGCTGTTTACAGTGATTTACTGAGATGCTGTAACAGGTTGCCCAGAGAGATGGTTAATGCCTGGAAACTTTTAAGGCCAGGCTGGACAGGGCTCTGAGCAAGAGCAAGAGCAAGAACCTCTGGTCTAGCTGAAGATGTCCTGGCTGTTTGCAGGGGGTTGGACTAGGGGACTTTTACAGGTCCCTTCGAAACCAAAACTTTCTATTCCATGACAATATATTATTGGAATTTGAGTCTTATTTTTGTACTACTCACCATGAACATAAATAACTAATTTTTACAGAAGCATTTATCACAGTAATGTAGAAAATAGAGAAATAAGACATTTTAGTATATTTAAAGACTCTTCATGACATTTCTGTCCTTCAAACAAGAAAAAAAGTCCCATCCTTTCAGGTATTTTCACTCTAGTTTAATAGTTTATATGGTTAATCTGAATGGCAGATTTTTTTTTTTAATTTTTTTTTATTACTTTAAACTGTCATCTTGAACTTTTCTGTGTAATTTTCTGTTCAGATTATTTCTGCTTTTCAGTAAAAAAAAATCTCTCTGGAAATTTCATCAAAAGTAATTCTAGTGTCTTACAAAATTAGATGAACATATTATTTTGCACTTCTTACATTTCCAAAACCATTTTATTCAAAGGTTCTGGAGATCTCATGGTCTGGAGAAAGTACTTGAAATATAGTAATTTTCCAGATGTGAAAGACTATTTTTGCCTTATGCTTATTGGGATTTGGTTAAATTACAAATGCATAAAAGTCTTTATTTCCATCTGGTAGATGTGAGATATCTCCACTTCCACACCTTCCTTTTTCTCTTTTTGAAGAAGTTTGTACCCTCCTTATCCCCCTCCTGTACTTTCTTTTGCTTCGGTGACAGATTTCACAGATGTCATTTTGCAACAACTAATTTCCTCACAGTCCTCTTTCCTCACATTTACTGCCCTTCTGCCCTTCTACCTAGGTGCACACCCCTGCAAGGCTGCTGCATGTTCTGCTGAATCACTGCTTCAGGCTGCCTCTACCAGACAGACCTCTTACACTCTGCTCTACCAGACACAAGGCTATGATCCAGGAAGACCAAGGAAACAACAACCACAAAAATCAATCCCATTCTAAAAACTGACATAGTTAGCCTATGAAAATAAAGCTTAAGCATTATCAGTACTTTCACCTTGCAAATCTGGAAAACGCAAGAACACATTTACTTCTTTATTAACAATGGCCAAATAAACCTTGTTCAACATTCCTGTTTGTCTTGTCCTGTGCATCTGATTTAGCTAAAGCTTTCAATTAAAAGGTCTCACTCCTCAAAAGTCCTGAGCATCTGAC
Organism: Anomalospiza imberbis; assembly: GCF_031753505.1. NCBI lineage: Eukaryota > Metazoa > Chordata > Aves > Passeriformes > Viduidae > Anomalospiza > Anomalospiza imberbis. The sequence goes on from NC_089721.1 coordinate 12,653,082, forward strand.
AAAGGTAGGCACCAGCTAAATCAGCCACAATCACTTACAAAAACCGAGTATCCCGGCAGAAATGTAGCTGAAAAGGGCATTTAAACTTTTGGAGACTTGTCCGCCCTTCAGCTTTCTTGATGGAAAATAAAAATCACCTCTGACTATAAGATCTTTTTGTGCATTAACAATCACTATCACAAAATATATTTATGATTTCTAACAGTGGCTAAAAAAGAAAAAATATTTACTCTATAGTAGATGGAGAGGATTCACACAAAACCTTCCTGGGGAAGCTGATATTACTGACTATTATTTCAATAAATCAGTAGGACTATTTAAAGCTGTTGAAAATAATTTAACAGAACTCCACTTTAAATGAAAAAGCATAGTATTTTCTCTATTAACTTAGCATTTTCTAAATACTTTGACTTCTCAGTGGAAGGCCAACTACCAATTTCCTTTTTATTACCAAAATACTCTATGCTGCTAAATGCTAACATTTGTAACATGTTGAAAAATTATCTCAAATTCAGATTAGTTACGTTAATTAGCTTCATTCCAATAAAACACAGTCATTTCTCTCTTCCGGAGTATAAAACTCCCGCCATTTATCTAAAAGACCCAAAACTATTTCTTTCAAGAGAGATGAAAGGAAAGGGCTGGTCTGAAGATACATACCGTCAAGGCATGATTCTTTTGACGAAATGTTGTGTCACACTTACAAGACTGCTAAAGCACTAACTGCTTAGCAGGAATACAGGAAACCACATCCTTCAAAACATCTAACAAAACCCACGCACAACTGGTGCATATTTACAGATCTACCCTCTCAACTTTGTGATCCTCAGTACTCCACATTTGCCAGGGACCCAGAACGAGGTAAAGCTGAAGTCACAGAACCACAGGATGGCTGAGGGTGGCCAGGACCTTCTAAGGTCACCTGGGCCTAAGAAGCCCCTGCTCAAGCAGGGTCACCTGAGCTGGCTGCCCATGACCATGTCACAGGGCTGATGAATTTCTCCATGGTGGGAAATTCAATGCTTTCATTCAGTCCTTGATTTTTTTTTTTGCGATTAGTTTTGCTTTTTCTTTTAAATATTGCTTTTGTTTGGGTTTCCTTCCTTTTTTTCTCCTTGATTAATCAAAGCATGGGGCTCACCCTGTCTCACGGGAGGAACTGTTGTAATGAAGCTATTAGTGTGAAATTGTTCACTACTTAAGATGTTATCAGCAGTATAGGAAATTTAATTTGTAAAACCAAGTATTTGAAATGAAATAAGAGAAATACTCCAAGCCTGGCTATATTTCTACAGTTACTACATTCACATTGCAGGTTTACTCAGGTGTGCTCTGCACATTGATTTGTAGAATTTAAGGAATTTCTGCCTTTACAGAAATAAAGTTTTCCTTGCTCACATTTAAGTATTACTGTTGAATTATCCTATTTATTAAATTCAGGGGGAAAAACAGCAAACAACTTTCATAAAAGCTAAATAAAAAGGGCCTAATTTAGCTCATTCTTTTTGTCACAAGTTTGACAAAAACTAAATCCAAGCAAATCTTTATTTCTTTTATTTTTACACAGCTCACAATATACATTAGAGTTGTTTGGAAGCAGCATTTTAGATCTGGGAAACTTCAAATTAAAATACAGCAAATTGGTTTTTTCGCTAAGAAAATATCCATCATTCATTGTGAAGTAATAAAAGTATTCACAACAGACCATTTGGCAGGATGTGGGTAATGAAGACAGATGTTGGTGGGGGAGAAATGAAACAAAGAAGCAGAGGAAGCAGTTCTTGAGAAGGACAGTAATTCCTAAATCTCAAAAAAAAAAAAAAAACCTAAAAATGCCTTGATATTTGTGCTTTATTTACTTTTCTTTGTAAAAAATATGATACAGGGAAAAAATACAAAATTGTGGCAATGAGAGACTAGTGGAAAAACCATTTGGTCTAGAAGACTCCACAAGTTCAGTAACTATGAACTAATTTTTTATTTTAAAACTCCTTCAGTTTTAGCCTCTTAATATTCCTTAAAAATCACTTGGTTCAAAAACAAATAGTGAACATTATTTGCATTTTAGAAGACTTTCCCAACTTCTCTGTATGTGAAAACATATTTATCAGAAGGCAGTTCAACCTACAGACAGAAAGGCAATGAATTATGAACACGCAGTACCGCAGCACTGGGGACACCACCAGGAGCTTCCACACCTCAGGCTCCCTACTCAGAGACAATCAAAAACTAAGAGGGCAAACTAGCTGTAATAACCCCTCCTCTCTCCCTCACTCTTCACCACTGTAAGGTCAATTTAACAATTACAGGAGCACCTCGAGCAGTGTTTCAGATGAATGAAGTGCTTTGATGCAAATCTCTGATTGTTCCCACTTAAAATGCTTTGCTTTGCATCACTGAATAGTTTCAGATACATAAATTAGATCCCTTTCTGATTAAGCTCAACAATGCATTCTAAGAGGGCACCTGAAGTGCTACTCTAAAATAAGACAAAATTAATATAATGTGAACACTAAGTCCACAGCACTCAAGATATCCAGTCCCACTGGCACTTCATGACTTGTCTATGTAGAAAAATCTTACAGGATTTGATGAATCAACCTGCTGGGTGTTAACTAGTACAGGTATATTACTATTTATAACTGATATTACAGCAACTATAGCATTTTTTACAGAATAGGCAGTATCAGTTACTTAGGATGCTTGTAGGAAATAAAACTCTAATTTTCCTGAGACTAGTGCATTTAAAATTCTCAGGCATAATTTACAGTGACAGTTTCATACACTTAAAAGGAAAAGATCCAGACAGACCAGACCATCAACCCTAACCTTCTACACCACAAAAGCCATGGAATGTCACACTACTGAAATGCAGATATGCATGGATTTATATGAGATATTTCATATTACAGTAATGCACCAACAAAGGATGCACACTGCACATCAGTAACACACAGCCTTTGTCTTAGGTTTTGTCTAACAGGACTGGAGCACCTCCCCAGTGAGGATGGGGTGAGAAAGTTGGGGCTGTTCAGCCTGGAGAAGACAAGGTTGTGTGAAGACCTCATGGCAACCTGCCAGTATGTGAAGGGGGAATACAGGGAAGCTGGAGAGGGACTCTTCGTCAGGGACTGTAGAAACAAGGAGCTGTGGGAATAAACTGAAATGGGAGAAATTTAGGTGTCAGGAAGATATTCTTTACTGTGAAAGTGCTGAGAACCTCGAACAGGTTGTCCAGAGAAGCTGTGGATGCCCCATCTCCGGGAATGTTCAAGGCCAGGCTGGATGGGGTTGGAATTAGATGATCTTTAAGGTTCCCTCCAAGTCAAACCATTTTGTGACTCTAGGTGATTCACGGTTTGCATTTGTTTTGGTTGGTTTGGGGTTTTTAACACTGCCTCTTAACATTTTAAAAATTAGTTTTGTATGAATTGTTAAACTCCATAAAAAAACCCTACCATTTTTTCAATTCTTGAAAATTTTCAGACCAAACATTGTAACTTTGCAAAACCACTCTAAATTACCAACAAAATTATTTGTATCAAAACAGCACACAGCTACTTCTCTTCAAAATACAACCAGTATCTTTTTTCATTTAAGAGGTCATGATGCAATGTTTTTCTAATGGACCTCTGGGAATGTGTCTGAATTTGAAAGTTCACCTGTTGAGTTTTCACAGAAACTAGCAAAAAACTGTTATACCCCAGAAGAAAAGGATACTACTTCAGCTACTGCAGAGCATCCCTGGCTTTTTGCTCTCTTATCAAACAAAGAAGCAACCTCAGCCACCATTTGAGGTCAGGGAGCCAGAGGAAAGCAGGAATGAGCACACGTTATTTGCTGCATAAGCGGGACACAAGGAAAGCATGACACTAGAATTTTATAAGCAGGCGTGTGCAAAAACTGAGCCTGAATTATCAGCTGATCCGTGGACTTCACATTATTCTCATCTTTAAACTATGGTGAGCTGCACTGTAGCAGTACAACACACAGAATGTGCAGTTATGTCAGAATAATTGTTCTATTGCATAAAGCCACGACATAAATGTAGTATATGACACAAAAGTCTCTGAGCTACACTGGTCTTCCACAAGTCCAGCAACAAAACCACAGAGGAAGCATTTGTAAAACACAATAAAGCAGAGGGAACACTGGAAATAAATAATAACAATCTTTTTCCTTGTCTATGTTCAAGTTAGCATAAGGATATACTTATATGTAGTATATACCAGTGCTATGTCTCCTAATCCAAGCTGGGCCCGTCCCAAAGTCTGCCAGGCATCCCAGGAACGTGGGTTTTTCTGGACAGCCATTTCTGCTGCATGCACTGCTGGGAACATTTCATGTAAAGACATCAGGACCTGTATCAGAAATAGAAAAAGAAGAGGAAGAAAAATAAGCAAAACTGAAAATAAATTTAACTCTTCTGGGATTACCCATACAACTACCACTGTTTAAATAACTAAGATTCATCTTACCCAGCTTTTTTTAGTTAAAAGTTACTTGTCTGACCTCAGATAGTCACCCAGACTCATTTCAATCCCCACAGAGAGAAACAGGCATGCTAGAGGACAATTCATCCAAACTATTTAAGCAATGCTATTAGCAGTAGATTAACTGCTTCTGAAGGTGTCTCTCCTGGTCAACAAACCCCACAGCCTACAGATGCATAACAGAATAGTCAGAAGGACAAATACATGGAGAGCTAAACATAATAAATGTGTAAGTACTGTTGAAAAACTCCTGGACTGTATTTATTCTTTTTAATAGAGAGCTGTAATCTACTAGAAACAGTGCAGTGCACATGATACAACTATAGAAACAATCCCTGTAACTCAGCATGGAAACAGACCTTAACGATGACTGTTGTATTTAGAGAACAAGCATTCTGCAGAGCCTAACTTAGACATGAAGTCATCTACATTAAGTAAGGACAAAGGTGGTTTCTGAATGTGAAAATCTCTGTTACTCAGCAGTTACCACAGGATTATTCTCCTTGCATTGAGTCTCCATAACTAAGGCAATAAATCACAGTTAGCAATTCACAATGTGGCTCAAAGCTTGCCTTATGTTTCCAATACCACCATGAAACTGGCACATCACCTGAAGACCTGCATCACTCTGAGATCATGATTTCAGACACCCACATGCTATGGTGATAGATACCAGTGTAAGAAATAAATGACAACTGCATTCCTGCAGTATGATGAGAATGTCAACCACAAGGGTTAGACTCATGTGTGGGCTAACACTTTCATCCCAACTGACCACAACTATGATGAATAATATTAGAACATGTTAGGACTATTGCTGAAGCTCAAAACAGATTTATTTAACCTTACTGTTCTATGATATATTAGATAAATACGAGTGTGGAGTACAGGAGGATTCAAATGTGATGATCTTGAGTATTTACTCTAACAAATAGTATATGCACAGCATAGAGGTGAGCAGTACACTAAAAAAAAGAGGAAGAGGGAAAGGGGAAGGCAAAGATTTACTACACAAAGCAACCCTGGACTTCAAAAAACCAAGAAACATCATAAGCATAGCTTCTGAATAACCCTTTGGATTGATACTTCTGCTGTTCTAGTATGACTAAATTTTTCTAAAGACTAGTCCTATGGCTTCATTTTAATTCCATTCAATGGACTGTACCTTAGAATTCAGAAGTAGCTAAAAAATCTTTAGAAAAACAATCTACAACACTATATCATCTTCCCCCTTTTTCCTGCTCAACAGTTCTCAATGACTGCATTTTGTATCAAAGTCTATGATGAATGTTATGTGTTTTTCCAAAACTTTAAGATTAATTACATTTGTATGGGCATTTTCCCTTTTCTGCAGCAGATGTGTGAAGTGAATCAAACTGTTACTAGTGGATAGGTGTACATCCTACCAAGATGAAGGGATTCTGCATCTATCAGCTATCTTCTACATCAGTGTCTTAATGTATTTATTCTCTCTTATGAAAGAAAGCAAATCCAAGTATACATTCACAGGAACATTTTTATGCATCCCAAGTACTCTGTATTTCCTACCAGTACTTTCTACTGCAAACTAATTACAAAACATCTGTGTAAGTGCTTAAGAAATCTTTTGTAGTGTTTAATGAATTTTACTGCTTTGTTTACTGAATTATTACTTTACTAATAAAGGCAGTTATTCCACTTTCATCTATTTATGACTACTGTGTGCACCAGCATAAACAGCTGCTTTAAAAATGCTCTTCCAGATCATGTAGTAATTACTTTGCTCCTAATAATTTTGGCACTAGATTCTCAAAGTACATTCAAACAAACACACATTTGAATGTATATGCATTTTTATTCCACACAGGTAGTTTTTTTAGTTATTAATAAAATGACTCAGCTACACTTGTCAGTCAGTCAGTATAATGAATATACTTATTTGTCCACACTATTTTACTACACTTTTTTTCTCAGGTGAAGAGGTCATCAAAATGAACCTACAATGGCAGACATGAATGTGTGCAGCCTTGTCTTGGGTTACTCTACCTGTATATCATTATCACTTTAATAAAACACTCCTGTATGCCACTTGGAAACTATTCTACACCCAAAAAACCACACTGAAGAAGGAATAAAAAACATTGCTAGCACAAAGATTTCCTATGCACAGATTTGAAAAGTGGTGCTCAGTCCTGCTGGGGTACAGACACATGGGCAAGACAAAGCCAAACAGGAACCACATGTGCTGTAGGCCCCCTTGTCACACAGCGTGCCTGTCACATGCTCAACATGCAGCCACGTCAAGTATGTGTGTATACACATACATATATACACAAACACACACTCATAATATATGTATATAGTGTACATATAAAGTGATGTGTGTATATATAGTGAGATATACATATATAGAGTGATAATACTCTATTAGAAAACATTCTTAAAACTAGGAAAAGAATTTATGAAGCAGAAAAAAACATCTCAAGACTCTCACGGCGCACACACACACACACACATATGTATGTGTCAAAAGTGACTGGAGGGAAATGTCTTATAAAGATGTTCAGTAAATGTATTTTCAAGACTTGCTTTACCCAAAGAAATTTATCCTTATTACATGCTTTAAAGCAAAAACCTCCATGACCTAGAATAACTTAGTTTAACAGATCTTTAGAAAAAGTCATACAAGAGAGATTAAAAAATTAGAAGAACTCAGTGGCAAAAAAACAATTGAACATAGCAACTCTCATCAGGAGACTGACCAAGTATTAGAAATCCAGGCAGCAAAGTTCTCCCATCATGTTCTGCCCACAATATTTTGGAAGTGTTATGAATCTGAATAAGCTCTGGGTTTAAATGAGGCTGAATCACTATATATAGATACATTCCATGTCCAGTGAAACTGACCCAATTCCTTTTTCCATCCAGTAACCCATTCCAAAACACAGATGAATAAAATTCATTCTACCCATAAGTAGTTTACATTTGTCCACCCCCTAAAGCAATTACCATTGCACCACACTGAAATGCTTTATTGTAATTTAGATTTCTGGAGTTCACACTAATGTTTCGACAGTTCACTATTCTCTGTACACATCCCAATTTGAGAAAAACAAAGTTAAAATAATCAGCACTTACTAGCTGATTTGTTATAATCTAAACTTGGGATTCTAAGTCTGGTCATGTCTTAGAAACCTTGTAATTTCTTAAGCAGGAAGAGAGATGGGTAGAAGTTGATATAATTTCTTCACCAAGTTCAGCATTAAGAAAGCCTTTAGCAGAGGGGAAGTGGAATAATTTTAAGATTATGGGTTTCATATATAAAAACAAAGAAGTGACACATATCTGAAATCCTAGTCCTGTTCAATGAATGCAAATTGAGGATGCAGCATTGAAGGAAATTAGATTCTCATACAGCTCAAGAAAAAACATCCAAAAAATTACTAAAAGGAACTCCACCTGCTGGTTTACATTTTAATTTATTTGTTTCTAAAAATATATGTTAAAAAACTGTATCATCTACTTTAAAAAATCTGTCATAGTTGCACAGTTATCTGAGATCTGAGGTGCAAGTGTCACGAGATAAGCAACACGAACCAGGTGAATTCTCAGGAGTAGTACTGAATAGCAGCAAGTCTGGCTCCCAAGCCGGTTTGTTGTATAACATCACAATGTACCAAGTCCTTTGATATCCCTCTTCATCCAAAAATGTCCCACATGATCCGGTCACCAAACATTAAGATAAAAAAATCAAAGAGTACGTCAAAGTCTGCTCCTCCACCTTTGTAATTCAAAGCAGCAACAAAATAATCCAGTCAATATTTAAGAAATTCAGCCTACAAATCATTTCAAGGAGTCTTAGTGGCTGCATTAATATAGGCAATCTTTATATATTCCTTTGAATATACTTACAATCCTACTTATATTAGGCTGCTGTTGTTGGGTCTTTTTTAAAGATTTTTGCTTTTCAACAAAAATGCAGAAATAAATGGGCATAAACAATTACTTTCCAGTCATTGTTCTTGCAATGGGGAAGCAGCTTAGGCTGGTGATGAAGTATCAAGTATGTATACTGACAGATCTTGCATGCAAAGAAAAGTGCACCCCTAAACTCTCAAAAACCATAAAAATCTGGTTTTAAATGAATCAAAGAGTAGCTGAAAGCAATGGAAAAAACTCTCATCAAATTCTTGACGGTTTCTTGAAGCAATTGAGCAATTCCACAGTTCCCATGTGATTTTCTGGAAATATACTTATTTCAAGTATCTTTGACAACTAGGAACTTTAAACACTATTTCTGCTCTTCAGATGTACTGAAAGACATTTGTTTTACATCTGTTAAAATACAGATCTTTGAGAACTTACCACAAACATTAACAGATTCCTACAGTGCCATTATCACATTTATCTGAGCTGCATGTTAAACAATGCAGTATTGAAAATGTTGTTTGCTGTTGAGAAAGGAAATACTAAAGAATGGAGAAGCTGCTGTGTAACCCAACATAAGGTTATCCTAATAAATGTAAAGATATAAGACATACTCAAGCCTGTGCAAAAAACCCCCACTTCATTCTCCAATGTTAATTGTCCAACAGATTTACTTCACAAAGAGACATTTGCTCACTGATAGAAAATTAATACAGACCATAAAGAAACTCTACATATTGCACAAAGGCACTCCTTACACGAACCTCCTCCTTAGGATATGATACATATACCAAGACAGGGGGATTTTTATAGACCCATTAGTGGTCAAGGCCTTTCTGAAGCTGGTGTACAGCTCTTCCAAAACATTTTCACTGGGCTACACTGTAATAGCTGCATTATTTGTGTTGGTATGCTGGACTGGAATAACATAGTCAGCTCTAAGACAGTATCTTTTAAATACTGGCCACAATATTTTTTGAATGAATTACGTATTTCTGTTTTGGCAAAAGTGGATTTCTACAGCTCACATCAGTGCTTTTAGAAGTACAAAGGTATCAAATTACACATTCTACTAAACAGCTTCCAGTAAGCATAAGTCATACTGCAAAAAAACCATCTGCAATAATTATTTGCATGTATGAAAGAGACACTACCAATTAAAACATGACATGTTTTATTAAAAAGATTCAAGAAATAGTTTTATAAATGTGTATTTTCTACACAAGCTTTCCTTGTGTTCTTATTCACAGTGTAACAAGTGTTATGCAATACAAGAAAGTGAAATCAAAAAGAAATGGTGCAACTGCTGAGAACTGCTCTCTTTTTCCTGAAGGAAAGCAAAGGCACAGTAGAAGAGAGGCCTGGGCTCCTTCAGCTTTTTTTTTTTCAGTTTTTTCAGCTTTCATTATTCTCCACTTCTATCACTAGACAACAACAGATAATTCACAAGATTTCCCAGAGTAACACAGCTGTTTCTCAGTTCCTCTTGACCAGCAGAAAAGCTGTGTGCCCCTAACTCACATTTGCCATTTTGCTGAAATACAGGTATTGGGGAGCCAAGTACAACAACCTCAGTATTATTATCTGGAGCACAGATAGAAAAACATTGTAGTAAGCACCTCTTTGGATAATTCACTGCATCATAGCTCTGATCCAGGTAAGCTTACACACTTCACAGTTCTCCTGCTATTTTCAGTGTGAAAATACTTACTTCTGGTGCCATTTCAATTAAACAGAATGCTTTTGGGGACCTATCTTAAATTCTTGCATTCACGTAAGACTATAATAAAAAACAGTTACAAGGGAGCTGTTCACTAAATTGTCCCACTTCAAAACAGAGTTAAATCTTTAAACTGTGATAATAAAATTTACCAATACTATCTTCACATCTTAGCAGACGTAAAGACCTTCTTTATTAGTGAAGTTAAAAATTAAACTTATAAAGGAACTGCTATGTAAGTTAACACCCTTTATAGCAATCTGGATTGCTGCTAATTAAAGCAGAATAGTATTACCCTATGTCTTCCAAAATGCATAATTAGGATTTGAAATTCCTTAATACATAGCTCTGCAGATATTAGAAATTTACACGGGAACAGAAAGCATTGAAACAAATTTGTTGAATAAAAATCTTTCACACATTTCTAAACACAGAGAAGACCCAAGCCTAAGCTTGCTGAAGCCTAGGAAAAGGATTAGAAGAGTAATATTGCTACATGCCCGTGCCATTTGTGCAACTCTTTTCCAGCCATTCCACTAGGCTTGACAGATCTTTCTCTTACACTAACACTTATGGAAAGAAAACAACACACTTCTCCCAAAACAATTTAAAGAAAAACTTTTAAGCCATAAGATATCTCTCAAACCAAATGCATAACCTAGTAAGATCTAAACCTTCTGCAGCTACATAAAAGCATCCTTCAGTATTCATTGTCTTGAAATGAACTCATGATTACTGTATTGATTCTTTTGCAGAATCAGACTTTCTTCACTTCACCAGACAAGATGACTGTGGGGAGCAAATGTGGTAATATCCATTAGAAAAAGCAGCCACCACATGTTGGGAAAAAAACAGCATTAGTTCTTGGGATTTGCTGGGGTTTAGGTTTTTTTGGCTTCTTTTTTGGGGAAGTAGGGGTGTTAGAGTCTTGATTGGGGTTTTTACACAATAAAAGAATTAGAGTAACAACAAAGATTTTAAAACTAAACAGTATAGCAAACTTTTAAAAGTTACATAATAAATTAACTAAATTTGTTGAGATGCTTCCTAGGATCCGGAGGGTTCCTATGTGAGTCACAAGAAAGATGGAGTGGGACTTTTTACAAGTGATAGGATAAGGGGAAACAGCTTCCAACTGAAAGAGGGCAGGTTTAGATTGGATATTACGAAGTCTTTTACATGACTGATTTATCTATGTAACACTTAATACAAAACCAGATTGAAGGAAACTATTTGCACACAGTACCCATTTTTAGTATTAACAGTAGATACTATTAAGCCCAACCTTTAGAAAGAGCAGGCAGATTTTTAATGGTCAGATTCACTAATCTATCACACTAAGGCTCTCCTTCAGCCCTCCAATATAATTTTTTCCCAGCAATGTAGCATCCCAATTCATAACCCAACAAAGATGTTTATTGTGATTCGCTGGGATAACAGCATTATTCCAATTTCTGTTAAAAGATGCCCTGTTAGTTGGTAAAAACAAAATACCTAAATTGTGTTGTAGTTCCTGCACACAACAACTGAACAATGCACAGTATCTGTTCAGAAACACAGTGGGTTTTTTTTCTAATTTCTAAACTGGCAAAGAATTGTCATGCTTTACCTGTGATTTCATGTCATAAAGTGTAGCATCCTCTGGAGTTAGCCGAAGTGCTTCATCCCACTTGACAAGAGCCTCTCTATACCTGTAGTTAAAATAATATTAAAATGTCAACATATTTAAAGGGACTGGATATTTCTTTTTATATCCTGATATTGTCCTAAAGAAAGTGCTATGGCATATGATTAGTATTAATTATTTTTCTAATTACTTCTCCATAAAACATTTTGAACTGTTTTCAGGAACTGGGTATTTTTTGTTCTGTTGAAATGGATGATAAGTACTACTACAGAACTGACCTCAAGTGAATTTAAAAGGCAACACTGGAAACCTGAGGCAAAGCTTAATGACTTAAAACTAGAAATCTTGAACTGAGTCCAATTTCCCTAACTGTCAAAATTATCCTTAGCCAGGCATAAAAAATATATTCTGAACTCAACATGCCATGATACATTCATAGCAATTAAAAATTCCTTTTCATTCTAAAAAGCCTACATTTCTGTACTGTAAGATAATGTAATACTCTAAAGGCATATAAACAACTTTGGTATACAAATATAAGAAGGAAGTTGAAAGTAAACTATTTTCAGCTGTACTGAAAGCACTCTTTGGGAAAGCATACATCATGTTGCTCTTTCCTAGGAAAAAGAAAAAAACAGAAGAGTTGACGAAAACCAATAAAATGTAGCTTTTTTTCTTGAACAAAGAGGTAAAACTTAAACTACAATGAAGAACAATGAGATGGAACTACAGAGGTACAGTCTTTCAGCAATAAAGGTGGTCTTTCATCAACATTAATGAGTCTGTGGGGTTATCACATGTTCTCTGAAACTTCAAAATCCACATTTGTTATGGAACTGTTTGGAAATGCCTGTATTTATATTAATTACACAGCAGAGGTATGAAAACAGTTACTCTTGGGAGATACACATGCTTCATTTTTAATATAGTATAAGTAAAACTACAGCAGTTTTCACATGCCCTTCATACTAAACAGTTTTTATCTTCCCCTACTCCCCATTGTTCCTTCTCTTTCCTTTACCCAGTTTTCAGTCCTCTGGGCTGTATTACAGCTGCAGGTTTGCCAGAGCAGTCACATAAAGACTTCAGAAACTTCTGAATCAATTCAGAATAGAAAAACACACTGGAAAAGCAATGCAACTGAAGTCAAACTCTCACTATGATTCAGGTATTATTAGTTTGCAAATTATACTAACAAGTGTGATGTTTGAGTGCTAAGCAAAGGATGTTTCAATAACTTTTCTCATTTCCTCAAAGTTTAGCTGCACATTTTTCATCTCAGTTCATGCCCCATGGGCAGGTGTTCACCCTAAAGAAAACATCATGACATTTTCTACATGCCTCAGTAGAAGCTTTATGCTGCTGTTTACTTAGTGGGGACTATTTTTGCACAAGAAGATTATAGTTTAGTTCAAGACCTAGCACAGGTTTGCAAATAAAGCCTACATGAATAAGGGTCCTCAGCTCAGTTAGGTGGTGTCCTGGCCATGCAGAAGGTGCAATATTGTGAGTACAGCAAAAAAGTTTAGTTTAAAAAAAGTTTTGGAAAACAGAGAAATTACAGTAATAACATCAGTAACCAGAGAGGAAGGACCAGTACTGGCATTCAGCAAGTAAAAAGATGTAAGAAAAGAAGCTGCATTTCAGGAACCTTGATTTTTACTTTTATGAAGGGAACAAAATTGTTCAAAGCACCAATCTGAATGTGATAAAACTCAAAGCAAGAACCCGCTAACTCAGAACGAAGGATCAAATATAAGCTAATATCCCCCAAATCCTGCTGGGTTTTGCTGCTGATTTGCCAACAGTCTGCCAAGAGAGTAAAGATGGACAAGGAAGAAAAAGAAGTAAAATCACAGAAACACTATGCTACACGTGTTCTGTGTGTGAATAGTAAATTATGTAACTCTGCCTGTAAGCCTCAGAAAGTGTGATCCAAAAGAAGGAACAACAGAATGCCCAAATCACTTCCCAGAATAAGAACACAACAGCAGAGGGCTGGTGAAGGAAAGGTTCCACTTACACAGGACTGCTGACTATCACTTTACAGTCTGCAGATACCCACAGGCCTGTGAAATTGTCTTCTTTTCAGTGCGCTTATTTCCTTTAGAAGAAGGTCTGATAAAACATGTCTGTTCTATTATTTTAAATACTCAGAGAAAAAGACATTTCTATTGCTGCTCCAGGAAAAACTAAGGATATTGTCCTTACTAAGAAAAAGTGAGCCATTGTTGCTTGCTCTAGAAATGCAAATTTAGGAAAAATTCTTTATAAAAAGGTAGTCCATTAATCAAAGAATGTTCTACCTCATTCTTCTGAAGGAAAAGATTATATAAAAGATTATATTAAATATCAAACACCACAGTGAATAAGATTCCTAGGCATATAAAATAAGATTATAAACTCAGTGTTCCAGTAAATGTTTTATGAAAACTATAAACCTTGGCTGAAATAAGAAGAGTTAACACACGGATAGTGTTGCAAAATTAAAAAAAAACTTTAAAAATAGATCATTCTACTGTTTCTCAGTATCTCTTTTTGAGCTTAACTGTACAGCTTTACCACTGCACTTTACCACAGTGAGGAGATGTAGTTTTGAAAAGGAAAGCTTTGATATAAATATGACATCTGCTTAGGGCTTGGATCATCTGTCATATAAGGGGAGGCTAAGAGAAACAGGACTATGTAGCTTGGAGAAGGGGAGGCTCAAAGGAATCTTACCATGGTGCAAAACTACCCAATTTGGAAGTGGAGCAGAAAGTTCAGAAGGTGGAATCAGACTCTTCTCAGTCATGCCCAGTGACAGGACAATAAACAACAGGCACAAGCTGAAGCACAGAAAATTCTGTTTAAGCATACCTCCATCACTGGATATATCTAAAACTCAACTTGACAATGTCCTGAGCAACTTGCTGTAGTTGACCCTGCTTCAAGTAGGAGCCGGAGAAGAAAAATCTCGAGTTCACTAGGATTGTATGATACTAAGATATCAGCAAAACCAGTGATACATGATTTATGATATTATTATCTCTTGGCTAAATCAAAACCAATTTTAAGCAAAATATAAATTGACAAAAATTAGACCCATTAATTTTTAGATCTCTGGGATGGCTATAAAAAAATAACTATTGTAGTAGTAACGTCACAGAACACTAATAATGGACATAACCCATTTTTAATAGGTTATGAAAACAGTATTTCCAGAAAAATTAAAACCTTTATGCATATGTTCATTGCAACTAAGCATCTAAACATTAATACAAAGTATTAAGTTATAAGTATAATTTATAACAAAGTGTAAGTATTTTGAAATATAGAATTCTAGTTATGTGAGTACACAGATACAGTATACTCACATACCCACAGTGATTTCAGCCAATTAGTGTACTTCACTATGAAAAAATTATACAGTTACAATCAGAATTTAATTAGCATTTTCTCTTCTTTATTGCAAAGCTGTAAAAAGAAAGAAATTATTGACAACTGGATACATCTGGAATGGCTTCAGGAAAAAAGACCTGATAGATTTAGACATTTTTTATTTAACAGCTCATGAAATCCCACAGCTTCCCTAAAGTACTGCAACTGCTCTCTTCAGATTTGCTCCGGACCATCTGGGAGCTGCAGAAACTCGGCACGTTTTTCTACAGCTTGCCAAACTTTTGAAACAAACATCTCGTGCTTACACTTCACATTTTCAACACTACTCCTGGGAAAAGAGGATCTCTTTAACTCTTAAATACGATTACTAAAACAAATTTTAAAAATGTTTGAGGCTTCTTGGTAAAAAAACCTAACATTCAGATTACACAGAGATCAATTTTTGAATTGCATACACAAAATGCTAAAAGGCAGCACCACAGCTCATGCAAGATTTAGAGTTTTATATTTTTACTTTCAGGCTTGCTACAGGCTGATGATTCAGGAACAGAGTGAGACATAATCAGAATGACATTGAAAATATCTGCATATATAGTAAAAGAGAAGATGGTATCACATTCAGATAAAATGAGACATATGTGGAGGAGAGAGGCAGAGTATAGGAGTACAGTGTGGGATTTCTTTTAGACTCAGACGGATACTCCAATAACCAAATGTTACAAGATAATGAGGAAAAACACAGACAAAGCTAAAAAAGGGACAGCAAATTTTAAAAAGTATATACCTAATTGTCAAAGATTCCTATCACAGTGGAGGAACATTAATGGTCTATGGCCATCAGCAACACCATCTAGAACAATTTTAACCCAGTGCAGGGTCAAATTCTGAATTTGCTGGAAACCAGAGGAAAAGAACACTAGTCAGTAATTATACAGACTACATAAAAAGAGATGAAAATTAAAGCAGAAGTTGATTACAGGAATAAACTTCCCTTTTTAAGTTGGGAGATGATGCAGGCCTAAACTCAGGGAGAAAAGATATAAACAACAGGTGAATGAGGAAACTAAGAAGGAAAAAGGAGAATGAACATAACAAGACATTTTTGTGTTTAACAACTTCAGATTTCTCTAACACAGCTAGGTTTTCAGAGCAAAGTACTTCCTCCGCTGGGGGTGAGGAGGGAGATGTACAGCAATTAGTAGAAGCATTTCAGAAGAACAGTTCATAAATAAGCAACAAGAAGTTGTTTGCTTAAACACTCACAGAAAATTCATGCCCACAGTGCACATAGCCTGATAATAGTTGTAGAACTGGTATACCTCACTATCTTGCTTCCTGTGCTTAAAATGTTCTTTTGAAGTTTTAGCAACTTCCCAATTTTTTGTCAGATAATTCTGACAACTATTGGTGAAACATGATCACTGCAGCACAAAAAAATGGCTATTTTGTGGTAAAGGGTCAAAGGTCACTTCTGATTCTATACAAAAAAACCCAGCTGCTTTACCATCCACTAGACTTTTCAACAAAAGGTTTTAATTTAACAGTCTTAATTAGGTGTGGCTACCCAAGAGGTGCATGGCAATTCCTCAGTGGCACCTGACCATACACATGGGTCTTACCCCACAGTAAAGGAGACATAAACGAACTCACTGCAGCTACCCTTTGAGAAGACAAACTCTTCTGAATTGACAGTGGGGCAAAACAGCATGCACATACCTGAAGTACATAATTTCAAACCCTACATATTCAGAGTTACCATTCTTGCACATATTAGACTATTCAAAATCAGGACATTGACAACTGGACACTTGTAGTGCACAAAGTGAAAATAAGTCTGGTTTATAAAGTGAACACACAGCTCTGTTACAAGTGAATCAGCTGGATATACCAGAAAATTAAATATCTACACAACTATTTCAAAGACACCTCTCTCTCACAACAACTTCCACAGAAGAACAGATGGGAATTACCATTTCATCATGTGCCAAAAGTAATTACCATCTATCATCACAATGAACTACAAGACCAAATTTTTCATGTAAGCACCACTCACCAGTTTCCAAACTTTTACTCCAGCCACAAATGTAAATAGAGCTAATTTCTATTACTGTATCTATTAGGCAAATGCAGTTTTGAAACTACCTATGTCAAAGAAAAACTATGAAATACAATACTGGAGAAAGATGAACGAGTTCATATAAAAAATCAAGTACACTAAAGCAAAAGCCACAGAATCAGGATTCTGGTACCATCTCTGAAAGACACTCCCTCACACAGGAATAAAATTTAATTTCCACACATATGACATGAAAACATAATCCCAAAAAAATTACTCACTACTTTTTCACAATCACTTTTTTGAGACACGGGAATGGAGTATATTGCAGTAAATAATTAAAGCAACAAATGACAGAGGAAGCAAAACTGTCTTTCACAAATACATTTTATATTGAATTGTGAGGTGAGGGCTCTGCTGCCTTTGACTTACTTTACCCCATTCTTTACAACCTAGTGAATCACTGTTTCATGGTCCACCTCACTCAGATACTGCAGTTACCTGTAAGCAGACAAGAAAATTTGCAACACAAATGCAAAACAGCTCAGTGCTAATCAAATCTCTTGAACTTCCACAACATTTGCTTTTCCTGGGTCAAAACAAAATAAAACCACTTTCATTCCCAGGCCATCAGTGTGTGCAATTTCAGGGCTTTGTCCCCAACAGAGGCTTTGGGAAGCATGTAGATCATGTGCCTACAATTGTCTTTAGTCTTCAAAAATGACATCATCACTTAAGCTGGAAGAGAATTCTAAAGCTGGTTAACAAACAAGTTCAAAGCACATATTTTTCTTTTAAAAAGCTCTTTTTATTCAGGGAAACAGAACAAGTAAGTTGCATATTACTGAACAAAATCGTAGTTAAAAGACACCAAGCACATGCAATATTCTAGATACTGGATATTCTACAGCTTTGTTTCTGGCCCTGCTGCAAATCCTCTCATATTTTTCTCTCTAAGTATGGATTTAGTAGAAAACTTGTATAACATAGAGGAATTTACTCACCTGCAATAGATTACATCATACTGACTGTCAGAAGGGCTAAAAATACACTGCTAACCATTTGCAGTAGTCCTAAGAACTTGGTACTGTATTTTTAAAGTGGGAATGTCTAATATTTCAAGTTATTGCTACAAGCTGTTAACTCAGACACCAGAGCGTTATTCGGAGAGGAGGAAAGGAACTCCAAGAAATTACACTTCTTTCAGTAAGTAGTGGTTTTACTGGTTTAGTTTTGTCTTGAAAACCACAAGTTTTCAATCACAAGTGACTACTGTCACTGACTGCATACCTGATTAACTACAGAAATATTAACAGGCAGACTGCAGTGAGAGGTATTTAGGTTTTTACCATGTAAAAAGTTGAAGGTTTAGTATGGATAAATGTTTGACCCTCAAGAAGAGACAAAAGAAATAATCTATTTCTACCTATATTCTACTAACACTAAACTGTCAATTACAAAATAGAACACAAAGATGTGTAAAAATGCACAATGAAATATCTTAATCCACCAGATAGCATGCAACATTTGAGAACTTCTCTACTGACAGGCAAACCTTTCCCCTGTATTTCTCTGATATCTATAGCTGCAAGTTAGGTAACATACCTGTCTTCTTTTTAGAAAGGCAGTGCTAACAATAGACTTGTTGATACAGAGGAAACAACAGCTATATTCATATACTGGAAGTCATATTAGAGTGCTTAAGAACAGCAGTTGTCAAGACATTCCACACCTCTGAGAAATATTCTCACACAGAAAAACATTTAGTACATTGTATAACTAGTGTTCATTTAAAACATTAAAAAGGATAAATATGAATTACATTCATGTAGTTAAAATTCAGTTTCAAATGCTTTTATGTTCAACATTAGTATCAGATTAGACCACAACTGGTAAAAAAGACAGAACCTAAGCATCCCTCTAGAGGGTCTAAAAGGTGCTTTCCAACCATCTATGAATATGTGGGGTGCTTTGTTAAAGACCAGACTTGTAATTTAACGTAATTAATACTGGGTATTGATAATAATTTTACAAGTGAGAGCTCTGTACTAAGCTCAAATAAACAGGAAGAAACAGGAGCAGCAGAAAATTCAAGAAGGAAATAAATTTTTATTACACCACAGCCTGCTATTTTCATTATTTAAGCAGTAAGAACTGACTTTCCTAAGCTTCAAACGAGAATTAATTGTATTGTTTCAGTAAAATCAGTTCACCATTTTAGTATTCTAAACAGAAGCTGCAAATTAATATATATCAAGTACCAGACATTGCAATAGCTGTAGCATTTTAGGTATTCATAGAGAAGTAACACATTTTTATTGCTGGAATGAAATTCTAAATAGAAAGCTTTAGTTCCTCAAAATATTTTCAACAGCATTTACTCTGAAAGCAGCAGGAAGGAAAAAACTGTTATGCTGCATTTGAAGCAATATTCTGGTCTTGAGAATCACTTGTTCAGATACCCTTTAGACACACAGTAGTAGAGGCCAAAATGATAGGTGTCATCTCTTTTGCTCTTAGCTGTGAAGACATTTATTCCTTTTAACCTTTTAATTACTTGTCCACAGATAGCAGACAGCTCTCTCTTACTTAACATTATGATCCTAACAGTTCTCAGAAATCTGACACAGAAATTAAGGCTTTAAGTCAATAGACCAAAAAAAATCATTAAATGCTGAGCTTTAAATACCAGCATTCCTCTATCTTAAAATTATTTACTGCCAAATTATGATGGTCAACAGTAGGGTATTAACACGATAAAACACTTTGGGAGAGATGATTCAAGAAAAGAACAGTCTGCTCACATTATATTCGGATCAGTTCCATCTCATCTAGTTGACATGCTTTTGTTATCTATGTTAAATAATGTAATTTCAAATTATTTTTATTACTTACAGCCTCTTTACAATGTTTGCTGATGAATAATAATGACAAAATTTATAGACAAAAACAGACAGAAAGACAAAGTCAGGGGAAATGTATACTTTAATGTATTTTCATACTTGAAAAGCAACTTTATTTTTTCATTAAAGTTCCACTAAGTTAAGTTGGCAGGTACTCTATAAACTGCCCACAGCTGAAACTACTAGAAAGTAATGATTTCAAATTACTATAAAGTACTAATGCCAATACTAGTCAGCAAAAGCCATGAAGTCTCCTGAAATAAGTAAAATATAGATGTGTAATAAAGAGAACAATCTTTCTGCAAGGACATAAAATACATAGATATACAGACTGCATGGAGACTGGGTATCACTACCTAGGATTAAGGAAACTATCACAGTTCTAAATCTCCCAATAATTAAGAACTCATCCACATGAAAGTGGCAAGAAGAGCAGCAAATTTTTACCACAGCACTACAGCAGCAAGGAGTGGTAGCCTTCAGTGTCACTAGACAAAAACGTTCTGCAGAGTCAGATGAGTCACGTTTGTGATTCAAGACCCATGACAGACCTGGCTAATCACTTATAATGCTGTTTCTACTGAAATGCAACCTTATAGGAACCATTCAGGCTGATGGGTTTGTCTGGCACTGTCATTTTTCACAATAAAGCAATACCTGCCAAAAGAGGAATAGCAAGAACTGTTGGAACTATCTATTTCAGTGTTTTTTCCATAGTACAACATGCAGTGCAAAATAAAACGTTAAAGATTCAACAGAAGATTAACATATCAGATGTTTTTATCTGCGCTGACTACTGGATAGGAATACTTCAGTGACTTGCTCCAATTATCCCGTGCTTCTGAATTCTAACTTGTAAGATTCATTCTCCTTCTTGGTCTTAATTTATGACTCAAATCCTATGCTCCACCTAGCAGGAAACATCTACAAAGAATATTTTGAGTTCTGAAAGATAGTACCACTAATAGATTCACAACACACTTTCAAGAAAGCAAAGCTTGATAGCTTCCTGCATTCTGGAGAACAGGCCTGTGTCTCAATTATAAAAATATGCCCTTTAACATATACTCTTTACTACCTTCTCTCTTTACATATGAGGCTGATTACACTAATGAAATGAACATACTAAAGTCTGACTTTAAAAAGTCTATCTCTACAATTCCTTTTCCTGAATTTATGGCTCTACAAATTGTAACAGCATCAACGAATGTTCTTTAGACTTAGACATATACTACCTCACCTTGGTGTTTTTTTCCCAGTTTTTTTCCCAGTTTTTTCAATACTTATGATTTTTCTCTCTCAATCTCAATTTATTATCAGACTATAAAGTAGTCTAAGTCACTAAGTAACTGCACACTAAGTAACTGCAAAACTAAGTAACCTGCACACCCTCACAATCAGTTAAACAAGTAAAAAACAATAAATTACGTAGAAAAAAAGGGCCAGGTTAAAGATTTTTTCATACTTACATAATTCTCAATGTAATAATACCAGCAATTTGCATAAAACTTCCTTAGGTTTTATTACAGCAATTCTGTAAATTAATTAGGACATTTCAATTTTAGTATGAATTTCTTTCATTCTTTATACCAACAGCACTTCTAAATTTTTTCCAGTATTGCTTGCAATTCCTTCCTCACTTTTTAAAAGTGGTCAACAGTATATATTTTTAAAAGTGAGAAAAATTGTCTCTTTTCTCACAAAATAAATCAGTTACTAAAATAAGTAATTTCTGAAAACTCATTCATTAAATTCCATCCACAATATTGAGAAGTATCAGAATTCTGCCATATTTCTGAAAGGCAAATGTCTTCCAATGACTCTTCAACCTTCTGGTAACTCCTTAAAAAGTTGTTCTGCACTCTCCTCACCTACCTCAGTTTACTTTCCTGTCCCTGTTTTGCACCAGTATAAAAGCTTTTGCTCCTTGAAGCAAATCAACATTCTAATCAAGGTTATGACCTGTCCAACAGTTTGTTTTAAAATACCAGGCAGCTCCCTGGTGTAATTCTCCATTTGGAGAACTACACTGGAGAGTTTTACACGGGAATTACACAGGAGAATTACTTCACCAAACAAAACAGATGCCGTGATAGTAATGAAACTCAATGCATTATAAAAAAATGCATTTTAGCAAACAGCATCCTATCACCTTCATACTCAGAGCTCTGCAAAAAGAATTTCTAATCTGACAGTGACAGAAAGATGGTCTAGCAGAGGCTGACTAAAACAAAGTTTATTTTCTGGACTGGAAAATTTTCATTTCAATCTCAGCATGTGATCCTACCCCTAGAATGCTTTATGTACACCTTTTCTATATCAAGCCCCTATTTAAGTCCTTTTTGAGGTCTCAGTAAATATATATATCCAGGAAAATAAATTATGTGAGCAACACCAGGAAAGGTTATCCTTCTGACAAACAGATGACTTTCATTCATAGCCTAGAATTATAAAAACATCTATGTCAACATCCAAATTCACTGAAGGTGAATTTATCATCACGAGAGCCAATTCCCAGGAAAAGAAAAGTTTGTATTAAATCTTCCAGACAAATATAGCTTGCAGAGAAGGAATGGCTGCAGATTCCTTTCAGTAAGTTTATGCTATTCAATATATTTAACCGGTGTCTCCTATTTTTAACAGTAAAAATAGGACTGTGGAGCCAGCTGAATACAATCCATTATTCACTGCCAAGATCTCTTACCCAAAGACTGTAGCTGAAAAAAAACCCACAACAATGAACTGCATTTTGTTTAAATGTAATGTCCTAATTTTTGCAGAAGACAAAAAGCTTAAGCCATGCATGGTCTATTACATTGGATTTCTATTCCCAGCTGACAGGTCAAAGACAAAATATTGCTTTAATACTTGTCATTTAGTTGCTAGAGCCCATAAAATTCCAGAGACTAGCATGAAAATGTATCCAATTCGTGCTAAGAACGGCAGCCTGTAAAAATTATTCATTAGTTTGAACTGAGTGCAAAATAGAAAACTTCAGTTTTTCATAAAAACAAACTTTCTGTGACTCTTTTTCAGAAGGCACAAAAAGAAAGAGAGGAGGCTTGCATTACTTCTTTGACTACATGTTACGAGTGTACTGGACAGCATTCAGAGGTGGAAAGGTATGGCTCCTGTTTAAAACATCTGAATTTCAGTATTTAAACACCATAGTATAAAATTGAGGATGATACTGTAAATACTGAGTCTTCTCTTTTAGACCAGGACAAATGTACTGGTCACCCAAATGCCTTCTAAGAAAAATACACAATATCTATCACCAATTTCATATGGGTCAGATGATTTACCAAAAGTAACTGACAATATATTTTAACATTTTTGTCATGTTAGGACTCTCTCTGCACCCGCCCCCCCATCAAAAAAGTGTACTTTAGTTTGTACTGCTAAAATCTGAGAAAAAAACTGCTAGTTAAGTCCCTATGAACTAATTAGAAGTAGTTTGTTCACAGTCTAACAACATAAGTGAGACAAAAAGACTCATTTGAAAACAGATGAGTATTTAAAAAGTGTGACAACTGCAAGTGCAAACAAATTCACAGATAACCATTTCAAATTTTATGTGCAATACAGTAACATAACACAGGCAACAACTACACAACAACACAGCATAAATGAAATAACTTCTCTTCCCCTGCTGTTTGGCCACTCACTCCCATTTTTCTGGCTATTTTGTCAAAAGCATTTATGAACCAGATCAGAAGCAGCAACCAGAAAGAGACTATTTTCCAGCCAGGCTTCCTTTGCAGTCCTGTGACTTACTGGTACGTTGAGTTGGCTTCCCCCAGGGTAAAAAAAAAAAAAAAAAAAAAAAAAAAAAAGGACCATGGAAAAATAGTGGAAATGAAAGGGAAGCAGAACTGGGTCACACTGCCCCCCAACTCAAATCAGTTTACCCAGTGATAGAACTGCAATCTTTGACCGGGTACTTCCAAACAACCAAAGCTAGGGGGAATGCAGCCAGCTCAAGCTTTCAGTTAAGTCTGCCCTGGCACAATTTAACAACTGTCTACAAAATTACTGCATTGTTAACGGCCACAGAAATAAATCAATGGGACAAAAACCAATAGAGGAAATCAAGATACACAATAAATTAAGTTCCTATAAATTTGATGACCACATGTTACTTTACAGGACCCTTCCAAGCAGTCATTCTTGTGGTAGTAGCTAATGTTATGAGGTCAACTCATTAACAACCATCAGTCCTACAATATCAAATATTTCTACAGTGTAAACTTAGAATGCACCACTCTCAATTTTCCCCATTTGCTGTTTGAGTTTACCACTCAAAAACTTGGCTGAACAAGATGTTGATAGAGAGTTTTTTTTCTATGTCTTTACTGCCAAGCATCCTTTTCAGTTTAAGAATACTTTCAAAATATGCCATGGGATATGGAGGACGCCATTTAGGGCACTAGAAGACAAGCTGAAATATACACAGGAACCAAGACCTTATAATAAAGTACACTGCCATATCCTACTTCTGCAGAAAAAAAATTGAACCAAATGGGCAAATACAATCCCTTAAAATCAGTATATTTTCATTTTGGAAGATACGGACAACAGGTACACATCATGTTCAGTAAAGATTTGGCATGGGATACTAAATTACTATTTCAAAATTAAATTCCATGAATGACAGAGACAGTTAAAACAACAGCAGTGGAGGGGGATATTATCTTTGTCAGCAACAATAACTAGACTTAAAGAGCAACTGGCCAAAGTTATTAAATTAGGAAACCACTTAATTTTTTCCCCTATGTTTCCCCTATGAAGAGAAATGATATTATGAAAAAATATTTCCAAATTCAAAGGTTTCATTATTCAAGTAAAAGAAATTAGATGTATTTAACACTAGATCTGGACAAAAAACAAAACAACAAAACTGTCACTTTAAAAAAATGAGATATGATCACATTTTACAGTATCCATGTTGTAATACATGGTATCATTAATACAGGTGATTCTGTGAAGGATGTGGAAAACCCCCAATTTGTATTTCTCTATAAAAACTGCTTACATTATTAATGTAAATTACTAGGTTTTGCTAAATGGTATTATGCTAGCCATACAAAGATTAGAATTGCCTACATTTAAAAGCTGCATCATTAGAATTCCTAACTGAAGTTACAGGCAAAATCTCTAAGTTCAAGCATGTTCTTTAACCTGATAGGTAGACTTTTGCATCCAAGAATTCACATGAACCTCTAATTGCCATCTGCCAATACAGACTTGCTAGCAGAAACTGATTGCTGCAGGATGGCAATAGTGCTGGCTATACTGCCACCATATCACCTATTTAAAAAGACAATCCTTGTCTCAGACAGTTTATCACAGCAAATATGCAGGCAGAGAACAGGAATGAAGACAGTTTAAGAATTCAAGCCAACTGTGAGAGAAACTCACACTGAAGCCCTTCACCTCAACACAGCACTTGGGAGGAGAAAAAAAATGCACCAGTAGCACTCTGCTAGGTACACTCATTGTCCCTCATGTGCAGCAGAAGGTTGTGAATGTTCATGCAGGAAAACATCTCAAAGACTGGCAGGTGGCATATAAACATCAGATTCAAGGAAAATCAGACTGCCAGAAAAATTAAGTAAAAAATGGCAGAGTTAATCACTCCACCTTTGTATACTTTACAAGGCTAGAAATATGCCAGCCCATGTGCTTTCACAGATTTTAATTTTTCAAGCACAGCTATGACAGTGAGTGATAAAATTTAAATTCAAAATATTACTCTAATGAGTAACGAAAATAAAAGTAATGAGACATCAATATCTATATTTTTATGTTATTTATTTACAGTCTAGTATGTTATATAGTTAAGTAGTACCACAGAGGCATTCTGGGATTAGATTTAACTGTCCTACTGGTCATAAACAGAAGTTGTCTGGAAAACATGCTACAAATGGAACAAAACAATAGAACCAGCAAGTAATGTAAAAATCTAGAAACTATTGCTTACTGCCTATAAAAATCTGAGACAAGCATTCATTCATATATAGAGAAAGGACAGAAAAAAGGGAACTGTAAAGCATGAATACTCTACAAAGATACATTAACGTATACTTTAAAAATTAATATATACTGATGAAACACTTAAGAGCCCTTTTTTTATGCTTCTTTGGTTCCAGTAACATTCTCTACATATTTAAATATGGGGGAAATGTTAAGTAAACAGACATATTTTTGAAGAGTTTACTTAAAAAAACCACTACACGGGACATCTCCAGTGAAAAACGTAGCTTTTCCTTCATAAAATTCTGTAAATTATATTTCATATAAATGAAATATATTTCATATATTTCAGAAGGAATAGACCCTCTAGATATAAATACAAAGGCGGGTAACACAAATTGCCCTTCCTTCACCTCCAAAATAGTGCTGATAGGCCCAATTCCTCTTACGCCCTCACCTACAATTAGATACTTCACCTGAGGTGTTTACAGGAGGACTGCAGTCACCCCACAGGCTGTACCTCTTTGTCCTCACACTGTTAAGAGACCTTGAATGATTACTGATTCTTATCTTGGCTGACAACAACAACTGCCTAAATTATACAGGATGATACATAGGCACCAATTAAATTATGATTTCTCTGAAGAAAAATATATCTATAAATACATATATAAATGATTCCACAGTCTACAGCTGGCAGATGAGTATTCCTTCTGCTTCTATTTACAAATACATACATACATACAGAAACATGCACACATTCAAATACAGATGGCTCATATGGTGTCACATTTCAATATCCTCAAGGAACAACAATTCTAACAAAAAATACTCTCAAAACTATTCAAACTCTGGGTACAGCTTAAATAATCTACAATTCTTGCACTCACTCTCAGAAAAATCTGTACTAAATTAGTAACAATTTCATAACTGAACTCCTGCTTTGACAAATAATAACCAGCTGTTGGAAAATAATGTTTCCCAGAATGAAAAGAAAATAGCTAATTTAAAGATAAGTAACAGCTTAAACAAGAGTAACTACTTAAGCAGTCTGCAAAGAACTTACTTCTCAATGAAAGTGGCCAGCTAGGTGCATGACCAGGAAGCAGCAACTCTATCAGTAAGTGATGAACAAAATAAAGCTATCAATAAAAATTAACTTAGACAAAATAATGAATGTTTTACTTTACACAACAGCTTACAGGAGGGCACTGCAAAACACTCTCTGCACTTTTTTAATTGTGTAGAAAGGTTATGAGGCCTGAAAAAAATCCCCATACTCTGACTAATAAGAGAGAAGCTGTAACATGCTTTCTCCAAAAAACAAAGGTACAAAGTCCATACTTGTTCAGTCTTTTCTATCTAAGCTCATGTGTTCTGTACCCAGGACTTCCAGCTTACAAACCCTTTGTCTCTTTAGTGAGCATATGATGAGTACAGCATTCCCAAGGAAGCGTAACAGTTAGGAAGTTTTATACAGACATAAACTAGACAGCAATGCTAAGCACTGAAAAACTTTAAAAAGTGATCATGTACTTTGACTAGAAATCATGACAGTTTTAATCAGGCCCCTATTTGCATTGTATAATTTTATTTACAGTGTGAAATCTACTTATGTTCTCTGCATTTTGCATGACTGACCCAAGAAAGCTCTCAACCTAATCAAATCATTACTGATACTAAAACTTTTCATTTTGTTTGCAGAACACTGGTATTGGTAATTCACTCTGAAGGATGTAAGCATTATATATAATAGCTAATTATGCCTGCAAATTGCCTCCAAACTCATACTTATTTTCAAACTTATTTTCAGCCTACAAGGAACAGTAGGCATGAGTACTTATGACATACTTCAGATTTCATTATAAGCATTTTCCAGCAATTTCTCCTACACTGAATCATAAAAATCCAAACTGTGTAGGGCTTTCAGAATACTCTTACGAAAGAGTCAACACTGCCAATATGCTATAACAGCAGTCTAACAGAAATTTAGACTTTATTCTTGAAGCCAGACACTAAAGTTCATAGACTCTTAGATTATCTACTGAATCAATCCTTTTAATTTTTTTTAATTTAAAGCATCTTTGCTTTAAATAAGATCAGTTAGCAGAGATGGTAAGAAGGCAGTGCAGTTTTTTAAATCTGTCTCCTTACTAGAAGTATTCCACCAAACATACTTGTACTAGTGAATCAAGATTTTAAAAGTCACAGGAACTACCTTCTGTATTCTAAATTCTGAAGTTTTAATGGGATATATTTTCAAAAAGGCTAAGATTGGAATGCAAATCTAGAGATCATCTAATCCAATCAGCTGCTCAGAGCAGGGTCAGCTAAAGGACGTTGCTCAGGCTCCTGTCCACAGTATCAACATAGATGGACAATCCACACCACTCCCCATCAGTCTGTCAGCTCCCAGGAACCATGCCCTGTTGTCAAAACCTTTCAAGTGCAGTTGCACATTCTTTGTGATGACATCAACCAGCTCCTGCAGCACTCCAAGATGGACCCCATTAGGTACCATGAACTTGTATACATCAGGTTTATCTAAACACTTTAGTCTGACTCACAAAGGGTAAGTCTTCCTTGAGCCAGACTTTCCCTGTGGTCAGTGGGACCTGGGGTTCCTGAAGTAAAGACCAAGGCAAAGCAGACAGCGAGTGCCTGTTCTGCATCCTTTGTCACTAGATTCTCCACCTCATTCAGTAGAAGACCCAGATTTTTCCTTGTTTTCCTTTTGTTGCTGTCCAAGCCTTTCTTCTTGCTGCCCTTCACATCCCTCGCCAGATTCAATTCCACATGGGCTTTGGCTTTGCTAACTTCATCCCTGCCCCTGCATACTCAGACAGAGTCTCTGTGGTCTGACTGGGTTACACAACTCTGCTCTCACCTCTTGTAAATATCCATTTTAGGTCTGGATTTTGTCAGGAGCTTCCTATATATCCACATAGCATTCTTATTCACCTTTTCATGATTTCATCGGGAAGAACAACTCTTGAGTTTAGGAGAGAAAACTTGAATCAAATGCTACCTGCTCTCCCTGGATCCCTCTTCTCTCTAACACAACCTGTTTTTTTCTAGGCTACTCTACAATGTAAATCAGCTGATTAAACTGAAGAAAGGTTTTTGCCAAAGACAGCTGCTGGGATCTTCTGGGAAACCTCTTTATTAACACTGTGTTATGTAAGTAACATCAGTTTTATTGACTGAAACTTGAAAAGCAATTTCAACACAATGATGTCTATCCTTTGCCATCTTAGTTCCATCAAAATTAATTAGTAATATAATCTGAAAACAATTTTATTACTTTCATAACTAATTTTACTCAAGTACTTACCATAATCTAAATCTAAAACATATGGGTAAATGGAATAAATGCAACTGTTAAAATCTGCTCCACCTGATAGACATATTTTTTCAGTAAACACTTCACTTACCACTACACTAAGCATACTTTTTAAAGGTGTGTGCCTCACCATCTGACAACCTATATTGTCTAGTGAGAAAAACAAACTCAATTACAGTGTATATAGCTAAAGAATCACTAACTGGGAGAATCACATCTGGGAGTCATGCTGGCATTCACATCAGAGAAAAAAGACTCAGCTGCTAAAATGTGGAAAAATGACCCTTAAGAAAAGTTCAGCTCTTTTGAATAGATTAGAAAATGAAGCAATTCTAAAAATTAATCCCTCTAGAAAAGCAAACAGTTTCATGGAAATTGGCCTGCTATCTGGTCTAGTCACTGCACTTTGACATGTCCTTGTTTAATTTGCTATTGCAAAAGCTAAGGGAAATAAGAAGTAAAATATTATTAATCAGTCTAATCTAGACACCAAGAGTCAAAGTGAAAGATTTTTTTTTAATATAGGGGAACCTCTAATGTAGGAGTATTCCAGCTGAAAACATTACCTTCCCAATCAAGATGGAATGTTTTACTCTTTTTTAGTGCATAAACATAATCAGAAGCAAAAGCAATATTAACTTGTACTTGGCAAAACTGAAAAAATTGCAAATAATTGAGAATTTAAACCCGACAGCATCTACTTCCAACAGAAATCCTGCACTCCTTCAGGGCACACTGAGAAGAGCTCTATCGCCACTTACTGGGCAGCTACAGAAGTCTGAGGTTTGAAAACAGCACAGGGATGGCTGCAGAGCCACTGCACGGACAGGCAGCTCATTTACGCTGAGGACACAAGTCTGACAGAAGTTTTTCTTCCTGCTTTTAGCTCTCACATGCCATATATTTAAGGGCATCATACTTCACTGTTTACCTGCACCTCAACCATTACTAAACCCTGCAGCCAGAGCCAAAGGCTTACCTCCTTCCCAGTCAAATAACACTGTAATAATGAATTGCTACATTCAAAATATTAAGGTAGAACATGTGAACTTAGGCTGGATTTAAAACAGTGTAGGACTGTCAACACAAATAACTGGATTGGGGTTGCTGGGTTTTGGAATTGCTTTCAGTTTTCTTTTTTTTTTTTTTTTAACTCCAGCGTATGTGGGCACATCCACACTTGGTGTCTTAAGATGGATAATTCACCAGTATTTTAAGTTTCCTATAAGCAAAAAAAATCTGCTTTAGAATATTAATATTCTCCATACTTTCCACCAACAGACAATATTCTGTTCATAGAAATCACAGAATAACCTGAGTTGGAAAGAATCCACAGGAATAATCAAAGGCCACCTCCTTGCTCTGCGTATGATAAGAATAGCACCATGTGCCTGTTCCCAAAAGACTGTATGTTTGTATATATTTGTTTCCCTGCTCCTTCTCACCCATCAAACAAGCATACAAATGAGATACTTCTTCCACACATCTGCCTTTTCTTGCTGTTCTGACGGGATCACTCATTTACAAGCCATCTTCAACACTGCCTACTTATCAAATTTCTAGAACAAAGTCTCCTTAACAGTGTTTTTCACAGTAACACCCCCACTGTGCCGATCAACTTAGTCAAACACGTTTTTCTGGTAGACTCTTAATCTTTCTTCCCATCCCAAAAAAAAATGCAAAATATGGATCAGACACTGTCGTCTTCATCACTGTTTTTCTTCTGTTTGTCTGTCTCGGCTTATCAGGTGCATGTACACACACATTACAGCAGGTATAAATACTCCTCAAAGAGTTCCAGGAAAGCTGAAAACGCACAGAGGGTTTCCACCACCTCCCAAACAATCCCCCCATACCACTTCCCAACTTTGACAGCAAGCAAATAACACAGGCTGCATACATTCTGGTGCCTGAGAAGCTCATTCATTATTCCCTCCCCCAGAGAAGCACTGAGAGCCGACCTTACAAATACCGAACAGTGAGATCTCACTTATCCACACAAACAGGCTTATGGTGTACACAGAGACTAAGAAAACCATGGTGGGGTTTGTAACACCACCACTGCCTTCCCTTACCCTAAATATAAGCTGAGCAGACTAATAAAGGATAAACGTGGTAATGACCATTTTAGCTAAGTAATAGTGAGTCTGCTTATAAAATTCACCATATTAATTTCTGCCATGCATGCTAACTCAGAGTCTCTCTACCATAAGAAATTAATTTCTTACTTCCATTCTTTCTTTTTTTTCACCCCCTGCTTCTTCACAAGTTTTTCTTTTAGGATCCTCTTCACTCCACAAATAACACCAAACAAGAACCAACCTTCGTTATTTTCTAGTGCTAGGTCTTTGCTTTTCTTCTAGAATGCTGCACATTCCAACTGAGATCTTTTTTTAACTGCTACCACACTTTGATATTTCAGGACACAGTCCACCTTAAGTATATAATTATTTACATGAGTCTGCTTATGCTGCACAAATACGTATTTCAAGAAATAGACCTATGTGGTCTAGGCCTGAACACAATCACAGCAACCACTTTCTGTTAGAAAGAGTGAAACCTATGTGAATATTTTTTTAAGAGAAAATCTGTATGAAAGTTATGTACCCCAACAGCACCATATCACCATCATTGCCTGAACTGCAGAGTGTGCTGGAGTAACTGATAGAAAATGTTAAGTTCATGTGAGAACTTCTGTTGAGCCTCAGATATAACAGATATGTTAACAACTTCAGCATGCCTGTTGTAAGCCATTCAGAGTTTCTCAGTAGTTCTTATAAGTGCTTCTGATGAGAGATAGCTCTCCCTAAATTCACAAAAAATGCTTACACTGCTACTTATGCATGAGTGAAGCTTTTGGATTGTTTTCTAACCTACAGGTAACAGAGAACTCAGTTTCTAAGACAAGTGAAGATATTAAAAGCATCAAAAATTAGCTGCTGTTCAGTATGTCCCTGCCCTAAACCACATCGACAACAGAATATCTGCCACTCTCTCTGTCAAGAGACTTACTGCACTTTAAAAAATACTCCCCAAAAAAAATCAATAAATAACACAAAGATATACAACATCCAAAGCAAAACACAAGGAAGGCATATGTATAACAGAGGACAGAAATAAAAAAAAATCTGTTTAATATAGGTAAGTGCAAGACGTATTAGTGATACAAGATTAGATAAAAATATTTAGCAATCTCTATATTCCTAAAAGGACAGAATGGATCTACCTTTCTGTAGACCAATCTATGATTTATTTCTGGTGTTAAAAACAGAGATGTTAATTGACTATTAATTTGTACATTCTGTGTTTTTAACTATTAATATTAATGTAACCGATTTATGCAACTATTGCATTAAATCTATTGATTAATACAATGATGGGATGCTTAAACTTACTAAGTTTATTTTGGTTTTAATTTAAACTCAACTTTAAAAAGCTTTAAAATTTTTTTCAGAAATTATAGGCCTCATGAACACAAAAGAATCAACTGAAGTCACTCACTGATCAGTGTCATTATTTAAATGACCAGTTAAAAGAGGAAACTGTACTTAAATATTTGAAAATAAGCATTTTCTCAAAGAGATTTTGTATTTATTCATTACTTTTTTTTTTAAATCAGACCCAACCATACTCACAGTATGTTTATTATGATATATAAACTTGCCTGCATTAAACTTCCAAGTTGTTCTCTTTTCCACATTGCTCAGGGAACCCTTTTTTAGCATGATACTTCTTAAGACAAAAAGCCTTTGGAGCTGTGCAAACAGCACAGGAGCACCTGCTGACATTTTGGTAATATTTCTACCAGGAAAATAGTATCTCTGATCTGGGACAATAAAGATGGTCTTAAAAGAAAGGATAAAAATTTGTATGTCAAAGAATTCTGAAGATTTTAAAGGGACTACTCTCAGAACTGTTTCTTCCCCCTCCAGTGAAGATCTGGCCAAATTATGTAGTTAAGATATAATTCATAGTCCACCTCTCCCTCTCCTAACACACTTCGACTCCAAAAGGACTTCCTGCTTGAAGCACAACAAGACAATGGAACCACTCTTGCAATACCCTTCCAGAACTAGCAAACTCCCAATACTAAGAGGGCTCTTCCAGAAGCTCCTTGTACCAGACTTAACAAAGCACTGGGCAGATTAACAGCGTATTAGCTGCTTGGCAGTATTTGCCTGGGCACTGTGCACAGGCAAATAGGCTTACTCCCAGTAAGGGAAAAAGACACACTTTCAAGAGTGGCTAAAGTGTTACTTGTTGCATGGCTTATCACCCTACATCTTATTTACCTTTTCAGCTTTCAGATCCAGTCAGTTTTTCATCTCTTGACTTCTGTCATCACAGAATCACTAGGTTGGAAGAGACCTTCAAGATCATCAAGTCCAACCTATGCCCCAACACCTCAACTAAACCACCTCAACCAAGACAGCCATATCCTGTCTTTTTTTAAATACATCCAGGGATGGTGACTCCGCCACCTCCCTGGGCAGACCATTCCAGTGTTTTATCACACCTTCCACAAAAAGCTTATTCCTAATATCCAACCTACATTTCCCTTGGCACAGCTTAAGACTGAGTCCTCTGGTTCTGTCAGTGGCTGCCTGGAGAAAGAGACCAACCCCACCTGGCTCCAGATACCCTTCAGGAAGTTGTAGAGAGTGATAAGGTCACCTCTGAGTCTCCTTTTCTCCAGGCTAAACACCCCCAGCTCCCTCAGCTGTTCCTCTCAGGGCTTGTGTTCCAAGCCCCTCACCAGACCTGCTGCCCTCCTCTGGACATGCTCAAGCGTCTCAACGTCCTTCCCAAACTGAGGGGCCAGAACTGGACACAGCACTCGAGGTGTGGCCTCACCAGTGCTGAGTACAGGGGAAGGGTGACCTCCCTGCTCCTGCTGGCCACACTGCTCCTGATACAGGCCAGGATGCCGTTGGCCCCCTTGGCCACCAGGGCACACTGACTGCTGGCCCATGTTCAGCCAGCTGCTGACCAGTGCCCCCAGGTCCCTTTCTGCCTGGGCACTGTCCAGCCACACCATCCCCAGCCTATAGCATAGCAGGGGATTATTGTGGCCAAAATGCAGTACCCAGCACTTGGACTTCTACCTTCCAAGAGACTGACACACATTCCCAGCTTAGTGTCATCTCCAAATTTACTGATGAAAGACTCAGTACCCTCATCCATGTTGTCAATAAAAATATTGAACGGGACTGGCCCCAGCACAGACCCCTAAGGGACACCACTGGTGCCTGGCCCCAGCTGGATGCAGCACCGTTCACCACCACTCTCTGAGCCCAGCCATGCAGCCAGTTCTGAACCCAGCACAGAGTGCTCCCGTCCAAGCCGTGGGCTGCCAGCTTTTCCAGGAGTGTGCTGTGGGAAACAGCGTCAAAGGCCTTGCTGGAGTCCAGGTACACAACATCCACAGCCTTTCCTGCATCCACCAGGGGGGTCACCTGGTCATAAAAGGAGAGCAGGTTGGTGAAACAGGACCTGCCCCTCCTAAACCCATGCTGGCTGGGTCTGATACCCTGGCCATCCTATAGATGCTGCATGATGACACTCAGTATAAATTGCTCCATTACCTTACCAGGTACTGAGGTCAGGCTGACTGGCCTATAGCTACCAGGGTAGCTTCTCACCCTTCTTGTGAATGGGTGTCACATTGGCCAGCTTCCAGTCCTCTGGAACCTCACCAGTGAGCCAGGACTATTGGTAAATGATGGAGAGTGGCTTCAGAAGCTCATCTGCCAGCTCCCTCATCATCCTGGGATGGATCCTGTCTGGTCTCATAGATTTATGAACATCCAAGCAGCTCAGCAGCTCTGACTGCCTCCTCCTGCATAACAGGGGGCCCACCTTGCTCCCCAACACCAGAGGACAGTTGTCCTGAGGAGAAGCTGTCTTCCCACTAAAGACTGAAGCAGAGGAGGCATTAAGCACCTCTGCCTTCTCTTCATCTGCAGTTCCAAAGTTCCCTCCCACACCCAGTAGAGAACAAAGGATGGTCTTATCCTTCCTTTTTGCCATTAATATATTTGTAAAAACATTTTTTGTTATCCTTTACAAAAGTTGCCAAATTAACTTCGAACTGAGCTTTGGCCCCCTAATTTTTTTCTACATGCCCTAGCAACCCCCTTGAATACTTCCTGAGAGGCCTGACCCTCCTTCCAAAGACGATAGATCCTCTTTTTATTCCTAAATTCCTTCAAAACCTCGTTGCCCATCCAGGGTGAACGTCTGCCTCATCTACTCATCTTTTGGCACACAGGCACAGTCTGTTCCTGTGCCCTCAAAATCTCTGTTCTGAATCCCGCCCACCTTTCCTGGACTCTTTTGTTTCGAAGGGCAGCTTCCCAAGGAACTCTCTGAATAAGTCTCCTAAATAGGTCAAAGTCTGCCCTCTGGAAGTCCAGCGTAAAAGCCTTATTGATATTCCTCCTGATTTCACCAAATATTGAGAACTCTAATTTCATGATCACTATGCCCCAAGCGGCAACCTTTGTTGTTGTTATTATGAGAACATGCAAAGATAAGGTGGAATATATACTTTGTTTCCCAGCTGACCAGAGACAAAAACTTACTTAGTACCCAAAAGTAAAGGCAGAATGAAAGAAATTATCACTTTCAAATTATGGAAATTTTCAGTGCAGATACTAGCAAATTATTAGTGTTTAGAGAAGAGATTAAAGTATCATGCAACAGCTTTTCAGTCAATGAAAAAAAGAGTGAGACAACATGAGTACCTCCTATTTTCAGCCAAATTTGCTCCTTCATCCTTGAGCTCCTTACTTTTCCTTATACAATCTTCTGAAAGAACTTCCTTTCTTCTCTTAGCTGCGAGCACCCAGTTACCATCATCATCGTCACCCAGATCCTTGTCATCTGCAGCTTCTGCTTCGAACTGCTGAGACGTAGCTTTTGAGACTTTCTCACCAATCTTTCTCTTCCACCCAAAAGAAGCCATCTGTACAACAAGGAAGAATGCATTTTAAGCAGTTAGGTAATTTTACTTTTAAGTACACAGCAGGAAAATCACCCCTCGCTCATCTCGCAGCTAAAACATTAACACAGAGCGGCACTGCCCCACACAAAATTTAGCCGATCGGCTGCACCTGAGCTGCCACCGAGGCACGCACAGCCCTGGCGCCCGCGGCGGTACCCGGCGCTGCCGCCGGCCGCCTCTCCCGGCAGGAAGCGGAAAGGCGGGGCGGCCCGGCAGGAACCGGGCGGGAGCAGGAAGGAGTGAGGGCGGTGGCGGCGCCCGTGGCCCCGTCGGCGGCAGGGACAGCCGGGAGCCGTAGTTCGCCCGGGCGCGGGGCGGCAGGGCCGCTTGGATGCCGTGAGGCGCCCGGCGGCCCCCCGCTCCTGTGCGTGTGAGGCAGCGGTGGAGAGCGGGGCGAAGGGGACAAAACAGCCGGGCCTGGGAGTGCCACCGCCCGCGGTGCTCGAGTGTCACACGGGGACAGGTGCGGGACGGCGGGAATGTCCCCCGCGCGTCCCGACTGCGCCCTGGGACAGCAGCCACCCACCACGGACAGGCGGCTCCGGCCGGGAAGTCCCGTAAGGAGAATGCTCACAAGCACGGGTTTTTCCTCTAAAGGGGAAAATACACCACCACAACTAGAACACGAAAAAAAATTACAAAAAAAAAAAAAAAAAAAAAAAGAGGAAAAGAAAAAAAAAAAAAAACAACAAAGAGAAAACACCCCCCGCAAAAAAACTAAAGGGAAAAAAACAGCAAAACAAACAAAAAAACCCCCACCATCCTCCCCAAAAAACTCAAACCATAAAAAAAACCCCCACACAAAAAAAAAAAAAAACCAAACCAAACACTCAACTCCTCTCCCTCCCAAAAATACAAAAAAAAAAAAATAGAAAAAAACAACAACAAAAAAAAAAAAACTCAACAAAAAGAGAAGACAGGGTTTAAAACTGCAGGGCAGCAGTGTTTAAAACTGGTCCCTACTTGCAGGGACCAACACCGAGAGAAAAGCCCCATTTCCCCCATTTCGTGGGAAAGGATCAGTGAAGATGCGAGAGGAGGTGCATCACAATAGGGACGCAAAAGATGTGGTCAGAGTTTGTTCCTCCGTCTCAAATTCCTTTTCTGCAGCAAAAGTTTACAAGATCGAGGGGGAAAGCGTCAGTCAGATCAGGCGAGTATAGCTGGTGCACCAGCCTGGCCAGCTGGAAAATCTGCTGTAATCTTTGTCATGTTGCTGCTTCTTCTATAATTTTAACAGCTGCTGTTTTTAAAATGAGTGTAACAGTTCTTGTCCACTTACATGTAACACTAGAAAACAGCAAGTACACAGTTTCAAACAAGATGGTTCAGTATTTCATGTTTAATTAGTTTTTAGTTTTGAAAGTTAAAAAGTTATACAGTTAGAAACAAGCATTTTTGCCATTCAGCTTTGTCAAAAGAAATTAACAGGAAGTAGGCACATCTTTGTTAAAGAACAGGACTTCGTATCTCACAATGGTAATCAACTGGTAAAATAAAATTTAGCTCAAAGTTTGTATTAAACACTCATATCAAGACAAACATGAAAGGATTTTTTCTTCTTATTGCACCACCAAGATGAATTTTTATCCATTACCTAGTGATTTATATAGCACATGGACAGCCCAGCTTCATCCATGTTACTCAAAAAATTACAATACAAAGGCAAGGTAACTCATTGTACTCCAACAAGATTAAGTTTGGAAATACAGAATAACACACTTTACCAGTTGGTGTATCTGCATAAGCTACCTTACAACTCTGGCAGCTCTCATAGTGAAGTTCCATTTCACAGCCTATTGGCAGCTTCTAGTGCAATCCTAAAGGTCTGCAAGATCAGTAGGAATACGTGAAGAAAGCAATTTCAACAGCAAGATCCACAAAGCATAGGAAAGCCACGCAACAGGCAACTGAGTTCATCTTGGTTGTTAGTGCCCCTTTCTACCCTTCCCCTTCCCTATAAAAATCTCAATTCAATCAGAAAACCTTTGGCCATCAAAATTGATCTACTATAAAAATGTACTTTTATTTACAACTACATATATTGTACACTTCTGCAGAAACTTGCTTTAACTTTCTGATACCAAAACTAAGGACAAACCAGGGTTGTCTTAAAGACAAGAGGGCTGAAAAGGTATATAAAATTAAGAACTATTTTGCATCTTTACACCTTGCATGTGTTGTCAGCATTACAAGGACCAGACAGCATTTATAAAAAGTTTAATATATGCAAGTGATCCCAAACCAATTCCAGATGAGTAATTGCTACAATTTAAAAACCTGTGCGTTTGTAGTGTTTATACAAGTGCAATACTTAATTCCAAAATAAAGGGTAACAAAAATGAACACATTGATTTATTCAGTACATCAGTACCAATTCTTACAAGACTAAAGACAGGACTTCTTTCTAGGATTTGCAACTGGTCCCTCACATTGGCATCTTAAAGTTTTGGGGTTCAACTTCTGATACTACCTTTCACTTTGGAAAATCTTCCACTTTAAGGTACAGTGATACAGCCAATGTCCCTACAGGGACCATCTGTGACACATGAGGATAAAAAAATGAAGTTGTAAACTTGTACCCACCTATTAGACAGACCTCACAATCCCAGTTCAAAACACAGTTACAGCAGTTCAGGGGCTTAAAAGTAGCCTTATGTTTCTTCAGATTCTGTGCATGTGAATTTCTGAACTGCACCCAGCTGGCCAGGATTTAACCTGTTCCTGTATCTGTAGCTAGCGGCTTCCCATGGATAAAATCTCAGCCACTGGTAAGAATTTCCAACCATGTGAAGAGCCCAGTTTTCACTGTTCGTAATAATGCCTGGAGTTCCAGCCTCTTCCTTGGGGAACAACCTTTGAAACTGTGTAGGTTAAGAATATTATTTTGAAGCAAGCATTAAGTCTTGAATGCAAAACTAAGTATTTTATGACTGTTTATGTCTCCTACGTGCCAAATGAAAATGGAACCATGGCTAATTATATCCAATTTAAAGAGACTAAAGATTTTCATGCAAGCACTACCTGTGATTTTAACATACAAAGTTCAGGGCTTTTTCCTGAAATGCTGCAAAACCCATAAATGCAGAAGGACTTTTATAATGGGGAATTGCAATCTACTATTAAAAACTCTAGCACTCAAATTGTCATGATCAGTTTTCAATGCTCAGCTGAAAAGTTAGACTGTTTATTCAGTTACCTTAAATAGCTAAGTTTCCTATAAAGGTCGCCTGGGAAAAATTAGAAACCTGTTATGTGGTTTTCACTTCATACTAAATACTATATAGTATAACATAAGTTAACAGGATAACCAGCTGTATCAAAGTATGAACATACATATTAAGTCTGTAAATTTCAGATTCTGGAATAGCATGAAACAGCCCTCAGGCTCTGCTCTTACCTACAGGGACATGTTTCTAAGGAAAAGGATTCTCAGCCTGCTGTAGCAGTGGGGAGCTGCTCTGCTGCTACCACACCAAGATAACATGTACAGACAAGGAGGAGCTTCCTCACAGTTTCTCCACAAAGCAACATTTTGGTTTAGCCCATGGGATGCCACGTCTTCTCAGCATTAAGTCTCCTGCCACTGTTATGAACTCAATCATTCTACTCACTGTCCACAGAATTTTCACCCTCAATTCATTACAGACCACCTACACAGTTCCAACTGGCCAGATCTGCATGCCTTTAATAACACTTTTTGTTAAAAGTAGTACATTGTAACACATCATAGCATTCTTTATTATTTTTTGTCAAATAAGGGGAAAGAAACATAGCAGTTTTAACACATTAACATCTGTTAGGAGATGCTGATAGTTCTGAGTCACAACTGCAGAGGGTGACCAACAAGTCATACTGAGATCACTGAACTAGTACGTGTATGTTAACTTACAGTGCATCAGATATATGTATAACTAGATAAAAAAACAAGGAGGTCCATCTAGCTTAAATGTTATAGGCAGCCTATTTTGCACTCAAGGTAAAATGTTACAAACACTTCCCAAAGGGCATGTTATTTCCTGTACCTGTGCACCATGCTATTGGACAGCAGGCAATCAGAATTCACTCCAGCTTCAAAATAATACATGTTAACTGCCCATAATAATTTTAATCCCCATGCAAATTGCATTTTGTGGCTAGCTTTTTCAGCGCCTTAGTTAATTTCACTTGATTATAATTGGAAGCATCTGACTATGATTTAGGCATGCTTATTGCTCTAAAAGAAATAAGCCCATCTTGAAAATTACTGTGCAAGTATTTTAATAAGATTTGCACACATCTCAAAAAACTCAATCGTATGACTCCCTGGTCTTGGAGTTATGTCAGCTGTGGAAGAGTCAAGCGAAGAGTTCACTGATGAGGTAAGGGATGTATCCGCAGATTTTCCTTGAGCATCAGCATCTGAATCTTTTTGACAAGATTTATAGTTGCTCACAGAACCTGATCTCTGTGGAGTTGCAGTCCCAGACTTCACTTCAGCAATTTCATCTGGGAACAAGGGAAGAGAAGAGGAACATTTGGTAGCAGTATCAAATCATTTCTAGGAAGAGCAAATATCTTCCCCTTCTCACACTTCAAAATCTTGTCTTTTAAAATCTTGATTAATAAATGAACAGCTTTTGCAAACAGTATTTGATACAAAATAAAAGGCTGTATACATAGTAGCACAACAGCAAATGTTATTATGCTAATTCTTTCTGTGCTCTGAGCTGTACATCAGAACTATTTACATCTAGTTCAGACTAATACTAATTGTACTTTTTATGAACTGATTTCAGCAGCCAATAGTTCAATTTAGGTTACTCAAAACAAATACAGGCCAGCATCATAAGATTAAGTTCAATAGCAGTTTGTAGATTATTTTTCTATAATCTACTTTATTTTTATTCTGTCTTTGGTCTCTTTTGGACATTTATATATTGCTATTAATTGTATTTTATGATAATTCATGACAACATTATACTTGTTAGCATCTACATTCATTTATTCTTCTCTTTTGTAAGTTTTTTACCATAGAATGTATATTTAGGCTGCAGCAACTTATCTTTACCTTCAGTATGAAGAAAAAAGAGTTTTGTCTTAATAGTAGTGTTCTCCTGAAGCATCTCTATTCTTATTTTAAACACTGAACATTAACTTGGCTCTAAGCTGGCTCCTGAAAAATTATTTCAGGAGAAATTGGTGAAAAGGCAATCTCTCTTGTTTACACAAGGCTACTTAAATTTTCAAATTGTTAAGAGGAAAAAATAACCGTTAACCATGGCAGAGAGAAGGAATGTCAAATCAGTTTAACTATTGGAGAGATACAACAAATCTGTGCCCTTGGGTTGTATTTCCTCAAAAGTAGAAACCAGGACTGTAGCAGGCTGCCCTCCCACAGCTGTATGGCTCTAAGCAGTCAAAAAAAAAATCCTTTTTGCCATGCAATGTTTTCCTAGGTATGTCATCTACACCAGTGGCCTTAGATGATTATGTCTACAGCCCACTACTGCAGTCTACTATGCCCACAAACAAGTGTTCAGCCTCTATTAGCTCCTATGCTCTCTTCATCTAACCAGGCTTTGTATACTGTGTTAATGTTGCTCCATAAAATATATTTTTGTACAGGTTAAATTATATGCTTTCGAGATTTTAGTTTCTGCAAGCATAAAATTCCTACCTCAAATTTTAGCCACTAGTAGAACTGGTGGGTTAATTTTGCCTTGCAGCTGATATCTCAGAGCAAAGGGGAAGAAAAATGGAAGGGTAAAAGTGAGAAAACTCATGGGTAGAAATAAACAGTTTTAAGTAAAGTGTGGTGGGGGGAAAGTGATGCAAAGGCAACCACTCATTATCTACAAAGCAGTCTGATGCCCAACCAGTTTCAAGGTTACCTTCCCCAAAAGTCCCTTCTTTGCTAGGCATAACATAATACAGCATTGAATGTCCCTTTGGTCAATATGGCTCAGCTCTGCAGAGCTGTTGCTCCCCTCCCAACACAGCAGTGTGGAAAAAGAAAGGCTGGATACTATGCCAGTGCTGCTGAGCAACACTCATCAGCAGTGTGTTATCAATACTTTTTTAGTCACAGATCCAAAACAGCACCATGTAGGCTGCAAGAAGAAAACTAACTCCATCTCAGTCAGACCCGATACAGCGAGGTGAAGTCCAAGTAAAATTTAAATGCCTAGATGTCATGCTTATCTTCACTAGAAAACACTGTTCACATGCTTACTTCAGATCTAAATTAATGTTTAAATTTGGGGTGAGGCTCCCAAGGCAGCTTAAGTTGGTCCCAATCTCAGCTCCAACAATCCCGTCCCCTTTTGCACTACTGGTACTAGTTCTGATGCAGACAAAAAATGGAATTCCTCAGGAGCTGATATAGCAAAAAAAAAAAAAAAAAAGGGGATGCACTAACACAGGTTAGATTTGTTTAAAATAAAAGAAGTGTAACACTTACTTCACTTCTAAATAAGTAAATAAAGACATACAGACATGTTTGCAAGTAGAATGATTTCCCCTACAACTCATTTAACTTAAGTAACTCTTCACATACCATCAATACTACGGAAGTCCAGTAAGTATGTTCTGCTGTCCACCTGATACAACTGGAGACTCATTTTGGAATATGCACTTGTTACTGGATTCTTCCTCCGAACACGCAGATAATATGGATTTACAACCTAGTATGAAAGAGATTTGAGTCAGTTAACCAGAACTGCTTGAAAATCACTGCGTATTGTTTTTGTCCTATCAACTCACTAGTATATATCAAGTGATTTCAGATTTCATTACCTGTTGGATTTGAGCGTTGTTGGTTTTTTTTTTTTTAGCCAAGAGAAATACATTCCAACAGCCCCAAGAGAAAACTTTAGCATGATTTTTTTTTCCTGTCAGCATGTACATTCTCCCCGCAAAACCCTTCTGGCACAGCAAACACAGACAGGACAGGCACATGAGATTAATGCCAGAATATGAAAACAATTTCAGATGTCTGGGCTGTGTAACTACACAGCTCAAACCAAAATGCATTGTTGTTTATGGTAAAGTTCCTCTATTTTTTTACCTTCCATTCATAATCCAGTTGTTTAATTGCTCTACAAACTTCAGCCATGATATCATTTGGTCGACTCTGACTCCGTATTCCCAAGTGCCATTTAGCCCGTCTTACACCTTGGTGTTTTGACTTCTGTGGATTCAGCTCATCAAGGGTGTGGCGAGGACGTGGTGATTCAGCTACTAAAAATGGTACTCGTTCAGGGTGAGGGCGAGACAGGTGGTGATCATCCAGAAAAGAATCTGGTGGACTTGTGGCCAAGTAGAAGTCTTTGGCCTCGTTCATTATTCTTCTGTTATCTATAATAAGGTGGTAAGCAACAGCTAGAGGGTCCTGATGATTCCGGCTGTACAGACAACTTAGCACTTCCTCTTCAGTGCATTCGAACTTCTCACACACTTCTTTTAAGGCTTCATCATCAATCATTGTAGAGCTATAGGATGGGTCTTCAGGAAACAAGTATTTTGGAAGATCCTGCTTAAACCATTCATGTTCCCTAGATTTAAAAATAAAAAAATTCTGAGTATATGTAAGTAAAGAAAATGCTTTTAACAGGAAATTCCTTTAAAATATAAAATGAATGTTAGTCTGTGCTGGAAGAAAGAATAATGGTTGCCAGTCCAAGACCCCTTGTAGCACAGACAATAAAACAGTACATAAGTAATCACTGCCTGGACAAGATTTTACTAGACATTTTGCAGGGAACTGAAAAAAATATTTTTGCTATCTCATAAATTGCCTAGGGATAGGAATCAGGTGGTTACTTTCTCATTTATAATTTCAGTACCTTCCTCCTCCTATTCTTGTGACTGTTTTGCTGCAGAAAGGGCTGATCCTTCTGATTCCTGTTCCTGTTCCCTCCTAGAAGTTTTTTCATTCCCGACCAAATGAGGTTATTTTTAATTTGGTTGTTTATTTTTAATTATAGGAGCAAGTGATATAGTTGAAAGCTGGATTTCTGTCTTAGCCAAAGTGTCTGTTGATATGTTTTCAGACCCAGAAATCCCCTCTTCTCCTTGAGGGTGTTGATTAGTATTGAGAAGTGTTCAATAGGAGCAGGCCAGGTCCCAGCACGGTGTTATAAGCCAGGCCTCCTTGCAACAGCATCTTTCTTTCAAACATTCTATCACTTCATGATGAAATGCAATTTCTGTCATGTCCTACCTGCACATTT
This sequence comes from Anomalospiza imberbis, assembly GCF_031753505.1. Taxonomy (NCBI): domain Eukaryota; kingdom Metazoa; phylum Chordata; class Aves; order Passeriformes; family Viduidae; genus Anomalospiza; species Anomalospiza imberbis. Next base: position 12,697,706 of record NC_089721.1, read on the forward strand.
TCTCCCACATGCCTTACCACCCATAACCACACTGCTGTGAGGCCTGGGAGATGTTCCAAAATAGCTTGTTAATCTTCCAAAAAGCCTACACTATGCTCCTAAGAAATACCAGTAGAAATATTTTGACTGCCCAAGGATATTCAAGATACTAAAGTTATGGCAATGATGGAGAAAACATCACAGAAGAATTTAGTGAAGGTGCCATTCTGTATTTGCTCCACAGGAAAAAAAAATAAGATATATAATATAAAAAAAGATATATAATTGTTAATTGTCTCCCTGACATGGTACTCCAAGGACAGTCACAGCTACAGTACAGAGCCTAAATACCAGATTAAGCTCAAGACCAATGTTCTAATTAAAAAAAAAAACAAACCACCAAAAACAACAAAAACCCCCACCAAAAAACCCCCAAAAAACAAAAAATCACCCAACCAAAAAAAAAAATCACTAAGCAGTACATAGTACAGCAAATTGCAAAAAAAAAAAAAAAAAAAAAACCCAAATCTTCAATATGTACAGCAAAAAAAAGGAACATGGAAGAGATTAGATAAATCAATATTGAGAACAGAAAAATCAATATTCTGACAAACAACCATTATACAAACAGAATTTATAATTATTTTACCTAATATGCTCTGTTCAAATCTGTTTTTATCTCAACACCTTCAAGCCCCACACTGAGTACCAAACAGGACTGCTACCCCAGCCAAAAACTAAGCAACACACAGCCACTTGCTTGGTCCTCTCCAGTGAGATAAGGGGCAGAATCAGAAGAGTAGAAGTGTAAAAAACTTGAGGGTTGAGACAAAAACAGTTTAATAATTAGCAATTTTTTTTTTATTCTAAGCAAAAAAAAAAATCCAAAAACGCAAGAGAGGTGACAAGGAAACCGAAGAAAGACAAGTAATGCAGATAAAAACAATTGCTCATCACAAATGTTTGATGACCAGCAGATCAGCCTTCCTCTTATTTTTACTGCAGAGTATGACCCCATACTGTATGGAATATGCCTGTGGTCAGCTGGGGTCAGCTGCTCCAGCAGTGTCCCTTCTCAATTCCTTGTGCACCTCCAGCCTGCTCTGTCAGACAATGTACTAAGCAGAAAAGACTTTGGCTCTGTGCAAGCCCTGCTTAGCAGTAACTACAACATCCACCTGTCAGCAAGACTATTTTCAGTCCAAATTCAAAACACAGTTACTGTGAAAAAATTCAACTCTATTCCAGCCCAAATGAGCACAGTGCACTAAGCTCTACTCAGTGTAATCCTGAGAACACTGTGCCTCAGCACAAATGTGCTGAGCAAAATATAGTTTAATCAGAAAAAGTTAATTTGGAAGCAGAAAAATGTGTTCCCATACCAAAACAAAGGCAGCTGGGATGACTGAACCCAGACGAATATTGTTACTACTCATGGCACCAAGCCTTTCCCCTTGCATGCACATACATACAACCCCTAGAAGAATTAATGTATTCAATTGAGTTTGTCCCTTAAACTGTGAGCTGACATGTCATATGGGTAATAGGACAGAGCTGTTTTGGATTCAAATTCCATACATGTTCTGTAATCAACATTTTTCAACATCTGTTTCACACCACTTCTTTTCCACACACTATTTAACACAACTGAGGTAAGTTAAGTTCCCAACCAGACAAGTTTTACAATGCTTAGTTCTCACAGTGCTTTCATCTCTGCAATTACTTCCCACTGTAATGAAGTAGTAAGGGATAAGTGTGCCACATTTTTTGTTCCGCTGAGAAAACAAACAATGCTGATTTCCTAACTTCCAACCCTAAAAGGAGCAGCATTTTCACTATGGTAATATATCAACATTCTTTCCTTAGAGCTTCTTCCAAAGAAAATTAAGCTGCTGCATAAAGTACATTTGTCTCATCTATCTTTTTTTTATGTTGATCCAGTGCACATTTGTCAACACAATCAACTTCTCCAGAATCATCTCTTGGAATCTGGGGCCCATGATGACTCTCTCTACCTCCAAACTTTAACTTATCAGTACTTGGTGAAGTAATTACCATTCATACACAAATTCATGCCAGTGCTTTGAAGCTAGAAATTGGTGCCTTACATGTGGAATATTCACATCAGATTAAAGAGACATTTACAGTAGAGCACTAGTTCCTAACAGCAAAGACAATTTTCTTGCCCTAGAGAAGTCAATATAGCGCAATCTTTGCAAATCATTATGCGAGTAAACAGCTTTGCTATGGCAGTCTTAAACCTAAAGTGCCTCAGAATTTCCATATAATATAAATAATTTGTTTTAGTATGATCTCCAATAGATTCTTCATTGTCTACTGCAGATCAGCACTATCAGAGCTAAAACCAAGCCATCAGCTGATTTTTTCATCTCAGTCTAGAAAACATAGACAAGCTGTATGACAAACTTCTTTGTTCTGCATATTTGCGCTATTGTAATTGCGGGATCTTGTGATCAGACATCAGCAAGTGTTTTACCTAATGTCTCTGATTGTTGCTCTTTTCATTGGATCCACTTGCAGCATGTGCTTCAAAAGACTAATTACAGATGGATTCAGGTACTGAGGGGTATAAAAGATACCATCACATATCTTCTTAAAAAGGGTTGGCACATGATCATCATCAAATGGAAGTGTTCCGCATAACAAAGCATAGAGAATAACCCCACTGCTCCAAATATCTACTTCTGGACCTGCATATAACCTGTGAAAAAAATAATTATTAGTGATTTGTGTTTAATAAATTTAAATATGTTTTCTGTCATTTTTCCATTGTCTCACAGTAATGAAAAGCACATGAACTCGGGACAACTGATTTTGGAAGCACTGTATCATTTCAGTTCTATTCTGTGCTTCCCTTGAACTTCAGTACTCTTCCCTTTCTAATATATAACAGGGCACAGTACAGTTTTTCCTCTCTAATTTGTAACAATAATCCACAGTGCAATTTCACACAATGGCAAACTGAAAGAAACATGCATCTACTACTAAGAAAGCCCACATTATATATTGTTATCGATGTTTTAGAGGAATCTGTGCGGAGTCAGTTATCCCCCAAATTGTGGCTGAAAAGTTTAAAACAAGTCCATATCGCAGAATGTGTCACGTATTCTGTGCCCCTGCCAGAGTAAAACAGACACCTGGCCTCCATTCAGCAGGAGGCAATATTAGGGTAGGTAGCTGAAAGCAGATTTGACAATCACGGCTTACAAAAAGGGAAGTTACCTCCAAAATGACTATCTACTCTGCAGCAGGTAATTCACTGCTACTCAACCTGTAACTCTGAACCTCAGCTTCAAAGATCTGAGCTGTACATGAGATTTTTTAAAGCAATTCAGGCAGAATGTACACAATGCATTTAGGGCATTAGACATCACCTCTACCTTACAGGAACTATTCAAAGCCAGCTCACAGAAGCTTTAAACATTTTAAAAATCATCAATACCACTAACAGCCCTCAGTTTCTCAGCATCAAGCTTGTCAACAGAATTAGTTTTGTACCCTTTAAAATCAAGCAGCAATATGACTGAAGTACATGCATACATGTATCCAATATAAAAGAAACTACCTTCCAGAAATTACTTCTGGTGCAGCATAGTTAGGGGAACCACAGCTTGTTCTTAAAAATTCTCCATCTGACATCATATTTGATAGACCTGAAAGTGTATAAGAGTAACCACTAAAAATTAAGGGAGAAAAATTATTTCACACTGCATATACCACCTAGAACAAACCACTAGTGATTCAAATTAGAAAATTAACAAATTTATTCCAGTTAAGAAACAGTATTATTTGGAATTATGGAATTTTATATGAGCATGCCACATAATCCTCCATATATTTTACCAGAAATCTGAGTAACATCAATATATTACTGCCCACAGCCTAGAGATATTTGAGAACATATTCATTCCTAGACTAGAACAGTTAGATTTCGATGACACAGGCATGACAGAGAACAAAGTTGCTCTAAGGGAGATGAAGCAGTATAGCAAGATAGGATTTTGATCATTAACAAGAAAGTACTAGAATTCTCATTTGCTTCTAAAATGCCAAAGTGGGAAGTGCTACCACAGAATTCCCTAAAATTCTGTTAGAGATTACACAGAAGAAGGGAACAGAGGAATAAACATGATTTTACTACAATATACAACCCTACACTATGCATCTGTTTCCTGCATCACTGTAGTTTAGTAGTTTGCTTTTCAGATACTCTGTAAGCAACAGAAGTGTGCTTTAGAACCAGGCCACCTGCATTCACCAGCACTCAGTTTAACAGCTGTAGAAAATTTCTTCTAGTTTCCTCAGTGAGACTGCATGATCAAGAGTACTGTAAGCCAAAGAACTCAGTCTCCAAGAAGGAATTATGCCCTTTTATGGGTCAGCAGGGAATGTGGAGAGGAAAGAGTACAGCTTGGCTGGCTTTCATATTCAAACATAAAAAAGCTTTTATTAAGCTCATGAATAAATGAGTGCTGACGCTAAGTTACAGGAAGATATTTTTGTAAGTCACTGTACTTCATTTCTTTACCATGTGAGCCATTTCACCCAAAAAAATTTTCTTCACATGAGAAACCAATATGATTCCCAGGGCCACCAAGTTGAACACCATACTTTTAAAACACACTTCAAATACTCAGCACTACCTAACACCTTTCACTGGACACTTATATAAGCAGGTATTATCCACTATGTCTACAAGACATCTGTCATGACACAGCAGTATGGATACCTTACTATGCTTATGTGGTGAGGTTTCCTGACTCAGATGGTTCCAAGACCTAGCTTCAAGGCTTCTCTGCAGCTGTGACATGAACAGCTGACATAAACAAATCAGGAAGACTAGTGTATTTTTCTATAGCACTGTAGCTTCTTAAAGATGATGAACTGTCCCTGCACTGTTCTTCCAGAAGAGCTAAGCATCTACATTTTACAGATGGTGAAACAGACAAGGAATGAGTTTTGAAGAAGAAAGGTCAGAAACTAAGTCTACTTAGCATTTTAGAGAAAATATTGTTAAGTGAAACCAAACTAATCAGTTGACAATTCCAGCCAGTCTCAGAAAATACCTCAAGAGAAAGCAAGAAAGCTTGAGAGGAAAACAAGTTCAATAAATGTGCAAGAATATTATTTTGCTTTACATCTATTTTCTTCATGTTCTTCTGTTGTATCCCACGACCAGGATATTAAAGTATACATACTTTGCTTAATATTTCCTATTGTTATTAACAGAATCTAACACCAGAAATGCAATCAGATAGAAAAATAAAGCAATACTTACCGAAGTCAGCTATCTTGGCATTCATGTGTGCATCAAGAAGCACATTTTCAGGCTTCAGATCTCTATGTACTACCATGTGCCTGTGACAGTAATCCACACCAGAAAGGATTTGCTGAAACAGACGTCTACTTTCCTTCTCATCAAGCTAAAACAGACAAAGATTTTAAATAATTAAGAGACAGTGGAAGTTAATTTGTTTTTTATTTTTGCCAGCCAGAGGAAACTTTCCCATGACCTAAACTTATCAATTATACTTATCATTTGATACTTTATATAGCAGATTATCAGAACTTGTAGCAAGAAGCTTCATATATTACATCATTTTGTTTGTACCACAGCTCTAAAGTGACTCTAACAAAACATACCCACTTACTCAGAAAGTCACTGAAAGTTCTTAATGACACTTTTGAAATTGGGTTTGGCACATGTTACCTACTCACTTACTAGAAACATTAGCACTCAAGCATTTAGCTTTGTATAACTGGAATTATCAGTTTGATGTTTAAGCACAGCACAAGATTTAAACTGGCAGAAGCTTCTGAAATGAAGGACAGAAGCTATAATTTTCAGATGCTATTTATGCTATCAGCAGCTAGTCCCAAACAACAGACTTAGGCAGGCATTTCCTACAAAGACCCATAATCCACATCAGTTTGTCCCAGCAACTGAAGTATCCTATGTATCTAGTTTGTAAAAAGGAATTTCTGATCTTTCACACAAGCTGTTCTAATAGCAGAAGACAGTAATAAGGGGACAATGGTAGCTTTCTAATAGTGGGATGTACTAAAGAAACAGTTTTCAGCGCTACTCCAACTGGGTACGTATTCATCTGGTTTATTCTCAGCCACTGTAAACTAACAGATTAGTAGAAAGGAAGAATGCCATGACAAAGTCACGCACAAAGATGTGGAAAGTGTTAACATATAACCATTTGTACTTGCAAAAAAACAAAAAAAACCCACAGTCATAAAATGTATTTTAATTAATTGATAGCAGAAAAATTGAAACTGAATACAAGAAAACACACCCACATTTAACAAGGTGTAACCAGTACCCCTTGTCCCAACCCATGATAATGTGGTTAGCTTAATTAACACCACTTAGTGAGGCAAGCAGCCATTCTGTTATCATGCAAGTCATGTGTTCATGCCCTGTGCCTCTATATCAGGCCCTGCAGGTCCTGTGAAACAAATAAACAAACCAGTTTTCTTCTTCCCCTCCCTACCACCCTCAAGATTCCTGGGTGCCAGGCTGATTATCTGCTGCCTTACCAGCCTTTAGTTCTCAGGCACAGAGTGATGGATGACTCTGTCATGGCATATGGAACTGCAACAGCTGCCAGAGCACTGTCTTTAACATCACTTACGAGTCCTAAGTGGGAATGAAACCCAGGACTTCTCAATGGCCACACACACCTCCAGCATCCTCTGCATCCTCTGAGGACTGAGTGACTTGTGTTCATCCCTATGACTTTCAAGGCTAGACTGTGACTGTTACATGGATACAGCAAAATATGTATTAAGATTTGACCAAATCTACAGAGGCTATAAGTGAATAGACATCCCAAGTTAGGTTGTGTAAAAATTCTGTACTACACTACTTACAAATTATAGTATATTCATTCTGCTCATAGGAATCTGTGCCACTCTAATCATAAATCCTGTGCTATACTAATCATAATATTCTTTTGAGAAAAGAAAACTTTTTATTGTATCATTCTGACAAAGATACCCAAAAAGATACCCAAAAGTCCGTCCCCTCAGTGTAGAGTGACACAGAAATATTGCAAATGCAATAACAGAATGTAAGTCACTGATCTGCAGAGCTCGACTACTTCTTACCCTTCCATTTTTACAGATATAATCAAACAGTTCTCCTCCCGAAACATATTCCATCACCATGAAAATGTCAGTGGGTGTACTGATGACCTGGTACCTGATAAGAGAACGTATCTATTAGTCTACAAAGTCAGTAAAACACTAGTTACACTTAGTTAAAACCGAAATCATACAAATAATCAGATAAAAATATACTTTAAAATAGTTATCAATCAATCTACAGCTACTGGAATGACAACACTTTTCAGAAGCTTTTTACTGTCCTTTCACTGTGTGATGCCACTGTTGCAAAGACTAACAGAAAATTTGTAATCTCTATCAGGAATATCAGTCCTTGCTCTTTCAGAGGAACAAGTGATTTCTCTAAAACTGTTTAAGACTACAAGACTGTATAAGACAGTGCTGCCTCTTCAACAGCTTGATCCAGTGGAAAAGGACTTCAAAAGGACTTAGCTAGTGTTGGAAAAATACACACTTTTCAACATTAACATGCAAAAAAATTCATTTGCCATTAATGAAAAAGCGTACTTTGAGACTACGAAAAAATTCCTCTTAATGATGAATATTAATATTTAAGAGGATTGATCTCTGGTTGTTATATTTTTACCTTTCTACTTCAATCAAATTTTAAATACATAGTTTTGAAGCTTTGAAATAAGTTTAAGGACAAAATCAAAATTTCAGAGATTTTGATTTTTTCTAATATCCTTACCTAAAAATTGTTTCATTTGTTCTCTTTACAGCATTCCACATGCAAAAGGAAAAAATTTTCCCTGTGATTCCGTGGGAAAGAAACTATCATCTCAAATCTGCTAAACTGTTTTCAGTTTAGCAACACCACAAGCACACATTCCGCTTTTACCCTGGAATGTCTCTTGGTGCACTGACACTTCCTATTCAGTTCCTGCTATAGGTATGCCCTTTGGACCCATTCACAGATTAACTGAAAGCACTAGCAATTTTGCTGACAAATCAACTCAACAGCCTTCTGAAAACCAGCCCTCTGAAGAAGTGGGTAAGTTGACCTTACACAATGTAATTTAGCTTCAGTGTAACAGCTGTTGCTGAATTAAAGGGAGTGCAGAGACATGGCATCTGGCAGTGGGGTCTTCAGACAAAATTCTACCAATAAAACAACCACCCACATCAGGACTAAGTCATGAAGTCACCCACACTCTGGAAGTGCGGATTATTTTAACAGGAAATTAGAGTCAAAGAAAATCACCCCTACTTATAATTTATAGCCACTAAACTGAGAGATAACTGCTACCAGAAATATCTGTCATGACATTACCTTTCATACACCTGTCTAAAGAATATCTAAGCAAAGATTTAATGGAAACTCTCCAGCGTGCAGTAAAGATCAGCATTGTGAAAACACATTACAGAGGGCACAGTTGCATACTTCGAAGCTGGTTACTTTTCTGACAAGATACTGTTTGTAGTATTGCCCTTTAAATGTATTTCAGATCCAAACTTACAGCTTAATTATATGAGGATGCCTGAAGAGTTTGAGGTTCTGAATCTCCCTGCGGATTTTGCCTACAACATCAAGGCTGCGAATCTTCTGTCGATTCAGGATCTTCACAGCAACTTTATGCCCAGTTAACTCATGTTTTCCAACTGCAAGAAACAAGGAAGTATTTAGTCAAGGTTTTCAATTGCTCAGTTAAGATATTATTTCTCCTTTTAGAATGTAGCCAAGTTAAGACACTAGCATTCCACATATCCCCATTATCTTTGGGGAGGTTGAAAAACAGATGGTATGGAATTTCTTCAGCCCTACTCCAATTTCTCCCACAATTCTATCATTAGAAGATGTATACATGTAAGAAATTCCTTAAAACTAACCAGCAGAAGTCTTGCAGCATAACATTTTTTGCAAAACTGGTTTAAAAAAAAAAAAAAAAAAGCTTATCTCCAAACCCTGCCATCCTTGCTAATTAGAGAGAGCATTTTCTCTCCCTAAGTCACTCCAAGCTTTTGGCTTACTTGGCAACCCACTCAAACATGTTTTCCTGTACCTCTTCTACTTCATCTGTAAGGATCACTCCTATTGCTCCCTCAAGAAGCCTGCTTCAGCAATTGCTCTGAATACCAGTGTAAGTACCTGATCAGTTTACTTATAAAAATGTATCTGTCCTTGGAACAGTCTGACAGCTCCACATTCTGTGCAGTTAACACCAGAGCTTTATTCTCTTTAAATAAGTGGCAAATGTGATAAGAAATGCACAAAAAAATAGAATAGAAACAAGGAAAAACAATGCTAACATGCAACCAAATGCATTCCTAGAAGCGGAAAAGAAACTAAGGACTGTTTCACTGTTCTTTAAACAGAGGAACTAAAAAGTGTGAACAATTTCACAGTTAGTTACCTCTCTTAAAGTCCCTAACTTTGCAAGTGCTATTGGGAGTAGTCACAACAAAGTCCATCAGAATACTTTTCTTAAACCCAAAACACGATCACAGATGGAACACTGAGAATTTAAGTATCTCTTTTACTAGAAGGCTTCCCTACCTGCATTGCTTCCACGTGCAGTGATTATAATAATACAATTCATTTGCCACCCTGATTTCTACCTTCCAAAGATAAGCCAGATTCTCCAGACACACACATGGCTCACCCTTGTCCACATGAATAGACATTCGTAACAGAACTGTGCTGATCACAATACTCACTCATTTGGGTGCCTACCCCCGCTTGAGAATTTAAATAAGCCCTGGCCTTCAAGTTTTATTTAAATATATCCATGGGAAGCTATGATTAAACAGCAGTGATCCACAAAAATCTTCCTGTGTTCAACAGATGATATGGACAGAACAAACACCCATCAATCTGTAAATCTCATTCCAGCACAAAAGACCTTCCTGCTGCCGTCTGCTTCCATATCAAGCTAAAAATTAATGCAAGTGAGAAGTTCTTAGCAGAGAGCCAGAAGATAATAATAAGCATCTGCATACTTATTCTTACAAGAAGACAGCCACCTATAAAATTAAGTAGTCTGAATTCCTGTAGGGAACGAAACAGTGGATTACCCAAGACACAGAACCATCACAATGCTGCACGGAGAAATGTCTAGTACATGAAAAAACAGAAGAGCTCTGACTAGGATGAAAAGACATTCCCTCATTCAGTGGGGCCATTACCTGACAATGGCCACAGTAAACAAAGTGCTGGGCAGGCATGTTTGCACTACTGAGGAATGCAGGACAAAGCTCAATCCATAGCAAGTTCTAGAGACACTACAAGGCAGTGACAGGTGAGTGCTTAGAAATGTATGAGAATTATTTGCTTTGAACCAGGCCTACAATCAAATCAAACACATTCCCTTTATTTTCTTCAAATGTGACTGAAGTATAAAGGAACCAAACAAATTATACCACCTATGTTCAAACCCTCAGGAGTAAAGAATCATCATAAAAAATGATAAAAATTAGAAAAGCAACTATTCTAATTGTAAAATCTTTACCCATCCATAATGGGAACTGAAATACACCAGGAGTACTTAAAAAAAAGAAAAACAAAAAACAAACAAACTAACAAAAAAAACCCACAAAAAACAAAACAAAAAAAAAAAAGAAAAAAAAACAAACCAATCCTAAAAATCAAAAAAATACCCCCACAACTTTAATCAGTAAGTCAAAATGTAACATATGTTTTTGTTAGTAAGAAATAACGTAGAAACCAAGCAAAAATATTTTGGTCAAACACATGAATCTGCATCTTCTTTTGCTGTACAAAGTACATTAAGAAGGCGTTTATTACAGTAAATAACATACATATTTGACCAAGTCTACAGTTTAGAATATAAATACACAGTTCTGATCTATAAAATCTCATTTTTAAGCCACTTTGGTTCATTTCTGATTTGTCAGTCTACCTTAGACTGGAATTCCATTAGCACTCAGAAAAACATTAGAAAGTAATTCATTAGCTACAATTTATGTTCAATATTCAAGGCACATAAGAAAAGAGTTTTTCAAAACAATTTTTTCTTTCAAGGTAATTAAACAGTAACATTTGCAGTTGACTGAAACCAATTCTAGCTGTCACAGCCTTCAAGGCTGTGAGCCTTATGCCTTAGTTTTATTCAGTGACTGGGAGAAAACAAGATTTTCTGCTTCTTCAACTCCATCAGCTCTGAATAAATTATTGTAATGAAAACATACTGTGGTTTGGTGCTGGTGCAGAAAGATCCCAAAAAGTCTATTCTCTTGCTTAAGACATTTCAAATTCAATCTCTGTTATTCTTTCAGAAATGTTGGGCTTTTTTTCAATTTGAAATTATAACAAATCTAGCCTTTTAAGATACAAGTAGTCTTTCCTGGATACAGTTCAAGGTATCTGTTACCAGTAAAACTGCAGATACCAGCTGGTAACAGACTGCTGACACTTTTGAATTCAACATTAGGAGAGAAGTGAAAGCATCACCCCAGATGGTAACATCATGTAGAAACGTAAGCAGCCAGTGTTACCTTCCTGAAATCTACTTTGCATTACCACTTGATGAAAGTTCTACCTATAAAAGGGAATGCACCCTAGTCCTCAACTAGCTATCACTCCTTCAAAATAATCTCTGCAAAAAAAAAAAAAAAAAAAAAAAGAAATTCATTTAACAGACCTAGTATATTCCTATATTTTTTTTCTGATAATACTAATTGCCTTCAAACTTCACTGCGGCTTTGCATAGCATCAAGATTTTCATGACAACAGAGTCTCAAAGCAGCAGCGACTTATTATTAACTGTAGAAGTGCAGGAGGACAAGTCTCTATCTTGTTCAACAGTTCTTCAACTGGAAAAAACTGATTTTGAAGCCATGCAGACCAACTACAACATACTCATGAAATACAGGTATCAGTCATTAAGTTTTTAGAGAAAAAAAAAATAAATCTGAAGGCTATGTCGTATTTAATGAAACACTTCTGAGCAGGCCAAAAAGCCAATCCAAAGCTCAGAGGGAAGCTGAGTATAAGCTTATACTTAAGTATAAGCTTAAGAGCATAAGCTAAACAAATATTTTCACTAACATGGGAAAAAACCCTAAACAACAATAGTTCATGCTATGCAAAGCCACCTTGCTGCACAACATTAGATACCATAGGGACCTACAGTGTTCATTTGTTCATAAGTGTCTCATTGTTGCCTTGACCCAGACCACTTGGTTTGCACTCTATACAGAACAGTGTTGATACTCTAGATACAGAGAGCTGGAACAATTAATGTATATTTAGAGCCTTAAGTAATATCCCTCATAGTCTCAGTATGGACCACTGGAAGCCCAAGTACTCTTCCTTTTATGAAAGATAACTTAAAAAAAAAAGTATCTGTAAATAATTTTGCATCTAGTTTCAGGAGAAAACATCAGCAGTGCTTAAAAAAGTTTTACACTGAATTCTAGTAAAGTCAGAACATGAATGTGTCTCATACAATTGGTTTAGAATCAGTATTCTTCCACGTCAGCTTTTCAGTTTAGTGGCATTTTAGCTTTGCCTAGATGATGGCTAGGAACAGCCATTTCTTTGACTGCCCATCTGAGGCAGAGTCAGGTAAAACAAGTCACTCAGAATTAATTCAGAGTGCCACAGACAGGTGAAAATTATAAACTGGACAGAATCACACCAGTGACAGCTATCAGCAGTGTGAATTCATCAGAGAGCAACAGCAGACGACCTTTCACAATTACCAAATAGAGCACTGATTTTCCAGTTCGATTTTTTCAGGCTGCCACCACTGTTAGAATAAAATATTCACTTAGCCATATGTCTGACCCCCTACATTACGTGAGCTCAAGGTATATCCTAATTGAATTTTAAGGAGTGAATACATGTTTTTCACCTTATACCAATAGATAAAACCATATAACCAGAGAAAAAAAATATGAAAACAGGAAAAACAATTGCAGATCTGATATTAAATGAAGAAAATGTGTGCTCAAGAGGAAAACCAGTGCATCATAGATAAAATGTTATTTATTAAGCACAGCTGAAGCAAGACAAAAGTAACATAGTACATCATATAGGGACAAGAAAAGCAGTAGCGTAACAGTGCTCTCCTAAACTTAGGATCATACTAGAATATTGATGGTACTTCAGTCTTCTGCAGTGTGTTGGACACAGCTTTGACCCCTCCCCTCAAGCAGACAGCCCTTCCGTGAGGAAAGAGAACCCAATGCTTGTCTGCTGCAGTACTTCTTTTTCTCTCTACTCAAGGAAGTACTAAGCTCCCACAGAAAAGAATGGGACCTGCCAGATTGGGGGTGGGGGAGGGTTACAGCTCCCGAATGGCTGGGGCTGTCCCTCTATAAACTTCCCTTGAAAAAGAGACGTGAAGGGCTGTGCTTTCCAAATATTTTTAGTGCTTTCCTAGAGCAAATTATCATCCTATTTACTATACCTTCTTAATTTTTTTCAGAACTCATCAATAGCTAAAAGAGCTTGTGCAGAGCACATACAATGGATTATCTACATGGGGGAAAAAAAGCTGGGGGTTTTATGCACCTATTAAGAACCACAACCCTTTTGAAGAATTCAGCATGAGACTAGCTCTACTCATTTGAGAAAGGATGCTTTTGATTTGATTGCCCCAATATTTGAAGGTCTCACAAGCAACACGGCAGGAAAACTAATGCTTAGTCCTGCAGTGAATGGCACTATGGGGAAGTTTAAATCCTACCTTATTTCTACTAACCTCCAAATAAGCAATATGGCATCCATAGCCCTACACTGGAAAATTTTTTAAATCTGAGCTGAAAAACAAAAAATACTTTGTTAACCACAGGTCAAGCGGATTAAACACGAAGTTTTCCATATCTGCACATCAGCTGTGTTACCAAATAATCCAACAATCCCAGACCCATCTTTTTACGCTTATTTCTCTGTTGAGAGAGAAATCTTGCCTTCCTTACAAGGGCATCGAGAGTCCGTACTTGAACACCAAAATGCAATATAAGAAGCTCGAGGATTTAGACTCCCTACTTTCGTTACAAGCCCGGTGTTCTCCCGCACAGAGGCAGCATTTAGCTCCCAGCGGTTATTTCCGCAAGCACAGATGAGGAAGCTGTTTCTGCCCCAGCCGCTGCTTCCCGCAGCGGGACCGCAAGTCCCACCCCGGCAACTCAGCCCGGGCAAGCCCCGCTCCGAGCGGCGCTCCCGGCGCCGGGGCCCCGCTGACGGGCCGCCGATCACCCCGCAGCCCCGCTCACCCTTGACTTTCCCGAAGGTGCCGACGCCCAGCGTGTCCCCCAGGATGTAGTGCCCGATCTTCACCCGCCCGTGCTCGTGCTTCTGTTTATCCGCCACCGCCGCCATCTTGAGGCAAGGGCCGAGCCTGCGCATAGCGCCCGCCCGCGCCACGCCACAGCGCCGGCGGGGAGGAGCAACCACAGAGCGCCCGCCCGCGCCCGATCCCGGAAGCGAGCGGCGCACCCGCCGCCCTCCCGGCCTGCCCCCGGCGCAACCATTGCGGCTCTCGGGGGAGGCCGGGCCGGCCCACGGGCGGCCCGCGGGGAACGGGCCCTGCTGGGCGGCAGAGCGGCGACGTGGCGGCGCGGACGGGGCTGCTCATCCGGAGTGGCGCCCTTGCAGCGAGGCCGCCCTCATTAAACGGACCTCCGAAGTCTGTATTTCCAACAACCTTGTAAATTAAATCCGTTTGTTCTCCTCAGTTCCTCTTCACACATCCAGACCCTGTTATAGGAATACGAAGAAAAGTAGGAGTCTCTTAACTCTAACTACCTTGACCATGTATCCTGCCTTCTGGCTTGCCTTGCCAGCCACTCTCACTGCTCATTCCCATTCCATTTAAGCCACTAACTTGCCTTCCATTCCATGCATTGGGTATTTTCTATACACTGAAGACCACAGTTCTTTTTTTGTTGACTATAACTGGATTATTTTTTTTACTCACATTCCAATCCCGCATTGAAAGAAACACATAAACCTGGAGAAGGAGTGACTATTGGATGGGTATTTTCAAATGGAGAGATCATCAGCTGAAGAGGAAGGTTATGGGAAACTTCCATGCCTTCACTCCCTTTCCCTAGTACTCCAGACTAAGTGAACGAATAAATTTAAAATGGTTTCTCTTGCCTACCCTACACACAGCCCCTGAATGTGTTTGCAAATAGATAAATACATCAGACAGCAAGAAAGTTTGGACAATTTTATTCTAGTAATGGTCCTAAATTCAATTCAGAGAGCCTTCAATATCAATTATGTTATAGTCATTAATTTAACAGTTGGAGACCAGAAATTCTGGTCTATGCAAAAATTGTATATTTTTACAAATTCCTCAATGCTAATGGCATAGGGAAGTAACCTTGAGGGGTGTTCCCATTCAAGGGAGAAATCTTCATACCCTCACTCTGGAAAGGGAAGGGAGGTGTCAGAACTGAGTCCATTAAAAAGTAGGATTGAGCTCTTATAGTATATAAACTACATATACAAAGTGAGTGTCAGCCCAATGTTTCTAGGTCACCTGTGTCAGCTCATCAGCCTTTAGCTCAGCAGCTTTACTTCAGTTATCTGCATTGTCATTTGTGGGTTCATTTCTCAGGAACTTGGCCACATCCTCATCAGTGCCAATTTCTGGCAGGAAATATTGTTTCTCACATCCTCAGGATGTTTAACTTTGAATAGTTGAGTCAGGCTGGTCTCAGCATTCTTCAACACCAAAAGCAGTGTGACACCCCTCCTTCATCCACCTCTGATAACTTTTGCTAACACTACAAAGTTTGATTGCTTTTACCCAACTTAGAGCATCCTGTTATACTACAATAGTAACATTACACTATACATATAATTATATGTATAATATAATATAATATAATATAATAATATATAATATAATATAATAATATATAATATAATAATATATAATATAATTATATATTATATAATATAATAGTATAGGCCTGCTGTACTACAGTAGAATTGTACAAGCTTTGAAGCATAATTACAAAAATTATTTGGCCTGATGTTAGATCTTTGGCTCTAAAAATCTTGTACATCACAAGTAGCAAACACACACACAAATCAGAATATACAAACCAGCATAGTATATGATCTGAGATTTTGGGGAAAAATATTTATTGTCAGGCTACCAGATTTCAGGGTGGGATTGGATAGCAATCTAACATCAGGAAAAGAAAAATTGGCAAGTTTTCTTTTGTGATGCAAAAAGCATTAGTTTAACCTTTTGGAAACATTCATTGTAGCATGAGGAGAAAATTATGTGTTGAATATCACACTGGGAAAAAAAATGGATTAAGCCATAGCTAGCTGAAGAGGGAGAAATTATTTGGGATATCTGCAGAGCTTGTTAGTGTCTTGATACCAAATGATTACAAGCCATTTTTAGCTTTAACTCAAGCTATTGTCCTGATCATGACAACACAATGAGACTTCAAAAAGCTCTACGGGTCTATACTAGAAAATGATATCATTTCATGAATTATTAAGTAATCTCTTAATCACTTAGATACCAGAACATTTTAGAAAATGAAAATAAATGAGCTGTTAAAGACAGACGGGAACTAGACTGTAGAAGCCTTTCATGACTTTTATATTTGCAGCCAAAAATGAGTATTACCAAAATATTTTGTCCATTTGTACTCCGTCTGTCCCCATCTTTCTTCCAGGTCTCTTATAAATATTGAATGGCATCCTGGAGACTTCTATTCTCCAGGCTGGACAATCCCAACTCTCTGGGTACATAGGAGAGGTGCTGCAGCCCCCTGAATCTTCTTTGTGGCCCTTCTCAGGGCATGGTCCAACAGAACCGTGTCTTTCCTGTCCTGGAGATCCCAGAGCTGAATGAAGTCTCTCTGTAACAGAATGACCGAGGGGCAGAATCACCTCACTTGACCTGCTGGCCACACTGCTCTGGATACAGCCCTGGATGTGGTTGGCTTTCTGGTTTCTGGGCTGCAAGTGCACATTGCTGGCTCATGTCCAGCTTTTCAAGCACCATTACCCTCAATCCTTCTTCATAGAGCATCTCTCTCAATCCCTTCCATCTCTTGGCTGGGATTTGCCTTGAGTGCAGGACCTTACACTTGGCCTTGCTGAGCACCTTTAAATTCACATGAGCTGGCTTGATCTTGTCCATGTCCTTCTGCATGGCATCCTGTCCCTTGGACATGTCCCAACCACACACTCAGATAGTGCAAATTCTCAGAGGGTGCACTCAATCCTACTATGTCACTGACGCCATGTTCACTATGGGGCAAGTTACACTTTGGCCTTCCCTTATGGCTCACATGCCTACAGAAGCCCTTCCTCTTCTGTCACCAGAGGACACAAGGAAAAATGATGCACCACAGCTTTGGTTATGATGAAGAGACTAATTTTTTTTTTTTTACTCTAATCATTTATAGTTCTACAAAAGGTGTTAGTGGATTGGAAGGCGAACGTTTTACTTCTTTAACGACACTGGACAAACTACCAGTTTATTAAATTTCTCCGCCTCTATGAAAGAATGCAAAACAATGTCTGTTTACAGAAAGATGTGTGAGAAAGTTCTCTACAAGAATGTAAATTTAGAAGGCTTTAGAAAATCCTAAGAAATCAGGGCAACACTCTTCCTCTTGCATCCCTTGCCAGGTTTGCTTTAGCCACACCTTGCCTTCCCAGCTCTATCCTGCCACAACTGAGCAATGTCCCTTTGCTCTTTCCAGTATACCTCCTCCTGCTTCCCTGCCTTTTTATTTCCTTTTTGCCCTTCAGTTTGGCAAGCAGGTCTTGAGTCAGCCATGCTGTTGGCCTTCCTTTCCTGGTTTCATACAGATGGGAATTGAGAGCTCTTGCTCCCTGTGGAACGCACACTTCAAGATCTGCCGGTCCGTTCCACTCCTACTCTGAGGGCAGTGGGTCCCATGGACTACCTCCTAGAACCTAAGAATTGCTGAACTCTCCTGCAGGGAGATGCTCATGCGGCCTGCTGTTGTGCCAGGGAGATCTAAGGGCCTCACTTAGGACCGTTGTTTATAGGGTTCCAAGATGACTGACTTTAGTCCTCAGGCAGCTTCCATATTGGCCGCCATCCAAGGCAGTAATTACTGGAAATTTTATGAAGTCTCTAAGCATAATATTGTTCCTCTCAGGCTATGTTCCAGGCAAGTACCATTCCCAGACTACCAGGGGATGACTTACTGTCTCTTGTCGCCCTCCTTGGTTAGGCAACAAAGGCCCTGCTATGGACAGTGTTTCTGATAAGTTCAAGGGCAGTTTTGGTGGGGTGGGGGTGAGGGGGTGGAGGAGGTTTTTGAAGATATAATACATCACCACACAAGGTTCTTTTACCAAAGGCAATCCATCTTTCACCACTGTAGTCACTTGGAACACCTCTCTGCCTTTAAGAAAGTTTAATCCAATACACTTCTAAAAAGTGAGACTTGTACACTGAACAATAGGAAGTGTAATTTCTGATGTAATTTGGACTACACCATCAGTCTGCAGGATGTAAAACACACATGACAGACTGGGTATGTCAATACTTCTGTATCCATAAAGTATATAGTAAGCATTATGCATAGGTTCAATTAGCAACCCTCAAGTTAAAATGCTTAAAAATATTTCAACAAAAGATTATACACTGAGCAACCAGCAAAGCAGCCTTTCAATATTTAACAACACACTACAAAGAACAGAAGGGCATCAAAATCTATTTCCTGTACAGTACAAATATAGCTGACACAGGAAGTACACAATCCTTTCTGAACAGGACAGAAAACCCACAAAAAACTGATTTCCTGCCCCTCACAATGAATTTTAAAACAACTGAAAATGGCTGTCAAAATTCTTGTCCATAAAGTTCATTCCTGCTGCAAGTAAAATTCTCCCTGAAATAAAGGGTTTCAGTTATTCCAAGTCATTGGAAGTTTCAATTACTGTTGCCATGGTGTATTGCTTACTATACTAATGTTCATTTTTCAGGAGCAGAATTCATGAGAAGCTAATAGGTAACAGCAGCAAGTAGCTAAGCACTTGCCCTCACAGTGTTTTATCATGTCTGCAGGTCAAACAGGCTGTTCAGAGCAAAACCCGCTGCTATAGAAAGATCATCTGCCTTGTCATGCAAAGGCTTTCACTCCCACCCAGTCAGAATACCCATCATACCACCATCCAACATCGCTCAAAAAGCCCTTCCTTAGAATCCTGCTGATCTGCTTTTATAATGGTCTTGGGATTATTCTCAGAGAATAAGGACACATTTATGATTACTTCTTCCCTGTGTGTATGTATTTGCCAAGTATCACCAAAAACGACATTTCAGGGGCACTCCTTAGCCCTGGGAATACACGGCCAGTACTGTGCACAGTGTATTTTAAGAGTATCACTACCACTTACATTCCAACTTTCTCAAACGGACCAGTTGAATCTGGAGCAAGCAGAGTCTATTTGTTACATGCTACAGAACAGCAGCAAGCAAATGACTTCTTTTGGTTTAGAAACAGCCCAAGCTGATAAACTGGATTATCCAAAAGTTCTAACTCCATTTAAACACCTAAGAAAGTGCAGTCAGGCACTCCCAATTTCACACCTGGCTCAAAATTTCTGTGATTTTACAAGTGATACATTAACTGCTGATCATACAGTAGCGACAAAGCAATATTCTGCTTCTATGACAAAACTAAGAGCAGTGGGAACCACCTCAGCAGCTTAAAGCCTCACAAGTTTTTCAGTTTCTAGTATTGTCTCTGCAAGCTAATCTGAAAGTCCTGTAAAACCTCGCAGTAACTACTGCAACTCCCCAAACTTTCATAGCAGCACCTTATAATCATCTTAGTGTGAGTTTGAATGCCAGTAACACACAATGTAGGGTACAAATGCATTTATCTGTAATTTTTATGTAACTCCAACTGACTACTGTCAGGTGTTAAATTATTTACACACAACACAGTTAACTCAGATGTGTGTGTCAGCTTTCCACACCAAGGCCATCAGGCCATTCAGGCAACTTTGTCCCACCCACAGCAGATCTCCAAACCCCCTGTATCTGCAGTACACATGCTCCAGGCTTGGGAGTTTCTTTTTGCACAAGAAGCAATGATCCACACAGTAAGTAGTTATCTTTGCAAGCTTCCCAATACCCCAGAGCAGTAAAAAAAAGAACAGTACTGGAAATCCCTCTTTCACTAACACCTCCCAAGACAGCACATAGAGCCATTATTATAGCTACTATCTTCAAAACACAGTTCTGGCTCTCCATGCTACAGCATACTGAGATCAGAGGCACACAGGGCAAATCCACGGTACCAATATTCCACTTCTCTAGCAGGAGACCTCCTCTGAGTAATACAGACCAGTCTCTTTTTCAGTTCAGTGCAAGTATTACGGCCCTACCAAATGAAGAGTAAATTGTTTTAAATTAATCAGTTCAGAATTTGTGGTTTTAAGTATTTCTGTATTTTCATGAATACTACATTTCAGTGAAGTAAGTAAAAAAAGGTGACAAATTTTCTGGTTAAGACCATTTATTTTAACAAATAGATGAGTCTTTAAGATGAACTGGAGGCTGCAACAGCTGCTCTCTTGGGCTTCGGTGTGGTTCCCTCACGGAATCCATTCCTGCAAGTAGAAATATTGTTACCACTTTTTGAGAAGTTGATTCCTGCTCTACATTATTTTCTAACAGTAATGTTTTGGATGAAGCTCACTAGCTTTTTTCAATTTATCTCATTAATGCACTGAAATCACAATAGAGTTCACCCGTTCAGACCTTTTTAAAAAGAAACACATTATTAAAAATTGTCTTGAATAAGTAGTATGGTTTTTACTCTCTTTTGCTGAAGTAAATTTGACTTCTCGGAACAGGAAGATTTCATTATCTGAGCGAACACTGCAAATACAGCTCACCTGCTGAAAGCACATCCCACTTCACACTCCTCCTGACTAAAGGGGTCCTGTTTCTGAAGTCTGTCTCTTACAAAAATCCACTATGACTCCAACCACACTCTTCAGCCCTGAGCTTGATTTTGGATGACATTTCTACTTGAGCAACATTCAGTGGAAAGCGAGCTACAGCTGCACACTGGACTGGATGGTATTTTATGGCTGCTGCTGGAAAAGAATGAGCTAACCAAAACAAATAAATTGATCCCTCAATCACACCCACGACTGAGATGTAGTCTCTTAACTTTTGCAAATAAAGCAAATCTACATTTTTATGACAACACTTCTGATTACGTGGTATTTTTCATATACCTTTCTTATGTAGACCAGAAGCTAAAGAATTCCATGGGACTCACAGAAAATGGGAATAATGCAACACCTCCACTACCTTCCAAGTACAACTCAAAGGCTTTGTAGCAAGTCTTAGAAACTTGCAACTCAGGATCTGATGTAATACCTAATTAATGCTGACTGAACTCTAAATAAAGAGAAGGACCAGAAATTATCCCCGTTTTAACTTTAAACCTTCATTTAGTATGAACACTGCAACTTCTTACATACCCTTGTCTTACCAGTAAGGCTTTTTTCAATCCTCAAAGAAGGATAAAATGCAGACAACTATACGAAGCACATTATTTTATGACATATTTAAGACTGAACTCCATTAAGTGGTACTAAAACAAAATTAAAATGTTAACTTTGAATGGTAAATTTTGTCATTAAGTTGTGTCTATGCAGGACTTCAAGCATGCTAGTCTGTAATAAAAGGTTGTACCTGAATCGACGGTAGACCTTTTTCAGGTGCCTCATGCGACCAGTACCAGTGGTGTTGCGTCTTTTAGCCTTTGCACTCCAGTTATCTAAAATATGTAAGTTACTGTTATTTACCTGCACCAAGTAATTTTGGTCCCATGTTATATTTGTATGGTACAATTATTCAAAATGATAAAAGAAAAAAAAAACTGACTAAAATTAAAATCAGAATTTTAAAAACTTTAATTTAAAATTAAATTTTAAAATTTAAAACTTTAATTTACAATTAAATTTAAAAATTAAAATTTTATGCACTAGTACTGCATATTACTAGCATATAGTTAAATCATCATTAATTTGAGTAAAGCTCCAAAATGAAAAGTGCTAAAACTGCAGAATGACAGTTTTCTTCCCTGACTGGAAAACAAGTCAAAATACTGAAGAAAAAGAAACACGTTTTTTTAAACTAGAGCCAGTTAAAAGTTTTTTACTTACACTTTCTCTTACGCTTAGCAGGGTAACCACATTTCCCACAGGTCGATTTTTGCAGATGGTATGCCTTGGACCCACATCGACGACACAAGGTGTGTGTCTTATTTCGTCGTTTACCAAATGACGATGTACCCTTCGTCTGAAAAGCATTTCAAGACACAGAAATATCATTAACATGTCCAAGTCACAAAACTAAAAGAACAAGCCTCAAAAAACCGAGCGCAAATGAAGTCGTGTAATCACGTCAGAGGCACTTTCAACTCTGAACCACAACTCAATTTTAACTACGAGCAGCCTCCATTTTCAGGACCCGCTGCCGCCATTCGTTATGTGCCCCCGCCCTTGTGCTGAAGAAAAACGGAGCCACTGCACGCTTACATCGGCTACCCTCTCCCCACACCCATCACCCTAAAGCAGCAAACCGCTCTCTCCCGACGAAAAGTGGCTCGCTTCACACGCAGCAGCCACACACTCACCCCTGGCGACCGAAACTTCTCCTGCTACGTTACCGCCCGGCTGCTCGGCCACGGCGGCAGCAGGAACAAAGCAGGAATCCTCGGAGCGCCCGCGGCCCCATTCCGCACCACGGCCTCCCGGCCCGGCCCTGCCCTGCCCGGCCCGGCCCGGCCCGGCCCGGCCCGGCGCAGCAGCCGCGCCCGCCGCCAGCCCCCGGCCCCAGCCCCGCCGCCCAGCCCGGCCGCGGCACAGCGCGGGGCCTCCCCTCGCAGCCCGGCCTGCCCCCGCGGCGCCCCGGCCCGGCGCGGCGGCGGATGGTGGAGGATGGCGGCGGATGTCCCGCGAGCGAGCCCAGCACTCACCATCTTCGCCGGCCGCCAGCACCAAAGAGGCCGCGCCCCGCCCCGCTTCCGCCACGGCCCCGCGAGCGCTTCCGGGGGCGGCCGCTTGGGCGGGCCCGGGCCGGGCCCGGCGTGACGGGGCGCCCGGCGGGCCCGGGCCGGGCCCGGTGTGAGGGGGTGCCCGGCGAGCGCGGAGCCTGGCTGGGTACCGCCGGTTCGGCGGGCATAGCGCGGGGCACCCCGGAGGTGCAGCTCTACAGCAGCTCCCGCGGTGCCAGGCGGGTGCCTCAGTGCCAAGTCCTCCCCCTGCTCACACCGACAGTCGAATTTGCTTTTACAGAATCACCAATTTTTGAAGAGTTCTACAAGACCATACAGTCCATCGGTCCGCCCAGCACTACCCCTGCAAACCCCTACGTCACATCGCTCAATGCCAGACCCAGACGCCTATTGAACACCTCCAGGGAGAGCGATTCCACCACCTTCCCGGTAACCAACTTCTGGCCACCCGAGCAGTGAGGAAATTTTTAACGTGATAAATCTCCCATCTCTCAGTTCCACACCGTTTTCTGTTGTCCTCTCTGTAAGCACAGTAGAAGAGACTGGCGCCCACCTCACTACGACTTCCTTTCAGGTGGTTGTAGAGAGCAGTAAGCTCTAATGGGTGAGTTTTAATGAGTGAAATTCAGGCACAGGGTACTCCTGCCTGTAATACACGACTTTCAAAATAAGCTGCCTTGAACAACAGGCCCTCCTGCACTCTGTATTTGTCCATGTCTTCCTCCAGACCCCTCCACAGTGCTACACAGTCTGCCTGAGATCAAAAGCATTGCAATGGACATCATGGGCACAAAGAAGGGAAATGGTCACAGCACCGAGCCTGAGTCCAAGAAACATTTAGACATACGGCATTAGGACAATGCTCTAGACACATGGTGTGATTCTTGAGGCTGTCTTGTGCAAGGCCAAGAATTGGTTGGTGATCCCTGTGGGTCCCTTCCAAATCAGCATATTCTGTGATTCTCTGAAAATTTACTATTTAAATTCTCACATACCTGCCTACTATGCATTTTCAGTAGACTTAAAATCTATATACAATTTTATCTTGAGAGAGTTCATTTCAGGGAAAATTGGAGAAATTTATGTATACCTTATTACCAGATCATTATCCTGTCATCCCAAACAGAGCCCGAAATTGATGCTATAGCCAGTTTATTTATCTTTGTAGAATTATGTAATTTGTCTTACAGTACTTAGTGAAAGTATGTCTTTTTCTGGTAATCCAGATCTTAATCCTTGTTTATTGACTAAAAATCTAGCTTTTCCCAAGTACAGCTGTCTGGGCCCACCAGAAGCCAAAAAACTGTGAGCAGCCCTCCCACTATGAATGAGTTGAGCCCCTGTGACATGGAGCTCATTGATCAGAAAAAGGGGTAGTCCCATGGCACAGTCCCCAAATTAGTGAAGCTGTGTCTGACCTGCTGCATTTTCAATCCTGGACAAATCACGTTCATATGGTTGTCTAAATTTAATTTATCCTCACTTCTTTTGGAGTGTAGCCTCTTGTTGAATTCTTTTGGTGCTAATTTATGTAATCAGAGGCCTTTGACTTCTTGCTAAGGTTGAGGGATGGGGAAAAAAGCCATTTTGACTTCAGCAACACAGCTTCCAGACTCAAAAAGGTAGAGCTTAGGCTATTCACTCAGTTCTCTCATTTTTGGGTGGCAATTTCTCTTTCTGAAATAACAGAAATCTTTGCCTTTATTCATTTTACTTCACATGAAATCCAGACATTTACTCCATCCACCGTCCTGCAGTAGTTAAAAAGGAGAGATTGGTTCCAAATGGTAAATCATCCCATTTTAAATTAGCTGTCTGAAGTAGGGTGATCCCTGGGAGGAAACCTTCTTCCATGAAGGGTTCCTTCCTTCTTCTGCCTAGAGAAGACTAGGAAGACCCATTAGGCTGGGCACATAGGTAGCTGAATATAGGTAAAATTAATTTTACCCTGACTTGACTCAATGAAGACATTTTATAGCAATTTTATCTTCCTTAACAGAAATCAAAAGAGAAGTCACAGTGTTCTATGGATGAAATACCATTCAGAAAAAAAACCCAAGACAAACCACTTAAATGGTATGAATACATCCTACAGGCTGAACTGGAGTCATATTTGTCCCAGCAACCTTGCTGTGTGCCTTTTATCTAGTGCCTCCTTTGCTCGCTCTTTCTCACAAAATCTCAGAAATCTGGAAGATGGCATGGACATTGGACAGGTGCCATGGTAACAGCCTCCAAAGGAAGTCTGTTGGTTTGGCTGCCTGCAAGAATATGCAGGAATTATTCCTATCCTTTGTGGGATAAAAATAATCTTCTTCATTTACATGTCTTCAAACATGTTCAGAAAGAAAGATTTTGCTATCATCATGCATTTGTCTTTAGTATTCAGGAATATTTTTAGGGTAGAGAATGGGCAGAGCTGTGGCTGACCCAGTACCATTCCAGGTCTTAGCCTGTGTGAAGCTCACAGGGGAGAACAGAGTTCATTGCCCATTGCTCAGAACCCACAGGCTGCTGCTGAATGGCACCAGTCTAAATTCAGCACTGACTAATTCACGCTGCTTCTTTGTTGCATATAAAGTAATCCAAAATTTAGAAGGTGACGTCTGAATTTCAGAACTGTCTTTTTGATGTAGGAAACAGGAGTCTGTCACTGCAGCTGATATCCCATCACAGCTTCCATAGAGCAATTTTGGTCCAGACAGGTTTGCTGATGGAAAAAATCCTTTGTGCCAGCAAACAGTGATCCTATTAGTCTTCTAGATTAGGGTTTATTGAGTACAATGTTCTGCACCATGTTCCACATGCTGGCTGATCTTGTTGGAGTTAAAACACTACAGTAAAAAAATATATATGCCTTTAGAAATAATCCTTAGTGTTAAGTCTAGTTCAAAGACAGGGAGACCAGAACCAGGACTGGCTAGGCATTAGAGAGGAAAGGGTATGTGAGCAGCAAATAACCCCAGTGGCATTTGTTTTGCTCGGGTTTGATGTCATGCTACCACATCACACCACCACTGGGGTGCAGTACAGCCAGACACAACCTGTGGTGTGACAAAAAACAGAGAAGTTGAACTGCTTTTACTGAACTTGAACTGCTGAAAGGACTAGTGTGTGACAAATAAGCAACTGATATCCAAGCAAGTTCTGTCTATTATCATCATGTGACATCACTTGTTTGTGCACATGTAGCACCCTTTACTCAAGCAGGGATGAGTTAAAGGGATGGGAATAGTGAAAATTCAACCTTTATATATAGATGTTTGAATCTAGTCAGCACTAAATATTATCTTCAGTTATCTCCAGTGGTGCAGACAAACTGAAGTCTTTATTTCTTAGTGTGCTCTCATAGATCAAAGGCATGCCTTTCGATATCCTCCTGAATATCAAACACTTTAACAAAGGTAACAGCATCTCAGGAATGCTACAGGAAAACTGAGGAATTCAAGGGCAACATTGTCATGAAGACTGGTTTGGTTGCCTTTGCGTCTTGTTATCATCCTGATTTGCAGAGGTAAATATCTCAGTTGGAATTAGTGGGGAAGACACTGATTATTTGTTACCTAGCAGGCAGAAGCAGCATAACTTCATCTGTATAATATCCAGATTCTTCACTTTTGAAACTTCTGTATGTGAGTTTAAATCAGAAGCATTGGTCACCACAAGATGACAGTAGAGTTCAAGTAAAACCTTTCTGCTAAACAACTCAGTAAAAACTCTCAAACAGTAACAGTATATTGGGTTAATAAATTTAAATATTAATGAATATTATCTGTACAGTTCTTACATCTTTATGACAATAACAGAAAATTTTAGTAAACAGCAGTGCTTATGAATAAGCCTGTTGTATCCTGCTAAGAAACTAATAAGCATAATAGAAAAGTCTTTCTATTTGTTTGAGATGAAAATGAATACAAGAAAATTAAACAGCTGTCATTAACTTCTGAAATTGCTTGTTAAAATACAGTAGAAGTGATAAAAAAAACTCGATATTTTTTAATTACACTTCTATGGCAGCCTTCCAGTACCTAAAGGATGCTTACCAAGTAGGATGAAGGGAGACATTTTACAAGGGCATGCAGTGGTAGGACAAGGGGGAGTGGCCTTAAGCTGAAGAAAGGCAGGTTAAGATTAGGTATTAGCAAGAAATTATTTACTATCAGGGCAGAGATACACTGGGACTGGTTGCCCAGAGAAGCTGTGTGTGCCCCATCCATGTAAGTGTTCAATACTAGGCTGGATGGGGCTGGTCTAATAGAGCAAGTCCCTGCCCATGGTAGGGAGGGGTGGAACAAGATGATCTTTAAGGTCCCTTCCTGTTGCTGTTGAGCAGGATGGGAACAGAAATGACTCCAAGTCAAAGGCAAGAGAATGAACTGGTTTATTTCAAATGTACCACTCTATTTATAGGGAACATCGTGCAGACTAATTTCATTGGTCTTAGAGTAAAAACATCTCACACCATTGGTGTGCAGTGAATGACGCACAGTGGCAGAACATATCTATGAACAATGTGAACAACAAGAGAGATTAGAGAATTATTTACATTCTCTACCAACTGTTTCCCAGACTCTCGCCTGGTTAGAAAACCCTCTCTTTTTCTCTCTGACTGAACTGAGAATATCCACACCTTCCAACCCAAATCATTCTGTTATTCTATTGCCAGTCTTCAGCATCAGAGAGAGACTAGATAATGGCCTTCAGTTCACCTTAGGAATAGCAGTAATACTTGTAGTGTCTACATGCAGAAGCATGACTACCATCACAAACATGGCAGGAGGAGCTCCCCACCCATTTCCTCAGCTGCCTTTAACCTTTATCTTAGAGTAATTGCAGGGGGGATCCTGATTTCTTCCCCACTAGAAACCACACTAGAATCTCTTCTGTTCCATCTGCCTAGGGGAACAGGGAGAGCATATCTCTTCTCAGCAGAGGTAGGGACAAGCCTGGGACATACTTGCTACACAATGACCTTATTTTCTTTCTGTTTGTTTGGTTGGTTTTTTTTTCTTTGGTTCTGTTTTTGTTTAGTTTTGACTATTTTTTGCTTTCTGTTTGGTGCTTATGCTTAGATACAGTACAGAGTTGTAGGGCTTTGTTGCACCAAATTCTCAGGGGGCATTTCACTGTTTGCAGAGGTGGTTGCATGAAAGTTTAGGCTGAGCACCAAACAGGGTGCATAGGAGAAAGCCACAAGTTCCTTTACAAGGTGACAGCTATTTACTTCTCAGTTCTATAACAACAAAATATTATTGTTAATATTATTTTGATAAAAAAACAACCTTTCTTGATCTTATCTTGTTTAACACTGTTGTCTTAAAACTTTGTTGCATTATTCATGCAAAATGTATGCGCACACAAGCCTGGAGCAAAATTTTCATTGGAGAGGTACAAAAAGCATTTGAGCTACCACCATCTGGTATTGTAGTCTGAATCACTTTCCAGGTGGAAATGCCTAGCTTCCAAACAGAAGCCTCTTACATTGCAGCAGAAAATATTTTAGTGAGTTGTGAGGAAAATGTTTGTATCAGTACAGACTGCAAAGTACTGGACTTAATTTTCCTTCAGATGGTTCTGGAATTTTTGAGAAAAGGCTGGTTAAATGGTTGTCTGAAATGGCATAGACTTGATGGATCTTGTAGTGGGAAGGCAAATAAGTTGAATGACCTTCTGAGGTTTCTTCCAGCTGTACTTTTGTCATGCTGTGATTTCATAAAAGGCCTCTAACTATAGAGACATAACTGTATCTCTCATCTCTAAGGCTGTCATTTTCTCAGAAAAAATGCATTTGACCAATTTTATACTTGGGAAAAAAAAGGTCAGATCTTCATTAATTCTACTTTCAAATTTTGTCTGCTTTTCTCATAGTGGTGGCTTTTTTCTTGTGGTGGCTGGCGAAATAAGTGTTATGTCCCCTTTCTTATATGCCCACTGACAGGCTTTCATTTTAAACATCCATCCTTTCCCCATGTTATGTAAGTCTCTGACTTGCATTTTTGGAGTTATTCTGAAGCACATTAAACCCAAAAGATTTATTATTTAAAATAATCGTATAACTGAAAAGCAATTGTTACCTAGCCATGATCCTGAAATTAGCTCAGTAGGTCAGAGCATGGTGCTAATAACACCAAGGTTGTTGTTTTGATCCCTGTATGGGCCTGTATGGGATAAGAGCTGGGCTCGATCATCCTTGTGGGTCCTTTCCAACTCAGAATATTCTGTGATACTTGTGTGTATCTTTCTGTGCAGACACATACACAGATGGTACATGCTTAGCTGCTCTAAAAATGTTTTCTTTCCTTTCTTTTGTACTAAAAAAATATCAAAACTTGCCTCACTTATAGCTAGACACAGCCTATACCTAAGCCCAGACATTATGGTTGAAATTTGCTAACTTGGAAGCTGAATGTCTAAACATAACTTACAATGTCAATTCTTTTTTACTTCCAAATGTTCTGTATGAATGATACATGTGCATAATCTTTGGAAAAATACGGTATCAACTGGTTGGGAAAACAACATCTCTTTCCTGCAGAAGTGTTGGGAGTAAAAGTCTTTGGCTATTTTACCCTCTCAATTTTCCCACTTTGTACATGGAATTAAGTGCTTGGCTAGGTATATCTCCAGTATTACATTCCCTCCTTATGTTTCTCAGCTACGCTATAAGTGCATATGTGAATGACTATCTTTCATAATAGTCTGATTTTACTAAACGTGAATGATTTTACTTTTCACCACCCATTCCTTGGAACATGGCTTGATATTCTCTTCCTGGAAATGCTGGAGAAATACAAAGACATGCCTTTTTGCACTGCTTTCTGTCTCCCAAGGTAAGCAGGTAATTCAGTTTTACAGGACTCATCCAAGTTTGGCACCTGTTAGTGTTAAAAGAACTGGTACAGCATATACATGGTAAATTTTCAAATTTTCCATGTATATTGCAATTAGAAGTATCCACCTATGTGAGTAAATGCAAACTTGTGCACAAAATGTAAGTTATCTGATTTTCTTTTGGAAAAATCCATTTCTCACAGATATGTATTGTTCATTAGTTTCAAGTTTTACTTTCGTTCTAATACTCAGGAAGAAGGATAAGTGTCTGCAGTAAAGTGGAAGGTCAAAGACTAGGGTACTGAAGAAAATTGGGGCACTCATGTTTGATCTGAAAACCAGCAAAACGAGCCTAACATATTAGTTGTTTGTATATGTAGTTACTTTATCTTACATCTGACTTCAGGAGTCCTAAAGAATTTACGTTTTTCTTGCTCTAGGACTACTACAAATAATTGCTTTCCCTCGTCATCCTGTCCCTTCTCTAGAAATAAAATATAAGCTCACTTTAAAGTATAAAAAAACTGTCTCTTGCTTAACACTCTTTACCTTGTATGAATTTGTGGGGGTTGCTTTTCATTTTTGGATGTGAGACACAAGCTGTAAAAAATAAAAAGGCTTTGCAGTGGAACATACAAATTTAAGTTTTATGTTTACTGAAGATAAAGGCTTATTCCTAAGTTCACTTTCCTTTTTCAAAATCACTGTTGCATTTTATTATTTTTGCTGGCTGAGAACCTTCCCTAAGTACAAATGAATTGCTAACAAAGGTCAGCTCAACTTTGCAGTTACAAATGCTATCTTCTGTTTATTCTGGAATGTTTTCCCTGTACCAGTCATTTTCAGCTTTGCATTTACTGGAACTGAGGGATACTGGCTCCATCAGGGAATTCCCCTAACACCCATGTACAATTTCCCTCTTACACTAATTCACTTTACCAGAAATAGAGGACAAAATAGTGTCTAACCTTATTAGTGTGTGTAAAGAGAACACAGAAAGGAAAAGGAGCTTTTTGAACTTTTTCTTTTTTTGATCACAAAATGGAACTTACAATCCTGTGGCCACAAGACCTAGATTAGACTAACACACCTAGCATGGACAGACTTTCAGATGATGCAAGGCAAACTCATCTTCTCTGGCAGATAGTGGAGAATATGCCAATATGTAGTTTCAGATTTGTCTTATCCCTTTAGTTAGTCCCTGTTAACTAATTGCACAGTTTTGAGCAGAGCTTGAATATACATTAGGAAGATATGTAGCCAAAAAAGTACCTACTCAAAAAGGGAAAAACATCTGAGAAAATGTTGCACTATGTAAAGGTCGCAAAACTGTGACAAGTCTAAGCCTACTTATTATATTTTAACAGCAGAATAAATATGGTAGCCTTCCCAGTAACAATATCAGTAATTTACTTTTTCTGCTCCATGTCTCCACCATTTTACAAGTTTGTAATTGACCTCAGTGCAAAACCGACCACCAACCTTTCTCAGGGTACCTTTCTCATGGATGACACATGCTTTTACATGGAAGTATTTCCCTGTCCTGGTGTCCCAGCTTAAAGCCCAGCTGGCAACTAAGCCCCATGCAGCTGTGCTAGCTCACCCCAGAGCAGTGGGATTGAGGAGAGAATTTGAAGGGTGAAAGCCTGCAATCTCATGGGATGAGATAAAGAGGGTTTAACAGGGGAAATGCTGTGCAAACAAGCAAAGCTAAATAAGAAATTCTTTCACTGCTGCACATGATCAGGTAGGTGTTCAGCCATCTCCAGGAGAGCAGAGCCCCATCACACATAACAGCTGTGTCTTGTGAAGACAAACACCATCACTCCAAATGTCCCCCAGTACCACCTTCTTCTCCCCTCTTTATGTACTGAGCATGATGTCATATGGTCTAGAATATCCCTTGGGTCAGCTCTCCCATCTCTGCCTCTTCCCAACTTCCCACAAGCCCCAGCTTCCTTGCCAGCATGGCAGTAGGAAAAGCAGAAAAGGCCTTGGCTGTATGCAATCCCTGTTCAGCAATAATAAAAACATCTCTGTATTGTCAACATTCTGTCCAGCACAAATCCAAAACAGCCCTGTACTAGCCACTGTGAAAAAATTAGCTCTACCCCAGCAAAAAAAGCACACCTGCTTTCATTACTGTCTCAGAAGACCAAATATGTATTCACCAATAAATGAGCAGAATTGTGTACCTCTCTTGCCATGAGGCCCTACAAAGGATGAATCAGGAGGCTTCCTTGTCTGTTGCTATCACAAACCTTATACTTTACATTCTCTCTTTGGAATTTTCAGTATTTATCTCTTTTTTTTTTTTTTTTTTTTTTTTTGATAATTTATAAAAATCTCGAAGTTATTTGCTAGTTCTGAAAAGTTTGGAGATTGTTGTTTGCTGAATACCTTTTTCTAGCTTTTAGAAGTTTTGCAGAACCTCCACCTATATTAGAAGCGCTGAATGGGATGTCTTCTCAGGCTAAGTGGGGACAAGTCAATCTCCAGAAATGAAGTTTCTTTCAGAGATGTTTAGTGATATGGTCTCCATTCTCAGATAAAGCATTTCCTGTTTGTATAACTCCAACTAATCAAAACTGTTACATAAAAGTAATTGGATGGCTGGATAGGAGGAAGTTTTCTGAGAATTTTATATCTGGAAATAAAAAAGTACACCATTAGTATGGTTACAGTGACCCTGTGCTTCAGTCCTGCTCCTTTTAACTGAACTGCGAGTACAGACAGAAATCAGAATAATTCACTACACTTATAAGCTCGTTGTTGAAAAAATAGCAAATGTTGAGCACATCTAAACTTCTCTGGGCTCAGGTGAATCTCTACAACTGCACTATCCCTTTCTTATTACTAGTACGTGTTTTCAATTATCGCAGTCTGATGGTGGTTGTATGCATGGCCAGTCCAGAATGAGGGAGAGCTGGAGTCAAGGCTATGTCATTTCTGTTTCTACACAGAAATGCATCTCTGTTGCCTCTGTGAAAGTTTGCAAAACCTTACTTTATCTGTTGAACTTTGTTTCCAGATGGAAGATATCCATAAAAGCTTATTCCAGGGAGTTTCACAGTAGCAATTAGGGTTAATTACTGACTTCTCAAGTAAGCTGAGAAAATGAAAATGAATTTCAGATGATCCTAAAAATGCTGCAGTTCAAAAAGATATCCTAATAAGATCTGTTTCTTTGAAGTCCTGCCTTTGTTTTGTTCCCCAACTCTTCTTTACAGGAAAGGAGACTTTGTTCTGCTTATTGGAAAACATTTTTAAGGTTTTAATTTCAAGATACTTGGAAATTTTCAGAGGGAGACTAATGGACTTTGATGAAAGATTTTGTTCAAGGTTTGGTGCTTGAGGGATTTTAGCTTTTCAGCTAGTTACAATAATATGTCTAGAATATATTCACTGATTCGGGGAGAACCAGAAATAGAAAAGCATGGGCAAGCTTGCTAATGGTTGATATTTGACATTCTATTCACTCTACAGAGAAATCAGAAAGAGATGATATTTTTAAAAAGCACAAAGACCACAGGCCAGAAGAGAGCTGGATTATCAGTGTGAGATACTGCTCTCTCAGGCAGTCATATAAAGCACCTCATTAATTTATTAAACTGTAGGAATTAAACTTAGAGTAAACAATGTAGAAAAATAAAAGGAAAAAATCAACAAAAACTGAAATCATTGGATTCTTTTGAAAAATTGGTTTTGTTTGGGCCTGAGGAGTAATTGCTTAGAACAGGGTCTGTAGTCCTCCCTGTAGTTTAACCTCTAATCCATACCTTTATACACTGTGTGTGGTTCTGTGTCACTATTAACACAAATGGAATAATACTTTCATTCTAGCCTGTTTCATGTGACTCTTCCTCTGTTAGCATATTTAAAATGCTAAAATCATGATACCATCCCTCTGGTTCATTAAATTCACCTGCTTTTTGGAGGTGTGCTGTTGCTGTACACATGAGAGCGTATGGATCTTCTGTAAACTGTGTCTACAGTGTACTACTGTGTACTTCTGCACACAGCTGGCAGGTGAGCTTTCAGAAGAGCTTGCTAGAAGTCCTTCACCCTGTGAGCTCTGTGGACAAGACTTTCAGGCTGAGAAGGACTCAGAGTGGATCCAAGTTTGCTCCCAACCCTGGTGATGAAGACCACTGAAAAACCCCCTCATGTTTACTAGCCATACTTTCTTTGCTGTTGTCTCCCCGGACAGGTCTGAATCTGAGCAGTTTTTGTCAGCCTGAAGGTAGAATGTCTCAGAGAGGCAAGTATCAGTAACAGTAGCAATGAAAGATAAATATTCACCTTCAATGAACAGCTAAATCGGGCCTGTCTAGGCAACTGATGGCTAGATAGTGTGGTGCATTTGGATGCCACAGTCCTGTCCGGGGGAGTCCTTTGAAGCAGTGAACACTATCTGCCAGTCTAGGATGAGCACAAACCAGAAGAGTTTGTGCAAGGGTGTGGTTCACTGGCACTAGAGCAGATGCAGTGGCTAGCTACATCAACAAACAGAAGGTTCTTCTCTTTCCCTCCTTATTTTCCCACTTTCCACCTCTTTTGTCCCATCTCTCTTTTCTGTGACAGTGTATGTTTTTACCCTCTCCATGGGTCTGTTGCTCACTGGATCTTTCTGGGAGAAGACCTAACTCATAAAAACAGCTCAAACACACCCAGATTTTTTCCCCTCTGGATTTATCTTCTGCTATTATGATAAATTAAACTGGCTCAGAGAGGACTGAAGTGTGCCAAAGCCAGCACCAGACATGCAGAAGAAGCAAGCACATGGTAGTGATTGGGAATAAAAGCAGGCAAAATGTGGAAAAAACAGAACAGTAACTCAACTTTAGGCAGATTCAAGCTGCAGAGTTTATTCACCATATCTTTTGTTTTAAGATCAGAACATAACTCTAAAGAATAGTAATTATTTGTTTGCCCAGGGATGACCTTTGTGTACATACAGCCTGAAATGTCTGTGCACTGGACAAGTCTCATGTATTGCCAGTATACCACTAAAGCTCTCGAGTTTTGAATCCTAATAACTTGAGCTCTTTTGTTCTAACCCAATTCTTTCAAACCACTACCCTCACAGCCCTTGTTTGTTTGGTGTAGCTTCTGCAGCATACAAATTCCAGTATCTAAGGCAATATCCTTCTACAAGGTCCCCTGAGAGAGAATAATTTGCATTAAAGTTAGCACAGCAGTAATGCTATTTGACATATTTCATGGAGACACATCTCAAGGCATTGTCATTAATCCCTGAAATGCGGCAAATACATTAAAAGCAAAACAGGCAATTAAAAAGCTTTAAAAAAAGAAAGTGAGATTGCCTTAGCATACAGAAACAAATACAAAACCTCTCCCAAGTCAATTTCACAATTCAAAACCATAATAACAGGATGTTCTTTCTCCACTCAGTTGTCATTGGAACCTTGGCATTTGCAGTAGTCACAGAGCAGACTGTCTTTAGGGCTGTAATACATAATGAACTTGGACAATGAAGACATGAGACTATTTAAAGCTTGGTAAACTATTGAGTAACCTTAGCATCAATCCTATAAAAGGCCAGAAGTCTACAGGGAAATATCATTGATATAATTATATTTTGGCTGACCTTAGTGTGAAGTAGAATACAGACAATATCATTTCAGGCTGTCTCTAGACCAAGCAGGATATCATTAGCCCAGCAAATGAAGCATTGCATTAATCACTCCTGTGGTAGGATTATCATTTTATGGAAGACAAAAAGTGCCCTGGCTTATGGCTAACCCTTTGTGTCTCAAACTACTCCACTTTTAATCCCCTAAAACATAGTTTTTGATTCTAAAGAATTTATTTATTTTATTAATTCTAAAGGTTTATTTATGAATACACAGAAGAAATGTTTAGCAAGAACCAAAAGTTTCTGATGAGACAGTAAAATCGTTACTAGATTGATGCCATTTTCACAAACAGTAAGGGCAAATCAGCTTCCACTTCTCTGTAAGTTGCACTCTGACATTTGCTACCCCGCCATCAGGGGAAGTCATTGGGGAGCTCCCCAATCAGGCCTTTTATTATAACTGATGTTACTGTAGAACTTTATGTCGGTCAACTCGTGACTGTACTAGGTGTTGCACAGTCACAAAATTCAAGTGTAAGTAGATGTTTATGCTACTGCATACTGCCTTAAGTGTCAATAACACACACAAAAGTAGGAAACTATATAAATGGTTTAGAGCTTAAATCCTAAGCAGAAAAAAGCTGCTGTAAGTACCCTACGAAATTAAATAAGAATCAGCTATTCCCAGTCCCAGTGCTCTAGAGGAGAGACTGAACACCCATCCACTGCAAAGCAGCGAAGTGCCATGGGGCCTGTGGACTTGCAGTCCTAGGAGCAGCACAAATCCAACTCTATCCTCACTCTGGTTTGCACCATGTTGCTTCAGTTTCTTTGCTTTTGCTACTCTGAAGACAGGATCAGGAAAAAATAGGGTCCTATTCCCAAAGAACAGAAGATAAAATTGTTAGGTTGAAAAACCTGAAAATGTGTACTAAAAGGACTATTATACAGCATCTGCCAGAGTAACATTTTTGTCTTGCTGAAATACTTTTTGTAGGAAGACAGTCTATCAATATAAACTCATTTGAATATGATACCAGTACGAGTAATGATTTGACTACCTATTGAGACCAGATCCCTACCAACACACACACTTTGCTAGTTCTACTTGTCCTTTTTTATATTTATTTGCATGTTTTTTTGGGATCAAATTACAGTATATCTTGGTCAAGGGTTATTATAGCTAATGATATTCTTAAAAAAAGTGAAATTGCTATCTAAGCCATTAAAACAGCTGACTGAAAGATTAAGACATACTGGATAGATAAAATATTCTTTGCAGTTCCTGTATTCTGGGCCAGCTATTTAAGGTCTTAACTCAGTTTTAATAATTTCATTTATAGGCAAATGATCACTGTCAGTGTTGCACAAACTGGTCATAAACTAAATAGGAGCATGAGAATTTTGATGAAAAGCAATAAAATATGTACAGAAGTGTTGAAAGTCTGTGAATAACATTATCAAAGAGATTCATAGTTGCTAAACCTGAAAAGTCCCAAAGACAGTCTCTGGCTCATCAAAATTGGCTCTGAAGTTTGGACATAGGCATGTCTCAGGTGAGTGGAATAGTGTGACCCAAGATCTAGGCATGTTTTTAAGGAAAGCAGAGCATGCCGGCAGAGTGCAGGGCTTAGAACTCACCATATTGTGATGCTATGACATGAAGCATTTAGTTTTCTGAGGAATGTGAAAGCAGTACAAAATTGGTGTAGCAGCTGAGATCTAGTATATGAGGCGTCTTCACATAATGGTGCTACTTTTCCATGAGGGCTTTATCTGGGCTACACTAGGATAAATTAAGGTAAATTTCCCCAGCATTTTCATTGGCATTTTCATGCTGTTACTGCAGTGGATTAGCTCTGAAAAGTGGAAAAAAAAAATCAAAACTAAAAATAAGAGGACCTGGCTGGATAAGGAAAGGGAAAATTAACTGCTCTTATTTCTTTATAAGTATCTCCACAAAAAACATGCAGAACCAGGCCAGAATTGACCAAAACTTGCATTCAGATTCATAAGCTGATTTTCACTGTGAAATTTGATACACAAAAATCAGCATGACTTTGGAAGTGGAGAACGAAGATTTGTGCTTAAAATGAAACCTTAGCAACATCAGCTTTATCCTAGAGCAGTACTTCCTGCTGCAGCTGTGAATTCAGCCATGGTGTAGTGCATGTGGAATCCCTCAAAGGTCTTGTTCAGAAGAAAGAAACTCTGAGAAGATAAAGAAAAAATGATTCTCCTTTCAGTATGTGCTCATAATTTTCTGCCAGCCCCAGTTAATGTATCCAAGCCTTGATTTATATGTCTTAAAAAAACAGAGAAGCTCCCAAAGCAGACTGCGTCCCTGGAGAAAACTGGATGGGTTAAGGTTAAAATTCCTTGGCAATATTCAACCCTTTTAGGGAAAGAAAAGCAGGGTAGCAAGGCAGAATGAGATGAACAGCAACAGACAGACTGACTGACTCCTTTGGCTTCTGAATTGAAAATGCTTGAAGTGCATTTTCCCTGGTAATTGCTGTATATCTGACTATTTTGTCTAACATGAAGGTAAGAAAATTGCTTACTTAATTTGTACTGATGAAGTGAATATGGAAAGTGCAATGAAATATTAATTTATATGGAGAAATAGTTAGCTGAAAAAAGTAATTGGACAGCATTGCAAGAAAGAAGAAAATTTGAAATCAAGCTTGCACAACAAAGCTGAAAAATCTGTGTGATATTTTCCTTTTATTTCTTATGCTGACTAGTGTATAGATTGCAGAAACCTTGAACAACTGCATGACCTAAAAAGGAAGGAAAGAGTAGCAAAGCTAAGTAAATTTGCTTTTACTTCCTTTTTTTTCAGGTGCTGAGGATTTTTCTGTTGCTGGAAATTTCAGGCTTCTTTCCCATTTTTTCCAGGTGAATATTTGTTTAATAAAATACATGCTGAAAGTTAAGCATGTATAATCGTGGTGCTTGATGTGAGGCAGGGTTTCAAGGAGTCATGAGGTGTATTTCCTGGGAGAAATACGCACTGTTCGGTGTCAGGACTAGCTAGCTCTGCCACAAGTTACAACCACAGTGAGTCATTATGGTGTCCTTTAACTTCTGCCCAGAGGAGTCAGCCATCCTTGTGGATGAGGGTACACAGTGGTGGTGTGAGGCACAGCAACCCATGTCTGTGAAACACAGCTCAGCTTACCCCAAACCAGCCCAAGTCCTAGGGACAGGTTTTACCCCCAAAACCTCCCATGGAAACTGGCAGTTTTTTTGTTGCTGATCTTTAGGCTAGGTGAATGTGTCTAATTTCTTCTTTCCAATGGCAAGAAAGGCCAAGCTGGGACCGATTTAATTCTTACATATGAAAAGCAAATCCAAGTGGTTTTATAGTAAACCTGGTCATACCCCTAATTATTATCGAAGGTTTGCTTTGCCTTTTAGTAAAGTTTCACACTCATGCTTATGGATGGAAATCCCTGATGATTTTCCTCTCTCTTTTCTTTTGTTTGTTGGGTTTTTTTTTTTTTTTTTTTGGTGGGGGTGGTGGGTGGGTGGGTTTTTGTTGTTGTTTTTCTTCTGTTGGGTTTTGTTTGGTTTTTGTTTGTTTTTTTAATGCAAAAAACAATACCGGAGCAGCCCTTCTCCAATCCACTGCCGCTGGAATTCTTTTGGCCCTTGGTCCGAGTGCAATGGCTGTACTCAAAAACAGGTATAGATGGACACATCTTTTCTTTATTCATAACCTTATTAACATATACTTTTTCCCCCAGTAATTAAGAAGCCACTCTAACATT
The DNA here is from genome assembly GCF_031753505.1 of Anomalospiza imberbis. Classification (NCBI taxonomy): domain Eukaryota; kingdom Metazoa; phylum Chordata; class Aves; order Passeriformes; family Viduidae; genus Anomalospiza; species Anomalospiza imberbis. The sequence goes on from NC_089721.1 coordinate 12,737,024, forward strand.
ACACCCTCAAATCAGGTGCTCAGACAACAGCCCCAACAGAACAAGAAGGCCAAAGAGTAAAGAACTAAGAAGATAAATCCTCTAGTCTGTCCCAATATGTTTCCTTTCAAAGCTATGATGTTCAAGTTGTGAAATAATTTGTGCTCTTTTTATTTTGGTGATAGTTTCAAAAAGCTCAGCTGAGCTGTCTGGTAAACACAGATATTCCTCCACTGATGCTGGTTTGTACCAATTCCACTGATTTTTCATTAGTGGCATCATGTCAAAGGAAGAAAACTTGTTTGCAAAGTGTCACCTTCAATGAAAATAAGTTGATGATTTTTACAATGCAACTCTGTAGATGTGCAAGACATTTGTGTTTTGATTTTCCTTCTCATTTACTTTGATGTTACATCAATTAAGGAGGGATTAGTCAAAATTAAAGATGTGCAATGAGACAGTACTTACTTTTTTTAGAAATTAAAAGTAGCCCACTGGATCTAAGATTTTATCATCTTCCTTAATGACATTGTTCACCTTGAAAAACATTAAAAAATTCATATCAGGCATGGTTAGTCGTATTAAAAATATAAAAAAACCCACTTAAATTTCTTAGCAGCTTTCTCTTGACTTCAGTTACATATTTGATTTTTGAACAAAACAAGCCAAGCTCATGCACCAGTCTAAAGACATTATAGACAAAAGCTGTCTTTCTATTAACTTGAGAGTTTGCTACCATATTGTGGTAATGCCAAGTGTGGCTGTTCTTAAAAAAAAATAGTGAATGTCTAGAGTAGTAGCACTGTCTTCACAATAGCAAACTATTCTGGCTTTACATTTGGATTTTCTAAGATCTCCTTTGATTTGCATTCAGATTAGGAGACGGACAGTGGCAGTTTATGGCCAGTATGGAGGAAACCCCTGCTCTGGGCATACCTTTGAAACAAGACCATGCACCCCCACAAGGGGATGCCCTACAGAAGATGGCTGTGGTGATCGGTTCAGGTGTTTCTCAGGTACCATCCAAGACCATTTTCAATATTTTCTACTCATGAAGTTAAGAAAATAACCTTTTTATCTTTCAGCTTCAGTAAATGGGCAATGTATTTGCAGTGATCTTGATCTACAGATGAATTTGACTTAGCTGAATGTTTCCTTTTTTCCAGCCTCGACTATGCATGCTTTTAATTTAATCTGGAGTGTTGCAGAGCACTGAAGATGATATGCTGTAGCCCTGATACCCACTCTAACTCATTCTGCCTTACTTGTTTGCCCCAGAGAACAGTTTTTTTCATTATAAAAATGTAGTTAAGGAATGCAACCTTACACTGATGTCTTGCAGCTGTTCTAGGCTATTTCCAAATATGAAATGACCAGGATCATGGAAACTAATGCTCCATAAAATGTATCCAAGCAGCTCCCATTACCTTCACAGAGGAGCACATTATCTCTTAGGTAGATATTTATCACAGAGGACCATGATAAACATGTTTTGGTGCTACTAGGGTGCCAGTCATAGTTAATCACCAAAGGGATTTGGATCAAAGGGTGAAAGCTTAGGAAGCAGATCTAGAAGTCGACTGTTTCACTGATACATCACAAGCCTTGAATGGCTATGGCTCTCTCAAGTGTGCTATGTGCTATTTCTTTACACCTACATTTAATGCTTCACAAGCCCTTTTGGGCACAGTCTGTTCATCATGGGAGTGAATATGCTAATTAATGTAGTGGATTAATAGGGCTTCTGCTTTGATTTTAGGTGATCTATCTTTAAACTAACAAACACTTCTTTCCCCATGCATGTTTGTCCTGATTTAGGTCAGTGCATTAGCAGATCCCTAGTGTGCAATGGCGATCAGGACTGCGAAGATGATGGTGCAGATGAAGATCGATGTGAAGAGAGGAAAACTGTATGTGATATTGACAAAACACCTCTGAATTCAGAACTTACAGGAGCAGGGTAATGTTCTGTGCCAGGCTCAGTAGTACTGGTACTAAATGCACTTATATTTTTATGTATTTGCAAGCTCTGGGTGTACAGATAGATTTTCTGGGCTTATGGTGGAACATCCCATATGCAAAAGTGTTCAGTACAACTGCTTCCACCATGCCAGGGGTTCAGTCTAGGATGTACAGGTCCTTTTACCTGAAGCACTGAATAAAGCTTTCAGTGTTTCATTCCTGCTATTGAAAGACAGCTACTAAGACATTAAATAAAATTTCAACTAGTAACATATGATCTTCAGCATGGAAAAAATGAGCCAGCAATGTTCATTCTTTTTGTTCATTGCTGTTGAATTTAGCATTCTAAATTCAAAAGCATTTCTGCTTATATATCCGAACTGCAACCTAGCAAAATAATTGTTTTAAGTTTCTTTGGTGTTGATTCATCACTTGTTATGCAGTACACCTCATATATAATAACACCCTCCCTCCCCCATTTTGGAATGGATGCCCTGTTGTTCCTGTGTTGCAGTAATGGTTCAAATAATAAAACTTAAAATCAGATGAGATAGATATAAATGTCTTAATCTGTAGAGATAATGACGTGTTAATTTTTGTTGACAAATCAAGAACAACATTTCCCTTTCAATGCTGTAACATGCTATGCATACTGCAGTTCTGCATATATAAAAGTCTGTCAGGTGATAAGCCCATGGTTAAATCAGCCTGTGATCATAATTTGCAGATACAGCAAATAATGGCTCTGTAATTTTTGTCTTTGTCTTAATTACATATTTTTTCTTTTTGAAGCTTTGATATTATTACTGGTGAGACTAAGGGAAGAGTCATTCATACCAAAAGCTTTGGAGGGAAATGCAGAAAGGTCTTTAGTGGCGATAGGAGAGAATACTACAGGCTGAGTGAAAGTGTTCTCGCTTATAATTTTCAGGTATGTTTCCATTAAGAATAGCTTTGCCTTTACAATCAGGATTAAAACTGGGAGAATGATATGAAGCTTGTGGGGGCCTTTGGCAGGTATGCTTCCATAAACACAGCTCACTGACAACTGTACCCTCTGTGCAGTTGCTTATTGTTTTGAAATATAAATTGGTGTGTATCTTGCTAAAATAAAAGGAAAAAAAGATTAATTTTTTAGTTGTGATTTCTAAATCTCTCACAGTTAGATTGAATGTAAAGCTAATCTCCTTAGCATAAGCAGTGACCTGAATCACCTTAAGAAATGCTTTCAGGGGTGAAATACAGGGCTTTGACATGCTTTGTGTAGATTTTCCAAAGATGTTTTGTTTGAAGTCAGTCTCAGTGATTTGGTTTGTCTCACATTTATCAGAAGCATGCCAAACAATCCATAATGTATTTTACTGCATAGTGTAAATACTTTATATATATATATGAATGCATTGCTTTTCTAATAGTGTGCAGTACTTTTTATGAAATCTAAAATGGATTCAGCCTGAAAAACATATCAGCTTATTTTGCATCAGAAAGGCCTTGCTCTACTCTATACATTATAGTTTTTTAATCCTACATGAAGGTCTTCATACTGTGTCTATTTTTCACCTTCTAGGTTAAAGTTCAAAATGATTTCAGTTATGAGTTTTTCAACAGCACATGGTCTTATATGAAACACATAGAGCGGTATGAAAATTCAAACAAATACAAGCACACAGAGAATAAAAATCTGCAAAAGGTATGTATAATTTGTCCCTGTATCTTAGTACTTTGAATAAATATTTTAATTATATTATTAATATGTTCTTGTAGTGAGATGAAAACACTCGTTTTATAAAGACATTTTTGTCTCAAAGTGCATGATAGTAAATATCCCATAAGACCTTTAAAAAGAGATCACTGGTTTGCTTATCAATCCAGAGGAGTTGGCTGCTGTTTCTACATCCTCCATCTTACCTAATTAGTAGTAATTTATTTATTTACTATCTGTTTTTCTCCCTATTTAAGGAAGAAATCATTGGCTTCTCCTCATAATTGATTCATCTTTTTCTTTGTTTCAAGTGGTTTATTGCTCTTTTTTTTCCTGGTACATCTTGGTCAGTATAGTAGAGAAAAAAGATTGAAATACTTCTGTGGTTAAAATTAACTTATTTTATAATGCATTTTCCATTAGTAGAACTCCATTAAGAGAGAAATCTGGTTCTTTAACAGCCAGACGGTCACAGTGCTTGTGCCTTTAACTTATTTTAAAAGGAGCATTAGATAAATAATTTGAGAGTAATTTTCAATTATGAAGTACAACCTCTATCTTAGAGAAAATAAAATCAAGTAACAAATGTATGCATTTCATGGCCCTCAAGCAGACATATTTTGAGACTCAGCAATGACATATTTTGAGACTCAGCATAACCAAGTTCAAAAGCAACTTTGAGAGTCTAAAGTGAGCAGTATTGTACAGGCATATTGGATTTTATAATTAAGCAGCATCCTCAAAATGGCTAGAACCCCATACAACAAAAGCCTTACCTAGACAAAACAGGGTGCAAAGAAAAACTGTACTGCTGTGGTTTGCTCTCAGACAAAGCTTGTTAACCTTCTACCAGGCTTCTGATTCTGGAAGCCACCATTTTCTTTGAAGAGTGAGATCTCACTAGTCCTTATGCTAGTTTTCAAGTACACAAGAGGAAAAGAAAAATGTTGCAGCAATTACAAATAAAGGTCCAACCATATCTCATTACTTTACGGTGTTCTTTTTGCATTTACTGTGTTGCTTAGACGTATCTAACAGCTCTACAAAGCTGTTGGTTAGTTGCCAATAGAATGTGTGTGTCATCTGGCTATTAGGAGCCACTCTGATAGTCACATGGAGCATGATTGATGGCTTTTATTCCCCCAGAGTAAGCAGCTGATGGTTGTTGAGAACAGTGTGGAAGTTGCTCAGTTTATTAACAATCGTCCAGACTTTCTCACTCTTGCGGAGCCTTTCTGGAAGGAACTGTTCAACCTTCCAGTCGTCTACGAATACAGCGTCTACCGAAGACTTATTGAACATTTTGGGACACACTTCTTACACTCTGGGTCTCTAGGAGGACATTACAAAGTCATTTTTTATATTGATACTGACAAAATGAAAGCAGAAGGTAAAGTACTAGAGTGTTTGTTGCAGAAAGTAAAGTCGGTAATCAAGAATAAAAATTTATATGTATGTTTTTCCAGCTAATGTCTAAAATCAAGTAACGGACTTCTACAAGTTACTACATTCTCCTCGTGATCAAAAGAAAGGACACAAAAAATGTGCTCAAACCACAGCATTTAGTTCTAGATCCATGTTTGTGGCCTGCAGTGCTCTGGGTATATATATAAAAAATTATAGTCAGTTTAGGACCTCCTCAGGCTGAACTTGAATATAACTCTAAAACAATGTTAAAGTTTAAAGGTTACGTGGAGATCAAGGTTGGGTAAAACTGTGTAAAGCAGAAAAAATTACAGACCAAACACCAGAGTGGCACCTATAATGGTAATCAGTTGGAGCAGTGCTGTAGAATTACGGACTGCTGAGAAAATAAATGATACTATAAACTGTTCCCAGATACACCTCACACCTCTGAGCATTCATCCATAAGCTTTAGCAATGTGTGGATCTTCCCACAGCACACAAATGCTAGATAGTTACCTCCTAGTTTAAGTGTAGTACTTCATGACCTCTCAAGCCAGTGGGAAACTTGGAAATTAATCCAACACACTTTCTGTGTACAGTATTGTTAATGGATGGATTATATGCAGGTGTCAGCATAACAGATTTGTACAAGTGTACCTCATCAGGCTGGAATGCACTTATTGTGAAAAAGAAGAAGAAGGAGTGCACCAAACTGGATGAACTGCTTCTGACTTCTTCAGGTAAATGTTCCATGGTGACTCACACAGTCGTCATGTATCCATCTCTCATCTCATCCTAAATAGCTGTAAAAATGAGGAGCAGGTGTTGATAACTTTGGTGAATTCTGTCCTAATATGCTAAACCCAGACATCAAGTGCCTGGTTTAAAAGACTCTCTGGCTCTTGTCAATTATTGCTAATGCTTTCCCAGTAAATGGCACTTTTCTGAACACCCTAAGTTAGAGCTGCCAAGACACCTGGAAAAACAGATATCACCTATGTATGATCAGTGTAGGAGCTCTTGATCCAGGCACAGGTGGTTGAACTGCACCAGTGAGACCTTTCACTACTTGCTAGCAGAGTTTTGTGTGTATTGTTTCTATTACCATTTGTAAATATAGCAACGCCTGCATTTTATGTATTCCCCATCCTGAATCTGTAGGAAGCACTGGCAATAAAATTAAAGGAGACCCTTACATAGAAGGAGGAAGCCCAGGTGCTGTTGCTGGCCTTAGTTATCTAGACCTGGATAATCCTGCTGGGAACAGTCGGATGTACACCTCATGGGCTGCATCAGTGACAGACTATCCCAGAGTAATTAAAAAAAAGGTAAGGCTATTTTTCTGAAGCAGAGGTGAACAGATGGGATCACCTCAAGAGGAGGAATTAGTAAGCTACAGCTGGTGATTAATCATGCTGTGATCTACACTCATTTTGTTTTCAGATCACTTTGTGAAAAAGGAAAGTGCTCAGGAAGAAAATGCTGTGAAGCTAATAAGATCAGGTGCATCACAAATTTAAGTCCATTACAGGTCAATACCAGTCTTCAGTGACTTAAGTGGAGTTCTGGTTAGGAATAAAGGGTCATGTTAGCATTGGAGAAAGAACAGATTTGAGATCGCCCCTTTCCCAAAACACATCTGGGCATGTCTGTGTGGCTTCCACTTCCCTTGCCAACTTCTGCATATTCTTTTTACCTCTCCTCCTTCACTTTGCATCCAGAAGTTTAGCATTACTGGAGATACTCCAAGTCAGACACTTCAGAGCTGGGCATGGCCCTATTTACTGCTACCTTGTCTATGTCCCTTCTGGGAGCCACCCACATACTCAAGAATGGTAAAAAACCCAAATATTTCTGTTAGGAAGTTTTTGACTAAATATAAAAGCATATAATATCATAAAGTAATACATTTACAGGCAAAATAGTTTCAATTTTTGTTACCTTTGATCACTGTCTGATGAAATACCATAGTGTGCTCTTTAAATGTCCTTTTTTATGCTCGGAACAACTGGGTGAGAATTCAAGTTACTATGCATTGGTGGTCTGTGTTGTACTTTTATCTCACCTGTGTTTTTACAGCTCAAAGATGTTTAAACATGACTGATATAACAATAGCTTTAAAGGATGCTTTTAAGCAGAACTGGCTTTTCATAAAAAGGCTGATATTAAATACTAACATAAGATTTTAGCTAATTAGCAAACTAGAGCATCTACTGTGTTAACTCCCATGGGCAGAAGCATATGTCACAAATTATTTTGTTTGATGAAGTGTGCTTCTAAAGTCTTATATTGCAGACATAACTGTTTAATATGCATGTTTTCCTACTGTGTGTAGCTAACACCATTATATGAGCTGGTAAAGGAAGTACCCTGTTCCTCAGTCAAAAAGCACTACCTGAAACAAGCCATTGAAGAATATATGGCTGAAAATGATCCTTGCAAATGTCAGCCTTGCCAGAATGGTGGTGAGGCGGCCGTGGAAGGAACACAGTGTGTGTGTTACTGCAAGCCTTACACCTTTGGAGCAGCTTGTGAGCTGGGAACTCTGGTGCAGGATCAGCCAGGTCAGCACTCTTTAAACCTGTGAGAATTTAGAAGTGGCAAAACGTGATCTCCTGCTACCAGAATCTGTCTGTCCCACTGGACACCCATGCAGTGGCTGCTGGGGTGAGACATCACTGCAAACAAACAGCATGGGGAGGGTCATGCCAAGCCTTTGTTTAGCATGTCTAAATAGTCCTTAGCAAAGAGCTGGTTTTATTATTAGTGTTAAATACAGTGGACAATACTAACTGCTCGATGCTACCATCTCTAAGTACATATTACTAAATTCATTATCAATGACTTAAAAAAAATTACTTTTTAATTTTATAATTAGTAGTAGCTGGTAGCTGTTTTTATGTTCTCTCAGACACTGATAATATATAGCCTCTGTGGAATTATACCTATGTCAAAGCCGGGTAAAGATGGAAGATTAGATTATTGCAATCTGGAATTTTCTGTAAGGGCACAGTTGGAGCCATCACTAGCTTTGAACAGCCTGTGCCTTTAAAACTTCTCAGAGGGAATGCTTTAAAGAGAGAGTGGTTTAAAGAGAGTAGTTTTCACATTAAACCAAATATTCCCAAATGTTGCACAGGAGTTGTTGATGGACACTGGAGCTGCTGGTCTTCCTGGAGTCCTTGTTCAGGGGGAAGGAAATCGAGGAGTAGAACCTGCAACAACCCCTCCCCACATGGTGGTGGGAAGGCCTGCCTGGGAGAGCAGCATGAAAGCAAAGCATGTGAAGATGAAGAGCTGCAGCATCTTCGGTAAGTAATAAAAAACACTTGGAGACAACTGCTGAAAGGTTTAAAAATTTGTTTCAGAGGGGCACATAAACTATTGAATTCAAGGAGATCACTTAGTGAGCTTTAATATTTAAGTTGAAAGAAAATGAAATTCAGAAGCTCTGAATCTCTCAGAAGATAAGGCTAGAAAATGGGGTAAGAGCCAGTAAACTTGACAGAATTCTATTTACCACTCTCTTGGATAGCCTGGCAATGCCTGATTTCAATATATTCATGATGTAAATGTACACATAAGAGTCTTGAAAATGGGCTTCACTGAGGAGTGTAGCATTTTGAAAGGAAAGAAGACGAAATTCAAACTAAACTGTACTTTTGTTTGCTTCATAGCTTGATTGAACCACACTGTTTTGATTTATCCATAAATCCTACAGAATTTTGTTCGCCTCCTCCTCTCCTAGAAAATGGATTTGTTCAAGTGAGTTATTTCTATTGGTCTGTTATCTATTCTATCTCTATCTGCAATGTCTTTTCTACAGTTAATATAGATGTTCAATTGCAAATTTGTATTTCTCTTGGCAAGCTTATTATCTGGCCTAGTGAATAGCCACTCTTGCAGCATTTTTCACTGTCTGAAGTTTACATGACACTATCCAAAACTATTCAAACTAAAAGTTAGATAAAACCAAAAAAGCTCCACCCTCAAAACCAGAACAAGATCTTTGCTTCTCTGGACCATAGTACCTACACAGAAAAGTTATCTACTTGTCCTTTATTCCATAAATGTATTAAAAATTTACTGAGCCACGTGGATTACATATAAAATCACAACAAACTAGAGAGAAAAAATGCTCAGTCACTCAGGAAGTCCATAACAAAATTTTAAATAGATTTTAGGAATCTTCCCTCTATAACTCCCTATTCTGCTTTTTCTGGTGTAATGAAGACCTGGCAAGGTACTTGACTCACAATAGCTTAGGCCTGTTTGACAAGGGGGACTAATTCCTCCCTTGGAGGAATGGATTATGCCTTCATGTTATCAGGCTGTCATAAGCCTCTTTACTAAATAAATAGATAAAAAGATTAGTTCAAAATTCATTAGTTGCCTCTGCACAACTGCAACTTATGGCAAGATCCAAAATCTTTTTTGTAATCAATAATTGTCTCCTACGTTGATATTTTTGGTTCACAAACTAAAGGTAAAACCCTGTGATTCATGGAGTAGTCTCAATTTTTCATAAGATCTCTCCTTAGAAGACAGTGAAATATAAAATGAGAAAAACCTGTGTCTTCAAGTCCCTGTTAACCTTTAGAAAGCTGATAACATGCCATCCTAAAAATTTGCAAAGCCATATAGTCTCCACTGATCTCCCCCCAGCCCACGCCTGTTCAAGATCTTATCCTGCCCTGCTAATGTTTGATAACAGCCATATTTGCACTTTGTTTATACACCATCAGGAGAGCACTGTTCCATACCCCTTTTGATCACATTTGGTGACTTGATAACTAGGATTGCCCCCAGTATTCCAGACTCTCTCATCACTGTGTTGTAGAGTAGCAATACTACTTGTCACTGTCCTCAGCTACTGCATTCCAGAATCAGAGTTCAGTGCTGTTGGTAGTTCTTGTATTTTATATCCAAAATTTCACCTGTTCATTTTCTTTCAGAATGCTGAAAATGCATACCCTGTTGGGAAAAACATATTTTATGCATGCAAACATGGATATTCTCTTGTTGGTGATCCTGTTGCTAAGTGTCACAGTAATTTACAGTGGCAAGTTGGAGAGAGATATTGCCAGGGTATGTCTAACTGATTCTTGTTTTGAATTCATTTCTGAATTCCAATGGAACATCTCAGAACATCTGCTTTCCAGCTACAATGAGGGGAGAAGACACACCTGTATTTCCCAGTTCCCTAGATACAATCTAGTCTAAACTGACTGCTGGTATGAATCCAGATATTGTAATGCTGGCGTAGAAACACACCCATAAAGTCTAGTTTTAAGGCCATCCCTGTGTGTACCAGGGTCCCATATGTGTGATATCCCTCTACTAGGAAGCTGTTGCCTAGTGGGAACTGTCAACAGAAACATGGGTCCTAAGGAGAGGGAAGCCCTCATACAGCTAGGGCTGCACCTGCAGGCAGGAGGAGAAGATAGTAGGATCGTAGGAGAAGTTTCATTGTGTCCTTAGTTTTGCATGTTTGACTCATGTGGTGAGTAAATATCCTGACTGATATGTTTCTACAGGAAAGTCAGCTAACCTCACCATTCAATTTTTTAAGGAATTTTTGAGAAAATAAAATACACTACTACTTTACACAATCCACTGATTTACTGTGTCTGTCTCAAATGCCTCAATCCACAGAAACTGCTTGTCTCCTGCCTGAGCTGGAGGGGGGTTTGCAAGGAGAGCCATGGAAACCTGTCTATGAGATTGGTGAGAGAATAACTCTGTCTTGTCCACACGGCATGCACCTGGAAGGGGCACACTCCATTTTGTGTGAGCCCAGCCTCAAGTGGTCTCCTGATGTGAAGACTATCCAGTGCAAGAGACCAGGTAAGCCACTGCAGTCCTCAAGTACATTGCAAGATTTTCTTTCCTGGAGTCTCTTTCCAACTAAGCTTTATGTAGTTTAGATATATACAGAGATATTACTGAGATAATGATAGAGAAGCCTTACTTAAATCACCAGCAAGAAGCACAGAAAACATGTGGTCTGTTCAAACAAGATGCCTGAAGACATTTCATTGAAGTTTCATTAAGGCTTTTTGCTTCCCACTCCCTTACTGCTATCGAATATTGTCACTAACTATTTTAAAGAGATTGCCTGGGATTTATGCTGTCTATTCTGCCACCCAAATATTTTTCACTTTTCACACATTCTGTAACACTAACACCATGTGAACTGCATCTTAAGAGTTTTTCTATCTGAAAGCTGTTCCATGCACCAGAGCCTCTTGTGAAAGAGGAAGACAGGGCTGGGTTACTGCTTTTGCTGATCTAGCAGTAAGACAGCTGATACAAAATAAATATCTAGGAGCTGGAAGCAACAGGAAATAGGCTATAGCTTCAGTTCATGCTGTTTAAGCTTTATTTTGATATAGGTAGGCAGTGGCAGAAAGGGAAATAGGCTATAGCTTCAAGCAGCTCTAAGTCATCTTTTCCAGCCATGGAAGACAGACAATAATGTCTCTTGAGAACTGTTGTGATGCTGATCAGTGACACAGAGGCCCCCAAGCAGCTTGTGCTTCAATCATGCCACATCTTCACCCGAGGTCCCAGATGTTCACCTGGGGAGACCCGTGACTGCAGCCACTGCTGCAGGAGACTAGACATGTCTCCTACATTTTTTTCTGTCCTCTCCTTATCAGCCAGTGCTGCTGACATTGCCTCAACTGCAGAAAGAGGAAGGTGACAGTCAGGTTTAGACTTCAAAAGGCAGCAGTCCTGTGAGATTCCTGGTGTAAGTCATCTGCTGTCATAAACACATCAACAGGAAGTGTAGTGATTTCTGAAGGAATAGCATAGCTGTACATAAATGACTTGCTGCTGCTAAACTGCCAGAGCAGCAGTGCTGAACTGCTGCTACCAGTTACTTAGGTTTAGATGACTGATTTTCATCTGTTTTTTGGGTTTTTTTGCTAACATCATGTTCTCAAATTTCAGAAATAATTGGAAAGTTCCAATTGCTTCCATCAGAAAGAAAACCAGCTTGTGCTTGGCTGTATGGAACCCATATATTAGTACAAAAGTTAAAAAAATGAATAACAACAATTGGATTAATAACAGTTAAAAACTCAAGGAGTATGAGATAAGAAGGGTAAAAATTATGAAGATAAGTATTTACAGACACAGTGGCATACATATGTTTGGATGGGATTGTTTAGTCACTATACAACCAACTACCCAGAGGATAAAGAAAATGCAGTAATTTTTGGTAAAAATTTCCCCTCTGCAGGAAGACAGGGTTATGCTTGCTGTCTGTATCATAATGCATTGTAATTCTTATTTTTTTCTTTTATTTTTTTTCTTCTTCTCTGGTAATTTGTCTGCTTTGCTTAGCAAGTCTTAATCTGTAAGAAAGGTTTTTTTTTTTTTTTAGGAAAGGCAATAATCTGGAGTACTAAATTTTCATGTTAGCAGACAGGAAATCTGAAAAAAAATCAGGATAAAACCTCCTTGGAAACTGTGTCCATATGGATTTAGCAAAGTCTTGCTGTTAACATGCTACAGAAACCCACAAAGAAATGTTTAGCAAAATTTGGAGTACAACTCTCTACTTAAAGAATGGTATACCTGAAATCATTAAAATTCCCCAATAATTACTATTATTTTTATTTTAAAAGTTGGTACAACCTGAGGACTGATGCTAGAACTTGTAATTTTCATTACCATCAGTGTATAAAGGTATTTGGGTTCACATAGGGTTTTGGATCCTTAGCTTTTCTAGTGACAACAGTGAAGTCAGTAATTCTGAAACCCAATGACAAAAGTGTTCCCAGCTATGATTCAGCAGTGCTAAATTTAGCAGAAACAAATAACTACTGCAGAAATGAGATGAATGTTTAAGTTTAACATAGTACCTGTCTCTTTCCATCTGGCTGGTGACCCATGGATAAATTACTGAACAGTAACTTTGCAAAGTTTATAATATATTTTTTAATACTGTTGATTACTCCCCTGTAGTAGATACTTTTAATGACCATGTAGGATGTGACTTTATGTCATGACTATATAATTCAGTGCCTTTTAAACTCAACCGATAATTTCACAGCAGATTTTTTTTTCTGACCCTCAATATCTGTCTGTTCTACTTCAGTGCCCAGTGCGAAAACAGAAGTGACAGAGCCTAAATGTCAGCCATGGGAGAAAGTATATCAGTCACAATGTGTGTGCAAAATGCCCTATGAGTGTGGGTAAGTTCAGGCTCAATTTGGCAATTGGATTCTCATTTTATTCAAGACCAAGTACATTTCTTAAATTTTCAGTCTCTGACAGAGGAGAAAACTTTACTTACATGAGGAAGAGATGTACTTGGTTTGCTTTACATCTCAATCAATGTCCTCTTCATTACTTACCTGCCTTGTCAGAACTGTCAGTGGGTTTTAGCAGTGCTGGAATTTGGTAGATGACGGATAGTGAAGGCATAATTTTGCTTGATCTGTGAATACATGAAAAAAGATAAAATTATATTTTTAAGATTTAGAAGATAGAGGAAAAGTTAGAACAGAGGCCCTTGGGACACAAACCATCAAAGCAATAAGCTAGTGAAATAAAGCAGATTTCTTTTCACTTCTAAGACACTAGGGGGTTATGAAAGGCATAGTAATCTAATTTCATCTCACATTTAAACAGCAGTTTTCACAGAGCAGTCAGTCACTTTTCCTGACTTCATAACTTGCAGATTAGAGTTTGCTGTTTCCTGTTTAATCTAAGCCTATTATTGCAGTATTCTGCAATAAGCAGTGAAGAAGAAATAATGTAAGGAAATGAGTAAATCTCTCAGTTCTTTGAGAGACACAAAAGGAAGAGAACAAAAATGGAGGAATAACAAGAAGACACCTGAGACCAAATGACGCAGATGAACAGATGTGCCAATGAGTTTAGGACTCCAGCATCTGGGCTGGTTTGCATAGACTGGATGATGTCTCCTATCAAGTCACTCCTATAAAGTAGGTGTGGGCTCTAGATATGAAATCTGGCCAGATTTATGTGACTGGGTTGAGTAGTTTGGAAGCTTCAGGATAACAGACCAAATATGTCTTAGCCTTGTGTAGTAGGAGGAAGAAACTGTGAAGATGTTTCAGGTGATTTCAAGGTAGAACTTTCAGCAGAGCATGGGTACTTCCCATCAGGCAAATAGACCAAGAGTGCTCTGCATGATTTTAAGGGAAGATTAGAACTCTCAACATCTCAAAATTAAAATTGGTGAACTTAGTTCAGATGCAGATCCACTGGGTAGTTCCCTAGGGTCAGAGGCCATTGTCCTGTGTGGAAAGGTAAGTGCCAGGTTTGTAATAACGCTGCAATCTAATGCTATTCCTATCCTTATACCTAAATGGTCCAAGTAATCTGGTCCTGCTCTTTTCTCTCAACAGTTATTTAAAAGGATCAGCAACTCCTTTTCTGGTTTATGTATGTGTTGAGGTCAGTTACACAGAATACAGGGGAGTCAGCTAGGGAAGCCTTGGGCAGAATCCAACAGTAACCTTGGAGGTTAAATGAGATCCATTTACCTATGCATTGAAGCTTCATTTGTAATTAATCTACTACTTGCCTGTTTATATTTTTTATAATTATGTTTAAAATGTCAAGAATATAGATAACAGTCATTTTTGTTACCTCATGCCATCATTTCACTGTCTTGAAATAATGCATCTAATGATAGAGGGATAAATCTCAGCTGTCAAAGCAGACTAATCTTCCAGGCTGCTATAAGGCTGTAGAAGTAACGCATGTAAGCAGATCTTGGTCTGATCTTTCCTCAGAGAGCAGAATTAACTTGCATTGTTTTGGCAGTGACTTTCAGCAATAGCCTCTTCTCTGAAGAGTGTTTGAAGCAAGAAGAGTTCATATGGTAATTCAGGAACACCATGGTTTCAGACCTCTCCTCCATCCTTTCACTTTCCAAGAGACTAGCTACAGAGACTGCCCATAAGAGCACAAGAACCCTAGAACAGCCTGGTAATTTGTCCCTTGTGGTAGGGTGCCTTAGGCTACATCTGTCCTCATCAATGAGAACAAGGGAATGATCCAAAGAAATTTAGCTGCAGTAGAGCCACTAAATTGCTATAGCAGTTCTTGGTAGACCTTTGACAAGGGCCAGTTCCTGTATAATTCCCAGGCACAGATGAGGAGTGACCAGGATGAGAGACTGTTCCAGTTCTGATGTAGTCCCCATCTTCTGGGGCAAAGAGGGACACCATCTACTCTCTGTAAATTGTCCCTAACACACGGAAGGGGCTAGAGCATGGTGTGTTAATACAGATGGAACCTCAGCCTCCAGTAGCTAAGAGCTATCTCCACAGTGAAACATGAGATTTGATAATTTTTAAGTACTATCCCCTCTTTTTTTTCTTGAAATTTGTTTGCAAAGCAACTATGTCTCTCCTGAGAGTTCTTGGACTGTGTTACATTAAAACTTCTCATCTCAAATGTAATTCCAGGAAGTTAAAATCATTCCCAGCATGATGATTTTTTCACCAAAAGTTTCCTACCTCTTATTGCTAGTGAAAGGTAGTGAAGGTATTTATGGACTTAACAGATATTGTTTTATTTCTCACAATATGTGCTTTAGTTAAATATTGTTCTTATCCTTAACCTTATTTTTTCAGGTAAAAAGTATTGAATTTCTCACATTCACTTTACACAAAGATTATTCCTTGACTCTAAAAATTTTTATTACACTGATGTGATATTCCCAACCTTGGGAAATATACTTTCTCAGCAATGAGTGCAAATAATTAATTTCTTTATGAGTGAAGATTCTCCATCCTTTTTCCTATGCATCTTAACATGTTGATTTACACATTCTTTCTTCTGCTGACCCAGCTGTAGCAAATATGTAAATCACTCTCAAGACAGTATGAGGCATTGAATTTTAGTGGGAGTTTGGCAACATGGTCCCTGAACTCCTGGGTTCAAACTTTGGCAGCTGGTTAAATCAGCTCCCTTTCCTCTTTTGGATGTAGCTAAAGTGGTGCAGAGCAGACAGATTAGTGCAGAGGTCTGATCTTAATATTTTTAGGTAAATTAAGGTGCCTTCTTTACAAAATTTTGACCTTAAGACTCAGATATTGAGATTTATCACTTAGGCAAGTAAAGAAGACATCTGAAGAATTTTAAATATAATAAAAAATTAATTACAGATTAAATACATTTGTTTTCCCTGGCACACACTTTGTTCTTTAAGATGATTTATAAACAGAGAGTGTTACTTATAGTACTGTCTGTAAAGATAATTTTCACATAAAACTCAGAGCTCCACTATCTTAGAGACTGTTCAGCCAGATGACCAAACAGTACAATGCACACAAGTGCACCTGTTTCCTTTATCAGGTGCCTGCTGCTATATATCTCTTGGTTTGTTCTCTTGTGCCTCAGAATAACAGAGTTAACCTCATTCTTTATATTAACAAAAGAGGATTAAGGGAAATTCATGACACAGACTTTACTAGGGATTTAGTAGCTGTCATTTTGACCCAGCACAGCAGTTAAGGGACCTCAACCTGTGGTTGAGGATGCTAATGTAAGTGGAAGATATAATACAATTCATAAAAATATTTGGTCACTGTTGGATGCACCAAACTTTTCAGGCTCAGCTAATGAAGTCCATGCAATATTTTAAATACCTTAAAGATGCACTATGCTACAGGTATTTTAAAAATTCTGTAAAGCCAACTCTTCTGAAATGCTTCAAAGTCATCTTTGTAAGAACCATTCCCAAAGCTTGGAGAAGGCTCTTTTTCTTAGTGCCTTACTTATAGATCAAAACCCACTTCCTAATATACAGGGAAAAACAAAAAAAGAAAAAAAAAAGAAAAAGAAAGAAAAAGAAAAAGAAAAAGAAAAAGAAAAAGAAAAAGAAAAAGAAAAAGAAAAAGAAAAAGAAAAAGAAAAAGAAAAAGAAAAAGAAAAAGAAAAAGAAAAAGAAAAAGGAAAAGGAAAAGGAAAAAAAGAAAAAGAAAAAGAAAAAGAAAAAGAAAAAGAAAAAGAAAAAGAAAAAAGAAAGTTACCTTAATGCCTGACCACTAAGTCAGCAAGATTTGAGTTCTGGCATTCTTACTAGACTTTTCTCTTCCCTCCTTCTACAGGCATTCCCCTTCCCTTCAGTAAGCCTCATGAAGCTCATTAGGGGCATTTGCCTGTTCCTCATTAGGGCCATTTACCTGTACCTCATCACCCTCTTCTCCCCACCAAGTACCTGTTTAGCTGTGGATGATGTTCAGAACTGGCCTATTACATGCCAAAAGTTTCAATGGAAGTGTTTGTGAGCTTAAAATGAGGAGCTGTGCTGAAAATTAGACTTTGTGTCTGAATTTCAAAGCTCTCCATCCCCTGGGAGCCTATCTCTGCTCTCTGGTACCCTGTGAAGTCCCTTACCCCTGGCTGTAAAATGAATCCAGGAAAGCACAGGCATGCTCTGCTCCAGATAGTCACTCTTTTGTTCATTCCACACAAATACTGCTGATTGCCTTGAGAACAAGTGGAGAAGCTAGGAGAGTGAGATTAAAACTCAGAAGTAATGGAAGGGGTTTTTTTCCCCCCCTCCTACACTTGGAACAGAAAACACAAATAATAACGACTTCCTGGAACTGAAGTAATGGAAGGGTATTTTACTCTCCTCCTACACTTGGAGCATGAAACACAAATGATGGCAACTTCCTGGAACTGTCCCCAAAGCAAATACCATTTAAGGTTGTCCAAGAATTGTTATTACCAGTTTTAAAAGCTCATTTATGTAGGTGTTAAAGCTCTACCCACATTTCAAGAAATAAGCAATTTTTCTGGGTAATTTTTTTCTTAAAATTTCTGTGGAGATGTATGTGTATTTCCAGAAATATCTTTGGTTTCTGATGGTCGATTATAAGGTATTATTTAGTAAAAGCTGAGCATTTTAAAAGACAGCAGAATAAAAATCTTAAAGTACATTTGAACACCTTAAAATTAAGAAATACATCTGAAATATTCTATGTGCACGTTTGTATATGTCATATATGTATAAGAAATGTTTTCTGTGTCTACTTATGTTCATGCATGTGTCATAAATTAGAGAATAATTGAGATCTGAAATACTTTTAACTAAAGTCTCTCTCTCTCACTGCTGCTGAGGTCAATGGCAAAAAGATGGTAATATCCCCATCCTTCAAATGGGGCAGATCTTGACTCTGCTGAGGTACAGCATACTGTGTAAACGGAAGAAGTCTGGACTGTCTATGTCTGGACTGTATGTCTATGTCTTGGAGTACTTTGCTGCACACTTAGGAGGTACCTAAGTGAACAGAGAAGTTGTAACTAGACTCTGAATGTTTTCCAGATCCTCAGTTCTTTTTAAGAGTTACCAAGATAAATCATGTTTAAATACTGCAATTCCTGCTTTTGTTTTTAGTCCTTCCCTGGACACTTGTGCTACAGATCAAAGAACCAAGAGAAATACACCTTTAACTGTTTGCAAGATGCATGCCTTGGAGTGCATGGGCAGAAAATACTCTCTGACTAATGTAGAAAACTGCAAAGTACCCCAGGCAGCTGAAATACCATGTGGATCGTGCCGTTCATGGGAAAAATGCTATGGTAAGAGATTCTTCACAACTGTAAGTAAAATTGTTCTTATGACCAAAAGGAAATCTTTATCCCCACTTACACATTAGTATTTGGGCACTTGGTCTGTCCTGGTATGGCATCTGCAGTCCCTCCCAGAAGCACCAGGCACTGCTAAGCTGGCTCAAACCATTAGCCGAGTGTGTGGTATCCAAACATGGCAGGAGTCTTCCACCATGGAAAGACAGCCCTGCAGGATATTGTAACAAAATGTGCTATGTACAGGAAAAACTAGTCCCTGTTAAGTGAATAATCCTTTTGGTCCACTTTCTCCTCTGGGTGAAACCCCTGCCATACTCTTTTTCACTGTATCTATGTGTTCAGATTTCTTAAAACAGCAATTGCAGGAACCCTTACAGCCCACAGGAATAACTAATCTTCTCCTGAAATTTGCCAAGCAGTCTCCCCAGCAGGATCCTGTGGTTAGGAATTAAAAGTCTTATTGTATGCTAGCTGGGAAAGCCAGTTACTGTTGTAGGTTTGTACAGTTTGTTCACTGTCTATCCCAAGATTCTCATATAATGATTAAAGGTGAGGTCTCTTCCCTCAGAAGAAATAGTTACTGTTTTTTGTAATCAGTCTGCAGTGGAAGTTTTCAAATCCTTGATTTATTTTCCCTGAGTGTCCTATGCTACATTGCATTTAATGAAGGGTTGCCAGGAATGGAAACATGAGCTAATAAATTAGGGTTTTAGAAGTGCCCAAGCTAGAGGCATGGTTATTGTCAAAATTTGAAAAGAAAAAGGATTACTAGATAGGAGTTCATCTGTTTTGTCTAGCAGGGTTGAACAGACAAAAATAATAATAACAACAAAGTCAAAACTGTCTGGAGCTTCAGCAAAGACAAACACAGGCAAAAAAAATTGCATACAACACCAAAAAAAAAAAGACACAGTTATGAAAAATAAATATCAGGTGGAATATTCTTACCTGAATGTCACTGATACTGCTACACACATTTACTTATAGGAGTAGATTCTTTGATCTTCATGGAACTGTCTGTATGAAAATATAGATACCAGTTGTAATGGTTTGCATGGTCAGTTTGTTAGTGTCCAAAGACAAATCTCTCATCTTTCAAGTTACCTGAGCTCTGGAATAGTAGATACATGGACCAGTTCAAGAATTAATATCAGAGAAGGCTTTGAGTACCTCATCTGAGACACTTTGAGCAAGTTTTTCCTGCAAGCATGATCAGCCTCTCCAAGCAGAGGAAGGTCCAGCAGTGCACAATTTGTTTCCACTTCTAGTTTTTTCACTGAGCCTGAATATCAGCTAATGTTACTGAAAGAATTAGGGAATTAGGTTAAGGAAAGAATGACAGGAAGCTTTGGGTTGGAAGGGACCTGTAAAAATCCTACCCCCTTGCAATCATCTGGGATGCCTTCAACTAGATCAGGTTGCTTAGAGCCCTGTCCAACATGGTCTTGAATGTTTCTAGGGGTGGGCCTTAACCATCTCTCTGGCCAGCTTGATCCTGTGTTTCACCACCTTCATCCTAAAAAATTTCTTCATATCTGCTCTGAATATTGTCTCCTTTAGATTAAAACCATTATCTTTTGTCCTAGCATTGTAGCCCCTATTAAAACATCTGTTCCTATCTTTCTTATAAGCCCTCTTTAGGTACTGGCAGGTGCTATAAGGTCTCCCCAAAGCCCTCTCTTCTCCAGGCTGAACAGCAGTAACTCTCTCAGCCAGTCTGTGTAGGAGAGGTGCTCCAGCCCTCTGGTAATTTTTGTGGTTTCCTCTGATCCTGCTCCAACAGGTCCATGTCTTTCTTGTGAAAGCTGAGCACCCTCCAGAAAATTGCTTTCAGTCTTATAGATTTCCTTGAAACATTTTAGTCTGGGTTTTTGGTTTTTTTTTGTGACTTGGTTGCTATCCTGAGTGTTCTTCCTCTGTGCTTTTGCTTAGTGCCATCCAACACCTGTGTTTGTGATGAAGATGGGCTGTGTGAGGAGGGAGGTGCCCAGGTCTGTGCTGAAGTGAGTGGCTCTGCTGCCCGTCGGACCATGACTGAGTGCGAAGTTGGGCTGCTCATGTGCCGGGGGGAGACTGTCACCCTTGTCAGCATAAGGCCCTGTGATACACAGAGTAAATAAGATATGTTACACTTTATTTTGCTTATTGCTGGAGGATATGTCAAAATGTGTCAGCTCTTGGTCAGGACATACTTTGAACTTTGCTCTGCCAAATGTAAGCTCTGCTGTGAAATCCATCACAGCTGATGAGACTGTGCATCTGGTCTAACAAAGGCCTGAGGCTCTTTGTTAGACCGAGATGCACTTGCCACGACTGCTCACAACAGAGCTCTTGCTTAGGCACCAGCCTTACCACTGGCAGATTTACTTCATATTTCCATCAGAATTAAGAAGTATTGCTGAATTGCGATTGCCAAAGTAGCTATTATAGTGATGGATTACCATGTCTGACATTGTCAATATGTTTTTCTTAAAGCCACACAAACATATGCTTGCACTGCATAGATTTAGATTAGCAAAACATACAGACTAAGCTTTACACAGTAACAGGTATGATTCTTCTCTTTTAATAAAGCAGCTTCTTTCGACCATACACTACTCAGCTGAGCAGTCTGCACAGAACTGAATGTGTTGTTGAGCCTGACACTCAAACGTCAAAACAATGTGCATTAATAGTAAAGCCATATTAAAGTAATAAGAATACATGTATACTTGCAGCTTCTTATACACAGAACCACTTCATGAAAAATCACCATTTTACATTGTCATTATTATTATTAATATTATTGCAATGAGCTACACCTGTAAGCACAGGTAACTCAGTTACATTTGTCACATGAATTTATGTTCGTGCCAAGGCTGGTTTCTTACAGACAGTTGCACAAAGAGGTCTTCTGCCTTAGCAAAGTTTTCTCAAAGGCAGCTATTTGAGAAAACACATCTTTACAGCAATGAAGATATTCTGCATGCAGTCCCCTTGGAGATACCATTAGATAATCTTCAAAGATTATTCCTGAATAAAATAAGTGTCCTACACTCTTTCCTTACAGAGCTAAGCATTCTCTCTGGCATAGCTGGACCATGACAACTTTGCTTACATATTTCAAGTCCATTCAGGTACCCGTGCTGGCAGTCCCATCCCTTCTGACTATTTTTGGATGCAAACAAAGACAAAGGGCTGGATAGTAAGTGGATGTTCAACCAAGTACAGTACTGTCAGCACGTATGATATGTATGTATGCTTTTAAAGCAACGGATTTTATTTCTTACTATCAGTAATATAGTAAGATTAAACATCTCTCTTGTTTATTACGTTTCTACCAGTAGTTTCCTTGCATAAACTTTACCCTCAGTTGGATAAAGCTTTGCTTTCTTTAATGCTGGCAATAAAGAGTAAACCAGAATAGGAGTGGCTTTTCTTGGAGACTCTCTCTTGTGCAGGTAGCCATGTTGGAGGGGAAGGTTGCCACACACTAACTGAAAGGACCTCCTGACCTTTATAACCTTTTCCAGATGTCTGGGAAATAATATCAGGTTGTGGGTTTTGGGTATTTTTTCTTCTTGAGCAAATAATAAATTTTTGTGAGTAGCATACAGATGAAAATAAATAGAATAAAATCCAAATAAAATTGGTCAGATATTTTGTCTTTATAATTTGCTCTGGAGTAATAAGTAGTAATTTGTAGAGCACCCAGATGTTTGCTTACTTGGTTACTCTCAAGTCTCTTGTCCACAATTTCTAACCTTTTTCTTGTGGTATTTAATAAAACATGTGATTGGACCATGAGTCTACAGGGTAGCAATAGCTTCTATATCAGTTCAAGGCAAGAAAAAAATCGCCTGGAAATTTCCTGATAGATAGCACAGAGATATGGTGACTTGGTGATTCATGTCTTCAAACATAGGGAAGTGAGCCTCAAGAAACATTGAGAATTCCTGTTTCAAAAAACAATAAAGTTGCCAGATAATCATCTCAATACATCAGCAGGAACAGCTCTCCGTGTCCATAAAATAAATTAGTCTGAGATAAGGCAGCCAAAATATTAATGAAGGCTGCATTTCAGATGCTTCATGCGGTCCCTGACATCTCACTGTTTATCTGACCTATCTGAATACTTTTTCTCTTTCCTTTTTCTTTCTAATTACCCACTCCATCTTTACCCCTCCTACTTCTAAGCCCAGTCAGCTTCTTCTCTGTGGGTTGCTCACAGGCACATTCCCTCCTGCTGCCAGACTGAAGGTGTCCAGCAAGGATCTGCTCTCCTTCCTACTGTGATACCACATACCTTTCCCTGCCTGGCTTGTGACTTCCCTGCCACATCAGGGGCATTTCAGTTCCATCACGCCTCCTGAAAACCTGAATACATCTTTCAACATTTTAGAATAGACATTATGGGCTTTTGTTTGTTTTTTAACCAACTAGCTGGCTCCCTAATGCTGCATGAGAGGAAAAGTAAGGTGAATAGGTAGAAGTTTTCTCCAAAGGAATATGACTATTCATTAAAAGAAAAACAGGTTCATGTAGGACCAGTGTTTGGGATGACACTGTCCAGTCACACAGTCATTCCTATGGTATTCATGTCTGCTGGCCACACTTTGTCCTTTTCAGTACAGAAGCATCTCCAGTCACTGTGGTCCACCATACTGGTATTAAACTGACAAATAAATGCAAGAATTTTTTTCTCAGTAAGAAACCAATATCAGATGAATGAGTGTCAGATGACGGGAACAACAGGGGTACCTTGGTTCCATGGAATCAATAAGCTTAGCAAAATTACCTAGCAGAGAGTGGTAAACCCCTTTGTTACACCTGAATTAAATGACCATGCATTTTCCCTATGACCATGTATCAGGATACTTGGAAGGAGTTTGATATTAGATGACCAGAGCTTTGATCAGCTGTGACAGATTAAATTTAACTCAGATCAAGGTAATCTAAACAGATCTAGGTAGGTGGGTAAGCTTGTTATCCACACTGCTAAGATCATCTGAGGCCAGTGACTTGGAAGATATCACAAACTGCTCAGTAAAAAGACTTGCCTGTTGCAGAGCAGTAGGTACAAGAACAGAATGTAGGGATTGAAGTAATTCAATCTCTATAAAACAGGAATGCTGAAAAAATTCCTCCAAGTTACTGCTATTTGGTAAACATTATCAGAATGTGGGATGAAATTCAGCCTTTGTTGCTTCCTTGCAAAAAAGGTGATCTGCTAAGCAGCAGCACTTTTAAAACTTGGTTTTCTAGGAATTTATTTTTGGTGTAGATATAATATATATATTATATCTACATATCTAATATAATAGGAAGAAAATCCGCATTGTGTCTGTCCCCTTGGGGCAGACATAGGAGAGATCTTGCTCTCCCCACCTGCCTATTTTCATGAAAGATAATGAAGAATCCGTACCTTTCAGATCTAATAGTGCATTGCATATTTTTAAAAGGTAAACTACAGGTTCATATACTATTGAAGGGACCACAAAACTAAACTTCTGCTCAAATAACCATATGACAGGTTCCCTGTGTGAAAAATGACAAGCTGGAAAAAAAAGGAGATGCCCTAGAAGTGAAGGTGGGAAGGATATGTCAGGACTATCACAGACCAGTGGTGCCTGCATAAGCATAAGATGTGGAATATCTCCAGACAGAGCAGCCAAAAAGCTAATATAAACCTAGGAAGAAATAAAACTTTTCTGATATATTTTTTTCCTAACCTGGGAGCAGAAAATTAACATCTACAGAGTGATAGGAAGTTTGTCTGTCTATACAGTGAGTGGGAGAATCTTCCCAAATTCCTGCCAGATGGGAGTCCACCTGTATAGACAAGATTTGGGACCAGTATATATCTGGAGACTAACTGAACGATAGCAAGTTATGTCTACCACCTGCTGCTGTTAAACTAGTAATAGTAGCACTAGTAAAGTGAGGTATCCTTTGCAAATCTCTTTTTCACTGGAGACTGTATTTCCTCAGTGTGCTTCTCCTGGCTGCTTGAGCTCATCCTCAAGGGATGTAGGCATTCTTTACCTTACAGAATGAGAGATGCATGAAGCAGGATGCTGTGATTCCCAAAGTACTCCCTGATTTGCAGCCCAGGGCAAGACCCCCCCAGGTGAAAACAGATCAGAAGTTTAGTGCCCTGCCAAAAGCAAAACACCATTAACCATTAACCATTAAAAGAAAAATGTTTTGAGGTAGAACATACCTTGAAAACATGAAAAAGCTGTCAAAAATAACATTTACAAGACATATTTTTCCCCACCATTGAGAAGTCCCTTTTGTCCCTGTTCTCCTAATGTGTTCTTTAGACAGCTTTTGCCAGTGCACTTCTACTCTTCTTGCAGGGCTTAACTTGCTGTTTCCCTTTGCTTGCCAGTTTTAACCTGACAAAACACCATCGCAATTTCTTTACACCTGACTATTTTGCCAATTGCTTTCAGTCCGAGAGCTGTTGCATCACTTGTTTGTTCATTCTCTTTTCAGCCCAAATAGAATCTTATTCAATAACCTCCCTCCCCTGGTCTCTCTACCACCTAAAGCCATTGCATCACCGTGTTCATAACGCTATGAACAGATCCACATTCATAATGCTGTGAACAGATCAGCTCCTTTTCCACCACACTGTGCCTCTGCCCCATTGCTCACTATGATGAGCTGCCACTGTAAGTAACAGTAGAGCCATTACTGTGTATGACAGGGGGCACAGTAATATAAACTGCTATTGATTTCTTTCTCTCTCTACTGTGAAACACAAAGGAGTTGTTTCTGACCAGCAGAAGAATGCTGTTGGCACACTGGATCTTCTGGCTTAATTCAGGAGACATGCTAATTGCTCATTGCTCAGCCTCTGGGACCTGCTCTCCTCCATGTGTTCCTTAGGTGGCTGTTTTCACTTCTTGTGGTCAGGGGCCAGTGAGCAGAATTCTATGCCACAGCATGCAAAAGAAAACTATCAACCCACCCACTTTAGCACTTCTCCAAATGGATTTTTATTATGCAGCCTCAAAAAACTGTATTGTATGAATATGCAAAATAACCTTTAGCAAGAGATAAGCAGTGGTAAACAGCTACCAGCAGTGCTTTTGGTCAGTCATTGTTTAACAAGACTTGATCAGTAGCTTGTGGTAAAGAAAAGCCATGGTTTTATAATTTACTATTGACATCAATTACACTGAGACTTTTAAAGTGATTGTATTATTCACTTTCTGAATAATTATGCTATTTATGTTGTTAACTGAATTGCTCATACTACAGGCATTGAACCCAACAGACAGCTAACCAACACAAGCAATGTTCTTTTATTTTGGGAACTATTACTCTGGCTATCAAATCTTATGATGAGGAGAGCTGTGTAAACACTGGGACGTACATAAAGCTGGTTATAGCATTCTACTTGTTCAGTTAGTCCAGGCACATGTAGAAACAAAGGCTTCTGCAAATCCTCTCCAAACAGAAACAGATGCCAAAGCTGGCATATCTTGAGCAAGAGTGAATTTATTTACATCATCTCCCAGGACACATACATGTTGATACAGACCTGAAAACAGGATTGTCATCTTTATTTCACTATATACCATTGTTCCCAGGACACACATACTGGATATTGTCTTTCTCAGTATGCAAAGCTCCCTCCAAGATGCAATCAAACTTCTTCAGGTCCTTCAAACACTGGTTGTAGCAAGAGGGAGAGGTATTGTGTCTCTCAGAGGGAAAAATTGGAACATTATCTGCAGAATAATTGGACTTTTATTCTTTTTCTCTCACTACATTGTTTCTTCTACCACAGTTTATGGAAACTCACCAATAAAGTCTCATTCTAAGACAACTGGATCTGTGTGAATCCCAAAGATGGTTTTAGGCTATGTATACCAACTCTTCCTGCTCTTTAAGCTGTCTAGACACAAGATAGCCTGGTCTGGAGACCATGTAGCTGCATGGGGGAAATACATTGGCTAGCTAATAAGCACTGAGGAGGTTAGAATGGATTAACACAAACACCAGGCAGTGCTTTGAGACTTCAGCCATTTTTAAGGCTGTTAAGAGGTGTCACAAATAAAAAGCTGGGGCCAGCAGTGCCAGCCACAACTGCAAGGACTAACAAGGACTGACTGTGCTGTTTTGCTGCTGCACTCAAAGTTTTTCTCTTGTTGATTTTAGGATGGTAGGGCATATATCATTAGGCTAAAAACTAAGCCAAGACACTAAGACATGTACTGGTGTTGACCAGTGTTAAAGCATTTCCAGTCCCTCCAGTAAATGTGTAGTTTTGCACCTGTGGGCACACACATACCTGCACACACCCCCCAGGCACACCCATCAAGCCAGTAAGGAATGCAGCCACTACCCAGACATTTTTAGCAGGATGTCACACTGTGACACGAAATAACTCACACATTCATGGTAGATGCAAAAGAGGGAAAAAAGAGGAAGTTTATTTCTGACTCTGTAATATATAGAATTCTAAAAGTGACAGTGGATTGGAAGATGAAATTACCACCTCTCCAACTGCACTGGTCAAACTAATAGTCTATCAATTCTCTCTTCCCACAAAAAAAAAAGAATGCAAAACAATCATTATGTACATGAACAGTGTGAGAAACTCTAGTAGAAATATGTAAATATCAGAAAGCATAGAAAACTTTTAGAAGAACTTCAAAACTTATAAAAAACCAAAACAACAGCAGGCTCCTGCAAGTTGTGTCAGCCAAGAAAAAAATTACATTTATGGGAAAACTCACTGCTGGTCTCACCCTGCTCCACAGCAAATAAAAGCATTGCACAACAAATGTTGACACAGTAACTCTCAGAGGAATTTCACAGACAAAACAACCATGTGTTCACAGATGCTAATCAAATAACCCAGGATTTAACATGTATTTATTAAGAAATTATTCCCTAGCAAACAAAACCAAGGATATGAGGTGATTATAATCTAATACCATCAGGTATTGTACCATGCAGGTTTTACTTAAAAGAGCCTGAAGACACATAGGGAGTATTGCTTGAGGATTTGGTCAATACTGAGAAGACATCTTGGTTTCTTAAAATTTCCAAGCCCCTTTTAGACATCTCAGATGACTGAAACACTGTGTTATGTTTCATTTATACTCCAAAAACTGGAACATTTCTCTGGCCCTGAGCTCTGACCCTTTGGACTGTTGTTTGTCCCTAATGGACTGTTGTCCATCCTTAATGCATGCTAGGGAGTTTCACAACAGATATGGGCATGTGGATAAAGTAAATCAAGTCTAGGAATTCCTGGGAAAGAGCAAATAACCAGTGATTGTAACAGTCAGTAAAACTGGACAGGCCTCATTTTGCAGTCCCAGAGGCAAAGGGATTTAGGTCAGTTCACATCCATCCAGCAAACCCCACAAAAACAGTTGTCTCACTGGAAACAGTCCCTGGCCCATCTGAGTGGTTTAGTTGGCCTCAAATGTTCTTTTGAGAGACACAGCTAGTACAGACCAAAATCACATTAAATAATTCAACAGGAAGGATAATCATGTGCCACTTTCTGGACCCCATGGCCTGGTCCTCTTTAATTTTAGCAGCACAGATACTACCAGGCTGCTTGACAGAGGAGAGAAATGTCTGAAATGTTATGGTGACCCTTCTCTGCTGCTTCTCGAAACACAGAACAAAAATCATTTCTCTCTAAAAGTATCCTGAACAAGAAATAAAATCTTAAATGCTACTGCTTTATAAAAAAAACTATTCTGAAATACTTCCAGGAAATTAGGCCATTGCTGAAGTCCAACTCTGAAGTGCTATTTATTTGCTAAGTACTTTTTTAGCTCCCAAAATGATTTCATGAGAGGTACTTATTTGTCAGGAGCTTATTTCTCATTTCTAACTTTCAAACCTTTGCAAATGAAATCAGCAGGTCATTACATGCAGTACAAAGCTTTGTAACCAGAAATCATAGAATTTTTGTTAATCTGAGGACTGGCCATCAAATTTAGCATTGAAAATGTGGACCTAAATCAAGGCATTTGATAGTTATACAGAATCCATTTCCCACTGGTAGCAGGTCTCTGTCCAATCCTCACTAAGACTTTCTCTTTTCAATAGCCAATTCATATCAATGTCAAAATTACAGGGACCAAGATGGAGAAAGAGAGGCTGTGGGTCATTGAGACATTTTCAATCAAGTACTGGCCACATGGCTTCATTATCTTCTATTCTACAGCTCTGACAAGGACACAAGTGCCTCTAGAGCTCTGTACTCCCCAAACCTGATAGAAGGCCAGCTTACTTTTACCTTCTAAAATCTGAAGAATGCCTGTTAAATCCATCAGCCTGTCTGGTATGTGTCATGGTTCTTTGTCCCTGTAGTCCTTGGACAAGATGTGTTTTTCTAATAGATATTTTTCCTGGTAAACCAAGATCACCACCTTTCTGTAATCTTATCTAGCTGTACTGGGGGAAGCTTTGATGAGCTTCAATGAGGTCAGGGCCTTCCTCAATCCTGCACCCCCCAGAGTGGCTGGTGGTGTGTTCAGTGACTCATTTCTGGAAAGAGGCTTTGACAGTGACACATATGCCCCCTCCTTAATATAACCTCGATCTTCCTGATTAGATGTGCCTCATAAACAGCAGTTGTGGAAATTGAGAAAAACAAAAAATTAAGTGCTTTCAACCAGTCATGGTTGATTCTGCTATAAGTTTCAATTGCCTCTAGCTGAACTGATCTCCAGGAACAGATCTCATTTCTGCTTTACTGCAGGTCTCTCTTGGGACTGGTAATATGAAGCTACAGATTGGCTACTTTACAGTACTGTGTCAGAAAGCCTTGCTGAGATACACATAAACAGACAGTGAACTGAGGAAACTGCAGATAATCAGCTTTATTTTCTCCCTGGGTGGTTTTAACACATGGGTCGCATTGACCTTAACACATGGGCCTGAAATTCACACTTGGTGCCCAGTTAACCACATTCACTCATGTGATAATTTTTTGTAGTTGATTTGTCTGAAAAGTAAGGTATTATTTAAAAGCTAAGGCTAAAAAAAGCTATCAGCTGCACAATTACACTATACTCACAGAAGAATCTAATAAAAGAGGAAGACTTATTCTATTATTTAGCAAGGCCTCAGCAGCAGAGAACATGAGAGGGAGAAAGTACCCTGGTAACCAGGTTATGTGCCCAGAAAAGAAAATATCATTGTAAGTTTGCACTTGCTGACATGTTTTTGATTTACTGATAAATGTGCATTTCTTCATCTTCCTGCATGACACAGGGGCCTTGTCTCCCTAGGGACCCCCAGGGCAGCAAACAATATCTGGTAGCTTAAATCAATCATGAAATCATAAAATGCTCGTGGTTGGAAGGCCCTTTAAAGATCTTCTAATCCAATCCCCGTTCCATAGGCAACGATATCTTTCACTAGACCAGGTTGCTCAAAGTCCTATCCAGCCTGCGGTATCCACAATTTCTCTGGGCAACCTGTTCCAGTGCCCCAGCACATTCACAGTAAAGAATGTCTTCCTAACATCTAATCTAAATCTGCCCTCTTCCACCTTGAAGGAATTTCTCCTTGTCCTATCACAACATGCTTTTGTAAAAAGTCCTTCTCCAGCTCTCCTGTGGGCCCCATTTAGATACTGAAAGATGCTATAAAGTCTCTCAGTAGTCTTCTCCAGGCTGAACAGCCCCAACTCTATCAGTCTTTCCTCACAGGAGAGATATTCCAGGACCTGATCATCTTTGGGTCCTCCTCAGGGTTCATTCCAACAGGTCCACTCCCCACCCCACACCCAGAGAGCCAGGCAGCCCCAGCCCTTGGCACCTTCCTAGGGATGGGGTCAAGACAAGGCCAGCCTGGTTTATTGGTCCATGGGCAGGGATCCCAACCAGCAAGGTCATTGACCAGGAGAAGCAGGGCCTGATGGCCTTGAGAGGCCGAAACAGTTTCCTGGACCATGGGTAGGTGGGGAATTCCCATGAGAAGCTGGTCTGGGCCGTAAGTGTGCCTGCACCCCTCATGCCCTAATACTTGAGATATTATATGTGCTCTGGGTAAATTATTTCCCCAGATAAGGATGATACTGTGTGAAAGGCTCTGCTACCCTACAAGTTATTGAAGTATCATCTTCCAAAGATAAAATGGGAATTTTAGCAACAAGGCTTAATTAAAAAAATGAACCACGGTTGAGTTAATACCAAGTTCTGTCTGCTCTGGATTTGGTTATTGCAGCTCCAGGAACAACTGCACTCTCTGGGTAATGAGCTGGGCAGGATGCACAACAGTCACACATCTCTCATCCCTGTTCTGCTCATGGCTGGTTGTGTCTCATACAGACACCTTCATCTCTTCCATCCATGTGTCAGTAACTCTGGCTGGTTTCTGGTTGACAGAACATGCAATGGGAAGGACGCACAGGTACCTCGTTTGGTGCCCAGCACCCTTACAGGAGCCAGCCTTGAGTTATCACATTGCTGAACCCCACAACAGCTCTGGTCTTTTGTGGATGGAGCCAGTTATTCCTGCAAAGAAGTGGTAATACAAATAGTGCTGATCTGGAAGACAAATAATTTGGTGCTGGAAATTAAGTATAAATTAAATATCTTAAACATATTCTCTTTCAAAAACAGAAGCAGGAAAGTTTAATCCAGTTTTGGAAATCTATAGCATAAATATTTGTGTTTGTCCTAGTCACCCTCTACCTTCCTTCAAAGTGAAGACAGGCACCATTAGGACATGACTCACCCAGCTTGAGATGTCTAAGATTCTGTCTTCAAAAGGCCTGTTTCTCTCCTCAACTGACTAAAAGGACAGCCAAAGATGATTAACTTGGGTGCAGCCATACACCTTTTAAGGGCATCTCATTTATGGTAATCAAGTAATGAAGATCAGTTTGCTCAGATCTATCTGTGTTGGAAATCTTCACACCAACCCACATATGAACTCACAGCCTTGGGAGCTGTTCAAAGACCCCCCACCTTGTAGTAAAATTGACATTAAGTTTCATTAATTTGACAAGTTGCATTAATTTAGTTAAGTTTTGGTTTTAAAAACATGTTATTTGTGGCATCTTTATTCCATAACCCTTCTTCAGTGAAATTGAATTGTTTCTGTTACAGATACAGTTGAAGCTTCCCTTTTCTGAAAAAGATAGTCAAAGCCTACTGCTCAAGGACATCTGGGTGAGGAGAAATGTGATGGACTTTTGCTCCCTCTTAATATACAACTGAAAATGTTGAGCTGGAGCTATCATGAATGCCACAATTTATACTGCTGCTGGAGATGCATCCCTGCCCTTTCTGGAATGCAAACCTGAGAGTGCACTGGACAGCAGTGGGCTTTGCCAGAACTTACTGGAAAAACACTAGCTAAGATGGTCTCTGTTTTATCATTCACTGGGAAAGTGTTACTAGCAAAACCACTGGTGCCTATTTTCTACTGTGTTTACAATGTCTAGCAATTTTGCATTTAATAGCCTTATTTTGTACCAAAATCTTAAATCAAGAGATAATTACCACTCTCACAGCATCTGAAATATAAAGACATCAGGATTCAAACATTTATTACCAGATGTTTTCATATTTGCAACAAGGAACAATAATTGCTATAACTAAGCTGTGGCTCAGCAGCAAAAGTTGGGCAGTTGATATCTAAACCTATATATTTTATTTACCTTCAAACTTTTGAAGAAAACTCTGTATTGCCCCTTTCTGAGGTTGCATAAGGATAGACATTATAACAGAAACTATTCAGTTCTCTTCCATATTTTCTCAAATTTTGCATTCTAAATTACAATAAGTATTTATACAGAAGCCATGGTGAGACAAACAGCAGTGCTAATTGTCCAGCCTTTGAATCATTCCTCAGCTATCTCAGTCCCTGGTAAGTATATTCTATATACATTACACACACTCTTGTGCTAGTGAAAAATTAGACATGTTGGAATTTGTAGGGAAATTTGTGTGGAAAAGCACATTATATTTATTTTGGATGATGCTTCCTCTCTAGCATTAAGACCAAATAGAAGGGTTTTTTTCTGTGCAGTAAAGAAGCTGCATTACCAAGAAAGATGTCCTTTGAGAATTGGTTAGGTCTCTGTGACCTAGGTTACCCACACAGATTCACTTCAGGTTTGCTGTATCTTCTCCAATTATAAATTATGGCCCAAGGCAATGATCCATCTAGGGAGGTATGTTACTTAGAGCTTACAATGGCAAAGGAAAGATGGCATTTCCTGCCCAGAGTGAACAAGAAAACTTATCATTACCTAATATAAGTCATCACATCTAAGAGAAAGGCAGATGTTGCAGGAATTATTAAAGAATTTCAGTCCTTGATCTAAGGGTTGGGGACCCCTGTGACAGAGCACAGAAGCAAACCCAAAGTCCTTGCAAAGTGCAATCCAGGCCCTACTGAAGCCAACAGTAAAAATCCCACTTAATTCAGCATGCTAAATCCTCTGGATTCAGTGTATGGCAGAATCCTTCCCTTATTAGTGAGTGGCAGGTGATGTCTCCATTCTGTGTTGTAATGCTCAACTGCAAAACAGAAACTATGGGAATTATCTCCATCAGCAAGAGAGCAAAGCGAGTCTTACTGTAAGCACATGCACAGCACACAACCATTCTGAGACCAGAGGTGACGGAGAAGTGGGGGCAGTCAGAGAGTACCTGTCTGCCTTCTGTTCACCAGAAAATAACTTCATCTGACAATTTATCATGATGAAAAGTATCAGGGATAAAAAATTCCCTTTATCAGAAACTTTGCTAGACAGTCAAACTGGAATCAGAGGCCTGTAATGAAAAGTTAGTAATAAGGTTAGAGGATCAGGAGCAAGAAATCTTCATTGTTTGTTGGTGGTGCAGAAAGCATACACAACCATTCTGAGTGATTCTTCCCCCACAGAATGCAACCAGCAGGAATAAACAAGGGCACTAAAAACCAATCTAAACAAAATCAAATTTGCAACACACTCCTAGTCACCACTAGCGTATTACTATAGATTTTCAGCTGGAGGAAAGAGCTATAGAACTACAATGGAAAGCCTGTCTCTGGCTTTTATAATAATTTTTACCATACATTTTAAGCAAGAAAGTATACATTTATTGTATTTAGCAGCAGGATTAATTTCTTCTTTTTCTTGAGCTCCATCAAGTTGAGACTGGCTGCTGCTTTGGGAGCTAGACAACATCCCATATATGTTTCTTTGTAGGGTAAAATAACCACATCCAGCCCACCCCCAGCTCCCAGGTGACTTTGCCCAGCCTCTGGCAAGGTGTGACACTTACACATAAGGCAGGTTGTTCAGTAATGGATATTTCTCAGGCATCAGGCGATGGGTGAGCTACTGGCTGATGTGTCAGACATAAAGGATTGTAGTGAATGGAGTCACATCAGAGTGGCAACTGGTCACATATGGAGTTCTTCAGGGCTCCATCATGGGCCCTGTGAATCTTCAAAAACAACTTTGGATGCAGGACCGGAAGGGATACTACGTCTGCAGATGATGCTAATTTGGGAGGAGGTGTTGACTCCCTCCAAGGCAGAGAGAACCTGCAGAGAAGCCCTTGATGAAAGGGCTGGTCAATCACCAACATAATGAAGTTAAACAAGAAAAATGTTGGATTCTGCACCTGAGATAGGTCAATGTTGGATGTATGGACAGACTGGGAAATGCGATGCTGGAAAGCTGTGCCATTGAAAGGGACCTGGGGGTCCTGGTGGATGGCAAGTTGAACATGAGTCAGCAGTGCCCTGGCAGCCAAGAGGGCCAACACTGTCCTGAGGGCATCAGGCACAGCATCAACAGCCGGGCAAGGGAGGGGATTGTCCTGCTCTGCTCTGGGGCAACCTCACCTCAAGTGCTGGGGACACTTTTGGATGCCACAACATAAAAAAGGTATGAAACTATTAGAGAGTGTCCAAAGGAGGATCATGAGTATGGTGAAGGGTCTGAAGGGGAGGCTATACAAGGAGTAGCTGAGGGCACTTGGTCTGTTCAGCCTGAAGGAGGCTGAAGAGAGACCTCACTGCACTTACAACTTCCTTGTGAGGGGAAGAGGAGGGGCAGGCACTGATCTCTGCTCTGTGGTAATCAGTGACAGGACCCGAGGGAATGGCCTGGAGTTGTGTCAGGGGAGGTTTAGGTTGGCTATTAGAAGAAGGTTCTGCACCCAGAGGGTGGTTGGGCCCTGGAACAGGCTCCCCAGGGCAGTGGTCACAGCATCAAGCTGTCTGAGTCCAAGAAACATTTTGACAATGTTCTCAGGCATATAGTGTGATTCTTGGGGTGTCCTGTGCAGGCCCAGTTGGACTTTGATGATCCATATGGGTCCTTTCCAGCTCAGCAAATTCTATGATTCTTTTCTATGATTCTGTAGGGCTTTTTTCCTAATTGTCATTGTTCTGATGTCTGCTGGTAAAGAAAGAAGTGGAGTTCAGTTTTCCCCTTCTTAAAAGGCAGATTTATACTCATATTTGTGAAATTCTGAGTGCTGAAGAGAAAATTCTAGTTGCAGCTGCTCAGAAGTAATGATTTGTGCCCAAGGAAAGCTGGGGACATAGACCACGGCTGGGCTGAGGTGCCCCATGCAATTGCGCTCAGGTTGGATGCTGATGCAGGAATATGCAAGGAATCTGATTGTGATGTATTTCTGCAGACTCCAAGTACAACAACTCCAAGTAGAACCACATATTGCAGTAGGACTTTGCCCAGTGCATTGTTCATTAAATGTTTATTTTATATTTAAAGTACAAGCATTCTTAATTCACATTGAGGGGTACCATAGAAATTGTCCAAGCTTTAGGCTTCAGACTTTCTGCCTAAAGCTGAAACCCAGTGAACAAACACAGAAATCAAACACCTCCTCCCTTCAGCTACTCTAAAAATCACATCATTTTGATGACTTCACTCAGTCATTGCGTAATTGTGGTTTTCGGTGTTTGGTATTGCTCCTTCCATTTGTACTGTGACTGCATGCAGCCTCTTGCTGCCCCTTCCCCATTTGATGTTAGAAGTGGTGCTGAAGTGCTTGGTCTGTCTGCCTGTGTGATACAGCAGGTACTCAGCCAGTGAGACAAGAGTGAATAGCAGTCACAAGCTGTCACAAGGACAAAGCAACAAATGTTTGAGGAAAGGAAAATCTCATCCAGCTCTAGGGGATACCAAAGGCAATATTTCTTTTTCTCCCTTTCCATTTGTTTCCCTCCCTTCCTCTGCACATCCCCAGAGGTGACAGCAATGACAAGTTGTCCCTTATACCCCCAAGCCTAGGTCATTTTCAGACAGAAAAAAAATCACTGCCACCCTTCTCCCAAAAACCTTTTAAGCAAGTTGGATTGTTTTTTTCTCATCATTTTGTTTTGATCTACTTATCCTTTCATAACCGACCAAGCTTTTCCTAGGTGGCTCAGTTTGCATTTGATGCAATGATCGTGGTGTCTGCAGAGAGCAAATGGGTTATGGTAGGCAGCTCCCCTGCTCCAGCACCTGCAGTTTGATGCCAGCACACTTCATGGCTGCCAGCATGCAATGACTGACTGTCCTCCTCCTCCCTGTCGTCTCCATTTGGATGCAGTGAGGGTGGATCTCTCCTTTGGGGCACTGGTAAGGCATCAGGCAAAAGCACTGGGTCTGTGTCTCTGAGAATGAATGTGTGGAAATATAGCAGTAAATGTCATGACTAAAACCAGATTTTATACTTTGATGACATTTCAAAGTCCAACAGGGAAAAACACTAGTGGACGTTTGTGATATATTAGTTACGAAAAGCCTGTAGTGCATTCACTAGATGGTTGGATATTAGGAATAGAGGCCTAATCAGCTTTAAATAACAGTTTTTCAGCAATGGCCCATACAAAAGCAGAATTGATCTAACTATTTTTATCCACTGTCATTCCCTGACTTTTCCTCTAAACAAAGATATATTAAGTTGACTTTCTTTTTCCAATTATCCTTGAACACAATCTTGCCATGAAATGGAGTCTTAAGGTCCATATTGTGTCAGCTCCTATTTCATTAAAACTCTCTTTATGAATACTAAGCTACCTACTGCTGGCCTGTGGTAAAGCTCAGTCCTGCTGGTTATTTCATTACCTACTTCTGATCTAATCTGATCATTTCTGATCTGATGTAATCACTCTTTATGTTCTTTCCCAGAAATTCCCTAGGCAGAGTTTCTGCCTTCAGTTTTTTAAAGCATGAAAAATGTGTGCTTTCCTCCTTTTAGCTTTTTTCATGGTATTGCAGTATCTTCTCTGCAGTATGTTCTGTCCCTGTGCTGATACCAACTACTCACTTTCAGGAAAAACAAAACATTCATTTCCTAAATGTTTGTGCACAGCATGAAAAGTGGAATTCTGTGGAGATGGTCAAGAATCCAGTCCTCATCTCTTGCGCACCACACTGACAACTAATCTTATTTAATATATTTTTTCCCCTTTCTCTTATTTTTCTGAACAGGGCTCCTCTGTAGGCTTTTGAGAGAAAAACACTGAAGTGCTGGCCCAAGATCCAGCTTGAAGACGCTTGCACAGTGGAAGCAGAACTAGGCTTCTTAGAGGCTCTGGAATAAGTAATTTTTTAAAATTACCACCTTTTTCCCAGGAGCATATGGTACCTAGAGGTTCCACCAGATGGACACATCTGGTCATGCCCTCTGCTTGAGCCCACAAGGGACAACAGGAGTTGTAAGGCAGTAATTTTACAGCCATATTTACTTCAAATTCTCTGCTGCAGAAATCTTGCATCTTCAAAATAGAGGTTTGGGATTGCTGCACATTGCTGTTGCTTTATTTATCATTAAGTAGACCAGGTGCGATAAGAATCAGATTTGTTTCTAGCAGCAAGGGATGGAGTGAGCATGTCTGTCACTCAGCCTTTACCTGGCAAACACTTGATATGCACAGAGCCAGTCAGCACCTCAGACATTTACAGAAAAACCTACTGCTCTTATCACCTGGTTACACAGTAAATAGCCAAGCTGCACAATATTGTTTAGCAAATAATCCTCTTAGGCTTTTTACGAGCTTAGCTAATTCATTAAAACTCTTGATAAACACAGTTTTCACATATGTGTATTTGCAAATTTTACCTTTAAAATCCCATTAAGCCTGATGGCCCCAGTCTTGCTTTTGAAGTAATATCATGATTTAATTTTAGAATTTAATTATATGTTATAGAGGGTGTGGCCCAAATTAATTCCTGAAGTACAGACTAGGAACTAGTAGCCTTACAAGGAATGAGTGAAAATATTACCAACTACATTTTTGTGATTGAAGATTCAAATGTTAATTCTCCTGAAAAAGTTATCTTAATTTTCAAGTTCCTCCTGTGCCTTTCTAATGGTAAGTAACAACACTACACTAGTTCTGAGTAAGGGGAAAAGGCACACATCTAATTGTAACCCTAGGTAGCAGGGAGACAGGACTGACCACACTTTCACACTCTGTGTGCCCAGAGGGACCACAATGTCTGTAAACTGTGTTCTTGGAGCAGTGAAGGTCACTGCATTTTACTTTTAGATCCAAAGGGATGGCTGAATCTCACCATTCAGAAGTCATACCTTGACAATCCTCCCAGTCATAGCAGGTGTCATAGCCACAGGGCACTTTCTTCAAGCTATTTGTAGAGAGCTTTGCCCTCTCAATAGCCCAGTCGAAGTTGGAATTACCATGGCAAGGGCCAGCATGCAAGAAATGAAATGACTGCACTCCAAGGCACATTTCAGCTGAGTACTGACAGCTGGGCTTGGTTACATTCTGTTCAGAATCAGCATGTAGCACACAAATGTCTTCTGAGTAGTGGCTGTCCAAAGGAAGAAAACAAAAATTATTTTAGCAGGCTATAGAACAAGTCCATACTTTTAAACAGTACATCAGCATTGGATGAAACACAGCAAAGCCATGGCCAGGCTGGAGATTCACCTAAAGACCTAAGGCTGCCCTAGCTACAGCAGGACCTGGACCTGATAAAACAAATGCTGTGAAATGGGGAAGCTTTGGTCCTGTCCAGCTGTTGGGAGGTGAAGGACATGTGTCTGTATAAGGAAAAGGAGAGGCTGTTACCTCCATGAGGATGTGAAATTTCCACTGGGCCTGGGTAGATTTTCTGAATTAATGCATCCATGCAGCTGTGTATACAACTCTATCTCTGAAGCACAGGTGTCTTGGGACCAAGGGCAGGCAAAAACAGTCATGTGGCTTGCAGTTTCCTTTTTTCTGTATTGCTCTTGGCTACTGAGTGGATTCATTCCTAAAAAGTGCATGCATTTCCAAGCAGCATCATTTTGTGGAACTTAGTAATTTTCCAAAAAGAGGATCATGAAATCATAGCATGGTTTGGATTGGAAGGAATCTTAGAGATTAGAGTTCTTGCATGCTCCTTGTGCACGGTGATGACATTGGAGAAATAAAAAGAAGAAAAGAGCTTCCAGGAGTCTCTGTTTCCAGAGTTTCCAGGAGCAGAGAGCAGTGTAGATTAAAAGGATGTGCTGTGATGTCTCATTACAGTAAAGTAACTGGGTTCATTAGCAAGAGCATTACCAGCAGATTATGGAAGGTGACCCTGCGTATCAACTCGGCTGTGGTGAGGCACATGTGGAGAGCTGTGCCCAGTTCTGGGCTCCTCAGCACAACAGAGGCATGGAACTCCTGGAGCGGGTCCAGTGGAGGGTTACAAAAATGATCAAAGGACTGGAATATCTCTGTTATGAGACAAAGCTGTGGAAGCTGGCTCTGTTCAGCCTTGTGAAGAGACAACTGATAGGGCACCTCATCCCTGTCTGTCAGTGTCTGCAGGGAGGGGCAAGAGCAGGGACCACGCTCTGCTCGGTGAAGCCGAGCAACAGGACAAGAGGCAATGGGCAGGAGCTGATGCAAAAGAAATTCCACCTGAATATGAGGAAGAAGTGGATGACTGTGGGTGAAACAGTTTGCACAGAGAGGTTATGAAGTCTCTGTCACTGTAGACACTCAAGCACCATATTGACACAATTCTGTGCCATGTTCTCTGGGATGGCCCTGCTTGAGCAAGGAGGTGGGGCTAGGAGACCACTGGGGACCCCTCCAACCTGACCCATTCTGTGATTCTGTGATTGTTATTTATTTCATAGGCTACAAACAGGACTGTAATTTGAATATAGAGGAACAGCTAGCTAATATCTGAACAGAGAGTAGTCTTGATTTGCAGTTGTCTTTTCCTGCTCTTCCTGTTCGGTGTCACAATGGCCTCTTGGTCTATCATTGGAGAAACTTTGATTTCTAATTACAGTACTTACCCACAGTCTTCTTCTGGAGACATACAAACACACTGAGATCCAACCTGCTTTTGTCCTAGACTGCAAATACCTCTAATTTTGGTTAGCATATCTGAAACAACAAGTGAGAACTACCGTAACTAGCAAGGAGTGAATAGAAATATTTTATACTTCTACCATAAAAGCTAAAATGGATTTATTTCTATTTGTCCTAAGTTTCTCTTTTCAAAAGCTCCCTGGTTGGCATGCTACAAGTATTTTCATCAGTCTTTGTAAAAATCACTGGAAAATAACAAGAGCAGCTGAAGTTTCAATAGAACTCATTTTCCTACTTTGCTTTCATAAAGCCTTGTTAATGCAGTTGGGGTTTGGTTTGATTTAGTTTTGATTTTAAGCAAACAGTTGCAGTATCTCAATTTCATTATTAACGTTTACAGTACATTGCATCCAAAAATTCTGAATTTAATGCAGAAATTTAGAGCTGAAATTCTGTCACCATGGGAGACATAAAGTAAAATTTAAATTAATGAACAGCTGCTATAGGTCTTAAACCCAGTCATCAGCCTTCTAGTTCCAGCTAGCTGAAATAAACAGTACTGTTAATACCAGCAATATGGAAACAGTAAGTATCTGCAGGCATACCAACCTTTTTCACATGTAATAGACCTCAAAATAGGAGGTATCCAAGAGAGGTCTTTCCCGCAGGTATACTTTGTGTGACCAGTGACTATAAATCCAGCTTGGCAGCTCAGTTTTATTGTTTCACCAATGTTGTACTGTTGCTTAAATGGGGAAATTGTGACACTGTCAGATATCGGTGGCCTGAGGCATACTGAGGCTGTAACAAACAATAAAAAAAGCATAATTCTTGTTGGTTTAATGCTGTGTGGATATTTACAGAAAGTCATAATGCTTTATCTGAAGAACCATATATAAAGACACTCAGTAATACTGAACATTTGTCTGACATTCAAAACTAATAGAAATTTAACATAATTAAGTCTAGAAATTTTCAGTATATTCTCATAGTCTTTAAAATATTTTTCAAGTAATAAATAAATAATGACAAAATATTTCTGGTGTATGTTTATATAAGTAATTTAATTTTGCTGTTTAAAAATAGTTAGAATGGCATTAAACAGCATGTTTTAATTTCTCTTTTGTTAATGGAAGAAAGTCGATGGCAATAGAAAGCTCATAAGTATATTCAGGTACTTCTTTTTGTTAAAATGAAGACTAAGTCAATGAAATTATACCAAGTTTTAGAAAACTACTGAAATCTCTCTTGTTAGCTAACACAGACCAATTCTGATCCTTAATTCTTAGCTGACCTATAAATCCTTCAAAGCCTTGATTTATACTAGTGATTTTCAAGGCAGCCTAGTAGGTCGTGGTTAGAAACACATCATGCATTTAATATAACAGATAGCAGAAAAATTTCTGTAGGAATGATTTCTTCTTCATAACTGTATCAACCTAAAGATATCTATGTAAGCCTGAAAACATAAGGTGAGTCCTTTTGTTAAAGCTATTTAAAACTAGAAAAGAGAAGGATCTCAGAGCATCCCTCTGAGGATTTTCTAATGCACTGAAAATGCTATCTTTTCAGAAATGTTAGAGATTTGTTTTTAAAAGATCTTTATAAAAACCTTTTTTGTATGTTTTCTTTCCCTTCTATTTTGTTGTTGTGCATTTTGTTCATATTATCTTTCTTACGTTGGCACTCAACATGTTGCTGTGTCCAGGTTTGATCTGGCAGACACCGAAGGTATTGATAGCCAATGAGGCTATGCCCACTCACACAAGCAATTTCAACTTCCTCCCCAACAGCATACTGGTTCTTTTCATTCTGAAGAAAAAAAAAAAAAAAAATTAAGAAACCCACACCAAAAAGCTCTGCAAGGATCTATGGTAACGAGACTGGGCATTGTCAAAGGAAACAATAGCAAAATCCTGATAAGATGTAATGAATGCCTGCATTTCCTACTCTGAAATATGAGTCATCCACTTACCAATATAATGATAACTTTTTCCAGTTGCAGTAACTGATGTCATGGTTACCAAACAAGGATTAAAGGACAACTTGAAATGAATTTTACCTTGACTTTTCTCCAGTTGCTGGTGTAGTGTGGTGGGCTAAAGTCCTGCAGCATTCCTTGAACACAGCACTTTCACTAGCATGGTAGCTAGATTGGATATCAGGCACATACAGCAGAAAAGCTATAAAATTTCCAATCTCTGCAACTACTACACTTTGCTTCTGTATCATTTTTCATGCTCACCCTGATAAAGCCGTATTCTGGTGGGTCTGGCCTAGAACATCCAGACTCAGGTTCACCAATCAAGACATTCTCTTCTCTCTTGGCTTCATCATCATTTATACAAGGAGCACCTCTGAAAAGTGAAAATTTGCTGTAAGGCTGTATCTTAAGCATTCCTATCACCAAGTAACAATGGCAGAACTGCCAGAATTGCCAGAATTGCAGCTCAGAAGAGTTGCAAGCATGTCCTGTCATCCTCCCCCTATAATTTTATTCTGTTAAACAAAAGATGGTGGACAAAACTGCAGGTTGATAGGAGGAGAGCATGAAAGCAGTAAAAAAGTGCTAAATGCATTTACCAACATAATTAATTAAATATTTTTATACAGCAAGAAAAAGAGGCAGCAAAGAACAACAAAACAGGAAGTCACTAATAATCCATACAATTCCTGTTGCCCCCAGGCAATGGTTAAAGGTGTCTGGTCTCTGTGATCATGGAGCTGTACAGCCCGTGGTGTCTGAGTAACAAAGAACTGTGGAGCCCACTGCTTGTAATCCTCTCCTATTCACTCTGGAGAGGAAAAAACTGAAGCCTTGGGCTTGAAGATGAAAAAAACTGATCAGTTTGGGGTTAGAATTTGAAGTTGAAATCATGCTAAAAAGGTACTTCTAGCATACTTGAAGTGGAAATATGAGAACCTTGGGAGCTTCATCCAAACTGTGACTGAGTTCAGATCTAAACCTCTATGAAAAGAGGGGATAGGGAAAAAAGAGAAACTGTGAACTCCAATGAAGAGAAGGAAAAGATTTCTCCTTGGCTTTAGAAAAGAAGCATTGCAAAGCAGCATACAAGATCTACAGGCATACTTTAATATGCAATTCGTCAGCAATTTTCTAGGAATAAAAAATTAATAAATCCAAATGTGAAACAAATTGCAGAGATTTTCAGAGTTTGTCTTTTCTATGCTCCACCAAAGAAATTCAGAGGGGAAAGTTGTCTGCTATTTCTCCTTGGTAGTCACAGAGCCACTCCGGAGCGCTCCTTAACTATCCCATGACTAAGGAGATCTTTTGATCTTCTTACCTGTCTGTGAACACAGAGACATAACAGTCCTCCTCTTCTTCCCGCTGCCCTTCACATGGCTTCCCACCATTCACTGGGGAGGGGTTATTGCATTCCCGGGTCCTTCTTTTTTTGAAGGAAGCATCGCATGGACTCCATTCAGACCAGCAACCCCATCGCCCATCAACAGCAACTGCAAGGAATTAAAGAGACACCATCTTTTATTGGCAGACCAGTACCATACACATTATTTCTTTTAAGGCCACATGTGAGAGGGATGATGGTAAATTCATATTAGCCATTTTCAGAAAATTTAAAATTGTTAAGGTTAAGGCAGTAGGTTGCATCTAGAACATAAAGTTTTCCAAAAGGTGTCCAGCCAAATTCCAGATGCTTCATAAAACCCTAAAGTATATTTACCTCTCTAGTTTTGATTGCAAGTAACATTAAAATTCAGAAGCAGCATATGTTATACTTTTATTACACTCACAGATGTGTGTGTTTTCATGGTACTGACAAGTTTCTTAAATAGGTCATTATTTAATGAGCTTTCAAATAAATCTGAATTTTAACATCATGTCTAAACCCCAAATCTACATCCTATATCTGTTAAATTAAAACGTTACTATTACTGTTTTTTCATAACCCCTGACATCTATTACCTGTACCACCATGAAGCATGCATAACTTTTTTTTTCCTTACACACTCTTTCTTTTCTGCATGCAATAGACTTTCTGTATCCATCTCTGT
The DNA here is from genome assembly GCF_031753505.1 of Anomalospiza imberbis. Lineage (NCBI taxonomy): Eukaryota > Metazoa > Chordata > Aves > Passeriformes > Viduidae > Anomalospiza > Anomalospiza imberbis. Next base: position 12,780,963 of record NC_089721.1, read on the forward strand.
CTTCAATTGTTTATTTCTTTCAAAATATTCTTCTGTCAGGGTCAGATAATGAGAACTGTACCTATCTAAATGACTTTACCTTATGTTCCCTTTTGGTTGGGGAATATAAACATATATAATGTCTCCTTTGTTTCTCTTAGTTATGGCACAAATGCCAATTTAATTCAAAAATGTTTTTACATTAAATTGCTCTTTAAATTCTCCAGAATGGTGATTATGTTCTCTCTCCTTATAACAACTGAGTTTTCCTTCTAAACTGTAATCAACAATTTTTATGTTCATTAGCCATTTAGTCTTAAGCATCATAGGCTATAGGGAAAACTAAGCAATGGGTTTCTTAATTTTTTGCATCAATTATCTTTGATCTCAGCTTCACCCTTATTGCTGAATAGCTCATTTCATATTAGCTTAATTATGTAGCTAAGGAATATTTTACCATGTCTTACACTGTCCTTGGAGTCATGGCTATTCAGTTTGATTTTTTTTATTTGTAATCCCTACATTTATTCTAATGCTTTTTGGACATCACCATGTGGTAAGAAGTGCTGTGGATTTAGCAAGTGCAGGTTATGGCAGATTAACCTCTGGCAAAGAGATAGCAGAAGGCGCAGATTTGCGGGCCGCTGCCATCACCCCAAGTACCTGATGTGTAACCCGGAGCCCGGGTCTCGCAGTTGGCGCCGTAGGTGCCGGCCGGGCACAGGCAGAGACACTCTGTCCCCGAGAGCACGGGCCTGCCGTTGTTGGGGCACGGGGCACACCGGCACGGGTCGAATGTGCCCGCGTGCTCCCTCAGGGCCCTCCGCAGATGGCGGCGCTTGGTCACCGCGCACGGCACGTTCCTCACCAGCTCCACGATGGGGGACACCTGGCAGAGAGCTGTTCAGTGAGCAGGAACCAAAACACAGCAGGGCCCTCACTGGGGTAGCCAGAGCTTGTTAAAGGAGATAGAGCCTGCATACGAAGCTGTATCACACAGGAATTATGGATGTTTTAAAGGAGTATGGCAGTGGTATACATATATGTTATCCTCTTCATAATGCTTTTATCTCCTCAATTTAGGATTCTGTGAGCCAGGGGAGAACCAACCAAGTGGGATACTATGCCCTAAAATTCAGGACACTCTCTGCCACACATCGCATCACTATGTGATGTAGGGTTTGCTTTACATCCAGTCCCTGTCGTGTCAGACATTCCTATGCTGCCTTCAGGAGTTCAGCAGCTGCAGCAGGAGAGACCTCAGTGGATGCTGCATTCAGGCAGGTTTTGATGTTTGCTTCAAGTGCTACTGAGCAGCTGCTGTGCCAGCTGGGGAGGGAGACAGCTCAGTGCACTCACAGCAGCACCGGCACGCTGCATTAAAGGAACAGGACAGAGATAGAGGGCATTGCTGTTTTATTTCAGTTTACCCGTGTGACACACTTTGCGACATAGGCCTGACAAGGGGACAATACCATGCACTCTTTTCCTGCACAGTAACTAACCCCTGCCTATGCCTGAGCTCCTGCTGGTGCTGGAGCAAGTAATTCACATTGCTCACTCTTAATCCCACTGTCTATGGACAATGTAAAACTGGTGTGCCTTATAAACCAACATGCATAAGAAGTTGTCCTAATAAAAGTTCTGTATGTTTATGTTATGCCCATATTTATGTACATTCATATTGCACACAGCATCATCCCTGTTTACAGGAAAAAATATCTGCATAGCTCTATGAAGAGCAGTTAGTCTTTGCTATCTCAGTGTTTTTCTTGTTCTTCTCTTACCTCAAAGTCAATCACCACAGGATTGTCCTTTGTTGATTCCAGCCAGTCTGTGAAGACTCTGTGTCCAGGAAAAGCTCCCTTTTTCTCCCAGGCCAGAGCTGCTGCATACTCTGACCTGCCACCTTTTACCAGAGAAACTGATCTTTCAGCTGACTCCAAAATGGAACCTGAAAGATGATTTCATCACAGCATTTTCAGACAAAGGCTTCCAATAACATCTTATGTGACAACACTGATATAAGAAAAAGTATAAGAGGATATTAAAGAATATACTAAGATTAATTTTTTGAAACTATCCTTGGAAAAAAGAAGTCAAAGCTCTGAAGAACAATCCCTGCCTGCTATGACAGAAGCCTGTGATAATATTCCAAATTAAAGTGTTTCAGACCTGAGCCACGGGGATATTCAGAGTGTAAGACAGTAGTGGAAAATGCAGAGGGTGCAGTAGCCTCCTCTAGAGCACACAGCATGGCAGGAGGATATCTCTAGAACACACAGCATGGCAGGTTTAGTCCTGGCTGTAAACATCCAAGTAAAAGATACTAATCAACTACTGAGGACAAAAACATGGTGGAAGTGATGAAATTCTTATCCTTAGTGATGCAGAGCATGACTCCTGCCATTCTCATGGAAAATGCACCAGTTTTCTGCAGTTTCTGAAACACATTTCTGTGCCCCCCGGTACCTAAATATCTGCTTGGCATGAGGAAGGTGGGAAGGGAAAGTCAGGGAGTGTGTTATTGCAGCCTAACTCTCACAGTGAACTCTGAGCAACCCTTAAAGAAGATCAGGGACTGAGTTATAGACAAAAATTTCTAGCCTTTGTTCATTTTACAGTTCAGCATTCCTGGCCCTGGACCCAGGGTGAGGGGTAATGTTTGGCAGATCTGTGACCAACTGGACAGCCAGTGACACCAGATCCCCAGTGATGGCACTCCAGAGCAGAGAAATAGCACACCTACATCATAATTTCTTTTGCAAATGAGAATATGATTTCAGTGCTTGTATCAGAAGCAAACAATGAAACACTGGCTGCTCTGATAGAGGTAGAAGAGCATCTGTAGTTCAACAAAGCTGAGAGGTCACCTGGGGCAGCTGAGGGAAATGGTATCTCTCAGGGTAAGTAATAGGACATGGCCCTGTTCTCATCATGGTCACCTTCATGTGTCACAGTCATCCTGTTTGTGGTGCATCTGGTACTGACTTTCTTTTTCTTCCTGAAGAACACACGCCTGGTTGTTTCTGTTCGGACACACTCTGTTGATTCCTCAACTGACAAGCCTAGAAATACCACAGAGCAGCATCTTTATCAGCATAACCATGATACATGGCAAGCACCATGCCCCAGGCTCCCACACTGAGATGAGCCAGCAGCTTTCCATGCTCCTCACTTGCCACTGGAGACTTCACTACAGCAGGCACATGCTGCCCCACGTACAGTGTTGGACAGAGGCATGCTTCAGCTACCCTCCCATGCCCGTGCAAGTTACAGCAGTGGCATTAAAGATCACAGCTTTTAACTTTAGACTTCCATTTTTGTGGTGTTGTCTTTTCATTTTAACAGTCCCATGCCCGTGCAAGTTACAGCAGTGGCATTAAAGATCACAGCTTTTAACTTTAGACTTCCATTTTTGTGGTGTTGTCTTTTCATTTTGACAGTCTACCAGTCATGGGAAAATTTTAAAGTAATTTCTAATCCAAACCATCAACTTTATTGACTGCAATCCCAAAAGTACCCCTTACACCTCTTAGACCTCAGTCCCATGCTATAGGATGCTAGAACACATTTTCTGGTGGCACCTGGTCTTGGTCTGAAGGTCTTAAGTGGTTTCCCTGAACACAGTGACATTTACCAAATAAGGGATCTCCTGAACTTTTCAAATACAGTGTAGAGCAAAAATTTTTTCTTGCTCTATATGTAAGCAGTGTGAGTAATTAATGAGTCTGTGAATGTGTAAAGAATTTTTTGCCGTTGGAGAACTTACTCTGTGGTGTAAGTCCTAAAAACAGGGATAAGAAAAGCTGTTAAACAAATAATGATATTTTCTTGTTAAAGATTACATACCTGAGTTCTGCAGTTCCTCAGAGCTGTACTGGTAAAGAATATCATAGGAACCACCCATCTTCCCAGAGTTGTAGTAATGAGTGCCAAAGTCATCAAATATTCTGCTGTATAAAGCATAGTTGTACTCCAGGGGCAGGTGGTTAAGTGCTTTTAGAAAGATGTCTGATAGCTGCAGATCTGACTGTTTCATTGTGAAGTTTGCAACAGAAATTACTTTATGGACTCTAATAAAGTTGGAATTCTAGAAATAAAAAAAGGAGAATCTTAGCACCTTCAGAGGGAGGTAAGTGCAGAAACTAGAGAAGCTAAGAGTATTAATATCTTATTTATACATATTTTAACATATAGGTCTGAATAATATAGGTCTGAATGAGATGTCCCAAAGCACAGGAAAATTCCTCTGTCCTTTTAAGTGATCAATATAGTCTTATTTTTTCACTATAAAAGGAAGTGTTGCAAATTTACTTGTAGGTCTGTCAAACATACACAAGTGCACATCTACCTACAAACACTCACTAATACAATTTATGGAGACAGAGATAAAAATAGAGGCTTCCTGTCTGATACAGTAGATAATACAAGGAAGACTCAAGGTAATAGTCCTGCTGTGGATCATTAAGAAAGGATTTTAAATGGTGTCATCTTTAGCCAACACCAGACTAAGTTATTGGTGGGTTTCTGTGATTTCACAGAACCATGGAATGGTTTGGGTTGGAAGGGAGCTTAAAGACCATCCAGGTTCAACACCACTGCTGTGGGCAGAAACAATTTCCACTGGACCAGGTTGCTCAAAGCCACATCAAATCCAGCCTTGAACACTCCCAGGGATAGGGTATCCTCAGCTTGTCTGGGCAACCTGTTTCTGTACCTCACCACTTTCCATGACAACAATGCTGAAAACCAATGCATATGCAAAACAACATTTCTGTTGGAAGTTCAACCTAAATTAACATTTTCATAATTAGCTCTGGTCTGGGCTTAAGCCAATAAGAAGCCACTGTTCCCCCTAAATAAACTTACCAATTGTACAAGAGAGCTGCCTGATCTGTGTACATGGGCATGAAAGTGAACAGGTTTCCAGCAGCTGGAACTTCAGGATGATTGCATTCAAACTAGAAGCAATGGACTGTTCAAGCAATCAAGTTGCTTAACCATTAAGACAAGTGAGCAAGGCCTGCAGCAAACTTCCATCATAGGAAATCTTAATGTTAAGACTAATATTTTTGCACATATTTCATTGTAATTGCATTAGAACTCCTGGGTTTCAACAGGCCTTAGCTTTGTTCAGTCCTATGGCCTTTCCCATGCAAAAGTGCAAACAATAGCCCATTGTGTACTGTCATTAAACTATAAAAACACATAATCTTTTACCCTACCAGTATTAATTTGCTTTAAAGGCACAGAATCTTATGGGAAAAATGTTACCCGTTCTGAGAAACTTTTCTGTGGTTGTGTTTTTTCTGAGATTATGACCAAATGCATCTTGGCATTGAGACTCCAACATGAGATTCCAATATGCAAGTTAGTTAGCAAATAAAAAAAACAATGTAGATTAATACCCACTACATGCATATATATAACATTCTTGACTGCACTTCCTTTATTTTTTGAGTTGTCTGCTACTGTTAGGTATTATGTCCTCTTAATCCATAATTAGGATAGAGGAAGGAGTGACTTACCCAATATGATAATGTCAAATCTGTGCTTTTTAAAAGTGGAATAAGCCTATGTTTTCTGTACTAAACCCAGAAAACCATGATGCATTACAAAAAGTATGTTACAACCAGGAAGACGTTGTAGTATCAGAAGAGGATTTTTTCAATACCTAATTCTAGTGGGCCAATGTCTTGAAAGGGAAAGTAGCCTTTGGCAGCTCAGTTCTGAAATGATCAGACACAAATCAACTGAAAAAAAGAAACTGAAGGCAACATTAAATTACCTTTTCATATGAGGCTTCAATAGCTTTCTTGAAGGAGGAAGATGATGTAACCTGGACCCGTGTCTTTCGTGAGAATAAAAATGGGATACCAGAAGAATGTTTACCACTATGCGTGGATGAACTACTTTCATAAGCACTATCACTCAGGGGAATTAAATCTTTGTAGAAATCTGACGTTACATCATCCTCTTCATCTGTTACCTGGATATTCAGTAAAGCACAATGCATTTGCATAAATGATAATATGAAACAGAAAACTATTAAGCAAAAAATACTTGATTTTTTGATGTTTTTAATGGAAAAAATATGCCTGATTATTTGAGATGTGAAAGTAAGCTACAAAAAGATGAGACTAAGAAAGGCTAAGAGGCAAAATGAATACAAGCTAAGAACCAGACTAACTAATAGTTGTTTATACAACAACAACAAAAAACCATGTAGCACTTTCTTCTGAAGTTTTTCACCCCTGGGCCCTAAACCTAAGGAATATTTTTCAACACATTCCAACATACTTTTAAAAGAATTCCAGACATACATGTTGTGTCCACATCATGACTGCTTCCCAACCCTATGGCTTCTATATTTTACGAGACAGAGTTTGGTGCTTCCTGACCTTTCTTCTCCATTTCCAGCTAGAAGAATGAACAGGATTCCACAGGAGAGTCTTAGAGTGTGGTTGGACTGTTAGGACCTATACTGCATGATGAACTAAAGGCAGATAAAGAGGAATTGTGAGCAAACCTGCCGATCAAATTGGTAAACCTACAGTGGTGGTGTTGAGCAAAGCACCAAAACAACCTCAGCATCAGATCAGAAATTACTTATTTCCCAAAATTTGGGAAAATCCCTCTTTGTTTTTGAAAAATGAGGGTTTTTTTTCCCTCCTCTAGACCCGGTTTGCTTAATAGGGCTGCTAAGGATTTTGGGAAATGAGGTGGCCCATTCTCCCCACCCCCTTCCATTTTTCAAGAAGTCATATGCTTTTGCAGGAAAATAGACTGGAATTCCAGGAAGGCCCAGTCCAGTGACCCTTCTAAATGAGAATCTGCTCTAAATGTTAGAAGATAAAGACTGCACTCCTAAAGGTGATTTTCACAAACCCTTAACAGTTCTGCAAATGGACATCAGTAATTTAATTAACTTTACTGGCTATAAAGAGACCTGGGCAAACCAAAGGTTGCTTTTCCCCTCTGAATATTTTTGCAAACAGTAATTTTTCACCATTGTTGACAAATCCTGCATGTCATGGCCAATTCAATTGCAGTTTCTGTCAAATGCACCAGGGTGTCCTTTTATCAGTTGCCTCCGTTAAAGTAATCCTAAAATCTCACAACCCCTGCGGCAAAAACCATCAGTTTTCATCCATTAGCTAAGCTTTTTTCACATCCTGCATTCTTTTTTTTTCCCAATGCAGCATCTGCTGGCTTCAAACAGGGCCTGCTGATATGTACACAGCCAGATGTTGTGCCTCAGTATTCAAAGCTTTTTCTGAATACTAGTGTCCATAAAAGAGTTATTAGTGGTTCCTAGATTTTTTATAAGGTACACTCCAGGTTCATTTTGGTCATTCCCCAGCTTGTGCTGTAAGCCTCCTCTCCAAGCTGTGTGTATTTTGTCCTCCTGCTTTCCAGCCTCAGTGCCTGCCTTCTTTCCTTGCTGCTCTGTGGAAGAGCTGGGCAGGGAATGGGCGGGACTGAGGGGTTGAAATGGCTCAGGGAGGAACTGGATTCCAAGGCTGCAGGTGACAGGAAGGAAGCTGGAGTCAGTAGCTGCAGCCATTGGTTCTTCAACTACACAAAGGTGATGCTAGAACAAGCTTTGGAGTTGAACAAGCTTTGGAGTTGAACAAACATCTGCCTAGATGGTGTGTGGCTGGAAGAAGGCCCTTGGTACCAAGGTGGAACAAAATAAGGCTGCAGCCACTGGAAGCAGGAGAAGCTCAAATCAATCATATTGACTCTGATATATGGTGCTTTGAGTTAACACAAATCTGAAAAGCATGAGTGGAACATGAACATTTATCCCCTTTCCATACATCAATTGAGGCATATTCAAGCCTCACCAGGTTGAGAAATTTTGTTCTAAAACATGCAGTACTACCTAACACTTGAGCACTTATTTTGGATTGTGATTACAGCAAGGGTTTTACAGCTAGGAGCTGATGCTTGAGAGTACCTGAAAGCTGACAGCCTCCAGATTCGCAGGGACACGATACAATTTCCTTGTCTCATTGCGCTTCACTATTGTGCAACGTCCTCCATTGAATGAGTTGCCAAGGACTTCCCCTCGGCTCTCTCCTGCGAGAATGTGAAATCTAACAAAAATTTATTTCCAGAGATTAAACAACTCCAGGAAGATGTATGGACTTGAAACATTTCATGGTATACAGCTGCATTGAGGTGTTCTAGATTGGATTGAGAGCATGAGCATCTTATTACTGCTTTGAAAGGAATTACAACAACTTCTCATTCACACTGAATTCACCTGAAAAATGCAGTAGCATCAATCCAATTTCCTACTTTCCAGCAGTGCCTAACCTTACTGATGACCCCAAAGTCAGCATAAGGCAGTCAGTCTTGAGTGGAGAACCTAAAAATGGTTCTGGGAAAATGAACTACTGGTTCGCTATTTCTACCATAAGTGATGTTACTGGACCACACTGAGTTCAAAATTTAATTAAAAAATGCAAGTCTGCTAGGGACAGGCATCCCATATTTAGGCTTTATATAGCTTTAATTAATAGTGTGGAAATAGTTGGTATCCTGAAATGTCACACAGAGAAACAACATCTGCAGAGGAGCATCCTCAAAATTTCTGAAGCACTTGGCACAATGTACAGGTAAGTAATTCCATTCGCTGGAAGTTGCCCATACATGCCCTGGTTGCTGTGGGACAGAACAAGTCACTCAGGTAGAGTGTTCCTCGACGCCTCTTTATCTGGTCTACCAGCAGTGCAGAACAGGACTGGAAGATGCAGCAGGCCAGTCCTAATTTTTTGTTGTATTTTTATAATTTCTTGCCAGTTTTAATTTGAGAGATTATATGCTTTAATGCATGCTCTCACATGCTTACTGGGAATTATTTTGTTCATGTAAATTAGTGAGGTAACAACTAAAGCTTACAAAAAGATTAGCAGAAGTGGCTTACCCACTGCCTATTAATTGCACACCTGGGATACTCTCATACTTTCGGTTACACACAGTCTTTTTCCTTCCACAGTTTCTTTCATCAGAGTTGTCCCCACAGTCATTTTCTCCATTACATTCCAGTGTTTTTGAAATACAGCGACCTGCACCAGAGAAAGAGCAGCAGCAAAGGTTCATCATGTCTAAATGCAGAAAAGGACAGTCTTGTCTTTTTCCCTTGCAAAGGTGTGAGCTTGCCATAGATGTTAACACTGAATTCATATAAAGCCAGGATTATACCAATTGAGAAATTATTATTTCAATTCTGTGAGTTTTGTCTTCTTTCAAAACTGCAAAGGCTTAATTTTAAGTTTGGCAAAAGATATGTGGATAAAATTATTTAGTTTAATCAGGTATATTTAAATTGAAGCAAACAAGAAATAGCCACAAGCCTAATAAAAATAGTAAGAATTTATGTTCAGACAAACTCTACAGTTATGTTTGTTTATGAAATATTTGTGCACAGAAATATAATTGGAACAGTGCTACTGTCCAACTATCAGGATCATAGTGACACCCCTGGCTAGGGACTGCATTTTAATTACTTATAGAAGAAACTGAAAAGATAAGCTGTTACTAATGCATATAAAATCCTCACGTAAACTTTTCTCCCTGGTCCATTTTCCCTGGAATTTATGCATGGAATGTGTGGATGTCTTTTGTCTCAGTATCTAAAATTTGACTAAATGGTAATACTGTAGTTACACAATGGGGATTATCATTACCACTCTCACACCGAAATTTATTCTTGCAGTCAACTTCCACTATGTTGCAGAGCTTAGCTGGGAAACATGGGCGGGAATCCACCAGTGGCTCGGTACAGGCCTGGCCCCCAAACTGGGATGGTCTCAGGAGTGGCCGGGTACGGAACTGAAAGGCAGAAGAAACAAACCCAGGGTTGGTTTTGTGAGCTGTTTGTAGCTAAGCCCCACCCCAGGCAGAGCCACACATCTCTGTGCTTCTGAAGCTTTATCAGAACCACAGCCCTGAAGGAAATAATCAGTCATTCTTGTCCCTCTGTTCTACCATGCCATCATCCCAGGTGAGGCAGGCAGGGAACTGGTATCCAAGAGCCTCATTAGTCCTGGTGGAGCATAAATTATTAAACTGCAGACTAACTGGTCTACATCACCAAAGGATTCAGAAATTCCGTCCTTGTATCTTCAGTATATACAGTAAGAAATTATGTGAGAACAGGCTTACAGAGATTTTTCCTGTTCTTTACCTTCTCTGTTGAATTAGAAATACCCTGACATTGACAACCCAGCTGGCTTGACTCCTACATGTGGGATGGCTTGTCTGAGGAGAATTGGATGACTTGAGAGGACAAAAAAGCTTTTCCTGAAAGTTTATGGGAGCTCATTGAGTTTTCTTTCCCTGAGATAGCACCCTCCACACAGAACAGTAAAGTTGACAGGTGATAGATAAACCACTTCAGATATATTTTCCACTCCACTTCACAGGACTTCTGGTGAGACCTGTCTGTGTGTGCCTGAACGGTTTCTCCTCTAAGAATTTTTCCTACTGGAAAAGTACAGTTCCTTGCAGACTTCCCTCCCTGTACAGACCCTGGGGCAGAGCAGGAAGATTCTAGTGAAAATCAGTAACCAAGTGACTCTGAAGGGAGAGTGCAAAGAGCAATACCAGAAAGTTTTCAAGCTCATGAGAACCATTCCTTACGCTCCATTTCAGTTCCATAAAACTCACTATTTTATTTGTCAGAGCTTCCACTTCTTTATCCCCCCCCATCAATGGGAACTTGCTTACACTACTCTTCACTCTTAAACGGTAAGCCAGGTCCTCCATTCTGTTGGTTATTCCTATTTATAAATGTCACAAGCAGTGATCTTTATAGTTTGTAGGGGAAAATGGACCACAGTCCACAAAAGCATGTTTTTGTTTTAAGAAGCATATATGTTGCATCAATACTTAAAACTAATAAAAACTAATACATTTATATAGTGATATAAGATAAGAAACTTGGACTTATAAGAGGGTATTGAAATCAGACCAGTTGAGAGGAACACTCCCTTTCACCTCTTGAAGCTTTCTGTCTCCCAGTCTCTCACTGATTCTCCTTATTCTGCTCTCATACTGCTCATCCTAGTTGCAGCCCCCAGACTGGTTCATCTCTCACATGTAGAACAGCTTTGTGTGTCTTTCTCACCCTATTTGGGCATCAGAAAGTTAGATATATATGTAAAGATATACTTATGATGTCTGTCAGGTTTTTCAGGGTTGCTTTTCAGGCACAAATTTCTGAAACCAAGGGGTACATGCAGAAGGACATAGGCTGTGTCTGTACAGAACCTCAGAGCTGCTATCACAGTCAGCTTCAAAGCTCATACCCACCAGCCATACAACTACCCCATACAATCTGCTGTCACTTCCCTCTGTCCTCTAGAACCTTACATTTCAAAGGGCTTGGTTTGTTTAGGTCCAATTCACTTTAACCTGATTTTTCACTTCTTCCCTCTCTACTGTCTCACCTCTAAGTCTACCATTGTTAAGAGAGAAAAGCCCAAGAGGAAAAAAACACCATCCTGGGTGTTTGTCCCACAGCTATTAGCACATCTACTTGTGGAGGTGTGGGGATTTGTGCATGCTATGAAGGTTCGGGGGATGGTGCTCAGTATTTCTTAACAGCAATCTCAAACTGATCCTGACTATCAGCGTAAGATACAGCCTGAGAATTTCTAGGCAACAGCACTTAGGATTCGTTGACTCTTTTCAAGAGATGATTTGATTCTGTTTTTCTTGTCTTTAGAACATACATAACATCTTGGATAAGCTAAGATTCTGTGACTTTCTCCTGCTTAAGCAGACATGAACACTTTACAGTTCAGTTGATTCTTCATGTGAAAAATTCACCTTTAACTATGGCAGTGGAAACTTTGAAGCAAGTTTATGATAAACATCATAAGCAGTCTCATAAATAGATTTACTCTACTAAAACCCCTTTCTGGTTTGATCTTATTTTAACTTGTTCTCTCCAACTCCTACTGTATAATTCATAACCAATTTCCCTTGTTAACTTAAACTCTCATTTTCCAGATCAATTTCAATAAAGTTGAAAAAGGGAGATCTCCTTAGCATAATTTCTTGCATTTAGCTCATACAATGCATTTTCTACCTACCTGTTTTTTAACACATGGGTCACATTCTGACCAAGGACCAAAATCTCCAAGCTGACAGTTGATAGGACATGTTTGCTGGTTACATGCACGAGATTCTTGCTTTGTGCACAGCTGGTCACAGAAGTTTTGGCTATAATATTCATCCATTCTTATTTGCCTAAAAAATGTTTAAAAAATATGCTAGGAAAGAATAGACAGACTGTAGGTGTTCTCTACTTGTGGGTGAAGGCTGACAAAATTATTTGAACCCAACTAAGAAACTCTGAGAGATAATATGCATTTGCAGAATATTGATTACAAGAAAAATCCAAATATGCCTAAAGTTTAAATAGCCATTCTTTTTGATTCATATCACTTCAAATATCCCAGAGGATAGCTAGAGACAGAGCCAGGAGGAAAAGAGTGGATTTCTCACAAGTTTAGATTATACCACAGCGCTGCATCGAATTTGATGCTGCTGAATTTTTATTTGAAATCATCTGTTGTCATAAAACTAATGGTGCAGGGAAGAAATTTGGAGCTCACCCCTCTTGTGGCATTGTGCCAGTGCAGGGCCCCCGGAGCCTCATGTGTCCACAGGGGCTGAGCACCCAAAGCACGCTGCCAGCAAGGCCACTGTAAGGCCCTGGCTGTCCTCCCCTCATTACATCTACTGGCAGATATTGGTTTGTTTGGAGGCACTGGCTCATAGGATTAGAATGGTCTGAGTTGGAAGGGATCTCAAGGATCATTTAATTCCAGCCCTCCCCTTCCCTCCCTGACTCACGGGCACTAATGTTCAAAATTTTGTAATTTTAAAGCATTGCAATTAAAAGATGATCTATTTATCTGATAAACACTTGAGCATGAGAATTTTTCTCAATGTATTGTGGAAGGTGGAGCTTCAGACATGGGTGCCACTCTCCAGAAGTGTTATTTTTCACAGAAAATAAACACAGAAGTAGTGAGATGGCTTGGCCCTACCTGTGCCTGGTCTGTGTCCCGAAATTGCAGCTCTGTGAGCAGGCAGACCACGACCCCCATGGGTAATGTTCACAGTAGCACCCCTGGCTGCTCCCAATCACCAGGCTCAGCAGGACCAGGTGCATTGGTACAGTCATGGCCATGGCAAAGGTGTCCATCTACATCACAGAGACAAGCAACAAAAGCTCAAGAAACTATCACTTAGTTATGCCACAGTTCTTACAGAGATGTCTCTTCTAAAATGAAGAATCTATAAATCTGCTTCAAAATACAAAGGTGCTAGGCAGGGCACCTAGAAAAGAAGAATCATGCATGATAGACATAGCAGTTATTCAGTCAATACTTCAAGGATCAGAAGTCACAATGGGATTTTTGGCTACTTATTTATCAGGAGTTCTAACACAATTGTGCATTATTTCTGTTTCAGAAGTTGCTTGTAAATTATTTTGGATGTGACAAATGAAGATCTGTTACTGTTCTTCATTGCTTAGAAGTATTCTCAAAAATATTTTCTATAAATAAGAATAAAAATATGAGAGTTCTTCCTATACAGTATGTAAAACAACAAAGAACTTAAGATAGGCAGCCAGATCTATTAGCCTGTTACTAGTTAATTTTCACATGCCTGTAAACACCCTTTGCATAAACATTTTATTGCAGCGAATTCTCCCTTCTCAAAGTTTTGACTAGCCTGTTGGAACTGCAAACCATCACTATTTAAAGCTCATCTGAATTTTCCACCAGCAGTAGAAAGAGAACATCAAGCCTGTTTCTCACTCCAGTGGTCAATCAAAACCTTATTTGCTGAGACAGAAGGTTATAGGCAGTGTTTAGGAAGTAATAATACTTAGTAAACTAAAAAAAAAAATTTCCAGAAAAAATGTATTAATTAAAAAATGCAAACCTCATCTTAAGGTTGAATCAACACTAAATCTTATAGGCTGTTACAGTGGAGCATTATAAATTTGGTTTACCTCAAAAATCCCCCTCAAATTCAGTAGGACATTTAAAAACCAAAGGATTTGTTTCAAAACAATATTCCAAAATAGTTAGTTTCAAAAAGTTTAAAATTAATTGTACAACTGTTTTATTTTTTCTTTAAGGTTTTTATCCACATATGCTACTATGATTTTTATACTTTGCTGAAAAAAATGAAATTGTATCTATCCAACCACTGCTTCCTCCCATAGCAAAGAAAGGCAGTAGGTCTTCACACTGTTATGCAGTGAGAACTTCCAGCACTTTTTACATGGAAAGCTCATGAACGAACAAGCCTTTCAGAGAGATTTAGGTATAATCAAATAAAAAATATGATAAGACAGAGGAAGTAGCAGTCTTGCCAGTGAGAAGAGAACAGACATTTTCTTTTTCCTTACCTGACTTCCTCGCTTCTTGCACCAACAATGCCAGCTTGGAAAAGAGATGAAGCCCTACACAACAATTACTTGCTTTATTCCATCACTGTTCTGTACACAGATAAATGCTCTTTATTCTCATCAGTGAGCAAAACACCAACTCATCAGTGCATCAGAAGCTGTATGAATATTAGCCCATGAGAGAGTAATTCAGCATTTTAAAGAAATAGAACAAACCCCACAGAACACTTTTCCATAGGTCTTGTAACCGGTGTGCATTGAAGCCAACCAAAAAAAATCCTCCTTTCTAACTTACTGTAAGATTGTTACCTGAAAAGTCAGTGTGTGTTGCAGACTCATGCCACCCTGGTGTGGCTTGCTGCAGTCTTTCAAATGAAAGGCCAGAGGCTTTGTTTGATTTGGTTATGTTTTAATGAAGGCAAATTGATTTGGTGGCAGGAACACTCAGAACAAAACGGCCTCTGCACCTGCAGCCCCAGGGACATGTGTTCTACAGAAGTGTGGAGAACCACCTCTTTGTACCAATGCAGCTGCCCAGGATGAGCCAAGAGGAATCAAAGTACATTTGCATGGGGCCACAGTGGCTCAATGCACTGCAGGTCTCCTTGTGCTGCCCCAGAAAGCTGCACAACCTCTTTGCCTTCAGTCTGACTGCAAGAGAGTGAGAATTTGGTAAGAAGGCTCATGCCCGTAACTCATTAGTGCTTTCACAAGGAAACAGGAGACAGAGTCCAGGCTCAGGCAAAAGGCCTGTCTGCTGCTGCACCATCTCCACAAAAGGAGGGCTCCCAGAGAAAGCAAAAGTCCAAATACTCTTGAGCTTATTTACAGCTGTTTGCCTTTTGCCCTCGATGGCAAGATCAGTTCTCTGACCCTGGGGAAATACTGCCAGCAGACAAGGACTGTGAGCTTCTGTCCTGCAGCATGGGCACCACCTCATGACTGAGGTGCCAAGGCAAGGGTTGAAATGGTAAATGAGAGAATACACACATGCAGAACAGAAACAGCAATGGCAAGTACAAAACAAGGAAGTAGTTTGCCCTAAAAAAATAATCACAATATTAAATAGAATCCCTCAGCTCCCAGATACCCAGCAAGGATTCCATGCAGAGGGCAATCCTGCATTGGATCCCCTTGACTCCATTGGACTGGCAGATATTTGCCAAGATGTCAGAGTCCTCAAAACATATTTTCCAATTTGTTGGGAAATATCTATATCCTTGAAAAAAATCTCAGAGCTTCTTGCATAGCTTCATTTTCCAGTTGCCTTTGCAGATTTTTTTAAAAATCTGAGCTTGCCAAGAATTGTTGTTACACAACTTGAGCACAAAATTAGCAAAGTGATGTTCTGCCAGATCCTTATTACATTGTGTAAACTTGTCATAGGAAATCAAAATAGTCATCACTGGCTCTATCATTGCTGCTGGGTGGGATTTTTAAAGCAATGTAAAAAATATTGTGTTCCAGAGAGCATCTTCTAAACCTCAGCACTCACAGCTCAATGAGGGCTGCCCCTCCAGCCCCAGTGGGACCCAAGGAGATGCCTGGTTTCTCCCAGCCTTGCAGAAACAAACCACAGCTGTGAGCTGCAAATCAGTGTTCACAGTACATAATGCAGATGGCTAAAACCTTCTAGTTGTGAAACTATTTTTTTCACTTCTTCGTATAAGGATAAAAAGGAGTTACTTAAGAGTTATTAAATTTTAAAATATTACAAAGGAAAGATACTTCACATGGTGTAAAAGCAATCTTTTACAAAAGCAGTCTTATAAAAAAAGCCATTTGCAATTAGAGAACAAGCTCACAGACAAGCACCACACTTAGCATTAACAGAAATATTGGGTGCAGATGGGCACTGGTAGACCTCACCTCAAAGTGAGCGCTTGAGAACAGCACAACTGCATCTATATTGAATGTTAGATGTGGGGTCATGTAAAGCAGTTGCCTGAAACTTAGAGGCCACGGCAGCAAAGAGCGCTGCTTGGGCTGACTCACTTTTTGGCAAAACTGCATACAGCTGCTGATGTGCCCAGCAGGCTGTCAGCTCATCTGCAAGCTGGCAAGGTGACGAGACCAATGAAAGGTCTGGACCAGAACAACAAAGTAGGCACTCATATTGTCACCAAGGTGACTAAAGAAAAGAGTTTTTCACAAGTGTGGGAGCTCACTGCCTGTCACTGAAGGACTGCTTTTTATTTTATACCTGTTTCTCAAAGCTTTTGTCTACAGGGTATCCTCAAAACAATCTCACTCTTCTGCCCTGGATGGAGGTTAGCACTTGCATAAGTGCATCTTTCCCTTAAACAGTAGTATGTTCAAGGGCATCTTAAACAGTGGCCAATACCCTAGTGTTTGTGCTCACCTTCTGTCCTGACAGTCAGCTAGAGATAGAAGCACTTAGAAATTCAGTCAGCAGTATGACAAATGAAGGCTTGTACAAACCAGGTTACCTTCTAGAACTGATTTTCACAAAGAAAAGCATTAACATGGGAAGATATTCCCATATCTGCTGTGCCTTACTGAGTCTCTGGTCTCAAGTTCTGGTGCAGTATTCCCTAAAGACCAAAGCACTAACACTGGAATGAAACTGAGAGCAGCCCAAAGAGGTCAGGGTGGAGGTGCCATTTTATTGCCCCCAGACTTTGGAAATGTCTATGTACATATTCATGGCCTCAGTTTCATTATTTCTACAAGAACTATTTATCCAGGAAAACAAACACATATCTTCATCTCTGCTGCAATGTCTGTATAAAAGATCATTTTTCAAAGAATGTGAAAATATTACCACAGAGAAATTCAGTGAGTATTCTGCCTGACACTGTAGCATTTCTAGCTAGGTTTCGCAAGGTCATGTCTCTTCTATTTAATCCTATATCTAATTCCTCATACTCAGAAAAACTATGTTATTCTCCCAAATCAACATCTATCTCCCCTCTTAGAGAAGCCAATGGTCTCATTGCAAACCTCTGCTGAAGGGGGAAGGCCTAGAACTGCAAAGGGGAAAGAACAGAAGGGAACAGAAAGGAAGGGTGCAAACACCACAACATTTTCTGAGAGGTAAGCAAAACAAATCAAACAGGTCTTCAACTTAAGTGACATCCCCTGGTGTTTTCCATATTCTCTATGTACAGAGATGGGAAAAGCTGTTCATCCTGTCTCATAAATATTGCATCTGTGGACTTTTACCACCAACCTTCAGTTTTTCAGATAATGAATAGCAAGAATTTAGTGCGCTACATCCCTCATCTCATACTGATCTTACAGACATAGCTTTAGCTGTCTGTGTTCTGAAAAATCTGGAGTTTTAAGAGCATAAAGTGATACTATTCACTAGACATTTTTTCCCCTCAAAATCTTCCTGAAAACAAAGCACAAGAGAAATCTTTCACCCAACATAGCAGATGAAAATTTCCTATCAGGATGGAGTGGGAGGAAAATACACCTTGAACTTAATTTAATAATTCAGAGAGTTGTTTTTCCTCCATATATGCCCCCCATGAGAAGAGATATCAAAACAAAAAACCAAAAAACCAAAACCAAAAAAAACCCAAAGAAAACCCAAACCAAACCAAACCAAAACCAAAACCAAAAAAAAAAAAAAAAAAAAAAAAAAAAAAAAAAAAAAAAAAGAGACACCTTTAAGCACAAAGGCTATCAGAATGGCTTCAATACCGAGCTGTTCTAACACATCCTGTGGCAATAAGAAAAGTGAACCATAGAACATCCTATACACTCTGTCCCTCACTGGGCTGTCTGAGGACAGGGGTGGCAGTGCCACTGGCATGGCACAGCAGTGGCAGGCAGCCCTGCATGCAACCAGGCATCTGTCACTTGTGCTCTGCTTCACCAGGGATCCCATGCTTCTGCCACTGAAGAGCTGAAGGAGGTGTGGGATTGAAGAGCAGAGACAAGGCTTAGAGAAGAGGGATTGAATCAGCGTGGAGGATTCTGTGGAACAGTAGCACCTGTGAAGAAAAACTATTTATGTCCAAGTATTGGACAAGGAGATTCAGGTTTTATGAAGCAGAGTTTGGAATCAGCTTCCCTCTTCAGCTGCTTTGTTGAATGAACGAAGTCAGACATTCTTTCTGTTATGCAGAATTTTCTGCTCCTTGAATTTAATCAATAATCTGAAAGTCTTTGGAGCATCAGCAGTAGGACTAAGGACTTCATTATGCTGGGGAGTGTGGGTGTGGATATGGGTGTGAGTGTGGGTGTGAGTCTGATAAAGGTAATTTCAGGACAGCAGGAAGCAGAAATAGCTACCACTTCTGAAAATATGTTCAGGATGTTTTGCTCTGGATTAGGCCCAGTTCAGGGTATTCAGCTCTGAAAAGCACATTCGCTGCTTGCACCACCAGGAGGTGATGCAAGCACAAACACTTTTTGCCGAGTTTCTTCCCTCCTGCTTGTACCCCATGGTAATGGTTGGCCTGGAGCTAAGGATGGAAATCCCAGCTCAGTACCTTCCTTTGTTTTCAGAACACTGTCTCATCACTTCTTTAGCCCACAGGATACCTGGAAATTAACTTAAAGCTTCTCACTTTTAGAAGCCACATTGGATTTTATCCCAATTGAGTGCCCAGCAATGGCTCAGGCAGACAGAAGCATGACTACAGGCCTATACCAGCACAATTACAGCATAAAAACATTCTTCTGAACCAAAAACCCCCTTCTTCCAGGGCCTGAAATGCTTAGAAAGTGGGTTTCATTTATCACACAGTGAAGGAACAAAATTATGGAGAAACTAAATCTCAGGTTCCATCTTGTAAGGCACCTTAGCAGCAGAAGAGGGGACTGTAACCAACCAGAAATGCTGCAGATGGGCATCCCTCACTCAGTACTCAGCCACCTCACCTCATTGTGAAAAGTGGGTGGAAAAGCAGCCACCCTTTGCACAGTACCCTGCTTTCCAAACCAGCCTCCAAGGGAGAAGGAAGCACCATCTGAGTGTGAATCTGAGCTGGTCTGTCCCAGGAGAGAGTCACTCATCCTCCATAATACTGGCTGTAATAGAGAGCACCTCCGGCACCATAGCAAGGAACCTGCAGCAGCCACCACTGCAAGGCCACAGAGGGATGAATGCAGGGGAGGGATGGCAGCATTTTGGCCACAAGCTCTTGTTCTGCTTAATCAGCCTGGCCCACAGTTCATGGCTGGACCATGAGCATCCCTGCACATGAGCTGGCACCACCACTTTTTCCTAAAGTGTCTGTCACATGGCAATGTGAGACCACATTTCCCATTTACAGTTGCTGCCTAAATTATTTCTGTCACTGTTGAAATCATTCAGCAAATTAACTCTCTCTTGGTACCCATAGGCACTGGAGCACTGGAGTGAGAGAGGGATGCTGAGGTCTGAGACAGTGAACAAGAACAGATTTGGAATTCCCAAAATATCACCCTCAAGACATGCTAGATACTGCATCTGTGCTTAGTTCTTCTGTGAGAATTGGCACTTCTGGAGTGCTATCAAACTGGAGGGACAACAGAGCTGTGAGGCACTTGTTCCCCATAGCTTAACAGATAGTCTAGATAAAACACCTGTCATTTCACATAGCTAACTCAGCTCAGTTCAGATGGTATCATGAGCACCTGCAAGCATACCTAGAGTGCAGGAGGCAGCAGGTTATGCCACAGTTGATTTCCCCAACATTATCTGCAACGTCTGTCAGCCTCAAGGAAGCTGCATACTGCCTGCCTACAGGCTTTGGATGCTCCCTGGGAACCACCTCTCAGAATCTGACCCAAATCATGGAAAGTGTATGGGGGAAAGGCTCTGTTCCAGGCCACTGGAAATACACCTTGCAACTGCAGGGGCCATCTGCTGTGCTGGCCTTTCTTGCATAGAGACAGAAGGTCTAGTAATGTGTGTATATAGGGCAACTACTAGAAACTGAAATTTTCCTTTACAGGTTCCACAGACTTATTTCTATTTACTTCCAGACAGTTTGCTGGTAGATCTCAGCTTCTTGAAAGAGGTAATGTTGCTGAAAACACGGAAGATCAGAAAATAAGATCCTGCCTGACCGGAAAACAAAGGGACAGAAAAACTTCAAAAAGAACTGTGCAAAGCAATAATGATCCTTGATAAACAGTGATAACTACTATCAAACAAATCTGATAATTATCAATCAAAGTAAGTCACCTTGTTTGATTAAAACAGGATCTGAAAGCCACCTCACTGGGAAAAGGTGAAGGGAACTGGGTGCACTCCTAACCCGGGCTCCTTCTCCAATGCACCCATTCCCAGCTCAGACTCTGTGCAGAAAGTTGTGATTCTGTGACTCTGCTGTTTTCTCCAGGGCCTATCCTGGGACAAACTTCCTTTCTCTGCAGAATCTGAACCAGTAAGCCCTGCCCAGGATTACCAGCAGTTTCCATGAGGCACAGAGCTGTGGTTCGTGGCTCTGTACAGTTGTTTCAGAGGCAAGAGTTGACATGTACTGTGGGGTTTCCTCTTCTCTTAGATATTTCTCAAATTCATGAAGTTCAGCCCATGAGTGAGGCTGGTTTGGCATTTATCAAAGTCCTTTCCACAAGTGCTTTGTCCCCATCCTGGCACTCTTAAGGGAAGGCAGCCAGGCACACTGCAATGGTGCCTGGCTTTCTGTCAGACACAGAGTGAGAAAAAGAATAAGAATGGTGTATCTCATCTTCCTTGGAACAATAGCACATTAACACTAAGGACAGGAATGAACAAAGCCTAGGAGGGAAAAAGGATTTTCTTTGCTGCAAAGTACTTTTTCACATCATAGAGGCCCAGTGCCACATGAAAGCTCAATCCTGCAAATCTGCAATATGTGAATGACCTTACATCTCCAAAGAGGCTTTTTGGGTGACTTGAATCAATTAAGATACGGAATTGCACAATTACTAGCCCAATTCCTCCAGGTCTACTGAAGGCAAACTTCACCACTAGGGAGCACCAATAGACAAAGTTTTTTAGAGCTTTTCTGTATTGAAATCAAAGTATGACTATAAACTACAAAATACATTTAACAATGCTACAATAAATATTTTAAATTGCGATTTTTTATAACTATCCACTGAGAAACTAAATGAATCAGAATTAATGGGGCAAGAGATTTTAGTTTATTTGATCACTAGGCAAGTCCTGTAAATGGATACCCACTAAGAGCTCTGCTGATTCATCTCTGCAATTCATGGATAATTTTTTTGAAGTTTCAGTATGATTGGTAAATTTATCATCATAAAAACCCCACAAATACCAGGCAATGAAGGAATCTTTCTCTACTAGAGATGAACTTTCTAGGTCAAATCCAAAGTACATTACAGAGCCAAGAGAACAAACAGCTTGTTTTTTCTGTGGCAAATCAAGATCAGAGGTGCCTGTCAGTGTTTAGCAGTGACTCAGAGGTAAAGAAAATTCAGAGCTGTAGCTCAAGTCCCATGTCACACAGCAGAACTGCCTGACAAGAGGTGTTTACTAACAGCTCACCCTGTACACTTTCAGTTCCTCTTCCACTTGCTGGAACCACAAGCCATTCTTATCCTCTCTTTCTCTCTGAGTTGGACACAAAACATTAGCATTGCTAAATACCTCTGCAGAGTGAGGTGACATTAAGAACGTGTCAGACTCTGCTCTGGCTGTTCTGACTTTATCTGTATGCTCCATCAACCAGGTTGCACCAGGGTGTTCAGGGGCCTCACAACAATGAAATGAAGACAAAGGCTTAAGTCAACACAACTTTGACACTAAATGGCTTTGTGGACAGAGATCAAAGCATAAAACAAACTGATAGTTAAGATAATATTTCAAATCTTATCTTCTGTTTCTGACACTAGAAGATGGGATTAGATTTGATAATTCAAGGACTCAGGAACCACTCAAGTTGCCAGTCTTCCTAGTCTTTATTTTCCCCAAAAACCAGGATGTTGAAATACAGCCCTGGCATACCTCAGACCAATTCCCACTAAACAGAGGCTGTTCAAATGGAGGCTATTTTATAGCCACTGCTCAAAGGGGATCTCCTCTGTGTTTGGAGGCATGGCAGCAAGGACATTCTCCAAACAAACATGCTTGTGCCATAGCTGTCAAAAGATGGGTGATGCAAAGCTCTGCAGACCTGATGCAGTGGATGATGTGAAAGCTGTAGTGGTTATTTTATGGAAACTAACCTGCATTCATTAAGCCTGCCAGGATAACCCATTTTCAGTTGGATTAAGGCTATTACCTTCATCAGTGGCATGTTATTTCTTACCTTGTCCTTCCCAGTAGTCACATCAATGTAGTGAATGTGCTCTAAATATCATGAGAAGGTGTAATTGAATTCAGTACGAAAGCTCCTGCTCACTTGTATATTGCAATAACACTTAAGGTGACATTCATGATCACATACAGAGGGACAGCTTCTGTGCTGTGGTGCTGCTGGGCTGGCCAGATGTGCCAATCCCAGCTGAGGATGCCTTAGTCCACCCAAGCATTGTGGATTTGAGGCAAATGAGACTGGAAGAAGTGGGGCAGCTGAGGGGAAATTAAACTGAGAACAGTAGTTGCATACCTGATTTATGCTTGATACATTCTCCAAAGCTGGATAGGAGAAACCAAACAGAGGGTGAAAGTCTTGAGGGTTTCTGGGCATTGTATGGACTACAGAAAGCAGAAATGAAACAATGCCCTGTGTTGGTAGACAATGCTTCCCTTTTCATACAAGAAGTACTAATTCCTGTTTTAGGATCGTGATTTCTGACCTGCCTTTATAGCCATAGCATCCATGTAAAGGTCGGCTCTCCAAAGTGCTTGTGAGCCACAATCTCAATGGAACAAACAGACAAAGTTTTGTGTCAGGCAGGAGTGCATGAAAGGAGCCCTGAGCTGTGAGGGGTCCCGAGGTCTCTGCTGCAACTCTGCTGTGATTTGACCAGTGGTATGTCTGAGCAGACCTAAAAATCAAACCGTGGCTCTTGTCAGCTGAGGTGTAAATGCTTATCAGGGCTCATGAATACTGTTGTTCTGGGAAGATGTTCCTCTGGTTGGTACATGTGTGACCCAGCCTGTACATTGCAGGGCATTGCTAGCTACTAAAGAGCTGAAGATCAGCCTCAGCTTTCCACAAAGCCTGTGTCTGACAGGACTGCCTGCCCTGCAAGCCAGCAAACACAGCTTCAGCAAACAGGGGATGAACTGCCAGGTGCACATGGAGACTGCTGACCTCTGCTCATTTGCACTCATGTCCTGAAACACACCCTGTTTGCAGTGGTTCTGACCATCAGCTACAGCATCTGCTTACAGTTAGCCTTCTTCAAACAAAGCATTATACAGATCCTACTGCATTTTTCCAAGGACTCCACTGCAAGCACCCCCAGGGGAAGAAGGGAAGTGGACTAAGCTGTCTGCCAAAGCATTCGGCTTTCCTGGACTACCCCAAGCCCCTGTCCCAGCAGCAGCAGCAGTAGGATCTGGTCCTGGAGACAGGCTGTGTTTCTAGACATCTGCTGCTGCAGGACAGTGCTGTTTGCCCAGGCTCCAGCACTGCTGAACCTGTATTTTGAGAAAGGCCTAGGTGAACAGGAGGCATCCCTGACCTGGTGCTAATGAACTCAGTCACAACTGCATCGCTATAAAACTGTTTCAACACCATTCAGCTCAGATGAGATATTTTTGTTTCATGTTGGTGCAAGTGGGAAATGTTGAAGTCTAATGTGCTTGCAGTGATTGACAGGCTCACAAGGGGATCCAAAGATATCTCACTATCTGTCTGAGACAGCTTTTAAAATTGAGCTTACAGTAGTCAATCCTTCTTCAGAGACTAAATGAGTTTAAAAATCATCCCAGTAAACCAACACTCAATTTACAAAAATAAACTCAGGGGGCAGGGAGTGAATTCAGGTAGGTTTCAGCCCCCCAAGTAAGCCCCACTGAAGATGAAAGATGGTTTATGGTGTACCTGTTCTGCAGATAAGCAGAAGACTTGAGATAATTCTATAATTATATGTGTGCCCTTCTCTGGAAGCAGTGGCTATTTTCATACCTCAGCCCAATAAAGGAAATGTGAGAGGCATCTGTGCTGTGTTTATAGCTCCATTAGCCTTTCTTGAACTGTAAATTACTTGGCAGTGGCTGAGACAAAAGGGAAAGGCAGGGCTGGATTGCGAAGGAAAAGTTTGAAGTTCACAGCTAATTAAAGTCTTTCAGATTTTACTGCCTAAAGTTATAGCTCCTTTGAAAATTTTCTCCATAATTATAAAGCTCATTAGAAGAAATCAGCACATTTAGTATATGTTTAGTTGTAGAACAGACTACTGTAAAACACACTTTTTCATATATTTTCTTTATAACCTTTCAACTATGATCATTTTCCATGGAAATCTTCACTTTTCTCTCTTTCTTACTCTTCATTAGTCAGTGAATAAACTAATGAGTTCTGGCTCTGCCTAGCACAGTTGAAATTTTCGGAGAGAAGGGAGTTAGGAGCAATAAATTGTACTCCCATTTTCAGCCCCCTGGTTTAACCACAATGACAACACTAGGAGAACATAAAGGCACAGCCTGTGAGGACCAGTAGCAGGAGGCACAGTGTTGTAATGGCATCTGGAGCATTATCAGTAGCACAGTTTGAGTAATTGCATTAATTGCCTTTAATTACACTCTGTGACCTGAAGCGGGCTGCTTCCAAGAAACATGACACAATACTAATCACGATGGGTTTAGAAAGTAACTTGAATAAGTATGTGGTTAGGTCTTTGTAATGAAAGCTGCAGCTGGAGCGACAGGCATGCTGTATTTGTGCGCCTGTTTTACAGGTCACCCATAACAGAAGTAGAGGACAAAGCAGAAGATTTTTCTTCCTAGAGTGAAACCTATACAAAGGGCAAATATGGAAATGATGTTTTGCTTTCCTTTTCATAAATGTGACCTCTTTCTCCCGCCATTAGTGTTCCTATTCCTATGGAAAATCTTTAGAGGTGATGGGTTTCGCCACAGTTCCTTTGCCATGGGCACAATGCAAGTGGTAAATGACCACAGCTTTCCACAAATCCTGAAAGGATTCTTTTTCTCCAAGTCAGCTTGTCTCCTTTTTAGTTGCAGTTCTGCAAAGATGAATAAATGCGTTGCGACAAATCTGTTCAATGCTGGACAGAATTTCCTGATGAAAGACAAATGTCAGTGGAGGAATTGCATTAGAAAGGCATTCCCTAAGCTCTCCAGCCAAGTCTTGGGATGGACCCAAACTCCCAGTCTGACACCCCAGCAGAGCTAGGATGTTTGCTGGTACACACGTGCCTCAGCACAGGCAGACAGGCTTTTGAGGTGGTCTGCTGTGGAAGCCAGCATTACTGTTTCTCTGTCGCTCTCGTGTTCTACAGCGGGATGGAGCTGCTGATGTTGCCATGCCACCTTTACATCGCTCACCTGCAATTATGGGA
The DNA here is from genome assembly GCF_031753505.1 of Anomalospiza imberbis. Taxonomy (NCBI): domain Eukaryota; kingdom Metazoa; phylum Chordata; class Aves; order Passeriformes; family Viduidae; genus Anomalospiza; species Anomalospiza imberbis. The sequence goes on from NC_089721.1 coordinate 12,806,785, forward strand.
GCTGCACTCTTCTCCATGACTCAGAATGTTTTATTCATGATCCATTTATGGCAAGACAAAGCACAGGGAACTCTGATGATACTGGAACTCCTTTGCATGCTAATGGCAAGGGTTTCAGCTGTGAGTCCCTAATTCTCATGCTTTACACTGACATTGCATGTTTGAAGGAGAGTTGCATTCTGAACCTGCTGCACGTACATTTATCTGCATGTGACCTGCATGCAGAGTGCAGCTGGCAGTTTAAATTTGGTGTGCATGCCTCTGTATGCAAGGATAACTGCATGCTTGACTGCTTGAACACCTGTATGAAGATGGAGGAAAAAGTGATACACTGTGTCTTATGATTCAGGCAGTCACCTTCTCACTCTTTCCATCAAGCTCCTTCAGAGTGGTGAGACCCGCAGGCTGATCCCCACCTTGGCTGCCTCTGAGCTGCACTGTAAAGCCTTCCATGCCCAGGAAAATAAAGGGGGAATCTATATTATGCCTACTCCTGCTGCTATTTCCTCTGTAGCAGACATAAGTGGAAACTCATACAGTTAGACTGATGAAAAGGAAAAATCAACTTCTGCCTTGCCCTTCATTGTGAATATCTATGCAGTCATAGACTGTCCTTTACCTGCCCAAGGTGTCAGTAGATCCTCAGTGAGTCCTTTTTGAGTTTCTGATAGTCAGCCTTATCTGTATTGACCAATTTTGAGTTGCTCAAGACATGGATCCTGTAGGTCACACTGTGATTTTGTTTAAGTCTACCCATCACATGACTCATAGTTTTACATTTATTTTTAGTTGTCTTAAAAATGTATTGCAGGTGGCATATGTATATATTTATAAAGGAACTCAGTGGTTATATGCAAGTGCCAAAAAGACATAACAATCAACTGACAGTTTGACCAGGGTCCACATAATTCTTCTTAACTCCTACTTTGGAAGCAGGAGGAAAATAAAGGAATAAAGGGACTTAAAATCTCCAAAACCACCATTTACAAGTAACTGAATCTTGACCTTTCTAATTGGTTTCAAAACAAACAAAATCATTCCGGAAACCAGCAGCGAGTCTATGACTCCCTCAACTGTCCCTGAAAACCCTAATCTAAGGCCTTGCTCCTATTGTCATTGAAATAATGAAATTAATGAAATTCAAGATAGGGCAGCAGAGGGAAGTGTAGCCCAGACAACCAAACACCAGGTTAGGAACTAGAAATTACAAAACCAAGTCTCATATCTCCTTTTCTATGGATTATGCCAAGTCACTCACTTTTCTTGCCCTTTTCTTTATCTATTTTTAGACTCAGGGGTTTATTCATCTACTTAAAAAAAAGATCTGTTCATCTCTATGTCCCTTACATGATCTTCGAGTTATTAATTTTCTTGGATAAAGACATCACTGACAGTCGGGTCTGCCTCTCATCACGCATTTGGGAACAGCCTGGACTTCCCTTTTCACTGCCTGCAACTGTATGAACTCACACAAGAGACAAAAGAAGACAGTGCTGTGCAGGAAAGGGGAATAGACCATGAAGGCTTTTGTTCTGTGCTTGTGAACCACAGGGACACAGGATGCAAGAAATCTGCTGATGGAGGAAGCTAGTGAAGATGCAAGCCTATAGTGCCCTTCAGGATTTAACCCCACAGGAAGGAGGTCTCATGACTAATACAGCATGCTCTGCCAATGATTATGCCCTGGTGCATTATCATTGCTAACTGCAGGCATTCTGAAGCTTGCTTTCCCACCCACACCTCCTCCACTAAATCCACCTATTCCCAGTGTTTGGGCATGGACAGCCCTGCTCTCAGATTCCTTAAACATTCACAGCACATGACCAGCACAGCTGTAATACTCATTTTTCCTTGCCCAGATGGTGACACAGCAATAACCTGCTGCCACTGTCCTCCACAGGTCCCTTTCTCTCCAGACAGCCAGCCCTCCATGCAGTCACTCAATCCTATCTGCACAGAGGCTTGGCACCACTCTGGGCTGCCCTGACTGTGGTTTCTCCTTCACAGGCTGCAACACACTGCCATCATGGCACCATGCACTTGGCACCACAAACTGCATGTAGGCCTCATGGTGATGCCTTGGAGAGGCTACCTAGAACAGAGGCTAGACAGAGCTAGAAAATAAAGTAGATATTTTTTTGAAAGGCCTTTAAAGGATACAACTTGGGCAGTGCAGGAGCCTTGTAGAGGCTACACTCAAGACGGACAACAGTCATCAGTTTTCTTAGCCAAATATAAGTTTGGTCTATTTGCATATCAGGGGTTAATTGTCCAATTACAGCTTCAGGTAATTAAGTCATATTCCCCCAGTTTGCTCCCCTCAATTCACTTTTGTTTACATTTTTTGGGCCTGAGTCTGAGATGATGACCTTGGTTCCCATCTGAGAAAGGATTGTTTTGTCTGATCAAACTGTGAGGAGAACTTACTAACACTATATATGAAGTTTCAGAGTTATACACTAATGCAGTATAGGATCTGAAAAATATAAAAGCTAAAACTTAAGGCATCAATGGTGACTATGAAAGGGCATTGGTGGGTTTGGCTATAGAGGTTCCCATTTCAACTTTTGAAGTCAGTCTTGACGAAAAACCTCGAACAAGCTGAACACATTGCAGCATCAGTATATTGCAATTGCCAGCCACACAGAACATTACATGAACACTTGCTCAACACCACCTTTGCCCCATAAAGATAGTCATAATGAGAGGGTTTTCAGCACTGCTAATGCTGGTGAAGAAAGCTGACTGCATCACTGCAGTAATTTAGCTCAAGGGAACCTGTAGAAACAAATGAGGCAACATATATCACAGATGTGCCTTTTTTTTCTGCTATTCACCCTAGCCAACAAGGTCATGCAAAATATCTTTCATTTCATTACAGGCAATTTGAGTCATTAACATCAAGCTGACATTGTAGTGTTAATTCTGTTCTGCCGTGGTAAGAAAATGGCTAGTGACCTGAATTTTGCACAGACACAGTGAAATTGCAATGCTGCAGCCAAGGTCAGTTCCATCTCTGGGTATAAACAGGCTGTTCCTTCAGACAAGGATTAGAAAGGTCATGCTGTACTGGGTCTGATTGAAGCAAAGTTCACAGCCTTTGCAGTGCTGTGCTTTGCATTGGTAGCTGAACAGGTGTTGATAACACACCAATGTTTTGGCTACTGCCAAGCAGCGCTCTCCCTCTGACATCCTTTCCCCCACCAAAGGGGATGGGTGTGGGCAAGATCCTGGGAGGGGACACAACCAGGCCAGCTGAGCCAAATTAACCAAAAGGATAGTCCATACCACGTGATGTCAGCTCAGATATTCAAGCTAAGGGAGAGAGGAGGAAGGGGGGGCATTACTGAGTTTTCAATGTTTGCCTTCCGGAGGAACTGTTACGTATGCTGAAGCCCTGCTTCCCAGGAAGTGTCCAAACATTGCTGCTGATGAGAAGTAGAGACTGATCTTCTTCCTCTTTAGCTCCTGCACACACAGATCTCCACTTGTTTCATTCTTTTTGCTGTAATAAAACTGCTGGTTGTACTCCATCTTATTCTCTCCCCTGTCCCAGTGGGAAAGGGAGTGATAGAGCGACTGAGTGGGCACCTGGCACCCAACCAGGGTCAACCCACTACACATGCTTACCAGAAAGGTCATAAACAGACATTGGGAAGAACAGTAAAGGACTCTTCATTTTAAAATTATTTTGTAATTTTGTGATAATGCTGGCTGGATTTTTTTATTATTAAGAAAATAAGAGCAAATCAAATGAGAAGCTTCTCTATTTCTGTCAGACAGACTCAATGAGTGTAAAAAAATCACAGCTATGAAGAGGAGTGATTAGTAGAGCAAGTAGGAGTTGGTAGTTTAGAGAAGCTTATGACAGCAAAGAGGAGCACATTCTGTGTGACCAAGCTCATGAAGGAATTTTATATATTTTTGAACAAGATACGTAAATTAAAAGGTTTCATATCACCACATTAACTCAGCTTCATTTTTCCTTATGAATGAACCAGCTGAAATTCAGCTTTACTGACAGGAATTTGGTTTTACTATTCTGATGACCATAAAATCATGGTGGGAGAATTAGAACAGTGAAGGAAAGGAAGAATCCATGGCCTACCAAAAAGAAAAATTACCCAAAATATTAGTTATATATTTAAAATGAACCAGCTGATGCCTCATAGTAGCTGTGCATATAGACTGCCCTTTCTAGAACCCTCACAATCTGACTAAAATGAAAGATGATGTGATACAGAAGGAGTTTTAGGACTACTAGATTAAATAAAGCAAGTTATCACCAAAACTATATATGGTGCATTTGTAAGACACATTCAGCCCAGTGCTGTACAAGAGGGAGCTTGTGCTGAATATTCTCCCAAGAGGAATCACAACTTACTTGATATAAATATAGCCTTGAGCATGCGTGTATGTTTATTATAGCCACGCTCACTGTTTACTGCCTAACACAAGGCAAGAATGCTGAAGATGTGCTACTATAATATTGATTTAGTTTCTTAAATGTCACTTGAAGTCTCACTGCACTATTTACTTAAGAATTTGTAAATATGAGCAATAACCTATCTTTTTCAAGTTGTTGGGGATAACCAGGAAAGACAGATCTGTAAGAAATCACAGCAGAACCTTGTTGTCTGCACTTAGGAGTGTGATTTGCAGGCCCACCGTCATTCCCTGATTCCCTAAGGGGAAGCAAACACTGCTATTTAGTGGCTTAGTATTTGGTGCTACGTCCAAGGCTAACATATGGTCAGACTGTATGGATCAGTGTAAGAATTATTGTGTTTTGTAGGACATGGCAATATCACTTTTAGATCACAACACTGCTGAATCAAGCAGCAACTTAAAAAACAAGTCATGCCACCCTTAACAGTAGGTGGCACTGGAAATAATGCAGTGAGCACTTGCAGAGTAAGTTATGGACTTCAGAACAAGACAAGCATGTCTTGCATTTGGCTCCTTAATGCTGGATTTTGAGTGTTGCTGACTGCTGTAAAGCAGAAACTCATCTTGATTTAAGTCTTAATTTGTTCAAAGTAGCACACAAACAGGTTTCAATGTCTGGCTGGTGGCACTAAGGTAAATTGTGCCCACAGCCTCACAGCTTCTCACATCACACATTCTTTGTTTCTCAAAAGCTCTTTTTCACCTGATTTGATGATCCTTGAGCAACCCTAAGAAAGGAATTATCACAGACTGATGCCACCAAGATCCTCTAAATGCTATCAGAATTCAGTGCATTTTCGTTTCACTAGCACAGTTTTGGGTAGGGAGAGGACAGAGAAGGAGGGAATACTGTCCTGAAAGTAGATGTTTTTTTGTCCCTTCCCATGAAGAAAAAAGTCCATGCTAGACTTTAGCAAAATAGAAGAAAATAGAAAATAGAAGAACCAGTAGAGATGTCTGAGGATGGCTCAGTTCACAATTAGCCACTGCAAAATTTCTGTGAAACTATCAATACTAGTGAAACAATTTTTCATGGGAAATGCAAGTCAGTCTGACATGGAGTATTTTGAACCACTGATGATTCCCAAGGGGATGAATTCATTTTGATTAAACATAAGTGAGACATAAACACAGATGAGACCCAGACAATAAGCTAATACATGTGCTGCTTCAGTAACAGCAACAGAACCTCGTGGATTTTATAATTACTATGAAGTGGGTCCTTAAAGGACCCACAACCCCCAGTTTAGTCTGAAGAATGAGCTAATTACAGAGTCAGACATCTCTCCTGAATTTACTGAAAATTCTTTCATTGACACACAAATATGCTCAGAGTTGCACACTTCATCACCTTCAAAGCAATAGGATCAGTGTAGCATGGAGACAGTGTTTCAAAGGAAGCATTCTTTCTGCCATCTGAACACACAGAAGCAACACGGGGGGTGCACCTGGACTTGCTGTGGAGCCATGCTGATATCCTGACATGACTGGGAACTATCAGGAAGGTGTTACCCAGAAAGGAGAGCCAGCTGCCCCTTTGAAGACAAACTTTGAGGTACAGTGAAGAAATAGAAGAGCCATCTCCATCAAATATAAGCAATTAACAGGATCTCAAATAACACAGCTTAGATACAACAGTGAGTCAAGGAAAATGCTGCTTTTAAAAACAGCTCAAAGGCGTAGAAACTGACAGTCATATTGTACTTTAAAACATAATAACATTTGCAAAATGATGCAAAGCCTCCTCCAGCATATGGGAAGGCTTCTTCTTTTCACCCTTGGGCAACTGAGCATGTGTGGGACCACAAGCCTCCACCACTGCTGTCCCCAGCTGTTTGACAAATCCACAGAGAAGCTCCCATCCCCAAAGCTTTATGCTTTTTTCAAGTGAATACAAAGTGTTTGCAAATTAAAGCACCCATATTATATATACACTTTGCAGAGGTATAAATGCCTATGAGGCAAGATCCAAGGCAAAAGGGCATAACCAGGGCACAACCCTACACCAGAATGCTGAAAGAGGCAAGCACAAGACAATTACCCATTAAAAGATTGCACATGACCCTCAAACAGGGTATGCAAATACATATCAGAATCAGCATCTGCTTGCAGAGGGTTTTCTGTTTGGAAGGTCAGTGTGCTCTGAACCATCTGCCCCAGAGGTTTTGTACAGTAATTTAAGGAAAGATGTATGGGAAAATATCAGTAGACCAATATGTTTTGTCCTCTCTTCTCCTTTGCTCATCAGAAGCTACCCATCCCCTTTGTAATCACAAATTAACAACACAAAGCTCCCCAAACTATTTTGTTCCTTTCCAACTTGTCCAATTTTTAGGAGAGTATGGACTAGAATCAAGATATTCTATTTTCCCCATCTATCAGTATTTGAGTGTTCCACACAACATAAAAGAGGCCCAGGAGGTCAGAATAGAAGAGCTTCAGACCAGCTGGCACAAGGATCTGTTCGTGGGGAGCTGCCTGGGGCTAAAGCCCAGTGATCTTGCATCACAAAAATATTTCTCTGACATGAGACATATTAGCAACTTTGTGTTGAAAAAGCATGTGTTTCTGGAAACAAGCTTCAAAAGGGAAAAAAACCTCAACTCCAAATTAATACATAACCATGTAAATTATAAAAACACAGGACAATTCCTCTTTGAAGGAGGTCCACTCTCTCCTTTAAGTGCATGAAAATGCTCTCACTGATGCATGCATGATGCTTATGGGGCAAAATCACTGTTTCTTTTATTCTGAGACAGAAAAATATATAAAAAATAAAAATACATAGACTTACTGACAAATCTTTGTAAATGTAGTATGTTTCAGCTCCTTTACATGGCTTTTCAAAAAAATGGACGAAGTTCTTGCAACTCAGTTGGATAAATTCCAAATGTATCAAAATGGCACTCATATCATTAATGCTACAGTATTTACAACTTGCCTTTAGGTAAGAGAGAACTTCTACAAACCTGTGAATAAATGTCATTTATATTTATTAATAAACTATTTCTGAACATGCACCTACCAGATTGCTATGGAACTAAAAGTTATTACAAAAATTGTGAGCATAATTCTCCAAGCTATTTATTTTATTTATCTTGAAGGTCAAGAGATTCCTCTTGAATGTCTGTGAAAAGGACCAATTAAAAAAAAAAGTAGCAGGGCGTTCACTGAATAATTTAGTAAAGTGTATGCAAGTTCTCAATATCAATAACTTGGTTTTTTTACCCAAAACCCTCTGCAAATTAAGCTTCTTTTTTACTCCAAGAGTTGTATTTATTCAATCCAAAGTCTTATCTTCATTGCACAAAGAGAACATCAGAGGAAAAGCTCCTCAGAGCTCTCCTTTGAGAAACATTATGATTACAGGCAAATTAAGGCACTTTGCACATACATATTTGTTAACTGCAGCCTTTGCACAACTGATGCTTTCAACGTACAGAAAGAACAGCCCTGACAGCTGACAAACAGCTTCATCAAAAATTGTTGATTTACATTTTTCTTTGTCAAGTCCTTTTTAGCCCTAATTGAGGACTCAAGGTTTAATTAAAAATAAAGCAGAAAGAGAATCACAGACATTTGAGAGCAGCAGACATGTTCCTCCCCTCACCAGCAAACAGCCCAGGAAGGATGCATTTGCATTTGCTTTTTTCTGCTCCTATTTCTGGTTTAAAATCACCAATTCCTCCAAATCAGGCTAAACTGCAGCCAAATTTTATGAAGTCAGAACCATTTAGCTGAACCCTTAGAAACTTGAGATCCTACCTGATGTGTGTTCCACTGGACAGAGTGATGGGCAGCCCAGGGCACCAGCTCTTAATAAATTATTGCCAATAAAAGCCAAAAGCCTAAACTTCTTTTATCTTAAGTACTCTGTAATGGCTGGGTGGGTTTTTCATGCTCCTCTTCTGCAGTGGAGGTAACCAGCCGTACTCCTTGCTGAAACACCAAGTGTACTTCAGCACTTGCTAGCAACATGTGGCATAACAGACCCCATTAGCTTTCAGGAGCCTTGACATACACAAGCTTGGCCTTGCTGCTTGCCAAAGAGGGAGCAGCTAATGGCCCTACCCTGTACCTCCCACTCAGCTTTGAGCTTGCAGGCTCAAAATCACAATGTTCAAAATCATAATGTTCAGACTATGCGGTCAATTCTTACAGTGGTAGTGTCAGGTTTTGCAAGAAGATTTTTGTAAAAGCTTCCTCCTGCCTTCCCTACTACACACGGACCAATTATGCAGTTGTACAAAAAGTTTCAGCCAGGTTTAGCTTGCTCATTTAACTGTTGTAGTAAGGAGAATATAGATTACATGATTTTCTTGCAGATTGTGTTGTCTGCACAAACAGATGTACAGAGTAATAATTCTCATATTACAAAAAAAAAAGCACCTGATCCAACCATATTAGAGCTTTAGTGATGCAGTAATTCAAGTAGGCGACAAATTCATCTGCAAAATGTTTGATTAATTGCAGCGCTGCTATTTTGTGCAAGTCCATGAATCGTGGAAATTATTAGCAGTTTGTGTAACTAAGTAGTCAATTACCCAGAAACATTCCATGTGGAAGCTTGCTTTTGATCTGGAAAAGGCTATCATAGACCTTGTTTCCTTGGGCATGGAGCAGGAAGATACAATAGCTTGTTAGATTGGACTGTTGGACAAGGCATATGGATGGGTTTGATACCAGGCCGTGTGACAAGCTGTGACTCCACCTAATGAAGTACCCCTGGCTCTCCACTCTGCTCTACATTATATGCATGAATATTTAGCCCAAAAAACTACTGTCACCCAAATGTGGACTGGGTAAATATCCAGCCAGTCTTATGAAAATCAGTACATCAAATAGATGAACAAAGACACAACAAAATCTTTTCCTCCCAGGAAGTGTTTTCAGCACCTGATAATCCTGTCTAGCCAAGGGTATTAGGAAGGATTAAATATGGAAATAAGTGAAGCTGAAGTATTCTGTGACCCTATGATAACAAATCAGAAGGGTGCTCAAGGGGACGCTATCCAAACAGAGTTTATCTTCACATGCAACTATGAATTAACTTTTTTTTTTATTCATCACTAGACAAGTGCTATCAGATTTTGATTTGTGTGAAAGATTACCTTATTTAGTATCATTTGTATTTGTTTATTTCTGTTAGGAAAAAACTGCTTCTAAGCACTCTCCCACCACCAAACTATTCTCAGCATAGGAATTTTGTGAGACAAATCCACTCTCTCTGTATTAGCAACCTGCAACAAATTTATTGTTCATGAGTCTGCCTAATCTTCCTTTGGGCTGATGAAAACATTCAACACCCATCCCAGCATCCCATGGCAAGAAGTGTTGTGGTGTAACTACCCAGCAGTTGAAATCCTCTCCTTATGTCTGCTCTGGACATGTCTCTGGAAAGGTTCAGGTGATGTCTTATCCTATTGCTTGTGGGACACCACTTGCAGCCATGCCACTCACGGTTTGATAGCCAGCTATGATACCTCCTCCTACCAGCCTCATCTCCAGTCCGAGGAGTTCTGACTTCATCTTTCCTGAGCTGGAAGCTTGTTGTAACTTTGCTTATCCTTGTTGCCCTGACTGAATCTTTTTAGGCCTGCCACATGCTCCTTAATACTGGCTAACCAAACTGTACTACTATTGATGGTGCCTGGATGAACACATAATGATGTGCTCTACTTTGTTTCTGTATCTTTCCCCATGATCCCTACTGTGATTTGCTTTTTTGACTGTCAAAGCAAATGAATTTTATTGCTTCATTTTGTTTGAGTGCTGATGGTATGGTCAATAGAGGATTGAAAGGTAGACAGAGAGATGACAAATCAACATTTCTCAATAGCCTGGAAAATAGACCACAGACATTTGCTGTTTGTATTCACTGTTAATCATATATTTCATTTAAGTTAAAATATAAAACCAAAAACACACTTTTGAAGCAATCCCAATGGGATTATTAAAATGTATTGGCCACTTCGGGAGCATGCAGAGATTCTAAATGAGCAACAAGGTCTAAAGAAGGAAAAAGTACACCCAGAATGTTTTCTTTCCGACAGCTTTACCACTTTCTATTTCTCAGTGCTGTAATTGGAGGAAAAGCAGAGATGTATTTATATGGTTGCAGATACATGATACAATAGAAAAGAAATTTGTTCAGTTTTGGGTCAAGTGTTTAATGAACATGGGAAAATATTCCCATTACTGCAGGAAAATAATGTGGTGATTTTTTATTAGGAAACCAACCCTCTAAAACCTTTTACAAGATCTCTGGTGACTTGTGTCAGATGACTGCCAGGTTGACGAAACTGGCTCTAGTGAAATGTGAAAGTGGCAAACCCTGACTGCTGTCAGTGGTCTTGGCCACAGCAGGTCACATCTGCACTGGGGCAGGCAGGGCTTGGAAATTTGGGAACAAGGAATTCATTCAGGTATCACCCAATGACATGACTCCCCCTCCTCCTGGATTTGAATGCAAACTGAGAGACGGGTTCCACATTTCTGATTTTCTAGAAAAGCAAAGCCAGAGGACTTAGACTGCAGGCTTTTTTTTTTTTTTTTTTAATACTCCTAGGTAGGATGTATCTTGGCTGTTTCACCAGTGTGGCACCTGACTTATCCAACTTATCCAAAACACACCCCAGCTCACGCCCTCAAATTCTTCCTCAAAAACTCTACAAGCTTCAGAAATGTGATGGCTACTCAGGGAACAGAAATGGTTTGTTCAGACAATAGTTTTGCTAATGAGGGTGGTGTTTGCAACCCTGGAAACTGTACAGGAACAAGGAAACAAAATGTATCTACATAGATGGCGTGACATAGAGAAAGGAGCATGTGTATCCTGTAAATCAAGCAGGAGTTTTTTAAAACTCTCTTCCCTTTTAATCAGAATGCTGTGAGGGAGAAATGGCTAGCAAGAAGCACTGCAAACTCCTACCTGCCTGAAGATTATTGTTCAGTCTTTAAGTTTCTTTCTTTCCTTGGTTTCATCTGGCTCAAATATGAAGGTGCTCAGGTGGGTCTTTCAGGCCATACTTTCAGGCTGGGCTGAATCTGTGATAGAGACAAAAGAGAGTTGGGTCTTCAAGTGTATCCTCCCTCTCTCCCTTTCCAAGGTCTCCGATGTTCAGTGTAGTTTGTCTAAGATGGGAACACCAGGGTGGATATTGCTGGAGGAATTATTTGTGTGACTGCACAAGCAATTCCCCCATTCCAGAGATGGGGGAGCTGAGATGCTTGCATTGACTTTGGCACACATTGGCCTGCTAAAGGGTGATGCCTATATAACTAAGATCAAAGTTACAATGTGCTTATATAGCTTGAGTTATATCAATACAACCTGATACATCTATATAACCTGATATCAACATAACTTAAATAATGACTTTTTATATATCTATATAACCTGATACTTATATAACATGAATCATAGCTTTTTATACCTATATAACCTGAATCATAACTTTTATACCTATCTAACCTGATATAAATAACTATTTATACAATGTAATGGCTAGTATAAGGTTAACTAGTTGCTTAATGCTGAATAGATAAAGAAAAGAAGAAAAAACTCACCAGGTGGATAGATTTAGAGATAGATAAGTATAGTAGTAATGAGAAAATGGCAAGTGCAAAGCCAATTAGCCACAAAACAAAGAATTTAGGCCGGTTAAGACCAGACAGACCAAGGAACACCGTAACTGCACATGCTCTGAAGACAAAGTTGAAAACTTCAGACGCAAAGAAGACCTTGGAAGTCATTAAAGACCCCTAGTGACACCCAAACGGGGAGGCACAAGTGCAGTGCAAAAGGACTAATAACCATGAGATCGTACTATATAACTAGTTCTGGGGCATATGTGATGATGCTGTAGTGACATAGTGACACTGAGCAATACTTATTGTATCACAGCACTTGACAAAAGTGGGCGAGTTAGGAGGAGAAATCCCCCTCACCACCAGTGCTGCAATAAACAAACACCTGCTCTGCAGATGTCGGTCTATGGGGATTTATTTCCAGCCTTTTGGGCATCAAGGGGATGAAATGCTGCTGGAGACTGGAACAACTGGGTCTTCCAAGATTGCAGGCAGCTTCTGTGAGCATATTCCTCTGCCAGCCCCACCCCCACCTCCCCCTGCCCCTTGCCAGCACGGATGCCTGTAGATTTTGTCCAGACTGAACACTTGCTATTGGATGTGTGAGTAAAAGCACTAAGAACCATCATGCTAAACTCAACCCTGTGTTTGATGTCCCTTCCAGCTGACCAGCTCCTGCTGCAATTTGTGCCACCACCCACATGCTCTAGTCCAGTAGCACTGCCAAGAGCTGCAATTTTTACTCCTCTGTGTGCATGTTGGCAAGCTTTTAATAACCCTATGAACATTTGGTATCACTTCCAACATTTTAAATAAGAGATAGCAGCTTTGTTGATTGATAATGACCTGAACTAAAGGCTAAATTTACTGTTTAGTAACCACTTTAGCAATGGTGAAAATTTATTCTGTGTACTGACCAATTAACGTGCTCCTGTGGTAAGACAGTACCTGTGGTTTAGGAAGAAGTAGGGAGATATTTTAAGCAGCAGGCAAATTTAATTCATGGGTTTCTGCAGGGACTTGCTTATCTTTCATGGCCTCTTCTACTGCAACCCTGCAGCCTGCAGCCTTCACCTGGGCCAAGTGAGAGGTCACAAAGAGTAGGAGGGCACTGTACTTGGGCTGGGTTTGCCTGTGACACAGTAGGAGAAGTGAGCAACAGAAGTCTGTCCTGGAAAACAAAATTTTTAGCCTTGTTAGGAAAATAATGTAACACAAACCTTAAACTTCAAGCTTCTGCCATGCAGAAAGGCTTTAACCTTTTGACATGCCACACCCAGCTTTGGCTGGAAGCTGGCCCTGCTCCTGTGTACAGAGCACTCCTACTGGGAAGTTGCCTATGCCTGGTTCTGAGGGGGATCCCTGCACCCCACAGGAGACACCAGGACTCACCTCCTCACTGGCATGTCCTGGAGCCAGACTTGGGGCAGTAGTCAGTCTGCTCCACTGCACCTGCAGGCAAGCAGGGTTTGGTTTGCCTCGATGGTGGGCTGCACTGAGCTTGGGCAGCGATGTGGGACAGCCCAGGGGACAATGAGACAGGCTGGCACTTCACAAGGGCTGTCCCCTGCGTTCCAGACACCAGTGGTGTGAGCCAGCCAGGGAAAAGAGGTAGCCAAGAGCCCGCCGTGTCCCTGGCAGCATGAACACTCACAGCATGGACACACCACGGACAGCATGGACACTCTCATCATGCTGTGGTATTGAAGGGTCCCTATAGTAACCAAGCAAAAAGGACATTCCTAGTGCAATGCCTCACGGGACAGTCCATGTACACCCCTTACATAACAGCACAGCCTGTGTCTAATATATGACTCCACCCCATAACCCCAAATTGTGCTTAAAAAGCCTCCCACATGAAAAGCCTTAAATGAAGCAATGAAGCCATACAACAAGAATACAGGTACCAGAGCTTTATTAGATGTTTCACTGGATACAAAGAAACTGGATTTTATATTACTTTTTTTACTCTAAATACACATTCTTGTAATAAAAATTCACATTTGCTATACAGAACTGTAGGCATTTTTAACACAACATTTAGTTAAGTACCATTAAACAGATCCTAAAACGAGAAGGTGCAGCTCTGTGAACCTTTGTGGGCACAACACATGGGGAGCTCCATGTTCTCAGTGTTACACAATCCTCCTTCCCACCAAAACTGAGACAAGTCATTCAAATGCATTAATGCTCACTGGGAAGAATAAGGCTTCTGTACAGAGACCCTGAACAGTGTCAGGAGGCAGTGTGGCAATAACATGCTAATAATCATCACCTAGATGATACTAAACTACTGATGACTGAGGCAGTCAAAAACTTAACTGTCCTGGCAAGCCCATATAATTGTTCTTTTTAAAATTGTGTTTTTAACCACATATTTTTATTTTCAGTAATAGTAATTACACATAACTCCAGGATTCTGCTTTAAGGATCCCCACTTCACAGCAAAACTAATTGCAGCTACTTGAGGAATTTCTTCCAATAAAACTGGCCTTTGTAGGACCAAAGGCTGAAGGAAGATATTAGCACATGCAATCTTACTGCAGAAACAAAAACCCCTAAGTGCACCTCCCTCTGAGGAGATACTTATTGGCCAGGGTGACGCCTCTTCAAGAGGATGTGTGTGCATAACTTGGAGTGTGGAGATAAACCATCCTGGGACATCAGATGAGGCCCACTTCCAGCTTTTAGCCCCACACACTTAACATCTTTTACAACCATGTGGACTGCTATGATGTGCTGAGGCTGACAAATATCTAATATTCGGCTAGCAGGTAAAAGGATGTGTATGCACAAGTCCAGATAAGCAGCACTGAGCAGAGACAAAGGAGGGAAGTGGGAAGATGCTGCATTTTAACTGGACAGCTGAAGAGGCTCTGAAATCAGACTTGTACCTTCCCTCAGTCACTGCTCAGGTGGATCTGACTGAAGCTGACCTCCTATCAAATGTGTTGCTGGAGGACAGGCGCCCTACTCCAACCAGCCAGGCTCAAGGTTGACACTCTTTGTGTTTAGTTAGCACCTCTATCCTATTCTTCGGATAAGTCATCTTAAATATAAACCATGAAGGGAGAGCTAGACTTGGCTGTGGGAATAGTACAGGAGTCATACCTGTACGCAATGTTGAGATTCCAAAGTAGGTCCTGCAGGGACAGGGAGTTATTATAGTTTTTTTTTTTTTTTTTATTTAAAGTTGCCACAGTTCCTGAAAGCAGAATGCTGTACATGGGCAGGCCAGGCCATACTGATCAGCCTATGGCATTCCCAATTTTTACATAAGGATTTTTTTTGATAGGTCCAACCTACACTGGAGCAAAGTACAAGGCTCTTCCTGCAAATTTAAAGCTATGTTCCAACACAGGACATGAGCAGTATTGCATAGCATCCAGGCACTTCCTTAAAGCCAGGATATCCCCATCCTCCCATCATGACTATATTCCAGAAGATGAATTTGAGGCCACTCAATTACATGATCACAATTTCTGCTGACATCAGCAGGAGTTCTGTGTGCGCAGAAGTGATTTGATCTGTAACACACTGGAAATCATGTCTTTGCCACCTTGTACAGTCATGGCAGTTGATCAGGCAAACATCCTAGTCTGTATTTACAAATCTGTAAGTGAGCTCCAAGTAACTTCAAGTTTAACTCCTTCGTGCCAGAAAGTGAGGGAGTCAGCTCTACGGACAACCCTTGGTAACATCTGAAACAGAACCAATAATTATGAGATTTAACAATATTATCCTAATGCATTAAGGCAGGTCACATAACTGCCCTTTTCCTTTAGGAGTAATTCTTATTTCCTTGTACACTGTAGACAATCCATAATCCCATTTACACACATATCTACGAAACATCAGCACAGTAAAAACTAAATAGACCACTGAACTCCAAATACTTGTAATCAATACATTACACATACTATACAGCATATTTTGACCTCATCATTGGGTAAACATATACAATTCAGAACAACATTGACTGTATGTAACACAGAAGCTACCACTGAGATATGGCAAATACATCATACACTATTAGCTTTTACTTCACTGAAAAGGAATTTAGAACTTTGAAACAATGTTACCTGAACTCTTGAAATCACCAAATGGCCTAATCAGTTGCTAATAAGTAGTGCTTCAGATACTAAATTGAGGATAAACAGCACTGGAACTGTGTTTTCAGGGCACTCTGCTTTCTTTTTTTTTCTTTTTTTTTATTTTGTGGAATTAAGTTCCACAACTTTAAATTTCATTTGCAACACAGCCTATAATTACTACATAGTGACTTTCTGCTCACTCTCACCTCAGGGTAAAGGCTTATTAACTACTTTGAAGTTAGTAGAAACTGTCTAGATTTGTATCAGTATGACAGAAAGATTGAGCCCAGCATACATTCCCTCTCAGCCATGCATGCATATATATATACATACATGCTTACATTTAAAAGAATGTTTTGAAATAGCAGGACCTACAAAACCAGAAATGTATCCAACAGCAAAAGAATGCAAATAACTCACTGATTCTAAAGCTACACTCCTGTGGTCTGATTCCCATTCACCCCTCACCATAAAAGGCAGGAACTGCACTCCAGGAACCACCTCCTGTTTGAACTGGATTTCTGCAGGTTAGATCAGTATGGAACGAAGATGTCTCAGCATGTGTAAACTGAAAAATGGAGCCAGGTGGGTTTATACAGCTGAGGCATTCCATTTGTGCAGCACAGTTGCCATTTTTCAAGTATGGGTGAAAAGAAAGGATCAAGTAATCACATGGAACTGCCAGAAAACAAAAGCACTCGATGTATGCATGATGAACACAGTGAGGGGGAAAATAAGCAGAAGAAGCAAAAAAAAGTTTTGGCAGTGAATGACACGACAATTTGAGTAAGTAGATGCTTACATAGATCAATAGTGTAGACAGATATTTTTCCTTGATGGGCTGATTACAGTCAACTAATTTCCCATGCAAGATTCCTCATAATACATGTGAAGAAACCTTTCAAATTCGTGGGATCAGAATAACACATCTGACCCAACCCAGCAAGCACATTTCTGGTTGAAATCAAAGACAATTTTAGCTGCATATGGGTGGCAAAACTGAACTCTTGAATGGTCCAGTTGTGCTGCATAGTACTTTCTGGCTTGTTCTTTTTTGGCAAGATCCCCAAACAACATCAACAGGGAGTGCATCTCTATCAAGACTTAGTTTTAAAACTAAAACTTACAGCTTTAGGCCCTCACAGGTGAAATCTTCAAAAGAGCATGGATAGTATATCCCCACATGCACTTTTTTCTTTTAGTAATTAAGGCAAGTTTGTTTACCTGTTCCTACCATAAAGTGCTGTGCTTCTCCAATAGAAAGATCGACAGCTAAATGAAAACATTTTTTTTCTGACCAGAATTTAAGATTTTGCTAGTATTCTTCCCCATTAATGGACAAATGATACAATTTGTCTATTATTGTTTCTTGTCAGAGGATTTTTTTGCTTTGCTTTTACTTTCTATTTATTTCCAAATGAGAATTAGAATAAAACTGACACTAAGCAAACATTTCATAACAATACTAACAAACTCTAGATAGCTCTATACTTATTCATATATACAGGCACACACACATACACTTTTTAAAATACAGCAAAGCATTTGCCTTGAGTACACCTCTGAGCAAGCGAAAAGCCTGTTGTGTCTGGTGTGTGTTTGAGCAGGGGTACCAGCAGAAACCTGGTGTTGATGCTCTCAGATGCAACAGAATTTCAGCCAGAATCCAAAAAAAAAAAAAAAAAAAAAAAAAAAACCAGAAAAAAAACCCAACAAAAAAACCCCTAATTTTCACTCCACCCAAGGGTTCAGATCACTTTACTGTATTATAATGATAGATTAACTCTTTTGGCTATATTTGAGCAGCTGAAGAATCACAGGAGTCTGGGAAAAAACCAACTCCAGCTAAATGGAAAAAAAGAACATATTACACTGCACTGCCAATAAATAAGCAAACATTTTCACATTTTTATGTAGGACACCCACAGGGGTTCCTACATGTGGGTTCAAAATTTATTTTCATGTTTCATTTTATATGTCTGTTACATAAATTTTACTTGGAGAGCCTGTGGAAACCAGAAACAAAGTCTATCAAGCCATTCAATAATTTGTTTTGTTGTGGGCGAAAGCATTAAAGTCATACCCCTTGTTCAACAAAACCATGATTTGTGACTCTAGGTAAATTTTTGATGCAGTCTGGATGAAGTTTAAATGCCATAAAAAACCTAACTAGCTTAGATCACAGATTTCACTGGGGATGACTCATACAGTCCTAACCTATGTGGAAGAGAATGCTACTGAAAAAGCCATCATGACTTCATAACAGCTGCATGGGTTTTTTTCAAACAAATTTATAGTAGTCCTGTCCAGAAACTCAAAGATCATTATGCAAGTGTAAAAGGATATGTGTGTTATACACATACATTTAAATGCATCATTATACTACACATACACTTAAATTACTCTTTATTCTACACTCACATGTGCATACACTTTTTCCAAGGCACCCTCTCAGTACAAAACAGCAGGAAGTGTTCTTTTTATTCCACTCCCTAAACTAAAGCAAACAAACTCCCCATAATGCTTGTTACTCATCTGTTCAATATGGCCATTCCTGGACTTCTAAAATCTGATGGGAGATAGTAGTCATTATCGTCGGACAGAAAATAGCAATAGACTGTATGATGCAATTCCCTCTTCTCACTCAACCAAAAGTTCTAGTATTATCAACAGAAATTTGAGCTTAATTCTATCCCATAAATTCTCGTAATATTTCAAAGAACATTTCTTTGTAAGATGTTATATCATCTATTGTTTTGTACAGATTAGATGTTTTATTTTCCAAAGTTATGTACACATGTATTGATGTGTCCAGGAAATAGGACTGCCTGTATTTTATCCAGCTAGGTGTCATACAGTGGTAATGCTCTCATTTTATAAATTACTAAGTTTGCTATTTACTTTTTATATATGTTTCTTTAAAGCTAGGATGATCAGTGATTTTGTTGCTGAACAGTGCCATTCAGTAGATTTTCAATCTTGTGTTATGCAGTATTATATCCCATAAACAATTTAAGGACTATAGAGCACTGCTATTAGCTAAAATTGGACTGCAACACTTTTAGTACAGGAACTTTTCACTGATGAAACAGGCACTGATTTTTTGTAATCAGTAGAAAAGTGTTCTGGTCATAGCTGCCTTAAAGCGAGCTTAGACTGCACCTATTTTTAAGTGCAGTTTCAGTCTTGCAGAAATCAGGTTTCCACCATGGGACAAAATACTGCACGTTAGAATATGCACAACTCACCTTCTGCTCAAACCATGCTAAACACAGTAATTTTCATATTCAGGGTACGGGATCAGGCTCTTACATAAGATTAATCTTAGGAAGAAGTGATGCTCAAAGCTGGCCTGTGTTCCTGATAGAACCAGGGAAAATATGGACCAGCAGCTGTCCCTTAGAGGTTCATATTGTGACCAGTGTTATTTAGTATCTTCATTAATGACAGAGATGAAGGAATCAAGTGCACCCTCAGCAAATTTGCAGGTAACACCAAGCTGAATGGGGCTGTTAACACAACTGAAGGATGGGATGCCATCCAGATGAACCTGGACAAGCTCGAGAAGTGTGTCTATGGGAATTTCATATGGTTTAACAAAACTAAGTGCAAGGGCAGCCCCTGGTACCAGCACAGGCTGGGCATGAACAGACCCAGAGCAGCCCTGCCCAGAAGGGCTTGGGGTGCTGTGGGTGAGAGACTGCACATGGCCCAGCCATGGCACTCACAGCCCAGAGAGCCAAACGTGTCCTGGGCTGCATCCAGAGCCCCGTGGGCAGCAGGGCAGGGAGGGGATTCTGCCCCTCTGCTCTGCTCTGCTGAGACCCACCCAGAGCACTGCATCCAGCTCTGGGCTTCCAGCAAAAAAAGGACAAAAACCTATTGGAGCAAGTCCAGAGGAGGCCATGAAGTTGATTACAGGGATTGAGCACCTCTCCTATGAGGAAAGGCTGAGAGGATAGGAATTGTTCCATCTGGAGAAGAGAAGGCTTTGGGGTGACCTAATTTTGGCCATCCAGTACCCAATGGGAGTCTACAAGAAAAGTGGAGAGAGACTTTTTACAAGGGCATGTAGTTGCAGACAAGGGGGAATGGCTACTGAGAGTAGGTTTAGATTAGATATTACGAAAAAATTCTTTGCTGAGGCATTAGAACATGTTGCCAAGAGAAGCTGTGGATGCCTCATGCCTGAAAGTGTGTAAGCCAGGCTAGATGGAGCTCGGAGCAACCTAGTCTAGTGAAAAGTGTCCTGCCAATGGCCAGAGTGCTGGAACTAGATGATCTTTAAGGTTCCAACCCAGGCCATTCTGTGATTACAGAGTTAGGCCAGTATCACATACCTGCTGGCTTGACCTGAGGCAGAGACATTGGAAAACCCCATTTTGAGAATGAAAAGCAAGCAGGATTTCATCTGTGCTTTGTGCAAGCTACACAGTACATGATGTTAACTGTCCACTGATTATGGTACATAACATGTCATGTTTACTGTCCACTGAATATGCATGTGTTAGAAGCATAACTTTGGATTTACATCACAAAGGCATTTAAACCTGCAGCTCATTGATAAATATGACCAGTTAAACCACCTAACAGATGAAATGTAGCAGCTTAAAATTTTTGTGCCAGATATACTGTCCTCAGTCTCCTGGTGCAATGCTCACACCGTTGAGAATCCTGCTGTAAGCAGGAAGAGGACAATATATACATCCCCTTGCTCTGAAAACAGCAAATATCTTGGCACTGATCATAACTACAGAAGACACGTGAATCACATTTGGTACCTCATGGAGAACCTGTAAATGGCCTTCTTTTATTGGACACTGTAAACATGTTCAGTTTTGCTCTTCACACTAAACACAAATATGAAAAATGATCATAAATGATGAAAACATTTCCCTTACACCCACCCACTAAAGCCCTAAACACCTTAGTGTGTTACAAGAAGATGAGTGTTTTACAATATAATCCTTTTAGAATACAATCTTTCTTTTTTTTCAAATTCTGAATAATGCAACAATACATATATCACAGTACTATCAAGTAGTGTCATCTTCACCTTCATCCAGAGAATAGTTGAGCTTTATGACTGTGCTGATAAAGTCACCAAGTTCTACAAAATCTGCAGTGATAATATTCACACCACTCTCTCCTGCTTTCTGAGTTCGGACCCACTCCATCATTGCAGGAAGAGCCCTGAGGAGAAAAGAGGAACAATAATAAATCAGTGAGACAAATGCATCAAGGCAGGATTTACTGACAGTGTCTCCCATTGATCTTACTTGCTTCCTATGGGAAAGAAACCAAGTGAGACAGGACACAGGTTACTGCTCAAGCTTTTTAAAAACTCTTTTATATTTTCATTCTCTGGGTAAATAATATGTTGATTGCACTTCAACTTCTTAGTGAAAAAGAATGGAAGGAAGATCATGCAGGCTTAGAGTAATTATTGATTTTGCCTAGGCACAAGGCAAAATTGGACCACGGACCAGATACTTTTTGATATCATCTGGCCATATGACTGCAAGGGAATTGCTTATGGAAAAACCAGTAACACGGAACTCAAGCCATTTGCAAAGCAAGTTTGTTACACTCAAGGAAATGCTGGAAATAGTATTTCGAGGAACACAGAAACAACCATGATTCCTACAGTATAAGTACAACGTATACCAAAAACCCTTTCTTCACCAGTACTGATACCCAAGCCATAAACTAATTAGACTTAATCATGAGCTAGTGGTTGGTAGCTGAAATAGAAAGCACCATAATCATATAAACTTTTTTCTAAGAGGTAGATTTTAATTATGTCAGATCCTTAGCACAAGAATACTGGCGTCTAAAGGATATCTGCCTAACTGCTTCTGAGTATAAAGAATTTTTTCTGATATTTTTCTGTGCAAATACAAAATAACAATCACAAGAAATATCTGTGAGAAAAATAAAAGGCTCCTTAGTCCTGCTGAGGCTGTCAAGCAGCAAAATCCATTTTTTGGGGGAAAGAAGTTAACAGACTTCCAAAAAAAATAAAGTATACATTTTTCAGAGAAAGGGCATTTTTCAGAGAAAGGGTAATTGACCATTGGTACAAAATCCCAATGACTGTGACAAACTCTGCAGCAGTCTTTAAATCAAGCCTGGGTATAGTTCCTAAATTTTACTTTTGGTCAACCTCAAGCTGCTGAGTTAAATTAAAGAACCTAAAGTCTGGGCATGGCTGCAGTCAGTTTAGATGAACATTGTGTTCTCCCTTTGCTCTAAGCTCTATAAATCTGTGATTTCCCCTAAACCAGCATGTTGTGCAGTCTTTTTCACAGACACAAGGTACATGGAAAATTTTGGTCTGACAGTAATGAAGGTGAACATGTTGAGCTTATATTTTCTCTCAAAAGCTTTAGGAAAACAGATCTAAAGAAAAGAGAACTATTAGCAGACAGAGACTGTACTTGTCAGTGGCTACTAGAATCAGTCAGTTTTAAAAATAATTTAATGCAGAATAAAACCCAAGCAGCTAAAATGATTCCTCTCTGTGATTTTGCAGGAGAATACCAAGGTTTTATTTCACCAAAATGTACTTGAATCTACTGCAAGATCCACATATCAGCAATACATTTTATTTCAGTCATTGATTCAGTAAGACTGAAGCACTCGTATGTATGCACACCAGTTCATAAAACCAAACTCAAACATTTTGCTGTTTATGAACCCAGCCAGCACTTTTAGATGTAAGTTTATGTAATCCTGAAAAGCTGTAGAACTATAACAGGGCACAGGTCAGGTGTTAAACACCTGGCAATGCCTGGACTGCTTGAAAAGATCTGCAAGCAACCAGAACCAGGACAGATCTCAGCAGAACAGCATAGACCACCTACGTGACAAAAGGCAGCTCGGAGCACTTGTAAACTCCACTGCATCTTCACATC
Source organism: Anomalospiza imberbis (assembly GCF_031753505.1). NCBI lineage: Eukaryota > Metazoa > Chordata > Aves > Passeriformes > Viduidae > Anomalospiza > Anomalospiza imberbis. Next base: position 12,829,835 of record NC_089721.1, read on the forward strand.
TGAAAGGTACTGCTGAGCTCTGCACAAAGATACAAAGTCGAACTTATGAGATGGCTGTATGTTGCTTTTGTATTTAATACCATCCTATTTAAGACCAAAGAGTTAGAGGCTTAAAGGTCAATTGATTCATTGTAGGCAGGCACAAATCATCCTTCCTTCTTTCCTTCCTTCCTTCCTTCCTTCCTTCCTTCCTTCCTTCCGAACTTCCTTCCGAACTTCCTTCTTTCTGAACTTCCTTCCGAACTTCCTTCCTTCCTTCCAAACTTCCTTCCGAACTTCCAAACTTCCTTCTGAACTTCCTTCCTTCCTTATAACCTTGATATTTTCCTCTGCCTTGAAGCATAATTAACTTCTTTTGTTGTCTTTTACTTATTCTGAATCTGGTTCTGATATCATTCTTTCTTCACACCATGCAGTTTGCTGTCCATGCACTCACCCACATTGACCTAAATACTATTTTCCTTTTCCTGATGTGTTTTTAGTAAGTCAGACTCCACCAAACAGTCATGCCTCTTTGATTTAGGGCTTTATCCTGAAGTCAGCCTGCCTTGCCATTTATTCCACAGTTGGCTTGGTTAGTTGAATGGGTTATTTTTGTTTTACTGATATTTCACACAAGACACAGTTGCGTGACCCTCTGCTCATACCTAAATTGCTAGATAAAGTCATGGAAATCTTTTGTTCATGAGACTAAAAAGCATTTAAAGATAAGTCAGAAATGAATCACATTATCAAACAAAAAGCTTATTTGCATAGCAAAGCTAAATAACACAATCCTCTTTTAAAAAAGATAGCTAAAGAAAAGATTCCACTGACCTTAAAGATTTGATGTAGGCTCTGTAGCTCTGTTAATTTTGTTTAATACAAAAACCATACAGATTATCTCTTCCCCATGTGCCATCCTGAGAGAGGATTACACCAATGACTCTAAAAACCACACGTTGCTCAGTTTCAGTGTTTATCTCAAATGCTCACAATAATTATTAGAATAAGCCTGCTTTAATATTCCTCAGGGTGCCTTTGTGGTAGCAGTACAAACCTTGTTCACCCTGCCTTGTAATTTCCAAATTGTGCCTCAAACTGGTGATTGTTCTCACCAAGGGTTTTACTCAGGCGAACAAACCACCTACATGACTGAGCTCAAAAAAGCCCAGTACATACCATGGTTTTCATAAATATTCTTATGTGGTTCTCTGTCAGACATAGGGGAAGCTTCTAGGAGCTTCTCACAGAAGCCACCCCTGAAGCACCACCCTCTACCAAAACCATGCTACGCAAACCCAACTCATCTTGCCGGGTTGGTAAGAAATTATTTTATGCTCGAGCATATAGACAGAAGCCTCTCAGCCTGAAAAGGAGCATCACAGCCTCTGGGTTAGGCAGGTCCTGGCTCTCCTATAGAGGATGTCTTTAGGGTGCCTCCCACAGCTGGTACAGTCCAGCCCTTATGGCCACAATCCCAGTTCTCACAAGGAACCATTTATAATCCCTACGGGTTCCAAAGCCACCATGTTACCCAGAGCCACATACACAGAAGGTGCTGTGCTGCTTTTCTTTGCACAGAGCCAGGGAGGAGAGTAGGTGTGCTCCTCCACGAGACCTGTGCCAGGAGAAAGAGAGGAGTCCTCTGCTTTTACCTCACTTCCTGGGGCACTGCTTTCATTCTGCTGCAGTTCCTCTGACCTGGGTTGGAATTGGCCTGATCTGACGCTGCCAGCCCACTGCAGCACTGCCCCACAAACCAGCATCTGAAGTCAATTAGTTTTTCCACATCCCTGGTGGGAGCAGAGGGGTTAATGGAACCAGTCATCTAGGGAGGGCAAAGACACAAGGCTGGGGGGCTAGAGTACTGGCAAGGAAGTAAGTGAATGGCATGTTACCTCGATTTGACCATGGATTGAGATCAGTAGTCTTGGTGATAAATTTTCTGGCCTGAAGGACTGTGTAGAGTATCTCATTTCTTTTCACAGAGTGGAAGTGAGGAAGTGCCAGTCAGCTGCCCCTTGCAGCCAGGATGGTGGGAGCAAATCCACGTGTCTGACTGATGTGAAAGGACCTCATGGGAAGGGCTGTGCAGCCACCACCACCACCACTGCACCTCCACAGAAGCAGACAGATCCACCACCCGTGATGCCCAGCAGCCTACTAGAGCAGCATTTCCACCTGCCAAAGACTGCATGAGAAGGGGAAGAGTAGAGGAGATCTGGGTGGTAAGGATCTACCTATGCTGGACAATTCAAAGTCACACAGAGATACTTGATGTGGTTATTTTTCTTCTGAGATCTATATTTTTATCTCAGGTGGCACCTCACTAGGTTAGTCAGAGGTACTCATAACTTGGGCATGACCTGGGTACAAGTATGATTTACACCATGACTGCAAGCATGCCCTACATCACCATTCTCAGCCTTTTTTTTTTTTTTTTTTTGCGGAGCCATGTACTTTCTCCTATAGCATTGCTACAGCAATTTTCACTTACAACACAATAAAATCTAGGCTTAGCTTTGACATATATTTTATTATCTCTATTTTCCCTGTTCTGCTTGCTTGCTTGCTTATATAAGGAGAAATATGCACATATTTATTTTTAAGTTTTTCTCCTCTTTCAGGAACTATTTTCTGCTGCATTAAAGATTGTGGCATCCCGGACCTGTTCGGGCGCCAGTTTGTGGTGTCCCGGACCTAGGTCCCGCGGGGGAGCCCGCCGGTCGCAGGTCTGCAGGAGCCCCAGATGACTAAAGCTCGAATCCACCAAATAGACAGGTCGGCACACGGAGCGCTGCAGTTCTCAGAGGTTTATTCAGGGCAGGAAAAGGCAGGAAAAGGTAAAAGGAGCAAAGGGAGACAACCTCTTGAGAGGGGAGCTACCCTGAGTGCCTGGACTCCGAGGTCTGGGTGACCAGAGCCCTCGGAGACCGCCCCGAAGGAGGGGATAGGGGTTATATCCGAGAGAGGAGGTGGGGTCGGGGTACATACCTCCAATGGGGTAAGATCTTGTGGGAGGGATAGGGATAGTACAAACCAATGGGAGATAAGGGAAGGAGTGGTTACAAGGAGGGAACCAATAACAGAACTTAGAACTTTCCAGAACCTGGGATGGTACCATTGCTTAACTGACATTAACTGGGGAGGGTACACCAAATGATGGACATAGGGAACAGCAGGAATCTTATTACCATGCCCCTACACCACAGTACTTTCCCATGGTAATCCCGGTAGATCTCTTCTGAGACCTCCTCCCACAAAAGATCTGCTGAGAAATACTGACCTCAACTACAAAATAGGCATAGCCCATTTTGAAGTTACTGAATATTCAAGATCTCTTTCTCCTTTTTTTTTAATCTATCAAAGCTCTCAAGTGACTTCAATGGCATTGAATTTTGTTCAAAAATAATAATTAAGCATTCAAGTTGCTTCAGTTCAAGCAGTAAAATCATGAGTCCCATTAAAAGCTTTCAGAAAGAAAATATGACCTAATTATTTGTATTAAGATTTGCTTTTAAAAATCTGTTCTTAGTCTATTTTAGTTCAGAAAGAGGGTTGGTTATTTGGTTTTTTTAATGCCTGAGTCATGAAAGCCTGACAGTGTGACAGAAGACTAATGACAGCAGTGCTGTAAGACAGGACCTCCCATGGTGGAACAGCCGTTCCTTTCTGCAGAGCTTTCACAGAAGAGGAGAAGGAAAAGCAACTTCACAAACACGAAACAGAATGGCTATTCACTATTAATGAGAGTTTGATCACTAAAGGCAGAGAACATGTTTTCTTCTGGAGTGCAGGGAGTCAGTACAACCTAATCCACAGTGAGAAATTGGTCCCATTCACAGGGTGTGATGCTGCCGAGCATTAAGTGCCCCTTCCCAGTAACACCAGTGAGAACTGCAGCACGCTCAGGGCAAAGTGACATGTGGCATTTCTTCCCTGTCCAGTGAAGCACACACCCTGCTCCCTGCAGCCTTTCGCAAATAGGTGTTATGGCTGAACAAAATCAGCACCCCTTTGCATGAGGCTGTGCTTACACGACCCTGACTCAGAGTCCCTATATTCTCTAATTTCCTTGCTGTCCATTCAATTTTACCACTGTCTGCAACAACACTGAATTCACTGCCATAATTCAACATATGCTCACCTTGGCTTTTCAAGGATGCTGAGAATTCATCGCTCCAGTGGGAGCAGTGGATTTCCTGTGTGTCACTGAAGCATGAAAATCACGATTGGAAAGAACTTTGAAAAGTCATCCAAGTTCATCCAGCCCACCTTGAACAGGATCAACTGCTCAAAGATAATGATACAAACCAATTCTGGATCAGTTTAATCTATTTACAAGCCCCTAGTGAGGGAGATGTCACAACCTTTCTGTGTATTTAGAGCAACCCTATACAGATATCCTTATACATCCTCATTTGCTTCATCTGGAGTACCCAGAAATAATGGCATTGTGGCACACTGCTCAAGAGTGTTCACCATGCCCTCATTCTGCTCCGGCTAAAGATTTACTCTGCATCTGTAAATAAGTTTCCGTGCAAAGGATGAGCCTTAGGTGCCATTCCACACTACATCATTCTACCATAATTTTCTCTGTGGCAAAACTACTTTAAAAGGTCCTCCTCTTTTATATGCTAGTCATTTGTTCCCACTCCCTGATCAAAATTTACAATTTTCTCAGTTGTGCTAATAGACCTGTAGAGACAAAATTAACACAGCACATGGAAATGGTCTGAATTAACAGAAACAAAACAAGTGGTTTTTCTCTCCCTTTGTCACTGATTCATTGACAAGTTTTGGGTTGTAACAGGTCCTTGCTAATTGTTGAAATGTGACAAACAAGGAACAAATGAACTGAAGCACAGAAATTTACATGAACTCAGCACAAAAATGCTGGAAAGGAACTCCTCAGGTGCACTTCCACAACTCTTGGATCCTCTTTAGGTAGCAGTAGCATTGTCATAAAATTGGCACCACCAAAGTCAGATTGACTCAAACCAGAAAATTTGGGCAACACTGAGTGGGAATTTCTTTCCCTGGATCGTGAGTGGACATTACTGCACATGAGCTGCCATGTTGCAATAACTACCTACATTAATATCTAATAACCTTGAATTTATTCTTCTGAAAAACTTCTCTGTAATTTAGTCATCCTCAATTGCTTTATACAATTTGGGAATGCATTATTCAAATGACACAGACAAGCATGCTGAGGTCAGATGCATTTTTGAGTGTAATTATTTTAGGAGCATACTCTGCAGAGTCACCAAGGGCTAGATGTCTTCCTTCTCAGATTGAACTGGTATTGGCTTTCTGTGTTTCATTTATAAAGGGAGATGGAAATGAGCTCAAAAGGAATATTCCTGCCCTGCCTTCAAAAAGTATGTCAGCTGAATTTGTTAAACCTACATCTTGTACAAAAATGCAATGGGATATTTAATATTTGGAGGTAATTAATGTTCAACATCCCATTTTTTCTTTATTCCCTGTTTTCAGCCATTGCATCTAGAGCATCAACTAATAGCATTAGGAATGCAGGCAGGAGGAAAAGAACTCAGTGGACACTGTAGTATAAACGATCTCTTTACAGAGACAACTCTGGCTTCTTTCTTGGTTAATGCAGTAGGGAACTGAAGAGGCAAAGACAGAGCTAAAAGTCTGAGCTGCTGCCATACAAACCATGGTGTTCAGCTTTTATGTTATGACTGAAAAAGGCTTGTAAATCATGTAGTTACCCTTGTATGGAAAATACACAACAGCCAAAGAATTTAAGGGAAAAGTACTACTTGCTATGAGGATGTCTCTGTTCAAAGTCTAGTTTTTCTCAGTGATTCAGCAGATTAAATTAGACGATCTCACCAACTGCTTCTCTAACCTGGAGCTGTGCAAAGCATTTGACACGATCATGATATCCTTGTCTCTAAATTGAAGAGACATAGATTTGGTAGATGGATCACTTGGTGGATAAAGAATTGGCTGGATAGTCACACTTGAAGAGCTGTGGTGAGTCGCTTAATGTCCAGGTGGAAAGCTGTGTCAAGTGGTGCTCCCCACCGTATTGGGACTGGTACTGTTTAACGTCTTTGCTGGTCACATGGATGGTGGGATTGAGAATTCCCTCAGCAAGCTTGCTGATGACACTGAGCTGGGTGAGGCAATCAACACACGGGAAGGAAGGGATGGCATCCAGGTGGGCCTTGACAGGCTTGAGGCAGGTCTGTGCAAACTTCATGAAGTTCAAGGTCAAAGGCAAGGTTCTGCACATGGCAAGGTTCTGCACAGGCTGGGGGCTGATGGGATTGAGAGAAATCCTGCAGGGATGCACTTGGGGGTGTTGGTGGATGAGAAGCTCAACATGACCCAGCAATGTGCACTTGCAGCCCAGAAAGCCAACCTGGGCTGCATCTAGAGCAGTGTGGCTAGGAGGTGGGAGGAGGGGATTCTGCCCCTCAGCTCCACTGGGGTGAAACCCCACCTGGGCAGGAGTAAGTCCAGAGGAGGCCATAAAGATGATGGGCTGAAGCAGAAGGCTGGAGTACCTCTCCTGTGAACACAGTCTGAGAAAATTGGGCTTGTTCAGCATGAAGAAAAGGCTTTAGGGAGACCATAGATCATGTTCCAGTACCTAAATGTGGCCTACAGGAAAGCTGAAGAGGGATTCTTCACAAGGGCGTGGCATGATGAGACAAGAGGAATAGCTTCAAACTGAAAAAGAGCAGGTTTAGATTAGATGTTAGGAAGCAATTTTTACCATGAGAGTGGTGAGGCACCAAAACAGAGAAGTCACAGGTGCCCCATACCTGGAAGTGTTCAAGTCCAGGTTGGATGGGGCTTTGAGCAACCAAATCTAGTGGAAGGTGTCTCTGCCCATGGTAGGATGCCCTATGCCCATAGCATAGGATGACCTCTAAAAGGTCTCTTGCAACACAAACCATTCTAAGATTCCATGTTAATCAGATATCTCTTGGCGATCACAGAGTGGTGATCAGGGAGGTCAGAGTGGTGTTCAGCCCTTTCAACCTCTTGTAGTACAAACACAAAGTTTGTACACTCATTAACACAGATACCTGGATGAGGCCTATTTTATCTGCATGAGACAGCTGGTCCTGCTCCCAGTTCCACATAGAAATCTGTTTAAGAAATATTAAAAAATTCACATAAATGACAATATGCCTGGAATGTGGAAACTGGAAGTGGAACTTATTCCACTGTCTGTGAAACAGAAAACCTATGCTTTACAGAAGAAAATATTTGTCACCAAAGGAACAACTACAGGTTTGGGGTTTTTTTCATCCGTCATCTTCTAGTTCTTTAAAAAAATAATTATGACTTATTCATACACCCATTACACTTGAATCCCTGTATTAAAGCATCCAAATCAGGTGTTAGAATCTGACAGCAGAGCTGGAACTCCTTTGACACAGATGTATGTTGTAGCCAGTACCAGACCATTCACAGCCAAGTGCTTTTCCTCCACCAGACTCAGCCAAGGGCTCTGTTTTCTCCAGGAGCTGCCACCATGTGTTATCTGGGATCTTTCAAAGAGCTCTCTTGCTGAGGAACTTATTTGGGTACTCGAGGGGTAGAACTGTTCAGCTACCACTCATTTTGGAGTTTCACTGGCTGCTGCTGGCTCATCTCTTTGTTACAAAACTCACATTCTTGAAAATATAAAATTTTAATGATTCAAGAAAGAAGACAGATTTAGAGGGGGAAAAAAAGTAGAAGGTAGTGCATGGAGAAAATACTCTGAAATTTAATGTGGTGAACAATGAAAGAGAATCTACCACATCAAAGGAGAAGAGGTGATTTTTACAAGCATTTAGCCCTGCCCAGAATCTTGAAATACAGATTAATTACCAAAGTGATTATGAAAATCCCACTTTTGAGTAACAGGAAAAATTAGTAAAAAGGTATGTAACATTAGCAGAGAAAGCAGAGCAGTTAGCTGAAGGGCAAGGTTTATTTAAGAAACTTCTGACTGCCAGCACTCTTTCTCTGCTGTATGACATGTAACAGAATTTCACACATCACCGCAGTTTTCACCGACATCTTTGCTACAACAAATCTAAATTACTTTAGTAAATAGATAAAACATGGGGTTTTTTTTCAGGCTAGTAATGTTGCCTGAAAAACTGTTTCTTCCTGCAGATACCTTATATGAAAGTTAATCTCACCAATATTTTAATTCTTTGCTATTGAATACAGAGACAACCAAAAAGTAAAAGTCTGCAGATGTCTGTTTGCCAGAGTAACTTATTCAGTATATTCCCCAATATGCTATTCATAAAAACATATGCAGAATAATTCATATGGAAGGCAAAGTTCAAAAATGCAAGGAAAATAACCATATTCAAATAAAAGAAAGTCACAGTAAAGAGATGCATCTTATGGTGTTCTCAGGAGTTTAACACTTTCTTACAGTTTAGAATAAATGTGAAAATGTGCTTTGTTCATGAAACATTCAGCAAACAGATTACGATGAAGCAATCCACCTAATAAAGTTGAAAGGGATAATTATAAGAGAAAGAATTACCTCCAAAGAAGGGAAATAGTAGTTTTTCATGCCAACTGCTATTTGGACAGCAAGAAGCCAAGAATATAGTAAGGGTTTCAGGCAGCACATCCATGTAACAGAAATTGGGCATAATTACAGCTCTGATTTGAATGATGTTGTCATTAAAACAAGTCAGAAAATTAGATGGTGAAAACAAAATGACACAGGAACACAAAGTTTTTCAGTTAATTAAAAATATATTAAATGTCTAGCTCATGTTCAGCATACCCAATTAAACATTATTTTCTCATTGTTTAGTCTCTTAAAACTGTCAAAACACTTCAATATTTCTAAAACACTAAGATTGAAATTATCACATGTAAATTTTTTTTACATATTTTTTCTCATCTACAACTAGTCTTCAAGTTTGTCCCCATTTCAAAAATAGAATCAACAACATTCACAATTCTGTTTTCCCAGCACATTTCATTTAGCCCACAAACTCCTCTCTGCTGTACCTCTCTACACCTGAGGCATAACTTCTTCTGCTTCCTTCTTTCTCCTTTTTTTTTTCTTCACCAAGCCTTCATCTGCAAGGCTGGCTTTATCATTTCCATTGCAAGGCATATACCAAATGGACTCACAGCACATATAATAAGAATGCTTATTTCACTGCAGTCATGGCCACCTCTAGTGCTGTGGTGCCCCAAAACCCCAGCCTGGTGTCTTGACCACAGGCACACACCTATTAACTCCTCCACAAAAACTGCTTCACCTCACCACAGAGAAGGCTCAAGCTGCTTATTATAATTTATACATCTTCTGGCTTCTAACTCTGGACTCCCACAGCTAAACCATCTTTGTTAATCAGCTGGATCCCAGAGGCACTATCCTCCTAAATAGCATCCTGGGCATTGCTGCGAATCATTTACCAGGAGCAGCCTTCCCAGAGCTATTCCTCATTCATTCTACTTAACTTTCCTCACAACCTAGAATTACCAAGCCCAAAGCATTCATATGATAAACCCTTTACTATGCCAATTATAATTATCCAAAATAAAGTACCCAGGAGATATTATAAAATAGTCACTACTCTTTTAGAGTGAGAAATGTTTGTCCTGGATACAGCTGGTGGAGACAGGCTCACCAGGTTATCTTTCTGCCAAGGTGGGAACTGTCCTTCTAACACAGACGTCTCTGACTTCTAAATAATCAGTGGGGTCATGAATGAATACTGCACCTGTTTCCCCACCCCCACACGGGAGTTCCCATCCCATGTCTCAAGAACAGAGCTCTCCCAGGGCTCCCACAAGCAGACCAGTAGGGAGCAGAACACAGTGAGGTCCTGTCCTCCCATCACCAGTGACAAAGCTAGTGCCATGGTAAGGCACTTTGGTAAGGCAGATTAGCAGCCACGACATTATCTTGTGGAATGGTGTCTGGGAGGAACTTGCTAACTAGTGATCTCTGTTCCTCTTTCAAAAGTTGATGAAGCTCATTTTAAAAGCAGTCAGTTTCCTCATTCCCGCTTTTCCAGCTGGAAAACTTCACTGTAGGGAGCCCTTCTCTCACTTCCATCTTAAATTTATTTAGTCAGTGTATACCTGTTGCTCTTGTAAGACTGTTTAGTCCCTTAGCCTAAACTGTTTTCCCTCACTGGTATTTATTCCCGTGATATTTACAGTGAGTAGGTAACCACAGAACTTCTCAGGATTCACTGTGCCAGGACAAACAAAACAACCTTTCTCAATGTCTTCAGCAATTCACTCCCTGTTTATCCTAGTTAGTAATCCCTCTCTGCAGCTGTGCCAGTATTATCTACTCAGAACATGGATGACCAAAATTGCATTGAACATCCAAAAAGACATCCTATCATACCCCAGATGGTAGTATCAGCATCTTTCTGTGCATGCTGTAAATGTCTAGGTGCATAACACAAGGATACCACCCTTTATTCTACACAGTTTCCACCAAGGGCTAAGATTTAGCTAACCATGGGTGACACTACAGCAGCTACCTTGCCTGGCAATCCCAGCTGATGAGATCCTGCCTTATGAGAGTATGCTCCCATCGTCATGACCTTACATTTCATACCACTGAATTTCATCTCACTTCTGCAGGTCTTGCTATATGTTACCCCTCAGCTTTCCTCAGTTACAATGGCAGACTGTTACTTTGTGTTAGCAGCAAACTCCCTTATTCTTTACAGCAGAAATCGAGGTTCTAACAGGCAGAATTAAAGACGACCAGGGTCTTTGAGGAAAGCCACCATTTCTACAGTCTGGCACTTCTAACAAGTCCAACTTAATTTCTGATTTCCAAACTCCATTTCAGTCGGTAATACACTACTTAACACTTTACACTACTTAACAAATAATGGATTAAATAATGCATTATGCATTATTTACCAGCTGCAGTGGGCCATCCCAGGGTGACAAACAGGTCAAGGGAAGTAATTATGCCCCTCTGCCCTCATGAGACCTCACCTGGAGCGCTGTGTCCAGCTCTCAGGTCCTCAGCACAGGAAAGACATGTGCCTGTTGGAATGGATCCAGAGGAGGCCACAAAGATAATCAGAGAACTAAAGCACCTTGATGAATACAGTATGAGAGAGCTGGGGCTATTCTGCCTAGAGAAGAGAAGGCTTTGGGGAGGCATTGGCAGAAATAATATCTGCTTCTTTTATTCTCTTATATAATTCTGCTGACCTCTGAGCAACCTTTTCTAACATTCATTACTGGCATATTTTGTAATTAAACAATAATACTCATCTTTTCTTTTAACGCAACATTATAGCCAACAGTCTTGAAAAGTCGAGATGCTACCATCAATGGCATCATAACATGACAGACTGCAAAATTCAGATCAGTCAAAAAGCTAAGTCAGACTCTTCCACCTTGCATAGTCCTGAATCACTACCTCTAGACTACACCTGCCAATATGCTGTCTGCCTTGAGTTCAAATAAACTTAGATTTTAGACAAGGTAGTTGGGTTATTTAACTTCTATCCAAAATAAAGCAGTTGAACTTTCTCAGAGAAAAATTAAGGACAGATTCTGATTTATTTCACCAGCAAAAAAGTAAAGGATCCTGAATTGTGCCATAGTATTAATTAAACAACAGAGTCTCTCTGAAGAACTCCATCCTACAGTGTTTATGATTGTGCATACCATGTTACTTAATACTGTTAATAATAATGCTGCTTTGCTTGGCTGGTGGTATTCACCTTATAGGTGGCAGATAAAACTGTAGGTTCTAATAGTCATGAGAAAAGTTAAAATTGATATTGAGAATGGGACATAAAGACTGTCACTTGATCAACTGTGATACCAAGGGGCAGGCGAAGGCTGGATGCTTCAATGCTAGACATCCACTGTGGTACTAAACAGATGTGAAACCAAGATTCTGAAACCAAGAACCATGAAACTCCACCATTTCAAAATGATTTCATTTCATGCTAGAAAGCAAAACAAAAATTTTGGCCTTTCCACAAAATAAAGTCCAAGATCAATTTCTGAATAAAAAAATGAAAAGCTGAGAATATAGTAACAGCATTAAGTATTGCAATTAAGGATGTAACATAATCTAAAGACAAGACAGAATTAATAGGAGTGAAAATCAAAATATTTTGACGTAAAGTATTTTGCTAAAATAGACTTTTCCCTGGGGAAAAACACTGAATGGAACATTCCTGGGGGAGGGAGGGAAAAGAGTAAAATTTAAAATACCTGCAGTTGTCAATAGAAAGTCACATTGATGGGAAAAAATCCAAATGGCTTTGTAATTTCCGGGTTGAAGAAATTCACAGAAACATGTACATGATGTCACATCTAAAAAACTAACAACTGTAAACCAAAATCTTAACAAAGGAAATAAAATATTAAACAATATACCACTGTTGTGATCTCAAATTAGCTTTAAAATAAAAAAAAAAAAATAGTGACTTGGAGCACTCTTACTGGTTCTGATCAGCACTAAAAATAGGCAGACATTGTGAGAAGTCTCATGTTTCCAGTAATACTGATAACTTTTGAATTGATCTCATATTTTATTTAACAAGAACTCCATAGCAATGAACCATGGTTACTAACCACAGGGAAAAGGTAGACTAAAAAATACATTATATATATTGTAAAAATTTATCAGGGGACTACAGAGGATGCATCAGCAATAAAGTAAAATCCCCATGGAGAGAAGAAAAGAGAGATACTTGGCTGAGAAATACTTCAGCAAAGAGGTCATGGATTAAGTGAACTGTTTGGGTTGAAATGGATCTTTAAAAGTCATCTGAGGGACACAGCTTGTCACTGGTGTCCATCAGGAGGACTCTGAGTTGTTAACACTCTGGATATCTATCCAAGCCATTCCTCATTAACCAAAGTCTACTCATCAAATCCATCTCTGATTTAGAGAGAAAAATGTTGTGGGGGACCATGTCAAAGGTTTTACACAAGCCCACACAGATGACATCCCCTGCCCACTGTTGTGGCCACTCCATCATAGAAGCCTGGTAGGTTGGCCAGGCAATAGTTGCCCTCAGTGAGGCTGTGATGGCTGTCTTGAATCACCTCCTCGTCCTCCCTATGACTTAGTGTAACTTCCAAAAGGAACTCTTTCATCATCTTCGCTGGCACAGATGGGAGGGTGACAGGTCAGAGTTCCCAGGGTCCTCCCTTCTACCCTTCTTAAAAATGGATACAACATTTCCCTTTTTCCAGTTACCTGGGACTTCACCTGACAGCCATGAATTTTCAAACACCACGGACAGCAACTTGGCAGCTCCAATAGCCAATTCCCTCAGGACCATAGGATGTGTCTCATCAGGTCCCATATATTTACATACTACCAAGTTCCTGAAAATAACACGAATCTGATCTCCCTCTTACAGTGGTTTTCCACCCTGCTTTAATGCAAATTCACTCAAGATATCCGGGAAGAAAGGCTGCCAAGAGAAGTCATTCCCTTCTCCATCATCATAGCATTGAGTCATGCTGCTTCATCAGCACAAGGAAAACAGACCTGCCACCTCAGCCATACATGGTGCCTGAGAGTCCCTGCAGCGGCTCACGCTCGTCTTGTGGAATACAGACCAAACTGCACATTCTTCACAGAGACGCTGCAGTCCTCTTCCTCCAATAAACCTCTCATACCGGAGGCTGATTATGGTCAGTCTTGGTTAAGCACCTGTCTTGCATCAAAGACCAGGCAGACAGACCTAGCACACCTCTGTCTCAGCACAGACTGGGGTAGGTCAGCTGGACAGCACAACCTCTGCCAATGTGACCCTGTGCACTGGCATAATGTGCATCAACAGAGACGTTGTTTAAGAGACAACACGAGTTCAAAAAGTGTGGCCTTTGTGGAGAAAAACACACACCACATCAACAAGCAGATGTGAATCTGTACCTCCAGAGATATACACTCTCTTCTCAGAAGAGCTGGGCAGCTGGTACGGTCAGTGCTGGCTGTTAGCAGGATAAGAGTCCAGAAAGTTACTGAGAAGGAATTACAGTAACTGACCCTAAATGTCAGTCCATCCAATGCATTATTTCATAGAATCATAGAATATCTTGACTTGGAAGGAACCCACAAGGATCATCGAAATCCAACACCTAGCCTGCACAAGATAATCCCGAGTCACACCACGTGCCTGAGAGCATTTTCCAAACTCTTCTTGGACTCTGTCACATTTGGTGCTGTGAGCGCTGCCCTGGGGAGCAGTTCCAGTGCCTGACCACCCTCCAGGTGAAAAACCTTGTCCTGATATCCAGCCTAAACCTCCCTGACACAGCTTCATGCCTTTCCCATGGTCTTGTCACTGGTGAACAGGGAGAAGAGATCAGTACCGGCCTCTCCATTTCCCCTTGTGATGAAACTCCAGTCTGCTATGAGGTCTCCTCTGAGACTCCTCCAGGCTGCACAAGCCAAGTGAACTCAGCCACTCTTCACACAGTATCTCCTCTAGACTCTTCAGTATTTTTGTAGCTCTCTTTTGGATACTTATACTTCTAATTATAAAAGATAAAGCAATGTCCTTCCAGAGCTGAAAAGTATTTTTCAAACAGACCACCTGTATTTCTTATGAGAAATAGCTTAGAAGAAAAAAATAAAATAAACAAACTAGGTGTTCATCATATGGATTAATACTTCACAGAAGTATCAATGTTCCTCGGACTGCAGAGCTCAAATGAGGGTACTTTCCCCCAAGAAAAAACATCTGGGATTTATGTCTCTCCTGTTCCAGCACAGCCAGACACTAGCAGCAATGAAACACTGTCTGATGGAGAGAGGAAGCCAGCAGCAAATGATACTTGGCAAGACAGATCATTATCAGCCAAATGTTCTGAGCTGCAATTAGCAACAGGCTCAGAAGAACTCGTTGATAGTGTTAAAACAGGGCAAGAGGCAAGGCACTGCTCTTGTTTGCAGTACCGCTGCACTGACCTTGCTCACCTCTCTCAGCTGAGTCCTTTCCTTTACCTTCAGCAGAAAGACACTTAATAAACTGGGCACAGACACTCCCCATGCCACGTGCTCCTACTCTTCATGGAAACAGCACCAGTCTTGGACAACACACAAGTACCTTGATGACATTCCAGCAATGAGCTTCAGGACCACCCACCTGGCACCTGAAAACAGCCTGAAACAGCATCCCTGGGTACAAAACATCCTTTCCTAAATCTTTACCATCTTTAAAGGCTGGTAACATTCTGGCTTCAGGTTTATTTTCACCCTAATTACCCAAACCCTAATCAGCACCACACATGTGGCTGAAGTAGAAATGAAGCTTGCTGGGGTGACTACCTGCAATAGCTTACAGGAAAAAAGCAAATCTAAATAAAAAGAGGATGTGGGAGGAGAGAGGTGAATAAAGGGGCTAAGGAAAGGACGTGACAACAGTGCTCCTTTAGCAGAGGCAGATCCTCCTCCTGATACGAGGTGGTTGGCACAAGACCCACAAAGCTGGAGGTCAGCTGAGAGAGCGTGAAAAGTTGTGAGGAGCCAAGTCCTCACTGTTTCAGTGTTTTATTCAGCCAAAGGCAGGGAACAGGGAGGTGGCCCTGAAGTTGCTTTTCTCTGGTAAGACATGCAAATCCAAGACAAATCGAAATGAACTTACCTCTGAGAAAAAAGCCTGCTCAGAAGGAGTCAAGTTTCTTTTCAATATCCACTCAAACCTTGAGAAACAGCAGTGGACACTCTGGACAAAATGACCACTTTCCCATTATTCAAGTATCACAGTGCACTATGAAACCTGCAGGAAACATTTGGGATTACAGCATTGCCTCAGAGCTGTAGTTTGAACAGGTCTCACTGGAAAAGCAAAGAAGCCAGTTTCAGACATCAGAGTTCATAAATAAGTTGGGTTGGAGTGTTGATCTGCTGGAGGGCAGGAAGGCTCTGCAGAGGGATCTGGACAGGCTGCATCGATGGGCTGAGGCTGATGGTGTGAGGTTCAACAAAGCAAAGTGCTGAGTCCTGCCCTTGGGTCACAACAACCCCAGGCAGTGCCACAGACTGGGACAGAGTGGCTGGAAAGGATCTGGGGGTGCTGGTGACAGCAGCTGAGCATGAGCCAGGGTGTGCCCACGTGGCCAAGAAGGCCAATGGCATCCTGGCCTGGATCAGCAATGGTGTGGCCAGCAGGAGCAGGGCAGGGATTGTCCACAGTGCCCTGTGCTGGGCACTGGTGAGGCCACACCTCAAATCCTGCACACAGCTTTGAGTCCCTCATTCCAAAAAAGTCATGGAGGTGCTGGAGTGAGTCCAGAGAAGGGCATCAGAGCTGAGAAAGCGTCTAGAGACTAAGTCAAATGAGGAGTGGCTGAGTGAGTGGGCTTGTTTTGCCTGCAGAAAAAGAGGCTCAGCAGTCAACTTTTTGCTCTCTACAAAGCTGTGCAGGTTGCAACATGGTGGGGTTGACCTGCTCTACCAGGCAACCAGCGACAGGACATGAGGAAATGGCCCCAAGGTGCAACAGAGGAGGCTCAGGTTGGACATCAGGAAGAACATCTTCTCTGAAAGTGTGGTTAGGGATTAGAACTGGCTGCCCAAAGAGGTGCTGGAATCACTATCCCTGGAAGTGTCCAGGAACTACTGGACATGGCACTTTGTGGTACAGTTTACTTGGCATGACGGTCTTTGATTGGACTCAATGATCTTTGAGATCTCTTCCAAGGTTATTGAGTCTTTGATTCTAAATCCAAGTAAGAAGAGAACAAAGATCCATGGTAGTCCCTCTTTGTTGTCCAGCAGCAAAATTAATGTGTCCGTTACCCAAGATCTAATTTCATACTTGATTTACTACACAACAGTGTCTGCTCACAGAAGTGAGAGTGCAGGGTGCAGGTTTCAATGTCCCACCATGTGTCCTGGGGTGACAGGACATTTTCATGCTTTGTATCCCAATCGTGTATTCCTGTTCCCGTGCTCTCAGTTTGTTTTGTCTATAGCCGTGTCCCTCCCCCGGCTGCTTGCTCTGGCTTGTTGCTGCTAGCTTTAGGCCCACTTCGCTTGCTCTGCTCTCTTGCTTTTTTTTTTGTTTTTGTTTTTGTTTTTTCTTTGCTTGCCTTATTTTGCCATTTTTCTATTTTTGTTTTTCCCTTCCTTCCTTCCTCCCCTTCCCTAAAGACATCGGACCTGCTTCGGACCTTGATTCGGGAACGTCAAGGAACTCCTCAGGAGTCTGCACTACAGAGAAGCTCAGCACCCTCCTCAGCAGACTGCCCAAGCCGTTTGACCTCTCTTGGACTGGTGAAAACGTTTGTTGTCATCTCGGGCTGTTTTTCTTGTGTTGGGGAGTGTTTTTTGTTCTTGCTTAATAAACAAGTTTTTTCCACTTTTCCTCCGAGGAAATTCCTCCCGAACCCGCTGGTGGGGAGGGGGGAGGAGTTGTGGAGGTTTGTTTCCTTTAAGGGGCTCCTTTGGAGATTTTCCCCTAATTTGTCCTAAACCAGGACACCATGGAACAAATCGTGGTAAGGTTCATCCTTTGTGCTAAAGCTCTGACAACAAGAATGTTCAATAGGAAAGTGCCTGCATCTCACCATGGCTCCTATTTCACTCTAACTACTTAGTCTCCTTCATATCTTAATACCCTTTTATGATATAATACATTCTGGATGACAGTTGCTTAGCTACAAAAACCCTCAGATCAACAGCTACAGTATTAAAATATTGCCAAAGGTCAAATCCCACTGTATCATTCAGCATCTTATAGATATGTCTTTTATTATTTTTCTTAGTGTCTGAAATAAATACTGAAAGACATTTTAATATAATAGGCTGTGCTCTCTAGGGCAACTGTAAAACTCAGGACAATACACACAATTATATAATTATAATTACAGTCAAATTCTAATTATAATCTTTGACTTCATCAAGTTTCCATCAAGTTTCTGTATTAGACCTAGCTCTCTCCTCCCCCTCCAAAAAAAAAAAAAAACCCAAAAATCATTCCTGGAGAAAAAGATTATTATTAAAAATTTGTCTAAAAGTAAAGTTGTAAAGGAAAGATCAATAAAATAAGGCTATATATTTGAAGGATTTGTACTCATGGAACCAGCATCTTTCACAGTGACAGTGGCTCCTTAAGAAAAAATTGCATTGCAACCCACAGATATTATGAAATTCCTAGGGAAAAACCCATATCACCTCTGCTTTAACAGAAGAAAAGCATGGGCATTTTTACAGTTCATGCAAATTCTGCATCATACAGAAGGTGGTACATCAACAAGACATTTGGCCTGCCTGCTTTCACAATTTCCATCCCCCTGTTGCAGTGATCTCTTTGTACAATTGTGTCAGCAGTGTGCCAGAATCCCTACTTCTTCCTCTGCATGCTTTATCCAACACATCTCTGGCTGTAGCCTGCACGGCCAACTGCTCATTCAGCCCACAAAGGCTACTTGTTTGTAAGCACAGGGAAGCATTTAACTAAATTAATTGCAGGCTTGGTATATCTCCTGAAAATGGATTTAAGGGGTTTCTGTCACTAAGGCTCCTTTGACACCCCCTCCTGTCTTAAATCTTTTCTACCAGCCAAGTGGAGATACCCACTGCAAAAGCTGGGGATATGCAGGTGACTTGTCCAGGGACACTGTGGATGAATTCTCTCCAGATTGCATTTGAAAGCCCTCTCAGGTTTTAGAGGCAGCTGAGAATTGCTCAAAACCATCAAAAATTACACAGCATGTTCAACATGATTTTACAAGCTAACAGGATTTAGTTTTGACATTTCTATTCACATCCTACCCTTCTAGGACCGTGAAACAGTGACAGAAGGTTAAAAATTCAAACTTCCAAACATATAATGAGTATGTTGGTTTGTGCAGAACTGTTCAGTTCTCTGCTTAAACTTTGACAAAGATGCGCATATATATCTACATATATAGTCCAATAAGTAGACTAGCGTGGTTTGCAGCAGGCAAGAGCTAATACAACACAGAGACATGGATGTTGTCATATCTACTGAGTTTGTATTTGCTTGTGTTTGTGTGAAACATCTTTGCTTTACAGAAAATTATTACCAACTTGAACATCACCTTGTGAATACATCTGGAAAAGTTTGTTTGTGTAAACCTCTGTGCTCATTTCATACATTATAAATGAAGAGCAGAAGGATCAACCCATCAAGCCATTTCCTTCACAATGAGGTAGAAGCAGCTACGCAGGCCCAGGCCCAACATTTACAAATGCATTTTCCCTGGGGTCAGCACTTGTTAGCATCTATTAGCTTTTGAGTTTCCTTAGTGATCTGAGTAATGCAGAAAGATCAAAGAAAACCCAAGCGACTTAATGAGACATTTGCAATTTCACTACAGCAGCCATAAAGATTGAAGTGTGAAATCTTTGAGACAAGTAGATGTAAGAGACAGCTTACAGGAGTGGAGCTGAGAGAATGAACATTTCCTTTTTTTGTGATGAAAAGCACTTGCTGCTGTCTGTATGTGCAGGGTCACACTGTGCCCAGAGTGCAACTAACACTGGGCAACAGGAAAACATAAAGTATATTTACAAGTAGTCACACAGCACACACAGTAACTGTAGAAAGAAAGGTGTTTTGATGCCCAACATGATAAAACTCACAAGCACACCAAGCAGAGGGAAAAACTGTGAGACACCCATACCTGCACAAGAAAACATCAGGATAACTACCCCAAACACCCAAAAGCCAAGCCACTGATCATGGAGGTCACTGTGGTGATCACCATGCCAATCCTTCCCCTCCACCAAATCCCACAGCCTACTACTGGGTATGTAGATAAATACTTAGCAAAGTTATTAAGAATCTGTGCTCCTGTGTTTTGTGACAATTTAATACTGTTCCAAGTTCATGACCAGAGCCATCAGACACAACCACACAGCCCTTCCTGTGGGAATGCTATACTAAAATTCTCATGCAGACAGATGGTCCGATGATGAAATGTCACTACACATACACAGCCCATTGGGGGTTTCATTGTGCAGGCCTGTTGATGTGGTAGACAGATTCTTCCAATGAAATCTCCCTGTGCTGTTCTGTGTGCACAGAGATTGCCTGTTGTGTAGAAAGACTGTAAAAGTAATTATGGATAGTTTGAGGAGGAACAGAAATACTAAGGATTTGTCTGGATTGCCCAGAGTTCTTTTGAATAGTTTACTAATATACCAGAATTCCATTTTGTGCCATCAGTGGTCAGGAAATAATCAAAAAAAAAAAACAAAAAAAAAAAACAAAAAAAAAAAAAAAAAAAAAAAAAAGGAAAAGATAGCTGTGTCCCAAGGCAAACATATGTGGTCAGGCATGCTTGTACCACACACATTAGTGAGGGACTGAGTCTCCCCTGACCTCTCAGCAGCTAAAGAGCTGGCACATCAGCTTCTTGAGTCCTAAAATTGGAACCAGCTCACTGGAGCCTGCTGCTCTCCTGCAGCCTGTAATGGAGACAGCTATCAAGTTTACAATCAGGAAGGATGCAGAAAATTAGGAAAACACAGTTGCCATTTCTGTTGTTTTTCTTTTTCACATAAAATAGTTTAAGAATGGCATCAGTCAATATGGAGTGTGGATTAAAATATGATCAATTCTCACTCTTCCTGTCACACAGAAACTCAAAAATTCAGCTGACGGAGGTGGGGCACCATCAGTAACTGACTCAAAAAAAATCCTACTTCTTGCAACTTCAGGAATAATTTTCCATACAATATCCACCTAATCATACAATATCCATACTCTAGCTAAATCTGACACTACTTAATTCATGACTGTACCCAGAGGTGGATTTTCTCCTGACAGTTTCTGTGGCCTACTTACCACCCTTTCTGTTAATAGTGTGAATTGGATGCTTTGCCTCCACTTCAAAAGGTTCATTCTCATCTGCAGGATATTTTTTTTTAATTTGGTTTGGTTGCTAAGGAGGAAGCTTTAGCATGGTAGGCAGGGATTTAGTCCTATGTGAGCCCACAGGGAACATTATCCTTAGAGATTAATTTGGAAATCAAATGACAATTGGCAGGGTATGTGTTTACTTTCTAGTTTTTGAAAGCTTTACAAGTACCACAGGATTTCTGCATCCTCTGAAGGAGATCTATTCTTCTGCTATATTAATAAACGACAGAGACAACAAAGAGAGTATCACGCTTGTCTCAAGTGTCATAGATAAAATTAGTAATTTCACTGCAAATCAGAAAGCAAACTAGATTATTAGGAACAGCTCTACACTAATCAAAAGGGTGTCTCACAACCAACTTTCAGATAGACTGAAGGCAGCTGTCTCACTCTGAAGTTAATTCAATGAGCACAGAAAATGTAATTCATTTGGCATATATTGTTTGCTAATCAAAGAGCATTTCTTGGCATCTAAACTGCATGTGTGACAGAATGTTAAGCCTGGAAACACATTGATATTCTTCAAAGTTTTTCATCAAATCCAAGAAACATAATGTGCACATATGCAAGCGATTCTCCTCATTCAAGTAGTGGAGGTGAAATCTGTGTTACCAAGTTTTGTTACACTGAACTGTGGTCCTAGGAAGACCTTAAAAGAAATAGCTTTGCCCTCACATATTTGTGCAAGACAAAAAGCTTGATAAGTTTTAATTTCTCCTTCTTTCTAATCACTGTACCACAGAACACTACCTGTTATGACAGCAAAGCCTGTGAGCAAATATTATCAGTAGAAAACTTATGGTATATCTTCACTGAATTGAGTCTTAGGAGCATGAAAATGTTTTGTTGTTTTTTGGGATTTTTTTAATTGAGGTTATTTTGGGCCTCACAGCTTGCATATCTGTGCTCTAGGGAACAGGTTAAGGAATAACAGCCCTTCTCCTTCTGAAATATATTGTCTTGGAAAGCTGCTCTACTGCAGTGTGCGTGTGGACCTCCACCACCACAGGCAATCATGACAAAAAGCCATTAAACCAACCATCTTGGCTTCAGAGGAATATTTCACTGTGCTCTTTCCCAAAGAAACCTGCAGAACAGCAGAATGGAGTCCGGATGGGATTGCTGTATGGAGTCTGCTCACAGATTTCCTAGTCCAACGGATGCTGTGACTGAGGGAAACCATGCTCTCCCTCTAAGGCAGCCACTGCTCTTCAAATAATAAACAATTTCATTATTAAAAAACAACTTCAGAGATCAAAACCTGGCATGTTTCACTGCATCTGAGAGGATCTAAACTTTGCCCTATTTTCAAAACTAAGTCAATATGTAAAAGACCACAGTGCAGGTAGAGAAACAAAACAAAAGAAATTACTATATGTTTTAATCAAAATGCAAAAGGAACATTTCTTATATGTCATACTTAATTTAGAGAAAAAACCCCAACCCAACCCAACCAACAAACCCTCACACCAGAATTATTTGAAAAACTCAACCTTATTCATTTACTTTCAGAACTTTTAAAATGCAATGGGAGGGAAGAACCCCACCCAAGTATGGTTACAAAACTGCTTCCAAAATCAAGATAACTGGATTCTTAATGTAAGGCTCTTCACCAGCATTTCTTAATAAGGAGAAAAAAGTATAATGTATAGGTCTGTGCAGTAACTGGCAACAAAAGAACATTACCTACCTACGACACAAAGATGGGATTTGGTCTGGGTATTTATTTTGAAAAGGACAAAATAATAATTTTACTGAGTGATGGTTCAGAGTGGCAAACACAGCACAGCTGGAACGTACATCTTTTTACCTTTTGTATGGATTATATATTTTCAAGCTCCTGAAACATTAACACAGTGAATTGAAGGCAACTGTGTAAATTGCACTTTATCTTTTAATTGCTTGCCTATTTATTTTTAACAGAATCATCATAAAATGAGGAGCAGTTCTGAATATATTTGATGTTTACTTTTAGAGCAGTTAACTCAAAATACAGGCTCAGTTTCTATCAACATTATCATAAATTCCAAGCCTGTTTTTTCCTACAGTCTATTTTTGTATTAAAAATAAAAATTCAAAATGAGATGCGATACTTGGAAGACTCAATATTGGCCTTGGAGATTATTTTGAAGGTCTATTTCTCTCATAATGGCTACAAGAATTATGAAAAAAAGGAAACAACTTTTCATGTAGAAATGTGACTACACATTTGGGGATAATGTGAAAAATCTCAGTTGAAATCTGGCGAAACAACATTTCCAGGTTTTTCAGCCCAATGATCTATTGACTTTTGAAGGAAATTACAGTTTCAAGATTTGTTGTTGGGAAAGGCATACTAAGAGTTCAACGGCTCTGGACATTCAAAGCTCAAACATATTCAGCATCTATTTCAAGTCTTTGCTTTACAAATAGCTTCTAAAAAGCACATTGTAAGCTAAAGATTAAGAAAATTGGGTTTGATGGCTATTTTATTGATACAACAAGCTTTAAGAACAACCTGTTAGTTTCCTGATTGTGCTACTTCATGTTCTGAAGAACACTAAGGAAGATGTTTACCAGAGGACAAAGTTCCATAACAACAAGGTGTTTATCGGTAAAATCCATCAACAAAGCAGTGTTTTAGTGTAGAGAAGTGCTCTTCAGACTCAGGAGTGAGGAAGATTCCCCAGACCGATGGGGCCCCTAAAACACAGATGAAGGATATACCAACAGCTACAAGCGCTTCTAAAGCATGTTCCACAGCTCATAAAACCTTCCATGTCAGTGTTTTACCATGTCAGGTGAAGTTTTTACCTATTTTTTAAAGTTAAGAGCTGCTTTGGAAAGCTGCTGTAAAAACAGCTCAACCTTTCTCAAATATGAGGCATGTTTTCTTTGAAGACACTGTGTCTTTCATTTCATAGAAGGGGCTACACTGCCAACTGACCTTCCTGTCACAAGCACATCCGTGCAGAGAGCAAAACATTAGCAGGCCACTGACCCCCATTGTATTTTTTTTTACACTCTGCAACTCTTCTTTATTTTTAAGGAGAAAAAAAAATAGCTCTTGTGTCTTGGCATTAAATTTCAGTTTTCCTACCAAGTTGTCAACAAATAGTCAAGTATATATGCCTTTAAGCTCAAAACAGGCTGTGATTTATCAAAGTCAGAATGGTATAAATAATGCATGTCTTGCACAGGTGGCTTTTTTTGTAATATAACAACTAATGGCCTGTCAACAAGCTATTCCATGTACAGAAGCTATACAATGGTCTGCCATCTCTTTCCTGTATGATAAATGAGGAAAGACTTTAAGGAGTCAAATTCTCTCAAATGGCGTCCTGCTGTCTTTGATACAATGTATGATGGTATAAAGACAGAGAAACCATGCATCTTTGAGCTGTGTAACAGCAAATCCTGCAGCATCGGGCTTTTCTGATGAGCCAGGGCAAATTTTTTAATCCCATATCTGAAGCCTGATGCACAAATAAAAACTTTAATTATCTAGGTCATACAGATAGATTTGTCTAGATCATACAGGTAAGATCTTCCAGTAAGGAAATCCTAGGCATGATATTCAATGCTTATGGTAAGAAACCACATTTGGAAAACAAAGCAAATTAGCAAAACATGCATTCGGAAAAAAGAAAAGGTTAAGCCAATCCCCTAATATCTTATTATGCTTCAGTGGCAGATTTTCTTTCAAGATGCAAAAGCTTGTCCTTCAATGTGTTTCTCTTTAAACATTTTAGGATTATGCCAAGTTTTGAGTAGCCCACAGTAGCATGGAAAAAATGCATCTGCTAGAGTGCCTTTAAAAGGAATTGGAAAAACAGCACTACCAACATATATTCAGCACAGTCAGCACACCTTACCAGACACAAACTCACCTTTCTGTGATCGTTTCTCTGAGACCACTTGCAACCCCTTTCACCACTGTGCTAGCCTTTGGTGTCAGCACTACTTGAGATATGAAAAAGGAGCCTTTCTTTCTTCTTTCAGTGATTGATGCCTGCAGGAACTGAATCAACTTTTCCGTATCCGTTGTGTTTGCCCAGGGAGCTGGCATCATCTGGCCTGGCCACAGAAAGGCTACTTCAACAGCCACTGGACTGTGGTAGAACACCAGCACTTGGTGCTCCTTTTCCCACAGGTACTGGAGGCTGACTTCATGGGCAAATATAGCAGGACACATTTTGTTTCCATATGTGTCTTTGAGCATCTGAACAAGCTTTTCATGATGGCATTTCTGCATCCCATAGAAATGATTGAAGTCCAAGAAGACCACTTCTTTTGGGTGCTCAGTGAGAAACGTGTTGATCTCCTCCAGACCTTCCTTGACTTTGGCACTAAATAAACCATGAGCGAAGTAGAGTTCATTGTCTGGATCTCTGGGCTTGGTGGAAATTCTGAGATCAAAATACCGTATACCTGCCCCCAGCTGGCTGGTGAAGTTCATGGTCTGTGTAGCCAGCCACTTCCTCATCAGCTTTTTAGCCACAGTCCCAAAAACTGACACAAAATTCTGGACCGTCTCTGGCTGCTCAGGCCCAACTGGAGAGGCTTCATCAATGTAGAAGCTAAAAGAATCATGAGACCCTAAAAACACAAGAGATAAAAATTATAAAAATATATTAAAAGCCTTTAGTGGGTTTTTCTTAGTGAAAATAATTTTCTGACTTGTACCAACACCCACCAACCACCTCCCCCGCCCTTTCCCTCAACAACAGTACATTTGTCTGGCAGCATTTGCCCCAACATCACTTTGTAGGAACTTGAAAGAAAGTCTGTTTCACTGCTTGTCTGGATGCTCAGTCACTCTCTTCCAGCTCTTACTTATGCCTTTAGGCTTAATGTACCCAGCGGTCTCTGAACATCAAAGCAATTCTGGTAGCAAAGCTAGTCACACACTAAGTCCCTTGAGCCAAGGAGGAGAGTTTGGCCCTGCACACTGAATCATGCAATGTCTAGTTTGTAGAACCAAAGGAAAAAGCCAAAACAAACCAACATCCTTACACACACAACTTTATAGCCAGATAAAATAAGAGATGGAAAAACGTCACAGAACATAACCTTTCTATCTTAATTTCAAGTCTCATCTGGCCATCCACAATGTTACTGAATGCTGTTTTCCTTCTTAAATTTACTTCTAAAATTCTTTACTATCCTTTGCTAAATAAGTACAAGAGATAGACCTACTGATAAAATTCAGAAACTGCTCTTAAGAGGAATGGGACATAAAACTTAACAAGCCTATATATGGGAATTACCATTTTCTACCACATAAATTTGAATGCAAATACATATTCTATTCTATACGTACATCGTCTACACATTTTGCTATACAAAATTCTGTGTCTCAAGGTATGTCCATTTGTAAAAGCCCACAGTCTCAAAACAAAAGCCACAATTAACAATGCTCAGCATTCAGACATTGACATGAAAGCAGTTTTATGGAGAGATGAGCTGACCCTAGGAGATGCTTATCACCTTTGTCAACCCTTACCCTGCTGAACACCTGGTGTTTGCACCTGGCTGTTTACACAGAAACACTGTCCAGCTGCTGGCAGAGCCACACTCCTGCTATTCCAGCCATAGATGCTTCCGGTCAGACTAGCAGCAGCAAGCAGGTCTGCTGCTCAGTCTGAGACACAATGCTTGCAAAACTCCTTCAAGGTCAGCAGGACTTGTATTCTGGAAATGGACTGCAGTATTAGGTGCTCAGAGATCCAAATCCCACATCAAAATGAGTTCAGAGCACTGGTCTTGTCTGTCACCAGTGCTTTTGCAGGTGCTTTTCAAAATTGCTTTCCAAAGCACGCATGCTGTAGCAAGTAAGTATCACATTAATGAAATTCTGCTAGTCAGTCATTTCTGAGAGTGATGCTGCTTTACCTGAACTGGAATAAACCCTATAAACTGAAGCAGCAGCTATAACATTTTCTTCTTTAATAACAAATAGAGCCATGACAAATCATCCCAGAATCTGGCTTGGATTTGGATTTCTTTAATCTGAGAAATGTCTTTAAATTTTGTACACACCCGCTTCTCACGGCTGTCTCTTTGAACTGCATTTTGCTTTAAATATTAGATAACTTTTCCATTTTGATGAAGCTTTCTACTGCTAGGTGTTGAAGTGATAATATATTTCTTGCAATACCTGATTAGATCACGCAGTATCTGGTTGCACATTGATATCCCTGGGGACTAGATCTGCATACAGAATTCTAATGGCAAAACAAATTATTAGAGCAGTGACCTGTATATCAACAGTATTACAGGGAAAATCAATGAGATGCATTAAATGTTCTGCTCAGTGTAATCTGCAGTAATCTAGAAATCAAAGCAAATCTAGTCTTGTTTAAAACAAGGCACAGCTACTGATATTAGGAAGGGATGGATTTTGCAAACCCCCGCTTCATCCACTGAAGCCCATTTTATTTTTGTCAGGTTTTATGCCAGATTAGGTACCTGATCAACTGATTAGAGCAGTAGGTTTAAAATGGTATTAAGACTAATTAAACCATTTGTCTTTTATCTTCTGATCTGCAGACACGGGCAGCCTGAAGTTGCAGAAAAAGTAGTAGCTAAACTTGACTATAGCACTGTCAGTAGGCACATATTAGTTTAAAATACTTCATAAAACTACTTTAGTCAGGAAAGGCAGCACAATTCTCACAGTGGAAAACTAAGGTGAACAACCTGTCAACAGGTAGCTTTTAGCTACTGGTAATAAAAAACACAGAGAAGTGTGTGTGTGTGTTTGTGTGTGTGTGAACACCACAATTAGAAACCCTTGAACACTCCAAGTATGATAAGTCAGAAAATTTTTTTTTCCTCATCAAAGTCTTCGTGCACATATTTGAGCTGAAACAGAGTCATTCCTATGTGGACGATAACGAGGAAACTGCACAGTGCTCTGAGAATTTTCATGTTTTATAACCCAAACAAGGAACCCTACAGCATAATACAAAAAGGAAATAAGGTTTAACTTGGTTGATGCAAAATGAAGCAGAAGTCAGCTGTTCAAAAGTATGTAAAGATTCCTCCTGAACAAAAAATACAGCAAATATTTTGTCTTTCCTTATGCATAAGTACTTTGAACAGGTCAATTAAATATTCATTTCCATGATGCATTCATCTACATTTCCTTTTGCCTTAATCCTGCCCGGTTGTCTCAGACAGCTTACTTGTGTAACTCACAGAAATTCAAAATCCTTACACTTAGCAGAGCAAATTAGGGTATGATCTTTTCCACTGTCATGCCCACAATCACCATATTCCTGGTAATGAGGGAATCCTGTACAAACAGGCTTTTGGCAACCACATTTCCTTCCAAATCTTTCTTTTGTGCATAGGGACATTCCCCTCCTACATTTTCACTGTAAAGTGTTCTTGCAGGTTCTCTGTATCACCAAACTTCAGCCCGCATGAAGAGAGAATGCAAGTTACATTCAGGAACACAAATGCAATGATGCCTGCAATCTTTTGAAGGTGGCAGTGCTTACACATCATGTATCTCTGTTATGGTAGGTTTGTACCACAGAGACTTCACAGTCTGAGACCTGGAGAAGCAAAGAGGGGAAAATGACTCATCCCAAGTCATTCAGGGAGCAAAAGATGATATTCCTCTTGTGCGTAAACATATTTTCTCACCGGTTTACTTAGTGTCCAAAATTTTCTTAAAATATTGCACAATGGAAAACCCACTATTTCAACAACCCAGCATATCCAAGAAGTCAAGCATGAAGGCTAATGGATCAGCATGATGGGGGTAACAAACATGGGGTTAACATGGTGTGCACACACTATAGACTTCCCAGTCAAGAAGAGAAAGTGGGTGAAGCCTTTAAACAACTAGAAGAAACTTCATAATTACATGTTTCCATGGGGGAATTTTGAGACATTTGCAGAGCAGAACAGCAGAGTGCAGGAAATTCAGAGAGCATCAGAGGCTTATTTTTTCCACAGGTACTCCTTTAAGTAGTGAAGTTGCACTGCTGGATATTGTATGAATTAAGGAAGAAATGGATAGGGACATAAAGGCTGATGACAGCCTTAGACTGAGTGACTACAAGGAGAAATAAGAATTTGAAATAGTCAGGAAGGCAATGAAGGCAAAAAGCAGTATAAAGATCCTGGATTTCAGAGCAACTGTCTTGGCCTGTTCAGGAAATTGGTAAGTGGTAGCCTGGAAGAACTCAATTACCTTAAATGCCAAGAGACTCAGCAGAAAGGGCTGAGCTTGGAAAGCAACTTCTCTAAAGCATATAAACAGAGTGTGCAGAAACCAGGAGGTAAGGCAGGAGGCAAGTTTGGCTGAAGGAGTAATTTCTGAGTGGCATCAAACTTAAAAAGCCACTACAGAAGGTTTTAGCAAGGACAGGTTGCCAGGAGGTACAGAGGATAAAGGCACAGAGGGAGTTCAGAAGGGCACAGCTGGGAAGGGAAACCTGCAAGGGATGGGAAAGGCAACAGATAGCTTCTGCTGATATGTCAACAACAAAAGAAAGCACAGAGAAAGCTGATCCACTGCAGAACAGGGCAGGAGACCTGAAGGACGGATGCCATTCAGAGGGACCTGGACAAGTTTGAGAAGTAACCCATGAGAATCTAATGAGGTTTAACAAGGCCAAGTACCGGTGCTGCACCAGGTAGGAAGAAGCCCTGGAATCAGCACAGGCTGGGCATGAACAGACCCAGAGCAACCCTGCCCAGAAGGGCTTGGGGGTGCTGTGGGTGAGAGGCTGCACATGGCCCAGCCATGGCACTCACAGCCCAGAGAGCCAAACGTGTCCTGGGCTGCATCCAGAGCCCCGTGGGCAGCAGGGCAGGGAGGGGATTCTGTCCTTCTGCTCTGCTCTGGTGAGAACCACCTGGAGCACTGCATCCAGCTCTGGGCTCCCAGCACAGGAGGGACAGGAACCTGCTGGGTTGAGTCCAGAGCAGCACCTTTGATCATGAAGATGATGAAAGGGCTGAATCACTTCTCTGAGGATGGGCTGAGAAAGCTGTTGAATAGCAGTTGGAGAAGAGAAAGCTGTTGAATAGCAGCTCCCCAGTACCTAAAGGGGTCTTATTTAGAAGAAGGAGAGCAAGTTTTCACTTGGACAGCCATAGGACAAGGAGGAATAGCTTTAAATTAAAAGAGGAGAAATTTAGATTAGATGTCAAGAAGAGGGCAGTGTTATTCAGAGGGCAATGAGGCACTGGATCAGGCTGCCCAAGGAAGTTGTGGATAGCCCATCCCTGAAAGTATTCCAGGCCAAGTCCTGGATAGCATTTGTAATCTGATCCTCAGCAAAGGGGTTGGAATAAATTATCTTTAAGATTCTTTCCAACTCAAACCGTTCCATTATTCCAAAAGAAATTATCAAGAGGCACTTAAAATGTCTACACCAGCCATGACTCAAAGAACAGAAGTGGCCAGTTTCAGCCATTGAGACACTAAATTTTCATAAAATAGAAATTAAAGAATAAATTGTGCAGGTATCACTTAGATTGCTAGAAAACACCTGCTAGTATTTTTACTAGGGAGAACTGTCTACCGTTTTCTTTACTGGATTCCTGTAATAGGGCAATTTGGAATATTTGACCCACTACCACTCACTATGGACATATTTATGGCTTCCCTGGAGGGCTAAATCCCCAATTAAAAAGTAATTGGGCTTGGTGCTGAAAAAGTCCCTAAGGAAGAATATATTTTAGTTCAGAATTGTTTCTTCAGTCTCTTGGAGATTTACACAGAGGCACGACAAATCTACTATTTTTGGTGACTAAGCCTAAATATATCATTCACAAAGCCAACAAGTGTAGCTGAACTTTGCCATGCCTTTCCTTGCTTCCCTGTCATCTCTGGCCATCCCTTGGTAAATACAGTCTTATAAACAGCACCTAGAATTGAACATCACTGACCAATATGCTTCTGACAGCAGCAATCATACCCTGATGATCCACAAGTATCAGAAAAAAATGCACATACAAGTAGAAGAAACAGTTCACAGGTTTTAGCATGTTTTGCTCTCTTCCTCTTCTTCCATGGATCTCTTGTCTCTATGCTAGGAGTTATCCAATAGCTTTTGGAAGTGGAATGTTTTACTAGTGCTTTGGGTGTCATTAAAAGTTTTACCTGTTGTCTTTCTCTATTTAGGAGATGTCATCCCTTTGTGACTATTGCTGAAATGTCACGTGCAGTGCCACATAATTTCTTTAAAGACATCCTTATCAATGAAGGCTCTATAGTGACTGACAGCAGGTAACATGTTTCTTGGATGGTGTAGAGAACAGCTAGGACAAAGTCCATGATGTCTGGTACACAGGAGTTCAATGCAAATGTTCTTGCAATCTCATTTGGTCTGTTCTCCCTGTCTTTTTTGACTTTTTTGACCTTAAAAATCAATCAGTCAAGGGAGAAGCTCTATGAATTGTCAGCTAGTTGCACTGCCACTTCAAGGAACAGTGTATCCTAGTCATGAACACTAGAGTTAATGCAACTCAATATTGTATTTTGCCTTCTATTTGAGATGGTTGAGCGCTGTTCTCTTCATCAAAGCCACAGCACACCTCAGGAAGTCAAAAGGTGCTGCCAAGAGCAATGTTATTCAGACTAAACAGTCTAGTTCCCTTTAGCATACAAAGTGCTTGGGTGGTATCAGCTTTGTTTGATAAAAACACTACACAGGAAAACAAAATCAAAACTGGGAGAAACAGAGAGATTATAGATTGCCCAGTGTCCAAGTGTCCCCACAGGGCCTCACTTTCCAGTTGTTCTTCCAGTGTTCATCACCAGCTGTGTGTCCCTAACCCCAACTGAAGGTCACAGGGCTCAGTCACATGTTGACACTCAGGAGTCCACAATCTAAAGGCATGGGAAGAGAGGTACACACCACCTCTCATAAAGCAAAAATCCAGATACTGAATAAGTCCTGAGAACGGGAATACTTGCATGACATTAAAAATTGACATACGTGTACATGTATACTACATATACATTTATATATATATGTATGTATGTATGTAGGTATGTATGCTCATATACTCCGAGAAATTGCACTCTTCTTGTATCTCATTCTGCCTTGAACATGTTGGTTACAATGTGTGAAACAGCAAGGAAAGGAAATGTTTGCTTCCTTCTTGCCCCATAACTTCTCAGAAGGAATATTCTCCCTCCTCCTCCTCCTGCATATTGTCTTCACCACCATGTGAGTTCTGGACCAGCCACTGGAATTGCATATAAAGGTAACTTGGGCCCTAGTCCTATGCCTGGGAATATATCACTGGGAGTCTGGACTGTGCTGCTTTATTGAGACTGTTGGGCAGACAAAAGGGACAATCTAAAAAACCAGGCAGGAGCACAGTAACAACCATGCAAACATTTTAACATGGTTCGCTTGCAAGGGTGAGCAAAACTACTTTGTATTGTATTTTGCAACCTCTGTCTGGGTTTCTAATGCTACTACCACCAAGGGTGGAACTCAGCATTTCCCAGCCAAAGCATCTCAGCTGGAGCCCCTCAGTGCACATCAAATGTCCGAGCACAACTTCAACAGACTCACCAGCTACTGGACTGATCTAGGACACAGCCTAGAACTGCACATAAAAAACATTCAGAACCCAGCACAAAGCATCTGCTTCTTGTTCAGTGTAATACAGAACAGAGACTTTATTTTCAGGGATTCACAGAACAGCTGAGTTTCAAAGAGACCTCTGGAGATCATCTGGTCCAATCCTCCGTTCTCCTGAGTGAAATAAAAAAAATATGCAAACTTGAAAACAGATCATTGGAGACTTCTCCAAAACACCTTACTGAAGCAGCTCCTTAGCCAGGAAGAAACAAATCTGGTAAGCCATCAGTCTCGAAATGGCATTCCATATCTAATGACCAACTTTCAGACCTGGAATGACTTTGTTTTGCCCTCCCTATAAAAAAAGAAATTTTTCATGCAACAAGAGAGGATTTTAAACAATTATTTGCTCTTGTTCCTCTTACATGTCCTTATCACCTGTGAAATATTCTTGAGAATCAGTTTGGTTTGTACTCTTGAACATGGCTATAATTGCTTCCACAGGGAGACTGCTGCTGTTGATATTGCCAGGACTCCATGACCATGATGAACTGCTCCTCACTCAGGCCAAAGATGTTACCATTTGAAGCTGTTAAGAAACTGCTTATGGAATACGGCAGTCCCTGCACTGTGAAGTGTTTCTGGTCACTGAATTGAGCCAAGATCAGTCTTGCCTAAGCACTGCTTCTTTCCTATAAAGAACTCACTTTTAAAAAATAAAACAGGTTGGGAGGTGGGGAGGGATCTGCTTGGTATTAAGGCCCTGGGTAGCTAGTAATTATCACAGTATGACAGACAAGCTTGGCTACAAATCTGATTAGATTACTCATTATTCAATTCAGACTAATATGTTTGGTGTATAGAAAAGTACCCACATGCAATTTCTCAAAGTTCCCTCCTGCCAACACGAAGACCAGCTCCCGTTTCTTTTAGAAAACTGTATCAGTCAATTTTACTTTTCGAATCCTCAATACTGTGTTGAAAAGTAAAGAAATTAAAGAAAAAAAAAAAAAGCTCTAATTATATTTCTAGCTCTCCGAACAGTGTGAGCACATTCGTAGCCAAGGCCATCACAAGCTCAGTTTTGCTAAAGAAACTGTTCTGTAACAGAAGTTTAGCACATGCTGCCCTCCTGAGAGTTTTTCCCTCTTAGTAACTTCTTTACTGTCCTGTAATTGTTTGTGTAGGATGAGATTAAGTAACTTTCTCTGAGACACTGTCAAGTGAAGAAGTGGGACAGTGTCCCACTTCTTCCCAGGCAAACCACCTCCTGACAGATTTCCTTGGAGGCTTCATGCAGCCCAGGACTCAGAAGGCAGCATGGTGCAGCAGCACATGGACAGCTGGGGCTTTGTAGGAGTCCCAGATTACATATTCCAAAAGCTCACCTTTAAGTGAATAACTAGTTAATCAAATGTAGGCTCTAAACAAGGCAGATATTACACAGGCAAATATAAGATTAACACAGCTGGAAACCAGAAAAAGGGAAGCAAGGCCAGGACACAGCACAGGGTGGAGCAGGCTCCTTCTGTTTGCCCAGCACAGCAAAGCCCTCGCCCAGTGCTGCAGGAGCAGCAGGGCAGGCGTGGGACAGCAGGGCAGGCACTGCTCTCCATGCCCAGAGCCACTGCCCACTGCTCATCCAGAGCGAGTCAGGCCACCAGAACTCCTGCAGGCACTCAAAGGCAAACAGAAGTGTGAGGAACATTTTTGCATGATAGATGTAAAAGTGGAAAGGATCATGCTGAGGACTGAGAGATTCAGCTGGTGTGTTTTCTCCACTGGTTTTTTTTTTTTTTTCCAAATGTGGTCTAAACTTCTCATCTGTACACAGAAGAAAAGGTGAAGGAGGAAGGCAGTGATACTACTTGTGCGTATACCATATTCAAAAAAACACCCTGTTGAACATTTGGGCACTGCACCAAAAATTTAAAAAGGTGCAAAAGGCTTAAAAAAAACACAAACAAACAAACAAAAAAAACTGCCCATAACAATCCATTAGAAAAGTTATTTTTATTTGTTCAGTCAAGCGAAACTGTAAACATGATTTCACAGTGTTTTGTGAGCAGACACATAGCACAAATTCTGTAATAGAAGAAGTCTCCCTTCACCTGTCAGGCTAAAATGCAGCAGAATTCATGGAAAAAGTTCAACCCAAACTTACAAAACTTAATAAATCAGCTCCTAATTTTTGGCAGAGCAAGAGTAAAAAAAAAACCAAAAAATGAACAGTTTTAAAAAATAATCTTTACATCAGTATTGACTAAGCAACTAAAAATGTGGTTTAAGATCATCAGAATTTGTAAGTTCAGCAGCAGACTGGACACACCACCACAGCTTGCATGGTGCAGGTCAAGTGCTGTAGTATGCAGACTGCCATGGTCTCCTTGTTTATGTGTTTGCATATATGAAGATTGTTTAGAATATTCTAAATCACATAAATTAGCACCTCATATAACCTTGTATTT
This sequence comes from Anomalospiza imberbis, assembly GCF_031753505.1. NCBI lineage: Eukaryota > Metazoa > Chordata > Aves > Passeriformes > Viduidae > Anomalospiza > Anomalospiza imberbis. The sequence continues at coordinate 12,864,698 of NC_089721.1, forward strand.
TATGCCCAACTATAATTTGAAGACAAATTAACTACCTAATCACTTGAAAATAAAATTCATTGGAGCAGAACTGTAGCTACTGTTTATTACCCAAACTCCACAAATGAAAATTCTTTCAAGTCTTTGCTTTTCTGTGAACTGTGCAAACAAATTTAGTATTACACCTTTTCACTCTGCAAGCTCACTGTTATGTGTTCAGATGCATCAGAGATCTCTACCAAATCTCACATCTTAGTTAAACACTAGTCTCAAAAGTACCATAATTGCATTTTTCATCTTAATTTAGGGACTAGCAGACAAGAATGTGAAAGAAGGAAAGAAAAATGGAGAAAAAATAGCAAGAGGTATATCTGATTCTAAGCATAAAATTAATGTGCCAGGAATAGTTTGAGGCATATTTTGTTCCAGCACCAGCTCAGTCTGTCTGTCATCAGCATCCTAGTCATATCTCCTGGGGCAATCAGAAGCACTAGAATTGTGAGCCAATAGCTTTGGGACTAGTGAGAGGCTGTGATGATCCCAGGCAGCTTTGCTGAGCCTGCGAAATGGCATCTGCCAACAGTGAGCACCTTCTGACCTCAATTCTGGTTCATAATCTTAATGCTACCATTGACAGAAAAGCCTTGAAGGACAGCGAAGGCTCCTAAAAAAGAGAGTGCTCATACTTCTTCCTCTCCATGTACACAAAAAGCGCAGGTAATTCAATGTTCACATCCTAAAATAGCATTAAATCAGACAACTTCTGCTTGTTGAGCTTTTATTTACTTTCATGAAAAACATTCTTTAATATCTAAAACATGAGAAATTTCCCTTAAAATAATTGCCTCTGATTACACTGATATATCTCTTGCCACCTACTGTATCTTTCTGGCAATGCAGAAGGTTTTGGATACTTGATTTTGCCTTTCCCTCACCTCTTGCCTATGCCCTCTGATTTTTTTTTTCTCTGACATACACAGTACAGCCTTTTCCTAACTCATGACTGAATTGACACATCTACTAACCTCACTATAGTTCTTATTTCATTAAGCTCTCCTTTCTATTTAAAAATCAGTAACAGTAATTTTTAATAACCCAACAAAATGAAAAAGGTGCAGTATTTTCTACTAAATCTGAACATCCCTTCTAAACAGTTCTAGTGATCCTGCAGCTGACAGAAACTACTTGCACAGCATATGTAGTTTCTGCATCTTTACCCATAATTTTAAGGTCAGGAAAAGGACAAGAAGAGGTGTGTCTGGATAAAATGAAACCGCATTGCAAAGCCAGTGGGAAGAATGATCACTTAAATCAGGTTTCCTGTTAATTTTAAGATCCCTACAAGACCAGCACTACCATCTGAGATGGATCACCACGAGAAATATAAAAGGCAAGATTTTTCAATTTATAAATATCAAACTGTGCTGCAAGAACCTCTGCAATGCAGAAAAAAGGGACTCTTCCTGCACTGTAATGAATGTACTGGTAGTCAGTTTACCAGAACTCTAGAATGGGACGGCCTAAAGACAATATGGATGAAGTTTTCTATTACCACACAAGAAATCCAGGCTATCATTCTTTTCTTTTACTCAGTCACTGACTTTGAAAAACTGAGGCAAATCTGAGCAGTTCACCTGATGCTTGGGGGAAAAAGCTGCAAAATATTATACCCTGGGATGGGAGAAATGTTATACCCTTTTCTGAGTCAGTTTGCAAAGGCTTTCACAAAGAAACACTCTTAAAATATCATTTTAAAAGCCTGTGCATAAAGACCTAGCTGACTAACAACACCATGCCTGAGAGATAACAAAAGGATGTAAAATACTGCAAAGTAAGAAGAGTTAAGAGGGAAGCTTGTCAGGAGTTTTATATTTTGACTACTGCCCTTGCTAGGCACCCTTCCTTATCATTTGGTTGCCTCAAATGTTCATATTAGATATTGTTCTACTTTTGTACGCTGCTTGGCAGATTTGACAAAGAGCTATAAACAGTGTAACTTCCTAAGCCAATCTGTTGAATGCAAGACTCGTCCTCTGAGACCAGGTGCTCTAAAAGAAGTCTCTCATACAAGGTCTCCTCAACTGTAAGCAAAGACATTGTAATGCTCAACTTCACATGCCCTAGAGGAAAATACTGAAGCAATTTCCCTAGGACCCTGAGATACAAATGGAAAACACTGTCCCTTCTGCCAAAGCACTTTTTTCCTGCCAAACTCTAGAAAAATATCCTTAAGCAATTGAAGCCCAAACGTTAGGAATTCACCAGCTACACATGCTCAAATGGAGCACCCCTCCAGCCCAGGGGTTCCCATGCAGTCAGTTTATTTTGCTGTAACTCAAGAGACTGGGCAAAGGAATGGGCAAGTGGAGCAGCATCACCACAAGGAAGCACATGGGGTCATTCAGCTGGCCATAAATATAACCCCTCTGCCAAGTTACCACACCATGGTGTCATTGGCCTTCTCAAGCCCAGAGATCTGCAAATAACAGCACAGCTTCTGCTTTGTTACGTACACCACTGCTTTACAACATGACTGCCTCAGAAAGAACTACACACAAGAAACCTTTCTAGGAAGCCTCACTGTCTCCTCCACATAATCAGTATTTGTCTTTTACATCTAACTGTGTAACAAGGAAAACAGTCTCATCCAAAAATTATTTTATACGTGAGCATTCAAGTCGTGGCTTTCCTAATTCGTCAGCTGCAAGGCCTCATGAGCCATCAGGCAATGACACATTCTGAGCTCGCTGCCACCCAGAGCCCATGGCAGCTGTCAGAGCACGTCCTCCTCAGACACTATTGCCCTCATGCCTTTCAGTCCCATCTTGCACCGTGCTCTGCTCCTCAGAGTCTCAAAGAAGTTCTCCAGTCATGTTTAGTCACTGTAGGCTATCTTTTCTAGGAGCACATGTGGAAGATAAAAATGTGACTTGCAATGAATGAAGAAAAGCAACTACAACACCTGTAAAACACAGGATCAATGCCAGAGAAACAGCCTCCTGCTGTGAGGTGGCTCCAAAACTGGAAGACAATGAGCCAAGAGGCTTTATAAAGGGAAGCAGCAGAGAGATGCACCCATTTGAAAAAGAAGAACCCAGAGAACACCTTTCAATAAAATTATTTATTTGGTCATTGCTAAATGGAAATATAAGCAAAGGTGACCTGGTTTTTAGCCATGAAAATATATCAAAAAGAACAGAAAACACAGGAAAACACCAGATGTATCAATCTAAACCAACAGACAGGAAATGGGACACACCTGCATGCTATTTTAGCCTGTAGATGAAATAAAAAACAAACAAACCATCAAAAAAACCACCACACTGTGATACACTAAAGAATTACAAATGCCAGTCTTGGAAGAGTCATAGCTAGTATTAGAAAATATATCTATCTGCCTCATCACCTGGTCTATATCTTCGCCACCAGTAACATAAAAACACTTTTAATTTCATTTTGCAAACAGAATGAAGACAAGTAAAGACACACAGAATAGAGAGAACTTGAACTGTCAATACCTGTCTTCCACACATGTCTTCTAACATGTCTAAAGAGGCAATTTAAAGGTCTGCATGATCAATCAACCTAGACTTCTGTCAAACACCTTGTAACACCTAGCAATCCAATTTCAATCAGTTCTTCTTGCATTATTTGCTGCTAACATTACCCCTGCTCGATTCAACACAGCAATCAAATAAGCCACTACACAATAGAGAGGGCTGCAAGAAATGAATGAAACCAGATATAAAACAGTATTGATGTTATTTCATTTCCTAAGTTTCCAGCCTACAGTCCACACCAGATCCCCAGTTGGCATTTATCAGTATAGCTCTAATGACCCGTTAGGCCAATTTAGACTGCTGCAGATCTGGCTGTTAGTGTTAGACTTTAGCATTAAGAAGTCAATGAAAAAGCACAGGTGGTACTATTGATTAACTGAAAAAATAGACAGATGGTCTGTCCTTTTTCCAAACTCAGGATACAACTAATTTACACTGTATGAGCTTGTGTCTTCAAAAGCAATTATTAGTTCAGCTGTTTCACACTAACACAAAGTAAAATGCCATCATTTCATAGTATTTTCCTAGCATGTAATTGCATACTATTGTCATGGTCTAATCTCAGCTGTTTTCAAGGGTTCAAAAGCTAACTTTAATTCTGTAAAACTTAAAATTAGTAAATGCATTGTAAGGACATTTCAAGACTGAAAATGGAATTTTTTCAGTCTTGCATATGCTCAAAAAAGAAACCATGTCTTCTCTGAACATAATGGCAATGACCGCAGTCCACCTAGACTGACAGTGTTTTGGCTTCAGTGTGACACACAGCTTAGAAGTCAAAATATTGTTATCTGCAGTAATTCCACAGCTGGTGATACTGGTAAAGCTGAGGGTATTAGCAAAGATGGCATTTACAGTGCGGTGATGATGCCAGCACATATTCTTCCATGCTTCCTTTGAATTCTCAAACAACCTCTGTACCATTTTTTCTTCTGGATAGAGATTGCCTTTATTACTTGGTCGGGAATATCACAGATCAAACTGCCTTAACATCCTCTTTCTCTCCGCTTTTTAGCTCTATGTCATCCGCAATATTTTCAAGGCACTTGCAAGGACTTGCTAATTTCTCATCCTGTTGCATGAGAATGTGAGTGGCCTGCATGGAAGGAGACTCTTTTCCTTAAATCATTAAGTAATTCTTCAATAAAATGACACTGGCAGACAACATCTCTGTTCAACGGTTGCACCTCATAGCCAAACACAATGGCAGCTGTTCCACAATGCTGCTAGTGCTATCTTTCAAGGAGACTGTTGAAGTCGCACCATGATCAGTGGCTTTTTTTTAATCTCTCTACCTTTCCTCCAGTTATATCTCTCTAACTTTCCTCCAGACATATACAGTAATTCAGCAATTTGAAAATTTTTGAGCAACTGAGATATTTTGAAAAATAAAGTCCTGTTTACTCATTTTAGGATCAGCTCTACTGGGTAAAATAACAACACAGCAAGTGACTTGCAGTTACTTAAAAGAGGACCAACTGGCAAGAGACACAGATCTTCACATCTAACTGTGTAAAAAGATTTTCCACAACTTTAACATCTCTCTTAGATATAGAACTGCCCTCCTGCTGGGACATCACTGAAGCTGTGAGGCATTTGAAACCAAAGTTCACAGGACCTTTCATTCCTCCAATCCACAGCTGTGATCCAGAGGGAGGTGTGAAGGACAAATTCAGGACATAGCATTGGTGGAAATCTCTTAATTGCTCAATAGTAATTTCTGCAATACTGAGCTAAGAATACACCCTCCCCCATTACAGTAATGTCCTAGTAAGAAGTGCCACATAGGAATTAGGTATTGCTGGATTTTCAGCTGGGGCAGCGTTTGGTGCAAATAGACAGTCAATGTCTTCACAGCATTCTCATTAATGCCAGTCATGGACCATAAGAATATCCACATTGCCCACAGCAGTGCAGCTGCACTGACACCCTTCAGCCTGAAAACCTGCACAACACGGGCAGCCAGAAGCCCTCAGCACTGCTGCCAGTTCATCCAGCCAAAACCAGCCACCACGGCAGCTGCAGAGCTGTACTCTGCCCTTACAGGCATATGGTGCTCCAGATGGTGTTGCAAGGACGTTGTCCACCCCTTCCACCCTGGAAGCATCATGAGCTATCAGACAGATCCCACATACAACAGAGAAGGCCTTTTCACTGAAGTTCAGTTTTGTGTTGTCCTCATGACAGTAAACCTTGCGTATGGTTAAAATGTTTAGTGTTTTAAAAAGGAAGTATAAAAATAATTGCATGGTAAATTGTTTCTCACCTATGAAAGTACCTAGTCTGTAAATCTTCTGTTATTAACAATATCACTGACATATAAACAAAGAATACATGCCTCTTATCTGACTGCATGTTTTTAAAACTAAATATATTCATCAAAATTAAAATTTGTAGGAAGCTCCAAAATCTTTCCTATAACTGGCAATCAGCCATTTTTTACATTAGGTTACTGCCATACTTTAATTAGCTCTAATTCACAAATTATAATCACTGTCTAGAAAAATTGTGACACATTTTTTATGAAGCAGTTGTTCATTTTTATCAACATGCAGTCACCTTATTCTTACAGAATTCACTAATGCAAAAAAAGATATCTTTTCCCATCATGAATTATGACATACCTGTCTTCCACTTAAGTACTCCAGTTTTCTGAAAATCATGTACAAACTACTAGCTAAAAGCATTAAAATCTCTGCTCATTGGAAACAATCAAGAAAAAAGGAAAAAAAATTACTCCTTTGCTACTTTTCTCAAATACATTTCAAGAGGATGTAGAAACTAATCAGTTCTTTAAAAAAAAAACTCTTGGGTGTATCATTCCATCTTTCTGTTCCCAAGGACCTTTGAGACCCTGACTTGTGGGATTCTATCTATTGCTGTGAGTCAATGACATCTAGGCTCTTCCAAATGAGATGGCTTTAAGCCTAGTGGTGTTTAACTAAATATTCACTAATACTCCTATTGAGGAAACACAATTTTAAAATTGAAATTAAAGATTTCAACCCTTTATAATAGTGATATAGCTGTTGGTGTCACTGAAGTTCAGGTCTCATACAGTTCTTCAACATTCACTGTTGATTTCCAAGCATTATTCCAGGCAGTTGTATTTGACCTCAGTTTTTAAGTGCAGAGTTTTATTCATTTGCTGGATCTGCTAGGTGAAATGTAATCTTCCTGAAGCACTAATAGCAAAACCAAATATGGTGCGGGTAAGTGCAAGCCAAAGGAATAATCAGCAGAAAATCTTGAGAAGAAAGGCTTTCAAATTTTAAACTCTATTGTCTGAGAAGAGACTGGCAACACAATGCCTTCTATATTTGCTGAAGTGCACTTGAAGCACAGGAACTTCTTGCTCCACACACTTAGCTACACAGAAAAGCAGAAGATATATTCCACCTTTTGCCTTATTTCATCTTCCATACCCATCTAGGACAAGGTACAAATCTACATTAAACACTAATTTTTTCCTTCTTTCACAAATCAGCATCCTTTGAAGAACCCCAGAAACAAGATAGTTCAATTATTTGCATACAAAGAGCCAGATTTCATGGCATTGACTGATTTTCCCCAGCCAAGCAGAAAAGAGGCACAAAAGGGCACTACGCTCAGGAAAGTTAATGACATATTCAAGGATGACAAGGCAAGCATAAGTGCTAGACATGGGTATGATGCCACGCATCAACAGCCCATAAGGAGGGATAGGAGGCAATCTGTGCTGAAATCCACCCCTGCTGCATGCTCCTTCTAGTGGCTGCTCACAGGCACATCACCCAAAAGGCTCCCCCATCCTGTGCAGCAAGGGCAGCTGCAATGGAGGCAGAATCTGGCCCTCAGTGTAGGAGGAAAAGGAACAGCGAGCAGAACAGCAGTTCCCACCCTCATGGCACCGTTTAACAGTTTTGCTGGTATGTGACCTTTTGTTTGCCATCAAATCATCTCCCTAGCATTCAGATCATATGTTTGTCTATTCATCAAATCCCCTGAACATTCAAACCACATACACAAAGGCTGTTTGGATCCTTCCTGCCTCTATTGTGGCAGCTCAATAACTAAGACAGGGAGCTCCCAGCTGGGTAACAGCAGCAGAGAAACACTGCACAGCCAGAGGAGAAAGACATGTCAGCAGAGCACACTTATATAGGGAGAAAATTAGAGTCTGGAAACTCACCAAAAAGTCATCCCTTTTCTTCTGAGTGTCATAAAAAAAGATGCTCATAATAATTACTACACTAGCAGTGTTTAAATGTTAATTTGTACAGTACTCTGTGGAGCATATAGTTCTGATTGACATTTTGGCTAGAAAAGGAACCTTACTTAGCAATCTCTTCTGAATTAAAGCATTAATAGAGGCAGTTTGATAAAAATTATGTCACCCTGTTTGAAACCATGCCAATGGAAAGATATGCTTTTATGACTTTGCCCCTGCAATTGTACAGTGATATTTAGACCTAGAGACTTCTAGGATGGATTTGAATCCTCACCATTAAAAATTAGGAACTCAGAAATCACTACAAAATTAAAACTGAACTAAACTGCCCTCAGCTGAAGAAGTTGTGTGTGCAGAAGAAGCAATTTGTTGGGTATTTAATTTCATCACACAGTAGCACATTCACTTAGCTGGCCCAGGCTTATCACACCAACTATTTCATCAAGTTGCAACCACTTAAAAATGAAGCCTGTTGTCTAAACTGATACTGGTTCCCCAAATTCCTTCTGAGGTGAAAGAGAAAGACCTCTGGTGTCTATTTACCTTGTTCACATATCTGTGACTAATGTAAGTTAGGATACTTCATTAGTGAAGGTGATTCTTTTTCTCCCTCTTCAAATAAGGAAAAAAATAGCACACTTCAGTCAGCTAAAATTATGTGAGATGTATGTATCCCAGCATACATATCTCTGCTACTAATGAATGAGTCTTCAAGAGGAGGGAAATTATCCCTTTGTTACTAATGGACAAATTAGGGTCCTGAGAGGCTCTAAGTTGTACTTTCAAAAAATTTAAAGTCCATCTACACTGAATGTGGTAGTTGAAAGTCTAAAACTGTAACCCTGAAAACCCCTCTGTAGCAGTTAATGAATAGAAAGTCTTACCTTTTTTCTGTCTCACTGAGGTCCAATTATAGCAGTTACACCTGTACAGGGCAGCTTGAAGAAGTGTTCAACAAGCATGTCTGCTTTGCTTTAGGTAGGAACTGGAGAAACTTCTACAGAGACATAACACAGGGATGCTTTTCTTATTGCTGGGCAGGGCTCATGCAGATCCAAAGGCTTTTCTGCTTTTGTTTTTTGTAGTGCCTTGCAGCAAGGACCCAGCATGGGAGGCTGGGGGGAGACACAGGCAGGACAGGTGACCCCAGGTGACCAAAGGGATATTCCAGACCATATGACAACATGCTTAGGATATAAGGTATAGGGAAAGAAGAAGAAAGTGGGGGAGATATTTGGAGTGATAGCATTTGCCTTACAAAGTAAACATTCCATGTGACAGAAGCCTGCTTTCCTGGAGCTGGCTGAACAACTGACTCTCCAGGGGAAGTGGTGGATGAATTATTGGTGTTGCTTTGTTTGTACATGTGGGTTTTTCTTTCTCTGACAAACTGTCTTTATCTCTGAGTTTTCCAGCTTTTACTCTTCCAGTTCTCTCCCTGATTCTGCTAGTGGGGCAACAAGTGAGCAGCTGTGCGGTACTCAGAGGCTGCCTGGGGTTAAACCATGACAGACCCGAATAAGACTCCCAGTCCAAAACAGTGTTTCTCCACTGCAGCAATACACAAGATAAAAGATGATGGTGTTTTGTGGGAAATGCTGACTCGGGATCAAGAGTAGAGGCCATTAGTAAAAGGATGCAGGAAAGAACCAGCTCTCCACAGCTACCAGGACTCACCAGATGAGCAGAGGCAAGCTGGCCTCTGAAACCAGGTGCAAGCACCCTGTGTTTGGTGTTGTGGGCAGGGAGGTGTGCATAAGAACAAAAGGAAGGAGAGCCTACAAGACCAGAGTTGCTGCTACAGGGGCTGCAGAAACACCTGTAGGGAAATACGCCCTTCTTCTGTATGTTTGCTGTATGTGAGTGGTGTTGAGACAAATGTACATGGCTTCACACAGACCAGAGAAATCCACTACAACCCCCAAGCTTTCTCTGTAAGCTACAAGAGAGACAGAAATGCTATTTGGAGAAACAGCATACCCCCCATAACACTTTCTGTTTGACAAATTAATATTACACAAGCCATCTTGGTTTTTCTCCCACCATGACACAAGAACAGTGCCCAGTCAGTCCTTGGTGTACTGAGTGAAAGCATTTTTTGGAATACAGTCAGCACAACCCAGGCTGGAATACTCTCAGCATCCAGACAGTAACACTTTCAGGTTTCACAGACAGAGCTATTCAGGCTGCGTATATTCCTAGACGGCACTAGTATTAGTGTCAGGTTGTATTTTTGTTTATAGCTTGAAGTCTACTGCTCCAATTTCAAGCCTTGAGAAAGCTTTCTATATCTAAAAGTTTATCCAATTTTTTCCAATTATAGATGCTGGTCATCAAAAGTTATTACCTTTCCTACATGCCTGGGACCATCACAGCCATAAGGAAACTACTGCAATATGGGAAGATACTGAATTTGGTGTCTGAATGGAGATTGCCCAAAATGAAGAAAAATGAAGGCACATTACCAGTTAGTTCTCAAATTTGCCCACCATGCCCAGAAGACCTATACTCCTAAACCTCTAAGTATTACTCATTTTTAACTACTATATACAACTAAGTAGAGAACTTCAAACACTGAGAAATCATCTGTTTCACCCAGTGAACTCAACTCAGGAAATAACAGAAACAAGAAAAGTGTTCCCAAATATTTAAACATTCATGTAACAAAACCAAGCACTACACAGCAAAGCCTATTACACTGCCAAATAATCTGGTACAAAACAGGGGGGAAAAAAAACAAAAAAAAGACAAAACAAGGGGAAAAAATATCTCATTAAGATGAAATCACACCACTGCCAGCAATAACTTTACCTGGAAGCCTTACAAACGCATCAAGAAGTAACAACGTCATGATCAACACCCTTGGACACAAACTTAAAGTTAAGTCCTTAAAAAATTTCTTCAATAGAAAGAGACTAATAAAAACCTAAACCTCTTAAACCTTTAATATTTGTTGCTAACTGTAAGTTCTTCATTAAGCTAACCCCTTTAATGCCTGGTCAATGAATTCAACTGCCAGATTTTAACAATGCAGGTAACAACACCCAGCAGTCTTTGCTAGAAGTTTACATTTTCCCTCTGCCAAGTAAGTACATAACCTCCGAACCAAGACCGATCTGATATCAAAGGCTCCATTTTTCAGATGAGAAAGAAATGACAGAAGATGTGTGAATTGTCAGGGTACAGTGGTGGCACTTTTTGAGGTAGAGCCCTTCTCCCCCAGTCACGTCCACCAGGCTTCCCTACTAACATGCCTCACTTTTTGCTTTGATTTGCTGTTGACATCTGAGGGGAGACACAGCCTAACAGGCAGTTCATGGTCCAAAAGAAAAGAAACACATCTATAAATAAAAAGCATTACATATTGGCAAATGTGCTGATATTTCGTCTGTTTGCATCTTCCCACCTGCACAGCACTGAAAAATAAAATTTTCTCAATTGGCTTGAAGAAACACACAGACGGTCGGCTCGATCTTGTGATTTCTATGGATTATATTACCTGACTCGAATGCCAAACACAGTTTGGTATTTCCAAATATAGACTTTGCATGTATTTTTCTGAATTGTCTCAGCAAAGGGTTGGACAAAATTTGATTTTCCTTCTTCCTAAAACTGATTATGCTCAGTGGCATATTCACTCCTATACAGTCCCTCCCCCTCCCTCTCAATTCTCTCAACCTTCTGTTTCCAGCAAAGAAACAAGAGAAAAATTATAACCAACATCAGGTACATTTCAAATGAAGCCTGTAACGGCATTTTTCCATAAATCTATTGGTTATTTCCCATTAATTATTTATTTATGCATTTGCAGCCAAATAGACAATGGTTTGTACCACAAAGGGTGCACAAAACACACAGATAGCTACACAGTTTCTTAATCTGGCTGCCTTCCTCCTGCAAATGTGGCTTTAGCTTGGCAGAAAACATAATGCAAAGGTACAATGGTGAATTGAAAGGTCAATCTGACCTTCACTTTGACAGGTTTTAGACATTAAAGGTTAATACACCCAGAAGATGCTAGTTCTGTCTCAAAGCCCCTTTTCCAACCACACTTTTGTGTACAGAAATAATGTTTCTATATAGAATCACAGAATCATTTGTGTTGGAAAAGACTTTCAAGATCATCAAATCCAACATACATTGTTGTACTCCAAGCCCACCAAAGAGAGGCACAAGCACAAGCAAGACTTAAAATGACATTTTAAGTGGCTTTAGATAAATTAATGCAAGCCTGTCAGAGGACACCAACACTGACGGACGCAGTTCAGACGGTGGGACTGCTGCAGGACACTGTGTTCACATGCTGTGCTCTCCTCCATCCACCCTGCAAGGGACTGGCATCCCACAGGCACCTGCAGGGGATGCAGCCAGGTGCCTCCCAACCACAGTGTGTTCCCCCCCCCACCATCGTGCCATAGAAATGGTTTCATTAATGATACATCATAACCTCATTTTTCTGGACTAGGGTTCATCTTCTTTTCATTACAGATGCAATAATTAGAGGAGGATCTGCCATTGCTAAAAGACTAAGTTGTAACACAAGAACACAACTGGCACAAACTACATTTCAAAACCTGAGTGGAGCCATATCATCTGTTGTTTAATGGGAGACTTTGCAGCTCTCTGTCACACTGAAGTTTCTGCATTTGCATCTTGATACTACAGATACACTTTCCACCCTGCACCTCCTCCCCAGAAATGTATACTTCTAGAGGAAAAGAGAAGAGGGCATCAATTCAAAAATAGATGGAAATTTAATTCCACCAAAACTGGAAAATTTTGACTAGAATATTTTTATCTAGGTAGTATTTGTGAGCCAGAACTCTGACAAGGGCATATTGTAAACTCAAAAAAAAAACCAAAAAAAAAAAAAAACCAAAAAAAAAAAAAAAACAAACCCACACATTCCTGTTCTAAAATAAAAGCAGTGCTGTTTAATTACTTCACCATTTTCTCCTCTGGCAAAAACATCAGCTAAGCAAATAAAATATTTTAGTATAGAGCTGTGATTCCGTATGGCTTTGGCCAGGTTGACAAATAAAACTAGCATAAACCTCAAAATCTGGGAGGGAAACAGTTACCTCATTAAAGTGCAGCACATTAACTTGCCATCAGCTCTGCTGCGTGCTGTGCTGTGAATAAATTAAATGTGAATTCAGAAGAATTCTGACTGACTGTGTCTGACAAGCTTTATTACTGTGCATATACCAGCAATCATCTCCCCAGTTTTGCAGAGAAAAAAAAAAACACAAAAAACATTAAGGAGGCAAGAGCGAAACAGTCCAAGTCTGTCTCTTCTGGCAGTGAATGTTTATAAGCTTAACTTATAATGCCAGAGATGGCCTCACATAAATGCTTTGATGGCAAATGCGTAGATGGAGCTGATCTTTTGGACAGTCACCAGTGAAACAGATATTTTGGTGACATACCCTTAGCAACTTCTCCTTGTGGTCAAATCTACTGAGAGTCCGTGGTTCATGAAAAAGCAATCCAAGCTCTCTCAAACAGAAATGCAACCTGAGCACTGACTGATGGGTTTTGGCTCAGTCAGGCACAGGGGAGGTCACTGAATAATATATTTTCCTGGGGCAGTAGGAACAATTCCCTTACCTTCTGAAGTTCTTTGTCCTTTTTTCCTGTACTGTTACTTTATCATGGAGCATGAAGAGGCTTCAATATGTTAGCTGTGTTTCATCCATTTCAATGAGACAACATTTGACCATGAAAAGCAGGTATTAGCATTTCTTTTCCATTATATTTTCTTAAGTTATAGCTCACTAACAAAAATCAGGATTTGTGACCATCTTTGTCTATTTCAAAATACAAACATAATAAAAATGCATTTTAATCAGGCAAAGCCATCAAACAACCAAAACACAAATGAGGACAGAAGTGAGACAACCATCACTCTAGCTGGCTCAGGTCTCCCAAGACATTACCAGAAATGCAAATATTCAAGACTGGAAGCCATTGATCTGGCACAAAGAAGGAATGTGCAACTACGTACATTCTGTATCTGTGCCTACATTATATTATTCTTCAGATATGCTCAATAATAATGTATTAACATATGATTTCTGGCATAAGCTTTTGCAGACCTTATGGCTGGTTTAGCTCAATGGGTGCAGCATTACTTGATGACCATCAAAGGGTATGCATGAGCAGAATTTGGGACATAGGCACAACTACGAATAGTAGCACATGGTAAGAAAGACTTTGATGTCCTGGAGCACATCCAGAGAAGGGCAACAAAGTGAAGGGTGTGGAGCATAGGTCTTATTAGAAGTGGCTGAAGTAGTGGAGTGGTTTAGCTTGGAGAAGAGGAGGCTCAGGGGGGACTTCATTGCTCTTTACAACTCCCTGAAAGGAGGGTGTAGCCAGGTGGGGGTCCATTTCTTCCTCCAAGTAACAAATTAAATGAAAAGGAGAAATGGCTTTAAATTGTGTCAGGGAATGTTTAGACTGGGTATTGGGAAGAATTTCTTCACTTAAGGGATTGCAAGCATTGGAACTGGCTACCTAGGGAAGCAGCAGAGTCACCATCACTTGAGGTATTTAAAAGATGGGCAGACATGGCATTAAGGGATATGGCTTTGTGGTGAATCCGGAAGTTTTAGGTTAATGGTTGACTTGATAATTATAGAGGTCTTTTCCAACTGTAATGATTCTATGATTTTCTTCTATTGCACAAAGCACCTTGATTTTGGCAAAATAAAATCCCGTAGCTCCATGCTCATTTAACTTGCAGATGCATTAAACCATATAATGTCAGCAAGTATCTTGGACAGAAGCAGACTGAATTTCTAGCAGTTCAGACTGATGGGGAATTAAAAATTAACCTTTTACTCATCAATATTTCAATGTCCTATTAGGTTCTATTCAGTAGAGAATGTCCTTAACACATGTCCTTACAAAACAATCACAGCAAAGCTGGAGAGGATGACAAGCATTTAACTGAAGAAATTAGAAGGGCACAGAATTATCTCCCACTTCATTGCTAAAAGTTACATTGCTTCAGATGACACAAGTTATTCTACAGATAAAATCTGTGCATTTCATAGAAGGCTCCCTCCAATGTTGGTCAGAAGTCCTGAAGGAGCTCATCCTGTTCTGCTGACCACACAGAGACAGTAGTTTCCCAGGGACATTTTAGCTACTAAGGAGGCTTGGAGGCAGAGAAATGGCATTTGATTTGTAGCCCTAAATCCTACAGTTTTATCACAAGAGACAAAGCATCAACTCCAAGTCATTCACAGGGAACATGTCTCTGACAGGGTTACTAAGCTGAAGTGTAATATTGCAAAAATGTAAATTCAAAGCATGGGGATGCTGTAAGTGCCTGGTACCCACCTGCAGCAGGAGAGTAGGTTGTACCTCTCACAAAAAGGACTTCTGGGGAATTAAAGCCCCCCCCCCCCCCCCCCCCCCAACAGCAAAACACAATTTATTCCCATATCTAGTTTTTTTCCCCCTACCAGATTTCTCCAGCCAAATCAGACAGGTCATGTTGTACAGGTGTGGGCGGGGGGGGGGGGGGGGGGGGGGGTGGGGGTGTGGAGTGGAAATAAACTGAGAGAAAGGAAACAACTATAATGTACCTTTTAAATGAGAGTTGTCCAGACACTGTGTGATCTGGTGGTTTAAATTAACTTCTCTGGCATTTACAAGTGATAAAGAGGTCAAGATATTAAATACCTAGTAAATAATTTGCCTCGACAAATATGCTGTTTTTCTCTGGCAAACAGTACAGGAATCACTATAAGATACCTGAGCAGACACAACTTACACATGTTCTCTGAGAGGTTCCACATGGCTTCTTGCTGCTTATCTGCTTCTGCACTACCTGGTGTAGTGTTGTCAGAGTAGGGCACCCATGTGTCCAACTGCCACACACAAAGAAAACAGAGGAATAGAGAACTGCAGAAAACAGTGGCAATGTTCATTCTGGAAAACGACTGTTGAGCTTTACAGGGTTTCCTACAAAGACATAAAACTTTCTAAACAGGTCCTCCTTTTCTAACTTGCTCGTCTATCACTTGATTTGTCCCATATTCTTTGTGCAGCTTGCAAAAGAGAGTTTAATTTCATGCCTTAAAATCTTTCAACAGGGACTTGTCACCTGAAGGAAAAAAAACACAGAAAAAAATATGTGCATATATGCAAACACACCCATACACACGTACATATTGGAGTCAATACAATGATTAAAACACATCCAAATTATCATACCTACTAACCAAGTGATTACTTTACATCATGTGAAACTTGCTCTTTATAAGTTAACAGGGAAATCTGCTTTCCTGGGGAGGAAAAGTTTTCTCTTGTCTTCAAAAACACAGATTTTGAAACAGCCAGGATTTGGCCCAGGAATAGTTTTTCAGTTTCTGAGATCTCCACTCTCTCTCATGCAATCCAAAAAAGCCCAGCAGCCAGTCCAACACCAAGTGTGGCTCATTATCCTGTTTGGGTTTGGAGTGGGGTTTTTCTGTTTGTTTGTTTGTGTTGTGAAGTTTGTGTGGGTTTGATTTGTTTTGCTGTTTATTGGGGTTTTTATAAATAATTAAAAATGTTACCAAAATTACCCTTGTGTAGAACTTTAGTTTGCTAAGCCACAGGCAGTGTCTGCTCTGGATATCTGACGGTCTACAAGGAGAAGAGATGTACAGACAAAAATGGTGCAGAGGAAGAGAAGGAAAACTACTGGTGGCAGTCAAAAATGAAGAGAAATTTCAAATCCCTGTTCATGCAAATGTTGGTTTGGCCTCCTGTATCCTGCGCAGGAAGAGGAACACTCCTCAGCTCTCCTACGTGTAGGGATGGTATAACGAGGATCTGACTCCAAGTAAGACCATGCTCATCTCTGCCAAGTGCTTGCTTATGAAGGTGACCCTGCTTATTGCAGGGGGTTTGGATGAGATCAACTTTCAAGGTCCCTTCCAAATTAAACCATTCTGTGACTCTACAATTCTAACCAGCTGCACAAATTCAACAAGATTTAAAATAGAACGTAACTATTCTTTTCAGCACACGAGGCCTCTGCCCAAGTCCAGTGCAGATCTTTGATCTTCAAGCCCTCAAGTAGAACACCCAAGTGAGAACACTCAGGTTTGCACCGAGGGCAGAGGGGCAGAGGGTCTGAGAAGAAAAGCCATGCTGTGTTTTAACCTCTTTACCCTAAAGAGCTGTACACAGAGGATAATTAATAGAGCAGATCATTATAGGTGAAAGCCTAACACAACAGCTGGAAAAAGCCATGTATGAATAAATTACATATGCACACATATATAAATAAATATCTATATATATATATAGATATATATATAGATATACACAAACACACGCACACAAATAAAAACAATTCTTCCTACATACATATGTATTTATATATATATGAATTAAAAAGTTTGCAGGACTCCTTTGAATGTCAGCCTAAAGAGTACCCCTGCAACGTGTGCAGACACCTTCAAAAGGCTGGGATGGATCCTTGCAATCATTTGTTACATTCTAATCCCACTCATTGTCCTTTCCAATAATTAAAGAACACATGGTGAAATCAGCAAGACATCCAAACTGAGACAGACAGTAGTCTGCCTTGCATTATGAAGAGGGAAGCACCTTGAACATGGTCACAGAATGGGGTCTCTTTTAAAATGTCTTCCAAACATAAAAACTTCTGTCCACAGGGAAGCCCACATGTGTTTACTTGAGGTTCAAATGGGTCAGCTTAGGGCAACATGTACATTGACCTCAGCAGTGACCTGACTCTGACTTCTTGAGAGCATGTTTTCACGAATTCCAGATGCACTTAGAAATTCAAATTTGAAGTTTTACAAGTTCCCATGAAAGTAAAATCATATACCCATGTTACCTGAGCAAGTCTGACAAAATCCCAAAGAGTACTTGTTAAATACATCAAGTATCACAGAAAAATATTTGCATTTTGTTAATATTCACTTGATATTAAACATGTGGAAGCCTGAAAATAGATATTTGTTTCTTCTGACACCAGTGCTAGTCATAAACAAGGAATTAAAAATGTTTTCATTAACTTTACTCTTCTGCTGACCGCCTACCAGAAAGGTTCCCTGTCTTCATATGGCTTGTATGTTTTTATTCATTATGTTAAAACTCAGATGTTCACACTCCAGGCATAGGATTTTCTGTTCGTATTATGTATCTTAGTCCACAATTTGCTTTGAAACAGTGAATTTGGCTAGGACTAATAGTACTCTCTGAACTTTGCAGGCTATTTATCAGTCAGATTCATCAATTTATTCTCCTATGAGCAGTGGTGAGTAAACTCTTGCTAATTGTTGTCCCACACATAATTGCTTTGTGTAAGAAATGTTAGGCAAGGGTTCAGGGAAGTTCACTTGGTCAGTGCATTCAAGAAGGACCTTTTTGTAATTTTAATTTACTACCTCCCAAATGTTTGTAAGCTACTGAACCAGGGTCACAGCCACACTGCACCCTATTCACATTCTGACTTTTCCTGTTTTGAGCATATGGGTAAGCATTTAGAATTTAAGCTTCAATAAAACATCTTGAGAACAAAGCTCTACCTAAGCAAGTTTGATGATGAAAGTATTATACTTTAGATAGAAAAACTGAATACAAAGTATTGCTGAAAAAAATGTGTTTCCTTATTGCCATACCATGTTCTGTCTAACCCAGTCTACCCTACTGCGGTCTATATTTATAAATTCATTCTAAACAGTCCATATTTAAAACCTTACTCTGCTGCAGGGAATGTAAAAATCCAAAGAAAAACCCCTAAGAAACATTACTTTTTTCTTCCAAAAAAGGATTAGAAAATAAAGTACCTAATTCCAGTGGTACAAAAAAAAAATTTAAATTTAAATTATTGATGAGGAAAAATATCACAACTAAGGTGAAAAGACAGTAAGAGTAACAAAAACAAAAATTCTACAAGTCAATGGGATTACACTATCTGTTATGTAAAGCAAATAATTTAGTCTAATAACTATGAAGGGAAGAAAAAAAAATAGTTATAAGAAATTGTTGAAGCCATGATTAAATATCCTTGATTAACTGTTCCACAACTACTGTTCCTTGTTCAGTCAGGAGAGCAATATTGTCCCAGCCTACATATTCTCTATATAATGTCTAAGTTAATATTTTCAGATATCACTGCCTACTTCTGGCTCCTAAAAACCCAATTTCTGCTCCTAAAAGCCAAAAAATGATTCAGTGCTTCAAGGCATGTAGAGGTGAAGCAATTATTTAGTCATCCAGGTGATATTCTTCCTGAAGCAGACAGCAGAATTGGCATTGCAGTGAAATATCCCTTTCATAACCTTGCCAGAAGTAGCCTCTATCTCTTGAAGAATTTTTTAAAATTTTTATTTATTTAATAAAAGATAGTGATAATGGTTTGGTTTGCAACAGAAATCTCTGCAAAGTGGTGAGACTACCATACTTTCCAATACATGCAGGTAACAGAAAAAGGCTTACTTTTGTTAGACCTAAATTAACATGACATGTCCATTTCATAAAATATTTCCTATATTATTTAATTCTCTAATAAATAACATTACTTTTTTATCAATCAATCAAAACTTTATCAATCTAAACTTACACATTCTATTGTTTGAAAGTGCCCTAAAGGTAGCATTTTACAGGAAAATAAAAATTTTACATGGCTGGTTTACAGAACAGAAATACCCAAGGGGATTAACAGACAATGTCTGTAGATTCACACCAACATCATATTAGAATAGACTGTTCAACAAACATAGATTGCAACAACTAGCTCCACAAAAGTCGCTTAAATACACTGGAGGCTGGATACTTTAATTCTTGAGTATTTCCAGCTCATCTTGGCTCTTTGCCAGGAGTTTCCATCCCACAACTCCTATTTCTGATCTAACTCCATACTCACAAAAAACTGAAATATGTAACATAAGCAGTTAAAAACAAAAATTTAAAAAAAAAATCTGTATTTCAGACATCACAGAAAGGGAAGCTTTCAACTAGAAACCTTAATATGTGTAGTTTCAGTAAAGTACAGCATTCTGTACAGGGGCATTCAGCTCCCCACAAATGAATCCTTTACAATAAATATAATATTCATAAAATGACCCAGACACAAGTTAGAAAGTACTCAAGGTATGGAAAAACTCACAGAATAAAAACCCTTAGAGACTAAGAGACTGACCTGAAAGGCTTTCTGAAGAGAACTAGACGCACATTTCTCATGGTCCTGAAAAAGCATGCATCTCACCATTCAGCACCAACAAAATACTTAGAAGCGTTTCAGTAAAAGAAAAGCAAAGTTTATGTCAGTTTTTGTAGCTGATATAACTGCAAGAGTATACAAAACAGCTAGCAGATCTGTCCCTGCTCTTCCCTGTAACTCTGCATACGGTCACTTCTGGAGAGCAGGACAATGGGGAGGTGGCAGTACTGCTATTTACATGTCACTTTAAACATAACATTTCAGCTTGAAATAAATACTTTGGGTTTGATGCAGCTTGCAATTACTGAAATAATACACTTTCAATGACTGAAGTAAAACTTTTCGTTCTTGAATGAGAGAATGCCAATCCATCCCAAATGGAGTATTCCTTTTTCACTGTCTTTCATCAGCTGTAGATGAGGAAACACATTTGTTATCTTCCAAGTTTTTTTCCTCACAATACAGCATTTACTGGAAAATGGACAACAACAGTAAGGGCATTTCAGATCAAGGTTACTTTACCTCTAAGGTCACAATAAGTAATGGTTATTGATGCTGGACTGTTGCCTTGCATGGAAGAAATCAGTTCAAGCCATGGAATAATTCAATTCAATAGACTCTACAGAAACTCTGAAACCTCATGCTAAGATGGAGTGCTTTTTCTGGAAAGAACTCTGATCTCACTTTTAACAGATTTCTCTTCTCAATCTATCAGTTGCTCTAGCAGTCTCATCGGTAAAAACATTCAGTTTAATTTCAAGCTGAATATATATGGAGAAAAATGACATTTATATTTCACTTCTTGACTACCCCCAGAGTATGCTGTGATAGTTATAATCTTACCAGAAAGCCATTCTGAAAAATCATTGCTCATATTCTTTAATCAGACTCAGAAACATTTTCATACCCTGTAGGAAGAGACAGCTCCGTCAAAAATATGACTCTCACAGGGTCTCTAACGCCAACTTTCTTCATGGTCTTGATGTAGCAAATAGTCTCTTCAGGATTTCATAATTTCTAGTATCAGAATAAAATGTGTCATTAAAAGCTTTAAAAGGACAGCTCATGGAATAACTTATGGGACATCATCTTCAACTGACATCCAAGTATACAGAGACTGAAATGCACAGGCAGGGCAAAAATCTCAGCATCTTCTGGTATCACCAGCTTCCTCCTCTTCCCTTTAGCTGGCATAAGCAATTCCTCATCATTTGCTCCTCTTGAGGCTTTGGAATTCAGTTTTGACATACTAAACAGCAACACCCTCTTCCTAGGCAACCAGAGAACTGTGATTATAGAGCACAGCATAGGCAAAAACTTACTTTTATACAGAATGACACTGTCACATACCTGGACTTTGAACACACTTTGAAAGGCATAATGCCTTATGAGAGTAAAAAGAGGATTGCATTAAGGGTGGAAGGGCTGTTCAAGCAGAATGAACAGAGTAACAAATACTGTGGTGATTGTGGGGTTTTGGCTTGGTTCTTTCTTTCATTTGCAGATACAAGGACAGCTCAGAAAGTCAGCATCACTGCCTAAAAAAGAAGATGATCATTTGGCATCAAGTGGACTCCCCACTACATACCCCAGGATTTTAACACAAATATTCAGAAACTGTGCAAATTTAAAGTAACAGCAATTCTCTTTCAGTGCATATTACAAGAAAAGCTTCAGAGAGGGAGACACTAGTCATTTTTTCCACATCACCAGACCTTTCGTTTATCTTCATTTTATGGAACTATTTCTACAACACAAGACGTGACTAGCAACCCAGAACAACTCATGGAGAGATCAAATTTTCTGTCTGGATCTTGCAGAGATTAAGGATGAAATGCTGCCAGAGAATAACAACAGTGTAGGCAGTAACCAAAAATGATAGTTGAGCCAGCCTAACTGAAATCTGATGGGAAGTGAGCTACAGACAACAGCTAGGGAACTGCCTGATACAGTATGTGGTCAGGTGTGTCCCATGGGTCAGGGACAGGTAACCTCAAAGTATCACTGTATATTGAAAAGCAGCATTACTTTTAATTGTTAATATATGCCCCTGCGTCTTCCCTGCTTTACATTTTCTTCAAGGATAAAATGTGCTTTGACTCCAGCAAATAACTAAAATATAAATTTACTTGTCACTGAGTTACACCAGTGACTAATTAAGGCCCAACTGGAAGTTGTCATCCTCCAGTTAAGGAGAGGCTTCTCATAGTATAAACAGTTCTATGAGCAGACTGGTTCATATAAAAGACCTCACTGGCAAGAGAAAAAGAATCCAAAATTTGATGTTTGTTAAGTAGTGACTTCTGCATAATCATCAGGCTGTAATTCAATTGGTTCAGATTCTGACACACTCACAACAACCTAGACACAGGCTCCAAGGTCACAGATGTTGGCTCTTTACCAGACAGAGCTACTCATCACAAAACTTCACTATAAAAGAGTACTGCATTTTGACAGAGCTTAAGATGCCCCCTGCAGAGAAGAGCTCAGGGAACAAATCATGTCACGTAAAAAAAAAATTCAGTCTTCCAGTGCCTGCTCAGGCTTCCCATATGGTATGGGAAAACCATTTACCAAGGCATTCACAGCATCAAGTTTATACAGCAACAGTTGTGGTAAATCACCCATAGTCTGGATTAGCAGCAAACTCTCTAAATTTACAATACCCTTCCAAACCTGTCCCTGATGAAGAAATATAAATGCATCTTAATTGCTACTCTCTAAACTACTTCTAAATGCTTTCTTCCAGAAAGTAATCTCAATTCCAGAGAAATCAACAAGGCATGGATGAACACCTTTCATCTCTTAAGAAGTTTCTGGAAGTCTTTTGTGGAGAGTTTCTTCACGAGTAAACTTTACCAACATGTTGCCAGCCTGCAGCAGACAGGTGCATCAGCTGCAGCAGATGATGACCAGTGTTCCTGGGATCCATCTGACATAATCCACATGCAGTATAGCGTGCGATTCTTAGAGATGGTCCTGTGCAGGGTCTTGCCAGTCCCTCCCAACTCAGCTTATTCTGTGAATACAGCATATCATTTTCAGCCACACCAGAACCACCTCCTCTTCATTAACCACCACAGTTCTGAGCATGTGGCTGTCTTAGGTTGCAAATGCAAGATGTGGCCAGGGGTGTGTATTCTATTGCCATCTGTTAGAGGTGGGGCAGTCATCTTCTGTTAATTGGGACACCTGTTAAAACCAGGTGGGGCAGTTTTCTTTATCTCTTCCACAACCAATCCTCCCTCCAGGGAAATATCTTCTGCTAATGGGCCATTGAGTGTCACTGCATGACTGATAAAATCACATCATCCCATTGGGAGATGCTCCGCCCAGGGGGAGCACATGCTCCACCCAGGGGGAGGAGCCAAGGACTCCTGCCTGGATATAATCTGACATTTGGAACACCACAAGCAGCCTTTTCCCACTGGAATCCCAGAGGATCAGCCTTTTTTCTACTATATTCCTAAAAGATGACCAGGCCTATCTACATCACCACTGGACCTTCAGAGGCAAACAGCACCCTTTCTACAACATCATTATTTCAACAGAACTACATCTATCACTCCAGGAGGGCTGCAGCCACCATTGAATGGGACTGCTACCAACACCCTGACCCACAGGGTGTCAGGTCATATTCTGACTCTGTCAGTGTTGTTTTATATTACTTCATTTTTATTCTTCCTTACAAATAACTGTTATTCCTACTGTCATAGCTTTGCTTGAGAGGCCCTTAATTTTAAAATTATAGTAATTTGGAGGGAGGTGTTTACATTTTCCATTTCAAGAAAGGCTCCTGCCTTCCTTAACAAACACCCATCTTTTCAAACCCAGAGAATGGCTAACAACAGCAGTGGTGATTTCTTCATAGCTGCCTCACCTGCCATAATTCTAGCCTCTGCCATCCTCCAAGTCTCTTCCTGAATTTAACATGTTTTAAATCGCCCATAAAAAAAGAAACCCTGACCTTCAATTTATTTTTATCCAAATCAAGTCCATTTCTCTGTGAGGCAATACAGGCTGCTTTTCTTGTGTACTTCTTCACAGTGGTATTCCTTGTATATTTCAATAATGATTGTTCTCAGCTAGGTTGTTAGTGAAAAAAAATTGAAATTAATAAGGATCCAAACATTGCAGCAATGAAGAAGTGCCTGTTCAGAACCCAGCTTTACCAGTTCAGTGATGCTTTCACCAGCAAACCATTCAGATTGACTGGATGCAAATACTGCTACCAAGACTTATTTTGGATTTTTTAGGAAGTATCACACACAACAGGACAATTGTAAAGAAGTTTTAACCTGTTGCTTTGACAAAGTCATTAATCAGCCTAGCTCTTCATCCCCAAAGAAATTCCTTGAAGCTTATTTTTCAGAAGTCCTCATGAATTCACTGCCCAGAAGAGCAGCAGGAAGTAACAGTAGGCATAGGCCTATTGGCAAGCACCCTTTCAGGGCTTCAGTAATTTGATATTCTGATTGAAATTAAAGTTATAAAAAATTTTAAGCTATAAAAAAAATTTGTCAACAGTTCTCACTTTAAACATCCTAGCTTGGCACTCATGAAGTATTTCAATACTGCAACATTGTTTGATCACAGTACCAAATTTTCAGAACACAGCCCCGTTCTGCTGTGAGCTTGCAGAAACCTTTTACCTGCATGGTTTATCATTCACTTTACTCAAACTTCACAGCAAATTCTCTCACATTCACTTTTTTTAAAGTAAGGCCTGGGCAGCAATGGTATATACACAGTTCTCTCCAAACAGGGGTGCTGAGTACAAAATTTTCTAGATAGAGGTATCGCAGTAATGCATATTTTTGGAACATACATAAGAACAGCAGAAGTAAAATAGCTTTTCAGAACCCACAAAAAACTTAGCAGCTGGTGAAATGCCTGGGTATATCCTGTTATTTGGTAGTAAAATGTAGGCCTTGTTACTGTAAATTTCACTTATTTTCCCCAACAGCTGTGTAATTAATACCTGTGTCCCTTCTTTCTGAGCACACATTTTCCTTAACTTTTGCTGAAGTCTTCAAAGTAAAATCAGCCAACAAAAGACTCCTGGGCTATGCTCTAGATGCTTTCTGAAGCAATGCTTTGCAAAGAGATGGAGCTAAATCTGGCACCCCCTAATCTCCAGGCAAAGATTTAAGGTAGTAATCTAAATGGCTCATCTGCATCCTTCCAGCCTTCAGAATATTTATTTCTTTTTTTTTTTTTTTTCCCACTTTATTCTCTCTCTTGCATCACTTTGGGAGCATGGTACCTTCATGCGTTCAGGCAATGCTTATGAGGCTTCCAAATGCTCACACCTTGCCTCTCTCCCCACTAGAATACATTGAACATTACAGCAATATGCAACTTTCTTAACAACCTTCACATCAGGAAACAATCCCACACTTTGGTTCTTTGCACAGGTGACTGAAGGACACAGATAAAACCAGTTGCCTGTGGTTCCCAGACTGAAAGGGGAGGAAGTGCTGCCAGATGCTGCTAGGGAACATCCAGTGCAGTGTTGAGGCAGTGCTCCTAGACAGCACATGCAACCCCTAATGTAAGTCAGAATGTGCTGCTAACTGTTCTCCCTTGCTCTGCAGAGCTTGCAAACCTCCCATTTAGCTGGAGCGGCTGTAACCCTTTAATTGATTCTCAAGTGAGGCCAGAAACTTTATCTCCTGCAGCTCACCCTCTAATCCATGGAGATCTGCCAAACCACTTACAGCCTGTTTTCACCTCTGACTGGGCCTTCTTTTCAGAGACCACTTCAGAGGTGGGTGATGCAATGCAGTGCTCTGTATGCCATCACATTTGATGTGCGTGTTGCTTTTCTATGAAAAATGTTTCCTTTCCTTGCTGGTATGACATAGTGCAAAGCACACAAATCTTATGTACAAGACAAAAACCTGACATGTCTGCTGTCATGAGAAGCTTTGTATACCTCTTTCTCCTCTATGCTTGGGAAAATGCATGGCTTAAAGGTCAAGTCATTAAATTAAGGTCTATAAGACAAAGGTTAATTTTCTATTCCTGCCTCAGCATCCCTTATTTTAATAAAGTAATTTAGTTTTCCTGTCAACAAAACATGCAAAACATCTTGTCATAATAGCGAAAATGAATCCTTTATAATTTGTGTTTAATATGGAAGCTATGGCGATGGTTAAAGCATGCACACACTTTCCATGCTCTGACCATTTCTTTCAGACAAGCTTTAAGCCTATGTCTTTGGCTCAAGCATTAGTGAAAGCCAGAAGTGAGAAGCTGTGTCCTAGACCAGCCCCACCACCAGTCACCAGTGTTTTCACATGCTGGTATAGACCTCTATCTGCTTGGCAGGACTAATGTCAAAGTCACCATCTCTGATCACTTGCACTATGATGTCTCAAGAATCTCCAGCTCTACTACTCTTCTCAGTGCCCAGTCCAGGTATTAAAAACTCCATAAATCCTTATCTTCAATGCAATACAGAAATCCATGCAGTGTTTTTGACAGCTACTCTTCTGTTCTCCCCAGCATAATTTAAACTACCTGTTTTCAAGCCATCACACAGCAATGTAATATGAAAATCCAGCCTACATCAGAGACCAAAGAAAGAGGATTGGTCTTTTGGAAGAAGCTGTTCAAAAGAGGTATGATGAATCTTGGTGTTCCAGGGCTTCAGAAGACAGAGCAATATTGCTGTTATGAAACAACTATATGCAGCCTCAAATAACCCAAATTTTAAAGCCCTTTCTTGAAGAGTATTTTCCGTTTCAATGCCTATCTCAATTCCATAGTAATTCCAGGGAAAAAAAATCACTATATCTGCATAGCGAGACAAAACCCAGAAATTTCAACCTTTACTTACTCTTGATCCAAGAGTTCTCCAGGCTTCAATAACATCAACATCTTAAAAGATATGTTGAGACTTTGAAAATAAGCTACCTTGTCTTTGAAATACTTTGGAATAATTATTACAGCATATTATTACAAATAAATGTTAATACACCATATTTTCTACAGTAAAAAGGAGCAAGTCTGTGAAAGGCCTGGCACCTCAAACACCATTACAATACAGATAAAACCCAAAATACTACTTAGTGGTATTTCCGCCTCAAAATAATCAATTAGACTATATGCTATTTCCTCCTCTTCTGTACATAAGGGTTTGATCTAGCACCATTAGTCATCACAGTGTATGTGTCAGCTGACTTTGCAATGCAATAGGCAAAATCCCCAAACCTGCTTATCTCTTGTTGTTCCCTGATTTATATTTAGATCATAAGCAAAGACAATGGAATTTTATTATAAAGCTGAACTGTAAATATTGTGATTTTTTTTCACTCTGAAGATAGATTATTTTTTCTTTAATGTAGCTATTTAATAATGGTTCACTTAAAGACTATAAGCAACACAAGCTGGTACTTTTCTTTCTGACAAATGCATTACAATGGGTATTTTAGAGGGCCATATTTAAGTTCATCATGTAGTCAGGATTGCTTTCTTCAGCTGTTCAGAGCAATTTATTCATCAAGGGCTAACTGAAGCACACTCAGTTCCACCCTGCATAATGCACAAAGTAAAAATATAGTTTCTGCTCTGATTTAGTGACATTTCATACAGATCTGCATTTGCACATGGTATAAGGCAGTGGAAAACCAGACTCAGTTAGATTCATGTTAAAATTTCACCTCTCAGTGAGTGAATCCTGTTATCCAATAAACTGCTTAAAATTAATCCAAAGGAAAAAAGAGCACCTGAACCATGAACTGAGTAGAACTTAAGAAAAAAGTTCACTTTAAACACAGTAGTTGCCTTTTCTCATCCTGGATCCTTCCTGGTTTGTCTGTAAGTTTGAGCAAATTTTAAAAACACATTATTTTGTCTTACATAGTAACTTGTGAGCACTGTTTTAATCTAGCAGGCAGAAAAACAGGCATGCTATCCTATCCCCACTTACTTTCAAGTGTCATTTCCAATTAGAATACTTCTCCATATCTCTACTGGTTTTACATATCCTCTAACTATTTCTGGCCTGTGTCTCACTCTTAAGACAGAGCTGAAGTAACACCTGATGGAAAGTGAGATGTAAAAGGGACTACATTTTGCTTCTTGGCTTCTGTGTTGCAAGAACAGCATGCTCTTGTAGACAATAACATTTTCAAAATGAAAAGGCATTATCTCTCACTTGACTTGGAGAAGCTGCTTTCAAGGAATTTAATTTGTTTATCAGTACTTCTGAATAGCTTTTGAAATACAAAACCAATTAATAAAACCTAAAAATTACAACCAAACACCATCATCTTCCTTCTTCATGGGAAAATTCAAGGTAATTCACAGCCTAAGATAGATGGCTTGAAGATTAAGAAACCTTATCTCTCTTAGCATATCTGGGAAAGCCATGCTGAAAAAAGGTAAAAATACAGTTCTGAAAAGTACGCAGGCCAGAAGAGTAAAAGTGTAGGGGGGAATATCCCTTTATTCTTGCCTTGTCCTTGAGCCTTTTCCATGATATAGATCAGAGATGATACCAAAGCCAAGGCACTGAACTTACTGTACCTTTGATCTCCCTTCAGCACAGCACTTCTCCCTGACCCTAGACCTCCACCTTCACCCCGTTTAACCCTTTTTTAATCCAGACACAAAACAGGGCTGTCCTGCAAAACTGAAGTCACTTTCCAATAGCAGAGATTACTCTTGATTTCATGAAGGATGCAGTCTCAAAGGAAACAGTCAGAATTCTGTGGTGTACAAAGCATATAATAAGCAACTAGGAACTGAAATCCCAACGTGGACCAGATCACCCAACTTTACAGTGACTTGTTCTGACCCCTGCAGGGCAAGAGGATGTGACAGGGCCAAATACATAATGGCACAAAAGCCAACCATTTCTTTGCAGCAGCACCACCACCACATCATCCTAAGCTCTCCAAGAAGTCAGCGTTGATTTTCTTGGTTCATGCACTGTTTTCAGTGAAGAGAGCCTGAAGCATTGCTAGCCAGTTCATTAAAACTGGTCTTAGAAATTCCAGTTTTCTCCATATTCCACATAGTAATTTCTAAAGGAAATCCTGCCTCATGCACACCAGAAGCAACAGCAGTCATTTGTACATGTGCTGTTCATGTCCTTTGCAGTGTCCCTTGGCTTCTCTCCCCTATTATACAGCTACATCCAAAAATTACTGAAGCTGGCTTGTTTTCTCCTTATGTATTGTCAACTTATAAAATGTTTCTCAAAACACTTACTCGGCACATGCACTAAATAACACTTGGCTAACGGCATGAGTCCAGCTCCCGCTCACAGCAAGAGCCTGCACTCCTAGATAAGACTTGAGGCATGTCTAGACATTAGTTCCCCATTCCCATCCTGGACAGCCCCTATTTTGAGGTGATCTCTCCTTCTTGAAAGAAGAATGGCTGTCAATTTTGCACCAGAAGCAGAGGAAGGCAGAACTCCAACTAAGCAATGCTTTGCAGATTACAGTTCACCAAAACTGAGTATTTCTATACTCAGTTTCAAAGTTTCACTTCAACCATGGAAATGGTGAGATAACTATACAAGGTGGAGGAAAAGTTAAAGCATTAAAACAAAACAAACCAAACAAACACACAAACATGGCCCAAAACAGACAATTCCAGGTTTGGATTCACATGGTCTAAGTGTCCTGGATTTAAACATATAGGTTGTCTATACCAAAAAAAAATATTGATGCAACCCCCTAAAAATGATTTTTTTTTTTTAGTGCAATGAGGATGCAGATGAATGCAAAGACAGCAAGTGCTACGCAAGTGTCCAAGCTAGATCTTTGCCTCTTCCAATTAATATCCTCTCCCTTTTTGTGGCTTAGGTTAACTGGGGAATTTCTGTCCAAAACCAGCTTCATCCAGCCTGTTGACCCCAGTGAATGAATTACTCCTATCGTGGTGCTATGCAGAGTGCCAACACAATCTTAATTGATTTCCAGCAATGGAAAAAGCAACTGGTAGGTGCCTCCAGCAGTAGCTTCAGAGTGATCTCCTGATCTGCCTACCACACACAGACGAGCCCCTTTGGAGATGCAGGCCCTTCAAGTCTGAGGAAACCCATCCAAGTGTCTCCCATTTTTACATGATTACATGATGGGAATACACATCCTCACATGTGAAATACAAGAGACACCACTACCTCAGCTTGCATGGCTTCTCATACAGTATCTGTGGACATTATCTACACAATAAGAACAGTCTCGCAAAATTTGAGAGTTTCAACAGAAAGAAAGAAGACTAATCCTAAAATAGCAAATCTCTTGGGATTCCTGTGCTAGCACCTAGAATGAGCACCTGCTCAAACTTCCCCATTGACAAAGCACTTTTGGGTAGCATGCCCAGTGGATGGAAAGCAGCACTCCATCAAAAGTTTTTGTGAGCTTTGCAGTATAAAACAAATACCTTTTCTTCCAAAGCACAGCCTAGGCGTCAGTGAAATTTTCCACAACTCACTGAGCAGACTTCCTAACCCAGCTCTCCTCCTAAGAGCAAGGCCAGCCTCGGTATCAGTGATCTCCTTGAGATTACCAGACCCAGATGACAAATCAGAAAACATGGCAGAGATTTCTAGCAGGTGACTTAAGATTTCTAACAGTTGTCTTAAGATCATTCAGCAGCTTCACAGTCAATGCAAATGGGTCAAACTTTTCCATCTCTCTTCCACATTTTAGTGGCGGGTATCTAAGTGAAACACCAGAAGACAGTTCCAGTCACATGCTGGTTCAGGAGAGGTAGAAACATGGTTTTGGTGTGAACACCCAGACTATCCTGAAGCATGTATTTTTGAAACATGTATTTTGAAGGTCCAAGTTCTAACAGCAGGATTTTGCAAAGCTAACAAACTAATAACCTTTGAGGCTCTAAAGCATCAATTTGATTGCATAGCACTATATGTAACACATCTTTTCTACATTTTTCTTACTCACACTTAAATCCCAGTTTAGCAACCTTTCATAATTATAAAACCAAGCTGCATGGCTGCCAATGTATAAATAAAAGCCAAGTGTCTAACAGGATTTTAAAAATTCTATTAAAAAACAAAACTACTATGGATGACAGCATGACAACAAGCTAAAGCTTGAAGTATACTATTCATCTCACTGGAGTTTGTTTTGTTTAAAAAAATGGCTACAGAATTTATTAAAGGCTAGATTAGTTCAGTGCCCTTTATCCTGGCTTATTTTAATTACAAGCAAAATTCATAATGCAGTAGACTTCATGGATGGGTTTTTGCCTTGATGGCTGCAGCACGTGTCACATATCTCCAATCATCTGAAACATCCTAAGTGACATAGACAGAAGGCAGCAAAGCCTGGAACCAAAACAAAGGAAATCCATTTCTTCTTTACATCCTCCATCTTTTTTCAGTATTCTGCAACATTTTGTTTTCACAGTTGAAACACTAAGTATTTTAGCATGAGGCATGTGAGCTAACCAGGTAAGAGATTGGATGAGCCAAAGATTAACTTTATTTAATATGAAGAGAGACACCATTTTAAAAGACAGCAAAGCATCTGAAAGCATCTGTTTTAGCAATTTTTTTAAATTATATTATGGTGAAAACTGAGATGGTGTTAAAATAGACAGAAAAATAGAAACCTGGACCTTCTAAAATGAAATTATATAATTCAGCCTTTATGTATCATTATTAGCTGACACTATATAGCTATTCAAAATAATGGAAAAGATTAAACCAAGGTTTGCTACAGTAGGTCAAATGAAAAACCATTCAACTTTGCAAAAATTTAGATTAAAATCCAAACCTTCAGATTTTGAACCACATTTCTTCCCAATTATATTGTTTGCAGTGTCCCAAGGGCTATACTGTAGGCATTGCACAAGGACATCTGTTCACAAATTAAGCACCTATAATTTGAACATACTTTGAAGAAAGGATAAGATGGGAATGAAAGTTATTCTCCCTGGAACTGGCTGCTCTTTGAAGAGAAGAATGGTTAAACACAAATTTGTCTACTAAACCTGAATGCTGTTTCTAAATTATATAAAATTAATTTCTAAAAAGTTGTAAGCAGTTTAATTATTATTTCTATCTAGAACAGCAGAAAAGACTGCACAGCACTCTTAGAGTGTTTAAAGTTACAGTCTGCATAACTTTGTCTACCTAGGATCTGCATTTTAAACTACTTACACAGTTGAGTGCATGTCACAGTTGAACATCTTCAAAGCAAGATCCATCTTGCATGAAAGACAAGAGTTCAAGTTGCAGTATAGTAAGAACCATAGGAAATTATCAAACATAAAACACACATCAAACACAAAGTTAAAGACTGTCAGAAGGTAAGGGCAGTTTGGAAACACAGAACAGTCAAGAAATTTTCAGACAAGAGATTAAAAACCCCAGCAGTTCATTGAGTTGGAAAGACAGAAATAATTCCAGATGGCAAAAAAGCTGTTCACTCTGCCACACCTGCCACAGTGGCAGGATGCAAGGCAGGTTGGAGAAGGCAGTTCTGCTGGAA
Source organism: Anomalospiza imberbis (assembly GCF_031753505.1). Classification (NCBI taxonomy): domain Eukaryota; kingdom Metazoa; phylum Chordata; class Aves; order Passeriformes; family Viduidae; genus Anomalospiza; species Anomalospiza imberbis. The sequence continues at coordinate 12,897,128 of NC_089721.1, forward strand.
CTGAGCCGCAGGAGACACAGTGGACAGAGATTGCTGGATTAATAAACAGCCCCTGTTGGGAAACCAAGCAAAGGCAGTTTCGAATTACCTCTGTTAGCAGATGGGCAAGCAACCGAAGGGTTTGAACTGTTTGATTTTTATGGCAGTATGAGTAAACAAACAGCTTTATTTTGTGTGTGCTAGAAACATGTCACAGCAGGAGAAATTAATAGCAAATGCCACAGGAAACTGTATCACACAGAATTATTTCTGAAAGGGTTGGAAATGGCACATTAGCACGTGCAAGGCCAGTGAGAAACTGTTTTGTGTATAAAAGTGATTGATGTAAAAAGATCATCAACAAATTAAAAAAGAGCTATCCTAAAGAAAAGTTATAAGGATATTTGCTTATTTTCTGATCAGAAAAAAAGAAAGCATAAGGTACTTACTTCTGGTAGAAAACCACTGAAATTGAGTGCAAGGCACAGTGGAAAAGAAAGAACTCTTCTAGGTACATATACATGTCAAAAGCTAATGAGTGACTTGCATTACAGTTTTACTTATAAGTTTACCAGCATCCTCAGTTTAAAGTTCTAGGCAAAGCTAATTTTGTACAGAATTGGACCCAGGCAAGTGAAGCAGAGTTACTCTGCTGACAGGGAGCAGACAGACAAGGGTGAAACAGATCCTGCGTCTCAAAGACAATCATCCTCCACTCTTAAGCCAAATCCAAATCATTGGCTATTCAAGATCAAAATTAAAGAATTTCCTAATAACATTTAAAGAGTGAAAATGCTGTGTGTCTACATAACCAAAAGGAAGAACTTCTAGCCTTTTTTAAGATGAAGGAATTTCCCCAGAGGGCTGAGAATGGGGAATGTCTGTCCAAGAAACAAAGTATCACTTCAACATTTGCAAGCTGCTACAATGGAAGTTAAAATATTTGAAACAGAGCTGCTCTGTTAACACAGCAGTGCTATTGTTCACAAAAAAAGTCTAAAATATTCCAGTTGCATTAACTTTCTTCTCCCAAGTCTCCCCATACCATCTTCAATATCCTAATACATCTTTGACATTTGACACTACCACACATCCTCCTCTTTGTAAAATAACTCCCTATGATGTCTTGCTCTTTCTTTGCAAAGTATTATGATAGTGGTAAATAGAAATTTTAAGTCTCAGAGCCTTTTTCTAAAGATGGGTAGTATTAAAAAATTCCACCTGACAACTTGCTTCTTACTTGAGATGAGCCAAGCTAGCTCTGCTGTGTCTAGCTAGCTTGTGTGTTTTCCAGTTGATGGACAAAATAATTTAGACGTCAAAAAAATCCCATCTAAAAACCTCAGAAGCCAATGAGATCCTGGGAAACTACTTTTCATGAGAATTCTATTGTTCATATTGCATCTTCAAGAAACAATAACACATGCTGAGGTCAGAGGTTTCATCTGCACAAGGAAATCAGAAACTCTCATATGAAACAAAAGCCTGAGGAATCACAGCTCTGGAAAGTTATGCACTCAAGAGATATTCTGGGTCTTAAATTAATTCAGAAGATTTTACCCACACTTTACAGACATGGACCTAGAATGCATCAAGACTACTCATATGGAAGATCTTGGGCTAGTACCAGTTTTAGTGGAGGGATGAGACACTTATGGAAAAAAATACTCTTTTCCATCATAAATTATTCTCATGGACTTCTCAGAGTCTTGGAATATTAGCACCAGGGGAAAAGGCAACAATGATTGCACAAATTATTTGTACAAAGACTCTTGATATTAAACTAGACATATATTTAAAGACTGTCAGTGAGAAAGTTTATTGATCAGTAAGTGGAACAATTCATAAGGAAATGCTGCCTACTGATGTCTATTTACTGCACTGCATATAAATGATATGATCGGCTCGATCAGCACAGATTAAGGAAGGTGCATTGACACAGCAGAATACACAGGCTCTCCATACCTCACCTTTCAGCCTCAGCTTGGAAGCATGAAGATTTCAGTCCTATAAACATGCAATGCCTCCAAAAACCTATTTTTTATCCTGGGCACAGGCATTGACAAAGCCACATTTTATCAACTACTGAAAGATATCCTTCCCCCAAAGACTATAACCCACAGTCCTCCACCTTTTTCTTAGACAAACTGTTGAGAGTTTAGCCAGGCAGATCCTTTAACACAAGAGGCAGTCTGCAAGCACTAGAAGATGTACACCTTTGACCCAAAGTCCTAAGAATATATCCTTTCATTATTCTAATCATCATAGCAATGGAAGATTAAATTTGTGTGGCATTTTCTGGAAACTAACAGATCATTTTATTTCTGAGGAGTGTATACTGTTATTTTCTACCATTATCGCTTGAGGAAAATCTGCCACTTGCAGCATGAGAACACAGACATAGTCAGCTCAAAGAAAGATGAAAACCTCATAGAAAATGCTTCATCATCATATTTGGAAGAAATTAAAATAGAAAAGTTTCTGACAGACAAAGCTGGCACATGCTATATTAGATATTTCTGTCTCATCTAGAGGGTTCCTGCAGTTGGGAAAACAAAAGGACCCAGCTTGAACTGTGGATAATTAAATGAATAGAAGAACTTACTGAAATACTAGAAAAATTCAGCACAGATTTGTTATCTACAGAAGTATAAGAGGTGGTAAATAGTATAAATTTGTACCTGCATATGATTAACAACTGAAAAATAAAAGGGTGCGAGCAACATTTTTAAACATATTATGAACAGAAAATTCCTAAAAGAATATAGTTTAAATACAATCATGACAGGGTATTACGGGGCTTGTGCTTCTCTTTGCAACAGCTAAAATGATCCAAGCATGTCTGTGCAAAGACAGCTGAGTGTATCACCTCAGTTCCAAGCACTCCTTTTAGACAATGTACTAGACAATGTACTAATGATTTCTAAAACAACACTTCCCCCCTAATACACTGGAACACACTTTGTAATGGAAAATTCATTCTAACATTTTCAAGCTAATAGTTTGTTTTCTTCAACATTAGCATTGTTGGACTCTGGCTCCAGAACTGAATTTCATCCAGCTGAAATAAGGTAAAAATCAGTATTCATACTGTGCAAGGGTAGTGTAAATCCTGCTGGGAAAAAAAAAAAAAGAAAAAAAAAAAAAAAAAAGAAAAAAAAATACTGTTAACAAGTTAACACTACGAAGGTTTGACATATGAAGGTTTGGATTACATACATTCCTTGCATTAACTACTTGAATACTAGTTATAAGCTAACAACTATTATGCACATATTATTAATGCTCACCTGTAGACATATGGGAGAAAACTTTCATATAAATTTTATGAATGTCTGAAAGGTTATTTCTTCTTAAAGGATGAAACCAATCCCATGTTAGCCCTTTTCCTTAATATTGTGCAAGTCCACATTGTATGTTGAATATAATAATAAATCTACTGTAAAAAGATAGTGCTTAAACTGCACTGATACCTATAGTCTGTGTGCCATGCTCCCTGGTTGACAAATTCACACTAACTATATTGCTACCCTCCCCCTAAGACTCTATTTGCCAAACCTGGCATTTTAAAAGTGAGACGGGCAGATAAGATGTCTGTGTCAATTTACACTAACAGGACACATTTCAAAGGTCTTAACACTATGCCATTCAAATAATATAAGTTTTTCTGTTTATTTCACAAAAAGTAAGTCTGTGTGCATTGCTGTTACATGAACAAAATAGTTCTGCCAATGTAAGGGCTCAGTCTTTGCACTTACAGCCTGCAGAACTTGCCCACTGCTAAATGCTATATTGGGATTAACCAGCACATTAAATTGGTTTGTTTGTTTGTTTTTAATTTAAACATGTTAACAAGGTCTGAAAGCTTGGATTATTACTGCCAAAGCTCTAAGAAATGTCTACTTCGAAAAACTGTGGACAGTTTTTAGAAAGAGGCTGTAAGAAAGTAAGAGAGATCTTGGCAAGATAGATGTACCAGTAGCAGCCTCGTGATGCTTCCTTTGGTAAAGAAAGTCACTTAATGGTGATTGCCTTTGTCAGGCAATCACCAATTTCTTGCATCTGGGAGCAAGTTAAGTTTCATCATATCTCCTCAAACCTGGAAAAAGTCTCTAAAACAATACATTTAACCTGAAAAACCACCACACATCCAAAAGAGAATAATTTCTCCTCATGCCAATAATCCATAAGAGCATTCGCAAGTTTGTGGATTAATGAAAAGTTATTACACTGGAAGATTTTTACAGCTCCAACAGAATATGATGGAAGAATTGCAGATGCTGGGTTCCTATGCCTTGGAGGGACACAATTTTATACAGGATATATTCAACCAACAGCAACACTTAGTGTAGCACGTAAAATGCTAGATATAGCTTGTGTAAACTATAAGAAACTAAGAGACAATTTTAGAAGGGCATACCTGTGTCTAAATGAAACTATAGAAAACACATTCTCACAAATATCAGCTGCTATTACATTGTCCTAAGCTATCTTTAGTATTGTAAAAACTGGTGTAACACAAGCACCTACTACATGAAACTTGCAAGAAGTGAACATTTCTCATAAGAAGCTTAAAAGACATTAGAGCTTCAGCATCTCTGAAATCTCATTCCGGTTAGACACCTTAGAGAGGAAGGATGCTGGTAAAGAGGTCTTGCAAAACCTTGAAGTGCTCCCTCAAACCCGAGATGATTTGAAACAATTACTGGTTTGCATTCTAACATGTATTTTGCCTAACCATACTTAATATCTTACAAAAAAAAAAAAAAAAAAAAACTGAGACAGGACAGGTAAGAGTTCGCAGTCTGAACATCATCACCTGCCATCCCTCATCTTATTTAAAATTGTGTTGAGATCGAGCGTTTTCTGACAGCGACATGACATGAAGCCGCACACTGCCGCAGCCTGCCTCCCCTCCCGTAGCCGCAGCCCTGCGTCCGTCCCCGCTCCGACCGACCTCGCCGCACAAGTTTAGGGGGAAAGGGGCAGTATGTGGCATTTAGATCCTAAGCGAGGTCTACTGCTCGGGCTGTTACGCCAGTCGGGCGGTACAGAAAAAGGCTCCCTTCCCTCCCCGACGCCAGGTACAGCCACGCACTCCGCGCCCGCCGCCCCACAGCCGCTCACAGCGCGGAGCCGCCGGAGCCGCGTCCCGCCGCCGCCTCTGCCCGCACCTGCCCCGCTCTCTCCCACCCACTCCCACAGGCAGTGCAAGGCAGCGCGGCAAGGGACAGGCACGGAGCCCCGCGGCAGCGCGGTAAGGGATCTCCGCGGAGCCCCGCGGCAGCACGACCGGGGCGCGCCGCCTCGCCAGCGGCGTGGAGCGCTGAACCGCGCCGAGCGCTTCGCCTTCCCGGCGCAGGGCGGCCTCGGGGCGGGCAGCCGGGAGCACCCACCGGGGATGGCCAGGTTGGTGAGCGGGGTGCTGTGGAGGCTGCCAGGCAGCGCTGCCATCCAGTCGGCGAAGAGCAGCTCGTTCTTCCCTTGCGACGAAGCCATGCTGCCGCCGCAGCTGTACCGCCGCCGCCGCTCGCTCCAACTCGCCCAGTCCCGGCCACGGCCACCGCCACCGCCACAGCCTCGCCGAGCCCGGGCCCCGCCCGCCTGGCACCGCCTCCCCCCGCCCCGCCGAGCCCCCGCCGCCTCCCCGCGGCGCGGCGTGAGAGCCCTCGGGGCCGGCACCGAGCGCGGCGCGGCCGGACGGCACCGCCGGGCTCGGCCCGGGCACCCGGTGGGCGATCCCGCCCCAAGTACCGCGGGGGTCTGGGGACGGAGCGGCGTCACGGCCCGGCCGTGGCGGGTCCGCACCGCCCCGGCTCCGGGCCCCAGCGCCCCGGGCCGGGCCGGGCCGGGCCGGGGGCCGGCAGCAGAGCCCGCCCCGGGAGCGCGGAGCTGCCGCTGGCCGGGCGTCTGTGCCTGGGATGGCGCTCGGGGCCCCGGCAGGCGGCTGGTGGCCCTGGGCCTCAGCAGAACCTCCCTGACCTTGATGATGGTTCGGCTGAATGCTCCGCGCCGACATCGCTCGCAGCCGGCTCCTGGGCAGCTTCATCTGCCCCTGATACGAACGTCTCTTTTTGCAATGGGTTGTTCACACGAAAAAAAAATCAGTGCACCTTAGTTGAACATGCCGTGGAGATCTAATTTCTTGGCAATAATTTTTTATTCTTCTTTGAAGATGATCCAAAGTAGTATCTTCTATTAATATCTCCAGCCTGTCTTTGGAGAAACATCTTAGCGTTGGCAGTAAGGAAGCATTTGCGTGGATGGATGAATGAATGAACCTTGTAAGGCTCTCTGAGCCATTTTGAACTGTTAGAACAAACGTGGTCTTTTCGCCTTCAGCATTACCCATTTTTGTGAAAGTTGCTCATACATGTGTAGAAGTTCATATGGTGGAGCTGTCAAAAACAGTGCCTAGGGACACCCATGATTGAGGCAGATTCACTTTATCAGTTCACCTTGGATTCTTATGAGGGTCACCTCTGGTTCTGTAGCTTGTGTTCTTACTCAAACCTGTCTATAACAGCTGGGTTTGAAAAACTTCAAGGAACAATTAATAATAGCCCTCCCTTCTCTTTCTGTCTAAAGTTTCCAGAGCAAGTATGATGAGAAACTCATCCTTTGGCCACAATTTCTTGAAAAGTGAGTGACTATTTCTGAAGTATTTAAATAAAGGAAATTTTGCTGACTCACCTTTTGCAATAGAAATAGCTCTTGAGGTGGGATTTGACTGTGGAAATGTGATCATATGGTTGACCTTGGGGGAGATGTTGAGTCTAATTTGAACAATATGTGAAAAAGGGGGAGGAGAAAGCAAACAGCCACCAAGGCCTGTTAAGTTTTTGCAGTCCTGCATCCTGTGTATGAAGATGCTAATCTGCCCCTTCCAAAATCACTAGTATTAGCAAGCATGAAGAAAAAGACTAATCCACATTCTGGATATGAAGACATAAACCTCACTAAAAACATGGAAGATATTACTCACATAAAGGCAGAAGATGTTACATTACATCATCTTCAAAGTATGGAAGAAATTTTAGTAAAAATTTCAAGATTTTTAAAGAGCATTCCAGTAAGGCGCAATTAATGTTTCTATCAACGTGATTAAATCAAATCAGATTTTTTATTTAAGGAGCAAAATTGTTTATGAATTGCACTGGTCACCTGGAAAATTGCTGATGAACTTTCATCCATTTCACTATGTGGCCTACCTTTTCTGTGAGAAAACTGAAGTATGAATCTTTTAAAAAGATTAAATATGTTGCTAGTGCTGTTGTTGATCTCTTGTGGTCTCTGAAGCTTTGGGGATAGCTCAGAGCAAAATAAAACAAATACCAGCAAACTCATCATTTTAAGATGTATTAATATGTATGATAATTAAAACTACCTTTCAGCAGTGCTTTCTATTCTGATGAAGACCTGTGAATATCCCTCTCTGTACTGACTTGAAACTTCTTGACATTTACTTCTGCAAGTAATTCGGGCTTTTGTATCTTCTTTTTTTTTAATGCCCAAAGTAAGATTCTTCATAGTCAGGATTTTAAAACCATGGATACTCTGCTTCATGAAAACTGGCCCACTCTAACGTGTCTCGCACAAATCATGCTTGAAGAGGCCTGCCTCTGTTTCTAGTGCAATGTAACTGCTAAGATAGCAGGCTTAAAATCTGTCATTGAGTCTCTAGGAACTTGGGAATCACAGGCTTAAATAAGGGTGGGATAGGATAGGAGACTTTTATGGGACAGAAAGTGAGAAACATTTACAAAGCAAACTAAGAAACACTGACTTGGAAGCTTTGACTTCAGATAAAAAAGTATTTCTTTCAGCTTTTCAGTGGTATGAAAAGCATTTGTCTGTGTATCTGTTTGGGAGATGTTTAGTAACAAAAAGGCAAAACATTTATCTTGATTAAAGAGCAGCTTATTGTGGTTTAGTTTGAACCTGTCATTTGACTAATTTTCACTGATTTATAAAAAATTATAACCTGTAAATCACAGGCAGAATATCCATACAAGTTTTTGATCCTATTTAAAAACAGTAAGAAACAAAAAAATCACATTTTTGGCTATATTATTGAAATCCTTACACATAGCAAGTCTGAACTGTTAACAAAAGTAGATTCCAGGAATGAAATAATTTAAAAGCTTAAAAATATCAGGTAAAATGAAGATTAAAAGCAAGATACAAGGTACAAGAAAATACCATCTTTGCTCTTTTATTCACAGCTATGCTGAGCTCACTGAAGATGCCATGAAGAGATGGAAAATTGAAATTGTGCTACCTGTTCATCATGCACTGTGTTCTATCCAGTCTGCAGTGTGTATGAATAGAGACAACTCTGCTTCCATGGAATGTCAAAATAGAGTAATTTAGCCAATAGGAATGTTGCTTCAGCATTCAAAACTAATTGCACTGTTAAAAGAGACTTACTGTTGTTTTTATTCTCCTAAAAAATGGCATTTTAACAGTGTACATTCGCTGTTACACTTTTTCATTTCAGCTATCACATAGTTTGCTTTTTTATATGTCCTTGGCATCTATTTTAATCATGTGAATAACAAAGGACTTACAAGATCTTTTTCTGTAAGTTACATAAAGTACATTCCACTCTGAAAGGTAAAAGAAAAAATTACTTCATGGGGCATTGTATTTCTGTGACTGTCCTATTATATAGAAAATGTATTTATTTACTTTAAATATATTGTTAATGAATTCAAAATTAGTCTTGGAACTGAAGAATTAGTATTGTTTGAATATTTGAACTTTTTTCAGTAGATTCTGCTTCTGATGTTGCTTTCTTCCTCCTTCTTACTACTCATTTCTATTATTAGAAGTTTTTCAGAACAAATCCTGGTTGCCATCCCATGTTATGGCTTTCAGTGACTCTATCAGTAACATTTGGGCAGTAAAGCCCTTGCAGTTGTTTGCAGCTGAGTTACTAATTATATTTTTGTTATTTGGGAAGACAGTGGATCTACAATATTCTCATTTTTGCTACTTCCCATGGCTAACAGGTGTAACAAGTGGGACAAGTATATAAAATCTCAAAGAGTCAAAGTAGATTGACTGAATAAGATAATTTATTCAATAGTCATATGGGTGAATAAAAGTTGTGACAGGTATTTTATTGTCATTTTATTGTCATTTATTGTCATTTTATTGTCATTTATTGTCATTTTATACTTTGTGCGGCTACTTTGAGAATCTCATCCTGCATTCATTAAGCAATCTCTGTTTAGCAGTATTGGTCATGTCAAAACAGATTACAAAATTCTCCAGTAGTCAGAAACATTGTAGAAACAGGAAAATGGTATTTTCTTCATTTTATGTGAAAGAATAAATCTGTTTCTGATTTTCAAGCAGAAGAAAATGTAGTTTATTCTGTATTCTGATTCGTTATTCTCTACTGAGAAAACAGGAGCATCCTTGCTTGTGCCAGTAATGAATCTGAGAAGAAACAATATTTGCTCCAAGTAGGTGACAAATGGAAGGATGATGCTAATGTTATCCCTATTGTCTTGTGGTAAATTACATTGACTGGGAAGATGATGGCTTAATATAAAGGTACAACACATGTTTTTACTTGCATACTTTATCACCAAAGCAAAGACATTACAAAAATATACAGAAAATTAAATAATTAAAGTCTATAACAAGACAGTTTGTTATAGTTAACCAAATTCTGGAAGCTTGAAATAAACAGGATAAAAGGCAAATTAGAGTATTTGTATTCAGTCCTCAGATGGAAATCAGTTTCACCTTAGCTACTTCTTTCTGAAGAGTGTTTTTCAGGTTTCTGGAAGAAGATTTGTTTTGATTTTTTTAACTTTTTCAAGCAGAATCCTGCTAGGCCTCAACTAGCATCAAAGCACACCAGTGGTTACTTTTTTACTTGGTTAAAAACAAAGAAGTTTGTTTGTGTTGGCATTACTGAAAAGACTCTAATGGCATTATCATGAACAGCCATGGCAGAACATGAAAAACCCTATTTTCTCAGAGCCAATGCTATCAGATCACAGTAAAGAATGCAAATTTGGTGCAGGGAAAGGTGAGAAAGAGATGGCTTTTTATTTCTAGACCAACTTGGCCATGTTTAAAAGGTTTCCGTAGAAGCTCATGAACATTTTGTCATGAATAAGTGTTCCTGAGACTTGAAGGCTCCACAATTGGCACAGTTAGGAATTTGCAGACAAAGCTTGATTCAAGCATTTGAATGTGAGCTCATTCTCTAGGTAGAAAACTGCTGTTTTATTGAAAACAAAAGAAATATGAGATCGTTTAGTGGTGGGCTTACCACAGGCAATGCAGAAGGAAGCATCAGTGCTGATCATAATCCTTGTAGCCTCCCAACACAGTGTTGACATGGTCACAAAAGACCTTATCAACATGAAAATATCTATCTTTAGCTTTAGTTTAAAAAAAGCTTGAATGACCCAAAACAACCTCTCCTCTGCTATGTTTCCCAGTCCTGTCAAAAAGGAATGAGAAGCTTTTCATGGCAGTCAGATACTTCGTGACTCTACATAGTTTTGTCAGAAAACACAGCCCTTTGCATGAGTACAAAATTTTGAACAGCCTAACTAAAATCTTCACTAAAGTAATGATAGACAAAACATTCCAGAAGATTGTTTGGATGATGTCAGGTCTGCTTGGGGGTTGTAACTAGCACAGACAAATTAGGAATGTTCAAGGCAGGGTAAATACTGTTAAAAATGCAAGACCAAACCAAGTGAAATAAAAAAAAAATTCATTGACTATATATTGTTTTATCACATAGTGGTAAATAAAAACAAGTCCATACACAGAAAAATCAGTGAAAGTTGCAGGAATTAAATGGATGAGATAATCAGAAGTAGATAATGCTTGCAGTATTTTACAGTGGACCACCAGAAACAGAAGATGCAATCTGCTTGTATGTGTAAACCATTTAGGATGTAGTTCAGAACTACCATGCATGGTATTTAGAAAGGAGATAAAAGAGGAAAATAGTATTTCTAAAAAGATATTGAAGTAGTTTTTAATTTGTAAAGGTATGGAAATTAATTGCTATAAAAAGAAACACTCATTTTACAACTGTTTCTTTACCACCAAGATATTTAAAGTGGCATTTTGTAATGGATCCTGGATTTGACTAGCAGCAGATATATACTATTACATGGTTCCCATATCTTTGCTGTATGATTACTTTTTAAAGAGTAATCATGTGTCAAACTGTTCATGATCTGTAGTAAGTGTTTTTTAAAACATTCTAAAAGAAATGGGAACTTCATTAAATGAGAAAATAGCTAAAGCAAATAAATGTATAATGACTGCTTAAGCAATGAGTATTAGGCAATAATTAAGTATTTTTATTTCTGTGCCTGTTAGAGAATAGTCCAAAATCAGTGAGATGATGAAAATGCTCACTGAATTTGGATGTCTTGGATGTAAAACTTGTATCAGTTGGTTAATAGCTAATGCACCTACTGCACTTATATCCTAAGCCACTGGAGATGAAAAGTCTTTTCTGTTTTTAAATAGGAGAGATGACGGATGACACAGAAGACTCTTCAACAGGAGGTGCAGTGTGTTAATAGTGGTCACTTCTACTCTTGGCAACTGGAGTCATGTTTCATGAAAGATGTATGTCTGCATCCCAGATGAGGAGTTCCAAACAAGCTCTTGCTGTTTGCATGGTAATGAAGCACTCCCAAAAGGTGTTGAAAATAGTCAGCAGGACTGATAAGATTTTTAGCACATGACTCAAATCAGTATGCCAGCCACATTTCATGGGCTACAGTTGGTGCCTGCTGAGTGGATGAGAGGTCATGTTCCTTTTTAATTACATGCATCTCATGATCAGTTAGTGGTGCAGTTGTTTCAGCCTGGCATTTGCAAGATGCGTAGTACAGGGTGCAGGGCAGTGTCTCAACCCCAAACAAAAGGGTGGTGCTTCAGACTTCTCTAGGGAAACAGGTTGGCACAAATGCTAGAGAAAGAGAGGTGATAATTACATGTAAAAAGAAAGCTTTTGCATGGTCTGCTCTTCCCCACTCCACTTTGTGATGTGATGGAACACTACATGGTCATTACTCAAGGCGCAACAACATAAAACTTCTTACCTGAAGCCAGGGATTTTTATTTTATTAGTGCATGAAGATAGGGTGAGACAGAATAGGAGATAAAACAGCAGAATGAAATGTTGTAGATGTTGCCACAATGGAAAATGTGGGTGATAACAAAGAAATGAAAGGAATCCCCCAAAAGCATGGATAAAGTTGATATCCAAAAGTGGTGTTTCACCAAGAGCTTAGAAATCCAGTTCTGGGATTTATATCTGCCCCTGGACATTCATTCTCAGGGACAACAGAGTGGAGGAGATGGTCTTGTCTTTCCTTTGGAGAGTGTCTGTTCCGCTGCCATCTAACTCCTGGTTTTTCTGGATTCATCTCCACATCTCACTGCTTTGAATTGCTGCCTCACCCTTGGACTTCATGGCAAATTAAATTATGCACCTAAGACTTTAATTTCATGACTGCACTGTACCTAGTGCAGACTTTAATTTCATGACTGCACTGTACCATTCCAAAAATCTGTAACTATTTCTAGCTAGAGACTGGAAATCAGACATCAATTTCTGAAAGAATTCTCTGCCTTCAGGACTGGGCTCTAATTGCTGTTCATCGCAACTTGCTACTTGTTAAAAACAGTTTCATTAAATGCAGCGCAGCTCAGGATTATCAAGATAATTAAGTTTGCAATGATCCACATGACACTGAGTGAATAAAAGCTATCAGGAATTCCTAATATGAGCACAATCCCCTTAAGGCTAAAATTCATTATTCTTTGCAATATTAACTCAAACATTTTAGTGTCTAGGCCATAAAGTATTCTCCCAATTTTCTTGGGGGAAAAATTGAGATTACATAGGCTGAGGGATTAAATAGGATCAGAGGCTTTTCCCCAGGTACTAATAGGCACCATAAACCAGTGCAAAGAACAGAAGGTGCAGTCTTGCTCTGGCCAACCTCCTTCATCTGCTCATCAGCAGGAAGGAGAGCCTGCGATTCACCCTCCAATGTGCTGCATGTGCTGCATGATTCCAGCAGCTCATAAAGGTTGCAGCTTTAATACATTGTTTCTGACACCCTGACAGTATTTTAGAAGTGTTCTCCCATTTTAACCTTTTTTACCCTTTTTCATTTAATGTAGTAGCTTAGTAATCAGAATAATGCCTTCATCTTCTGACGTACCTACTGTGGTTATAGTCTAACAAAGAGGGTTTCAGCACCTGCTTTTTGAGATTCAAGATGATGAAGTCTTGTTGTGTTTTCTTGACGTCCTGAGTCCTGTTAAAATATACATATTGGTCAAATTAAAAGCCTTTGGACATGAACTAAGTCAAATAGGGCTCAGTGAAGATGGATCCCAGCAGCACAGCAGAGGGGGGGTAGGGACATTCAAGATGAGCAGCTGGAGGAAACAACAATGCTTGCAACTTTGCCAAGGATTAGCATAGCCCTGGAAGCATGGCTGTTTCTGCCTTATCCCAACAACAACCACTGCAAGCACTGTGGGTCATCCACTATATTTATTTAAGGGAGGAGGATTACTCATCAAAAGTGGAGTCTAAATTCCAAGGCTCACTTGCAAATCCAGAGCATCACCCGAATGATCAAACAAAGCCCCAGTGCTTCCCACAATAGTGCTGGGCAGCTCCTTTCCTTGACACATAGACTGAGCTCAGCAGACCATCACTTTGCCTTAATATATGTCTGAGTTGTTGTGGGGTTTTTTTTCAGATATTCAGTTTTCTGTTTACAAGTTTTAAGGGCAATAGAGAAAAGCAATTCTTTATAGAAATAGATATGTCCTGTCCTATCCACAAACCAGCTGCTTTAACATGTGCTTTGCAAGGGCTGGACAGGTCAGAGCATGACTGTGCTATAATGTGCAGTGTCTGCTCTTCTTCACGTTGGCTCCAGACCCTGTGGAGATTAGTGGGGGCTCAGCCAGACAAGACAATGATAAGCAAAAGAATTCTGCACAAATCTGCACACAGACATACAAACCTCACTGAAATACTCTTTCTTGTGTGTGCGAAGCAACAGATTTCCAATTTTTGCTGCTGTGGAAAACAGAAACTTAACTCAACCAGTGAGCATGCTGTTTTCATTCACCTGGGGGAGATCCAAGGTATTTACCTCATGGTGATTAACAGCTTTGCAACCCACCAGTGCCTGCAAAGGCACTGTGAAACAAAGAAGGCTTAGATGGACTTGGAGGAGTGGAAGAAGCTGGAAATGAAAGCCATGTTCAGTTTCATTACTCTGCAGACTAAAGAAAAAAATCTTTCTGAGAAGAGCACAGTGGCAGAACCTAACAAAGTATTTATTATTGCATTTAATTAGTGCTAGGTTCAATTTGAAGATTGTTAAGAAGCCTTTTGTTTTCACAGGATTCTTTTTCGGTTGGAGTGTGGTGCCGTTCTGTGTAAATCAAAAGATTTTTGCAAGTGTATGTATGTAATCATGTCAAAATCAGAAAACACATATTTATGAGTATAAGAAAATGTACATTGTTTCTAGGCATAAGTATTCTGTTTGAAATCTCTGTGTGGAAATTATTCAGCAGCAGCTGATTTGTAACAGTAGAATGCTGAAGTCTCCTCATTGTTGTGTTAAGCTTATACCATCTTGAGAAACATGAGTATTGATGTGCTATTCCACAAGCCATATGCAGGGAGAGAAACACCAAAACTCTGTCCCATTTTTAGAATTCAGTTTTTGGAAGAATTTTCTACTGCTGAAAGGGAAGTAGCATTGGAATTTTGTGAATGGTCTAGATGATAAATAACTTGAATCACACACAGACTGAGGAGTCACAGTGGTTAAAATCCTCCCCCCTCTGAAACTGATGGGAGACAGCCAGCCTGCACAAGTGCCGTTTTTGGCTTTCCCTGCAATGTTGCAAGAGTTTTGTACATAATAATTTTGTTTGCTAAATAGACCAAGTGTTGTGGAAGGAGAAGGAAAAGCAAGAGCTACTTTTTCTATTGCAAATGAGCCAGAAATACGCACTGATTTGCATCAGTTTTCTTCCCTGGAACCAGAATTTGGATCTAACGTTGACAATTTTCTTGCATGTGGGAGACAGATGTCCTTAAGACATGAAACTAAAGAAAAACTTGGAAGCCAAGCTGACTGTAGGAAGAGCAAAGCCGGGAACAGCATTTTGAGAAACACGGCTCAAGCACACATATATGCAGTTGGAAGCCCATCTGGATGTGGTTCACCTCTCACACTAAAGGGGTTTCAACACTCTGAGAGAATAACACCTATTAGTCACCACCAGAACTCTCTTTTCCAATACTTCTTTCTATAAAATATTCTAGAAATTCTCCTTATAGGGAGAAGCTGTTTGAACAACTTTCAGTAAATTAGAGAAGTTTAGCTGAGATTATTTTGAAGTGCCACCTTCATTCTGCTGCATGCTGAAGAACTGTAGGGCAACAAAGGACAATAATTAAGAAAAATATGAGAGCAAAGGATTTCAGAAGTTGTGTGTGTGCCAGCAGCAGGTAAATGGTTTGCTGATTGAAGTATAATGCCTGTGGGAAAAAAATCCTCACAAAGGTACATTGGTATAATCTGAATGCCCTTTTCCTGTGCACCCAATATTTGAAAAAAAGGAAGTCTTTCTAAATGCAGAAGGAAATTCTGGCATTTCATTTACACACATAAAAAATGTTTGAAAACATTAGTATGAAAAGGCAATGAATCTCTCTGCTAAAACTGTCTGTGTCTGTAAGAGATAAGAGGGCAGGAGGAAGGAGAAAGAACAGTAATTTCTTTTAAATTATTCTTGTAATCCATTTACTTACAGCACAACACCTACAAAACACCTTGCAATGATTGGGCAGATGCACTGGCAGAAATAAGTACTCTCACTGTTCCCTCACTTTTCCACTTCCTTGCAATTCACTTTTTTTTCTAAAGTGGTGAATTCTTCAGTTCAGGTATTGTTCACAATGACATGCTAATAGGGACCTCTACTCATCAATGCAATGGAAATTATTAACATGAAGGAATTATTAGCATTCTACTATTCATGTGGTTAAACATGTATGTGAAGTCTTTGGTGGGCTTTTGCTTTGCAATTTCTACAGCTCAACGTGGTGGCTCCCACAGCTCCAAAGTTCTCTGTGGTGGGGAAACCTGCAGAACTTCTGCCAGTCATCACAAGGACTGACTATTCAAGGCCTTGCCCTGCAGTAGAGGGGAGGAATTACTGGGGAAGATTCGTCTTGTTTAACATTTTTGTTCTGCCCAAAGGAAGATATTCTGGTCAAGGCTATGAAGCCCAGCTCCATTCTGGAATTTTGAAGGAAAAACTTCTCAGAAGGATGAACAAATGGCATTTAAGCTAGTGTCTCTAAATTATTTGTAAGAGGGACTAAGTGTTGCTTGTCTACATCTGATAAAGCTTGAGAAGTGTAAAATATATCTCAAAAGCTATGAGGAAGGCTTAGGGACAGTGAAGCATAAACAGCAGCAGGGACAGCAGCGGCAGCTACAGTAAGTTCTGGGGGCTGAGCATGAGAATGAGCAGGACAGGGGGTTCCTGAAGTCAGGGACACCCAAGCAAGGGCCTAAAGAAGTCATACAAGGATCTGCTGGGTTTACTTGGCTTGTTCAGCCGGGAGAAGAGGACACCTCATAGCTGCCTGCAGCTTCCTCATGAGGAGAAGCAGAGTGGCATGCACTGATCTCTGCTGTGACAGAACCCAAGGGAATAGCAGGAAGCTGTGTCCGGGAAGGTTCAAGCTGGGTGTCAGGAAATGTTTCTTCACCTGAAGGGTGGCTGTGCACTGCAACAGGTTCCCAAGGGAAGTGGTCACAGCACCAAGCCCGACAGAGTTCAAGAAGCATTTGAACAACATTCTCAGGCAAAATCATTGGGATGGGGCTGTGTGATAGACACAAAGATCCTGATAAGTCCCTTCCAACTCAGGAGATTCTGTGGTTTATTGAAGAGCTGAAAGACCTGGAGACAGCTCTCTCAAGCAGGGTGATGTGTCAAGGGTGTTGCCACAGGCAACCACGGCATATTTCAGTGACACAGGAATCTTCCTTTGGTGAGGGGAGCAGTAACAGTGGCAGGTAACACTGGCCTGAGCAGGAGAAGAAGCTGGGCAGGGAGACCAAGAAAGGACACCTGGTGGTCGAGGTCACATACAGGCTGCTGATCCCGAGAAACCTGTTGATGTGGCCTTCTTGGTTTGGCTGCAGGGCACATCATCCTCACCACTTCTCATCCTGATGGGAGGGTCCAACCACCCAGACTGCTGGGAAAGCAATACAGCCAGCTATAAGCAATCCAGCACACTCCTGGAATGTGCAAAGGACAACTTCCTGGTCCAGCTATTGGCCAGACCAACCGAGGAGCAGCATGGCCGGGCCTGGTGCTCACTGATGTGGATGAGCTCATTTGAGGGGTGTGGTGGTTTGTTGTTTTAAAATTGTTTTTTGTTAATCAGTTTGTAATGGTTTGTTCCATGTACCCAGTTCTGTTCTCCTAATGGTTTAGCTGTAAGTTGTTAACTTCAATATTTTCCCGCCAAGTGCCTGTCAATCCCCATGTCAGTCTCCCCAGTCCCTCCTTTGTACATCTCTTGCTTCCTTATAAGTCCCTGTCAATCCCCAGTTCACTGCCCCCTACCCCTGCCTGTCAAGTGGAACACACCCTGTTTGTTCTAGAATGTTCCCTGTCTGTTGCCCCTTGTTCAGTTTCTCATTGGGCTGTTAAGCCTGCTCCCTCCCTTGTGTTGACCCTATTGGATTACCTCAGTTGTGTTCTCCTCCCCTAATGTCCCCCCATGGGATGTGAGTTGTTTCCAGCCTTCATACCCTCCCCTCTTTAAAATGTGCTGCAACCCTTGATCCTGTGCTTACTTGTCCCCGAATTCTCTTTGGCAATAAAGTGCCTTAGAACTCAAACAAGTAGCCCCTCTCTGTTTCTTTATCTTGGCCTTCCATACTGCTTCGGTGCTGTGATACCCATGCCACAGCCAGCCACAGAGAGCTACTGATCTCCCTGTGTTCATTGCCACCCAAGGAGGTCTCGGAAGAGACCTGGGGGCAGCCACTCCTGTAGTGCCCTCGGGCCACAGGGAGTGTGCTAGCTGGGAGACCTCCACACTGTGGACGCAGCCGAGCAGCTACAGAGGGGTTAAGTCTGGATGCAGCCTGGGCTGTAGTGACCATGCCCTGGTGAAATTTGTGATCTCGTGGAGCATGGGCATGGCAAGGAGAATGGTCAGGACCCTGAATATTAGAAAACTTTGACCTGTTTAAGGGGTTGGTGAATGAGATCCCTTGGGAAACTGTCCTTAAGGACCAGGGGGCTGACCCAGGCTGGCAGCACTTTAAGGCCACTTTCTCAGAGCACAAGAGCTCACCATCACAATGTGTAGAAAATCTTGCTGGGCAGGCAAGAAAATGGCATGGCTGAGTAATGATCTGCTCCTCAAATTGAGAATAAAGAAGAAAATGCATAGCCAGTGGAGGAGGGACAGGGGACTTGGGGAGAGTAATGGGATATGGTTCAGATGTATAGGGACAGCATGAGGAAAGCCAAGGCACAGATGGAACTGGGCTTGGCAAGACATGTGAAGAATAACAAGAAGGAATTCTATTAAGGATATAGGTAAGAAGAGAAAGGCCAAGGAAGTAATGGTCCCTTATAAGTGAGAATGGAGAACTGGTAACAACAGATACAGAGAAAGCAGAATTACTCAATGAGTTCCTCCCCTCGGTCTTTGTTGGCTTGCAGTCAGCTTACCCATCTCTCAGGTTCTTGAACTTTAGGTGGGAGCTGGGGGACTGAATCTGTGAGCAGAGAGCAGGTTCTGAACCACTTGATAAAATTAAACAACCACAAGTCTATGGAATCTGACAACATGCATCCCAGGGAAATCCCATCCCTGAGGGGAACTGATTGCTGCTGCTGGCAAACATTTGCCATCATATTTGAAAAGTGATGGCAGCGAGGCCAAGTACCTGGTGACTAGAAAAAGGGAAACGTTGCTCCATTTTTAAGAAGAGAAGTAAGGAAGGTATGGGGAATTACAAACCTCTTAGCCTGACCTCTGTGCCTGGGAATTTAATGTTGCAGATCCTCATGGAAGCACTGCTAAATCACATACAAAACAGGTGATCAAGGAGGTGATCAGAGACAAAACAGCATGGCCTTACAAAGGGCAGATCATGCCTGACCACTCTGGTGACCTTCTATGATGGAGTGACTGCAAGAGTCTACATCTCCCAAACAGTACAATTCGATGCACGTCAGTGCTGTGAGTGAGCAAGTAGGCAGCTTGGTCCTGATCTGAATCCCAACTCTTCTGCACTGTGGCAGTCCTAGTAATGAAGTGTGCAGAGTGGAAGAAAACTGTAGTTCAATACAAAAATTGAATAGTTTGTCTTGGCCCAGTAATTAATTTTTTGGATCACCTCTGTCTTGAAAGTAACAGCGTTCTGGGTACACTGTTGTTTTTCAGTGATTTTGGTAGTCTTTGGATGTCAGTTGGAGTCTATAGCCTGGACTGCCATTAGGAGCATTAAAGGTGAGGCTCTACACAGAGCATACCACGCATTACTCTGCTGTGATACAGCAGAGTAGTTGTAAACCAATTTCACTTTTCACTGTCACCTATTGAGAAAACTGATGAGAAGTTATTCTGGGTGATATTTGGGGTAAAGTGTAAAAAATGGGTGCTGTGAAAGGACAAGATGCTCTCCAGTAAGACAGTGGAGTTGTTGGAACCAAGGCAGAAAGGAATTTTCTATTATTTTCAGCTGGTCATAGTATGGAAATGCAATATTATGAGAAATGGAACAGCCATAAGAAATACTCAGTTTAAGCTTTTATAGATAAGTGTAACATAGAAAAGGATGAGAAAAGTAGCAGGTAAGCTTCTAGCCTATTACCCTTATTACCCTCAGCATCATTGCAAGGGTCTCTTTAGATTTTCCAGTACATTTTCTAACAGACATTAGATGCCTGAGCCCAAATTTGATGGTTGGAATTAACTTTATTTTTGGAAATGTTAGTAGGACCATTTTTGGTATAAAGTAGTATAATTTGTAACACTAATAGCAGGACATACAGTAGTACCCTTCTTAGTAGGATGTGCTACCTGTCCCTGTGTCACTCAGAGGTGTGGGATGTCCACAGAATCTATGAAATCATCTGCTTGTTGCCTGGAATTCCCTGGAGGGATCCCATTGTGCCCGCTGACGGTGTTCACTCCTCCCCAAGGGGACTGGGATATCCCATTCATGCCTTGCAACTTGGTTCCAACCACGAGAAGTTTCAGAAGCCGTGTCCTGAGCCCTGCCGTGCTGCCGTCTCCTGCTGCTTGAGGGGTCAAAACTCCGGGCCTGCTGACCCCTGCTATGGTCATCATGGCTCTGCCTCCGGGATCTGCTTCGGTCCCTTTGCCAGTCTCTGGCACGGCTATTGCCGCGCTCTCTGCTGGAAGATCTGCGGTGTCCGTGGCCTGCGGAATGATGCCGCCTCCTCTCTGCAGAGTGGCGACGATCTCTCCTTCCTCGATTACGTCTGGTGGAGCTGGTGTAGTGCCCTATCGAGTACACCTCATAGTTACTGTCTCCCACTTTGCGGAGGAGGTATCGGAAATGCTCCCGGCAGATTGGACAAACAGATCTATTGCGGGACCACTCCAATATGCAAGGAAAGCAGAAAGCATGGCTGCACCAGCTCACTGAGACTTGGTTGTTGATGATGTCCAAGCAGATTGGGCACATTTGGTTCTCTGAGTTATGTGGAGGCTCAGCCAGGAGCACTTGGTTGTCACTGGCAGTAGAGGAAGAGGTGCCACCTTCTGCCAAGCCCTTCTGCAACGCCATGTGGCACTGCAAACCAAAGAGACACAAGGCTTCTGGTGTTGTAGATGTCAGCAAACGCAATGGGAAGAATGATGATGTCTGACTTAGTTCAGAAGGCTGAATGATTTCCTTATTATAATTATGCTATAATACATTAACATACTATATAAAAGAGGATACTAAAAACTACATGCTACTTTCTCTAACTATCATATTGAACTACTAACAACTCATGACCCTGTTCTCTAGAGTCCAGACAAAGGTGGATGCAACTGGCCATCAGGCCCAAACAATCCACCATGATCCAACCAAGCGATCACTCTAGGTAAACAATTCTCCAAACACATTCCACAAGAGAAAAACAAGGAGCAGAAATAGAAATTGTTTTCTCTTTCATTTCTCTCTGTGTACCTCTATGAAAAATCCTGAGAAAAAAATGTGCTTGCCACACTCCTGGCCTGCCCTGGAGACACAATCCAGAGATGCAGTCTGCAGACAACAGCCAAGCTGTCTATATCAAGCACTGAAGAGCTGCCTCTTCTGCCTCGAGTCTGTGCTTGAGCTGCCACAAGAGCTAGGGACTATCCTGGGGCAGACAAGTGACACCAGAGGTGTCTCTGCATGTGACAGCTCTCAGGGCAGGGTAGTGACTGACCTCCTGGACATGTGCACGCAGGAATTGTGCAGGTGTAAAAGCAGTTTCTGGCCTCTCAGCAGCAGCAGCTGAAGCCTGGGAATGTGGCAGATTGGGACCAGCTCCTGCTGCTATTACTGCACAGGAAATCCTCTCTATGCTCTTAGAAGGCAGCCAACAGGATGGGGGTCCATCGTTCCCCCACCTGCCAATGTCTGTCCTCTTTGGAGGAGGGCAGGCATTCTGGCCCTTCAGGGCTGCCGCACACTACAAAAGGGGTTGATGTCACACATGTCACAATGACTCTCTGATGACACCACAGGGCTTTCAGGAGCTACACACAGAAGACACAAGCTCTGGCCTCAGGGAACAAAATCTTCCCAGGTAGCTTGTCTCACTAGGCTGCCTAGCTATCAAGGAGTTTCCCCTTTCTTTATTTTTTATATAAAATCACAGGTTTTGCCATTCATACCCAGCACTACTTTCTCATTTAGGAATAAACCAGCTTAAGGTGTTTTTCTACCTTCTACCTACTAGCTTGTTGTCCTCTTAACCTTGGTCACCCTTACATAGGTCTCTAGACTTTTTGATGTGTTTTTTGATGGAGAAGAGATTCTGTGCTCCAGGCTTGATGGTTGGAATTGACTTTATTTTAGGAATTGTTTGTAGGACCAGTTTTGGTGTAAAGTGGTACAATTTGTGATACAAGTAACAGGACATACAGTAGTACCCTTCTTGGTAGGGTGTGCTACCTTTCCCTGTGCTACTTAGAGCTGCGGAATGTCTGTCAGGATTGACTGGATGGACTCCTTGTTGCCTGGGGTTCCCTGGAGGAAACTGATTGTTCTGGCTGATGGTGCTCACTCCTCCCTGAAGAGTCCGGGACATCCTGTTCAGGCCTTGCAGATTGTCCCTCATTGTGATCCCTCCTCCTTTGCTCTTCTCTCTGTATTTGTTGCCAAACTCTGTGGGACCTTCTCCAAGATCGTCTGCTTGTTGCCCAGGATTCCCTGGAGAGATTCCATAGTGCCCGCTGACGGTGCTCACTCCTCCCCAAGGGGACTGGGACATCCCATTCATGCCTTGCAACTTGGTTGCAACCACGAGAAGTTTCAGAAGCCGTGTCCTGAGCCCTGCCGTGCTGCCGTCTCCTGCTGCTTGAGGGGTCAAAACTCCGGGCCTGCTGACCCCTGCTATGGCCATCATGGCTCTGCCTCCGGGATCTGCTTCGGTCCCTTTCCCAGTCTCTGGCACGGCTATTGCTGCGCTCTCTGCTGGAAGATCTGCGGTGTCCGTGGCCTGCGGAATGATGCCGCCTCCTCTCTGCAGAGTGGCGACGATCTCTCCTTCCTCGATTACGTCTGGTGGAGC
Organism: Anomalospiza imberbis; assembly: GCF_031753505.1. Lineage (NCBI taxonomy): Eukaryota > Metazoa > Chordata > Aves > Passeriformes > Viduidae > Anomalospiza > Anomalospiza imberbis. The sequence goes on from NC_089721.1 coordinate 12,920,003, forward strand.
TGGTGTAGTACACGTCATAGTTACTGTCTCCCACTTTGTGGAAGAGGTATTGGAAAGGCTCCTGGCAGACCGGGCAAATACGTCTGATGTGGGACCACTCCAGTATGCAAGAAAAGCAGAAAGCATGTCTACACCAGCTCACAGAGGTTTCCTCCTCAATGGTGTCCAGGCAGATTGGGCAGTTAAAAGGTCTTTGAGGGATAGCCAGGACCACCTCGTTGTCTCTGGCAGTGGAGGAAGAGGAGTCGCCTTCTGAGAAGCTCTCCTCCAACGCCATCTGGCACTGAAAACCGAAGAGACACAAGGCTCCTGGCCTGCCCTGGAGACACAATCCAGAGATGCAGTCTGCAGACAACAGCCAAGCTGTCTATATCAAGCACTGAAGAGCTGCCTCTTCTGCCTCGAGTCTGTGCTTGAGCTGCCACAAGAGCTAGGGACTATCCTGGGGCAGACAAGTGACACCAGAGGTGTCTCTGCATGTGACAGCTCTCAGGGCAGGGTAGTGACTGACCTCTTGGACATGTGCACGCAGGAATTGTGCAGGTGTAAAAGCAGTTTCTGGCCTCTCAGCAGCAGCAGCTGAAGCCTGGGAATGTGGCAGATTGGGACCAGCTCCCCAGGTCCTGCCACTATAACTGCATAACAAATCCTCTCTCACGTATAGATTTTCCCAGTGGAGGAGGGCAGGTATTCTGGCCCTTCAGGGCTGCCACACACTGCAAAAGGGATTGATGTCACATGTCACAATGACTTTCTGGTGACACCACAGGGCTTTCAGGAGCTACACACAGAACACACAGGCTCTGGCCTCAGGGAATGAAATGTTCCCAGATGCACTAGGCTACCTTGCTATTAAGCAGTATCCCCTTTTTGTATTTTTTATATAAAATCACAGGTTTAACCATTCATATCATACCCAGTACTATGTTTTGTTAGAAATAAACCATATTGAGGCATTTTTTTACTCTGCTGGCTTTGCAGGTCTGATTCAATTCCTCCTTCTCAGCACTGAGGAGGCCATACCTTGAGTATTGTGTCCATTACAGGACTCACCCCCATGAGAAAGGGGTGGACATATGGGAGAGCACCAGAGAAAATTCTCAAGGATAATGAAGGAACTAGAGTATCTCCCCTGTTAGGAAGTGCTGAAAGTGCTGCCTAAGGACTCTTTAACCTGAAGAAGACTCTGAATGGGATAATTTTTCACGGTCCCTCCTGATGGGAGGGTGCACAGAAGACTGAGCAGGCTCTTTTAAGGGATGCCCCGTGACAACGGGCACAAAGCAAAACAGTGCAAAGTAAAAACCTTCCCTCTGAATATCGGGAAACTTTTTTTTTTTGCTGTCACAGTAACTGAGCAGTGACAGATCTAGCCCAGGGTGCTCATGGGAGCTCCTTCCTTAGAGGAACTCAGAAGCTGTGTGGTTGTGGTCCCTGGCCACCATCTTTCAGTGGCTCTGCTTAAGCAGGGGAGGTTGGACCAGTTGATGTCTGGCAGTCTTTTTTTACCTCAGTCATACTGAGGTGATTCTATGACTCAAAGCACACTTGTGCAAGCTAAGAAAGCATGTGGGGGTTGCCTGATGTGGAAAGATTTCAATGCTTCTTTATGCTCATGAAGAGTCAGGTTTGCCTGGTAAAAGTCAATCATCCATGAATCTGTGACTTTTTGCCTCCAGGAGCTTTATCAGTGACTACACAGAAAACTAACAAGCAGATTGAAAGCATGAGGGCTGTATAGAGTTAAACATCTCCTTGAAGGTATTGATATGTTTTCATAGCACATCACCATAATTTTCCCAGGTGCTTCTCAAGTCACAGTTTACAACTCATTCAACTTGCTGTGTGTCAGTGCTGTGAAAGAAAGTGGGCACCTTGATCCTGATGCAAATTCCTTGATGGCAGCATCCTAATCCTTCTGTTCTGTGGCAGTCCTAGTCATGGAGTGACACAAAGAGAGTATAGAGTCAAGGATGACTGTAATTCAGTACAAAAATTGAATACAGTTTGTATTCAATCAAAGTTTGTATCACCTCTATTTTGACAAAGCTCTTCTTCATACCGGTCTTACTGGAAAGTAAAAATTTTCCAGATTCCCAGTAAGACTGTTGAAACCTTATCTCCACACACTTCCAAACTGAACCCCATGTGATCAAAGATACAGGCCAACAAAAGGTACTATTTAGGCCTTCATGGTCCCTTAAACAAGTGGAATTATCAGCACAGATTAATATCTGCACTTAAACCTGCCTACTCATCATTCCTGAGCACATCTTACACAGGATGGTTTTCATTGTTCTGTGTACTGGCCTCTCCAAAATGATCAAGGAGACATGTGACAAGGATCCTGGGGACAGCATTAGGACTATTATAGAGCATGAATACTGAAGTCCTAGTAAACAAAATAAACTCAGTATCAAGTGTTTTATACCAGTTGAAACCAATTGATCTTATCAGGTATATTACCTTAATGGGAAAAGATTCATGAAAAGGAATCCCAATTTATATAATGACTATTCTAGGTAGTGCCTGTACCAATACCTATTAGTTGTATCCAAACTCAATTGTGGATACAACTTCCTACAGCAGCAATTATAAGGGAAGGCAATGTACCTTCCCCACTGAAATTCATAAAGTAATCTGGGATAATGCAAATAAATTTCAAAGAAAATTTCCATTTTAGTGGCATCTAGTTAATTTCATCTATGACCTTGCCAGCTAGTAAAGATTTTATTCTAATACACAATTCTTCAGCATATATCACATATCCAATCATTGCACCGGGGTTAAATAATTGTGAAATTATTCCCTATCTGATATAGCACAGAACATGGGTCCAGCAAAATGGGAACAAATAACAAACCATTCATGTTGATGCATGCATTGCAAGGGAACAGCAAGGACTTACTGGGGGAAGTAACACCATTAAGTCCCATCAAGGCATTTATCTTGACACTCAACAAAATGTTTGTCACTTTGAAATCCATCCTGATGAAACTCTTGGAACTGTGCTCATAAACTTTGGAAAAAGATGTGTTTGTATGAGAATTATTCCTGATTCCATATCGGGAGACAACATCTTGACAGAAATAAGCAAACATTTGTGTTCATAATTTTAACTAAATAAGATGATTCTGTCACAACCCATGAATTGCTACACATCCTGTCAAGATTTGTTGCCCACCCCCGTTGGAATGAACGTTGCACTGGTGAAAATCTACTGCAGCACAATGTGTGTTGGCTGCTGGAACACATCTGAAGCCATGGACAAAGGACACAGAAATTAATCATCATTCATTCTGGTTTAGAAGAGGTACACTATACCTTGGAAAGAATGAAGAAAGATGGATAACATCACTAGTGGGACATTTTGTTCAGCTGGTCACCACTGTCTTAGGTTGCAAATGCAAGATGTAGCCAGGGGTGTGTACTCTATTGCCATCTGTTAGAGGTGGGGCAGTCATCTTCTGTTAATTGGGACACCTGTTAAAACCAGGTGGGGCAGTTTTCTTTATCTCTTCCACAACCAATCCTCCCTCCAGGGAAATATCTTCTGCTAATGGGCCATTGAGTGTCACTGCATGACTGAAAAAATCACATCATCCCATTGGGAGATGCTCCGCCCAGGGGGAGGAGCCAAGGACTCCTGCCTGGATATAATCTGACATTTGGAGCACCACAGACAGCCTTTTCCCACTGGGTTTCCAGAGGAGTAGCTTTCTTTTCCACTGGATTCCCAGAGGAAGACCAGGTGCATCTACACCACCACTTGACCTCCAGAGGAAGACTACATCCTTCTACTGGATCACTGGTCCAACAGTGCCACACCTGTCACTCCAGGAAGGCTGCAGCCACCGTTGAATGGGACTGCTACCAACACCCTGACCCACAGGGTGTCAGGTCATATTCTGACCCTGTCAGTGTTGTTTTGTATTACTGCTTTTTTTTTTTTTTTTTTTTTTTTTTTTTTTTTTTTTTTTTTTTTTTTTTTTTTTTTCTAATAAAGAACTGTTATTCCTCCTCCTATATCTTTGCCTGAGAGGCCTTCAAACTTATAGTAATTTGGAGGAAGGGGGTTTACATTTTCCATTTCAAGAGAGGCTCCTGCCTTCCTCAACAGACACCTGTCTTTTCAAACCTAGACAACCACCAACAGCAGGAATTCTAAATCTAATGTTGCACATTACCAATAATTTTGTTGTTTTCTGTCATGTTAAGCTTATTGTTAAATATTGTTATATATGTTAGCATTTGCCTACTAGCACTATTGCATGCATCTCCTCACAAAATATTGTTCTATCATGTTCAACAAGGTCTTAAAAATTAAATCTGGTAACTTGATCAAAATTTTGCTTCAGTTTATAACTGAAGCACAATATATCTGTTTACCTACAGAGGCAAAATAGTGTGACCATACCATCATTCACTGAAGCAAGAGAGAGATTGACTTTATTCATGGATTGTGCTGGTGCTGGGGGGGAAGCAGAGTGACAGACAAATCCCTTCCAGCCTTCTTTACCTTCCCAGGTGTCCTAAAAAAATTGGTATAAAGCTCTGAAACTTGAGAGGCAAGCAAATGACACAGTAGATGAATATTCATGCAGGGGCTAGACAGTGAACCTGTGCAACCCAACTGTTTCAATTTTTGCCAAAGTTAAGTTTTTAGTAGCAAAAACTGGTTTTTTTCTTTCCTTTGAAACTCCATAAAAAATTAGGGTGAGCAGCAGTTTTAAAAGCCTGCAATTTTAAAAGCCTTCAAAAATATTTATGGAGTTTTTATGTCCAAATCCAGATTGTGTCTAATTATTTTCCTCTATCACACAACCTGTTCAAATTCTATGCTTCCAGTGATCACTTCCAGAAGAATGAAAATTCAGTATTTTTTTTTTCTCCAGGAAGGCTGTTACAGATTGCATTACTTAGTTTCCTTTTTTTCCTTTTGTTAAATTAAAGCAATATTTTAAGTATCTTGAATATAAATGTCTCTTTCCTCACTTACTACTATGTCTGAAGAAAAAAAAAAAGAGATGGTCTTATTTCCTTAGCAACAGAATCAGGTGTGATTTATGCCACTGTGTGTTCCTGCAGCTGTCTCCAAGCAACAAAACAAACTGCAATGCCAACTCTTGTAAGCACAATGTATGGAGGGGGCTGAGGGAAAACTTTGGAGCCGGAATACCTATCCCTGTCATCAAACAGGAGGTAAGACTGAACAGACATGTAGTTTTCCTAGAAAAATAAATATATCAAATATTCTAAACATATCAATTCAGCCTGACAAATGCTCAGTATGCAAAGAGTAGTTTATTTTAAATCAGTCTGTGTTTAGGAGACAGCTGTAGATGTGTCTTAACGACTTACCAAGGTTTTACCTTAGCTTATGAAAGTGGTACTACTGTGTTTGCTGTCTCTGAGCTCAGAGGAGGCTTCTCAGAGTCTCTGCACAGCAAGAGCTCTCATGAAAAACAGAGAAATTGCATGGAAAAAAAAAATCAGTAATAATTCACTGTTAAAGTAGTTGCCAAAATTTGCCGAACTTAATTTGCCATTTCAGAGCTGTTTCCTCTTTGAAGTCAAGAGGCTTGCATCTACAATGTATAATGTTGGCAAACACTGTGTCTATGAATAGCAACTTTAAAGCTAGTGAGGCTTGCCAAATGTAATCATGACAGATAACACTATTTCCTTGAAAAAAATTACAGTTTTCCTTAAGGTGAAATTTGCTTTGGAATCTGAAGGTTCATGAGCAAAAGCTGCATTTTGTGCATCAGTTTCTGCAAGCCAATACCTTTTAGCTTCTTGTCAGGTGCAGAGCTAAGACCTGGGGGAGAAAGCAAGCAACCCTCCCTTGTGTAAACATTTCATCCCCCCTGCTATCTTACTCATATTGGAAATCCATAAAACCTCTGAAATGCTGGGATTTCCCCGGTGCTGGAGTCAGTGCACCCATGTTTTACACCTCTGAGCACATTCTGTTTATGCCAGCCCAAATGCAGAGGAAGAGTGGGTACCACCCCTCCCTGGATTTTCCCTGCCATGTCAGTGTGAACTTGCTGTGTTCTTTCAGCCTTTGAGAAATGGAAAATACCCACAGGCCAGGGTCTTCCACTCCTTGTTGAATGCAACACTGGCATCCATGGTTTGCAATACCAGCAAGCAGAGGGGAAATGCCACTGTCCTCCAGAGCACAGGCTAGCTCCAAGATAGTCCAGGGGCAACGGCAAGAGTAGGGAACTGACCAGGTTAGGGTATTGCCTGAGCCAGAACCTCTGAGCCAAATGCCCAGCACTGGGGACCCCTGGAGGTGCAGTGAGGATCGGATAAAGGAGGTAGGAGAGGCTCTCTTGGGGTGTGAAGTCCAGCAGGTTTATTGGGTGAGGTGAGGGAAGGGTACACGGGAGAGGAGAGCTGAAGGGAACACAGGCAAGCAGATCCCCATGCACAGCTGTGCAAGGGTTTTTAAAACGTCACAAAACAGGGGGTGGACACAATGCGACAACCAAAGAGCAACTCTTAAGGTGTGTTTTCAGGGATGCCACAAATCAGGGTAAGGGGAGGAAAGAGGGTTCGATCTGGGATTGGTCCTGGAGGTGAGGGACAGGGAACTTCCTAGAACAATGGGTAGGGTTTAGGCTGACAGACAGGGCAAAGGGGCTGGGTTGCCTTGACCAGCAGGAAAAGGTGTGGAAGGTAGGGAGGAGATTCTTTGGGGGACAGCTGGATAGGAGGGTGCAAGTTAGGGAGAACATGGGGAATAACAGAACATACCACTTTAACAATCTACCTAATAGAACTTAGTAAAATAAACATGAACTGCAACAGGGAAAGGCTTTATAAAGACCACTAGACCAGCCCTCATTTTTAGGGACCAGCTTCAAAATGGCATGAAGATCACTTAAGAACTGGGTTGCTGGGGCCAGGTTTGTATTGCTTCTGGCAGTGCTCATCAGGGTTCATCCCAGCCTGGTAACCAATTAACCGCAGTTTCTGCCCTCCCAGGCAGAAATCAATTTACCATCATGCTTCAAACTTTCAAGTTTTCAATTCTTGGGCTTCTACCTGAGCAGTTGTGCTCTGAAGCCAACCTGCCTAATTTCAGCACATTGGGCAATAGCCACCTTGCCTTGTGAAAATTGCTTGTTTTCCTTTTTTTTTTTTTTTTTTTTTTTTTGTCTTTGGCCTTATCCTTTAGGAAAAGGAACAGCAGTCGTACAGTGGAACATTTAGAGCATTTCCTGCTTTTTAGACCATCCCCCTTCATAGATTTGTCCTGAATTTAAATGTCATGTTTCTGTAGACCTTCTCTAGAAGACCTTTCACTGAAACATTTTTATGATACTCTACCAAAATTCTCATCATCTGGCAGCTGTTCCTTAATTTAAAAAGAGCATAAGGCTGTAATGCATAATGTTGATTTTTTTAAAATAACATTTTGACCTGAAGTGATAGATTGTATAAGCTTGGATTTGTGCTAAATATTGGATGAAAAAAACCTTAAGGATTTGCTAGTTGTCTGCACATACACACTCCCATTGACACTATTTCTGTAGATCAGATCTCACTGCAAGTTTCAATATTTAAAAAGAAAATATACTACATATTTCAGACATGATGCACTACCAAAATCAGGCTTGTTCTCCATTCCCTTTTTTACCCAAATCACACAAAATTTTACATCAAAAAGGAATCCCTAAGATCTTCAAGAAATGCTACCTGGCCCTATTTCTAAAAAATAATAAACATGAGTCTAATTTCTTATATTAGCTACAAAATTTTTCATCATATGAATAGCATCACCAAATCTGTGGGACTACCTCCATGTCTGGTGCTGTCAAAAAGTTAAATAACTTCTCCTTTAATTTGAGATGGAAATTCTGATTCCGTTTTATAGCATGCACCTCTCTCCTACTCTCTGTGGTGAAGCAGGCTGCTTCCCATTGTGAAATGGCACAAGGTGAAAGAATTGAGAAGCTGATTCTCTCTCAAACACAAGGAGAAGCTACCTGGGTTTCCCAAATGGTCCCCAAAGTATCTTTAGGTCCTTCAAGATAAGTGAAAAATGTGAATGTCCCTCTTGAATGTATAAATACATGGACATAAATAAGTTTTTTTGGTATAAAACCTCTTTGAAAGGAGAACCAGACTTGTGGAAAATACAAACCCATTTCTGTTGCATCCTGGGTTTGTGTTCAAAATACGGGTTTTTTTCTTTGTTAGTTTTCCAGTTCTCTGTACCCTCGTGCATCTCCCGGGTTTTCCCCTACTCCTGCGGTTTCCGTGCCAGTCTCCCCGTGCCCGCAGTCCCACTCGCCCCAAAGCCCCGTGTCTGCCCCTGCCGTGTTCCCATTGGTCACTGTAATACACATCATCACCACGATGTCTGTATCCATTGCCGGGAGGACTCCCTGTCCGCCCTGTCCCTCCCCTATATCACCCCACTCCTCGGCATGCTTGAGGCCAATTGCATCCATGCGAATTTGGGAGCAGGCTGCAGCTTTTCCACCGCAGCTCTCGCAGCCAATAAAGCATCCAGCCGCCACACGGAGGGATTTGAACGAATTCCCTGCCTCTTTGTTTCTTCCCTCACGCCGACGGCGAAGCGTGGCCAACAGCCCACCCCGGAGCGTGGCAGCAAAAGCGCCCGGGAAGTACGGCGAGCCCCCGGCCCTGATGAAAAGCTGAGACGCCCAAGCTGGGCGCTCGAGAGCTGACCGGGTCCGAGAAAAGTAACGTGCAGCCACGCATTTCAAATGTTTTAATACTTATCTGCTTATTATTTGTGTATGTAGTTTTACAAAATTTTATATACTTTTAATATGAAGTGTGAAAGTATCAAAATGGAAATAAAACTCTGTTTTATGCTTTCCCTGGATTGCAGTTTCTTATACTTAAAAGAATGAAAAAAGTGCCTCCAGACACTGGTTTGGATGGTTGGGATTTTTTTTTTTTTGCTTTGATAATCCCTCCTGCAGGAGTATTTAAAGGATGACTTAGAAGTGTCTAATTTTTTATTATTCATCAGCAGGCTATCCTTTCCATTAGCTATTATGTCTCGTGTGCACTTGTTTGCTTCTAGGAAGCTCATTTTAAACGGCATATCTTTGTATTTGTTCATTATTTTAATTAAAATAAGCACCCTGCAATTGTTAGAGCTAAGTTTTTATCTTAATCTTTTACCTTTTCATTTGTTCATAAATACCAATTTCTTCAGTGTCCTAGTGAGGCTTTTCAGTCTATGTTTTAGTGCTGCATATCCAGAAGTCTGACTATGGAATATTAAAACACTTGATTTGTACACTGTCTTATACTAGTCCTTGTAGAACAAATTAAATTTAGAGATGAAGCAGGTTGTCAGCAAGTCTGCATGTTGCAGTTTTCTTAGAAGAGTTGGAGGTAGTCTTTTCCATCAGAATGCTGCAGTATCACCTCAGTTCTAGGAGCAAGTTGGTGCAAAAGAGTCATGACTGAATCTGAGAAGCCTGGGAGGAAGATGAGTTTAAAGCAACCCAGACACAGCCACGAGGTCTGTATGGAAATTGTGGCCCACAAGTCTGGACAGCACCATCAGGGGACCCAAGCACCAGCCAGCAACTCCAGATCGGTGGATGCCCCCACTAAAATACACATTCTCCAAATCCAGCCCACTCCTCTCCTCAAAACTCCTGAAGCAAACTTAAGGTCCACCAGGCACCTCCCCTGCCCATAAATCCACAAAGCTATAGTTTGTCATGAGGGGAGAGGTCAAGAGAAGAGCACTGCTGTATGTCCCCTCTCTTTGTTGGACCAAAAAGGTCAGATGGGATGATGGCAGACAAGCACCCCCTCTCACCGAATGACTCAGTACACCTCAGGAAAGAAACAGTACACAGGCTGTGCTTGTGAACCCTTCAAGGCAGCTCAACATTGGACCCTTTATGTCTCAAAATCTACACTTTCTGCTTTTCCTTCTTTTCCCATTGTTGTAGACATGAAAAAGCATCTGTGAAATGTCTGTGGTTTACATTTCTGAGATGATTTTCCAGCTCTTGTAGTAGCAGTTAAGTATGTATCTGGCAGTTTGGAGCAGGGGAAGGGAGGTTTGGGATTGGTTTGGTTTGTTTTTTTTTTTTTTTTTTTCCTTTAACTTTCATTGAACTGTGCTGCAGATTTGCAAATTTCTCTCAATGACATACACATTCCTTCCTGAAGATTTTTCTCCAGTATATGTGACTTGAAAAAGTGCCTAATGAAATGGTCTTCTGTGCCTTCACCATAAACACACGTTAGCCCTAGAGGTACCAATTCCCAGCTGATACTCAAAACCCATCTTCAAGCTCTTGCTTCTTTACTCACTGTCTAAAAGAGTAATTTCTCATTCCCTGATGAAGCTTTAACCAGTAAAGGATCAAAATGGCTCCATTTAAAATTTCCCTAAACAGCAATAAAACATTATTAATCCCTGCTCCCTCTCTCATCCCAGATCAACTAACAGCCGTCATAAACACAGCAAAGTGGGCTGTTTGTCTATGCTTCAGCTCATGTAGGAATAATTTTCTGTTTGATTCTTCAGTCAGATCTGCAGACTTTCCATAAGCTGCCTCTTTTATTCTCAGCCCACACAAGACAGTAAAATTGTCATTTTTATAAAGCAAATATTGTACCTTCCTGGTTACATTTTCATTTAAAAAATAAATCAATAGAGTTTGCAACTGATAACCAGATTGTGACCGCTTTTAAGATTCTGCTATCTTTCCCATGAGATAATCAGACAGCACAACAAAATACATCTATTTATTATGAGGAAAACTCACATATTCAATCAGCCTTCTTTAAAAGGGGTCATAAATGAGATTCAGGATTTTAAACAACCTGGGTAACTTTCCATCCTCTTAATTTCCAGTAAATTCCAGTTAAGTCCTTTTTCCCTCAGAAAGGTTTTTAAGAATGTTCCAAGACTTTTATTTATGTACTTATGGATATGCATACCCCTACTCATATAATAAAGAAACTTATTCTAGTGTTTCTTTTACAGAAGCTAAAAAGAGGTGAGCCACTTTGTTCTCTGCACAGCTTGTCTCAAAATATCCATCTCTGCATTATCCTTCTCTACAATCGTCACCACCTTCCTAAACGCAAGCACTGATCCCTGCCTTAAAATACCTGTTTCACAATCAATCCAAAAGCAGAAGCAAAGAGCTTCTCTAAAATTATTACCTCAAACAGTGTCCTAGCACACTTTGGCTTGCAGCATAGGGCTGTTGTGCTTTCACAATACAGGGGAAATGTTTTCACTCTGGGTTGGAAAGGATAGTAGATGACAAGGAAGACAGAAGATGCATGCAAATATATTTTGCATAGGTTTCTGTAACACTTTAAAACACTGTTCATTGGATGCTTCTACTTAAGTCTGAGCAGATTCACTGGGGATTTTTGTCATTAAAGAAGAGTTGGGTCTGGAGTGCGATATTCTCATGCTTTAATGCTACATTTCATTGAAAAGATTCAGGTGTAGACCTCCTAACTGTGATTATCTCCAGCTGAGGACATGAAGAGGCTGAGTGAAGGCATTTGCCATCCTCCCAGCATCTGGCCTGTGATTCCTCTCATTTCTTGAACTCTCTGGTAGGGACTAACAAAGAGTGTCCTGATGCAACACTGAACTGCCCTACAGCATGGCCCAGACCTCAGTGCCAGCAACAAAGCTGAGTGCCAAACTCCTCCTTTCCCCTGGTAATCTTGCTGGAAAGCCGTAGTGATTTAAATGGATAAAAATAGGAAAAATATAGCAGTAGTGTGAAAAATTGATATTTTATGATTGGCTTTTCACAAATATTAAATTGAATACTATATGTATTATGTTATATTGATTAGAAGTGCTGTATTAACATTTTAATAGTATGGTAAATGTAGTTTTGTAGTTAAAATAGAAACTATATATGTGAGGGTTTTTTTTTTTTAAGAATTAGATACTCGCTTCGAGAGAACAATCACAGAACACCTAAATCTTCCAGAGAAGAGGAATTTATTGTTTCCATATCAGAAGAAGCTAATTTCTTCAGGCCTTGCTCAGACTCAAAGACGCCGTGGGGGTTAGAATATCACAGACAGAGTTTCTTATTTTAAATAGAATGTATGCATAACCATGAAGTATGTATGAATATGCAACAGTGTATGGTTTTTAAGGGTTATTCTTTTGTTCACAAAACATGCTTGTTGTCGCTTAGGTGCCCAAGAGCATCTGGACGTCTGTAATTCTTTGCTTTTTATTGTCTTGTAATTGTCCTAACTCTAAATTTTTATTACTCTAATTATATTACTATTTTTATGACCATTTTATTATTATTAAAGTTTTAAAATTTAAAAAAACAAGTGATTGGCGTTTTCCACAGGTAGGAACTCTGATAGGTTTTCTTTCTTTTCCTTTTCTTCCCTACATTGTGTTCTGTTTTCTTGACTGCTGATATTACTATAGGCACCTAATCAGAATCAGGCTAATCCCATTGCAATGGGAGCAGTACTGTAATGTTAGAAAAGGCCAGAAAGCCACCCTTCTGGAAGCAGCAGTTTTCCCTGGAATTAGAGACAGCTTTGGTGCTAAAGACCCCAGAGTTAAGCCACTTGCATCCAACTCCCCAGATGGAACAAAAGCAGTCAGAGTACACACTCTGTTAGAAGCATTGCGGGTGCTGCTCTCTGCCCCAAGTCAGCCCTGCAGTGTTAAAACTCAAAGGCAGGCAAGGGGAGCGCTGCTGGCTCATCCCCTGCATCACTGCTTGGGGGCTGCACGGACTCTGGGCACGCTCAGGGTTACAGCTGCTTTTACATTCACACTTTCTCAGAACCGGCTTCATCAGAGATGCAGGTTAAAGTTTATTCAATTTTAGAACTGCTTGTTCCAAGCAATTTGGTGTCATTGTGGGCTCCGACTTGCAGTGGTTTTCAGCACAGCCGGTGACCCAACACTGCTCAGGAGCTGTGCAGTCCCACTGCTGTTCGGCTACGAGTGATGCTCTTGCTGTGCCGCGGCTGGGAGGAGCAGATCCCTGACGTGGGACGTTCTGGGGAAAACAGACAAGCACTCGAGCTCCATTCGCACCTTTCTTCCCGCCGCTTCCAATGTTTGTTTCTCCTGCGGTGCTCTGGCTGCTTAGGAGTGTTAAGTGCGTTTCCCTGCTACTTAGTGAAAGCAAAGACACACACCACCGTGCCAGTGTTATTGTATACAACATTCCATAATGCTCAAATTATACCAGACCGAGTCAAAAGCCTGATCTACATGGTATGTTCAGGATGAATTGATGTAAAATGCCATACCAACACAAAAGAACTATTCATTTGTGTTGTTATGCATTCTATTATTGCTTTTTTTTTTTTGTTTTGCTAATGAAAAGTTGACTTGTGTTGTGAAGCTATAATTACATGTGGATTTTCATCTGCTATAGGTCTTTCACTTCTCTAGTACTCTCACTAGACTTTATAGTTCTTGATAACACAAGGATCTATACAATGTCTTCACAAGATTAAATAAAGCCACTTAACTATGCTAAGCTAGTTCAATAGCTGCCTACACAAACATAAACACCCTGTGCCCTTTCTCTAAGAAACTTCTTTTTTTTTTACATCAAAGCAACATTTAAATGGAAATGAGAAATCAGATAAATTACATGTAGAAGAATTTACTACTAGTTTTATTTTATAAATTACCTTGAATTTGCTGGGTACAAAAGAAAAAAAATAGCTTATCAAATCATATTCCACAATAAAAACTGATTTGTTATGAAATACTATGAACTTGAACAGATTATTCCTGGTGCCTGTGTCTTCCAAAAGTTTAGAACCAATAAATTTCTCTGAGTTCCCCTTCTTCAGCTTGGTGGTGACAGGGTAGGAGATCCACTGCTTCTTGAGATGTGGATGGTGTATGCGTCTGTCTAGGGGATGGTACAGTATGGCTCCTCCAGCCAGTCTCTCGCTCAACACTCCCTGTTAAAACTTCTTGGCCTTTCTACTTTTCCCTTCAGCTCTGCCACCAGCCTAAGCAGATCGTCCATCTGGTCACACCTCACACGTCTGGTGTCTCTGTAGCCAGCAGCCTCCGTCACTTTTTGCTCTTTTGAGCAGCGCCAGGCTCTGGCACTCCCTGTGCCAAGATCTGGAGCCCCGCACATGTTCGCGGGTGTTCGCTCTGGTTCACCGCATCCTTTCTGATGCACGCAGGGGACGTAACTTTTGGGAAATGGACGAATTTGGACTGGGGGAGTTTTGATGAGTGGAAACCAAGCCTGAGCTCCTTGGGCAGTGCTTGACCACCATCCGAGCTCAGTGCTGGGGCCCTGCGCACTCTCTGGCCGTGGCAGCCCGCGCTATGCCGCGCCCCGGGGTGTTTGTGCAAGTGCAGTGGCGCAGTCCCTGTGCCATCAGAGCTCCTCTGGGCCGCAGCTCCACCGTGTGCCGCTGGGGCACCTGTCTCTGCTCCAGTATCGAGGGCTTGCCAGGTAGGAATGCTCCGCTTGCTCGGTGCCCTGAGGCACAGGGATGTGACTCACTTCAGCTTTGAGGTCCAGAAGGGACCCCAGGCTGGGTAGAGGCTGCCTTGTGATCTGTTCCTAAGCAAGCACCTGAGGAAATCTTCACACCAGCATTTGGCAATACGCTTCAAGCTCTTAGAGAGTTCCTGCATCGTTCCCCCCTCCTCTCCTCTTCCTTCTCCTTGTCCCTCTCTTCTCATCTTTCCTCCACTTTCCCCAAAAGCTTTTGGGAACTTTGAAGCTGGCAGAACAGCAGCGTAGCTCAAGAAGATGATGTTAAGTTTAGAGTAGTTACAGCATCAGGTGTACACGCTCCCTTCCCCTGTGTGAAAGGGGACAGCCTATCACTCACAATATGTGGCACAGACTTGCACATTTGACACGTAACTTCACGGTGTAGTTTCGGGCTCTTCCTGTTTTATACTCATTTATGTTCTATTCTGTCCCTTTCACTTCTCTGCTGCTCAAGACTGCACCTCACAAATAGTTCTGCAACATCACCATTTGCTTACAAAATAATCATAGTTCCAGGCTTTCCTTATAAACTCAGATGCAGCTCAGAGTTCAATGAAGGTGTCATCAGATTAACTAAAATCAAAATTGCCATGCATGGATCTTAAAAGCAATTATTGAAGTCCCTTCATCTGAAGGCAGTAATTTCTCTAAAGGTTATTTAGCAGTCATTGTCCAAATATAGGAACTCACAACATTTTTCATGCCTTTTATTGCAGTGCTTTATCCCCTGTTAAAGGGGATAAAATATTAAGAACAAAATATCACTATAGGATCTTATGATTTGATTTTTAACTATGCTAGGATCTCTGTGTATGCTTATGCATAAACAACAAAAATGTTCTCTGCCGTTTCATGTGGGGAACCCCACTGGCACCTTATGTTTCTCAAGATGTAGAAAAAAATTGTGACCTTCTTGTCCTCAACCATACAACCAAGGGAGCTGCAGCTAAGACCTTCATTGGTCTTAAAGAATCCTTCATGCTACAAAGCTAGGCAGATGGCAGTGTTGGTCCAGATCAAATAACCCTTTCAAAAACCAACAGATTTAAATGTCAGAATAAAGCCACTTCAAGTTCTTGGTGAAATTAAAAAAAAAATCCACAAGACTGTATGAAAACCATGCTGTTCTCTGACATGCTCCAGTACTCTTGTCAGGTACAGTCCAGACCAGAGAGTCCTAGAAAAGATGAGAACTAGAAACAGTTTTCAATGTGGCTGGAGAAATCATATGGTTACCAGGCTGTTGGTAAGCCAACTGCCAAGAAGCTTGTCTGTGAGGAAGTAAAACTCAGTTAACAACTCAGGACACTACCTAATGGGCATCCTTTCCTCACGGTGGCTCAAGAATAGTTAGTGTTTGCAGTCTCTTTGGAGGAGAAAAGCACAAATGCTGACTCCTACTTGAGCTCCAGGAACTAGACAGTATTATGAAGACATACAGAAAAGCACTACTAGTGATGATCCACTCTGGGACCAACACGATATCAAACCAAACTAGAAGGATGGGAGAAAAAACTTGGCTCCATGTTTTCTGTCCCCAAGAGTGAGACAGCAACATGAGAGAAATAATGGAGACACTTCATTAGTCATATTAATAGAGTCAAATGGGTTTTTCAGAGTCCTAAATAGAAGGATTTTTTTAAAGACTGGATAACCAGTATTTCCTATGTTGCAGCAGTAATTAATGGGAATGGAGGGAAGTGGAGCACTAAGGAAGGCAGTGGTTTAAAAATAGGAATATTTAAATCTGACAAATATAACACAAACATTAACTCAGCAGATCACAAACAAATTGACCTCCAATGACAGAAAAAGTGCAAAGAAATAGCTTTCAGCTTTCCAATTGATAGAAATTGCAGCAAGAAGCAAAAAGAATTGGAAATTTCTTATTTTAGAGGAGACACTTAATTGACATTACAGACAACTATTGGGAGGAATTGCATGTCTAGAATGTTAAAAGCATTGCTTTTAACCTGGTTAAGAGAAATAAAACAGGTATAACACAAGCGGAACAATTACAGCATGTGTCACAGGAACCATTGCTCACCTTAGAGACTTTAAACTACAGTCCAGAGCATGCACACACATATGCACACACACACACACACACACATATATGGATGGAACATTAGCTATATCACCTATTTATCACCTTTGAATTGGTTTGATTTTCCTTTTTCAGCTCTTTTTTTTTCCATGTTTGACACATAGAAGAAGACTCAATGTTGTAAACCAATTAAAAGAGTACCTGTGTAGACATTAAGATTTGTTTTAGGTTGCTATTCTGAAATTTGCATCTTCAACTTGAATGCTACCTGATGCTGCTGGATCCTATCTGCTCTGTTCCTATCCCATCTGTTCATCCCTTCAGACTGCTAAGTGGTATTTCTCTGGGTTTGTTTTGTTTGGGTTTTGTTTGGGGTTTTTTTGGTGGGGGTGTGGTGGTGTTAAGCTTTCTGTAAATGCTCACACACTTTATTTTGTGTTAAAAGGTAACTGAGAAAAGTTGGTTTTTTTCTCCCTAAAGTTTCATTGTATGTATTCCCACTTGGAAGTCTTCAAGGTCAAACAGTTTTAACTGTTCTAGCTCTTTCTGAATCTTGAAAGGCAAAATTCAGGGATTAGTGACAGTGACAGTGATAAAAAGGAGACAGTTCTTCTGTTGCATATGACAATGGTTTTAGGGAGCTTCATTTGAAAGAGAGGACCAGATAAAAGAGAAAGAACAAGAATGGGTATTGTCATTCTTTGAGAAAAGTTTTAGATGGTCAAAAAGCTACAATTAAGGCAGTGAAATCTTTTTGGTCAAACACTCTGTTAAATAAATATAGAGCACATAGAAGTCATATATACAAAAAAGAGACAAGGAGGAATAGGTACAATTAATATGTTGTCTAGCTCAGAGTATAGGAAGGTGTAATAAGAGAAGTTAATATGTTACATAAAGATTTATGGCAGGCTTGGCAAAGAACAAAACAACTTCCATTTAAATGTTTTAAGAAAAAAAAATGAAATCAAGATGGGTGCCTGTTTAATGAATGCCACTTTCTATTTCATTAGAAGCACTCTTTATAAAATAATTTACTACTTTGTATCTCAAAAAAGGCAAGATGAGGTACTTGAAACATTTTCCTGACAAAGATGAAAAGGCCAGCAGAAGAAGACACACACTAATCTTATAGCAGATAAACACTTGAGACAGCAGGGTCAGGTAACTTTTTCCCAAGTCATGAAGTGAATTTTCTGTGGAATGTTCTAGACAGTTGATTTTGTATAGAAAATAAGTTCTAGCAGAGGCCAAGGAAAATGTCTGATGCCTAGAAGATCTGCAACATTGTCCATCCTTCAGCCGGAGCAAACAGAATGGCAGATGGTGGCTTAATTTGATAGCAATCTCCGGCAAAATAGTGGAAAATCAAATAATCAATTGTAGGAGATTCAGCCGACAGAAAATGAGCCATCTTGCATCTACCATGGCAACACATCTGACACTGCTGTTCTTTAATCTGCCCAAATGCTCGGTGAAGGTTTTTTGCTTTGCAGACAAGAAGATACAGCTAATCTCAAAGGCTAAGGTCTTTGTGGCATTACCCCCAGCTTTCTGGATTCTTCATGTTCCTTTCTCCCTTTCTTCCATTTTCCAGAGTCAATGCTCTTTAGTTGTAGCTGGAGGAAGAGTTTATCCATTGAACTTGGGAAACAAATTTTGCCCAATTTAATTAGTGAGTGGCAGAAGGTAAAGATAACTTGAAGTCTTGAATGGTGGTGGTAAATTGTGCTTGGCTCTTTGTAAAGTCACAATTGAAAAACGAGCATTCTAAAATATCTTCAAAGTGCTGGCTATGTGCTGGAATATTTCTTCTAAGATAATAGGAAAAATGTTGCCTGAAGTCTAAAAAATCATTGTCAGCTGCAACTGCTAGAGCTCCAGTGCACAGCAGCTTGCTTGTAACCTAAGCAAAGAGCTAAAACATGAAACAGACTCAATTACAGAGTAAGTTTGCATGATAGCAGCAGAAGACTGTTAACAAGATACAGTGCATTTGAGAAATCAGCAGAAAGCAGAAATACACAGCAGAAACCTCACTGAGGTAATCCCCAAGCTGTGAAAATTCAATCATAGAAGAAATACTGTTTTGACCTAACTGCAAATTCAAATACATACTGCAGCTGTCTTAAAGTATGAGCTCTGTGGCACCCAGGGATCCAGCTGAGTTTTGAAGACCAATCATTCTGATCAGATAAAAGAAATCAGAACATGTTGTTAGTCAGAGGGGTGTGTGTATATGCATGTATGTGTGTATATATGTATATATGTGTATATGTAAAATGAAAGACTGTTTGCAGTATCTGATAGAACATCTTGAGCTTCTTAGCTTTTGAGAGAGAACTGTTTCTTCAGGAAGTTTTGAGATACCATGAGTGTGTCACGGCATGAGTCAGACATTGAGTGGAAAATGGGCTAGCAAGGTTTTTCAAACTATAAATTGATTTAAAAAACAGTGAATAAATAGAAAAGAATCTTACATGGATCGGACTGGAAGAGACTGCATGGTTTTAAGCAAATAGTCATGGCACAGAGGTGTCCCTGGTCTCTTTTCTAAAGGGCTTTTGAAACCCAGCCTGGAAGAGATGATGGTACCCAGTGCAGCCATCTGCTCAAAACAACAGCAGCAAAGAGGTCAGATCATGTGGCTTGGGTTTTTCTCCATACCAATCCGGAAAGTTCCAAGAACACAGATCCCACTGCCTCTCTTAGCAACCGGCTCTACACTGGATTGTCCCTACAGGGAAAAAGGTTTCCCTTTGTATATAATGTGGACTCCTCCTATTTCAACTTAGACACACACTTTTGCATCCTGCTGCCTTGCATTGTTGCAGAAAGCATGGCTCCATCTTCTCAGTGACCTGCCCAGAGGCAGAAGGGGGCTCTCAGGTGCCCTCCCTTCTCCAGCAAGAAGCAGTCCTGTCAGGCTCCCCTTGCCAGGCTCACTCTACCTACTCAACCTCTCCTTCTGGTTTTGTTATTCCATAAAAAGCCAAAAAGGTGCTCCCATTAATTTCAGAGATTTATAATTTAAAATAGACTACTGTTGATCTGATAGTATTAAGAGAGAAATATTGTGTTCATTGCTTATATGAACCTGTAAGCTCAGGTTCAGGCAGTATCAGTAAGGAAGTAATAATTTCCATTTCAGCATGCTGACAATTGTTGGTCTTGGTATCTTGTAAAAGAGTGTTTTAATAATGAAAAGGGTTGGGCTGCTACTAGTTGTAAATAGAGGCAATTTTGGCTGGACAGGACATAAATTCATCAAACTTTTTCAGAGTAATTAGTAGGATTTGTTTTCTAATTTGGGAAGTTGATCAGTTAATCTGGGCCAAGTACTGCTGAGGAGAAGAAAACCCCAGTAAAACAAAAACAAGCACCACCACCACCAGCAGCCTATGTGTGAATATTCATTTAAGATTGTACAATAACTTTACCTGATCACAGTGGGGTCTCATTGTATTCATAAATACAATATTTGCGAGTATTCTGTTCATTTACTCTATTAATTTATTATTCATTTATTTACTCTATGGTCTGACAAGAAAAGCACTGATGTTAAGGTGCTTGGAGCTGCAAAACCCCTGGCCTGGCAACTTAGACTTAAATGCCATGAAACATATGCATTATATTAAAACAACTCAAGAAAATTGCTTTTCAGGACTACCTACTCATCAAAGCAATTATTTCAAAAATATATTTAATAGTAAATAGGAATGAATAATAGATACTAAATCAAATAGATCTCCATTTCTGGACAACAGAAAGTGAAAATACATTGTTCCAAATATCTGTCATCTTCTCAAGCCCCACATGCAAATCTCTTTCTCTGAAATATCAATTTCCTCCTTCACCTCTCCTTTTTTATGCTTAAGCCAAAACACTGGGCCCAATGTAAGTCGCTTCTTAAAAATTTTCTACAGATTAAAGTAATTGATAATTGTCACCATCTTTTATTTTTAACGTGTTGGAAACAACAGAAACATTACAATAGGGATATTACGTTCCCAGAATACATCTTCTTAAATGGGAATCAGATTCACCCAGAATGAATAAACCCATGATAGATGCAGTGCACGTTGTGCTCAGTGAAAGCAGTTCTCTTCCACTTTGAAAGGGGCCTTATTAACTAATTATACAGTAATAATCAGAACATGCTGATCCCAGCAAGTAATGACCAGAAGGGTGTGATTTTGTCTCTGCACACCTTGACCCAGCAAGCCCTGAGTCATATATCCTCAGGAAACTGCATTATTCTTATTGGCAAATTAAACTGCATATGAGAGCAGAGCCTGCAGGTGTATGGACAGCTTAATTTTATTGGCTACTGTGGAAATAGCTGTGTGTACAGCAAAGGGAATGAATGCCATGTATGTCAAATGTTGTGTATGTCAAATGTTATGTATGTCAGATTAATTGAGAATAATCCCCAGACATTCTAGTTGCTTGATAATCACAACAGATTTTCCAGTAGCAACACGACTGATTTTATTTCACACCACTGTACTTATTACAGTCTTTTTTTTAAATAACAGTGGTCTATATGAAACCTGAAATCTTTGGTGCTTACTGATTTCAAAATAGCAATTGCAGTCATTCACAAAAATACAAAAACTTTGAAGAGGGAAAGAGCAAAAAAGGAATTAGCTGATATTTTCCTGCCAGCAGGGCTTGCTTTCACATAGAGGAGCGTCTCCCATTAATTAACAGCAATTAGAACTATGATCCCAAAGTTCCTGGAGAGCTATGGAATGGCAAGTCCTCGCAGTCACCAGCCTCTTTCCTGAGGGAAACAACCATTAGGAAAGGGCACAGCCTCTTTCCTGCTGAATATGTTTTTCCTTCAACATGATTTTCCACAACACAAAATATAATAGAACTGCTTTGTGAAATCTCAGCTAGACTAAGTAATTTCTTGCAACATGGGTTTCCAAGACAAAATAAAAGGAGCTGAACATATTCCTAGACTTGAAATACGTTGCTAGTGCTATTACATCTAAAACTAGAGCTAATGACTTGTTTTGTGACAAGTAGCTTTAGCATGTGGTTACTTCAACTCTGCATTTTTCAGCAGCAGTTATTACTGGAGGTTTAACCAAGGCATGGACTGCTACTGGCAGCAATGGCTTGGTCACGTTTGTCAGCACAGTGGGACACCATTGTGGTAACCTTTCAGACAAACACAAGTGAAACATATGCTCTGGACTTGTGCCATTTTTAGAAACAATCATCACTTATGAAAGAAACAGTATCAAAGCATTGAATGTGCCTTCTTGAGAAAGCCAGGCTGAATGAGAAAAATGGGAAAGCTGCTACTCCCTAATCTAGTACAGAAATATGAGAACGAACAATTCTATGGTGTCATTCAGCCAAGTTGCTCCAACAGGTTTAATTAAACATATCTTGAATTTTTTACTTGTCCAACATTTGTAATTTTAGAAAACAATCTTTTATATTCACACATTAAGTTTGATTTTATCTGAGTAGCCTGTAGATTCAAAAGCTAGTAGTATTTTCCCCATCATTATGTTATCCCAGTCCCTAACAATCATTCATTGACATAATTTAATTTCCTGTGAATAAAAGACAAAAGCAATATTTCAAGCCATAATTTTACAAATGAGATAGCAAGGTCCAGAAAGGATTAAAAAATGGACAAGAAAAGCCTGGGGACAGAACTTGATCACAGGGTCTGCTTCCTGCTTGCCTGGTCTGTTTCCTTGCCTACTGCAGGGTATGAACATTCATAGAAGGAGGTTTTGGTGTCTTGGTTTTTGTTTGTTTGTTTGTTTTTTGTTTGTTTGTTTTTAATTGGTTGTTGTTGTTGTTTGGTGGGGGTTTTTTGTATGTGTTATAATCACAGAATGGTTTGTGTTGGAAGCAGCCTTAGAGATGATGTAGTTCCAACCCCTCTGCCATGGTATTGGTTTTAATTCCAATCTCTGATCTTAAAGAAGAATGTGCTTGCTATACACTTCACTGTAAGGCTCATGTTCAGCCCACTCCTCCCTCTTCTACAGGGATACTCAACTGAAGATTCCCTGTGCATCTCAAAAACCTGTCCGAGGAGCATTATTTTGCCTGGAGCATGGAATTTTCTGGATGATGGAGAAGTCCCTCAAGCAGAAAGCTCATGATGACTCTAGCAGTGACTTTATCAATGAAAATGAGGATTTTTGAATTCTGGTTTGAAATTGAATTGCTCACCTTGGGTGTCATTGTTTTTGAGACATATTAACTGCATGCTATGCAATCATAGGCTTCTCACAGCATTCATATTAAGACAGAGGAAAAAGGAGTTGTGAGAACCTATACTAGGCATGACAGAAATAAGGATCAATAGAGATGTTTCTTTGCTGGAAAAACAAAATAAAGTTTCTGGACTACCTGAAAACTTCCTGACCAAAACATGAACACAATGCTATACTTACTTTGCTAACCTGTTTTGAGCTGCTTAAAATACTGGTGAGACAAAAAGATGAATTTGGATCCCTAAGTGTTTCCTAACACTGGTACAAAACTACTAATGCTTATGTAGCTCTTGTCTAGGTAAAAGCTCCACCAATTGGTCTCTGCCCATATGTTTTGAATTTACAAGATCTTTGGTTTCTGACAAAAGGAAAGCATGGAAAACTATTTGTCATCTCTACAGAAGCATGGCATAAATGTCTTTCTTCGTATCCTCCAGGATGCACAGTGGGAGGGAGGGAACAAAATGGGGAAAATAGAGCCTGTGTGACTCACTAATATATAGACCTACTTAAGCAAAAGCGTCTGTCTAACCAGGATCCAGAAAGTGTTTTCTCTGTGCATGGAGATTTTCAAGTTCTCACTTACAGCCTATTACACACCTTGATATTACAGGGTGGCAGATGGTGGGTCAGGGACAGCGTTCCACAGAGGTGTAGGTACTCTTTATCTCCCATGCTATGGACAGAGATTCAGCAGACCAAGAACAGCCTTCTGCATTTCTGCTGGGAGAGGGCAGATCTAAGCTTCACTAAGGCCATTTCTTGAGTTTGTTACGTCTAGGCAAAAATCACTATAATTTTGCCTTAGAAACAAGAAGAGAACCCTGACAGCATAACTCTCAGGCAGGACTAATCATTCTGTGTGTGCCACCCAGAGCTGTTAGAGTAATTAGGATTTGCCTGATACAGTTGTGCCTGAGAGAGAGATTATTTATATACCTGTTGCAATGGCAACACAGAAAGATATGAAGAGTTATCAGCTGTGCTTATTTTGAGTCAGAATTACTTTTCTTCGGGGATGCTGATCTCTGATGTTTTTTGCCCCCTGCTTTTAATATACTTATGATAAAACAATGAAGAATTGTGGGGTCATTGAAGTGTAGTGGCTTAACCTGGGCAGATGCCAGGCCCCACCAAAGCTGCTTACTCCCTCCCCTCTGCAGCTGGCCAGAGGAGAGAAAATGTAATGGAGGGTGCATGGGAGATAAGGACTGGGAGAGATCACTCACCAAATGCCATCAGAGGCAAAACAGGCTCAATTTAAAGATATGAAGTGAATTTTCTATGAACAAAATCAGAGCAGAATAATGAGAAGTAAAATAAACCCTTATAAACAGATTCACCACCCTATTCCCTCCTTCCCAGCTCTACCTCCTACCCCAATAGTGCAAGGAGACAGAGAATGGGGGTTGTGGTCAGTTCATCACCCGGTGCTTCTCTTGCTGCTGAGAGAGAGGAGTCATTCCCCTGCTGCACTGTAGGGTTCTCCATGAACCTCTCCAACATAAGTCCATCCCATGGGCAACAGCTCCCTGTAAATTAACTGCAGTGTGAGTCCATCCCACAGGCAACAGCACCCCTCAAACTGCTGCACTGGTCACTTTTCCATGGGTGCAGTCCTTCAAGGACAGGCTGCTCCAAAATGGGAGTTGGGCTTGTCTCTACAAGGGTCTCCCACAGGTTCAGTCTGCTCCAGGTATCCACCTGCTTGGTGTGGGTCTCCTCTAAGGCCTGCAGCTGGATCTCTGCATCCCCAGTACCCTGGACATCTCATCACCCAGACCAATGCCGGAACCAGCACCAACACGCCATTGACTGGATTAACACTGGAACCAGGATCAACACGGCATTGGCTGGATTAACATTGGAACCAGGATCAACATCCCAGTGGCTGGACCAACACTGGAACCAGGATCAACACCACATTGGCTGGATCAGTGCTGGAACCAGGACCAATATCCCATTGGCTGGATCAGCACTGGAACCAGGATCAACATCCCACTGGCTGGACCAACACTGGAACCAGGATCAACAACCCATTGGCTGGATCAGTGCTGGAACCAGAACCAATATCCCATTGGCTGGATCAGCACTGGAACCAGGATCAACACCACTGGAACCAGGATCAACACCCCATCAACTGGATTAACACTGGAACCAGGATCAACACCCTATGGATCAGTGCTGGAACCAGGACCAATATCCCATTGGCTGGATCAGCACTGGAACCAGGATCAACACCCCATCAACTGGATTAACACTGGAACCACGATCAACACCCCATGGATCAGTGCTGGAACCAGGATCAATACCCCATTGGCTGGATCAGTGCTGGAACCAGGATCAACATCCCATTGGCTGGATCGGTGCTGGAACCAGGACTGGCATAGGCTTCCCTGTGGATGGAGGAGTGTGGAAAAGGGTGACATCTGGTCTGTAAGCCAGAAAGAGTTAGTTGAAGAAAACAGGCTGATAAGAGTCGCCTTTGTCCCTGAAAGGAGTTCTACCAAGGTTGTTGACATGGAAACCAAGAGGAAGGAAAGATAAATGGCGGGGCTTGCAGTTGAATATTGGTGGAAAACAGCAGTGGAGAGCGCCCTGCACCAATGAACATTATGTTGATTTATTGCAGCCAATGAATAGGTATAAACTTTGTGAGAAGGTATAAAAAGACAGCATACTGTTAAAATAAACAGAAAGAAGCCTTCTGAAATGCATGATATTTCTCTGTGTGTTGTGTCCATCTCAACAGTGACAGAAGAGCTGGAAGAGTTCATCCAGGATCTGCTCCAAGTGCTGAGATCAGGTGGAGCTGAGGACCTGCTGGGCTGCAGCCTTGAGAGCCTGGAGCAGATCAAAATGCGGCAGCTGGAGATACAGGAAAGGGCCCAGGACACGATCAAGGGCCTGGATGAGGTCAAAACCAAGGTGGATGGAGCCATCAGGAGCTGCAGCAAAGGCGGGAATGGGATGAGGAGCTTGAGGATGACACCCTTCCACCAACGTTTCACTACGGCCCCAACATTTCACTACGGCCTCAAAATCACAGTGCCCCTGGATATGGATGAGGCTCAGCACTTGCAGGAGTGCTGCAGGAATTCCTCTGGAGTTCTTGTGGCCACAGAATGGGGACCCCAGGATCCCTGGAGACCAACACAGATCCCCCATGAGCATCAAACCCCTCCAGTGCCCACAGAATGATGACCCTGGTGACCCCCTGTAGCCCCTGCCCACTACCAAAACCAGGCTATGCAAAGCCAATACATTCCACCCCTCGCCTCTGTGAGTCATTAAAATCCACATTCATCACATAAGCTTCACTTAAAACAACAAAACCAATCAAACTAAACAAAAGGAAAAAATCTTTACACTAAAACCAAAACCACATCTCAACACAGAACAAAAATTAACCACAAAATCCACAAATTTACATAAAATCCATCCCTTGACCCTTCACCACAATAACAACAAAAAATCCCCACTATCATTTTACTCTATAACTCTATTCAGTATTTGTTCTGTCTGTTACTTCTCCCAGTTAGTATCCTTATCTTAAAATCCTCATGCTTGTCTGCATTCTCCACAAAAAAAATTGTCATGGGTTGTTGGTTTTGCACAGCCTGCTTTTGGTAGAGAGAGGACCACAGGGGTGGCTACTGTGAGCAGTTGCCAGAAGTCTCCACCATGTCCTGCAGGGCCAGTCCCTGGTGGCTCTGAAGATGGATGTGCCACTGGCCAAGGCTGGGCCAATTAGACATGGTGGTTACGCCTCTGTGATAACATATTTAAGAAGAAATCAAAAAAAGTTTGTGGCACAGTTTTAATTCTAGAAGCCAGAGAAGAGGAGGAGGTGAGAACATGTGAGGAGAACAACATGGAGACACCAAAGTCAGTGGAGAAGTAGAGGGAGTAGTTGCTTCAGGCACCAGAGCCAAGATTCCTCTTCAGGCTGTGGTGATGACCATGGTGAAGCAGCTGAGTCCCTACAGCCCTTGGAGGCTCTTGGGAATGCAAAGACTCATCTGAAGCCCATGGAGGAGGTGCCCACGCTGGAGTGGGTGGATACCTGGAGGACACTGCAAGTGGAAGAAAAGCTGGAGTGACAAACTGACCAAAATCCCCACCCCTGTCCCTGAGGTGTCGTGAGATGGAGGGAGGGTCTGGGGAGGAAAAGGTGATTTTTAAGGGCTTATTTTACTACTCATTCTTCTGCTCTGATTTTGTTAGTAATAAATTCACTTAATATCTCTTAAGTTGTGCCTGTTTTGCCCTTGGAGTGTTTTCTCCCAGTCCTTATCTCAACTCATGAACCCTTCATTAAACTTTTTTTGCTCTGCCCAGCTGTAACAGCTGAGGGTGAGTAAGCAGCTTTCATGGGTGCCTGGCATTTGGCCAGTGTGAAACCATGGCACCTGGGCCGATGTCAGGCCTCCACCAAAGCCACTCTCTCACTCCCTGCTGCAGCTGGACAGGGGACAGAAAATTTAACAAAGGGTGTATGGGTTGAGATAAGGACCAAGAGAGAGATCATTCATGAAATACCACCACAAAACAGGCTCAGCTTAGAGATATGAATTTATTATTAACAAAATCAGAGCAGGATAATGAGAAGTAAAATAAACCCTTAAAAACTACTTCCCCCACCCCTCCCTCCTTCCCAGCTCTACCTCCTACCCCAGCAGTGCAAGGAGACAGGGAATGGGGGTTGTGGTCAGTTCATCACCCGGGCTTCTCTCCCAGCTGAGGGAGAGGAGTTGTTGTCCTTGTTGCACTTCAAGGCCTCTCCCATGATCATCTCCAACATAAGTCCGTCCCATGAAGAACAGCACCCCTCAGACTGCTGCAGCAGTGGGTCACTATTCCATGGGGTACAGTCCTTCAAGGACAGGCTACTTATCCTGGGAGCAGGGCCCCTCTCTCCATGCATTTCTCACAGGCTCCTCTCAGGCACCCACCTGCTCTGGCGTGGGCTCCTCCAGGGGCTGCAGGTGGATCTCTGCATTCCCGTGCCTCCCTGTGCTGCAGGGGCACAGCTGCCTCACCAAGGGCTGCACCGGGGGCTGCAGGGGAATCTCAGCTCTGGTGCCTGGAGCAGCTCCTGCCCCTCCTCCTTCACTGACCTTGTGTCTGCAGAGCTTTTCTCATCACATCTTCTCACTCAGCTCTGCTCTTGCTGAAATTAAAACTGTGCAACATTTTGTTTTGATTTCTTCTTAAATACATTCTCACGGAGGCGTTACCACTACACCACTATTTCTAATTGGCCCAGCTTTGGTCAGTGGCATGTCCATCTTTGGACCTACCAGATTGGCTCTGCTGGACATGGTGGAAGCTTCTGGTAACTTCTCACAGAAGGCACCTCTCTGCTTGCCCCTTCCTCCCCACCCCCCACCCCCACCCACCATCAAAACAAGGCTGTGCAAAACCAATATATAAAGAAATGCATCTGGGTTTGATCTGACGTGGTCAGGTTCTGTAGTATTTCCTCAGTGTATCAACATGTTAATCTCTCTGGTAGTGAATTTTCTTCTGTGTTATTTGAAAATTCTCAGATTATGTTTTTCCTGCAAAGTACTGTCTCAAGACTTTCTAGTAAAAGGCCAACTATCTGATTGTCCTTTACTAGGTGACAGATCTGCTTCTGAGGTTTAACCTTCAGCCAAAAATAAGAGGCAAACTTCTGATCGCAGCTAGATTGTCTTAGCATAATATACTAATTATATATTTTAAAAACTGCTATGTATTTTTGGGCTAGATCAAACAATGTAGGGTTTCATAGCACTATAGAGCTCAGAAGGTGCATAAGGGCTCCCTCTGCCACCTGCTGAAATACAACCATCGGTGAAGACAAGCCACCTCTTATTGCAGTGTGTTGCGACTGGGTTCATCGTGTCCAGGGAGGGTACAGCTGCTGGTGCCGGGCATGGGAATAAATGGGACAGGTCTTCGTTTCAGAAAGATCGAGAATTCATTTATTACCCCCAGGGAGGTGGGGCAGGATGGAGAGGAAAGACCAGGCAAAGGCAGGCTCATGGGGTTTTTATAGAGTATCGCAGGGGTGGAGTTAGGGTTCGGGTTAAGGGAAGAGTTATTAGCAACACATGATGGGTAAGATCAAATTCCTGTCTCTTAGGAACAGGGGCATTGCACAATCTCTGTCACAGACAAGAGTAAAACAAACATGGTTGGCAGACATCTCCACCTTAGAGAGATGAGGACACCAAGTCTGGCAAGTGAGGATGCTGACAGCTGGAACAAAGCACCAAGAGACACTGATCTTCAGCTGTGGTAAGTACAACATCTATAACATTCAACCATCACTTGGCCTCTCTAAATCAAGACCAGGTATTTTTCTGGAAGATAAATCTTACATAGATCAATGAGTCAGGGTGAAGCTTTACAGCATCTGGCACATGGCTCAGACGAAGTAACTAAAGGTGTCTTCCAGCATTTTTATTGATTAATCGGCTAACCAGAGGAGTGAATGATAGATCATGCATTCAGTGAGAACCAGAGGTAGGAACCAAGGCAGGCAGGGTGCATGAACTCCTCACCTTCTACTGTGCAAATCTCTGCCCCTTAAATAAATAAAGCTGTAACATATTGTATAGGAAGGTACACAGGATCCTGATTTTGCCCCTGTGTGGTAGGGCTTTTTTCCTTAGGAAAGTCTCTGTTTCTCTCCATGTTTTTTGTTTGTTTATTTGTTTTATTATAAGACAAAGGATAGAAGCAGTACGCAACTTTCTTTTGTAGCTCGTGGTTTTATATCCTACATCTGAAAATGAAATGTAGCATGAAATTTACTTTTTGTAGTAATGTGAAATTGGATCAAGTAAAAGCAATTTCTGTACTCTTAGCAGAGAGAGCCCCTTAAAAAAGGCTGAAAAGGCCTCCATTCAGTTTTAAAAAAATAACCATCAGATTTGGACCTTGTCTCACAGTGATTTTATTACCATCTGATATATGACTGATATTGAATTATAGATTGATCACCATATTAAGCCACAAAATTATTATATTTTCCTTTTGCTCTAATGTATTGTTCAAATTCTTTCTCTCTCTGACTCAATAAAAGGCATCAGACTCTACGCAGCTGCAACTAAAAGAACTTCCACCATAAAACATTGGCTCTGTTTGCAGCAACTAGGACAGTGGTTTTTATTTTAATAACAGTGTTCAGTGATTCATGTTAATAAAAAAATCCTAAAGAAGTATAGGCCTTCAATGCTTGGATTTTTTTTTTATTAATTATTCTTCCATTTGATTATGATAGTACAGTTCAGAAATCTCTGGAAAAAGTGTCATATTATGACAATTACTGTTATTCACCCTCAGGCTAGCAGAGCAGATCAGCTGCCTGGGAAGTTGCAGCAAAGTAAGGAGGAAAAATCATAGCCTCTTACCCAGTGGCTTTCCCTTGCACTTGGTCCTGCTGTGCGAGCTGGGTGACAAAACAGGAGCTGTCACAGCACTGCCCAGCTCTCCCCACACATCTGCCTGGCAGCACCATGCAGCAGCATATGCTCTGCCACAGCCCACAAGGTACAAAGCAGCCCCGGGGTACAAGAAGAGAAGCTCTTGAAAGAGATGCTATTTACCAACCCCATCAAAAAAATCCACAACAAACCAGACCTCCTCAAATAAAACAGCTCTGAGACTAAACTGATCCCTAGAAGCCCTCCAAAATACCCTCCTCACAGTG
Source organism: Anomalospiza imberbis (assembly GCF_031753505.1). Lineage (NCBI taxonomy): Eukaryota > Metazoa > Chordata > Aves > Passeriformes > Viduidae > Anomalospiza > Anomalospiza imberbis. Next base: position 12,950,531 of record NC_089721.1, read on the forward strand.
AATATTAAATAGCACTAATACACACCAGTTGGCAGAATAAGTGAAGTGTGGGTTCCGCCATGCATCCGTAATGCTGGCAGCCTCTGCATGGGGAAAACAAGCCCACTCAGAGAGCAACTCTCTTCTTTGCATTTCGCATTGCCATGCAGAGTACCTAGCAATACTGTTGAGCCCCTGTGGTTTGAGTAAATAAACAGTTCCAGTTTGTAATTAGTATGAAGCAGAATGATAAAATATAATGAAAAATGAGACCTTCACCAGGCCATAAATAATTGTTTCTGGCACAGCACTGAAGAGTGATTTGTCCATGTACAAGAACAATGCAGGACAAACAGCAAACTATGAGAGCTTTTATACATTAATAAATTAAAATTATCTGGTTGGAAATTACACACGCATTCATAATATACACAGAGATTTCACTGACAAAACTGCTGTTCCTCTGAAGCCATAGTGGTGGAATCACCAAACTCAGACAAGTACTCAGATGCTTGGCTTCACCTGCTCAGGCAGCCTTACCACAGGAAAGGTATTAGCAACCAGTAACAGCTTAGGCAGGTGCAGAATGAGCTCCCAGACAGCAAAACTGCTGTTACTTTTGAGAAAGTCTGTTTCCATGGTTTCTACAAAAACATTCCAGGTAACATCAAACCACTTGCTCATTCTATTTCAGTGATATTCCTTCTCCTGATGGCGATGGTGCAACAAAAATCCTTGCCCTAGCATTCATGCTTTCAACTGGAGATTGTCCATTCCATGTCAGGGAGCCACAGGTTAAGCTCTTAGCACTCTGGCATTTTGCAGAAGAGATGGGTGATGGTGCCCAGGTCACTATGGCTTGCCTGGTATCCACAAGCCCCAGGAATGGCTCAAGGTATCACTACATCACTGGAGCTCTAAAACTTCCCGGTTGCCGCTCCAGGATGCAGATTCCCTCCTCACCTGCCATATTTGATCGACACCACTTTGTGTCCCTGCTGTCAGCTGTAAAGACCCCGTGGACACCAAGGGCCTGCCCAGATGCCCATAGCACTAGGAAATGTCACCTAGAAGGGTGTGAGCACACAGCAGCTGCCTGAGTGCCCAAGCCACCAGCTAGGGCTCCCCTGGAACACCACTTTGTAAAGGATAATGAAATAGTCCTGAGGATGGGGAGAAGGTGAGCACAGCCATGCTTAAAAGTGTGGTTGGAGCTCACATCCTTTGGGTTATGGTCTTACCTGATCCAAGGGCTAACATTAAACAATATTATTACAAAAAAGAAAAACATAATCTGGATTTAACTTTTTTCTTCTTTTCTTTTTTTTCCTTTTTTTTGTTTGTTTTGTTTTGTTTTGATTACAATGAAAGCAATTTCTCCACAGTACAAATTAATGTGGAATTAATGTGGATTACAGTAAGCACACATCAAAATGGGTGGGTGGTCCTTGTGAGAGCATGAAACATCCTGGAGCATTTAGCCATTGGAAACTACTGGCAAACAGCAGTGGAATTTTTCTCTTGAAATAGAGTATGGATAAACTAAACAACAGAAAGAAGAATTTTTAGGGCTAGGAGGTATGTGTTTGGCAGTACAGCAAAAGGTGCAAACTGCCAATAATATTGTCAGGCTGGAAGTGGGAGGGCAGTGGTAAGCCACAAGAATCTCTGGAGAAGTCCCTCAGCCTGGACAACAGGCAAGATGACATGCAGAAGTGGGCTTGGTAGACATGTGAATAGGAAAACAAGAAGTGACAGACAGGGCTAGTGGGAGATTGTATTTGATAGCTCGGGAAGGCTTGATTTCTATTTGCGCATCTGCAGGCAGACAAAGTTCCATCTGAAGTTTGCTCTGTTTTTCATGGTGCTGATGCTGGGTGGCATGAAAGTGTGGTGCTTTTATCCTTGTTGTCTCTGCAAAAGGTTCATTCCCATCATCACATGTGACTCAGCCGCAGTTTCACAGCTTTTTATTAAGGCCACCAGAACTGTAGCCATTAATAGAACCCAAAACTCAAAATGGTTTGAGTCTAAATGTAGTAAAATGCTTTTCTGCAACTACATTTTTGTCTTTGATGACATACTACAGAATGATCCATACCTGGCTGAAGGACCATGAAAACCCTTCCGATACTACACTGATGGGGGTTCTGTACAAGCCTGTATAAAATCGGTGCCATCCTGATTAGAAATACATACACAAGTAAAAAGTGAGATTTTAATACTATGCATTAGAGCCTCTGCAGGGGGACACTGTGAATTGCTTTATGTAGTGCCTTCTGAAGTTTATTCTTTTGTGTAAGTCTAAATTTGGTGAAAGAAAAAAATAATTTCTGTTCAGATCATATGGGAAAATATTGTTTAGTCGCATTAATATTTTAAAAGAATGACTTACAAGCCCGCTGTTTCTTGTACAAAGCAGTCCAATTCTGTAGACTTAAGGGCTTTTAGAAATATCCTTGCAGCCAGATCACTGGAAGAGCCTGCTGGTGTCTCATAGCACTGTCCCCACAGCCTGCTTTGGCCCAGCACTGGGCATTACGTCGATTTTGCTCATTGGTGTCCACAAAGAGTCGGGGTGTTCAACGGGACCAGAAAAACCTGGCCCTTTATAACAAGGCAGAAGGCTGTTCCTTAGCCATGGTCTCTAGGGCTTAAAAGCATCAGCAGCAGAGAGTACATGCATTCATGCATTACTAGTGTGTGAGAGACTAAACATCCATGAACACTGCATGATTTTGAAGAATAAACAAGTAACATTGGGTGCATTCACTGCCTGGATAGTCCAGAGAAGACTTCGTTTGTCACTTTGAGTGATGGCACTGATTATATTCCTCACCACCATCAAGACTGATGCACATTCTGAGTAGAAAGAGAGAATTACATTTTAGGGGTTACTAGCATACATACCTTAGGTCCTGTGTAATGAAAGGCTGCCCTCAAAGGACAAGGCAATTATCCTTCTTGCAGGGAGTGAGTATACAGGATTTCTGCAAACTGGGAAGAGTGACAAAAATGATTTTGCTCATGGACGATGACAAAGCTGTCCAGAAAACCTTATTTAACACAGCAACTCCTGCTGTTTCCAGACACGAGTCCCACACATACATGGAAGTGTGGTGCACCCCTGCAGAAGATGCTGACATTACAGATCCACATGCTTCTCATTTAGGGAGATGGCAAGATGTAAAATAGGCAGCTTTTAATAATCCTTGGTCACAATTTCTATGCAGATTCTTTTAAAGGATCCCTAAACAATGTGCCAGGCTCCCGTGGCTGCCATTAGCGATGGTTCTATGGGCATCTGTGATTATAGACAATTATCTGCCATAGTTATGAACAATTTATTGACCTTTTAGATTTCTTTATTAAGTTAGCCATGATTAGTTTACTAGCTTACCCACGGTAAAGTGCTTAAAATCAAAAATGTAATGTAAAGTAAATACATTTATTTCCAAACTGTTTTTCAAACAAAACCAAAACCAAAACCAAAACCAAAAACTCCCTACTGAAAGATAAAAATGTCAGTAGGAAGTAGTGTTCTGAAAAAAGGACAACTGCTGCCCCTGACACATCACATCTACCTGCCTGCACGTACACAGACATGTCTATTCAGCTTCAGGCTTTGGAATTGCCCAGAGACTTGTCTCTTTGCTGGGCCGTTGCTCTCACTTTCTGTCTGACCCTGCTGGCATTTCCAAAAGAAATCTCCCTGACAGATGAACTAGTTTGGTTTTTCATCTTCTATTAACCAAAACTGATCACTAGAATACCCTGCGGTAAAAGAGGAGGAAAGAGCTAGGCAGTGAGGAGCTGGAGACCTCCTGACTGAATCAAAGCTTTTGCAATATTTTTCCTCACAGTTAAGCTTTTATTTTCATCCTCCTACCATGCACAAAAAAAAACCCAAACCAAACCAAACCAAACCAAACCAAACCAAACCAAACCAAACCAAACCACAGGAAAAAAGCAGGATTGCATGCTGCTGATGCCACATGGGAAGCTTCACAGCTTTCCTGTGTCTGCTTTTCATGCAGAGCAAGCAAAGCATACACAGCAGCAGCATGAGTGTTAGGAAATGGACATGCTGTCTCATTTACCTTCCTTCATAGTCCTAGAAGTTGTAGGTGCTGCAACCCAGTTGAGCACTTTACTCTCGGACTTTAGTGGGTTATTTATGAAGTTTTCAGAAGACATTCAAACAGTTAGTGCAGAAGCAAACAAAAATAACATGCTTTTTTAGAACAGACCATACTCTTAGGCAATGCTGTATAACATTCTCCCAGAAATCCTTAATTCTCTAAAAATTCAGCATTATTTCAGTGTGTACACCATCCTGTCAAAATTACAATTTTTTTGTTGTTTTTTGGTAAAATTGTTTATTAATTTTGCTACCCTTGAAGTGTCATTTGCCTACCCTTGAAGAATATAACAGAAGAAGATAGCTAGAACTAGTTTTTCTGTTCCCAAGGACTGAGCTTCCATAGTTTATGCTACACACACAGCACGCAGCAGGTCCCATGACTTACTGTGGGAGAAGTCTAAAATCCAGAATTCTGTCCCAGGCAAAAACAACACACTGATGGACATCAGAGAGATAGTTAAACAAAAAGCTTTTTTGCAAAAAATTCTCACTTGGTGGATGTTATATTTTGAGCTACCACAGGCATGGTTGGTAAGAGTTAGCATGTTTGAAGAGAAAGTTTTTTCCAAGCAAAAAAACTTCACTTAAATAGGACTTTGTGGTTTCATGGAGGAAGGCTGGAAAAAAGTGCACAGCAGATGGATACAGGAGGGTAATTTTAGTGATGATAATTTTGTGAAGATTCAGCCTGGAATAAAAACCTTACAAAGTAGCATCTCCTGCTTTTCAGGGGTATTGGCAGGGCAATGGACAGTGGTACTCAGTTCAGACAGGAATGCCAAGCCAGGGGGACTGTCATGATGACCAAGTGCCAGGCAGCAAGTGTCAAAATAGTTACAATTTCCTGCTGTTGTCTAAACCACTACAAAGGTTTAAGCAGAGCAAGACAAGGAAACATGCACTGAGACTCCTTTGAATGCCCCAGCAGCAGCAGTGCATGTTACCACTGCCCTGGTTCACCAGTCACTGTCTTGGGTAAAGCCAAAGAGAAACATCCTTCCCAGAACCCCAGAGAGCTCAAACACGAGTAACGACAGTACAAAAACTGTGTCAGCAGAGGCACAAACCTCATCCCTTTTTTCTGAAAATTCCTGCCTTCACTTGTTCTGCCCCTCACACAGGGCTGTGATGCTCCACCTTAAAATAAACCCAAACCCTCCACTTCTGTGACCAAACGAGCTCTTCACAACTTGCCTCTTCAGATACCCATAAGTTTTCTTCCATATGAAAGTATAAATTTATCCATAACTAGCACATTTGTTCCTGAGGTAATAATGTTTCAGCTCAAAAAGCTTTTTTCCTTCCCTCAGCATTTACTATCCAGCATATTTATTACAAGATATTATATCTCCCCTGACCTTTGTTTGACCTGGCTAAAGGAGCTAAGCTCATCAGAGGAAATGTCGTAATTATTTTAAAACACAATTACCAGTTCTGCTAACAAGAGAGAATAGAGAGACTACAAAGTTAAGGGACTTCAGTAGTAACAATTAAAATGGGAAAGTGCCTTAGAGGTTTTAGCTGGAGACAATCATTAATTTCCCAAATACGTGTTTCCCCATGATACACAGAAATGAACAAGCATTCTACTAAGGATAAGGATAATTCACTTTACACTCCACAATATGAAACGTGTGCAGCATCCAGCCAGCCTCCAGCTGGAACAGTTCTTTGCACATCTTCTGGTCTTTGCCAGTGTGGATCTCAGGAGGCGCCTCCAGTCACGGTGCAGGGAGTGCATGCATGAGCTGTAGCAAGAGGCAGAATACTGGCTGTGCCAAGCACTGTTCCACAGGTTATTGGTGAATTTGTTTTCCATTGACACAGACCGTTAGACCCACTTGGCTTTATGTCCAATTGAGTCTCTTTTCAGTCTTTTTTGAAAGAAAAAACAACCCCCAATTTCTTTTCTTTATCCAAGCTGTGATTTTAAGACACTTATGTTTTTACTTTGACGTGTCAGAGGTTGTACGGCAGCTAAAAATTAACTGGGAAATCTGACCCCCCCCCCCCGGGGAAAGGCCCAGCGATTAAACCAGCAGCAGTCCATATGCCAAACATTCAATTTCCAAGAAAGAACAGTAGAAAAATGTTCTTGATTTAAATGCCAGTCTCCTCCAAGAAGTGAGTGGCTGAACTAACTGGACATGAAGCTATGCCTGGGACATGGCACTGATCACCAACACCTGGGAGGAGGCACCCTCGAAGGGCACCCTGGAGGCATTTGCCTCCTTGTTCAAATTAGAGTCCTGCAGAGGTGATGGGCACATCACTAATACAAACCTACTCCAGCAAGAAGAATTAATCAGCTGCTGAACCCTCTGCCCTCTCTGTCTCACTGTGCTTAAATCATGGTGAGTCTTAGAACAACTCTATGTGTCCAAGAAATGTATTATATGTAGACAGATAATGTGTGTCTGTGTGAAACCCTGTGGTGAGTTAAGCCCACCTGGCAACTAAGCACCACATAGCCACTCACTTAGCCTCCACACCCCAGCCCCTCCCTGGTGGAATGGGAAGGAAAATCAAAAGTAAAACTTGTAAGATGAGATAACTGAAAAGGAGCAAAATATAACAACAATAATAAAATGAGATAAAACTCAAGAAGAAAACAGTGATGCACAATAAATTGCTCACCACCTGCTGACTGATGCTAAACCCTGTCCCCAGTACCTGATTGACCCCTTTCCAGGTAATTCCCAGTATTTGTGTGCTGGCCATATCAGTCTGTATATGGAATATCCCTTTGGCCTGGTCAGGTCAGCTCTTCTGGCCATGCTCCCCCAGCCTCTGGGGCACCTGATCAATGCAGAGCACAGGACACTGAAATGTCCTTGACACAGGGTAAGCATTAGTTAACAGCAATCAAAACACCACTATGCCTCCAGCATGATTCTTACACTGAATCCAAAACACAGCACTGTAACAACTATAAAGAAAAATTATCCTAGTCAAAGCGAGGACAAAGTTTTTTCTATAAATGCTAGAGAAATTGCTTCCATTTGCATAGAGTAAGAAAAATATCTTCACCCTGCAGTCTGATAAAGCTTGTAAAAGCTGTAGGAGATTACTTATCTTCCTCATCTGTAGTTAGTTTTTTCCCAAACTATTACATTTTCATCCATGAGCAAAAACATGCTAATGGAATACTACAGCTATCTGATGGCAAACCACAGTTTACATCCTGCACATGGCCTTATGGGCCTTTGGCCCAGTCCTAGTACATCTCACGGAGGTTACAACAGAGGACACAACATAAAGTTCCTGGCAGAAGCTGGATATGAGTAAATGGCTCCAGATGGCAATTAGGCTGTCTGCAGGAGGTGCTGAGCCACTTGAATCACACAAGAGCCTAGGGCATCACCACAGAGCCGCCTCATTGATTACCTGCCCCACTGCCTGCCCAGGCTGCACTCCAGAAAAAAAAGTGTACTCATGGATACTGCCTGCATTCATCTGTATGGCAAGTGCTTCTCTCGTTGCTCAGGATGATTTAAGCTTGGTCCTTCCTAGCTTTCCAGAAAGCATGATTCTTTTGATTTACAGTAGCTGATCTATGAAAGAGATGCATATGTGCTCAGGAATAGTGCCTCTTCCAGTGCTGGAGCTTCTGGACACAGCCTTGATGCCAGCCAGAGCTGAGGACACGGGTTTGCTCTGAACACGTGATGGAGCACTTTGCTGCATGCCAAGGCAAGCCACTTCATTACTTTCCTACCTGCTTCAGCCATGTAGTGACAGCTTTAATTAGTGTAGATAATGCCACAAGAATAAAATCCTGACATAATGTAATGTCTCTTGGTGGTATGTAAATGTCAAGACAATCATGAAAGAGAAGTGTTGCAGCAAAACAAATGCAGTATTTTCATTTACTGAGTGATAGATGAAGATGCAAATGTCACCACATGGCTGAAGGGTGCTGTGCAGATAAGTGGAGGTGGCTCACTGTAGCATGCTGCTCAAGCTGATGTGCACCATCGCTCCTGGGAAGCGGACAACACAAGCAATTTGTACTAGAGCTGCCTAGGAGGACATACCAGGACCAGGCTTTGGACATTCATCATACACTCACTGAATAGTTTGGTTGGTAGGGGGCCTTAAAGATTATCTAGTTCCAACCCTCTTGCCATGGGCAGGGAACCTTCCACCTGACCAAGTTTCTCAGAGCCCCATCCAGTCTGATTTGGACATTTCGAGGGATGGAGCACCCATAGTTCCTCTAGGCAACCTGTTCCAGTGACTCATCAACCTCACACTGAAAGATTTCTTCCTAATATCTAATCTAAACTTAGCTCCTTTGAGTTTAAAGCCACTCCCTTGAGTCCTGTCACTACATGCCCTTGTAAAAAGTCTCTCTCCAGCTTTCTTATAGATGACCCCCATAGATACTGGAAGGTGCTCTACAGTCTCCCCAGAGCCTTTTCTTCTCCAGGCTGAAAATCCCTAACTCTTTCAGCCTCTTTGGCCTATATGCTGTGGGATACATGCCTGCAGCTCTTTCCTCAGTGGATTAATCCTGCCTCCATCTGGTGTGATATCTGTCTTGCCCATAAATCATGCGTAGGCCAAAGAAAACACAGCTCCTTGAGGAAAAGATGGGGAGACGGGCAGAGAGGACCCTTTTCCTGAAGTCCTTCACACAGTGAGGATTTGGGCTCCAAGGCACCTTGACAGGATAAGCAATAGTAGAAACAGGATATAACCTGGACACAGGACTTCAGTTTGAAGATGATATGACATTAAATTAAATTAGCCTTTATGTTCTGTTCAAATCATAATCTAATTTCACTGACATTTTCAGAAGTCTCCAACAATATACACAGCACAATTAATGCCTTAAAAATCAATTGACAAGTCAGGAATAAGCTAATAAATGAAAAAAAGAAATTGTTTTCTAAAAGGGAACAACCTCTTTCTTCATTTTACCTCATTTTTACTGTTGGCATTGAATGATATTTTCCATTTCAGGATTTTTAAATGCAGACCCAGGTTTCATCAGCATGTGTAGCTCCAGCCACCGAACACTACCAGGTCCCCAGGTCATGATCACAGCTCTGTGCAGCCTTCCAGCACCTCATCGTAACAGGAGCAGGCCAAGTCTGCCAGACGCAGCACAAGAACATGTGCAAGAGAGGTTCACATGCACCTTTTACTGTGTGGCTGAGGAACGATTCTCATCCCCTTCACTCCTGCTGAAAAAGAACCCAACAGCAGTAGGAAACACCAACCAAGACCTTTTTAGTTGGAGGAGCTTGTAATTTTATGCAGCTCCTGAATCCCTGAGGAAATATCCTGGAGTAGCAAAAAGATTATCTGTCTTTTTATTCAGCCACAAAGGGATTTATCTTAGGGAGGTGCTACAAAGAGGAATTCCCTCATGTGATGATGCCAAGAAAAATTTTGATATATTATTTAGACAAAACAGGCTAAAGCTCCATGTTATTCAAAGCGAATTCCCATTAAAAGCAGAGTTTTCATAAGCAGGCAGCTTAGGCAAAAAAGTCAATGATTAAAAATGTCAGTTGATGGTCGTCTTCTAAGAAATGACAGAAATGACCAGAAAACACTGTAATTTAGACATGTTAAAACAGGCTCTAGAAAAAATTAATCAAACTCTTTTCTCTCTACACATTAATGACATTCTTTCCTTCAGCAATGAATTTTTCCAGCAGTGCCCCACATTGTGGGGAAATTGCAATACATGAATTTATTTTCCAAGTAGGTGATTTAAAACAATATTAAAGCAGGACAGAGCCAAATTGTTACATTTCTTTCCTCTGAAGGACTGAAGGGTAATCTTCCCTACTGTCAATATTTTAGTCTTTAATGCATCTATTTTCTTAAGATTTTTGTTTTCTTTTTAAATCAGATAAACCCTTAGATAGAATAGCCTGATTTTTGCAGCTAATGCTGCTCCAGAAGGCAGGTCTCCTTTGCCCCTTTCCCCTGTTTTTGTAGGTTTCCTGTCATGAGCACCCTCCTGCAGCAACTGCCCATGAACATGCTTGCAAGCTGTGGATGAGAGACAGAAAAGTGATTAATGGAAACAGCTTCCCTGTAGTCCATGTGCAAAGGCAGACTGCCTCCCAGACAGGAATACTGCTACAGTTTTGCCCACTTCCAAAAAAACTGAGTTTATCTGCAGACAGTCCTGTCCTCAGTAAAGAAGTTCTTGTCGAGCTGATCACATCCCATTGAAGGGGAGGGCAGGCCACATTTGGGGGATGTGGCCATCACTCAGGAGCACGGGAGGTTGCGGAAAACCAGTAAAGACCTACAGAGTGAGCAGAGCCTTGGCAGGTAGGACCGGACTGTAGGGTGCAACAGGGACTAAAGGGATTTTGTTGGAGGTTTCATTTGGTTGTTCTTTCTTTTAAACCCTCATTTCTGTTCTGCCTCATTTTGAGATTTTTCATCAGTCTTTCAGTTTGCTGCTCAGGCCCTAGGGCTCAAAGCCTTTTGGTGTCCTTGGCAACTGTGGCAAGGGAGTGGTGCTGCAGCTGCCCTCAGAGCTGGCACTGCCTGGAGGCCCATCAAGAAAGGGGGATCTATCCATAGACCATTCCATTTTCATTCAAAGGCAATATGAATGAGCTTAAGAAATAGAAAGAATACAAAAGGTTCTAAAATTTCATGATTTGCAAGATTGCAGGCTGTGTGACTTGGAAAGGCATCTTTGGAGGTCATCTTGTCTGAACTCCCTGCTCAAGCAGGTCACCCAGGGCAGGTTGCTCAGAGTAGTATCCACTCAAGTTTTGAACCTTCTCAGGGATGGAGACTGCATACCCTCTCTGGGCTGCCCAAGGCATGAGGAAGGAGCTGATAGGCATGATATCACCATCATAAGTACTTCAGTTTCAGCTTTTCTAACAGGTGGCAATGTAGAAAGTAGTTTCTCTCAGCTCATGCTGAGCACAACTATAAAAGTCAGTTTCCACCAACTTCGGATGTGTCCAGTCAAATATTTTTCCCACTAAACTAGTGAATCAGAGAAACGTCTAGCTTAGAAAATATCTTTAAGATCATCGAGTCCAACTGTAAGAGGCATGGGTAAAAGATTACAAAGAACTAGAAAGTGCCTATGGCTGTGAGCAATCCACAATTCCTCTGGTGTGAATGTACTTTCAGCAGCATTTGACACCTGTGCTGGGCCCCAGAGCAAGACAGGAAGGCTGTCTTTGTCTGGCAGCTCTGCAGTGCCTGAGCCTGTCATCCTGACCAGCTGAGCTTCTGGTTGTAGGTTTATTAGCGGACACAACACCTTATCTTTTGCTCAAGCTTGCCCAGTCCAAATATTACTGCCTCTGTGAATTATCTTACAATGAGATTTCAATGCCAGCAAACATTTGTCAGGATACCAAGCATAGGGAACCAGCCAGCCTCAACTGTTGAGTGTCTTTCCACACCAGTGGCTAGTAGGAACACCAGCACTGTTCCATTCCATTGCCATGGCTGGCAGTGTGCTTGATGGCTGCAGCCTCATTGTCCTCCCCAATAAACCTGTGCCAGCAGTAGAACAAAGTCTGTGAGCTTCCCCACACAACCCCACTGTCCCTGGTGCCACATAGAGCAGCCCCATGGGGAACCACTAGCTGAGATTTCAGAATTTGCTGCAGCAGCATTCTCCCAAACACTGGGAAGGGCATCTAAAACTGTTCCCAGTAGGTGCCTGCCATTGTGCCCCATTCCTACCAGTCAGCTCAGCCCTTGGGAGCAGCTGCTTGGATGGTGCAGTCTGGAAAGTTTGCACCCTGGATGTCAGTGCACAGTCTGGGCATGGCCCTGGCAATGTGTGCTGTGCAGTAAAGGCAAGCCCCTCAGATAGTGAGTTTGGGTTAGTCTTTGCTTCCCTTTCCCTGGCTTTTTCACCTGTAGAGGAGAATGCTTGCAGGAAGTACAGCAGGGCTTGACCCTTTCATCTTTCACCTCCCCCGGGGCCATTTCAAATCAGCCCTACTGCACCCACTCAGTGTCATCATTACCCTCATGTTGTACAGCTGGTCTGCTTGAAATCCCCTTTGGGCTTCATTTATTTCACTTATAACACTGTCGAACTGCCTGGGTGCAGCTGTGAGTCCCTTTAGGAGTACACCAGGGAACAGCACCATCTCCTTGCTGTTTCACCACTCCTGGATGTGCAGCGCTATGCAACTCCTGATTTGAATAATAAAGTTGATGAGGTTTAGGTCTAAGTTTAAAGAAGGATCTTTTTTCTGCCTGACACAGAGGACAGCAGAGGTCTTTTGCAAGGGACCCCTGCAAGACCTGAAAATATCAGTTTCCTTGGGGCAGCTCCCGCTGTTTTGGCTTGCCAAGCAGCCCCTTCCAGGGACTGGTGGGTAGGGGCTGGTTGGAAGCAGTAAAATCTGGGACAGTTTGCCTATCTTCACAGGCCACTGAGGCTGAGGCAGGCCTAGCACCTCCGTTAGATCCCAGTTCAGCCTCCAGCTGAGGCCTTAACCTTTGCTGTGGTTTTACTTGCTCCCCGATGTTCCAGGGATGATTTAATTCCTTACCAGGTGGGATGAAGAGTAAAAGTGGCAGGGAGTGACACACAAAGAAACAAAGGACAGAAAGAATTTATGTCTCTTAATCTGAATATACCAGGACAAGGCCTGGTACCTGACCCTCAAGTTATTAATGTACCTGTCCTGTTTCCCTCAGAGATGTTCTACAGCATCCCTTTGAAGAAGGCTGTTTGGATATACTAAAATAAAGGAAGTATTTGCACAGTCCCTCCTGCTCTGACACATCCAGCAATTATAGGCTGACATCCAGAGCTGGGCTTGAGTTTCTCTAGGATCTAAAACTTATGGTTTTGGTTTCCCCATTTGCAAATCTGGTTCCACAAGTCTCTTACTGTGCAGTAACTCACCTTGTGGATCTTTATGAGCCCATATTTCTGTGAAAAAAAAGAAAAATGTATTTTTCTTATTGCTGCATATACCTAACACCACAACATTAGCTTGCTTCTCTTAGAAACATTTCTGAGCACATGAAGGGAGTGAAATCACAGATAACCCTTCCAACTGCTGGCTTTTATGAACTGAAAATCAAGTAGTAAAAATTGCTCATCACCCCAGAGATAAATGAAGATTGAGAATTTAAAGAAGAGGGGGTGAGTCTCCCTTAGCAAGTATCTCAGTACTCAGAGAGAAGCAGCCAATTACCTTCACTGGGTGCCTGGGATGTTGTACCCTGGGGCCAGGATCACTGCCCAGCTGTGGAGTGAGAGAGAGAAAAGCAGGTGAAATTCAGCAGTGAGAACTGGAAGGGAGTGAAACCAACACTGCAAAATTAGCCCTGTGCATCAGGTGATCACTTCAAGGTAGAAAGGGAGCAGCTAAGAAAGCCATGAATATTCCATAAAACTTTTATTTGCTTCCATCAGTCATTGTTACAGTGGATGCCATCCTACACATCACCAGATGCTGTTTTTTGTGCTCTCTCTGAAGCATGCATTACTGCAGGACAGTGCCTACCACTGTGAGGTGCTGATAAGCTGTGCTGAACCCCGTGTACCTTCACATGAGTAATCAAGAGAACAGTGTTTTGCAGAGTTTTACATCCTATGGTGCCCATCAGCAGCTATATTCCTCCCAAACCCCAAGTCTTAAGGTCTGCTACTTTGATCTTGTGAAAGTGCACTAAGCTTCATCAGGCAATCACGGCCTTGCTCATATTACTTCACTGATCCTGTGATAAAAAGATTTCCCCTTACTCCAAACACCACCCCAAAATGAGGTATTCATAGGTATCATTGTCTGCTCAGCTGTGGACAGGTCTGCTCTCCATCCTGGTTATAGTTTCCAACAAAACAAATCACTCGGTTTTGTGGGCAGAGAGGCTGGCTCGTGAGTCTGGTTAATATGTTAAGAGGCAGAAAAATATGAGTTTGGTTAAGAAACCAACACTTGTGCACTCCAGTGGTCTCCTCATGCATTTGGGTTGGCAGTGAATTCCCTAGCTCTATTCCATTAGTGTCAGGTGCTGACAGTGCTCCCAGGAAGGAAAAACTCAAGATGACATATCAACTGTGTAAGAAAAAGGCAAAAACCTGCCAGTGGGGTGTTTCCTGGTGTCCAGGCAATGATGTGTTGACCCCTTTGGGGGTCTAAACATTTCTCAAGGTGTTTGAACTGTTTCAGAGTGTTCAGCCAAGACCTCAAACCTCTGAACACATCACTTTTGGAAATGCTGTACTGAGTGGGATGCACCCTTGAGGGAGAGTCCAGGCAAAGCAGGCAGGAGGGTAAGGGGCCAGCAGGGACCCAAGCAGTTAGTCTGTCCTGCCATCTCCTCCACTCTCCAGCAGAGGCTGTCCATCTGGAAAGCTCATTTGTCCAAAACTAAGCTGCTCTTTAAGCTTCAAAACCTCAGCTACAGAATCATTACTTTCAAAAACCCAAAAGATTGGTTCTTTGCCAATGTGGAAAGAAACTTTGAAAAAGCGTTTATTCCCCTGCCTTGTGGGAGTTGCTCAAAACCTCGCCAGCACTGGGGATGGCCAACTTCTGCATTTTTTGTTCAGTTATCTACATCTTGAAAGCTGCTGGTCAGCCTTGAAAACAACTTCACAGAGAACATCTAGAAGCTGCTTATTTTATTTTGCAAATACACTGAAAATAAATGCTTCTGTTGCACTAAGAAGTAATATTTTTATATTTTTCTTTTTTTAAGTGGATCTTTATTCTGAACTATTTTATTTTGTATTTCATTGAAACAAAATGTTCTAAATAGTAGATTTGAAATTAATATTTACCTCCTTTTGTAAAGGAAATTTCACGCTTTGGTCTTCCTTTTCATTTTGCTGTGAAAACAAATAGCAACAATCTGTGGCTTTCCCAGGAAAAGGAGTATTGAATTTCGACCAGATCTAGTTAAAAAAATATCAATTGTTATGGTCTCAAGCATACAAAGTGTGGAATTTTCTCTGTATCTTTACAAACAGTGATTCCCCCCCCACCTCCATTTTTCCTGAAGTTAACAAAGATTAGTGAGCTAGCAGAAGAGGCTAGGGAAGAGTCTAATTTGTTGCTTCTTAATGGTACAGATGTAAAACATTATCTAGATCCCTATTTACAGCTAATAGCAAGATAACATACCCGAGAGACAAATCATAGGCTCTGTAAAGTGCATGATAGCTCTGAAACACAGCACCCCACAGCATTCAGCAAATAACAAAGGCTTGCAAAGGCATTATTAAGTTTATTGTTAGAGAGTAATGATTATGTGAATGGACACAGGACTATAAATAATATAATTCCATGAAAAGCTGCCAGGAGAAAAAATTGAAACCAGCACCATTGTGGCACGACTGTGGAAGTGAACAGGGGTGAAGCCCTACTGAGGGTGATGGAGGAGAATCCTGGACCAGCTGCTCTGAAAGCTGCTGGGAGGGTGCTCAGCCACTCCAGTGACCCTTACTTAAAGGGGAAAAAAAGGTCTGAAATCCCATTTGTTTGCCTTTAGTTCTTGTTCCAAGGCTTTTGCTAGTGTTGCAGTTTCCCTGAGGGGGAACATTTCTTTTGCTGAAGTGTTGGCTGTAGTGGCATGAGATGCCAGGGTGGAGGGGCCTCAGGCATGCTGAGGTGGGTGGATACGCAAAACCAGGCAACACAGCTTCAGCAGTAAAGCTTTCAGCTTTGATAAAAGGAAAAAAATCCGTGATTTTTTTTGCATTTCCTGCTGAGAGCAGTCTTATTTGCCAGACTAAAGCACTTTACTCTCTGTTATCTTGTGACAGAGCAGGAAACCTGTCCTGCTGATAATTCAGGAACATGCACCTCTCCCCATGTTCCATGCAGCACTTCCCTCTAGCCCCGCAATACTCTACACAGCATGATAAATCCCAATAAATAGTCATGTAATATCCTCATCTTTTTCTAGGGTTACTTGAGGACTTCCATTGTGAGCAACCTGGGAAACCGCCTTGAACAACAGCATCCTGTAAGTCCCTTTAGCCAGAAACGTCACAGAAACGACCCCATTGTAGGGGCGTGGGTGGAGGTTGCACTGTCCCTTGTGCCTGCTCACTTGGAACAGGTTCACCCTCATCAAAAGAATGTTTGCATTGGAATACACCATTATTTGCCAGACTTTCCACCCTGGGAGAGTTACTATATAATTAATTATGAAAAGGGCATTTAATAGGGGGAACGTGCAGATGGTCAAACCTGCTTTATACTCAGTAACAGCTGACGTGAAGGTTAAGGGGAAAGGATAAGCCTCTAATGATGCTGTCAGATGGCAGGAAAAATAGTAACTTTTCTGGTAAGAGGAAAACTACTACTATTGGCCAAAAGTTTCTGTTTAAAACAAGTTTTACAAGACTTTTCCCAGCCATGGGTATAGACAAGGAAAAAGTTCTTTTCCTGTGCTTAGGAGAACAGCAACTGCTCCTCTCCAAAACTTGTTAACTTTAAAACTAGCTGGTTCTTCTAGATAAGTCTTATCTTTTACTTTGTCTTTCCAAGATCCTCTGGGGGCTATTCCAGGGCCTGATTAAAAGCCAGAGTCCATACTGAGCACACAAAGAGCACCTTTATCCCAAGCCCTGGTCCCCAGCAGGTCCTTGCCTGGAGGTTCAGCTGCCCCAAGGACAGCAGTGGCCTCAGGCTCACATTGGTACCCTGCCTCTGGCATGACAGATATTTCCCATTTAGTAATCAGAGATATTTATTTCCACCTATCCAAGAATAATCCATGGAAAGCAATACACATCTCCACTACTGAGGTTAGATCTTGCCCTGACAGCACTTCATGAGTTTTGTCAGTTCTAACACTGTCCAAAATACAAATTGGTAAACTTTATGCTCTTCAGTGATCTAAAAAGCTGTCAGATTCTGAAAGCTAAACCTTCACCTACTTGCTGTCTCACTCTTCCCTCGTTTTAAGTGGCCACATGATTTTCAGGCACTACAGCTTTTAATAAGATGCATAGTGGCTTTTCCAGGACAAGCAACGAGATGGTGACTTGGCCAAAGAGGTTTAAAATTATCCTTAAATGATCCTGTGGTATTTCTAGTCCCATGCCACTTAATATCACAGTACCATGTTTGCCTACCATCTTCTCCCCCTTTATCTTACACTCACACAGATGTGCACATGCTGAGGATCCTGTTAGGATCATGTGGAAGAAGAGGTATTTAAAAAAACTCTTGTTATAAGAAATTTTTTTTTCTTTTTCCCACACAGGGAAAAGGGTGAAAAAATACTGTGTTTGTACATGACTGGGGGGAAAGAAAAGCAGTGGAGGAACAACGTGGGAGAGACAACCCTGCCTGTGCTTTCTAGAGATGGTTCTTAGCTGCAGGGATTTTTTTTGTTTACTAGGGTTAGCAAATACCTCTGCAATCTTACTGTGAACACTCAAATAGCAATAAGAGTGAATAATGATATCACTAATTTGAATAATATCTCAGCCACAGCTCCATGTTATGCCTAACGACCTCTAATGTTTTGTGATGCCTTAAAAATTATTAACAGCAACAAAGCTGGCAGAAGGTGTTTGTAGGGGCTGGCTGGCATCCTGCCATCCAGAGCCTCACAGCTGAGGCAGCAATCAAACCCTGGGGCTCACACCACCCCAGCAAATCATGCTTTGGGAGGAATTAATGCTCATGTTAGAGCACCAGCTTAACTCATCTAAGAGAACATAGCAACTTTCCTTCTCTGCAGTCCTCTGCAGTTTAGTGCCAGACACCAGTTAAGAATTGACCTTTCCTCCTGTCATTTCAGTGCATTTGGGAATTATCCTTCTGTGGATGAGGATGTGCTGAGTGCACCATTTCCAGCTGCACCACCACCATTCCCCTGGGTAATTGCACAGAGCCTAAGTACAGGACACTGACCTCCTCCTGCTGTGACACATGTAACCACATTCCCCAGCAGGGATGGCAGTGGTGATTTATTCAGCAAACCCAGTTATCTTTTTTCATTTCCCACCTTAAAGATTCTGTGTAACTAGTGGGACTCCAGCTGTATTAATTTTTATTACTGAAGGCTTCACCTGCGGATAGCGGTGGTAAAATTAGAGCTTGCCTCCTCTTCTCTGGCCCCAGTAATTATGAAGATGAATGTCCGCTGCTGGGTTTGATTTTACAAAGTTCCCTTAAACTATGAAGCACTGTGTGAATATACAAAATTTGGAGTGATGAGTGGTAAGAAATTCACAGGAAAGCCGTTCACTTCCTACCCTCTTAATTTACTAGATTTTTACAGAACCTGTTACATTAAATCTAGTTGAATATGATATTGTTATTATTATATTATTTCAGATTATATAATTATTAGATTATATCTAGATTTTAGTGCAACCCTTCCTAATACTTGAAAGCCAAGTACTTTAAATATTTACTGTGTGCTCAAAGATGAAAGCCTACACTGTGGATCAGTAATCCTGGGATCCTTAGGCCACAATCTCACTAAATTAATACACATTTAGTAGTTAATGTTTACGTAGCTAAAATTGCTCTGGGCAACCTCTACTTCCCCACACTTTCCCCACGCACCTGCCCCAGCTAAAGCATCATCCTGTGCATATTGTCTTGTACTAAGAACTGAGCTCCCTTTGGGGTGAAATTGTCAGTTACTGCCAAAATTTGTCATTTCAGAAGCACCATTCTGTATACAGAAAGCTTTCAGATGTGTCCATCTAAGCCAGGGCTCAGCACTCAGCATCTCTGGGAAAAGATGTTAAATCTCTGCAAAGCAGGCTGAAGGGTCTGCCCACATCACACAGCTTTGCATGGCCTCGACCAGACTTGGAGATGAGAACTGGGAGCATGGAGAGACCTGCACAGCACTTCCCAGCCCTCCCCTCCCACCTTCGCTGGGAAAGCAGTGTGTCCTGCACACACTGCAGATTCCCCATCTACTGGTGGGTCCTGCCTGGCCACGCCCTGCTGGAGCCAAAAAGCCCTCTCAGGTCACAATGCCCGGTGTCTGACTTCCTCTACCTTCACCTGTAAGCTCACGCTCCTTGAGGTGCTCCTGGAGGCCCACAAGTACACACTTAAATCTGATTAAATTTGAAGATATGTTTAAACAACACCTGCACTCGTAGAGATCACCCCAAAGAGGATCTCAGGAATCATGACCTTGGTGGGTGGGTTTGCTGCCCCAGGACCAGCAGTGCCATGATGTGATGGTGCTGCTCCCTGGTCTCTCTACCCCTTTCAGCTCCACTGTGAAAATAGTCTGTTGCAAAGTTAAAATCCCCATGGAAAAAAGGTCTCAAGTTGTTGCTTTCTCAGAGGGATTGTTTTGCAACAGGTCAGATAGCTTGTTTGGAAGAGTTATACTCAGGGGTGATTTGGATAATTAATTACCAGCTGTGACCTCTCTACTTTTGAAGTGAAGTTATCAGTGATCATACCCCTTTCTCAGTTTCTCTGTGATAGGTTACGTCCAGGTTTTTGTCATTACAATATGGCAATGTTTTTTTAGATTGGATGAGTTTTGCAACTCCACATCCAAAGTGGTCTGAGGCTTTCTCTGTAATTTTGTCCCACTGGTGTACCAGTGATGACTTTCCTGAACAATGGAGGAAAAGTACTTTGAAAATTATAAATTGGCTTTTGTGAAGCTGTGGTTTATGTTATATTGATCTGCAGCTTCTTCTTCTTGCTGCAGCAGTTAACATGTCCTAAAAATGCTGAATTGCTCTAATGAGAATATGGATATACTGTTACAGAATAATTTTACCATCCTTCAGTTTTATAGCTAGCAGATTTATGCAGTTTTTTTTTTTTTTTTTTTTTTTTTTGGTTTTTTTTTTTCTCCTTTTCCAGGCCAAAGGTTGTCTGAAGAAGACAGGAATCTGAAAATGTTGGTATTAATCAATACAGCAGCAGAAAATCAGCAATACCAGCCTGTAATCCTGAAGAAGTATTAGCACTACAATGAGAAGCATCCCCTGGTGGAACTGAGAGTTCCAGCAGTGATTCCACCATGCAGGACAGAAAAATGGATTTGTGCCATTTCAGTCCCAGATTTCAGCTCCTGCCTTCTGTTCCAAAGAAGTCCTGAGCCTTTCTCAGCCCTGTCCACCACTGTGTAAGGACAAGCATCTATGATCTGAGAAGAGCCATGGCCAAGCCTGATGTCTTCCTTCTTGCCCCAGTGGGCACTGCAATCAGGAAGATGCCCAGGGCTTGGGTGGCCAAGCCCCTGGCTCTTCGCTTAGATTCATCCTCTTCATTGGAGTTCATTATTTTAATTTTTCAAACAGAGCAGCCATGTGATCTCCAAGCTGAAATAAAATTTAAAACAGAAAGAAGAACTTCCCATGCATCTGGGTTTTTTTCTGAAAGGAGATGTGTAAGTGGCAGTGCATTAGAAACGGGCCAGAACACCAGAGGTGCTGATGCTCAGCAGTGGCTCTCTAACACCATTCCCCAGCACCATCTCTGCCCCTGATGTCCGCTCTGCTATTCTGGTCTCAGTTCCCCTGCTGGCATGGCTCAGAACAGGGCACACACATTACTACTTCCTATCCGTCCCCTAAGAACAAGTCCAGGCAAGCAGGAAAACTGAGCAGTCTTCCTTAAGCAGAGGGAGCTACTTCTTTAGGATTAGTAAGGTGCCAGAAAGAGGAAAGCATGGGTGATGGGTTTTATTGGAGCAAATGCAAGATGGAATTGAACAAAAATCAGTGACTGATTAAAGTTTGCAATTTTAGGGATATTACTGGACATGACAGCCTGGCCTGCTATAGCATCACATAGCTTGCCATGTTTTTTGGACAAATCTGAGTGATGGTGTTAATTGCTCATACAGCCAAATTTTTGAAACGGGTTGGGGAAACGTGATTTTCCAGGATGTAGGCATCAGATCCAATTCATAGTCTTTATTCACTCATTGCTTAAACAGATGAGATTGAATTTGTATTGCATTAATGTGTACTTTCTTAAGTGGCACAAATGTGTTGCTTCTGTGGCTTACCTTTGCTTTTTGGGTGGTAACATACAAGTTTGCTTTTCATATAAGTTTGTTTTTGTTCAGTTTCTGCAAACTAATTCTCCTCCCGGCTGCTGTTTTTGCTCTTCTTGAAACAGGTTTTCCCTGCATTTAGAGAAGTTTTCAGTTCACTTTTCTACCTGTGTAGTATGTAGTTTCCAGCTACAAAACCAAAGGGAATATTTAGAAATTTATTCAAATAATAAAAGTAGTTAGCATGGGCATCTACAAACAAATTTGATTCATTAAGACAAACCAATCTTAAAAGGGAAAATCCCTCCCTGTACTGTGCTGAGGTGCCATAGCAGTATATTGCTTGACCTGCCAGTTCTTTAAGAGACTTCCCAGTTTTGTTGCTTGCCCTGAAACACCTTGCAGTAGGTGCCTACACATGGGACAGACAGAAAGGAGGGGAAGTCAGTTGCTTACCCATTTGAAAGCACATGTTATTAAAAGAAGAGCCATCCTCTGAAGGACAGTTCAAGTCTTGCCACTGCTGGGCAAATGCACACTACATGAACATTTCCAGCTCCTTCTTGACTTCATTCACAGCCTTGTGGCTTTTGCCATCCTTTCTGCTAAAGAAGACATCACTCCCTGGAGCAGCTCTCTCACCCAGCTCCCTGAGCAGCATGGCTGGTTAGGTGTTTTCCTGGGATAAGAAAGATGTACTTTGAATCCTACTGGTCAGGGTTAGGAGTTGAACCTTTGCAAAAACTCTCCCTGCTGAGTTAATACAGGGAAAGAAACATCATCACAATTTTTCAAAGGAGCTGGGGCTGTGCCAATTCTATGTTAAAAATAGCACAAACCTACATATAAGGTGAGACCCTTTAGCAGCCAGGTGGGTGGACACTGGCTTGTGAACCTCATACAGGCACAGGTTTGAGAGAAGCATGATGATCTGCACTGCACCAAGGGAAGCATTTCTCACCTGTGCAATAGCCCCAGGGGCAATGCCCAAAAGCACTACAGCAGCTGCAGTCTAATAATCTATCCAAGATTTACACATATTAAACAGTTTTTCTCTAATTACATGCTCAGGGGACAGGTTTAAGAACATGGAAATAAAAATTCTAGTTTTCGACTCTATTGCTCCCACAAATAAGTCATGTTCTGCTTGTTTCTGCAAGCCATTACACCAGTAAAATACAATCTATAAAAAGTATCATGGGAGGCACATGGAGAACCCAATCACCTTGCAGGCAAGGATTTCTCCCATGCCCTTACTTCTTCTAAATATGTACATAAACATGTGAACAAGACACAGCAAGTTTTCATAACACAAACACAATAGCTACTTTTACTTTTGCTGGAGCCTCAACACTTGATGTTATGTAAATACATTCAGAAAAGGAATTCCTTCCCCATCCTGTTGTTCTCTGAAACTCTTTCATTTAAAGCTGCCAAACGTACTGTGGAATGGGTATGTTAAGATCCCTGGTCTCCAGGAGCAGATGGCTATGTGCAGAAGAGGGGTTCTGCTCTCAGAAGACTACTGCTGTGCAGCAAAGAAATTATGTCCTTGCCGAATTCCCTCCCAGCTCCTGTGATCCCCAGCCTCCTCCCTGGTGGGGTGGGACGAGAAGCAGAAAAGGCCTTGGATCTGAGCAAGCACTGCTCAGGATAAGGGAGACATCCCTGAGTTACCAACCCTGTGTTTAACACAAATGCAAAACACAGCCCCATACCAGCTACTGTGAAGAAAATTAACTCTACCCAAACCCAAACCAGCACAACAGGTAAAATGGAAAACATATAAGGTACCACAAAACTTCTCAGATATGCCTGTAACTAACTTTCTCCTCTTGTCAGAGGAAAACATAACCTTCCATATTTGTATGAGTGGATTTCAGAGCTGCAAGATTGCTGTATTATCTCCAGGGTTTGGCACTTACCTTGTAGCCCCCTACACAGGGATGTTGGATTTTGACCACACATATAAATTACTGAAGAGCTTCATTTCAGAGAAAAACATCAGGGTTTTTTAAAATTACTCTATAAACATTTTCCTTCACATTTATCAACCTGCTTTCTGATGATTTTGAAGAGAAAACTATTCTATGACACATTTATGCATGACCTTATGACAGGTATGGAAGGATGATCCCACTACACACAGACATTTTCATCCCTTTGCAATCATCTACTTTATCATTCACTAGGTGGTTAATGGAATTTGTCTTCATGTGTCATCTAGTACAATTTTCAGTGTGCAGCCACACGCTAACATCGATGATTAACATCTCAAATGTGATCAGTTCTACAGTAGTTTTAATCAAAAGGTAAAAAATCTCTTCTCTAAGGACTATATATGCAGTCCATTATTTAACTAGATTGAAAAACAAGTCATTTCGAAAATGAATGTGATAATTATGTTTGAGATTGACCCAACAGAGACATCAGTGAGAAGAGAGAACATGTAGAATCCAGCTGTTAACTGATTTTTGAACTTCATTATTTCTGTTTATCAAACCCATCCACATTCAGACAAGACCTTGATGTTTTGCCATGTGCTGAGGTGTGATATGCTGGTGTGAACACAAGCTAAACTATTACTTCTCCCAAAAGCAGAACAGAACACCACAAAAAAATGGTAACAGACAAATTAATAGACAAAACCTGCGATTTTAAACCTTTACTTTATTGATTGTTTTGCAAATACATAGGAAGGACTTTGATGTTTAGTTTGCAGAGTTTACAGCACAGCTGTGTTTTCTATGTTTTTTTTTCTTTTTTCAGGGACAAAAAATCCGTAAGATATATGATGAAGTCCAATGTAATAATATAGTAGAATCATCATCTTCTTTAGGACAGAGTATCAACTGTCCTTATGTGTGAAGTGCTTTCAAGCAGGGAATTACTTCAGTCCCAATAAACCTTAATCTCTGCAATAATGACTATTGCAACTACTGCTCAGAGTATACCTTACCTGTGAACCACACTTGTGCCCACAGAGAGGGAAATACTTAGGAGTGCTTTAATTTTTATTTTGCTTAACAAATGAGTTTAAAAAGTGGATTCAAAGCTTGTTGCAGTTATCTTGTGCGGACTCGTGACATTTTCATAACAATACCAATATTTTACCACAATCTTTTGTCCTCAAGATACAAAAATTCACGTGTTACATACATATCTTGTCTCCTTTTGCTACAGCATCATTGCTGTATATGGAGAGAGCCTGTTCTCCTTTTATCCCCAATTTTCAGCACCATGTACTTTTACTCTCTTGCATTAACACTGACACAAATAAGACACAGAACTCAAATGTACAGCACATATGACAGTCTTCAAGTAATCTTCCACACTCTTGATCAAGTTTGATCCCCAAGTTGAAGAGAAACAAATAACCTCTTGCACAGACTTTAGCTTCTTATTCCTCACAACATCCCTGTGAGGTAGGAAGAAAAACATCCCCTTTTCCAGCAACAGGAGACAAGGCAGAGAACACAGCTGTCATTCCACAAGGCAGTAAGTGGAGAACCAGAAAAGCTGGAAATAAGAAGTTCTTGGGTCCTAATTCTTTGATTGAGAAACCAAGGTGCTAAACTCCTAGATATTAACAGATTATTAGTCTTTTTATAGCCATGTATTAATGACAACAATGGCTTCTGTGCGTGTACCAGCAAAGCAAAGTGTCCATCTGATCCTGCCCTCAGACACTTCTCCTGTACTTGATAGATGTGTAAATGTTCACTGTAATTAACTAATCAGTCCTACAACTAATGTAGCACAGGTAATTGCAATAGATCAACATTTTCATTTATAGATTTCTTTAAGACTTGCCCATCTATTTAAATATTTGTGTTCTTTGGTCTTTTTGGTTTTGTGGGGTTATTTTCCTATTGATAAGTTAACATTAACTGCCTTCCCCTGTACAATAGTTTTTATAATTCTCCCCTAAAACCATCACCCATTTGGGGTAATATATAAAAGAGCTTTGAGTGAAGATGAACAAAATGCTTTCAAGGACTACACGCATTCCCTCAGAGCAGCTCTTTAGAAGGTAAAGACAGGCACCTTTTGCTGTGTATAACAAGGGTCAGAATTGTCACTGAAGTGTCTTCATTGATTAGGGAAGAGGCCTCTGGGCTGCTCTATTCAAAAGTGAAACTGTTTACAGTGAGCTAAAATAGTCAGGCTTTATTATAAACAGATTTTTAATCTTCCAAACCTCTGTGAGCACAACTTGAATCTACCTTCACAGAAAACAAAATGGTCAATCTTAACTTGTGTGGAATGAGTGAGTAACACAGGGAATACATATAAATAGCCTAAATTGAGAAAACGTGAAAATTAACATCCTGTGTTAAGATATCCTGGAGCACTACAATAAATGTAATTTCAAGTCTTTGATGAAAATTACCTACCAACCAAATCACTTGTATACATTAATCATGAAATTAGCACTGGTCTTGGTGCAACACATTTTTTTCCCACAGGCTCAGCATCAGGTCTTGCCTATAGATTCAGGCTACACAATGGCCTACCACCCACTAGCAGCCAGGAGTTCAAGTCACAGTTCAGTATTATGGGAATACTTTTGTACTGGCATAACGGTGTTTACAAAGGCATTTTGTTTATTTCTTTCTGGAATGAAGGGTATCTTGTTATGGTATTGACAAGAGATTATCAAAGAACTGTTTAGGGTAAGTGCAACTATACAATATAATAACTCCAATTGAAGCAGTTTTATGGCTGTAAAACCCATGTGTGGATCGAGAAAAAATCTGTAGCTGTTTCCATGAAAGAAAAGCATTTCATATTTTAGAATGAAAAAATGCTGTACAAAGGCTAGTACAAGACCTAAGTATTGCACAATTTTTCTGTCTGGTTGCCTGAGAAATGTGTTACATTCCTTCCACAACACACACTGACTATGGTGAATCCCTTACTCAGTATTAGAATGCCTTTCTATGTCATGTGCTGAACATGCTTATTACATGTAGGATAGGCATTATGTAAACTTCTTCTTGTGCATTTACATTTTAAATGAAGTGTTTTGCATGTTCATATTTATACAGATAACAGAAATTACAGAAACCATTATATTGGAGAGAATATTGTATTTTAGTAAATGTTGATTTCCAGTCAATTCATGCTCCATATAATAAAGACATATTTTACTGATTTGGTATGTGAGATCCAAAGCTGTCATATTATCTGTTTGCAAAAGTAACAAAATATAGAAATGATTTTGTAATTAACAGGAAAATAAGGCCTTCATCAAAATTACTCTGAGATAATGTCTTTTCGTTTTGATTGTCTCAAGTTATGATGAAATTGGGTTCCAAACTCTTTAGATTTTGCTGGTGCCTTGATTGACAAGTGGTGCATATTGCTTTTACCCTTAACCATCTGTATTCCCTTCAGCAGCGTCCACAACCTTCTCTTCCCCTGTTTCGCTATGAGACACTGGAAGGACAGACCTGACTCCTGAAATGAAATTAATTTGCCTTTGACTTGGAGCTAAGGCGAAGCATTAGATCTGGAGAATAAGAGCAGTTCACGTGGGAAATTGTGCAGCTACCACTTGTCTGCATGAGGATGGACACTTTTTCATCTTCCTCCTTCACACTAGCCCTATTCTAGTTTGTATGACTTAAATATGAAGGGTCACAGCTGGAGTTTGGGAGGTGTATGCCTCTCAATACCAACAGACACATACTGTGGAAACAGCAGATATATTTAGGTCCCAATTATTTCCATTGGTTTAAACAATTTTGTTACAGACTGATGAAAAGGTTCAGGAAAAGGAATGTCCATACTCCCAATATCTCTCTACAGATACATATAGTTGTTATAGACCACCCCAGAAAAGAAAGACCCACACCTTTACAGGAGAATGGACATGATAAGTGCTACAGTTCCAGAGCAATAGATATCAGCAAACACAAAGGCAATCATAAGTTTTGCATTATTTTTTTCTAATTCTGTGTAGAAAAAACCCTAGTATTTGGCAGAGAGACTACAAGGCATTTTTTTTCTTTTTTACAATGATCATTAACATTTTACTATAGCATGATTCAAAACTTAGAGAATATATTCACCATTCCATTAAAGTTGTTAATGTTATGAAAGCAGAATACAATTAGGCTTACAGTTACAGTCTGAGTTTAACTATCTAGAACTACTTAGAGAGCCCTTAAAAAAAAAGAAAGAAAATGAAAAAAAAAGTAACATTGCAAGACAGTAATCAATTTCTTCCATTTGGAAACAAGCCTTCTTGCAAATTAAGCCCAGTCTGTAATTCGCAGTTAAATCTGCCTCATTGGTATTAGCTTCGGTGAAACCTAGCAAAAAGAAGGGAAAAAAACCCCACAAGATTTGTCATACAGATAAGATCTAGCAGTACAACCCAACATTCACTCCCACCTGTATCTACTATGTACCACTGAAGACTAGAGACACTGTACTTATAAGACTAGAGACACTGTACTTATTTAACCTGCCATATTTGCAGTATGTCGTTTAATAAAACGACAACTAAATTTTCTGATGCAAGAATACAAGATACGTGTGGTGCTAGTATCCAGATTCTCAGCTTTATTTTGAGATAGGTTATTGGTGTAGGAATGCAAGCATATTAAACTTGGGCAGATGGACCTGTACTTGTCCCCTAAACAGTCTTCTGTGCAGTAACAGTCAACTGAATTTCGGAAGATGCATGTGAACAGGGGATATGCAAAGGTATACATAAACAAAAAACACTCTGCAACTACTGTATATAGATACATGTGATGGGATTATTTGTTTGATGATGATAAAATATCAAATTTATATTTCATATTTTTAAATGTCTTTCTTCCACTCACATTCAGTTTTATTTATTTAATGATTATAAGAATTAATTCCAATTTTGCTTTTTTTAAAAAAAACTTGCATTTTCCCATTCACATTAATTTTTGTGTAAGGACACATTTATGTATTCTATTATTTTAATTTGTTTACTCACAAAATTCAATTAGTGATATTAAAATATGTACAGCAGACCAAAAATGAAATATAGTAAGCCTAAATAGGAAGGTAGATGAGGAAAGAAGTTGTAAATAGGAACAACAGAGTGAAGACTTTGTATAGCAGCAGTGGTTAACATTTGCTTGAACTCCCACTCAGGTCTACACAAAACCCCAGAGGAATAGGTCTCCACAGAAGATCCAAGCCTCTTTAATTATCTCCTGTTCCCAGCGTGATGCCCCA
This sequence comes from Anomalospiza imberbis, assembly GCF_031753505.1. Classification (NCBI taxonomy): domain Eukaryota; kingdom Metazoa; phylum Chordata; class Aves; order Passeriformes; family Viduidae; genus Anomalospiza; species Anomalospiza imberbis. The sequence goes on from NC_089721.1 coordinate 12,978,816, forward strand.
GGATGAAGATCAGAAATAACTCATGTGATCTTACTTTTTCAGGATGAAAAACAGTTCTGTGGATAATCTGGCTCCTAGATATGATTAATATGCCTCATGGAAGCATCACCTACTGCATCCTCCTGCCTCCTTAAACCATCTTTTTCAGTTAACAGTACTCAAGGAACTAACTCATGAAAAAATAATATATAAGTGCCTTTTCAAGCATTAATGCCTTTTTCTTTTAGAGGTACAGGGCTGTATTTTCTGTACTACTTAGGTTTCTAAATGATCTTTCCTCCAGCCACTATGTATCATCATTTATAAACTTATGAGACTAGCCACTGACGAAAACTTAGTTCATGAAGAATGTGTTTACTGTATCAAATGCTAATGAAATGTTTTCAGTGGATAGCAAGAATTCATTGATTTTTTCAAAGTTGTGTGTGAACTAGGATAATAAATAGATGAAATAGGTACAATGCATCAGCATTCCTGGATTAGTTCCAGAAATGTTTCAACATTTCAGAGTCCAAGTTACTATGTGCCTCACTTTATTTGGGCCTATTTGTGCCACAGACAGGGATGGTTCCATTGAAGTAAAGCTAAACACTGGAGGATGAAGACAGAAGCACTAAAATCTGTATTCTGCAAACAACAACAAAGGCAATTACTGGAGAGATTTCTATTTTTCTGATGTTGTTGATTTCAGAACCATCAAAACATCAAGTGTTTTACATTTGATGAGGATATTACATTAAATGTGGTGTCTGCACATCTGACGTTAACAGCTGTCATTTGTGTGTACTGCTATCCACTTTAGATGGGTCTGATGCCCGTGAGTCTGATGTGCCGTAATGTCTTCTCAGGATAAGGAAGGTGGTGAGAGACAGCACCACTCAGAACTGGACCCAAACGCAACTTTTGCTGTAACTAAAATGTGATTAAATAAGCAGAAAAATGCCAGTGTAACAAAAAAGATGGTTTGTGCTTGGAAAGAAGGAGTAATCAAGTCTGAAAAGTAGGAAGCATTTCAGGACTCTCTGAGTCCACTAGAGACAGTCAATCCAGTATCAGTCTGTGCTAAGAGCAAGGCATTTAGTAAGGGCTTGAAGGGGCTTAATACAGACCATATTCACAGTGCACAGCTTCAGAATTGCTACTTTCTACGGTACCTCCTAAGCAACACAGTCTTAATATTACTTCACTCACAGGAAGAAAACCTGATCTTGGAAGCTTCAAATACTTTGCTAATGTTGGACAGGAAGGTGTTCGGGAGGAGTTTGCTTGTGCAGTCCAGTACATGGCCTCTCAACTGGTAAGAAGACACATGGGCTCTGGGGCTTGTTGCAGTCCAAGCCTGTTGAATCTCTGATTTCCAACCCCAAAGTACCCTCTTCAGCTACCCAAATAGCCCTATGCTTATTTCATTGAATTTCTATGAAGTGAGCATTCCTTCAGGTTCTGATTCTGAATAAGGCTGAATCCTGTTAAGTTCCATTGGCCTTAACAAGGAAGCAACAGCAAGTTAGTGTTCAAAAATTTAAAATGATCCCTTCAAAAAAAAAAAGGAAAAAAAAGCAGAATAAAAGCATCTATTTGTTAAATTAATAAAAGTTGCTTATCTCTTATTAACACCTATTTTTTCATTTCAGAGAAATGCAAACCACAATTCTAACATCACATATATATGTGCATATACATCATACAAAAATCTCTTCTTAAAGGTTTTTGCAGTAGAGGTGACTGATCAGGAAAAAAACCCCACAACATCCATGTAGTAATCAACTCAATCTTGCAACAGCCTCAAAAGAAAATGTTCCTCAAAGGAAAATGTATTTCCAGAAAATAAAATCTATATCCTCTATCATTTTGAACTCAGGGGTTGAACTTGGACAGACAATTCCTTTTTAAACACATGCTAGCCTTGGCAGATGCTTTTTCTATACACTATGTTATCTTTGAACATTTTGAAAAAACAAGCTTTAAGATTAAGGGGAAAAAAAAGTTTGTGATGGGGATTTGTGACTTATCCTGATTATTTTTATAATTAAATACATCTGCAAAAGTATGTTGTGTCATGGTCTCATCAATGGTAAAAGGCAGTACAAGTCCAAACAGATTGCCTGCCAAGGTGATCTATATGCTAGGCTACAGCAAATCTTATTTAAGCATGCAAGATAAGCCAACATTTTGTCTTCACAGTAAAATTGAGGGCGAATTGTTTATTTTTTAAATTATGCCAGTCTATACTGAAGACTGTTGACTCTAAATCGTGTTTCCTTTGACATTTTGTTTTGCAAATGTTCTTTAGGAGGTTTTTCCAAGTAAGTAAGCAGGCTGTGAAATGGAACTGTATGTGGCCATAAAGACTATGAAGTTCTCCTCTCCAAACAGAAGCAGTCTACATGGGGTGAGGCAGTTACATATAAAGATACGGTCATCTCAAAATCTCATTTCTAGTGAACTCAGAGAGACATTTGTTTTAGTTCAGATCATATACTGCATCTACTGGAAAAAAAGCTACTAGGAAAAGGGGTGACTCCTCATTTTCCCCTGATTAGCTCTGTTTCAAATTAGGAAAATATATGATCCTGCTTTTACTGTGACAATACAGTATCACTAAAGCTCCTGTCACCGATATAAATAAACCCAAGATGTCTCATTCAGTGAACAGAAATAATCACAAGCACAACTGTTACTCTTGCAAGAGAGCCTGAGGCAGAGTTTTGAAATGTGGAAAAAAAAAAAAAAAAGAACCAAGGATGCTGCAGCCTGAATAACTGCCTATCACTATGCTCAAATTCCTATTTTATCAAATTCAAAACTAAGCAAAGAACCTGTAGTTGTTTGCTATATATGTAATTCAGGCCATCAAAGGTCCAATATTACACAACAGCAACCCAGTCTTGCTGTCAAAGATTTCCACAGAAGATTTGGTAAGGATTTCAGTGACAGCAGGACTGGGACACTATGGCCTGGAAACATTCTTTACAGGATGCGGTGGGGGGAAAGAAAGAAAGAAAGGGCTAGTGCGCTTCCATGGCACAGGTTTAATAGACAAATAATTGAGGTTCGTGTCATGCTTTCAATCTGCAGTGCTGTAGGGACGGTGGGCACTTTTGTAAGGAGCCATAAGTACATCACACGAACACCTACACCAACACCTGTGCTCTGGCAGAGGTACACACTTTGCAAACAAGCATTGCTTTGCAAACACTTATGCAAGCCACTGCTTTCAAGGTAAGTACATGTAAATGCCTAAACCAAGAAGCAACTACATTTTTCATGCCCACAGCTTGTGATTTCATGAGTAACTGTGGCAGCCAAACAAAGCAGACTGTGCTGGAATTTGCTTTCCAGAGAATTAGGAAACAATGCCTGTGAAGGGTCCCTTCCTGATCTTAGAGACACATATCCCAGGGAGCCAGTCAGGGAATTGTTCCAATACCTCTCATCAACTCCTAACTTCAGGCTACACTAAAGAGTTGAAGTTTATATCACTCCTTTGTAACATTTCCAGGAAAGCACCAAGGAACAGTGGGTAGTGTTAATCTTTTCTTTGGACCTAACTGCCTTGCCCTGTCATACCTGCTGCAAAGCTTAATCTCATGGCCCATCTTTTTAACCTTATCACTTCTTTCTCTGAATTTTTTGTTTGCTTCTGCTTTCACTGCCTTAAGCATAGGAACACTGGCCTTTACTTCGGGAAACACCACTTAATTGAATAGGTATCTCTCGGTTATCTCAACCAAAAAAAACCCAGGTCCTTTCAGACAAGCAGTTCTGGAACAAGTAAGGAGTGTTTTCAGTGTCTTCTGAAAACAGAAGTCCTTTGCTGTAGTTTACATCTATTTAAATGCTTACTAAACCTTGCACCTTCAAATTCATCATGAAGTTACTCCCCAAATTAAATCCAAAATAACAAAACAAAGTGACTGACTGCGATAGATACAAACCTATAAAGATAATTTTTATGTTTTACTTCTGGATGCTAGCTACCTGACAGACAGATCAGCTCAAGAAAAAGAAATCCTGACATTATCATAGTTATAAAAAATTGGTAATTTTTTACTACCTCAAAGTCAGAAGCTGAATGAATCATTTCATTTCCACACAGAACTGCTGTGTATGGAAGGTTGCTTCCACTTTGAATTAAAAAATAATAATGACTTCCCTAAAATATTACATGGAATTTTAGTAACCCAGCATATCTAGGTTCAGCAAAGTGATTCTGTAGCAGCTTCCTGCAATTTGCAGTTGCAGGCTACTAGTCTTTAATCCAGCATCTTTTTCTCAGATAATTAAAGGTACTTTCAGCAGTTAACAGATCTTTATTTAAAATATCTAAGGAGAAACATACATAATCATATTTAGTTATCAGAAATACTGTCTTATGGACAGAAAATAAATGAAATTTCAGAGGTTCATTCCTCAGGAAGTTTCCTTACTACCAAGAATATGCTCAAACCCATAATAAAAAACCCTTGCACATACTAAATGCTCTGCTGTCAATTAGGTGTCATAGCCATGCCATGAAACACTGCAAAAAAGAGTATTTTACTTCATTACTAAATATACCTGAACTAATTTTACAGCATAATTTTTACACTGTCATACTTGCTGCCCTTGCCAAAGGAGAGCTGAACTGCCCCAAAAGACTTCACAACACAGAAGAAAAGATTTTGAAATGTTGATGTTGAAATGTTGAGGCCAAGAAGAAACTATATTATCAACTATACATGCATCCAGTTACACTCTAGAGGGGTACAGCTTTCCATTAATTATGCAGTTTTATGCTTGCATTAAGTGAGACTTAAGAATGAATGTGAATGTTAAAAGGCAGGGGCTTTCTGGATTAATGCAGAGCATAAGTTCAATTTGTACAAGGCAGTCTTAGAGCAGTTCATTGATTGGCACTACTAACACAGAGGGTACAACTGTAGCCACTCCTGTCAAGAAGACTCACAACTCCACCAAAGACAGCATGGAAACTTAGCAGGTAAACTAGCTTATACAGTGAAAAAAAATTATCCATCCCTTAGAGATGAATCGGCTCCCATCTTCAAAGCAGAGAAGTTTCCTTTCCACTTGTCTTTTTACTCTAAGTTATTTCTCCATCTCTCCTGGTTTTCCTAGCTTCTGATGCTTCCAACATCATCACGCTATATTAGCTCCAAATTATCTTTCATTGTAAATCCTACATGTAATTTATTCAGTCCTTGCCAATAAATATGAAACTTACTTCAACTACAAGCCTTCATGTGTTAAGTATTTGTGGAGAATATTTGTTCTGATTCCAAACTGTACTGGTTTGTAAAATTACTTACTGCGAAGTCACAGCCAGTGCTTTTCTTGATATCATCTACTGTCAGTCCTTCCCAGATTTCTATGAGGGTCAATCCCTTCTTCTTGTCCACATCAAACACTGCCTATTAAGTTCAAAAAGCACATAATTATGTTTTTATTATTAAAAGAGAAAATGAGGATGTAAATGCAGTAACATTTACAAAATAGTGTGCTGAAGTAGATAGCATTCCTTCAGTAACACAAGATGCCACTTTTCACTTTCATGACTGACTAATACAGGTTTCTGCTACATTTATTTGTACTGAGAAAGAGAATCTAGGATGTGCTAAAATATCTAGAATCTAGTATGTTTTAGTTTTGTGGGGTAAAAGTGCAACTGCTCATCATTGCAGGAAACGTGGACCATACCTGCTGCTCCAATGTGGTGAGAATTGGAAGTTGAAGGGAAAGTGCTGAGATGTTCTTTGCTGCAAGACAATGTCCACCAAGAGACCACAAAAGAAACAGGAAGAGAATGTCTCCCCATTCTTTTACTTCATTTCATGGCCAGTAGAGAGATCATCTTTGGCTGACTATAAGTTTCTCCAACAGCTATTGCATACCCAATGCAAATGCTAGAATCTTGAGAAGCTAGCAGTGAAAGACAAGATTCCCTGCAGTATTTTTAAAAGAAAGCATGAGAGGAAGAGGCAGAAGGAGCAAAGACTGTTCTGATGTCTTCATAAGATATGCACTCCACCTGAGACTTAGAAGTGCATCAAATAAAAATACCTGTAAAACAATGTGCACTTTAATAGTGCCTACCAGAGGGAGATACACAGGTTGCAATCTAGTTGCCAGGGAAACCATAAGGTCTAAAGCAATTTTGCTTAAAAATAAAAGTTTAGTAGAAAAGACCAGCAAAGCTTGAACTTGAAATGAAAGTGAAGTCATAAGCTTGTCACAGAAGTGTTCTGAAGCCTAGTTGTCCTCTGGGCACATTAAACTGCTTTTTATGGGACTGGTAAAGGACAGCTTCTTTAAGTCTTAAAAGAGAAGCTAGGCATAGGGAACACTCCGGGATATTAGTGTGGAAACAGAATTTGCCACACTATCCAAATGTTGTTCCACATTTGTATCATTTCCTAATAGAGCCATGAGATCTGGTAATTGACAAATATTAGAGACATTTCTACTTGTTTATTTTCTATTAGTCCTTGTTCCCTCTCATTTTCTTTGTACGTTACATTTGAATGTGGCCAGTTGGTAGAAGGCTAAATAAAAAAAAAAAAAAAAAAAAAAAGTCCATATTTTAATATACTTTCCCTTCATGAAGAAAAAGCCTTTAGATGTAGCAATATCCCACCATGAGAAATCAAATTCTTTATCAGCACATTTGATGCATTCTAGTTCACATGATAAGATGGCTCATAGAGGGAGTACTCTAAGTCCTTAAAAATGTAAACACCAAAAATAAAAGGAGTATGATTACAGCAAAAAACCTTAAGTCACTTATCCTTTGCTGAAAATATCCACTAACGTACTTTGAGCAGCAGCAGTATGAGATGCTCATATGTACTTCCACTGAAGAATAAATTGCTTCACAAATGGAATCAAGTAAGGGCAAAAGAACTAAAGCTCTGCTACAGCCACAGGTTTCTCTGTAACAGTATGTAATATATATGAAAGAGATGCCAATTGTCCAACCTATGTGTACCCTGCTGGGCAAAAAGCCCCAAACAAAACAAAAGGACAAACATAAACAACAAAAACCCTAACAAAAGCAAACAACAATGCACCTTTGCCTCCCAAGCTGTAATTACAGCCATATTAGAAAACTGGCATGTCACATCAAATTTTCAGAAATACTTTGGGTGAAAACAAGGAGATACACACTTTCCATGCCTGTTATATGTGGCATCTTTGTTTTAAAGGCATCTAAGGGCACAGTTCATTATGCTAGATGTCAAAACTTTAGAAGGAAAAATATGAGCCTCAAGACCTCTGGACCTGAACTCCAAGGCCATCTTTTCCCTTCAGTGGCAATAGATACCGAATGTATTCTTCATTTTTGTAAGCTTTGCTATTGTTATTAGGGATAGAGGAGGAAATTATTAACAAGGGGTCAAGAAAAGTACTTTACCTTTTCTGTAATGATGCGGTCAACACATTGTTTCCCAGTAAGTGGCAAACTGCATTTTTCCAGGATTTTATGGACATTTCCCTGTGTTTAACAATATACAAATATCAGTTTTTAAAAAAATCAGATATGTTAATGAAAATCACAGCTGTAGCCATTCAGTGTTATTTAAATATTCATTGTGCTCAGAACACTCTTCAAATTCTCTTCAATGGCTGACTAGTAAGAATCTTACTGTACCACTGAGTGGACTCTTGAGTTCAGAAGTCCTGCACACTGCTGCTTAATAATCTACCCTTCCTGCTACAATGTGAGGACAAGAGATATATGGAACCTCACTGATGGGAGGACAAAAATTAGGGAACAACACAATGGGCAACATGTTTCCCTGTCTTATCCTTAATCACAAATAGTATGTGCAGGATCAGCCACACACAGGAACTTCAGAGTTCAAGTGCACAGTCATGCTCTCAAAACAGTAAATCCAGTTTATTTATCCATATTTTCTCTGAGAAAGTCCTTGTCTTTTTTTCCTTTCTTCTTCTTCATTAAAAAAAAATAATAGTTAAAAAAAAGTCTCTAGATCATACCAAGTCAATGTAGGCTGCAAGAGCTATGAATGGGTATAAGGTAAAAGGATCATTTTGGTCAGTATTTGTAAGTGTTTTACAGAAGTAGTATTAAGTGCACACTTCTCTCATTATGCCATGCTTTTAATTTTTTGTCTAATTATCAATTTTCAGTTATGCATTTCAAAACTCTCAGAGTATTACATGTCTCATTTAACCATTTAGAATCATCAGTTTACCTCAAGGCTTAATTAGGGGCCATCTCACAGCCAGTTTGACTCCTGAGTGATAACACAATGAGCAATCCATGTGCTTTTGAATTTATCTTCCTCTATGAGGAACTATTTCTTCATTCTATCTACTTTCAATTTATTTACTTTTATATCCTGTCCATCTTGAGAATGTCCTTGTGCAATTTGCCTAAGAGCCAATATGAATCTGTGCTATTTGTAATACCTTCAGTATCATATCAGATGCACTTCTCAGCCATGTGAAATGAAGTGTTTCTTCGTGGTACCTAATTGAAGTTTGAAAGGCATGGACTTACAGAGGTGACAGCCTGAATGGCTCCTGTGACCCTGAGAACTGATACATTTGAGTTTCTTAACACTTGAGCTGAAGATTATTGTATCAACAGCTAGCTTTAAAGACAAAATGCATCTCCTGAAATTTTCAAATGTTAGACTAAATGATCTTAGAGGCCTTTTTCAACCTAAATGATTCTGTGACTTTTGGAAGACATCCATCAGGGCACTGTAAAAAGAGCAATTTAAATGGAACTGCATGATTTTTACCATCTGAATTTATTCAGATTCATTCAGGATCTGTTCAGATAAAGGAAAAGACTATTGGGTAGATACATAAAATCTTAGGTGTTCCAGTCTGCGTTAAATAAAAAATTCTGTTGTTGAAGACAAAAATGTCTTAGTCTTCCACAACACATTACAATCAGAGCTTTTCACAGAAAGGAATTTTCAATTCAGTGTTCCATGTTTCAGTCATGCCCAAATCAAGTGCAATATAAGTCTCTTATGCTTTGGATATTCCTCAATCAATCTCCATTCTGTTTTTCTGAACATTGTAGGCAACTCATTTCACAACATAGAACAATTACCAGCCCTTACATCACTGTATTTTCCAAAACATGTCAATGATGGTATGGGGGTAAAGACTTCTAATTCTCTCAGGCAGTATTTAGCAAATTAGACACAAATGCACAGGGACTGTTTAGACATTAAATAACAAGCTTATATTATATTATTCTTTTCTTCATGTATGTAATTTAGAAAAAAAAAGAAAGAAAAACTAATTAATTTGACATAAGGTCCAATTGTCAAGTGTCTCTCAGTGGCCTAAGTATATTCAGCAAAAATTGAAATACCCTTCTGCAAATATGCCCTCTTGGTTCCTGATAATGCTGTAATGCACAGATTTTCTGAGACAGAGACTGTTTCCAGGCAGTGGTATTTAATTGTCATTGATGAACTCAACCTCATAAAATAGTTTAGTCCCTTCTATATAGACTTAATTCCTTGAGATTTTTGCATCATTCTGCTGTCATCCACAACTTTATTAGCTGGCTGTGGAAAGTGTTTCTTCTTGTTTCAACTAATTTCAGTCAGTTATCCCTACTTTGTTTATGAGGCAGTGGTAATTCTGCATCCAACTACTCCACTCCCTCATCATTTTGTGTACTTGTCTGTTACCCTTCTTCAACAGCAGTTCTTAAGCTGATGATTCTTCTACAATGCTGATTTCAAGTTGTCTCGTCTATCTTCTGAACATTTTGGTTTTCCATTATATATAAAAACTTAAGTAATTTAAAATGTAATTAACTTGGGACTGAGCATATTTGTTTGTATTTGTAACATACTGTATATCAGAGTTCTAAAAGAGTAAAATTCCTTAAGTATTTATTTGAGTGGTAAGACAGTTACTAGATCCACTGTCATAATTTAGTGTAAATTATATACTGCCTGTGCTGCAAGGACTCAGCCTATTTCTGTGTTTAAAAACTGCAACACGTGTACTGAAAGGAGAAGGGCTATTAAACTCTTTAAAAACATACTTGAATGTTTAAAAAGTCATCACTATTATTAAAAGAAAACAAATAACCAAACTTGAAAAGGATTAGAAGATCCTTCACAAGATCACAAATCAGACAAAACTAGCACAAGAACTGCTTTTGCAGCACCTCTTGAACATGTCCATTGAAGGCACTGCCCACACCCCATGTCTTCCACTGCACTTCCATTCATCAGATCTTGACTGCTGTTGATTTACAGGAATTTTACATGTCTGATGGCAGAGTTATTTATTTGGAGAATAAGCTTGCAGAAACGTCCCTTTATCAAAGAGCCAGAAGACACAAGTCTGCTGTCCCAGTACATGCAAACTGTTCTTTCACTCAGTAGCACACTGGGCTTCGAGCAGGAAGCAGGATTGCTCCTCTGATGCAGACATTCATATACAGTAAGTTTTTGATAAAATATTGGGTGTAAAGAATTGAAAAGCCATGAGTAGAAGATCAGCTCTGGAAGATGGAGTTACCCACAACAAAAGGCTTCTGACTTTCAGAACTGGCCTCACGGTGCTTTATTTATTTGACTAGTCAAAAGAAAAAAAAAAAAAAAAAGAAAAAGAAAGAGCACCTGAAAACTCCAACAGAAGTTTTGCTCTCTAAACACTAGATTTCTATAGGACATAATCTTCACATTTGAGCAAACAAGAAGCATCAACATGAAGACTCCAGAAAGAGGCTAGTTATGAGGAAAAAGTGCCATTTTAAAATAAGAATAAAATAAAAATATTGCATGTAGTTAATTTGCCAGTGCCTTTGCACAAAAGCAGAAGAAATTATTTATGAAAACCTGTAACTGCAGAAGTGTACACCATGCACAACTTGAAAAAAAGTGGACAAAGTAGGTATACATACACCAAAATAAATAACTCTATGCCTGACCTACTCATAACAGTGAACCTATCTCTGTTTTCCTTCTTTTCCTGTTTCAGTACTCCTACAGACTAAACAAAATCAACCCAGCAAACAATTTCCAAACACTGTTTTGGAAAAATATTTTAGCAATAGTACCTTTAGGAGAAAAACTGGTTTGATTATATTGTGTGTGGACTCCAAGCCTTAAACAAATTCCACAGTAAGTAAATATTTAGCATAAATATTTATTCAGATCGCACAAATACCTCTGAGCAAATGGAAAACTCCCCATGTTACTACAGTTTTTGGGAGGCTGTGTGATAGTGATGCAAGCCATGAAGATGAATTCATTTAATAGTTTCATTTGCTTACTTATGCATATGAACATGACAACTATAAGGTTAAACAGCCCTGGTACTCAAAATGTGCCTCTTGAGATCACTGTTTAGTATAAACTGTGAAACTACAATATTTTTCAATATATATTTGCTTTTATTTTCCAGTGAAAATTAATTCTTCAAATGTCATTTAAAAAACACAACAGCTGTTAATATATTTACTCTCATATTTATTTATTTACTATAGTTTACCATGCAAATTCTGACTAGAGATATTACTTTGGAAAATACAAAATTAATTCTTGTTGCAGACATATAATACATTTGGAATAACAGAAACACAATAATTTTTTAAAAAGTAAATTTTTAAGCATTTGGGATAGAGAGTTTTCTCCTTCAGTACATTTTTTCTCCTATGTTAGAAGTTTCAAATGCAAAGTTTCCTATGATCTTTTGGGTGGGACTTCTATCTAGAGCATATACCTACATCAATGACCTCACAAAGAAGTCTCTAGATTAACCACTTACACGTAAGTGTAAGGCAGTCTGCATCTCATAATGCCAAAAAAATATATTCTATTAAGCTGTCAGTACCAATTTGACTGGCAGCTTCAAAGGTAAGCATCTTTCCATCATAACAAGAATTTAACCATGGGAAACCTCATTTTTCAAATTATTCTGAGGCAAAGAGTAGAGTAGTATCTACTATAGCTTTGGCAATGGCTACCCCCATTAAATTTGCATGAAGTAGCTAAGAAAATGTATGCAGCTTTTAAACACGAAGTTAATATTTTGGGTTTTTTTTCCCATGGTGAATGATTCACTTCTTAGAGGAAAGGAGCTATATTAACCTAGCCTCCAGTTGCATCACCATAATAACTAACAGCAAAACTGTCAAATCCTCACAAAGTAGCAGGATGAATATGTCCCTTTTTTCTGTTTATTTTTTTGTCTTTTGTGCAGCACAAGAAATTTAGAAAGAGGTGCCAGAGCCTTACCTTGGCTGAGTGCTCCATGGTGACAACCACTTTGGTCTGCGCACTGGATACTAGGTCCATTGCACCCCCCATTCCTTTCACCATCTTACCCTAAAATGAAATTTTTAATGGAAATTTATTATTATCATTATTATTATTATTATTATTATTATTATTATTATTATTATTATTATTATTATTACTTTTATTTTAAAAAATATAATATTGTGGCTGCAAGTGACAGCACAAGATAGTCAACTTTTCCTGCATCGAAAGCCCACCTATTCCATAATCACAGAATTCAAACACAAACAGAGGGAAAAGAGCTGTCTCATTCTTGGCTCTAAATGATGCAAATAGGAGAAGAGTGATGAGTAGAATAAGGAGAGCCACTGCCACTGCCATGGCTCTTTCCCTGGGGTGTAAGCAAAACTTTAGTAGTATCATTGGCTTAGTGGAAGCACTGACACTGAGGAACAATGAAGTTAGTTCCAATGGTTTTGTCCCTTGAAAAGCAAAGTGTACATATTTCCGCTGATGGAAATGTCACTGGAATGTCCTAAGGAAGGAGGGAGGGGTTGAGGGGAAATGGTGTTTTAAGGGCTTATTTTACTTCTCATAATCCTCCCCTGATTCTGTTAGTAATAAATTTAACTTTGCAACTAAAGTTGAGCTTGTTTTGCCCTTGAAATATTTCTCCCGGTCCTTGTCTCACTCATGAAGCCTTTGGGTTTTTTTTCCCTTTTTCCCTCCTTGCCCAGCTGAGGCAGGGGAGGGTGAACTAGCGACTCATGGATGTCTGGGGCATTTGGCCAGTGTCAAACTACAACAGCAGTATTCACACACACACACACACACACAGACACACACACACACAAACACACACATACAAATATTCCTATTTTCCTACTGCTGGCACAGTGAAGAACAAATTGCATCTTCCTAAATCTATAAACAAGCCCTTTGGGACTGTTCAGTCAGACTAATATTTATCACATAAATTATCATTACTACTAAATATTTCTTTGCAAATAGAAATCTGAAAAGGATTAATTTCTGTCCTTAACTTCCTGGCACTGCTCAAATCATTCTCCATCCTGCCTGGGAAAACACAGCTCTCACAGACACTGGAGTGACCTCTAACCTGCCTGCCAGAAACTCCATGACAAGATAATGCAGAGTAGCTGAGGATTACATATTATCTCCACAGTAACACATAATATGTTTGCATTGAGGATCAGGCTATCAATACAACTATCCTGACAATGCTATTAGCTCATTTTCTAGACTTTTTCATTCTCTTAACTACAAAATACCTATAGCGACAAGTAAATTCCTGAGAAACTAAGTTCTGATGAAGGTCAACAACAAATGTACTGCTGAAGAAGCTGTCATACAGAACTGAAAGAAGAGACATCATCCCTTTGTGTGTGAAGAAAGAGGAAAATACAAGCTGAAGAGAAGGACTTAGGGATTTTAAACTGCTTCATCTACTCCTCCTCTTTAGGAAAACATATTCATCACTACAGGGCGGTGCCTAGTAAAGCAAATCAATTCAGCATTAAATGCAACTAGCCAAGTAATGACACGTTTTTATTTTGAGGAATATCCAAAGCATAAGAGACTTATATTGCTCTCAGTGCACCTACCAAACTACCACAATTTCCCCAACACCATACTAGAAAAGGGGACAGCTGCATGCTAAATTTGAATTAAAATATTCAAGAGTAAAAGGTGATTCCAAAAAGACATTTCACTCATTTTTTCCCTACCCTGCTCCCTCCCTTTATTTATTTATTTAAGATGACTTTTGTTAGTTCTTAATTACAATGGTGCTGCTAGCTTAAGAAACCTTTCAGAAGGAAAGACAGTGCTGTGGTAGAGCACTGGTAATTTGAAGTGCTTTTATAAAAGCCATTTCATCAGACAGACCTTGAAGTAAGAATAAAAGATTTTTGAATTAGCCATGCACTTCTGAGAGGTCCAGTGTTGGCAGTTATTTATACAGAGAGTTGGGTAGAGAACAGACACAAGCTGACAATTTCTTTGCAGCTTCTCTGTTCCAATACAAGTTCGGAATTCTCCTTTTCCCACTGTGCTTTCATCAGCAGTTTTTTCTAAGTCTCAGTCCAAATAATACTAGCGTGCAAGACATGGAAATTTTGGACCTGATATTTTGGGTTTTCTTAATTGAGATCATCAGCTCTCCTGCTTCTTTGTGTAGACCTAATAAACCAACACATTACTAGTGAAATTTCTTATAATTGCAAAATTAATTATTTTGTTATTGTGGTAATGGGGCATCTTTAAGAAAATATGAGAGAAAAGTATGTGTTTTCTCATCTAGTGCATTTATATCTGAACACAATCTGAGGGGTCAAAATACAACATGAAAGAGCCTGAGAAATTAAATTGGCCTAACAGTAATTCCTAAACAGGAACTTTCGTATTTGTTTGGTCACATGTGGCACCCAAGACAACCTGGCATTCCATGGAAACTTGTGAGTACTCCAATGTGGGCCAGACAGTCAAGATATTTTTCAAGAAAATGTGACATTTTGCCTAAATGGTATTTCAAGCAATCTGGAAAGGTGCTACAGCAAGCAGGAAACAGTTTGTAAGAAAATCCAAGCAGATAAACATAAAAAGAAAAGCTAGATGAGAAAAAAGAGAAAAATTCAGGAGCCTTCTAACACTAGTAAGGTCTTGAATCCATGCTGGTGCCTTAACACCTTCCTCTATATTCCCAGGGGGAAGGACTTTTCTTCTGTAACTGAATTTTATAACTGCTCCCAATATCATACAAAAAATGCACCTGAACTGTTTGCTTAAGTTAAAATAACATGATCTTTTGAGACAAACAGGTCATCCACAATACAGCAGAGCAGATGCTAATGATGAGTTCAAGAAACAATGAAAACTTGGCAGTGGTAGATGCATCTTGAATAATTCCATTTAAAACTGAGTATCAAAGCACAGGCAAGGTGAAAATGTACCCTTGCTTGGAAAGGAATCAAGCCATTTCCCTCCAAAGAGTCCTTGCCCATGTTACCAACTGCCATAATACTGTACTAAACAAATAACATTCAGTCTGAAATTTCTCCTTCCTTCTATTAGATAAAAAAATACACATGCCTCATACTATGCTCAAAGTTAGTGAAACTGCTGTTTCCAAAAGTCTTACAGAAAATAACAAGCCCTTCTAGTTTAAACTGCAAGCTTCCCATTTAACCTCAGTTTTCAGGCATCCCCCTAAAGACTGTGAACAAGATGCCTAGGAGGACAAAGCAAAGAATTTAAAGATATCAGCATTGTCTCTCCTGGCCACAGACACAGATGAGGTGTCAGGTATGAAAGGAAAAAAAGGTATGGAAGCTGTCCTTATCAAAGGAAATTATTGTATCATGCCAGGGACAGACACTACAATTCAGAGCAACAGGAACAATATAAACTTCACAGAGAAAAGCAGAAGCTAAGGTAATGCAGTGGACACAAGGTACTGCCATCACAACCATCAATTGTGCTAATGATGCAATCAAAAGGATAAACTGAAGGCCCCTTCAAAGATCTGTGCTCTGCCCCTCTCTGCAGGACTGCTAACACACATCAGTCACACAGCTTTCCTCTGCATCGACACTGTCTGCAAGCACAGGTGTGTCAGCATCAACACAGCACAGCGAAGGAGGTCATCAGATCCATACCTAATGATCTCATCAGTTGTGGGGTTACACCTGGTTGGTTTGGGAAAGTGTGCATTAGCTCAAAACTTTGTTTTCAAAAAAAAAAAAACCACAAAACATTCAGAAGGCAATATAAAAAAAAAGCAGATGCTTAAATCTACTCTAACTTCATAAAAATGTAGATGTCTTTGCCCCTTGGTAACAGTCCTGTCCTGTATATAAAGTACGGGTATATTTGTGGTTGATTCTAAAATGAAAGTCACAACTCTTCCAGATCTCACTTTCCATTTTTCCAGTGAAAAAGACTGGATGAAGATTGTATCAAAAAAAGATGGATAAAGCTCAGGTATTCTGAACTATACTTCCTTGTTCTATTTTACAGACTTTATATCCTTACATATGTTCCACTTACAGAATTATTGTAATTATACTGTCAATTAGGACAGCTAGATTACATATTACTCTGAGAAAAAAAAACAGTGGGAAGTCATTAACAGGTTTTTTCATTCAGAAGAGTGGATAATGCAACAACACAACAAGAAGTTAATACTGGCAGAATACAACAGAACTAAGCACACTCTACATGCACAACTGAGTAAATTTATTTTTTTAAAAGATATAAAAAATCTCTAGTTGTATGGTTTAATCATACAAGAAATAGCCTGGTTTTGAAGAATGTTAACCATGGATCTCCTAACACACACACAAACACATAGTGAAAAGCAAAATCAAAAAGTCTGATTTCTGAAAGAATGGAGTATAAGTTTTTGAATTACTTTTGTTTCTTGGCAAAATGTAATAATAACTCTTCCCTAAAATTTAACATACACAAATATGTGCACTAACTATATTTATATTTTTATTTTCCATAAGCAGAAAATTAGGGCTGCGTGAGACACATGCTAAGAAAGTTGGGGAAATTTAATTCCTTTATTCTCCCATAACTTGAAATAACCATTGGCAACAGATTTGAATGACAGAGTAAAATTCAAAGGGATACACTGAAAAGCTGCATCTCAGGAGCAATGCAAAACAGTCTGTGACATGCTTCATTGAAATGGATTTGCTTTACAGTGATGAATGTTATTTCAGTGTAATGGGACAATTAAGCTGTCCATTTACCTTTGCATACCATTTCCAAAACACACAGCACTGCATGCAATAATTTAATTTTATTGCCAACATAATACTAGTCTCACTTGAAAGTGATGGTTCCATATCATAGTAACAGTTCTCACCACCAACCCATAGATCAGAAGTCCTTTGACATATGCTTGTATTTTTGAGACAGGCAGAATTTCTTCACTTGCTTTCATTATACAGAAAACAGAGCTGCCACTTCCCACACTGAAAATTTAAGAATATGAATAAAATACCAATAGGGAGCTCCTACATTCATTCTATGCAGTCTGAAGAGAAATAAACATGAAGAAAATGGATAGAAAAAGCCATCAAAAAGGTGGAAGAAGTAGAGCCAAAACAATACACTCTCTTTCTCCTCTTTGGATGCAGGACTTTTGCAATAGTTATAATTTTGTGTTGCAAAGGCTCTGCAGGGCTTTCAGGCACATGTTTGTTGGGACATAAGCAGTAGGCTGCTATATTACTGTAGGTGTAATTTCAAGATGTGTATCTGCAAAAACCCAATACATTCTCATACTAAACCAATGTCCCATTGAAAAGTAGATTTCCAAGAAGTCTCTGGAAGAGACTAACTGCAAGTCCCATCCTTCTCCTCTGCTGAAATACTGATGTAGCCCTACTCATGTTCTAGACATCAGACAACTTGATATTATTGCTCAGAGAAACTCAGTCATTGAGCATATTTAATCTGCATATTTTCTATTTATACATATTTTAGCCCAATTTTAGTCCTTCACACATTTTATAGTTAATAGGTAAAATACTTTTCTTGCAATGCTGTACATCTTGAAACAAAACACTGAGTTTATTACATTCAGTGCCACAAATATGAGAACTAGGAGAGTAACTAGACAATGTGTTTCGATTAAAAATGAAAATATGCCTTATGCAAGACATTGCTACCCAAGCAAAGCGACAAATAAGCAGTAGTAGGGCTCCTCAGAGAAGACCTACAGCGCTCTCAGGCATTCAGGGACGCAATCAGGGATACGCGTCCTTTCTTCCACCATTAAAAATGATAATTTTGTATAAGAAAAACTCTTGGTATGGAGCCCTCTGTTTCCAGGTTTGGCACTACAAATAGCTAAAGGCAAAAATAAAATCAAAAAACCCTCATGCAGACACAGAGCTGGCTGGTCTCTGCAAATTTACGTTTTTACTAATGAGGTTAAAGTGTCCAAAACTGTGCAAAATATGTACTTTGAAGCTCTGTAGAAAAGCTATGAATAACTTATAAAATTATATTCTTAATGCCTTAGGTTATAGTAAGCTCTATAGACTGTAAATTAAAATGTTTTATTATTGAATTTGAATGGGTTTCCTCATTTCTTCTTTTCAGATAATCTTCTTTGATAAAGGTTAGAATTTTCTTGTAATTTTATTTAATTCTTAATGTTTTAATCCTTTAGGTTTGGCTAGTCCAAATTAGAGCATTAAAATCTCAGGCTGCTGAATCTAAAATTTAAAGATTTTTTTTTTCCAAAGAATGGTACAGATTTATGTATCCAAACTTCACCTCCTGCACAAATTACATTACTCTCTTCTTCTCTTAGTGTTAATTAATGGCACTACCTTAGCAATCTAAACATTAATTTTGAATTTTCTAGTTGAAGAATATACAAAGCTAAAGTTTATTTTCCTGATTTGTTTTGTTTGTAGAGAACGGGGATGGTAAATAGTGTCAGGTCCTGTATCATCTCTGAGGCTGCTACTTGTTAACTTCTGGACACTGGGCTTTGAGCCTGCTGCCTTAGGAAATGGCCAGCTTCTTTTGCACCTTTGGATGTATTCTGTCTGCCCTTGTGAATTTACACAAATCCAGTCTAGCAGTCCTCAGTCCTCTTTGATGGTGGGTACTAAGTGCTATATCTACACATCTTCTAAATACCTCCAGGGATGCTGATTCCACCACTTCTCTAGAGAACCTGGTCCAATGCTTGACAAACTTTTTGGTGAGGAAAGTGTTCCTAATATCCAGTCTAAACCTGCTCTGAAAAAACTTGAAGCTGTTTCATCTTGTACTATCAGTTGCTGGGAGAAGGGGCTGACTCCACCTGGGTACAACCTCATTCAGGAACTGTAGAGAATAGTGTTTCCTGAGCCTCCTTTTCTCCAGGCTAAATACCCCCAGCTCCCTCAGCTGTTTATCACAAGCCTTGTGCTCCAGACCCTACACCAGTTTTGTTGCTCTTTTGTGGACATGCTCCAGGATCACAGTCTTTCCAGAACTGCACAGCTTTCCAGCCACTCTGTCCCAGCCTGTGGCACTAGCTGGGGCTGTTGTGACCCAAGGGCAGGACCCAGCACTTGGCCCAGTTGAACCTCACACCACTGGCCTCAGCGCAACGATGCAGCCTGTCCAGATCCTCTGCAGAGCCTTCCTGCCCTGCAACAGATCAATACTCCCCCGCAACTTATTGTCACCTGCGAACTGACTGAGGGTGTACTCAATGCCCTCATCCAGATCATCAATAAAGATAATAATCAGGGCTGGCCCCAATACTGAGCCTTGAGGAACTCTACCAGTGACAAGCCCCAGATAGATGCAACTCCATCCAGCACCACTCTCTGGACCTGGCCACCCACAGTTCTTTACCCAGCCAAGTGTCCCCCCACCCAACCCATGAGCAGCTAGTTTGTCCAGAAGAACATTGTGGGAAATTATGTCAAAAGCTTTACTGAAGTTCAGGTAGACAACATACATAGCCCTTCCGCCATTCACTAAGCTGGACATCTTGTCATGAAAGAAGATCAGGTTCTTAAGCAGGAACTGCCTTTCCTAAACCCATCTGTCCACTCCCCTGGTTGTCCTGTATGCCCTGCATGATGGCACTCAGGATGATCTATTCCGTGACCTTCCCTAACACTGAGGTAAGGCTGACAGACCTGCAATTCCCTGGATCCTCCTTCTGCCCCTTCTGCAGACAGCCATCATACCTACAAATCTCCAGTCATCTGGTACCTCCTAGATTAACCAGGACTGCTTGAAAACGATGGAAAGTCTCAGTGAGCACATTCACCAGTTCTCTCAGTACCTTGGGGTGGCTTCCATCTGGTCCCATCGAACTGTGTGTGTCCAAGCAGTGTGGCAGGTCAGTGACCAGTTCCCCCAAAGTGTGGAGGCTTTATTCTGCTCCCTGTCCTTTGTTTTCCAGCTCAGAGGGCTCAGTACCTGGGGAACAACTGGTCTTACCATAAAAGACTAAGGAAAAGAAGTTATAACGTACTTCAGCCTTTTCCATGTCTTTTATCACTATGTTTGTCCCTGCCTCCAATGAAGGATGAACAACTTCCTCATCCCTTCTTTTGTTATTGATGTATTTATAGAAGCACCTTTTATTGTCTTCTATGGCATTAGCCAAATTAAGTTGGACTTTGGCTCTTCTGATAATCTCCCTACATAACTTCATGAAATCCTTGTAGTCATCCTGAGTAAGCTACCTTCTCATTAATGATTTACTACATAGTTATATTTGTCCCTTGCAAGAAATTTCTGCCTAGTGAAATCTGATGTCATGGACATTTCATCCATTTTGTGCTTTCAGATTCATCAACTTACAGCTGCAGGGACCCTCCACTATTGTTCCAATACTTTTTCTGCTGCTACAGTGTGTCAGCTGTATGAATAGTCATATTAGTGTTGTTTAATGTTATGGGTTGTTCAGAAATGCATATTAAAAAGACAGAAGCCTTGGTGTCACAGGGGAACATGGGAGAAGTTCTGTTGTTTTGTTTTGACCTATTCCCAGCCACTGATACATGTCACAACAATAATCATAGTTACTTGTGTTCTCTTAGGAAGGATGGGGAAAATCACTATTTTGCAGTTGTAGTACTTCGTAGTAAACTTGGCCCTTGCAGAAGAGCAGCAGAAGCTGTTTCATAAATGCTTCTGTTCTTAGGGTTTCAAGAAGACACTAGTTGAAAGGAACTGAAACGAAGCAAGTACATGCAGGGATATGTGCAGTCAATCCCACAGCTTTTAAAACCACATGTGAGACGATTAATGCTGCCACTCTGAAAATGTTGGGAAGCTGCCCTGCTGGCAGCAATTTCCAATATTAACTTGAGACACATAGATAGGTTACAAGTGTCCTGCACTCATGAAATGAAATGTGGCTCCATCCAGCTGCAACCAGCAGCTACGGGTTATCTGTTCTGGCCTATCTGACCTACTCCATGATCATGACCTCCGTGTTTCTTTTCAAACTCTCTTGGCCAACTTCTCATAACCGCATTCTGTTCCCAGGGGATTTACAGAAATTTGCCTCCTTCTCCTTTCCCTCCTCAGAAACCCTCTAGTTATTTGGAGAAATACCAAAGTGAGGAAGACGAAAAGCCATTAAGTAGTAGTGCCTAATGGAATAAAATTATCAATAAATGCCAGTATTTAGGAAGCAACTTCCGCCTAAGCAAACAGCATTGTTTACTGCATGTGCTTAAAATATTCACACCCTCTTCTTCTTTTACTCACGGGATTTTTCTCTCTATTAAACGTCAGCAGATAAGAGCAAAGAAAAGGCTGTAATTACTGCAATGAGACTTCCTCAGCTCAGTTCCTAATAGTAAGTGCATGTACACACACACACATGCACACACTAGACCTCAAGTGTAATCAAGCTCTTATGGAACAGAAAGGACTGCTTCATAATGGTACTTGTTCAAAACATATAGAGCTATTTCTTGCCTCTGAAAAAATGGCAAATACCATCAATACAATAATCCAAAAGCTACAGTGTATAAGAAATATTTAACCAAAACTAAATGAAAAGTGAAAAATGTTAGAATAAAATACAGCTTGAAGTTTCCTTACACTATGAGTTTTCAGCAGTCAATCTTTGTATCATTCATACACAAATATTGTAACTAAAAAAGAAACACACCTTGCCCATAATTAAATTTAACTGACAATAATATATCACCTTATTTACAAGAAAAGCAGGGAGATCTGTATACCTATGGGCTGGTTCATCCCATTTTTAAAATCTGTACTGTAGAATAGTAGTAACACATCAATAAAGTAGATTAAGAATCATCCATCCAACAGGTCTCCATAAAAGTAACCAAAGAGAAATTATTGCTGCTTGGAAAGGCTCCTGGTTGGATTTATAAAGTGTCACTGGCATATTTACTCACAAGTAAATACAGCTCACTGCGAAGCAAATTTCCAAACAGCCAAAGATCAGTAAGAGAGGAAAATGACAACAGCAAAAAGTCATGAGGATCCATCTGATGCATGCTGTAGTATATAATAAAAAGGTACATCTCAAAGGTAACAAAAAGTCAAACATTATTGAAAGTTGCATTTTATACTTTCCTGTTTTGAAAACATACCTTTTTACTCATAAATTTGGGGTTGAACAGAACTGAGAGGTAACTTCATAGGTAAAATAAGCAGTACCAGATATAACAAATAATCTTCTTGATATATATGAATGCAAAACTAAAATCACTATATTTTAGAGAACATAAAGCACTTAGGGAGGAACATGTAAATCTGCACCATTTTGAGAAAGATTACAATCTTAGCTTCAATGTTTCAAGAAATGCATGTGTAAATAAATCTTTTTATTAGTACAAAATGCTGTCTTCATCTTTTGATAGTTCAGATCTTGAAAGATGCATTTCAACCTAGCCATAATTCTTCTCACTCTCCACAATTACTCACACAGTCACCTGGACTAGCCCTTCACATAACCCTTTCTCCCACATCTGCCTGTATGGCTCCCATGTCAGACACCGTCCCCTCTCAATAAAAGCTCCTTATGCTACAATCACTGCTCCATGACTTCCATGCTCAAAGGTCTACTGTAGAAGTCACAGACTTCTGGGTCCAACTAATGCTTCTCCAAGAGACAAGGGCATTAATTTGGGTTTTTTTCCTCCTCTAATTATTCAGTTTCCCAAGGCCTTTAACACTGCTCAGACAGACAGAAATATGTCTCATTACTTTTAACAAGGCTAATAAGAAAGTTTGCTTCTAGACATCTCTGATACAAACCATATCGGAAAGTATCATACTGAAAGCCATTGAAAATATCAAACTTGTCAACAGTATGAAAGTCATTAATGTTTAATGTTAGAACATAAAGTTCAAAGAATGGCATAATGTTATCAGCTGCTTAAATAATGCTGGAATTAGCTTATATTTCTATCATTGAAACCTGAAGGTCTGTTTGGCTAAATACAGTATTATTGCTTTTTCTTAATGCATTTGAAAGGGCAATGCTACAATCTTTTGACAGAAATACAGAAAAATAATGCAGGCTCTTTTTATGATTTTATAATGAACTACATGCTGGTTTACACTTTCCTTCAACTTACTGCTCCAGGTACAACCATACAAGAGTCATCACTATCAAGAAAAAGCATCAGTCCTCAGTCAAAAAAAAAGATATTTGAAAGGCATGGACATAAAAGGCAAGAAAAGGGCTTGCATAAATAATGTTTTGCTTTTCACAATGCACAAGCATAATTTTAGAAGGCTGACTTCTGATAATGGATTGCTTGGTGCCAGCAGTATGCAGGAAAAATACACATATCCTCTGCTTTACTACTTTTAGCTTCACAACCCCCATTCTACTTTCTGCCCATTTCTCCTTTTCCTGGTCCTCAGCTACATTTGTGTTATACTAAACACAGTACACTGCCAGTAGTTCAAAAACCTACTTACAGGAATCATCCAGTTGGCCAGGTCACCGTACTTAGACACCTGCATAGCTCCAAGCATTGTCAAATCAACATGGCCTCTGGTAACAGAAAGTGTGTAATTAGCATATCATGTTCAAGTAACAGCCCACAAATCTTAACAAGCTTTTGTTCATGCTCATTACATCAATGTTTAAATGGTGGCATATGACAAAGGTAGCAACTGTTTGTCACACACGTAGTTGGGGTTTTTTTCCCCCTAGATGTATAACTGATGCAAATGTCTCTTTATGCCTACTAAGCCTCAAAAATGTTCCTACTTTTGTCTGGTTTGGTTAATTGCATGTGCAGTCAATCACCTCTGAACTTGTACTTTTTAATGCACTCCTTAATATATTTACATGCACCCATTATCTTTTCAGTGCCATTAGGATTTAGTGTTTGATTGCACCCAAACTCCTTTCCAAAAAACAAACAAAAAACAGGTGCAGACATTGAATTTCCATTAAGGAGGTGAAATGAGGATCACAGTTGCAAGCTGAGCAAAGGAAATATACTGAGTGCAGGTAGAGATTAGATACTTGGAAATGACCAAAAAATAGTTGTTAAAATGTCATTATAAATGTGTTTATAGATGGCCAGGTGGTGGTAGGCAAAAACATCACCATGGTATCTATTAGTTCAGTGGTTTTTTATTTCCAATAGCTAGATTTAACCCTCTGTAAACCATCACTGATTAAGTCCATGATAATTTTACAGGTTGTTAAATGCTAACCACATTTGGAAGAAATACTAATGAGTTCTGCCACTGACGCAGTTTATTCTTTCCCCATTTCAAAAATATCAGAGTTTGTGTTGTTACATACCCTCTTATCATTGCAAATGATTCATCACTAGAGAAATAGGAAGAACCTGGAAGAACAGTGACTGTCTCCTTACCTGTAAAAGAAATAAGTTACAGTATGCATTTTGTTTCTTTGACAAATGAAGTTGCAGCTATTTACCAAGAAATAAGAGGTTTTTATCAAATTCCTTTGGATTCAGTACAACTACAGACCTGATTAAACTTACAACATCACATGTAAACCTAATCAATCCTATTGAATTGTGAAGCAGGTTGTTAGAGCTTCTAATGATAGGATTGCCTGTTGTTTGACCACCAGCAGCTCCAGGCAAGCATCATGATCACCAGAGAGTATGAAATATCTATGGACTTTAGCTTTCTTCTCCATTCACAGAAAAAGTGAGAAGTAACTGTCTTTTGAAACACAGAAATATAAAGCTGTCAGGACACAGAGAGGCTGCAAAGAAAAGCAAGCAGATCAGATTGAACAGTTTAGAGTGCTAATGATGAAAAATACAAAAAAAGAAAAGACAAGTCTGGTCTATTTTTGCTTTTTTAAAGGGCACAAGAAAATGCGCTTCTGTTTTCTGTACTGTGCTCTGAACAATGCTTGAGTCAAGCAATGGAGCACACCTGGATGTGTCTTATTTTGACTGTTCAGGGTTCTTTTCTTCCTCTTCTGCCTGCTCTTTAAATCAGTCTAAGCAAGAAACATTTACACAGGGTGCCTCTGATAAGGCAGAAGAAACACAGATGAAGGTAAAATTATAAAAGAAGCATGGCAAACTTGAGAGAAAAAAAAACAAACCGAAATATTTTAGCAACATGTGACATACTGCAACAACAAAGGGGAAGGGGAATGATGCATCAGTAAACAGTTTCCAGAAAACAGAGGAAAAAAGACAATGAGATTAACTAAGAGAATAGGAAAAGAAACAGTGCATAAAACTTAAATTAGAGATCTAAGATATGTGCTTTAATTATTAAACTCATCTGAGGTATATTTTATGCCATTTGTATGGACATTAAATAGAATAGTATAGAATTAAGGTCATACAAGTGGTCTTGCACACTTCTCAAGAATTCATCATGCTAAGACCCAGACCTGCTGAGACAGCCTGAATTATCTTTCCCTACAGGGCACCCACCCAATGCAGTGAAAGAGAAAACAGGGTTTGCAGGCAGCAACATGGAGAGAGAAGCCCGTGATAAAGTGACAAAGTAATAATGAGAAGAAAGACACACAGGCATAGGACCACAGAATAATGTAAAAAGAGCACCACGCTACCCACTTCTTAAAATGCTCTCAGGAGGTCAGTACTTTAAATTATTTCTGCTGTAATAAAGTACTCTACCTTTCAGTTGCAGTCAAGATATACTTCATGTGAGACATTAAGAAAATGGGACAAACAGAAAAACCCATACATATTTCAGAGCAATACAATTACATTTGCAGAGAGAAATTTGGCAAAAGCCCAAAACATGTATATATTTTAAAAACTTTAAACTGGACTTTGGAGCTGATACTGGATCATTCCAGTTAATGAATGAGAACAAGATTAATTTCTATTCCTTTGCCATTCAGCTTCTGTTTTCTTCACATGGTTTTACAAATTTGATTGGAAAGGACCTAGAATGATCCTAATCCAACCATGTGAATGTTTCAAAAATTACAGAAATAATTATTTTGGTGGTAGGTCTGATGTTTGTCTATACCATGTCCTGTTTATTGCAGCTTCAGGGGGACATCTGAAGCTGCTTAACATTGAATTAACAATAGTACAATAATCTAATTTTCTTGTTGCATTCTAACCTGTTATGTTAGCTTCATGTATCCCACATTAACCCTTAAAAAAATATTTATCAACTATAAATAACAATTCCAGACCATCTCAACTTCCATGTTAAAGTACAATTTTTTTCAGAGAATCTGTTAGGTTCTTAGGCATTTTTTTTCACTGTCACTCTGTTAGCATGTTCATTTTTCATACCCACCCATTTTAAAACTTAAGTTCTAATGTGCATGCATATAACTCATTCATAGTATTTTCTTCTTCTAAATATTTTTTTTGTCCAGTGACTCCTCTGATATATTCCTTCATGCAGTGCTGGAAACAATTACATATATACTGGTGAAATGCTGGACTCAATTTCTTAAATAATTTTTTATTTCAAACCAGAAAATGGCCTCAAATAACTCCACATTTAAAATATAGTAACAGAGGCAATTACATAGCACTATGATAGGTATAATTTAGCTGAGCCAAGCAGCAAATGTTTCAAGTCAGTGAACGATTGCTGGACTGATATTAAATTAAAATTATTTTATGTCAGTGCTTTATCTCCTTTGACTTTTTAGAGTTTAATTGTAGTTGCTAACAGTCATTGAGAAAGGTACTCTCTGTATAAGTATGTATGTAGACACCCATACATGTATTTATATGTATGCATGTGTATATTTGAATAAAAAATATGAAATGTGTATATTTTCCACATGAAAAAACAAGTCTAAAATGTCAGGTGTATAACCTATACCATTAACATCAATAACAAAGTCACAAGGCCTACTTCTGTTTGTCACAATGCAATATTTAAGGGTATTTTTACATGGAAACAGAGAATGTACACAAGCACAACTTTTCCATGAAAAAAATAGTAATCAGACGGGGGCACTAAATAATGAGAAATTTACATTTTTATATTGAAGAGCATCTCCTGAGCTGAAATGCCCTAAAACAGCTGGGCAACAACAGTATGTGAGAACTGCCATTCCCTGCTAAAAGTGGCAAAAGCAGCCACCCACAGTAGTGCCCTCAGTGTGCCAGGTCCCAGGTCATTCTCCCTGCCTTGGCTGCCACTCCCTCTCTGAATGCAAATTAGTTATATTCCTGGTTGGGAATAAACCAAGCCATTATACACAGGATGTTTTAAAACATGTCCCATGCATAAATCATTGAAAACCATTTTCAAGATGACTCAATGAAAAGCAGCAGGAAAACAAACCCATATGCCCTCACAGGCTGCTCAAAACAATCTCACTTCTGAAAAGGATATTTGACCATTTACTGAGGCCTGGAAGAGAGTCTCTCCCCAAAGAAGAAGACTGTCACTTAAAAAAAGACAAATGCATTAATATTTATTATCAAATAAAACAGGTCTCTAGGTTCAAATACTGTATCAAAAGAAAAATTTTTAATTAACATGGTTATTAATTTTCCATTAATTAAATTTAAGTATTTACCTGCATTAATCAGATCTGGATCTACTTCATTTTCAAGTGGATAAGGACCCTGACAATAATACAGATGTATGTCAAGCTTTATAATAAAATACCTTTAAAATACAATTAATAATTTTCATATTATTTCTAATGCTTATTACCAAAACCAGATCATGGCAGACATGCATTTTTTATCTTTTTTAACCAGAATTCTATTTTTTATCAGACAAAAATCCTGACATTACAAGCCACAGTTTATATTAAGTAACATATCAGGTCTGTTGGACATATCGTTCAAGGATATTAGAATCACTAAACAATCATGAAGCGAGAGGTTTGGTTGATTTGGGTTTCTTTTTGTACTTAATCAAAGCGACAGACTTTTTCAGAAAAAGGTCATAACTGAAACTTCATAAAGCCATATGACAGTAAAAATAATATTCACTTTAAGCTTTATTTAAAATTATGTTTGCTAAGGCTTACAATGCTTAGTCTTGCAAATTCCTGATGGTTTTGAGTCCAGAAACTTAAGGACATCTTTAGCAAAGTAGCACCATAATCACAAAATGAGTATTTCCTAGAAAACTTCTCTGCAGTAGAGTGAGATTTTTATGATGACATAATATAGTACATATATGTTTAATAATATAATAATCAAATTGGAGGCAGGCAGGAAATAAAACTCAGCCACAGCAAAATAAAAACACTATAATAACTGACCAAGATACATTCTTACCAAACCCAGGACTCCATTTTCACTCTGTAAGTGAACAGTTATGTCTGGACTGATGAAGTTACTGGCCAACAGTGGGATTCCAATACCCAGATTAGCTGAAAAAAGGTGGTTAAGGCAGAAACACTTACTGCAAACTAGTAAATTTTTAAAAATTACTGCTATGCTATGAGTAGATTAGAACTGTTCCTTTCACAAGCACTTTTGTTTTTACTTAAATACCTCATATTTGTGATGAATTATTTTGCCATTTGGACTGTCTAATTGCATTCTGTCAAATCCTACATAGGATAAAAATATTGACAGTACAAATAAAGCTTCTTTTCCAACTTTTATGAGAAATTCTTGTAACACATTCAACTGCTAACAAAGCCACCAGACATAAAAACTCTGAATTTTATGTCTTAGTATCCCTTCTATTTCAATTGGGTATTAATAAAATGAGAGAATCGCAGGGTCCGGTAAAGACAATGAGCACATTAATCAACCTGTTCTAAACAAACCAGATGGGTTTCTTATTCTAGTCAGCAATCACTTTAACCTACAGCAGCTTAAGGATACCATACATGCCATCCTCAAACTCTAATGCAGCCCGTTTGATGATCCTCTCCCTCATATTGTCTCCTTTTTTTTGTTTGGCTGTTGAGTCTTCAGGCTTTCGGATTGATAAGCGCTGCAAAATAAGAAGTAATCATAAGATTAGAAAACAGATTCTTGCTTCTCAAGACACAAAAGCTTGATTTGTGATTGCACTGAGATACCTGGTCTAAGAATAAAGCTATTTATTCATCTTCTACAAAAAACCCGACCTTTTATTTTATGCATTCAAGCTTAGCTAAGCCAATGGAGTCATCAAATTTTGCCAGTGACAGCCTTAGAGAAAAATATTATTTCTTTGTCTGTATTGCCAAGCCTGATACATAGAGAAGTGGTGAAGAAGGCACCAAGCACTAGTGCAAATACTAGCAAGTCTGAGATTCATTACCACAGAGATACCTAAATAGATTCATAAAATGTCAGCTGAAAATACAAATACTGCTCTCTTTCTGCATTCATTCAATTCAATGAGCTATTCTAGATTTATAAGGATGAAACAGACAAATGCCATTCATCTACAGATACTGGGGAGCTAAGAATCAAAATCTTCAAACATAACTCTCTATAATCTTGCACACTGCATGAATTTGTTTCCTGGAATTTTCTCATCTTAAGTTCATGTTTTGTAAATCACATGTAGGTGAAAATGCCATGACATTCAAGAAGTTCATAACATCTTTCTTTTAAATTACTGTCTACATAGATTATGCTCTTTGCACATCTCTCCTATGCATATAAAATTCCTCTGGGAAAAATAATGTCCTGCACCCCCATATGTCTTCTTATCTTCTCCTACTTCAGGCTACAATTAACACATCAGAAACAAATATCCTGTTACTTTTCATCACCACAAAAGAATTTTTGCAGAGTCATTTTCTCCTTAAGCAATCAGAAACAGTTAATATCAATCCTCTTGAATTTCCCATCACCTTCCTTTTTATGCCTTGGTGATTTTCCCTAGAATTGCTTCACTTGTGGACTGTGGATAAAGTAGGAACAATTACAGAGGGTTTCTATACAGCAAAGAGAAGGCTGGATAGAAATTATAGCTGGTGCTAGAGAGACCACTTCTGAGCCATATTAGACAAGAACTGCTATTTAAAGCCAGAAAGAATTATGACAGACTAGCTTTTCTTTATTTCTTATATTCTTCTTCTTCTCTCACCACTTACCATTACCCACTGCTTTTCTGTGTACAGCCAGTTGATTTATAAAATTTAACAGAAGAGCAAATAAATCTGCCATTTCCTTCCTATACTTATACCTAGTGAGAGGTGCCACTGCCAGAATTACAAAATTGCATAATCAAAATTAATCTCTGTTACAATTTTGCTTGGCAGTTTATAGTAGCTTTCACCCCCTCACCTCTGCCACCGTTTTTTCTGAAGCATATAGGGAAGGGGGCAGACGACTAGGTAGGTATTCGCCAGGTATTCAGTAGGTATTGACTAAAGAGGTATTCCCTTATGCAGCCAAGATGCAGCAGAACCAATAGTTTAATAAATGAAAAATGATTTGTAATAAAAGGTAAAAAGCTTTTCTGGGAGATAATGCAGCCATTCAGAAGAAGAAAATAGGCCATTAATTGCAATCTGACCCAACACAACCAGAGGGGGAAAAGCAAAAAAAGGTTTGACCCATCTGTTTGCAGTCAATTACTCAACAACATGAAATATGCTTTTGCAGAATTAACAGACAGAATTAAAAAAAGAACTTCTTAACCTTAGCATTCACAAAAGAGAATGCTCGGAGAAAAGGCCTTGTACAACTTCCTAGGACTATTTGATTTTAATAACAGAAGTTTAATTATTACAATTCCTTTATGCACTTTTTTTCTCACAGATTTTCTCTCCTTGTGTCATATATCTTCACTTCTACCAGCTTTTCTGATGAACAATTCCCACCTCCAGACTATTGGGACACAGAAGAAATACAAAATTTTCAACTGCACATTAAAAGCATTGTCACATCACCAAAATGAATGTAGGGACATAGTCTGAGTGCAGCAAAGTCATAGAAACAACAAAGAACAATTACATATTCATCATTTTATTGGGTGTTTTCAGTGGTGGAGTATTATTGCAGCAATTTTAACAGCTACTGACATCTTTTATTCAGACCAGAAAGACCACCAGTTAGAGAAGTTCCTGATTAAAGAAAAGGGAACAAAGGTTTTCAGAACCTTTGCAACATAACATAATTCAATGTAAGGCACAAAAGTGACTGAGGCTGGCCCTACGTGCCCCCATTAAAAGCTGTCCAGTGGAAAAAAAGTCAGATCCTTGTTTAGGTGTTCCCTTTATTGTATCTACAATGGGTGAACTGAGAGAGGGAAGGAGAATTTAGTATCATTTTCCACTAAATTTTCAACTGCAGTACAGTCATCCGGAGCTACAGGCAGTTGCCCTAAATTATTCAGGAGCTGACCCATAGAGTCTCAGGTGTAAGAAAGAATTTCTTATGCCTCAGGCCTCCACCCAACTATGTAAGTACCTATCTAAGCTACACTTTTTAGCAAAACTTGATGGGTGTTTCTCACACTATTTTCTCAGTGCTAAGACTTGGTGGCTAGACTAAACACCATGCAAATTTTAAATACACCCCAAGCTGAAATATGTTGTGACTGAGAAGTTCAGCTACTTACTTCAATTCTCTTCTCAAACTTCTCTCCTTGTAACAGACGATCAACATAGATTTTGGGAACATGAATGTCTTCGGGGGCAAATGCTCCTATATCAACAATTTCTTCTACCTACAGAGTGAAAAGGAAAAGGAAAAATATTTTGAAAAAATTATTCAATGAGAGGTTTTAATACCAATGAAGTTTTGAAATGAAACATTAAATATACAGCAGATCACGTCAAGAAAATTAACAAATGGGACAAAATAGATATAGTCTTTAAAACAGGTTAACTTAGATGCTTATCTGTTCTCTTCTTTCAAAGTATATTTCTTCAAAAAAATTGAAGGTAATTTATGTTTTAACAGGCCCATTTGTATGGCCAACTTGAAGAAATATACCATGTACAGTTACATCAGAGTTATTTGTAACTACAAAAAATTTCTGCCCAAACAGAGGAAAACAATATGCTAGTAACAAGGTACTAAAAAAAATAAGGCAGAAGTATTAATTTAGAGGACACAAACACAGAAGCTGAACCAAAAGTTTTCCATAGTGTACTCAAAACTAAAATAGAAACATTTGAACTGTAATAATGGATTGCAAGAAAGAAGACAAAAAATGAAGATCTAGAAGTCTTTACAGTTAGTGAAACACAGATTCAGCACAAAATGGCACTCATCCATCTGTAGTAGATCTGAAATGTCACCTATCCAGAGCATCCCAGACAATAGGGGTTTCCTTCTTTCTAGACCTGAGTTGGGGGTAATCTAGTTAGAGATCCTGCTATGGACAGATACCTGCAGCAAAGATTCTCAGCCATGGCTGGTTATTTCCTTAACAAGTCTGGGGTACACAGAGCACATCTCACTCTGCCACAAAACAGAGCCTAATGTTAGTGTTGTTTGCAGTTGCATCCAACCACAGGGAAAATATGTAATGTTAGCCCAACAGTCAAAGATAACATACAACAATCTATTACACAGGACATAACAACATACTCAAAGATCAAAAGACAATTTCCAAACTGCCATATCACCAGGGATTCATTAAATTCTTAGGAGTGCCCAAAGCCTAATAACCCCAAAACAAAACCCAGGGTATGGTAAGGGTAAATCTCTGAACAGCTGTCACCAGTGAAGCAACATTAAAGAGTTTAAAACTCAGTCTGACAACCTGCTGGACAATATGATCAATACTAAAATCTACAGTACATCTGATAGACAATTACCTTCCTACTGTGCCTTGAAATGTGACAATAAACAAACAAAGAAACCAACCAATCCACCCGAAAAGCAGGAGAGGGAAAAGAAAAATTAAAAACTCAAGATCACAGAATCAGGTTCAGATGATCCCTGAAAAAAGCCCTGGGTTAATGAGACAGAAAGGATGTGCTGTGAAATCTGCAAGGCAAACATCCGAAGCAAAAGGTAATAACAGCTACAGCAACACCAGCCTCAGTGCTCATGGAGAACAGAGCCTCACATCCAGACAGCCCTTACCTACAAGATAAGGAGATACCATCAAATAAGTATCTTGAAAATTCTGATTTAGGTATTCATGAAAAAATGCTACAGTTTCATCCATCTCACTTGAAGTTTCTAATTTGATACACTCACTTTAAGATTAATATGGAGACCAAGTCAAACACAAGGTAAAATTAAAGAATCCCGAAGCACACAGCTGAAACACCCTGCACTTTTGGTATAGTGACTACCGTCAGAACATCCTCAAAAGAGGGGAGAAGCAGGAGACAAGACTTTGCAATGAAGCAATAGGCAAGAAGATGATCTGCTACCAGCAGAATTCCCAAATTCACCCTTTCTAATTAAATTTGTCTTCACTTATCAGATGGAAAACTAGGCCTGGGGAATGCTAATTGCTCCTGATTTGAACTTTCTCACAGAATAACTACATTTATTTGCTGCAGCAGCTGAGATTAAAAAACCAAAATCTTGGCACAATTCAACAAACTCGAACAGAATTATGCTGTCAGAAAACTTGACACACTGAGTTTCTCCCCCCATAGAATACACCGAATAAATTATTCATCCAACAATAAATTGTTGGATTTTGTTATCAGTCACGCCATTCTGCTAATTGGTTTGTATTTTGTCTCTTGGGACACAGCAGTCAGGCTGATAACTTTTCCTCTATTATTTCCAAACATTATCCTCAATGAACATAACACTGCAAACTCTATTTTGTCCTAGGAATTTCAGATAAGAGTAAGGATCCCTGACAACTGGAACACCTTTCTATGTTCTACCATTATGTGGAATAAGCATCAAATGTAACTAAAATTAAGTATGTTCAAATACCTCCACAGCAGTAAAGAGGAATTTTGAAAAGGGTTTAAGAATTTGCATGTGATGTATGAAAAATTAACTGTCTTCCAGTTCTGCAAGTGAAATAATCAGCCCATTTACATGGAAAAGGAAGAATTCAAGCAGAGGAAGTACAAATGCTGTCTAAGTGCTCAGCTCTCTCTCCCAGGGAATTGGATGATGAGACATGGGCTGCCTGCCATCAGCACTGCCAGAGATCAAGCTGAGACAGCTGAAGTGACACCAGGAAATCTGATGGCTATGGGAATCAGCACCCTAGTGCCTCTGGCCACTGCAAGGTATTGCCCAAGTATCTTTCTAGACAACAATTATACTGTAAATTTTATAGTACGATCAGTGGGTGTATTTACTTCCCTTTCGGATTTCTTATTTCTTTATGAGTCGGCCCTGTAACACCTCTGTAGATGAAGCCTCGAGGAGAAGGGCAGGAGCACATCCATATTAATGACTCAAAGGATGCCTGTGAGTTTTTCTCCTGCTCTGCTCTCATCTTACCTCTGCTTCTGTTCTTTCTTTTCTGTACTCACCCTGCCTCAGGCTTTAATTTGTAACGTACAAAAGAATCTTTGTAAACATCAAAAATCAATATGTGTCATCCCACCCGAGAGACACCAAGTCTGGCAAAGCATAGAGAGGGAACTAATCAGGGCAGACCACCTCCTGTACTCTTTGTAATAAGAAAATCAAAATCCTCTGGTACCTTTTAGATGACCTTGATCACATGCATTCATCTTAAATCTTCATTTCATCAATGTGCAAAAGGACAGAAAATGTTTACATCCACGAGGTCTGAATTCCCTATTCGGGGAAGGCTTTGATGCCTGACTTAAAAATCCTTTCATTGTTTTAAGAGTTGCACGGTTTTGGAGGTTTCTTCCTGGGGACAGTGTTCTTGCAAATCTTCTCCGATTGCTGACAGTGGAAGGAGAATTAATGAATTCAGTCCTTCCTAAACACTGGTTTATCTGTAAGTACACCCAGAATATAAAAGCTGTTCTCCACTATGATTCACAAGAGCCTTCTGCCATTCCTTTTTGTATCAGCACTCACAGAGGCAGTGGTCTTTTGCTTCACAATATCACTTCCTTCTGTAATTTGCATCGACTTTTCCTTTGTAAAGCAATTTGAATTCCTTTTCCTTACAGAAATTCAGCTATTCTTCTAGTTTTATTCCAGAATTTCTGAAGGCTTATAGAGAGAAAAAGGGAACCTTGATAGATATAGAAGTAAGAAAAGTAAGTAAAGTAAGGAAAATAAGAAATAAGTAAAATAAAAAATGATGGGTCCTTACCAAAAATTGGTACGGAAATAACAATGACAAACTACTCATGCTGAAACACTCAAAAATAAAAAAGCCTTTGCTTCTGTGATCCTTTTATCTATTTCTGCAACCTAATTATGTACTTTATGATATGTTAAATGTTTTCACCTGGTTTGGTTTTAAATCTCAGTTTTCCTAAAACTAAGCTATAACTGGAAATTGCAATTTAATTCCTTATGACAGAAAAAAACCCAAAAAGATGTGAGTATGAAAGAAAAAAAGAGATCGGGGGGAAAATCAGAGCCTAACAAACCTAAGCATTTTTAAGTAGCTTATTTTTATACTAACTTTATTCAATCTCTCTATCACTACCTTAATTATCTTAGTTCAGTTCTTCAAACTGAAATAATGGTCATTCCTAGCAGAATGTTAGTAAAATAAAACATTAGTCAGTTAAATGTCCAAAATAAGAAGAGGAATGAAATAAAATTTAGCCACTTAGATGCTCAAGACAAACTCATCAGTACACATCTTCAGTTCACTATTGGAAGAGTCAGAATGTTACTGCAAAATCCATTGTAACATTTCTAAAATCTTAAAATTAAAAAAACTTAAAATACATTGGAAGGGTTATAAGAATAAATTTTATGTGTCTGCATTCAAGATCACAGAAACTGTGATCAACCATTCATGATGGTTAATGACAAACAAGAGGGGAAGAAAAGTTAGTATTAATTGTTTAGACTGAATTTTGCAAGTAGCTGTGATATTTTAAAACTGCGAAATATACTCTGAAAACAGTTCACTAGAAATTAAGACGACACTATACAAACTTTATTAACTACAGAAAAAAGCAAAGCAGGTTACTGAGTTCTGCAAGCAGGTAGATGAAACAGAGGATCTTCTGAGTTCAATTCGTTCCTTGTGTAAGATCAGACAGACCATGAAATTTCTACTCCTGTCAAAATCCTACAGTAGTGGAATGACAGCCAGTCAATATCCATCCTGAAAAGAGACTTTTATAACTTTAAAATCAAGCAACTACCAAATAGCCTTAAAAAGGCACATCTTGATCAACAATTACCGCATTGTGGTCATATCAGACTTCAAACATGTTTTCATAAGCTTAGTGAGGGGCAGGGAACAGTAAAAACCTGTAAAGTTCATATTTGTTAGAGAACCTTTCACACAATGAGCCTGGTCTGGGTCACACTGAAGGTCCACTTAGACAAACAGCCCTTCCTCAAAGCAATAGGATCTTAAAAGGCAGTGTGGTACTTCTAGTTATATTCTCCCAGCTGCCAGCAACGTGTCAGTTGCAGGATGTCCTCACTCGGAGGTTAGACATACATCACCTTCTTAATAGCTTCTGATGAGCCAGGAACTAATTATTTTCTTAGAACCCAAGAGACTCTATTGATGTATTTCTTAAAATTTAACTATTATGAAAAACATTTCTTATTACCTCTTGTAATTTCACTGTGCTCCCTTCTCTATGCCATACAGAAATAGCACACAGCAGTTGTTTATTTGTCTGTTTCATGCTGTTGCAGATCTTATGTACCTTTATGTGTTTTCCTTCTTTCTAGTAGACTCTTATCCTCTGTAAACACCACAGAGAAAAACAGTGAGATCTGTTGCCAGTATGTTGTATCTGATGATTAGGAAAGCAAAACTGACATAAATCTCCTATATTTGTCTCCAGGTTTTTCGTCATGTGGCTACAGATCTTCCTAAATCAGGAGCCCCTGCTAGAATATACTCAATTCACGTATGTTTTCTCTGCTCTGAATCTCCTCAATTACCACCTCAACTTGTAGTTGCCTCAGGTTTAATCTCCTCTCACACTTTTCTGCACCTGCTCCATTTCCTCCAACAGCCTCTTTCCATTCCACACATTTGACATCTTCCTCCATATTGTACTGCTGACAGCAGAGAAGAAAACAGACAGCAGTAAATTACCAGCTCTAGGTACTCACACACAGCAGCTCCAGGATAAATACCGCAAAGAAAAGAGGAAGTATACTTGATTATCTGCAAAGGTTATGTATATGTAAAGCTGTGTGCATGCATGGAAGAATACAAAAAGTTTAACCACCAGTCTCTAAAGAGGTTCTCCCATTCACATAGAACTACACTTGAGAAATTTTTGAGCTAGTCACATATTAGCACAGCGAGGATACACAACAGTCTTAACTTTCAAGAACATGTTCAAAGTTTGAAGATACTGATATTTCTCAAGCAAGTTCTTCCATTAAATTGATGGGCTTGCTTGTTTGATGACTTTGATGAGTTTGATGCACTAATATGTCTATATAATTCTGTATCCACTAAAAAGTGAAAATTAAGTAGCTGCTTTCTTACCTCCTTAAATTCACTCATTTGGATTTTACTCTATTACTTTATGGTAAAATTACCTGAATTGAAAGCATGAGAGATTACTTCAAGAATCAGCAGTCCAGCAGCCCCAGCATTACCAATCAACCCAGGCTCCTACAGCAGGCACACCTAGGGAGTGATTCTTTCCAAAACCCTGTGGTTGCTCTGATATAAGTCATCAGTGAACTCCTGCTGGCTGTGATCATATTTTGTGACTTCTGCTTTCTTGATGAAATGAGGTGAAAAAGCACCAAATTTGTATTCAATATCTAGATTCTTAACACAAACTAAGACATAACCATCCATGTGGAATATATACAAAATCATCTCACATCTGGAGATAGAAACTTTGGAAAATATTTTTTTTGTTTACATGATGCAATTATTTTTCAATCATAGAATTAAATAATGGAAGAAGAGCCTGAAGACAACAAACAAAACTCCCGCAACTTGTGATTATTGTCTTCATTTGCTGAGGGCCAGTTAATAGCAGAAGAACCTGTTTAATCCTTACTCAGCTGAGTAAGAGAAATGACCACATCCCAAATACTGCCACTCCTGAACAGAATAGCTGCTAACTATATTAACTGTACTGGAATGTAATTTAACATTTTTGCAAAAAAAAGCATATGCTGCTTTAAATTCATTATTGCCATACCTTGTTAATTATTTTCAAATTGCTTTAGATTGACAACCTTTGAACTTATTAAAAGGTAAACATAAATAACTGACTTTTTTATTGAAATTATTCACATTTTACCTGCAATAATTGAACGCCCCAAAAACCCCAACCATAATCACAACAAAAGATTCTATCTTCTTACTTATATCAGAGAAATGACAAATTAAAAGAGACTAGAAGAGCTCTCATATCCTACACATTCCAAGAAATGTAACTTAAAGGTCAGGAGAGAAATTTAAGCTTTACTTTCAAAAATTAACTAAGTGGAATTTAAATACTGAAGTGAGAAGTAGAAAAGTAAAATAAAAATAAAAAATAAATCAGAGATTTAATTGCACTATCCAAGAAGGTGTGTTTAGTACTTTAAAATCTATTTAAGTGCAACTAAACCCCCCTCAGATTAAATGAGTATCTCTAACTAAGGATCAGACCAGAGCATGCTCAGCAGGAGTTACATAGCAAAGTAATAGCAACATAAAACAATGTATTAGCTGCTGATTTGTAGCTAATTTTGTTGCTGGTTCTCTCTGGTAAGAAAAAGAAGCCTTGCAGGTATTTCAGCAAAGGTAACAAAATGGTAACTTCATCCAAAAATGGCATGTTCTATGCATACATCCATTCTCTTTATTTCAGATATTCATTAGAGACAGTGGTAATTTACAAAGAGTTCTGGAAATTACTTGACATGCTACCGCTTTGTTTCTCAACAAGGAATTAGTGTGGTCCATTTCACCTTCCGAACCATAGCAGATATCCCAACCTCCCAAAATATTCAAGATAAATAAACTTCTCCGCACTTTCAAGGAAGAAGGTAGCTAGAGTATCTTTCAAGGAAAAGTTCGAAAGAAAGAAAACAATTGATGTGGCTTAGACACTTTCAACAGACCACAGAAATGTGTATATAAAGAGATTGTCAGTAACATATTCTAAGAAGAATTAAAGTTTTCTTGCATTTTATCATTATCCTTCCTAAAAGGTGCCTGGAAAAGAGAGTAATAGACACATATGGAAATTTTAAAAACCCCACATATAAAGTACTTCATAAAAGCACTTTATTACTATTTGAAGCTGGCAGAAACATTTAAATCAGTCCTTCAAACTAAAAAAATGGAATTTTTTGCTTATCATAGCCTTACAAGAAAATTCTGATTTCACTAGAAATGGTGAAAAATTGTCCTGAGCACATGTACTCCTTATCCCATTGCTTACAGAACCAACCGGCTACACACCTTCTCCATTCTGATTGGGATTATTTCACAGAATCATCTGAGTCAAAAGGAACCCACAAGAATCATGGAATGAAACTCTTAAGTGAATGGTCCCTATGGGGATCAAACCCACAACTCTTTGCCTTTCTCCACTTCTTTCAGCAACAAGAAGAAAGCTGATAAAATACATTTGACTTATTCCAAAGGTTAACAAAAAAGGAGGAGTGTGCTTGTTTCTCTGTAATAAAGGAACATCCAGGAACACCTGTTTAAACATGAAGTTGCTTTAAGATTTGTATAGTTACTACTTTCTCCAGATGAATCAGAAGTTGCAAACTAAGGATCTTTGTTTATATTCATGGGAATATAAATTCACTCAGGGTAAATGACAGGGTGTCCGGAGTGCATTTCTACACACTGGACACCCTGAGTGCAAGTTCTTTAAAAAAAAAAAAAAAAAAAAAAAAAGAGGAAGACTAGGAAATTTTTTGGGACACAGAAAAGGAAAACGAAAACTACTCTGTTGTCCTTGTTCATTCTTTTACCATTGTCTACAGCCTGAAAAATCAGTATGATTTAAGTCAAGTCAATCTTGGTATCTCAACCCATTACTTCTCTTTAAATATTCACTTTTTTACTGAGTAATTCAATGTAATTTGCAGGGGAGAGATGCTGCATGAGCTAAAAGGATGCTGCTAACATCTGAGCTACTGATTCAATTACTCAAAATTTTTCACTCCAGCAATAGTTATGAAGCTGCAGCTTTTCAAATCTCCTATGCTGATCACCTGAAAAGTTACATTTGCTTTGTGTCCGAATACAATTTTTTGGAAGACTTTCAGTTTGGATGTTAAATCTTTCTTATTCTATACTAGAAATCTTAATCAGTGTTGTTAATAGCACAGAAAACAAATTAATGCTTTCAGACACCCAGATATAAGCTTGTAAATTCCTTGAATAATGGCTAAAACTCTCCCATTTTTTCAGTCCTATAATAATGCATGATTTTAAATGCAATGACGGGTAAGTCATTGGTTGATTTACACATCTTATATACAGAGCAGAGCTGAAAATTTGGAGTATTTTAAATTTAGTTTTCAAATTCTCATGATAGAAGACATGAGTACTGTTAGTGAAATATACTTCAAATGCACAGTCTGTGAGGCTTTCTATTACATGTTATGAAAAACTCTCTAAATTTAGCTTTAGAAGCAGAAGCTTTCCATCAGTTTCTCCAGCACAGTTATTTCCTGGCAATCTAGAGTATCTACTGATCAACCATAAGCTTGCTTTTTCTTGTTCGTTTTGAATGTCATATTTGTTCTTAACATATGTGACAAGGATAAAAGGAATTTTTTTCATCGAAGAATACATTCACATCTGCAATGAACTTATGAAGCTGAATGCTGAGAAAACTCATGATACACATTCAAGAAAATACAATTTAGAAAGGAATAAAATATAATAGACAGATAAAAGGAAAACAGATTCAAATCTTCCAGCAGTATATAATGAGTAAGTAAAATTACCTGAACAGCAGTCAGCAACAATTTGATCTGCTACGAATTTTAACTACTTATTATTCACTACTTCAGCAACAAAGTGCCAAATCTGAAGCCATTTAATTAGACATTAGATATAAAAGAAAAGCAATTGTAGGAAGAAAACCAACAACCAGGAAATAAAAGAACAACAGTTAAAAAACCAACAAAAAAGCCCATCCAAACAAAAAACATCAACAAACCCCATATTGACAAATTAACTATCAAATAAGCTTATTCCCCTGAAAATCATAGACTAGAACAGAGTCAGAGAATAGAATATGCTGTGTTGGAAAGCACCCATTAGGATCATCAAGTCCAACTCCTGGCTCAGCAGAGGACACCCCAATAATCACACTATGAATTAGAAGCATGTTAACTAAATGTGACAAGAACTACCATATGAACTCCCTTCTAGCCCAGTACTACCTATATTCCTGTACTTTTCTAATCATTCTAAGAGGGTCTGCACCACAGCTGTACAAATGTTTTGTTTTTCTATTCTGTTTTTAATAAGCACATGCACACACAGAAGCAAGGAATCAAATACAATGAAGAGAAATAAAACCAGTAAAAGAATATTCAAGTCTAGGGGTGGGATTCTTTTTGGGAAACTAAAATTGTTGTGGCAGTGGTGTGCAAATGTTTCTAGGAGCTGTTTTTCCAAAACAATATTAGTAGTCCTTGAATTTCAACTCCAAACCTTCTCTAATTTCTCTTTAACTTTCTATGACTGGCATTATTATAGCCACCAAACTGGTTGTTAACATTCCTCAGTACTGTAGGAGAAAAGGCATTAAACTCTTCAGCCTTTGTTGTAATCTGCACTGATAATTTTAGTCCCTTCATTGAGTGGTGAAGTATTCTTGGTCTCCCAGTCAACTATGTATGTATTTTTAAAAAGATTTCTTGCTACTTTCAAGTATACTTTATTTTGTACTGGGCTGGATATTTTTCAGAAGCTTAAGCTTTTTGGTTTGCTTTGGCTTTGTAATGCTTAGCCTCAGACATCTGAGCTTGGATCTCACTTTCTATCATGTTTCTTTTCTGTGTTTGAGATTACAATGATTGTAATCAAGGTCAAACTCCTACTGCTCTTCCAATACTTCCTCCATGTTGGAAAATTTTATTCTCAATCATTTAACACAGTGTTTCCCTAACTTCATTTTTTCTTTGCTATGCCTCCCAGAAGGCTTCATCAATCCAAGTATTTGAGTTGATAAAATCAGTCTTCCTAAGAGACATTCCTGATATTTTGCTATTTTCCCTTCTATACTTTCTAAGAATCATAAGCTTGTATTTCAAAGTTGCTCTCCCACAAGTGCTCACTCAAATCTTTCAACTAAGATTCCTCTGGGAAAAGTTATTGTAATGTCTATACATTATATTTGGGTTATCTAAATTCAGATCCACAGGCAGCCCTGACTCAGGATTTACCTAAGGCCTAGCTAAATACACTTATGCAGTCAAAAGCCCTGACTAACTACCTACATATTCAAGATACAAAGTTATATATATTTATTGTATGTATATGTATATACACGTATATACATAATGTATTATAGGAGCATATAATAGCAAGTAGAATTCTACTGTCACTTGTGCCAAAAGCAGCTGGTAATGTGGCAGGACTAATAAGTTCAGCGTCCATCCTGTGACAAACAGGATTCTCAAAAAAAGGCTTTCCCCCACTGCAGATCCATGGGACACTCCCTTACTATTGCCTAAGCATATACAGACTAATCATTGAGCAGTTAAATAATATCAACAAAAGCTATAGCAACACAAAAGCTCAGTGGTTACACCATTTGCACGGGATTTTAATTCTATGTCTTTCATCCTGATCTGTGGTTTCAAAGAAACACAAACTGATGTAAAGTCTGTGCCTTTCCCAAAGCCATCCTTTACCAGGGCTCACTTTTGAATTCCACGGCTGGAGCACCCAGGTAACAAAAAGTTTCTATTAGATGATTGTTTCACTTTAAAGTGGTACTTACAGATTTTTTACACTAAACCATCACTGTCTAAAAATCTTGAAGAATTCCTCAGAACAGAGCTATGCATGTGAGGTAAGTTTTGCCATTGTTAAAGCATTTGGAGGTATAGACATACACACAAAAAAAGTTCATTTTGAGTTTCTTCAATAAAAGCAAATGCCATGATTTAGCACAGATAACAGGATACAAATCGCTTATTTCAGTCTGATTCTGTCCCTTAGTGCCACGCATTTCATTGTACCTGAGAAAATGGTCTCACTGATGTGGCTGTGTTGTTAC
This sequence comes from Anomalospiza imberbis, assembly GCF_031753505.1. Classification (NCBI taxonomy): domain Eukaryota; kingdom Metazoa; phylum Chordata; class Aves; order Passeriformes; family Viduidae; genus Anomalospiza; species Anomalospiza imberbis. Next base: position 13,022,223 of record NC_089721.1, read on the forward strand.
TAGGCAACCAGAGATAAAATGCAGGGCTTAATGATTTTTATTTAATGCACTTTTATGAGAAAGTATACTCTCTTTTTTTCCCCTCCCCTGATATTATTTGAGGTGTAAATGCTATTTACCCAAGGAGACATATTTAGCCATCTTCTGTGATCTGAACAAGAAAATTATTCAAACTGGATATTCAAACAGCAAGTCAATAAATATTTCTAAACATATTGACCATTACCACTACCAAACACTTTCACGGTGGCAGTGGCTGACATCTCAAACCACTTCACCAGGTAAAAATATTCAGTAGGTCTCACAGCAGAGAATAAAAAGAAAACAGGTAAGAGCTCAGGGTTATTTGGGCCAGTTACACACATTTATATACTCTTCTGTGGTAGAAAGCAAGAGCCCAAGCCTTTATCACCCTTTCCCATGCTGTCATGACACCACATCTGGCAAGGTCACACTTTATTTTCTCCCGTAGCTTTGGGTAGCCTCAATTCCCTGCAAAAAAGAAGCGTCATGACCAAAAGCCCCAATGGGGCTCTGCTCAGAGGTGTCTCTACAGGGAGATGCATGTGTTAAGAATCACCCTGTTATCACAGCCCCTACCCTAGGAGTCTAGGCACACATCCAAGAGGCCTCCCTGCAACTCCAAGCTGTCTTGCAGTTCATTTCCCATTACAAAATTCAACAGCTCTGTTGAGGGTCCTGACAGCAGTGACATCTCCTCAACTCAGTTTCACCATCATTCAACAGTGTTGGATGTGTTACCACATCTATAACACCACACAACCTCTCAAGTTTCTTCACATGCCATGCTCTTCCTTTCAGTCTTTACAAGCACTGGTGGCTTGTATATAACTTCTGACCATTGAGTTTCTTTTGTATCAGCCAATTTCTCAACTCTCCCATCTTTGCTACAGGAGCAGAGAAGTGTTTATAGCTCTGAAAAAACAACCTAAAAGCTACAGGCTGAGTGGGTGAGAGCTTAGGTTCAAACAAAGCTACAGGACTGACAGCATGTTTAACTTCTGCAAAGTTCTGCAAGCTGAAGCAAGAAGCAGATGAACTCCCTGCATCATTTCACTTTTATATAAAGACAAAATAACTGATGCTACCAACATTATTTACCATTTGTCTCTGCAAAGGTTAACTTACAAATATCAGGAATCATGCAATTCAGTTGAAAATTTTTTGACCTTTAATAATGGGTCACCTTCAAATTAAAGTAGAAATTCCATTGGATTTGGCACAGTTCAATTTTTATAGACAGATAACCCGTCTGTCTCAGATAACCCATCCTTATTATCTTGATAGCAGGTTCTACTCCCTCTCACTTCAATAAACAGAAGAGATGCACGCAACAGTTCAAAAAATTTGTGCAGATCAGCAAGCACTTATTGCATTTAATTAGAAGCTTACAATCAATATATTTTGGATCCCAAAATGAGTACTGAATGGCTACTTCTGTCCATTTCCCTATTCAAAATAAACAAGGTTGAAAGTTTAATCTGACATTTTAAAAATCAGTAATTCTTCACTGAGTGTCCCAAACATAATAGGTAATAGTATAGCCTGACTTCCTCCTTCTTCAGATGCCTCTATGCACAGCCAATCTCGCTTCTCACAACACAGGAGAATTTTTAAGCAACAATAGCTATCAGTCTGTGAGTTTAAGAAGTGAGGCGGTTTTATCTCTTATCTTTTTTTCTTTTCTCTTATCCTTCACATCGACAAAATTTGTCCGCCTCTGAATTGTTACAAATTATTAAGTGTCTTATCTGTACTTCAGATAAGAGTGTGTAAAACACCACACAGATTAAAACTAAAGAACAACAGCATTAAGTAAAGAAAAAAAGTCTTTCACTGTGTATGCATGTCAGATTTCACATGTCATCAGGTTAACTTAGCAGGACATGTTAACAAATGTAATTGATTTCCAGTTAACTTCCTCTTTTCAACAAGTTCACAGATACATTGAGATTGGATTTCCAGTAGTTTATTTTTCATTAGTATATTACTTTAACAAATACTATTCCATATTTGTATCAATGATCAGAAACGAAAGTAAATCTCAGCAAAATGGGAAACAATTCTGAAACCCCCAGTCAATCACTTTATCTTTGAAGACAAGCCTGACCTGTAGCTATTTTGATGAAAAGGAACAGGGTTGGCTTCACGTCTCTACTCCTAGAGACTAGAACTGTCTGCTTGAATTCAGTTAAATGTTCAGCCAGTGAAGAACAGAAACAGAGCTGGCAAGAAACACCAGAATTTAGAAATCCCTCCTGCCAAGACAGTATCTGAATTACTACCCTATACAAACCTTTTTCTTCTCCCTGTAAATGGGATTGAGAATTTCAGCCTTCAGCCTTGAGCAACATTAAGTAAGGAGTCAGGTAAAACTCAAATTTATAGTTGCCTCAGTTCCCTATTGATAAGCTGAGACAGTTTATAGTGCTCAGTACTGAGGATGTACTAGACAACATATAAAGATATTTCCTTCTGATTCCCTGAGTTTTAACTCTTACACCCAAACACAACATTCTGAATTCCAATTTGAAAGAATGACATTTAGAAGTTAAGTCAAGGATGGTTCAAAATATTTGTCCTAAATCTGTGGTTTTGCATCTTCATCTAATTTGTCCATAAAAAACAGAATTGCAAAGTAATATTAATAATGCATCTTGCAAAAAAATTGACGATTTTTAAAATGGCATTGAAAATGCAATAAGACTCAGAGTGGACACAGTTCACAGCAGATCTACTAACAACTGATAAATGGAATTACAGCAAGAACGATGTCACATCAGCTGCTCACTGACAAGAAAATTCTAGCCTATCATACATGGATAGAAGAGCAGAAAGAGAAAATGAGATGGAATGTAGGTGGAAGGCTTTGATCTACTTAAATTCTTTAAATGCCAGACTGAACAAGGTATAAAGGACAAGTGTCTAGAAGAAAGGATTCTTTATTTAATTTTTATATAGAAAAATACTTGAAACCTTTCTTAAAAACAAAACATGAGAATGTTTTGCTGTATTGTCAGTGTAAGTCGTGTGGTAATTATCATGGTATTTTTTTGTGATAATTCTGTAAAGCACAAAGAAATAATGTAAGTTCCCAAATGTATTATCCAGAGATGCTTATATAACAAATATATTCTCCAAATAACATCTTACAAACAAACAAACAACAAACAAAAACCCAAGTCAAGCCCCAAACATAACAAGCAAAAAGCCCTGAAGAAATAAAACCTCTTCCATACACCGTTTACTAGAAATAGTCCAGAAGAGTTTGTCTTGATCTTACTGCCTAACTGCATTTAGCTTTTATTAGGCATATAAAAAAACTTACCCAAGAGTGAAGAAAAAGCTAAGAGAGCAGTCTATCTTTTACATATTGCTATGCCTTAGCAACTCTCCAGGCACCAATATTTTTCCAGTGTAGGCTGCTTCATATTTTTAAATATTATTATTTCAGATAAAGAAAAAGGGCAAAAAGACTGGGAGAAACTTCTAGATCAGCTAATCCATCCTCTTTCTCAAGACACAGCCAAATGTCTGTATCTCATTGTGGACTGATATTTATGTAATTTATTAAATTTTAGAGACCACAACCGTGATAGCTCTGTGGTTTGCCTAATCTATAATGTTATGTACTTGACTTTATTTTCAAGAATTTTTGCATAAAGTCTTAAGTGAATCTTCTCAAGCATAGCTTAAGCCTACTCTTTTCCTCTTTCATTCACATATTACTTTATTTAACAATTTTAAAGGCTCTTGCTTTGTTTCCCTTTCAAAGGCTGATCACAATGAACACAAAGTCCTGGTCAGCATCATATGTACAGCAACAAAGGAATTACCCACCAAAGCAGAGCATAGTGTCAGGAGAAGTCAATCCAAGGAGAGAGGTTAGACCACTGACCCTGATTTGAAATCCTGAAATGACCTGAAATCCCCACAGCCTGTCTCCAGAATACCGTGTAAGATAAAGGGGTACGTTGACTATACCAGTATAGGGCTTACTATGTTTCAATTCCCTACCTCTACTACAGTTGTCTTTGCAGCTTTGCACATAGGTTGGTTGAAATTTCTTGCAGTTTTCCTGAAAAACAAAAACAAAAACAACACCAGAAAAAAAAGAAAATCAATAATATTAAAGGCCATAATAGTACAATGAAAGACTCTTCAGAGATAAGCTACTAGAGGAATGTCTGTATTTTAAGTATCACAAAGCTTTTTGCCAAATACAAATAGCTGAAAAACTAATTTTAAAAAAGTGTAAGGGAGAAAAAAGTATTATGGAATTGTGTAAGATGCATCTGAAATGAAATTATATTTTGCTACATTAGAAAGTATTTATTACAGCTCTTTTGACTTTAAATCAGCACACCGTTTAATTGAAATTGAGTATGTTACTGATATCTTCATTTATTGGATCCAAAAGCAGCAGCAAGCTGGACTTTGTACAGTGCCATTATTTCACTGCACAAAGAATGAAATTAATCTCCACAGGGGACAAGCTCCAGGCCTAACAATCTCTCAAGTATGCTTTCCTAACTTGGACTAGGACTTGGGATAGCACTTTATCCAGTAGTAAATGTAATCCAATTATCGTAACTAAAAACAAAAAACCAAAAAAAAAAAAAAAAACCAAAACCCAAACAAAAAGTCCAAACAAAACAAACAAAACAAAACAAACAAAAACCCCCCACAAACAAACAAAACCCAATAAAACAAAACAAAAAAACAAACAAAAGAAAACAAAAAAAACCCAAACCAAATACCAAAAAACCCAATAAGATTAAAAAAAACCAAAGCTGTGTCAGTTTTGGCACTCACTGTAAGACTCTGGCATTTATCCTAAGTATGCCCACAAAGCATTTCTGTACCAAGGAAAAAGAACCTCTAGAGAATAAAAGCAACACTTAACATGTATACCTGTGTTGGCAACTGCACCAAGATCCTAGGAGCACAGGGGAAACAAGTGATCTGTGTCAGCCACTCCATGTGTTTTTCAGAAACCAAACAAAGCTGCGCAGCGCATTTAATAATTAAGAAATACTACGAAAGTTTTAATGGTGTTCCACAGCTAGCTTCTCAGCATTTTTCTCTGTTAAAAAGCATAATTCTTGAAAATGTTTCATCAAAATCCATGAAACCAGGTTTCAAAACAAGATAAAACCTCCTTTGCCACATCGTTTTCTACAGAAGCATTTTTCCCCCAACCATCCTTGTTTCACACTCAAAGAATCCTTTAAGCTGCGAAAAAGCCCTTAAGACGATGAAGTCCAACAGCTGGCCTGCAAGGCGCTCTCTCCCTCCCTCGGCGGCAGGACCGTGCCCGGCGCCGCAGCCGCTCCGAGCCTCGGGGCGCTGCTGCCACCGCGTGGCTCCGGGCGCAGCGCGGCGGGGACGCGGCCAAGGCCCGGCACCAACAGGCAGCTCGGACGGGATTCCAGCGCACACAGCGACACAATCAAAGCAGAGCCAAAGACACGTATCTTGGGGAAACGCCGTTTTGTTGGCAATACATAGCAGCTGTAAAGCCTCTAACAAAGGGCCAATCCTATCCTGGGGGCATCAGGCACAGCATCGTCAGCCGGGCAAGGGAGGGGATTGTCCCGCTCTGCTCTGCAGCAGCCTCACTTCGAGTGCTGGGGGCAGTTTGGGGTGCCGCAGCATAAAAAAGGTACTAAACTATTAGAGATTGTCCAAAGGAGGGTCACAAGGATGATGTAGGGCCTTAAGAGGAAACCAAGTCAGGAGTGGCTGAGGGGACTTAGTCTGTTCAGCCTGGAGGAGACTGAGGGGACACCTCACTGCAGGTACAACTTCCCTGTGACGGGAAGAGGAGGGGCAGGCACTGATCTCTGTGATGATTAGTGACAGGACCCGAGGGAATGGCCTGAAGCTCAATCACGGAATGTTTAAGTTGCACATCTGAAAAAAGTTTTTCACCCAGAGGATGGCTGGGCACTGGAACAGCTCCCCAGGGCAGTGGTCGCAGTACCAGCCTGACAGAGCTCAAGAAGTGTTTGGACAATGCTCTCAGGCACAGGGTGTGACTCCTGGGGATGGTGCTGTACAGGGCCAGGGGTTGGACTTTGATGATCCTTGTGGGTCCCTTCCAACTCAACATATTCTATGTTTCTATTAATATCTTCTGCCCATGGGTCTTTTTGGTGGCCATACAGACCCAAATGGAGGATGTAATAATAAGAAACAAAAGAAAAAAACCCCACAACATGAATTTATACTCTCCTTTGAGAGGCAAAAACAATACTAGTTAGTAGTGATTTAGGGAAAACTCCCCTAAACTAGGCAGAGTAGCAAATGAGAAGAAAAACAGAGATATAGAACCTGAATTCAAATAGCTAAGAAATGGATACAGATGGGGGAGAAGATGACAAAACTAACAATTCATTATTTCATCCCATGTAACTACTTTTCTGAGCCAAAGACTTTCTCAATATTGTAGTGGCTACTCTATCAGTAAAAGAAACTGATAAAAAATTATTTTTACATAGGGAAAAAAAACTATAAGAAAGCTTTTCAATGTTAATTTGACATTGAGAAGAGCTAATGGTCTCTAATCTGATGTAATTTATAAAAGCTTCTGCCATTTAAACTGTTCTTGAGTTAGTAAAGTTGTTTCAGAAGCAGCAGTCTTTTACAGGATCAAAGGCTTTATTTCTAAAGAATACAGCATCCAGAAGTTTTATGGGATCAAAGGCCTTATTTCTAAAGAGCACATCATCCAGAAGAAAAAAAAACCAGAAGCACTACACTTATTTTCCAACGCAGAATAATGTTAAGGAGTAGCAGTAGGAAATTCAAAAATTAGCTAGACAAAGTTGCCTTTTTATTTTAAGAAAAATGTATGGACATCTAGATTTAGCAACATCTATAAAGTTCCATTGGAACAAAGTTCCAATTGTTCCACTGGATTTCTAAACTGACCCGAAGGCATGACATCTTTTCTCCCAGAGGCAAAAGATAGCAAACTAGTTCATAGCAGACTAAACCAACAAACTACATCCAGTATATATCTAGTGATATGAAGATGCAGAGACACCTCAGGTATGAGCTGAATTTATGTATTGTAGAACCAGTTGAAGCATGAAGAGATGACCTGACATGACTATCATAGAAGAGGCTCTGGCTCAGCTTATTCCTTCAACATTTCTGCTTCTTTGTCAATAGTCTATTTTCATCACCAACAAGCCACATATTTGCTTGTAAAGTTGAGGTACATTGGGCTAGAACAACTAGCAAAATGGAACCAGGTAAAAAGGGAGGGGAGCCAAAGGAGGCAGACCAATGACTCTCCATGATACTTGAAAAGTCATGGCAGTCAGGTGAAATACCAGGTGACTGGAAAGAGGGAAAGATGGTTCCCATCTTTAAATATTACATAAAGGAGGACCCCGGGAACTACTGACCTGTCAGCCTCACCTCTGTGCCTGGGAAGATCATGGTGCATACTCCTAGAAGTGTGCTAAGTCACAGGGAGGACAAGGAGATGATTCAGGACAGCCATCAAAACTTCTCATCTGTTAGGCAAGTCCTGCCTGACCAATATAGTGGTCTTCTATGATGGAATGACTACATCAGTGGATGGGGAATGGCTATAGATATCATTTATCTGCACTTCTGTAAAGCCTTTGACATGGCTTTACAGCCCCACCACATCATTGTCTCTAATTTGGAGAGAGATGGATTTGATTGCATAGACTGTTTGGTAGATGAGGAATTGGTTCAATAGTCACACATGGTCAATGGCTCAGAGACCCAGTGGACATCAGTGACAAGTGGTGTCCCTCTAGGGTCTGTATTGGGACTATGTTATTTGATATCTTCAATAATGACACAGACAAAGGAATCAAGTGCACCCTCAGCAAATTACCAGATGACACCAAGTTGAGTGGTGCTGTTGACACTTCTGAAGGATGGGATGCCATCCAGATGAACCTGGACAAGCTCTAGAAATGGCCCATGGGAATCTGAAGAGGTTTAACAAGGCCAGGTGCTGATTCTGCACCTGGGCTGGGACAAGCCCTGGTACCAGCACAGGCTGGGAATGAACAGACCCAGAGCAGCCCTGCCCAGAAGGACTTGGGGCTGCTGTGGGTGAGAGGCTGCACATGGCCCAGCCATGGCACTCACAGCCCAGAGAGCCAAACGTGTCCTGGGCTGCATCCAGAGCCCCGTGGGCAGCAGGGGAGGGAGGGGATTCTGCCCCTCTGCTCTGCTCTGCTCTGCTCTGCTCTGCTCTGCTCTGGTGAGAACCACCTGGAGCACTGTATTCAGCTTTGGGGTCCCATCACAGGAAGGCCATGGACCTGCTGGAGTAAGTCCAGAGGCTACCAAGATGATCAAAGATCTCCTACAAGGAAAGGCTGAGAGAATTTGAATTGTTAAGCCTGGAAAAGAGAAGGCTTCAGGGTGACCAATTAGAACCTTACAGTACCTGAAGGGAGTATTCAATATAGATGGACTTTTCACATGGGCACGTAGTGACAAAACAAGGGAGAATGGCTTCAAGTTGGAAGAGGGGAGGTTTAGATTTGATATTAGGGAGAAATTCTTTACTGTGAGGGTGGTGAGGAACTGAAACAGGTTGTCCAGAGAAGTTGTGGATGCCCCGGCCCCAGAAGTGTTCAAGGCCAGGCTGGACGGAGCTCTAAGCAACCCAACTCAGTGAAGAGTGTTCCTGCCCACAGCTGGAGGCTGGAACTGGATGGTATTTAAGATCCCTTCCAAATCTGGGATTCTCTGGCTATCCAGAGAAGCAGTGGTACTCCCTGATGTTGTCCCTAATGAACAAAGCCCCAAGGGAGGTTAAGACCTTTCTTATACAAAAGCTAACAACTGCTAAGTGCTGCAGAACAGTCCACTCAGCATGAAGATGCCTGAAATGAATGTCACCACGTGTTGTATGGGACAAAAGATCTAGGACTCATGAAGTAGAACTTTAGAGAAGAAAAAAAAAAAAAAAAAAAAAAAAAAAACCCCACCAAACCATTTAAAAGAAGTGGGTGCTATTCTGAATTCCAAGAAAACAGTATACCTTGATGTATGAGAATAGGACAAAAATCAATGCCAGCCTGTGGTCCAAGTAAGTGTACCTAAAGTATACTTACACTTACATCCTCTAAATTTATCAAAGCTCTTAGCTTGAGGGAGATTAACAGTTTGGCAGACACACCATTGCTATTGGCTTCACACAGTCACAGGAAACACACTCTGAATAGTACCACACTGCTGTGAAAGTGGTAGCAGACAGCAAGTTATAAGATGACCCTATGTTTCTTTATTCTATGTTATGAGATAATCACGTCTCATCCAGAAACAGAACAGGTCACTGCTTATCATAAGCACATTCCTTTGAGCAAGCAATATTCTGTATGGAATAGGACACCAGAGGATGATTAGTTTCCATCTTCAATTAGTTACAGTTGAAGGGAGTAGTCAAGATTTTTAGGTCTTCACTCCAGATGGAAGAAGTGTCTATTATCAGCTGTATTGTGTGAATGTGGGAGACATAATGAAGACTTCTGAAAGGAACAGGAAAAAGGAAAAGCATAGACAACAAAAGGACATAAAGGAAGAGGGTAAAAGGAGAACACAACCAGTCTTTCCATGGAAAATGAAAGAACTTTTGAGAGGTATCTACTATGCACCAGTAGAAAGATACAGGATAAAAGCACAGAGAGTAGTGGCTCAGAATCAAAGACAAGGCCGGGGGGAAGAGTGTTTCCTGTATTCAAGGTACCAGAGCCTAAGGAGAGTGGTTTAGCAGCCATCAAATTCATCTGCACACATACAAGAAAGTTCAGCTTTCAATCAGAAACTATATTGTCTTGTAAGTGGGCAAGTCAGGATGTCAAGAGTTGGGCAAAAAAAAAAAAACTTATTTATAAATTTTCAAGTATTTTAATTTAGTATTAATTATGTGGGATATAAAAAAATATATACACACACATATAAACACATAAAGAAAAGCATTACTTTATGGGTGTTATATTATACACATATTTTTCAGTTGCTTTTCCAACTTGTTCTATCCAAAGACAGACTCTCAATCAGCATGTGCTTGTAATAAACTTCACATGATAACTACAACACTCACCTTTTCATCTGATAGCCACAAGACAAACAAATAAAAACCAGGCATTATCATAAGCAAACCATTCTCCTGCTTCAGTTCAGGACAAACCAGAACACAAAACAGAGCAACTCATAGAAAAGATTTTCTCAGTAGTACAACATCAAACTTTTCATTGCAAAGATGTTTAAATTCATATGGTGCCTTTACCTACACCACTGAGATGAAATATATTTTAAAAAGAGTTTTCTTTAGACAGAATCAGTTTTCCCATCACTGACTGGCCAGAAGACTGACTCCGTTTCCTTCTCTTCTGTTGTACATGAACCTGTACTTCTTGGGTTAGCCTTTAATTGCTCAAGAAATAGACCCAAACTAACATGAATATTGAAAGAAAGAGAATGTCACTAAGTTTCTCAACAGTCATCATAATGATTTTGGTCTGCTGCATCTCATTTTTAACTATGAATGCTTTACTTCATAGCTATGTTTGAATTCTCAAAAGTCATTTGAAAAAGCAATTACATTTTGGTGTTTTATAGCAGTGTAATTTGACAGTAGGGAAAGGCAATATGAAAGAATGTGAAATATGTAAAACATTATTTTGCCATAACACAAGAGACAGGATTCTCTTTCCCATTCATTACCTAAATTGTAAAATAATCTTTTCCCACCAGTAAACAAGTCATACCTGAAAATTATGTTTCCTGCACGATCAGCCTTCCATGCCTTCACAAGAGCAAAATCTCCTGTAATCGACTTCTCTAGAATAAAGTGACGGCCATCAAACTCCCTCACCTACAGAGAAAAGTCCAAAATTGAGATGTAGGTTTCTTCCAACAGATTTCACATGGAATACTTATTTTAGGGGTTAATTTTGCAGACAATTATATTTCAACTTCTATCTGTACTCTGTAAAGTTTTTACTGAAAAGCTGTATGATAACAGGGAGGCATGGAAAGGCTATAAACCCCAGTTTTATCATAGTGTCTCGAGTGAAACATCATGAGAATCCATATTCTTCCTGCTCCATCTACTGGAATTAGACATGCTTTGTCCTGCACATCAACCAGCTAACCAAAAACTGAAGTGCTAAAGCAGAATTACTGAAAAAGGTCATAAGCACTGCCCACCACCAAATCCAAAATTAAGTCAATTTGAGACAGACATCTCGAATCATGTCATCTAACAGGCTGAGTTTCATTTGCTTTCCCCTGCATTTATGATCAATATTTGGAATGAATGATACTGTGCCTGAAATCAAAATATAGAAGAGAGACAGATCTAGTCTTTCAATCCTATATAGAGAGATTAAAGACCACCTCTCTTAACAATGTAGAATGTAAGAGTATACACAAATATTACTTGAGAGCTTAAAATTGCTGAAAGGGGAAGTATGAGAAAAGGGTATCAGACATCAGCATGCCAGTACCATAAAAGGAGATCTGAGCCTTTACAAAATGACACTTCTGTGTAAAATGGATGTGGAGAATGGAATTGCACAAATCATGCTAGACATGTTATTAGCACCCCATAGTTATTAGACTAAGGAGAGTAAGTGAGATTTTCCCACAAGTGTCAAAAGAAAAACAAATGAAGAAAAATTGTATTAAAATGATAAGCTGTTCAACTAACAAAACATTCTTCCACGTGGTAAAACATCATAATGATGTACGCAGTAAAAAAAATTAATTAATTTTTTTTACTGTATGCAGTAAAAAAATTAAGGGAATATAAAAGATTAAGACAATGTATAGATACTGCAAATAGTCATGTATAAAATACATGAAAACCATGGGTTAGGGTGGAGTTACCTTTACACCAGAAATGCTCTTGAGGTGAAATTTAATGTTGTATGCAGCCAAATTGGAACCCACAATATTAGCCCCACCCATTTCTTCAAGAAAAATTATGGCATTGAGACATCTCTTCCCTTCTCTAGAGTGTCAAGGTGATTAAAAGGGAGTTTAGGGCACTGGGTCAAGTGGTTGATAGGACAGGTGTACAGGTAGTGTTCTGCTCAGTCCCATTGGTGGCAGAGAAAAATAATGAAAGGAATAGGAAAACTCATATCATTAACAAATGGCTCAAGGGTTGGTGCTATAGGCAAAATTTTGGATTCTTTGATCATGGAGCAACCTTTATGGCACCTGCTCTACTGGAATCAGATGGGATACATCTCTCTGTTAAGGGCAGGAGGTTTTTAGCTCATGAACTGGCAGACCTTATTGAGAGGGCTTTAAACTAGGTTTGAAGGGGGAAGGGGATGCAGCTGGGCTGTCTGGAAGCAGGCCCAAGGGTGGTAAGACTGTGTTAGGGGAGAAATCAGTAGCCCAGCTGAGATGCATGTACACCAATGCACGCAGCATGGGTAACAAACAAGAAGAGCTGGAGGCCATGGTGCATCAGCAGAACTATGATGTAGTTGCCATCACAGAAACGTGGTGGGATGACTCACATAGTTGGAGCACTGCACTGGATGGCTACAAGCTCTTCAGAAGAGACAGAAAAGGGAGAAGAGGTGGAGGGGTGGCCCTTTATATTAGGGGGGTTTTGGATGTCACAGGTATTGAGACTAATGATGATGAAGTTGAGTCCCTATGAGTAAAAATTAAGGGGAAGGCCAACAAGGCTGACATCCTACTGGGAGTCTGCTATCGTCCACCCAATCAGGATGAAGAGGTGGATAACTTATTCTATAAACAACTGAACAATGTTTCAGGATCATCAGCCCTTGTTCTTGTAGGTGACTTCAACCTACCAGACATCTGCTGGGAACTTAATACAGCAGAAAAACAGCAATCTAGAAAGTTTTTAGAATGTGTGGAGGATAACTTTTTGTCACAACTGGTGGGCAAACCCACCAGGGGAGGGACTATGTTAGACCTACTGTTCACAAATAGAGATGGACTGGTAGGTGATGTGGAGGTTGGAGGCCGCTTGGGGCACAGTGATCATGAAATTATAGAATTCTCGATAATTGGTGAAATAAGGAGGAATATCAATAAGATCTCTACACTGGACTTCTGGAGGGCAGACTTTGTCCTATTTAAGAGACTTATTCGGAAAATTCCTTGGGAAACAGCCCTTAAAAACAAAGGAGTCCAGGAGAGATGGGTGTGCTTCAAAGCAGAGATCTTGAGGGCACAAGAACAGACTGTCCCTGTGTGCCGAAAGATGAGTAGACGAGGCAAATGTCCAGTCTGGATGAGCAATGAGGTTTTGAAGGAACTTAGAAATAAAAAAAAGATGTATCATCTTTTTAAGGAGGGACTGATTTCTCAGGAAGTATTTAATGGAGCTGCTAGGGCATGTAGAAAAAAAATTAGGGAGGCCAAAGCTCACTTTGAACTTAACTTGGCAACTTCTGTTAAAAATAATAAAAAAAGTTTTTACAAATATATTAATGGTAAAAGGAAGGGTATAACCAACCTCCGTTCCTTATTGGATGGACCAGGCAAGCTAGTAACTAAAGATGAGGAAAAGGCGGAAATGCTTAATGCTTTCTTTGCCTCAGTCTTTAGTGGCAAGACAGCTTGTCCTCAAGACAACTGTCCTCAGGGGTTGGTAGATGGTGCCAGGGATCAGAATGGTCCTCTTGTTATCCAAGAGGAGGCAGTCAGAGAACTGCTAGGACACTTGGATATTTATAAATCAGTGGGACCAGATGGGATCCACCCTAGGGTGATGAGGGAGCTGGCAGATGAGCTTGCAAAGCCGCTCTCCATCATTTATCAGGAGTCATGGCTCACTGGTGAGGTTCCAGATGATTGGAAACTGGCCAATGTGACACCCATTTACAAAAAAGGTAGGAAGGAGGATCCTGGTAATTACAGGCCAGTTAGCCTGACCTCAATACCAGGTAAGATAATGGAACAGTTCATACTGAGTGCTATCACACAGCACTTACAAGATGGCCAGGGTATCAGACCCAGTCAGCATGGGTTTACAAAGGGTAGGTCATGTCTGACCAACCTGGTCTCCTTCTATGACCAGGTAACTCGTCTGGTAGATGCAGGAAAGGCTGTGGATGTTGCCTATTTAGACTTCAGCAAGGCCTTTGATACTGTCTCCCACAGCATACTCCTGGAAAAGCTGGCAGCCCATGGCTTTGACAGGAGCACTCTTCGCTGGGTTAGGAACTGGCTGCATGGCCGGGCCCAGAGAGTGGTTGTGAATGGTGCTGCATCCAGCTGGCAGCCAGTCACCAGTGGTGTCCCTCAGGGGTCTGTACTGGGACCAGTTCTGTTTAATATTTTTATAGATGACATGGATGAGGGTATCGAGTCCTTCATTTGTAAATTTGCAGATGACACTAAGCTGGGAGCTTGTGTTGATCTACTGGAAGGAAGGAGGGCTCTGCAGAGAGACTTAGATCGGTTGGATGGATGGGCAGAGTCCAACAGCATGACGTTTAATAAGTCTAAGTGACGAATTCTACATTTTGGCCACAAAAACCCCCTACAAGGTTACAAGCTGGGGACAGTGTAGCTGGACAGTGTTCAGGCAGAAAGGGACCTGGGGGTGCTGGTTGACAGCCGGTTGGACATGAGCCAGCAGTGTGCCTTGGTAGCTAAGAAGGCAAACGGCATCCTAGCCTGCATTAGGAATTGTGTGACCAGCAGGAGCAGGGAGGTCATTCTCCCCCTGTACTCGGTGCTGGTGAGACCACATCTTGAGTACTGTGTCCAGTTCTGGGCCCCTCAGTTTAGGAAGGATATTGAGATGCTTGAGCGTGTCCAGAGGAGGGCAACGAGGCTGGTGAGGGGCTTGGAACACAAGCCCTATGAGGAACATTTGAAGGAACTGGGGTTGTTTAGCCTGGAGAAGAGGAGGCTTAGGGGTGACCTTATTGCTCTCTACAACTTCCTGAAGGGAGGTTGTAGACAGGTGGGGGTCGGTCTCTTCCACCGGGCAGCCACTGACAGAACAAGAGGACACAGTCTCAAGCTACGTCAGGGAAGGTATAGGTTAGATATTAGGAAAATTTTTTCACTGAAAGAATAATAAAGCACTGGAATTGTCTTCCCAGGGAGGTGGTAGAATCACCATCTCTGGATGTGTTTAAAAAAAGACTGGACATGGCACTTGGTGCTATAGTCTAGTTGAGGTGTTAGGGCATAGGTTGGACTTGATGATCTTAGAGGTCTCTTCCAACCTCATTATTCTGTGATTCTGTGATTCTCCAAATTCTACATCCAATTTCAAAATGAAACCCTTGTTTATCCCTTGAAAGCCACAGTCTTTTTATGTCTTTGCAGTTTTAAAAACTGAGACTAAATTTCATTTCAAATATTGGGAAATGTATTTCCTGAAATTTGTGTCAACTGAACTCTTCCCAGTTGAATGTGAGAATGCCCCATTTCTTCCAAGGCTGAAGCTCCATGTGCAGCTGCAGGGCTGCTTACTGCATAGTGCAGTATTTATTAAGGAGCACCTGCCCCACTAACAGGTTTTAGTTTGAATTTAGTTTGAATACACGGCGAACCTGGTCAAAGAACTGTCAAGTGAAAAGTAATTCAGCAAGGAAGGCTTTCACTTGGACCAGGTCTAAATCACTCTAGAACTGTAAGAACTTCTTCAACACATCACAGAGGACAGCATTAAGCAATGGAAGCAAAGCTAATCTATCTGGTACCACAGACATCCAGTCAACTGAATACAGTAAAGCTAAATTTAACTCCGTCTTAAACACTTGTTAATCTTGCAAATATGTTAGAAATTAATTTTTCAATGCTGAAGGCTTCCTAATGGCAATCAGACCTCTTACCTCTCTTGGCTGGCTGGCAATGGCAATGGTGCCATCTGTGTTGTACTTGATGGGTGCACCCCCTTCCTGCACCAGCGTCCCATAGCCAGTACTGGTGTAAAATGCTGGGATTCCTGCTCCTCCTGCTCTAATACGTTCAGCAAGTGTACCCTATGGGAAAACACATTTAAGAAATCATCATTTGGGAACAACAAATCAAACTCTGGTGAATAGCTTGCAATAACTTTATTTTATATCCTGTCATTTGTAGGTATTCCTTCTGCACACAATAGACAGATGTGATCATCTGTTTCTTCCTCACATTTTAGCTTCCCCATGTGGGACAAGTACTGGATATGTCAAGAAATGCTTGACACACAGTCATGAACTGCTCAAGATGACACAGTCATACAACTACCTCCCATATGCCAGCACTTGGCTATGTCTCCTCTCCTTCAGTTTGTTTCCCAACCAATTATGCTTGAGAAGAGTACAGAGTTATTTTTCCTACCTGGCTACATATCCTAGAAGATTTTTCTTCTCTAACAGTCCTGAACATTGATGTTCATTCTTCAATATTCTAAGAAAAACTTCAGAACCCACTCCTAGTTGAAACAGCCAAGCATGGCAGATTGAGAAAGGAAGAAGGAGTCCAGTAATTTGGGTTGCCCATGCCAAGAATACCAAAAAGCTAACAGAGCAGTTTTTATACTCTCTTTGACCACTCTGTCTGCACGCTTCTCTGTGTCCAGCTATAGTACAGGACACGAACAGCAAAAACTCCTCATTCGCCTTAATTATGTACGTAAGGCCAAAGATGTGTGTTTGCTTTTCATTAGTGTCATTTCCCAGATTTTTTTTTATATTCTCCTGGATTCAAAGCAAGACAAAAATATCATGGCCAATTACCCAGTTTAACAGCCTCTACAACACAGATTTTACTTTCCCCAGTTATCGTGCAAGAAGCACCATGGCTTCTGCTTGGTTTTCAAAATTGTGGTGAGAGGCAGATGCAAACCATGCAATGATACAGAATTCTGTGTTCTAAGAAGCCTTATCATTTCAAGATCGCACCATGATGTCTTCCTTACTGTGCAACAATAATATAAAAGTCTCCCATTTTGCCTAAGGTTACACCACACTATTTTAGGAAAGACTGTTTTTCTTGACACAAGTATTTTAAATTCCCACATCTCCTAGCAGGTAATTAATTCACCTTACTGTTGCCCATTATATACTGTAGACACATTATTTCCATGCTGGATCTACATAGCTTATCTGTAGTCCACAGAGCCAACTATGTGTCTAAGGAGTTCATGGTCCCCTAGATGAAAGTACTGAACATTATATAGGAAGGAAAAAAATGCATTGTGAGATTTGTGGTATTTGAAACATCAGACATGACAAGTGTCTGGCTATCTTCAGGTCTGCTGACTGGATATAAAAGGAACTTTTCCACTAATGTCTGTAATTCTAGGAAACATTCTCTCACAGCATCCTCATAGGCAAGCTCATGAAGAGTGGACTGGGTGAAAGGGCAGTGAGATGAACAGAGAACTGGCTCAATGGCAATCCCAGAGCATTACAATCAGTGGCACAGGATCTAGTTGGAGGCCTGTCACTAGTGATGCCCCCCCAGGGGTCAAGACAGGGCCCAGTATTGTTAAACTTTTCATCAATGGCTTGGAGGAAGGGCAGATGCCTCCTCAGCACGTTCGCTGATGACACAAAGCTGGGAGGAGTGGCCAATACCCCAGAGCTCGGCAGCCCTTCAGAAGGACCTTGGCAGGCTGGAGAGATGGGCAGAGAAAAACAATCCAAAATTCAGCACAGGAAAATCCAGGGTCCTGCATCTGAGGAGGAATGACCCCATGCACCTGTACAGGCCAGGGGCTGACCTGCTGGGAAGCAGCTTGGTGGAGAAGGACCTGGGGCTCCTGGTGTGCATGAGCCAGCAGTGCGTCCTTGTGGCCAAGGCCAGTGGTGTCCTGGGGTGCATCAGGAAAAGCATCTTCAAGGGTAACAAAGATGCTTTAGGGAATGGAGCATCTCTCTTGTGAGGAAAAGCTGAGGGAGTTGGGCCTATTTAGCCTTGAGCAGAGGTGACTGAGAAAGGACCTTATCAATGCCTGTAAGTATCTGAAGAAGGGGTGTCAAGAGGAGACACCAGGCTCTGTTTAGGTGTCCTGAGCAACAGGACAAGAGGCAAGGGGCAGAAACTGATGCACAGGAAGCTCCACCTGAACGTGGGGAAAAAATTCTTTATTGTGACATTGACCACACACTGAAACAAGTTGCCCAGAGAGGTCATGTAGTCTCCTTCACTGGAGATATTCAAGCACCATCTGGACACAATCCTGTGCCATGTGCTCTGGGATGACTCTGCTTGAGTAAAGAGGTTGGACCTTCCAACCTGATCAATTCTGTGATTCACAAGACAGGGAACTCAAGGTACTATTCTTAATAAAAACTTAACACAGTTGTTTTTCCCAGACACTTATATAAATAGCTGTTTAAAGCCCAAATTGTATGTGTCAGCTCTGAAAATGCCAGACACTAACATGCTGTAGTCTTTAAAGTTAGAACACCAACTTCACAGAAGTTGATCTCAATAGAACATGACTGATATTGATGATTTTAGGATGTCATTACATTCATGCTATTTGGGTAGCTTGGCACTGCTGAAATAATTAAAAATAAGGTGTTAAAAAGTAAAGTTTTAAATTTGCTCATAACAAGTTTACACAGATTAATTTCACTAAGAGTTAATGAACAAGCCAAAAAGGGGTTTGTCGCACAATGAATGAAATCTCCGAATTTGATTCCTACACACTAGATGGCAGGCATTGCACATGCAACATCCCCAAAGCCTGCCACCAAATGGGAACAGAGCAGCTCGTTGACTTCCTTCCCTTTATATAGGGCCACAGTATTGAGCATACTTTATGCCTTTTTCTACAATTTACGTATGTGTGTGTGTGTATATATACTTCAGATTAATATAATCTATTATTAATTAACTAATTCAATTAAAGGAATTCACACAAATAACAAGACAGTCAGTTCTTAACAGATGCATGACCCTAAGATGGTGTATTGGTGTTGCAAGGTTTTGGTAGCTAGAAGGGTGAGAATATGCCAGAAGCTTCCCCCAGTGTCCACAGAACCAGTGCCTGCTGGTTCCAAGGCTGTGCCTATCTGCAACAGTGGTAGCGCCTCTGGGACAGTGTACTGAAGAAGGAGAACCTCTTGCACAGATGCAAGTGCATCCAGAGCAGAGAGGAGTGAGAATATGTGAGAGGAACAGGCATCAAGGTGAGTGAAGGAGGAGGGTCAGGAGGTGCTCCAGGTGCCAGAGCAGAGACTCCCCTGCTGCCCTTGGCAAGACCCCAGTAAGGCAACTGTGCCCCTGCAGTCCATGGTGGGCCACGTGGGAGCACAAATCCACCTGCAGCCCCTGGAGGATCCCACACCCAAGGAGGTAAATGCCTTAAAGAAGGCTGTGACCCCATGAAAAGCCCATGCTGGAGCAGGCTCCTGGCAGGACCTGGGACCACAATGAAAGAGGAGCTCATGCTGGAGCAGGTTTGCTGGCAGGACTTGTGACCCTGCAGGGAATCCACAATGGAGCAGGAAGAAGGTAGGGTTGGGGTAAAGTATGTGTAGGGGAAGGGGGTGTTAAGATTTGGTTTTACTTCTCTTAGCCCGCTCTAATTTGATTGATATAAACAAAATTAAGTTCCCCAAGATGAGTCTATGGTGCCCAAGATCATAATTGGTGAGTGATCTCTCTCTTTACTTATCTCAACCCATGAGTTTTTTGTCATATTTTCTCTTCCCTGTCCAGCTGAGGGGAGTTATAAGTGAGGCTTTGGTGAGCACCTGGAATCCAGTCAGGGTCAGCCCACCACAGATGGCAAGTGTCTTCTGCACACAAGCAAAACATTTGTATTGCAAAATAATTTTATAAGAGCACTTAAGCATTATTCTACTCAGTATTTTAGATGAAAAGAAATCACCCTCTTAGAGACACTCCTTACCTGTGGTGTAAGCTCAACTTCAAGCTCACCAGATAAATATTGGCGCTCAAATTCAGCGTTCTCTCCAACATATGATGACACCATGCGTTTTATCTGCTTTGTCTGAAGCAGAAGACCAAGTCCAAAATTGTCAACACTGTAGGAAATACCAGACAAAACAGTTTCATTGTAAAAAAACCCCACTTGATAAGCTGTAATGACTTAACAAAAAAGAAAAGAGTTATCTCCCCCACACATAAGGAACTGAAGACAAAAAAACAAATTCCAGCATTTTGAGGGTAACGCATCAAAGCTACAATTAAAATTTAATATGTTAGTGTTCAGACTTCATCTTTTCCAAGGCACAAAATACATCCAAAACTTCCAGTTAAAGTCATTTCACATGTCAGCAGACAAAAATACCAGCTTGACAAGTAGTTTTATTTTACGTATCTGCTCCTTTAAAAAACCTTAGCAAATTAATAAAAAGTCATACATGGCTTTGAGTGAATAAAGGCATATTTTTGTTTACACTCCTGCTCACTGGGAAAAACACAAGTGATTGCTTAGCAGGCCAAGGACAAAGGCACATTGATATTTATAATGCTAGTTTCTATATGAGGTAAGAGAATGCTTGTATTTAAATTTTCTTATAATAGTAAATAATTAAATCTCTTACTAAATAACTGCCTAGTCCAACAAAGGATTTTGGCACTACAAACAAGATTTTCTTGTCTATGTAAACTGAAACTGAATGCCAGAGATACTAGACAACATTTTTCTTGTGCCAGTTCTTCTAAAATCCTGATATCCTTCATTATGTTTGTATGCTATATTGTGTACTACTGGATTAGAAAAAATTTTCAGGAGTTCCTACAACCAAGGTTTCTCTGTAAAAAATTCAATTAAAGGAAGTATGAGGTTAACATATAAATATGGAAATAAACATAGATGATACTATAAAGACATGTTTCTTTCACTTTTTTAGCACATTATGCAGAATGCCAGCAGACTGGTACATGTGTGTGAAGCTCCTCCACATTTATGTTAGTCTCTGCATTATATAAGCAGAGAACTCAGTCCTTCTAGAAAAAAAATGCCATGATGCAGAATTACCTCACAAAAAATGATGTATAGCTGCCATGAGTTGGCTCAATTCAATATGATTTAATTATCCACACAATGGCTTGACATTTCAAGATAAGAAATACAGAAAAATATTAAAATAATCTTTTAAGATATCAATCATTCAGCACTTTGTAATTAACACATATGTGCTTACAATATATGAATCCTGTTGAAAACACCCTTCCTGAAGAAGAGTTCCAAAGAAAGACCAGATTAAAAAACTTTACTATTATGCAGTGTTCATTTTCAAATATAAAAGTGGAAATGCTTGCAAGCCATAGCACAGGCTGCAGTGCTGCAGGTGAAGGGAGAGAGGATGAGTGAGCAGGACCAGCACCAGCTCTTCCTCTCCCATCACAATACTCTGAGAGCTGTACGGACCGACATGCCTTCGCAACTGCATGCATCATGAGCACTATTTTAAGGTTAGGACTATTTTTAGGAGGTGGCCCACTTCAGTGCATACTCAAGCACTTTGGATGAGAGGAAGTGAAACGAAGTTCTCTGACCTGGTTCTCTGAATTTATTCTATGTTATCTAGATACAAAATAATGTGATTTATTATAAAAGCTTGCTCCACTCTCCAACTCTGACAGGTTAAAAAAAAAGTTAAAAATCTAACCACGATGCAATTTCCAAAATGTTCTGGTGCCAAAGCCTTGGGACTAAAATGTATGTTGCCTAGAAACAACTCATGTTTCTAAACCTCCACAAGAAGAAAACCCCCTAGTTTGAAAGTAGAAGAGCTAAGAATAGAGAAGAAAGAGAAGTCTTGTGGGCAAAAGAGATTACAAAATAGAATATAAATAAAAAAGCCAGAATTTCCTGTATAGATTAATTCAAAGCAGGACAATTCCTCTCACATGAAAACCATCAAACTGTGATGTCTCATTATAAAAGTTAGGAAATAAATGTAGAAGACCAGTCAACATCTGATGGAAGTTAAACGGGTTGGTGTAACTATGGCACTGTATGACAAAAGTGCAGAATTTAAACAAAACTATAGTAGTGCTTTCTAGTGCAAGAACAACAGGAAGCTTCCTGAACTGCTTGCAAGCCAGAGTTTGCAATCTCTGTGTATCATTCAGGTGGTTAACACTACTCTTATCATTACAAGACTTGGAAGTTACCAAATAGAAAAATAAACTTCTGCATGAAGACAATGAAATACCGTGTGCATTGATGTAAGAAAGGATGGAAACAGAGGGTCAGGAGCAGATTTGTAATGGTTAAAGGAATTTCTCCTTCATTTTACTAAAATCCACAATCCTTGCTCCTACATTCTCAGAAGCATACTGAAGCATATTGTCCTTAACAGGATTTTGCATATCATCCAGCAAGATTCCATGTGGATACACTTAATTCCCTGATCTACTACTGTGAGGTATCTTCTATCAAATGAAACTCAGAAGTTATGAAGAAACCAAGCAGAAAGTTGTACAAAGGTTATTCTATCACACTCATGCCAAGTTGTTCTTCACTTCTTAAGTCACTCTTTCATTCTCTTCTCCTCAAATGTAGCCAATTTGTCCAAAAATAAAATTGCTGTGAGGATCTGCTACTGAGCATACAACAAGGTCATATAAAACATTATTTCCCTAGCACAATGAGAACAGGAATTTCACCTTTCAAAAGCCATGCACCAGGAGGCTCTGCCTGCCTGGTAACACAAAATTATTTCAACTCCCACATGCATTTAATCTTCAGAGCAGCAGCACAAAATCCTGTTGCCATTACTCATATAGGGTTTTTTTAGATGTACATTTCTTGAAAGAAAATACACTGCCATCCTTCTCTTTTGAGGATGCAATCTGTATTCAGGTTCCAGCTAAAATAACCCTTTTGTTTTCACATGCATCAGTTTTCATGTCCCTCCAAAAACCCATTTTGAGCACTTCAGCATATTTTATGTTTCCTATGTTTTTCTCTTACATGTCAATGTCCCACGGAACACATATTTCATATAAAAAACACTGTTCTTACTCCTATTTTCCCTACCCTTTCATTTTCATGTGACATCTCTATCCAAGATTACAACTTTCAAAAACCCTCTGGTTTATGGATAGTTCTCTCAATATAACAGTTCTATGGCAATTTTAAGTTATTAGTTCTCCCTTGCTGTCTTTTGCTGCTTTCTTGATTGTGTTGTTTTAAGCACAAGTGCTTTTTGAACTTTTCAGCTTTAATTATGTTTACCCTCAAAATGTTACCTATAAAAATTTGCCTTGCAGGCAACACTCCACCTATCAAACAGCAACCATAGAAAGAAAAACAAAGAACCTTTACTGAGTGCATGAAAAGAATTCACCCCATACACCTATTTCAAAAGCTGGATTTGGTCCTTTACAAATTAAAACAAAGTTAAATGCAATAAAAATATGCTGCCCTAGATAGGAAGGAAGAAGGTGTGGCAAAAGTTGACCTAGTTGTTATGAGTGCAGTCAGAAAAGGGAAAGTACACATTACTGCTAGACACTGAATGCATTCTTTTACATTCAGATGTGTTTGGATTTCTAGAAGTTTGCCCATTCTGTATTAAGATGAAAAGTGAATCAACAGAATACATGAAATGCATATAGGAAAAGAGAACTAGGCATTCATCAAGGATGTCAGTGACCCAAGTTATGCCAAATTATTGATACAGACAAGAAAAATTAAGGAGCTCTGATCATCAACATTCATTCCAGTTGTTTTGTCCCTCTCAGACCTACAAAAACTTCCTGCTAAAAACTATGTCTGCCTTTTCTAATTTAAAAAATTCACCAAATATGACTCCCAGACAGATCTAGCTCACACATATCCAGTGTACTGGAAGTAGTCAAAGGCAACATGTCAGTATTTCACTGCAGATAAACAATAATCTGCTGTTCTCAGCCCTTCTTCTTTGGTGTCTCAAGCGTAACACGTTCTACAGCATCACATGGAAGAGACTACATAAGTTTCCAAACTGATAAAAAAGCTTCACACACCAACAAGCCCTACACAGCCTGATGAAGCAGGAAATAAAAATTTGCATTCTTATGCAGAAAAAAATGGCTACTTGGAATGTCACACACTGTGGCACAACACATACAATGGCTTATTGTTAGTGGGGGTTGAGTAAAAGGAAACATCACAAGACAATTACAACTCTCCTCTCTCTCTGCCTTTGTAAAGATACATATTTGTTTCTAAAACATGTGGGTGTGGTCAAAACAGACTGGCTGCCTTTACTGGATGGAAAGCAGCATCAATTAGAATGAGGGCCTCCTTCAAAATTTCTTGAAGAGATAACTTCCTCCACTAATTGTTCAAAGAATCTCCAGAAGCTGATATTCCTAGGAGATTACACATGACCAGAAATTATTAGTTATAAAATATTTAAATTAATATCTTGAGTTTTGGATAATTAAAACATGTTGATCAAGGAGCTAACATGATACAACCCCTGATCTTCCTCTTCTCATAATCTGGGGACTGGAAAGATAGGAGGGTAAAACTACACCACCCCTGAAGACTACAGATTGAGAAGGAAAAGCATGCAATAAGAATCTTGGGGCAAGGTTCCACTTCAGGCAGAAACTTGATTTTCTGCAACTAGCTGTTGCTGAAAAAAAATGCACATAAATGGTTGGTCCTACTCCTAGAAAACATTTTATGTAAAGACACCAGTCAGCTTCTGGAGATAGACAAGCAGTCTTTTTAGGTATTCATCAGCTCCAAGTGTTACATAATGAAGCATGAAACTTGGTAACAGACGGACCTGTTCCAGAGCTAGAAATTTTCTTGGCAATAGGCTAGGGGTGAGGAAAGGAAACTATTTCCTCTGACATTCTCCATGTAGAAGATGAGAGGCTGATTTTATTTGCAACATCAGCTTTTCAGTCTTCAAGAGGATTTGCTCCAAGTTACATGAAATTATGCCTTCTGACATATCCACAGTTAGATCCACAGTTCCTAAAGAAGACCAGATATGCTTGCCAACTAAAAGGAATCAATCACTACCAGTGTGGCATTTCTTAGCAGCAGAAACTTAAGCTTTCAGGCTCACAGGGGTGCCTGACTATAGCATGAAACTTTACCAACATGAAAGTTATGTGGATAGAGATACCACCTGAGTTCTTAGGGACACACATTCTTAGATTCACAAAAATAAAGTATAATCCTGGCAGCACTAGAAAGATCCTTAATGGCCTTTGTGCAGAAAATTAATAAATGCCTACTAGATGGTGTTTGCTGGAAGACACTGAACAAAAGTGCAGGCACACCCAGGGCAAAATGTAGACAATCATATAACAATTCTTTATAGCTCATCATCCCCAGTCTTACAGCTGGCTCATAACAATGACACTATGTCCCACAATAATTTCCCCATCTGTAAGGTTACTGAAGAGCCAGCTCAGGTGATACTGTGTTTCTCCTTCTCTGTCCCTCACTTTCCAAAGGGTACCAAGAATGAGAACAAGATGAGGAATAGGAGTTAACTAGCAGATAGAGAAAAACAGATTCAGCTCACAGAAAGGTAAATTATTCAGAGGTATAATGCTTATTTGCCTTGTTGTATCTTGTCTTTAGCCAAATGTCTTGACACTGTCTTCAGGCACCTTCTTTTCCTAGGACATTTTCCCATATGTCTGATTGCAACTTACTAAATGGAAAGTAAAAAAGAGAGGATGAAGCTCTCTGTAGACTAAAAAGAGGAGGAAGAGAGAAGTAAGGGTGCTGCCATATGCTATGGCAGTCCTGTTCAGGAGACAATGGGAAGCAGGAATGAGAAGCAGGAATGAGAAGCGGGAAAGGGAGGGAGGGAGGGAGGGAGGCAGGGAAGCAGGGAGGCAGGGAGGGTGGTTGGTTGTGAAAAATCACAAAGCCCTGTGTGCCTGATGTTCCTGAGCCTTCCTCTCTGTCTACTCCTTCTCTGCAGTGCCTGCACGGGACCCTTGTCCTTCTGCTACTGAAGTATTCTCATGGAAACTCTGTCCTCTCTGCCCTCATAACTTCATCTCGAGTCTCACAGCAAAATGGCAGTATTGTTCCTCCACCATCCTCCTCCAAAAATGATGCTCTTCTCCTGTGACAGTGATGGGTGCAGGCATATAGGCCAAGTCCATACAAGGCAGATAACTTCTGAAGAGGAGAAATATTGTACATTGCATGGTTACATCAGCAGCAGTCTCCTCTCTCCACATTCCTTTCTGGTATGAAATGGTGTACTGTGTCTTTATAATAACAAGTAAAACAACTCTTTTCAGAATGTCTAAAATGTACCACATTTTTCCTTCATAGAGAAAGTATATCGTATAGAAGTAATCTGATAAATATTTAAATTTCATCATAAATGTATCAGATTTCAAAAGTCACCTAGCCAAAAGACAGAGGTTTAACATCCATTGTCATTTCTATAATCAATTCCTCAACCATTCTGAGTTCTATATCTATTTTTTTCTCATTTGTCATTACAACCAGAAAGTCATCTCCACAGCTCATTTCTCAATAGTTCCACATAGTACAAAGTTAGTACAGTTTGCCCTGCCAAAATCACCTCCTAAATCACCTCCTCCTAAATCACCTCCACACTAAAATTAGCTAGATGATCTAGGCAGATTTTCAGGGATTTGCAGTTCAAACAGTGTCAGCAATTTAACAGCTGTAATAAAGCATCTGATTAGATTCTTTATAAAGAATGCAGACAATTAAAAAAAATCAAATTCAAATAATCAAATTCACTGAAAATATATAGTCTCCTGATTTTGGCAACTTGCCATGTATAGGATTTTACATAACTCCACTCTTCTCTCTCTACCAAGAGAGATAAGAGTCACTAGTAGCCTTTTTCATTTCTGAAAATATATTTAATTTGGGATATTTGAAGAATTTCTTTTGAATATACAAAAATGGTAAACACAATGTAAGACACTCTGAGCATCACCTTGATCCCATCTCTGTGTACATACAAGCCTCCTTGGCTGTTCCTCAGACATTTTCAGTTACGTTTAACGTTCTGAACCAAGGGATTATCTAATTTGTTCCACTAAAACCACTCAGTGCTTAATACTATATGGAAAAACTTCACAACCTTCTGTGAATTTAAAATGCAATCTTCCACATGACAATATTTTTTTATATACACATTTACATTTGAATATGTTTTTAATAAGCATAAGTAATATAAAGACAGATAGATAGATACATATTTTAGTAAGAATAACAGTGGAATTAAGCCACATGAGTTACATGCAAGATAAACCAGGGAATCCATGGCAAAGATGGCAGACACATTCTGGTTTTAACAGAAAAATAACGACTGAAAAATGAGACAACCTTAACTTACATTAATGAGTGCATTTATTACAAATAAATTTACATTTATTACAAATAAATGAGATAGCCTTAACTTACAGAACATTTATCAAACCTGACTTAAATCCAAATTATTTAATTGCTAGGAATATAAAGATACATTTTGTGCTTTAGAATATGGGGTGCAGTAAGTTTACCACTGCAACTGATCCCAGAGAGTACTGCCTTTTGGAGATTTGGTAACCACAAATAGCCCAACCCATTAAGAAAACAAGAGTATTATGCTTAACAGAGATAAGTAATGGCACTCAGGCATCATGCTCAAAAGTACAAGTGCTTATCTCAAAGTCATCTTTTCCTTCCTAACGTATAACATTGTAACTTTAAAAGACCTTCAAAAAGAATATAGAGACCAAAGATTCAAAAAACTGATAATGCCTTATAAGAACACAGTCTGAACCAGTGATAATCTGACAGATGATGTCAATCTCCTTTCAGATGATCACCCAGGTGATAAGCAATTATGATCTTAACTGTGACTTCTCTATTTTTAGTGTAAGTGAAAACCTTTTGTTCAACACTACTGCATTCAAAAAGGATGCATTTTTAAGTCTCAAAATAAGACAAAACCGAAGACTGATAAAACAATGAAACCACACACACAGTTATCACAAATAATGGGTTTCATTTTCAGTCTGCAAAATTCAGCCTATTCAGGTGGCAAATACAATGAAAATGCTGATTTCAGTACGTGATTATAGCCAAAAATATTTATCCATTTTATTAAGCACAATTAATTAAAAATAATAATTTCATGTACATTTTTTAACTTTCATTTTAAATATTTGGCTATGTTGATAGTTTTTGTTGCAACACAGGTCCTGAAAAAACAGGTCTTAGCATAGGCTGAGCCAATACATCCAAGTCCCAAGTTCCAAGTAACTTTAAATCAGTATGCAACAAGATAATATGACGTTACATGAGGAGGAGAAAACAGCCAAAAAGGTACTAAATACTAATCACAGCTATGTTGCGAATTTACTGAATCAATATTTAAAACGAGATTTTTAGAATTTATTTATTTATTTATTTATTAATCCAATCACTTTCATTTATTTACTATTTTAATATATTTTTATTAATTTTAATACTAGTAAATGTGGAACGAATATAATTAAACCAGGAATTAAGAAAATCTGTAACAAAATGTATTTTAGTAGCCTACTAAAATGGAATACTCTCAATTTAAAGGGCTTACAAAAACACAGTGTAAATAAAGTATTTACAGCATGAACAATATAAGCAAAACAAGTTATAGGAGAAGGTGTGAGAGGATGTATTTTAGAAGCACACCTATCTATCGCAGTTATCTTGCACTATTGCCCTGGTTCACAAGCTTCAGTTTCCCCTGCAGCAAGTTGTGTAAATACCAGAGGTACTGGATATTTGAACTGCTTTACTTTCAAACACTTTGCCTTGTTTGGCTTGGCAAAAGAGTAACTGCTCTTAAAGGCGCTGTTTCACTGGCTAGCACACAGCATAAGCACGAGCATAATGTGCAGCAGCAGACAGCAAGCTGAGCAGTGTGACAAAGAGCACCCCATACACTACTGTACAACCTGTCATTGAAAAGCCTTAAATAGGTCAAAAACAGGACTTCACTTGACAGCAATTACATGATTTGAACAAGTTTTTGCAGGAGGAATCGTCTCCCAATTACACTGCAGCACAGAACAGTAAGTAGGATGTGAACTTGTGAACATCCTACTCCTTTAAAGTTGTTTCCAGACACTGCCAAGCATTTCTAGGCTCTGCTGAACCTTGTTTCCAGCTAGAAAAGTTGGCAAGAACACTTCAGGACTTCCTAATTACTGCTTTCCCTTAGATGTATGCGAATCACTGTCTCCGTTGCTGCTATTTTAGCTATAAACAGCTCTGTAACATTCCGTGGTTCTCACATATTGAAAGGCATGTGACTTAATCCATGTAGCTGCACTGCTCTCCAGAATAGGCTGTCTGTCTGTGCACTTGGCTCCTTCCCTGCTCCAATTATAAGCTGCCTGCTAACCCCCACAGGACAAGAAAACCTGACCACAACCAATTACCTCCTATGTGCTGGAAGAGCTGGAGAAAAGAAAGCAGCTGCAGTCAAGAAACTGAAACACAGCCAGGCATCAACTGCAACACAAGGTCACCAAAGAAAAGCACACTAAACCATATGGTAATTTGAAAGTGGCAAATTACCCATTCCACAAAATGCCTGACACCTCAACATTACAGGAAAAATTGACCCTTTAAACATGACTGCTCTAGGGTATATGATTGCTGTTCTACTTCAGTTGTAAAAGCATTTATTAGCGTTCCAATATTTGATAATATCACTAAAATTTTGGACATGGTATTAGAAGATGTTAAGAGGATGCATGGTATTAGAAAAGCATGATTTTTTCAGGCTAATTAGAAGATTAGAAATTGCATCAATTGCTGTGATGAAAATTCTGACTTTACTTCTGACAACAGCTGTGTTTTAACCTGGCTCCCGAACACTACCATACTATAGCAGGCTAAGTTCCACACAGTAGTAATAGGGTAAATGCAAAGATAGATTAAACAGTTATTTTATTATTAATTACATTTCAAAATAAATTATACTGTTCAACAGGAGAGTAAAAACTGTATTTTTGCAAACTAGACTTTTAGAAAAAACTCTAGATGCCCTTGAGCATTTTCAAATTGTTACACTGTTCTGTGAGAAACTCTCCAGACTTCCATGAATGTTCATACAAAACTAATTTTAAGGGAACAGAAATTAAATTTTGCTCTCCTGCCAACAGCCAATAGTTTTACAGAAATCACTTCTGCCTCAAAACCCAAAGAATTTTCAGGAAAGTTAACATTATTTCAACATAAATTAATTCTAACCTTTAACATCAGCAACTATATTCAGAATACAATACAAAATGTCTTCCTTTTCATCCTATTCCACAGTGCTCCTCTTTCTACTTTTTCTCATATTCAGACTTTCACCTCCTCTTAAGGAACATGTGTGCAATCTCTCTATCTGCAAATATTTGTATGTTATTCAAAAACAAGACTATGAAGAAAGTTAATGATCTCTACTCTAGTGCTTGATCTTTCTACTCAAAATTATTTCTCTCTTTCTTTCTCCTTTTTATTATCCAGCAGAAATTGTTTCCCACAAGATTCTAAGGAGCTTGACAGTGTATGTACCAAATACCAATATAAATCATCTATTATCCAATGAATGTGCAATTAATATTTTACATATTAATATTTTTATTTAATTTCATTTATATTTTCATCAATGCACTTCAAGAGAAGTGTTTGTGGTTATTTCTCTATATGGAAATCATTAGGTATTGTGGAGCTTACGACAATGAACATCTTGTGTAAAAATTAGCCTGAATGAGAAAATGAGAGATTATACATGACTGATGTAATCTCAATTTCAACTCCACATTAATTTCTTAAGGGGCAAACATTTAAAAAAATAAATCAAAAATCCGAAGACCTATTAAAGAGACTCTCCATTCATGCATCATAGATATTCTCTGCTGTTTTTGTGTTCCTTAGAGTTTTTTTTTAAGTAACAAATACAGTAACAGGGTCAGAAAGCACCAAATTAAGTTTAAAAAATATGTCCCTATTTGGAACTTCACAAAAAAACATACATACAAAATCACTGATACTAGATTTAAAGCCTCTCAGTTAGACTTTCCAGTTACAGTCAACCAGTTAAATATACATAAATTCAAATATAAATATTTATAGTAATATAACCGCAACTCTACATCATGACAATTGGTCTCTAACAAAGTCATGTATACATATAGTACCGAGCTTCCTGGGCTCCTTCCAAAAATAACACTTTCAAACCAAGCTGCCTGGTTAATATAAAATTATGATGGTGAAAAGAAAGATTTTTTCATATATATCAACCTTTTCACAAAATTGGAATTTTTAGTCTGTACTTATTAAACCACAGAAATATGAATACCTACCCTGCATTGTTACTGACCGCTGTTATTCCCTTTACTCCAGTCTTCAATAAACCCCCAATAAGGTTTTCAGGAATCCCACACAATCCAAAACCTACAGAAAATATTAAAAAAAAAAATATGTAACAAGTGTTTGAAAGAACACAGAATGTTCAGAAGTATGGGAATTAAAAATCTTTTCTGAGAAGCTCCTTAGTTAACTAAATAAATCAACATTTCCAGAAAGACTCTAGTACTGGAATCTCCCACTCTCCAGACACTTCCTAGTGTGGAGAAAGCTCTTTACCCATCAGGGTGGGCCTTTAGGGAAGTGTTCCAGGGCCATGGCTCTCCTTATGTGTGTCCTCCCTGTACCCATTATTCCTCGTTCTCTTTCTACCCATTTAATCTTCCCATCTTTGCTGCACACCCCATATCTTAGCCTGTGTAATTAGGTGATAAAACTCTGGAGTCTGAACACCCTTGGGATGATATCTGTCTGGAATCACAGTAATCTAGATCTCCACCAAGGTACAAGAGCCTCACACTCCCATCTATTATGCAAGACTCCAGTACATCTAAAATGAAATAACATGTCACACTAAAAGCACTACCTTTTCACAGGATCATGGAATCAATTAGGTTCTAAAAGACCCCTAAAATCTTCAAGACCAACCTACCTTGGCCTCAAAACTTATTTTCTTCACGAATTAACAACAACAAAAACAAACAAAATTCCTGCAGAAGGAATTTTGCCTTGGTATATATCTCCATTGAAGTGTTTTACAATGTTACATTCATTACTTCTGCAATATTAAAACAACCTAAGAAATAGATAAATCACTTTTTTAAAATACAGATTGCACAGCATGAAACTGTGGAAAGTGTCTAGAATATCCAAAAGTTCAGGTCACAGTGAAAGTTAGTATGATGCAACTTATTGACTCTTCTGGAAATACCACACATAAGCATTAGGTGTTACATAGATAAGTATTATCTTCACTTCCTAACACAGAAACAGGTTAGGCAGTTTGTTGAAGGTCACAGAGACCCAAAGACTAGGCAGACAAAAGATACAGAGAATGCAAACAAAATAATCAAACCATGTGAAATGACAATTGTGGTGTTATCTTTTAGTTAAATGGTATGCTCTGTCTCACCCCTGGAAAATGTACGGTTTATTCCAAGCCTGTGCTCCTCCCCTGCAGTATCCTGTGTCTGTAATCCCATTGGCCCGATCTGTTCTGCGCCCAATTTGAATCTCCCTGTTCAGTGTGCCGGGGGGACGGTTCTCTCTCTCTCTTTGCCGGCTCTCCTGGCTGTGCTCCCTCAGCCCCTCTCTCCCCCTCCCCTTTCCCCCTCACTCCCCTTTCCCCTCTCCCCCTCAGAAACCATGCTGCCTCCCGGGGGTAGGACCCCAATAACCCCTCATCTAATGAGCACCCTCAGAAGCCGTGTGGAGTCTCCTTGCCTGCCTGCTGCCACCAGCCAACTCACAGCCGAGGGGGGCCCCACCCCGAAACACGCTGTGACAGACAATGTGAAACCATGCTAAATAACATAGTTTATGAAAATAACAATGCTATCTTGAAAATTCCCAAGCTCATTTTCTGGATTCAATCAAATAGAGTCTAGTTTTTGCTAGCGGGGGAAAAAATCTATTTTTCCGAGGCTTTTTCCCCTTCCCTAGGACACAACCTGGACTTTCTCACTGAAAGAGTATGCCCCTCATGAGCAGAGTAGGAAACCACTTGTTTAATAAATCATGCAATTCCATGGATACTCAAATTAGTTAACAGTAAAAGAAACATGGTAAATGAGTAAAAAGTTTCTCGTTAACATAACATGATTGCAACCATAAAGAATTTAAATATTTACCACCAACGAGTATAGTT
The DNA here is from genome assembly GCF_031753505.1 of Anomalospiza imberbis. Lineage (NCBI taxonomy): Eukaryota > Metazoa > Chordata > Aves > Passeriformes > Viduidae > Anomalospiza > Anomalospiza imberbis. The sequence goes on from NC_089721.1 coordinate 13,055,396, forward strand.
GCCCCATTGGGTATATCTTTCACAGCTTCAACAGGATCAGTGTAAAATTTGGTGTTGCGATGACAGCTGGTAGAAAAATAGCATCCACAGATCTGCAACAACAATAAAAGGAACAAGAAAATGAACAAAAGGCATTAGACAGTAGCTTTGTAATGAAGACCATGCCTCTGGCTAGATAAGGGGGAAATAGATACAAAAAGATATTGCTGCTGTAAATACTAAGGGGGGGGTATGGGGGGAAGGGAGAGCAGAGGTGAGAAGGGAGGAAAGTATGGGTCTCCAAAACAAGAGAATTCCATCCTGAATTACTGACAAATTGTTCCTTTCAGAGGACAGATTTACAAATGCAATTCCTCAGCACAAATTGGAGCCATCCACAGTCTCCTTACATAAGCTTCAAAGGCATCCAGACACTAAACACAAACAGAAATTGCTGAAAGAAAGACAGCACCACCACGAAATTTGAGTGGAAGCCACAGAACAACAGAAAAGACAGCATTGTACTGGCAGTATGGTAAGCAGGGACACCCCTCCACAGAGTGAACCCTCCTCCAGTTTCCCTGTGCAATCTTACAGCTTTCTAACGCAGTCTTAGTGATCCATGTGTTATTGAAGAACAGCCCATAAACAAGGAGACTCCTTGAAATATATGAAATATGGAGGGCAAGAGGGAAATCAATACAAATCCCACCCCCGAATGTGGACCTCACAGTGCAAAGCCATTACACAGCAGTCATTATAACTTATATATGTAATGTTTGGTACGTAGTCACAGTTACCTTTTTTCTCTTTAATATTTATCACTAATACCATGCATTAGTACTACTCAAGTATTTGTTCAGGCACCAGAAGAAAAATTAACACCTAAGTCACGATGTTGAAACAGTCTCAGTAAATTCAGAAAATCTGGAAGCTAAAGTACTACCTACTGGTGTTTCAAGTTCTAGCTTGATAGCAGGAGTGAAAAAAATTATATTGTGAAAGTGAGAGAAAAATTAATAAATAAACAAGGTAATCTACACATTTTGAAGACAATAGTCAAATTCTTCGCTGAAGAGTTACCTTAAGAGTTACCCAGAGTTACAACCAGGGCAACAAATTTTGCCTCAGTTTCAGTATTACACAAGCTGTTCTCTTTTTATAATTAAAGCTGCAAGAGTTTATACTGAATATTAAGAAAACCCTTCTGAATGGAAGCTTACCTCCTTCCCAGTGGAGACCCTGATGTTCCTCTGCTTTGAAGGTCTCAATAAAAAATCAGTATGTGGGTCATAAGAAACAATGTCATGTGAGAAAAACTGCAACAGCCTTCTGCATGCCAAATTATACCATGAATGTTTCTCCACTGATCCATGGTACTCAAAAAGTCACAGAGTCAAGTGCAGTCCCTTGAGACTTCCCTGAGGGAAACTTTGTGCATATCTTTAAAAAGGGTAAAAAAGGAAGACCCCAGGACTACCAACCTGTCAACCTCACCTCTGTGCCTGGGAAGGCCATGGCACAGCTCCTCCTGGAAGTTGTGCTAAGGCACAGGAGGACAGGGAGATGACTCAGGACAGACAGCACAGCTTCACTGAGAGCAAGCCCTGCCTGATCATACTCCTTCTGTGATGGAGTGACCACATCAGTGGACAAAGGAAGCGCTATGGATTCATCTGCACTTCTGTAAAGCCTTTGACACAGTCCCCTACAATGTCCTTGTCTCTAATTTGGAGAGAGATGGATTTGATTGCATGGATTTGGTGGATGAGGAATTGGTTGGATGACCACAACCAGAGGGGTGTGGCCAAAGGCTCAGAGTCCTGATGGATATTGGTGTTCCTCAGGGGTTCGTGCTGGGACCAAGACTGCTTAATATCTTCATCAATGACAAAGACAGATCAGCTCCACACTCAGCCAGTTTGCAGGTGACACCAAGCTAACCAGTGCAGCTGACAACCCTAAAGGACACAATGCCATCCAGAGGGACCTGGACAAGCTCAAGAAGCGTGTCCATGGGAATCTTAAAGAGCTCCACAAGGCCAAATGTTGGTGCTGCACCTCCATCAGGGAAACTCCAGGCCTGTACAGACTGGGAGAAGAACTCACTGACTAATTGGTGCTGCTGGTGGGTGAGAGGCTGGACATGCCCCAGCTGTCACTATTGGACACGAAATGAGTACACAGAAGCTTAATAAATTCAAAAGAGAAAAAGAGCTAGTTTTATTTAAACAACTGGTATTTATAGAATTCCAAAGGTGACCGTGGATTGGAGGATGGAATTACCACTTCTCCAACCACACTGGTCCAAAGATCAATCAATCATTTCTCTCCACTCACAGAGAAATACGTAAACTATTCTATTTATACATGAAATTTTGTGGGAACTCTGACTCTCAAATATGTAAACACTATCAGAAGGCTAAAGAAGTTTTATGAGAACTTTAAAACTTTCAAAAGAACTATAAAATAAAACTTAACACTTTTAAAAATCAGGGCGACAGCCCAGTCATGGGCACTTACAGCCCAGAGAGCCAAACATGTCCTGGGCTGCATTCAGAGCCCTGTGGGCAGCAGGGCAGGGAGGGGATTCTGCCCCTCTGTTCTGTTCCAGTGAGACCCACCTGGAGCACTGCATCCAGCTCTGGGGTCCTCTGAACAGGAAAGACATGGACCTGTCAGAGCAAATCCAGAGGAGTATTAAGTGCTGGCAGCTTTGGGAATCACAGTACAACAGGGCTGCAAGAGGGCTTGAGGGCCAGGGCTGGAAGGAAGCCAGGCCTCTGCTGTGTCCCTGTACCCACGCACAGTAAAGTATTTCAGAGGACAAATGGTACCTTTTCTTTCATCTTCCTGACTGTGTGCAACAGTGGTGAACAGAAACGCTGTGTTACACAAGTGTGCATTCACAGGCTGGATATCTCTAATGAGTGTATCTGCTCTTCTATCCTAAATATGTTCCTCTCCTCGTCCGTTTCCTACCCACCCCGTTGCTTGAGAGCAATGGGCTTTCAGGGACCTGAGGCACCAGGGATCACCCATGCTTTCCTGCACACCAAGGCAGCAAGCTAAGACCTCAGGAACTGGTGGCAATTCTGTCAGGTTTAAGGAAGTAACATGGGGACAGATGAGCTCCTTCTAAGAATAATCACCAGATTTTAATTATCTGGAAAAGGAAAAATATGACATAGTAAAACAAAACCTGAAAGTGCTAAGATTTGTTCATAAGGATATCTGGAGTAGTAAACATAGGCATGAGAAGGTGAGCTTTTTCAAATAAAATAAATTAAGAAAAGCCACAGAGACACTTCTGGCTGAAGAAACAAAAAAATAAGTTCGCTATGGTTACATGTGGGCTGGAAACCTTTAAATCCGTGAGATTTCGCAGAAGCTTCCCATAGGAAGAGAGCTGCACGGCTGCACAGCACACGTTTATGGGTAGCAGTAGATGGCGGGGCTGCCAGCGAGCTGCGCACACCTGCTGCCCACCTCCGGGAGAGGAGGCGGTGAGACCAACGTGGGAAAACACAGTAACACACTGTGACTGTGCTGCCTTTTGAAATGATGGGGATCTAAATTAATAATAATAAATTAAATATAAAAACAAAACCAAAAAAACTCAAAGCCAGCCCTCCTTGCCAGCCTCTCAAGGTCACCGCATCCCCACCCGCTGCCGGGCCCGGGCCTGCGGCGCGGCCGCGCTCTGCCCTCCCTCCTCCTGCCGCCGCCCGGCCCGCGGGGCTGCGCGGGACAAACCCCTCACGAACAAAGCCATCGCTTCCCGCGGGGCGGCAAGCGCCGCGCCAGGGGCGCAGGGCGGCCGCCCACCCGGGGCTCGGTACCCCCCGCCACACACGCCGATCCCGGCGCGGGCGGCTGCGGGTGGGGGCCCCGCCAAGGTCACCCGGAGGGCAGGGCGAGGCGGAGGGGCTCGGACCCGCCTTCCCCGCCGCCCCTCGCCCTTACCTCAGCCCTGCGCGCGGCGGGAAGGAGGATGCGGCGGCCGGGGAGGAGGAATTTGAACGCCGCCATCTTCGCGCTGCGCGGCTGTCGGGGAGCAGAGCGGGGTCGGGGGCCGGGCCGGGCTGGGGCGGCGGCTGCGGGAGCCCAACGCGGGACGCGGGAAGCAGCAGCGGCGGGACAGCGGAACCTGCGGGCGGAGGGAGGGCGAGGGGCTCGGCCCTGACGTGCGCTGACGTCGATGCGCCCGAGGCGGGGCCGCCGACCGAGGGGGGCCGGAGGGTTGGGTGCCTCCCGTCTCCCCTCGGCCGCCGGCTCCGCTCGGGACCCGGGAGAGCTGTCCAGCCGCTCCGCGCCTGCCGAGCACAGGCAGCCCGTCCCGGGTGCTGTCCCACGGGAGGGAGCAGCCCCCACTCCTTGCAGCTCCACTGATACCTCCGCTCCGTCGTCATCGTGGTCCATCGTGGTTTGTTCATAGAAACCATAAGAACCCGCGCAAAACACAGGTGTGGGCAAACGGTATCAACCAGAGGCACATCAGTGTTACAATGTTACAATCACTTCAGAAAACAAGAGCTTTTCATGGTTTTCTTTCCTTTTTCCTGTTTTCCTTTCCACGATTGCCACAGATGGGCAACTCAGATGTGCTATCTCAGCCGTTTCCCCCATAAAGTTAAGGTTGCTTAAATTTCTATGTTGTCACTTTGTGACCAAAGACTAGCAACACAAGAATTAAGCAAAGGGCAGAGCCTAAATGGTTAAGTTTCCAGTGCATAGTCCTCAGGGTGACCCAGACTCCAAAAAGCACATGCTCTCACAGAGCACCGAGACTCTATGTTTGGGTGGGAAAATGTTACTAGAATAGATGTATACTTGTTGAAGTGGCAGCCACATGATGTGAACTGCTGGCCCTTTTGCTGCTGCTAGAAGGAAATTTCAAAATATGCCTCTGCTATTATTTACACTTCCTAAAAATACCCCTAATGATCAGTGCATGCCCTAAAGATGCCCAATGCAACAGAAGGATTTACAGAAAAAATGTGAGAAGCTGTTTAGAGGCAGGAAAAGAAAAATTCTCCTCACGCACATGACGGGAGGTCACACTTCTGGCAGGTCATGCTGACCCTTGTCTTGTTTCCAGGCAGTTTCCAATGCAGCTGCCAGCCTCACTGTAATTTGCCATTGTGGTAATCAGCATGCGGAAGGATAAGCTACAAGGAAAACGAGGTCTTCAGAGTGTGCTGCTGGTCTGTGAAGTGTTCCTGCAGAACCCGCCCATTTTATTAAGAACACTGCTCCAGCCTTGCTGCTGGTGGTCCATGGCCTGTGGCATGCCACTCTCCTATGTAAGCATTTTGAAAATTGCTGGTTCCTGTACTTACAGTTCACATAACAGGCAAACCTTGCAGATACCAGTGAAATGTGGTGGGGACACCTTCACTATTGTGAAAGTTTTCAGTAGTTTTCTAGTTATTCACCATATTTAGCAAGTCAGTTAAGTTTGAGATGGTGCCAGGTGAAAAAAAGCTACAAATTACAGGGACATGATGAACTAAAACCAAAATAACAGTACAGCTTGTATTTTTCCAGGACTAAGCATTAGTATAAAAGTTTCACTGGATTTCTGAACCTTAGTTCTATCTAAATCTTGTATAAACAAGTAAATTCCTTAAGTAATATTTATTTTCATGACAAAACTTCCTAAGGCATAGAAAAACTTGTCTAAAGAAAGTTTATTCTCTTCAGTAAGTTATCTTCCTTTAAACCAATTTCTAGAGTGCACTCTAGAATTTATCAAAGTGTTCAGCAGTGAGTATTTGTTAGATACCGAACTAGCATTTATTTTGCATGGAGTTTGCACTGTTTGGGATTCCAGCAGTGCTCCTCCTTGCAGACTGAAAGAAGGGGACTAACTGCATGCAGTAGGTATAGTGATGAGTATTAATACCTCCTTGGAACATCTATTATGCAAAACTGGTTACTCTACTTACATAAATTAGTTTATGAACTAAATTTTCCTTATCGGGTGCTACAGATTATGTTAACACAATTTTTTTGTGTTCACATGCTTTGGACTGTAAGCATTTTATTTTGGCTTAGAAAAGTTCCAAACATTACTGTAAGAGTAGATAAAATAATTTCTTCCGGAGTTGCTTAGAAAGGACAGTAGATCAACCTTTTTTAAGATTTCTGAAAGCTTTTCATACAATGAGAACTACAACTAAGCAGCCAGTGTGAAACTAGTCTCTAAAATGACTAAGAATTTTTCAATATATTATTTTGTTTAGTGAGGTAAATCACATGACAGCAGTAAATGTGAGTCAAAACACTTTCCAAATTCAACAGCATTTACGAATGAGGAGAGTTTTGAACCCTTGGTGCCCAAACAAGTCAGCAGGTAGACATTCTGGAGCTACCACAGGTTAATCATTATATACACTGTATAACACCAGCTCTACTTATACTACTACCAAGCATAAGATGTCAAAGTCAGCACACCAATATAGTGAAATAATATTGTCCAAAGAAGACATCAAAGAGTGAGCAGGTAGTTCAGAGGTTTACCTGCACAGGGGGAAGAACTGGAATTCTGAGGTAAATAACTTTGTTTCTCAATGATTTTTTTTCTTAAATTCATTTATACTTCACCCAGGCTTTAGCTAATTAAAACTTAGCAATTTACTTTTCTTTCAGACCCATTAGAACTTGACAGGAAAATTCAGTTAGTGAGGCATGAAAACCATATATGGAGCCACAGAGAAGGGAAAGCTCATTTAACTCTGCAGCAACTAGAACACACAGACAACACCTAAACTTATCTTCAACATGTTAATAGAATTTAGTGTTTCAGTACTCTTGGTTATTACTCAAAATGTTAAGTATTATTTATATTATTAATTTAAGAGCACTTGCAACTCATCTTTGAAAAGTGCAACAAATCTGATTCCCTTGACATGGGATAGCAAGTCGACAAAAATCGAAACATTATTTCATGGCATCCTCATATTCCTGTGAGAATGGAGTGCTACAGGGAAAACAAACAAAGAGAGGATATAAAACTCGTGATACTCACCAAAAATATTAAAAAATAACAAATATGATGAGAATAAGAAAATACTTATGATCTCTGTGTGATACATACAACAATTTTAAGATCAACTCATAGCACTTACAGAATATATAACTAGGGGAATACAAAAGGGCTGCTACCTGCATCACTAATGATCACACTAGGAAGCCATGGGAACTTAAATATTCAACTTACTTATTAACAAGATTTCAGTGAAAGGAAGGTCATTACAAAGAAAAATTGGTATTTACGAGTCTAATTAAAACTATATATGTTGAAAGTCAGCAGGGATTAAACAAATATAAGTTCAAACATAATTAAATATAAATCCCAAAGAAAAAATTAAACTGGAAAACAAACAAACAATAAGAAAACCCTAAAAGCCATTTTCTAGATGTTTATGGAAATGTAAAGCAAATAAGAGAAGCACAGAGCCAAGGTTTTTGAAGCAAACAACACTTGAACCTCTTGAGGAATCTCTTTGTTAACTTTTCTTTTATAGTCCTTAGCTTAAGGTAAAGAGGGATAACAAATTATGAAAGGATAGTGAAGCTACATAATAAGGAAGAACCAACACCCCTTTGGCAAGAGCAGTTCTTCATCCATGAAGGACTTCTTGAGCAGATAATAGTAAGTCCTCAAATATTTTTGTTACAGTGCAAATTGCAGTAGAATACTAGAGCTCATCTAATTAAGAAATATTTTTTTTAATTTAAAATTTTAAAATAAAACTAAAAAAAAAAATAATCCAAACCAAACAAACAGCATCCCGTCCTAACTGTATGAGGAGTTCCATACAATGAAAAACAGTCTTAGGGTTTTAAGGTTTTTTTTGTTTTTGGTTTCATATTTGTCCAGTTTTCCTTATACCAGACTCATATTTTGGTTAGAATGCCCTACTTTCATATAAATTATATTCTGTATCTTGTCAGATGATCATATTATTGTTACAAGCTAAGTTAAGCAATTATGCATAACTTTTAGAAGCCACTGAATATTTTATACTCAGCAAAATTTGAGAATTAAGTTACCACTGCAAATTATTAACCTTGACAGCACTTGACAAGTAGCCACTGAAATATCAACAGTTAAATCAACAATAAAGTAGTTACTAAAATTTTGTAGTATTAAAAAATGGCAGAACTTCAAACTTTCTCTCCACTGCCAATGCTGCATCTCAATTCAAAACCACAGTACTTACAAGGTCTAATTATACAGCACTTGAAGTGTCATTTTTCTTTAAACAGAACTACAGAGTCTGTTACTCAGCATGATCCTCAGCACTTCTATTCACAATTATATATTGCTCATTTAATAACTGGTGTTAATATTGTCTAAAAAAGTTAAGTGCAATAACCTTTGACAGTGACAGTCAGTATGTCTAACAGTTCTGAAGAAAGGGTAAGTAACTTATCATTCCTTTACAGCAGGAGTGAGGAAACCCCAAAATGTCTATTCAGCATGTATTTGCAGACATCAACTGCACAAGTTCTGTATGTTTGTGTATTTGATATTTATGGAGGACGGTATAAATGCCTATTCAGAAAATGCTACTACCCTCTGACACCTCACATTTGCCATGAATTTTCTGGTGCAAGTATGCAACAGAATCAGAAAGTCTTTCCACCCACACCCTCTGATCGAACTGAAAGAATGGGATTTTTTACACTCCATACCCTGGTGCTGTCAGGGTAAATATAGCAAAAGTGGCTGCAGAAACAATAAACTGTAAACAGGAATTCTGAGCAGCTGTCTCACGACAAGTCAGTTCATGTTTGGTAGCACTACTGTAACAGGCTTTTCTGGATTTTGCAATGCAATGTTACATTAATAAGTTGCAGAATATTTTTTCAAATAAGGCTCAAGAGCAACAGAATGTACCATAAAAACAGAATGGAGGTAGACTTTATAAAGCTGCTAGTAAACCAATTTTATTCCTTCCATTTTATACACAACATACAGAATGAATACAGAGCCTTAATGAGATTATGCAGGTATTCTTTTGCAGAGGTTGTACAGAGTAAACAGATCACATGCACACACCCTATCCCACACCTCGCTAGTGCTATACAATAAGTCTACAAGGCCAAGCTGCCAGAGCTGTAAATGAAGAAAGGGAACACCTGCCTGGTCAGCAGGTTTCGCCTGCAACTGTGGTTTCCTCTTTGAAACTTGGACTTTGCCATCTATTTCATGGGAGCTTAATTAGAAAGCACCATTTCTTGTCTACAAGAATCTCGCACACAAACTCATGCATGGAGTCTAAGCCCTTGTAATTACTTTACCATCTATTGACAAGGGAGAAAATTCAATGCATGCAAGTGCCAATACATCTTTGAACTGGTTTGGATGCTAATTGTTTTTCCTAATTATTCTAGTCCATCCAACTGCAGAAGGAGCAGCTGTCTGGAGGTCAGAACAGCTGCTCCTTCTGCAGAACCGCTTCCCCCTTACAGTGGGCAGCTTATCAATGGCTTGGTTAGCATTCTCAACAATCCAAAGCTTGCATGTCTAAAAGCAGACAGCCCTTTACAGTGACATTTCATTTCTCAGTCACAAGCAAATTAACAGAATTAATAAGAAATATAAGAACTTGCACACAAGATAGATGGAAAAATATGAAACATTTGCTGTTAATTTTTTGGAAGGTGGTTTCAAATGAACTGCTACAATTCACTTCTCCATCTTTTTAAAAGGCGTCTTAGAATCCTTGAGTCATAGAGGATCATGCTTTCCTTCAGCCATCCCCTGGTTTCGGTAAAGTAAATCTGTCTGATTTTAAAACTAGTTCTACAAGTACACACTCATAAGGAGCTCTGAAGTCTGCTAAGCCTAAGCAGTAGATTCCCTGCATTTACAAGCACACAGTTGCTTGTTGCAAACCTCTTGGGTTTCTTGCTCTCAATTTCAGCATATCTGACCATCTCATCAGAGATCCTGATAGTATTTTTTAGGGGCCAGGTTGATGAAGACTTCCATGCTCTGGTTTTCGAGTTTTGCAGTTTCAGTAAACACAATCATTTCACATTGACATCACTTCCATGAGATGTCCTGGTTAAAAGCTGGACTGTACTGAGCGCGTTGGTGACACCCCGTGGCATCCTCCTGAACTCTCTAACATAAATGGCTTCGAGGTCTTTGACATTTGTCTTCTCAGTACCAATGCCCGTTCTCACTTAAGACTAGCAGGCACCAATGAAGTGCTACTTCTGTAGCAAGTTTGGCATAGAGAACATTAGGTAGCAAAGGTAACCAGTAAGACTGGATTGAAATGAATTGCTATGGGAATGGCAAAAAGGTCTCTAGACTCCCACATCATTTTAGAATGTATAATTCACATGACTATATAATTTATCCAAGTGATAAACATGATAGTTTTTGCTTGTAGCACATTTATATTGTTAATAAGTTCAAGTAATCACTTGAAGAAATTTCACTTAGCTTGCAAGTCATGCACAAGAGGAACCAGAAAATTTGTCAACAATCTTGAATTTTTTGTTTACCTCACAGTGTAAAACCTCACTTATCATAGTTTGCCACTTCAACAGTTGCACGCTGTAACAGAGGAATTACCTTTGACAAGATTAGGTCATCAAATTCAGTATGTTTGTATTTATTTTCTTAGGACTTCAGAAGATGGGGTATTTAGTTGAGCATAGGCTCAAGAGGGTACTCTTGGCAGTTGCACTTACAGGTAGCAGACTTCCAGCAAACCAACCAGAACACCACAGATACCTCACATTCTCCTCCACATCTAACATACAACAAACACGGACTTCTTGCTCAAGCAAGGGCAGTGCATTGATTTGCATAGCTGAACATCCCACTGTAGTACTGGAAGAGGGGTCAGGAGGCTTTTAACATGGATGAGCCTTCCAGCCACATTAATCTGATGCAATCATGTAAGCACAGTTTAAAAGTCAGTGTCATAGAGAGTGGGAAGACATGTCAAGAGACCCAAGTAGTTGATTAAACTAATTTTCTTCCAAGAGTAAAGCTTGCCAGACTAAGGCATGACATCTGTCTCGTGTACACCCCAAGTACGCTTTATTCATTTATTCTTATCCATTGCATGATCCTTTCAGGAATGTTGGTTTGGGTTTTTTGCCCTCAAGACAAACCCCAGAAGAACAAGAAAAGCTTCAGTGCTAAGTGCTACATAGATTAATACAACACCCCAATTAGTGGATTTAATTTTGCTATGATCCAAGGGAATTAACTGTATAAAACCTCTTACAAAGGCAAAAAAAAAAATCAGTAAATGCCAAATAAAGATTCTCTCTGGGAATGCTACACATAACAGTTTCAGAATGAAGCTACAGTCTCATATTCAGATATCAGCTTGATGATTCAGCTGCACACTAGGTCTGTGCAAGAAATGGGCAGCATTCAGTCAAACAAGAGAGCTGATGCTGCAAACCAATGCATCACACTAGACTCTAGAATTAATACACTTAAAGATGGGAACATGTAGTAACTAACAAGAGTCTGTTTGACCAAAGAACATTACTTCTGTGTTTGCTGTAAGTCAGTTGTGAAATAATACTATAAATTACAAACACAGTGGTCTGTAACATTTGGAGACAGGGATGAAGACTGATGTAAGCAAGTTCTCCCAGACCAACACTGACAGAAGGTAAAAAATGAGACGTGGCAGGCGCAGCATTCCTCTGGATGAAGGCATACAGTGTACACCCCATTCTTTGTTCATTAACCATGTAACAGACAAACCCAGATTTCCCTGCCTGTTGAAAATAAACCATTTCATTACTTATAGATGATTGTACAGAAGATTTATGATTCCTTTCTAAAAAGAAATTACTTCAGATCTCCCTCAAACAGCAAGAAGTTCTATATGTCTGTCTTTAATGCTCCCCTCTTCTATGGAGGTCACTTTAAAAGATAGTACTTCCAAGATCAAAGTTCAGTGTATGCCACTCTAACAACCAGATATCAAACTGCTAAATTACCTTCTGTGTTTAGAATCTATTTCAAATCCAGTTCCACATTGTTCCAGTGGCAGGCTGTAAGAAAGCAGCTGGTTCATATTTTGTCAGGGCACCACCTGAACTGTAAACAAAATAGAAAGCAGGGAGAAGAAAGAACAGCCATATAAGATCAGACAAACAGAAATATGACACACCAGCAACTTCTAATCATTGGCATTCATATGCCTCTCCAAAATAAATATATTTCACATCTATTGACACAAAGGTAAAATTCCATTACAGATCACCCTTATTCTCTGATTTTACATTTGGCATGGACAATATGAATATCAGATGCTCTCACCTGGATATATTTCAGACTACACAGCCTAATTTTAAGAGGGATGACTGAATTTGATACTGCCCTTTATAATATCATGAATAATGACATTATGAATAATCCCATGACATTATTCCATATGAGTCTAGATTCTGGAAATCATTTCATAGTCCTTAATCCCACAAACATGAAGGAAATATTTGGTAATAATTTTCCACTTCCTTAGCATTATTCTGAGTAAATTCCAGTTTTATTCTCCTTCCCTGATAATTGCAAAGCCATGAAACAAAAGAGGTAGAATATATGTCTCCTTTTCTGAACATGAAGGGTGTCTGAAAGGCGATTACCATACTATTGTCCATCAGATATTACTAGAGATATTATTAGTTACAACAACCCCCATGAAGCTAACATGCAGTAAATAAATACCTCAGTTTCATATTGTCTGGGCATAAATACAAATATTTATTTTGCTTATATTCAATAACAGAAATATCTACTTCAAAAAATACGGTGATGAAAGACAAGCGGAGGACCAAATATACATTTTAATAAATTTAGCTTTACTCAAGTATTTTTATAACCAACTCTTCTTGTACTCCTCAACTAATTATTCATGTTTGCAAAATAAGGGCAAATACTTATTTTTGAAATCATAGTAATTCTGTGTCATTCTAAGACGCTGTACCAAATACAGTCTTCTAACTTCTGCCATTTTCTACAGGACTTGAAGCATGCTCTGTTGCTTTATTTGCTACAAACTCAAACTAGCCAAATACATCTGTATGAACATCCATGGTACTCTCCTTCTTAGTTTTAAACACAAATTTTGACCACAGACTCAAAAACTGTTAGGAATCTGCTAGTTAAGGAATAAATCTAACAACTTCTGAGTCTTGTCTGATCAGGTCTGATCTAATCTTTCTATCTCTCTAATTCCATTATTTTTTTTCCATTACTAACTACATCCACCTCCACACAACCATTTTTTCCCCAATCTTTTTTTTTTTCCTTTAACATTAGGAGTCAATTCATAATCAAAGCAAGCATTAAGAAATCCAGTGATCATCAGCATCAGGCTTTGTAACCTCTGGTCAGAGGACTAATTTGCTGGAAGCAAATTAACTTTCTTTCCAGAGATCCAAATGGTCAGCAGTCAGAAGGCTGAGGGGTGACCTCACAGGAATATGCACCCTCCTAACCAGGAAGAGGGAGGAAGAGGAGAGGAAGGTGCTGATCTCCCTTCTCTGGTGACCTGCATCAGGACATAAGGAAATGGAATGACGCTGCACCAGGGGAAGTTCCGGCTGGACATTAGGAAGTTGGACTTGCTGATCCTTGTAGGTTCCTTCCAGCCTGAGGTATTTTGTGATTCTATGAACATATACAGTTCACTTGAACCCACCAAAATTCCTCTCTTGGCTACTTTCCCCAAGAATTCATATAAGGTTATTATAAATATTACCTATTTTAAGTGTCACAGTTTAAGAAAAATTGCACAGTTCAAAAGATCTTGAAGCTGCTAATAATGATAAAAATTTATCAATCCCTGCTGTGCAAATCTGCATTTCTTAAACGATACTGTATTTTTGATTAAAGCTAAAGACATTTCCCTAGTTTAAATAATATTAAATACACAAAGGAACAATTCTTTTGTGTTTAAGCACTGTTTCTTTAACTTTCAATATAAATAATATGTGTCCTAGAGCTACTAAAGCAGAGTAACTATGTATATCCAATACATTACTTATTCTAGTATGTTCCAAGTTTTCAGGTATTTGGACATGTCGGGCTAGCCCAGTTTCACAGTTACATATATCAGAGCAGTTAGCAATTGTTGATGGAATACCATAGGACAAAAAAAACTCCCAAGCATATCATTACAACCAGCCTGTTCTCTATCAGCATACACATTTACACACACACACCAGAAGAACAAGAAGAGCATGTGGTCTGGAAGGGAAGAAGCTACAGAATCCAATGTAGCAATCTACAGCATCTACTTTATATTTACCCCATGTATACATATATGCACATTTACATAGAGATACATTTATATACCGATCCAAAATATCAGGAGAACTGTAGTGGCAATTGCCCCTGAAGGACAAAATCATGCTAGCTTTCCCTCTTCCATCAACTGCACTGTTGACACACAATAACACTCTTCCTGTTATTCTTCCATCAATTTAGGAACAGAGCGTGTCTCTAAACAGCAAACACCTTACCTCATCCATATTGATAACAGTAGCCTTAAAACAGGTAGTGCTAGGCACTGAAAGAGCACAAATCTCACCTGAATTCCCTCACCAGAGATCATTTCATCATAACTGTTCCCTAGAATATGAAGTGAAATATTTTTTTGCTTCAACATAATTTATGGTGTCACTCGGAGTCTCTTTTTAAACAGAAATATTCAGAAAAATATTTGATGCACCTTCATGTGAAGCTCTAGAAATTTGCATGCTATGTTTCCCAAGAAATGGTGAGAGGAAGAATAGTGAGAGGTTCAGCAAACCCTGAACCAGTCCACTCTCCTTGAAATATCTGACAGACAGGGATTTCATTCTAACAGGTTGAAAGAAAAAGCAAAAAATAAGGCAATTGAGGTCACCATTCCCTCAAATAATCAGACACCTTGTCTTTCACCAGTCTTCAGACTGGTGCACTTTGCATGGTGTGAGGAAAAGGCAGGCACAGCAGCTCCATAAACTTCAAAACAGAGCTTGGGGGTTTGGTGCCTAAGGGAATACAGCTTGGGGAAGGGATGGGCACGAGGCTGTTCAGAGCCCAGTCCAGGCAGGAGAGAAGCAGAGACTGCCAGGGGCGAGGCTTGCCAATTGTAGTGAGGAGGCAGCACCCCAGGCTGGTTGAGCCCCTCAACCCTCTTCCAGGCTCTGCAGTCTCTCAGTTACTTGCCAAGAAGTCTTGTCATCTCTCTTGCTCACAAACCAGCTCCCAGTGGGAGTATGTACAGTATGAGAGAAACAAATGCCAAGAAAAATGCCTCTAGAGATGTCTTCTACTCCCTTACACATTTCATGATAAAAATCAAGTTGGGGGAAATAAACCAAACACTACAAATAATCCAAGAGAATTGTGGGTCACCACCTTTTTAACCTTTGTAGCAGCTTCTATTTTACCAGCTTGGAATTAACAGAAACACACCTCTTTCATCTCAGCAACTGATAAGGTCAGAACCAATTTCAATGGATATTTACAGAAAGAGTGGATAACAATTTCTGGGAATAAACAGTCACTGCATATACACATAGTTTTAAAATGGATACAACTAAAGTAAGCTGCAGCAGTGCCTGAAGCACAGGAAGAAAAAATACCACTTCCTTTATCAAAGGAATCAACATACAACCATTTCGTGTTTTGTTCTGGTTTAGGTTGTTTGGAGCTCTTTAACTTTTTTTTTTTTTTTTTTTTTTTTTACAGGAGACATCTTGAAGGCTGCGTGACATCTCCTTCACTATTAAGGGCTGATGCACTTGCCCACTTGACTAGGTATGAAAAAAGCAACATTTAAATCATAGCTGGGGGTTGAAGAGGAGAAGTAAGGACCAAGCAAGCAAAGGGTCTGAAGAAGGGGATGATGTCTCAATCTCACAAGCCTTTTTCAGTCCCAAAACTGGCAACAGGGAAAGTGCTGTATTTCACTTACGGCATGAAGCATCATCTCCTCCACTCACAGGTTAGCTACCAGAATACTTTTTGGCATTCTTAACACAGCTGTTCCTTTGATGAAAAATTGCATCTGAAAACCAACCATGCAGGAATGAACAACAATACATATCCAATCAAAACTCTGATTTCCTCTATAAATCAACCATTTTGGGAAGAAACACAATTTTTCTTTTTAGGTTCTACTTTTTTGTTGTATTTAATCTGTTTGGCAACTCTTTCATAAGACAGATAACAGCAAAAATAACTCTGCCTGTAACCAGACAGCTTTTCACTTCTAAAGCACTCCAGTAAGTGACACTTTATTTTTGGGGAATGCAGGGAGGGGGAGGCTTGGTGAGTGAGTGAGTGGTTGGTTGGTTGGTTGGTTGGTTTTTTTAGGTACTTTGGTGGAACATAGGCAGTGACAGAATGAACAGCATATGACCTCAAAATGGGAAAAAGTCTTTAGTCAATTATTCTTTCAAAATATTCAAGTTGACAAAATTCTCAATATCGTGTGAGTTTGTTTTACTTTACTAGAATAGGCACTGAGGTATTAGCTTTTTACAGGTAGGTAAAGATATGGAGAGGGCTAGGGAAACAATATCATAAAATGTAGCACTTTTATAACTAGACAACATGAAGTATTTGATGATTGACTGTCAGATAGTAGGAAGATGTTAAAATAAAAGGAAAGCTTACAGTTTTCCCCTCATATATACAAACTCTTTATTATTTATGAAGTTCATGAAGAGTATTATTAAAAGCTGGACAAAATGTTGGAGCAAGTGCTTCATTTCTCTAATCAAAGGTATTTCGTTTCAGGATTATTTAATGTATTTTTACGGCTGTAGTTCTGTATTTTAAGTAATTAAATGCTAAAATGTAGTTTAAAAAAAAAAACCCATATATTGAAAAGTAAGTGTGGGCTTGATCTTTGCTGCCTTTGTTTCAGTTTGTTTTATGGGCAACACCTATTTTGCAGTGAGGCTGGAAAGCATTCATTGATAGGCGCAAAACCCCAGTCAAATTTTTGCAGTGGAAAAGGACCTGGGGGTGCTGGTGACAGCAGCTGAGCATGAGCCAGGGTGTGCCCAGGTGGCCAAGAAGGCCACTGGCATCCTGGCCTGGATCAGCAATGGTGTGGCCAGCAGGAGCAGGGCAGGGATTGTCCCCCTGTACTGGGCACTGGTGAGGCCACACCTCAAATTCTGCTCTGCAACCTGCAATTCAGGAAACATATCGAGGTGCTGAAGCAAGTCCAGAGACAGACAATGGAGGTGGGGCAGGGTCTGGAACAAGTCCTGTGGGGAGCAGCTGAGGGAGCTGGGGGTGTTTATCCTGGAGCAAAGGAGGCTCAGGGGTGACCTTATCACTCTCCACAACCGCCTGAGAGGAGGCTGTGGCCAGGTGGGGGTTGGCCTCTTCTCCAGGCAACCAGCGACAGGAAGAGGGGAAATAGCCTCAACCTATGCCACGGGAGATCTAGGTTGAATGTAAGACTGTTTCACAAAGTATTTCATAAAACAATTCAAAAAACATTTTTCAAATTGCTTCACGGAAAGCGTGTCCCTGGAACCGTTTAAGGAAAACCTGGACGTGGCACTCAGTACTATAGTCTGGTCAACATGGTGATATTCGGTCATAGGTTGGATTCAGAGGTCTTTTCCAAGTTGTAAACTGATTCCGTAAATTCTGTAAACACAGGGTCTCTCCCCGGGGGACGGACAGGGCGTTGCATACGCCAGACCCTTCTGTTATCAAAGAGCTTTCACGCCCACACAAGCCCAGAACTGCAGTCCCAGCCAACCATGCGCGCAGGGCGGGCGGGCTGGCGGTGTCCGGCCGGGATCGAGGGCCGGGTGTCCCGGGCAGGTTGTCCCGGCGGGGTCGGAAGGCAGCGGCACCGCCAGGCCCCGGAGCCGCGGCCGGAGCCGCTCCCGCCCCTCGGGCGCGCTGCTGCGCCTGCGCCTGCGCGCGGGCCGGCCATGGCGGCGGCGGCGCTGCGGCCGCGGCTGGCGGCGCTGGGCCGGCGGCTCGGGGCGCCCGGGGCCCGCGGTGAGCGGCGCGACGGGGCCGGGGCCGGGGCCGGGGCCGGGGCCGGGGCCGGGGCCGGGGCCGGGGCCGGGGGTGGCGCGGGTGGCCCCGAGGGCACGGGCAGCCCCGATGGCATCGTCGCAAACGGCGTGTGCGCTGTGGGAGCATCAGAGCCTGGCCGCGGATGGCTTTAATTTAATAATGAAAGGTGCGGTCTGACAGAATGACTGGCCTGCTTCAGTGCTGTATTATTCAGCCGCTCTTGTAGATGTCCCAGGGATGGATGATAAAGCCATGTGGAAAAGGAGCGTGAGTAAAGCTCTTGCTGAGTGCTCATCGGTGCTAAGGGAGCATTGTGATCTTCCCTCAGATATCTTCTTAGCGAAAGGCTCTGCTAATCTGGACAAGTTGAAGGACCTCTGCAAGGAAGGGAAAGAACATCCTTCCACCCTTTTTCAGCTCTATACCCAGGTATTTGTTATGGACATCAAACTGCCTTTCAAGAAAATGTATGTAGGGTGTGGAAGACGGTTTGGTGTAAAAAAGGAGGGTGGGCTAGAAAGGCGGCTCCATTACTTTGTGGGTTTGTGGTGAGCGTCTGTGAAGCACGGAACTACTTTTGACTTGGATAACTTGGAGTCGTTTGTGCTGTTACTTTAGGGACAGAAAGGGATTTGGCTTAACATTCATCATCACTAATCCCTCAATACTTCTAACTTGCACATTTTGTCAAGTAGGTGTTAAAAATACCTTCAAATTGCAATGTTTTATAAACAAACATGTTTTCTATGTTACAACACACATCCATTTGATTATTTTGATGGTAGGATTTCTATTTTGTATATGTTCTTGTTTTCATAGGCTGTCCTAGACATTACATATTTTGAGGAAAACCAGCTTGTGGATGAAGATTTTCCAGAAGAATCTGCCTTGCAAAAACTTAAAGAACTTATTTCTGTTCTTTCAGAACCAGAAGACCTAGTAAGGGAATGCGGCATAAAAGAAGTGAGTAGTCAGAGAGCGAATTATTCATTATTTAAAAACAAAAAGTCTAAAGTGGGACATAGCGTTTGTATTTTTGATGGGCAGAATTTAAAGTATTTTGAAACACTTTCAAGTCTTTTTGGTATTTAAATAGTGATTCCTTAAAATATTGTTTCAAATGCCTTGTTGTGTGCTCAGAATTTCTCTTGCTAACATTTCATGGTTCCACAGGCAATTAACACTTCTATTTGACCTACAGTGTTAGGTTAGGCTAAGCTTGCTCTGAGTGTTGCTGTCAAACACAGTCCCTGAAGTAAGAGATTCACGCAGTGTTTGCATGTGTGCCAGTGCTTATAAGTAGTTCAGGTGGTTTATTTTTGTGTTAGACCTGTTTGTTGGATTTTATTTCAGCCCATCAATATCCTTGGTGCAGAGCTGTTAGAATGTCTTTACTGGAGAAAAGGAGCCCTGCTTTACATGTATTGCCACACAGCAAAAGAAAGGAATGAATGGCTACAAGAAAATCTTGCCACATATAAAAAGGTAAAGGAGATGAAAATGTTCTATGAGCTTGTGAATACAGCTTTGAAGTTTGACTCTTCACTTTTAAAATATGGCTGTGTTTTTTGGGGTGTTTTTTTTGTTTTTTTTTTTCTTTATTTAGGATTTTGGGGCTTCATAGGAAGTATTTCAGCATATAATTAATTTAATGAGAACTTATTTTTTCCTCATTTTTAACTGTACTCAGTGTCTTAATGATGGAGTTCAGTACTTGATGAAGATGCTTAGCTTTAGATGCCCTCTTCAGCTAGATGAAGATATCTCACTTGAAGATAAAGACACAGCCAGATTACTCAGCGAAGGTAAAAAACCCCGAAAAATAACTCCAAAAAACCTTTTAACCCACTCCTCTTAATAACTGCTTCACTTTATGAAATGCTTTTTTGTGTGTTTTTATTGTTTGACCTAGTTTATGTTCAAGATTTAACACTTACTAGAACAAGAAGATAATAAATGAGGCAAATAAACAGGCAAGAGTGCCCCCCCTTTTCTTTATTGACTCGTGAATTTTAGGAGGTGTCAGTGCTCATTTTCCGGGTGTTTTATGAGTGCACTGGAGGGAGGTGAACTGAGGCAATGACTGTTTGATGCACAGTAGTGTTTTACGCTGGCAGCATTTATACATAGTATTTTGTTGTGAACCATCCAGTTCACAATTGACAGATGTTTAAGGCACAAACGTGACTGCAGAGGGTGCCAGAGGTTCACGTATTGATCTTCCCTTTTAGCTCTAGGACAGCACAGGTACAAACACAATTACAGACTTCTTGCACGTAAAAACTATAAGCTGGTTAGATTTGGCAAATGTTCTCTGTCACCACTTTATGTAGCTTTGTGTAAATTTTATTCCTATTGAGTGTTTCTAGGAGGATCTTAGGCTGCATCAGTGTGATGTAGGTAGGGTGATAAAGCAGGAGGGGATTTGTAAGGTAAACCACCTGGTGCTGAGGACATGATGTCCATGTTGAGCACACTCAAAAACAGCTCTACTCTGACTGTAGCAAGATATGCAGCACCTTCTTGTTTAATTTCATCTGAAAGTGGCATTGCTGTTGTATAGCTCCATAATGTAAAGTCAAGTTGTGGATTTATTTAGCAGGATTATTTTTTTGGGTGAAAGACAACACGTGTGCCTTTGAATTCAAATACTAATAAAGCTGCTGCTGGTTAACCTGAGTTACGATGACCTCAGACAGTATCTTTTAGGCTTAAACTGTGGGAGGCACAGAAATACTCCAAAGTAAATATGTATAGTCCTGTCTGTGGTAAAGAGGCTGTAAAGAAATACTGAAATTCTATGAGATAATCAGGCAAACAAAATTAATAGAAATAATATTTATATGGCAGACTTGAAAGATTTTAACATTATGGAGGGCCAAACTGGACAGAGAAATGAGCATGGTCTTGATCCATGGTTTTCTTCTGGGCATTATATGTTTATATAATTATATACTTATACTGTCTTTTTGGAATTTTCTTCCCCATTGTTGCTGAAAAAGAATTAACAAGCTGTGTACTTGCTTATAGCAGAACAATAAAGTACTTGATCTAAATTATTTCCGCAGGTATATTTAGCGACACTCACTTACTGGCAATGATGTACAGTGGAGAAATGTGCTACTGGGGACTGAAACACTGTGGAGAAGGGAAGCAGGAAAGCCTTGAGACAATAGATCCTGTGTCTAACAGTGACCTGGGCAGCAGATCACAGAGCATATCGCTGGATTTCCAAGAAACAGGGAGAAACATGTTAATAAAGTATGTGGCCGTGTGTGAGGGACCCTTAAAAGGTCAAGGGTGGAACACAACAACTGCAAAACAAATGCTGCATTACTTTGTGAAATCCCACGGCTAAGATCCACTACACTGTCTGTGCTAAAAGAAAACTGGTGGCATAAGAGCACAGTCTTCGTCACTGACTTCTTTCCTTTTTCTTTTCCCAACCGAAATGTATACTTGTGTTGCATTAAAAACACGCATTCCAAGGACTCCCGGCCTGCGGTCCGAAGTGCAGCGCGCTGTCGGGGTGAGGGCGCGGAGGCCACGCTGGGCCCGGCGCTGCCGGAGCGTGCGCGGGGCGGCGCCATGGCGGCGGCAGCGGAGCCGCGCGGCGCCGGCCGGGAGGCCGCGGTGCGGGCCGGGCTGCGCGTCCTCCGGGAGCGCGGGATGCGGGGCGCCCGCGAGCGCGGCGGCACCGCGCCCGCCCCGCTGACGGCGCCCCCGGACGGCGCGGAGGGCGTGAGCGTCCTGCAGAGGCTGCCGGTGAGCGGGGCCCGGTGGCGCAGGGCGGGGCAGGGATGTGGTGGGGGAGGAGGGGGCAGAGCGCTGCGTGCCACCCCGTCCTTCTTCACTGCTGAGCTCGGGAGTCGTTAAACCGCTCCTCTCAATGGTTTTCAGATCGACGTGCAGCTGAACATCATGTCCTTCCTCTCGCCACAAGATTTGTGCCGCTTAGGAAGCACGAGTTGTTACTGGAGGGCAGCTGTGCAAGACCCGTTGTTATGGAGGTATTTTCTCCTGCGGGATCTCCCCTCTTGGACATCTATTGATTGGAAATCACTTCCAGATGAGGATATTTTTAATAAAGCCTTTTCAGACGTCAGCGACAATGCACTCTATGATTACATGGCAGTGTAAGTATCTCCATATTCTCTTACATGACTTCAAGTGTGCCTACAGCAGTAATATTCAGCCCACAGGCATGTTTCATATTTACAGAAATAAAGCTGTGTTGTAAGCTGCTGTTTAAATTTTGATGTGTCTCAAATCCATTGTTTATTTTGGAAATACAGTTTCCTGGTGCCCCATCATCTGGTCAGCTCTTTCTTTTTGGAACTCAAGAGGAATGTAAAATACTGTAAAAAACACAACACTAATGCTATAAAAAGTTGCAGGTTTTTGTAAACTGACTGTCTGCTGTGGCACAGAAATACAGCATACTGTTGATCTTGGTTCAGTGCCACAACAGTTACTTTCATAAAAGTACCAAGAAGTCTTCAAACTACAGCAAATGAAATGAATCTTCATTGTTTTTCATCTTATTTGGAAGACCTAATAATAAAAAAGTGCATAGAATGTGCACAGAATAACAAATTGTATTGTTTTAGGTCTGATTGTCAAAGGCTGTAAGACAAAGACTGGTTTTTGCTAGTAGAGTTGAAAAACATAGCAACACAACAAATATGTTTGGATGATTGAGAAGAACTCTTTAAACAAGTTAGTTTGTGGTGATTTATTTTCTAAACTTCATTCAGTTCCCTTGATTTGCAGTAGTGATCTGTGGATTTGTTTGGGATTTTTGATTTATTTGCAGTTACATTTTCCAAAGATGGTCCTTAACACGTTGCTTTGTGTTAAGTGCCTTAACTTCTGCAATATCCATGCACTTCATCCCCTTTTAAAAGGTGGGAACAGTACACCCAGAATTTGATGTGCAAAATATGGACCGATTTTGAAATTGGATTTAAATCTGTTTAGGTCTGAACCACCAATTTGAAATACCTGTCACTGATTTCCATTGTGTCTGTGTGCACTTAGCAGTTTTGCTGATCTCAACTGAAACATTTCACTGTGGGTATAAAGCAGCCCACATGTGATGTTTCCTTGAAGAGGTTTGTTCAGCAGCAGCCTACCATGACTCCAGAAGCAAACTGAAGCTGCTGCTCTAGGATGTCTGACTGTTCTTCTTCCCCTCAATTAGCAGTTTTTCCATGCCTTCTAGCATCCACACCAAATGAGCATATAAGTTTGCAGGAAACCCTTGTCTCCTTCCACAGCTTGCATGCTCTCTACCTACAGGGAGAATGTTTCTTTTCAGGTGGTTACTTGTTATAAACACAAAAGAATTTTATTAGGGTTTAAAATGCACTCACAAGGCTCACTTTTAAAATTATACTTTTAATGTGACTCTTCTGCTTTGATGTTGTTTAACCTATATTGTGTATTCAATGAGGATGGGGAATTTGTGATTTTTATTTTATTTTAAATAAACTGAAAAATCTGTAGATAGAAGTGTACTGAGGTCCAAAAAGTCAGTATTGAGATGTCAAAAGAACTGATGATTTGCCTGCTTTGTATTGGTGCTTGAAACCATCAGTTTGGAACTTTATAATTTTTTACCTATGCTTTGAGTTGTACCAGTAGCAAAGCATAAGAAACGTGGGACCTAAATTAATTTGTTTGATTAATACCCCTTTTGTATTTTGTGTTTAATTTCTAGTTGCATCTATTTTAAACAGATATAAAAGGAGCTGTCCTCAGGGTAGAAGAAGTTTGAAATCAAGCCGTCCCCGGTATGGGACTGTGACTTCCTTTTTGCAATCACTGGTCACTCAGGCAGAACCTCGCTTTGCTATGTTTGGGCCAGGTTTGGAAGAGCTGGACAACTCTTTAGTACAAAAGATGATGACATGTCCAGAAATTCTGCTGGTAGCTGGCTTACCTCATAGACAAATTCATGGTAAGGACGGTTTTGGCTTTTGGCCTTTTTATTTTGTGAATAGATATAACACAAAAGACTTTGAGGAAGAAATAATGAAAAGGAATGATTTTTTGTATCCTTAAAATTCAGTAGAATCATGGTAAAAACAAACCATTTTCTCTCTGATTTGTTCAGAAGGCTAAAAGCAATGAACATTTGGGACAAACGAATAGCTTCAGTGAATTTATGATTAAATTTGGATTTTGTCAGAAGAATAATTTTGCTCCTTGTACTTCTATTTTCATCCAAAATTCCATGTTACTGTTGCTGTTGTGATCAGTAAGTGCAGACAGGCCTTTCTGTCAGTACTGCTTGCAGTAAGTGGCTAAAAACCACATTTGTGATTTTACACAGAAACTCAAGGCTGATCCTTACATTCTGGTATCAAATTATGTAAATTTGACTTAGAAGAGTTAAAAGAGCAGGTGAGGGATTTTTTTGATGTTTGAAAGAGTAGCTTTGAAAGTCTAATTTGACTTCAGTCCAAGCCAGAGACAAAAATGTGTTACTTTTTGACTAATGGTAATTTCATCACAGCAGAACTTGAATAATTAAATTATATTTATAGGAAGCATGACAATTATTTTTAGTGGGTTTTTTATTTCTCTCATATGTCCTTTTCAATGCAGCTTTTCATAAGCAGACTGGAGCCTTTTCTACGCCAGTTTCAGCTAATAAATACAAATTTCTGATTTAGATTTCTAGGTTCAAATCTAATAATCAAAAATATGGAAATGGTTTTAATACCACTGACTAGATTTTCATGAAATTCAAAGTCTGATCAATTGGAGCATGTATAAAATTTAATTGTAAAACAGTAAATCTGCTATCCCTAACAGCAATATCTAGGTTTGAATATATTCATTTTATGGCACCACTAGAATTTTTGAACTACCACTTAATTGTATTCAGTAGCCAAATAGCTGTAATCTCATAGATTCATTTTTTCACTGTAGGAATTGGATCAGGAGTCAGTTTCCAGTTTAACAGCAATCAAAAATTCAATATTGTGACACTGTATTCCACCACAAGGTAAGATAAGATCTGTTCTCCACCAAATGAAAAGTACAGTTTCTAATTTATTTCAGACTCTTCATCATACTCTTCTCATATGACTTTCATGTGCACTTTCTCATGCATGGCTGTCCCTTATAAATTGAAGTTTCAATGCCTGCCTTTGCTTTTCCTTTCTTTTTTCAACTACTAAGCTTTCACATGGAAGTAATAAAGCTTTTCCAAACAGTGTATGTACCAAAGGTGTACAACAGG
The DNA here is from genome assembly GCF_031753505.1 of Anomalospiza imberbis. Lineage (NCBI taxonomy): Eukaryota > Metazoa > Chordata > Aves > Passeriformes > Viduidae > Anomalospiza > Anomalospiza imberbis. The sequence goes on from NC_089721.1 coordinate 13,080,676, forward strand.
TACATTACAGGTGCTTCTATCCCTCTTAATACCTTGATTGAGTCCCTTTGGAAACACTCTATGAACTCATCCTGGACTGTATTTTCATAAGCATCTTGCAGTTTGCCAACCATCTCTGTGCACTCAGAAAGAAAGGAAGGCAGGAGGGGACAGGGAGAAATGAAACCATGTTTCTGGCTTAGCCCATTTTCCTGTCCCTTTCCTTCACCACTTCGATTTTCAAGATTCTTTTTTGGCATTCTCAGTTAATCTGACTACTGAAATATCTTTTAGTGTGGAAAGGAGGAGAGCAAGGGAGGAGCAAGCTGTTGCTGTGAATAAGATGTTTTACCAAGAGAACAGCACAGTAGGGAACCAGCAAGCCATGCACTACAGTGTAATAGCTCAAGTGAGGAAGGTGTGCGAAGTAGTTGATGGATTCATTTATGTTGCTAATGCAGAAGCTCATAGAGGTAAGTGGTTTCTCTTTATATTTTGTGAATAACTGGAGTGTTAGATAATCTATTTCTTTATGTCGTATGCTGTTGAAGAGGTCTCCTGTTCTAGACGTTCTCTCATCAACATGTCAATGATTGTGGCCCCTTGTTCTGTTTTTGGCACATACTGATATGGTTGCTATCTAAATTACATGTGGGAAATTACATGGATTAAAAAAAAACCCCACGGGTGTGTATAGGAGAAACTTGAAAATACATTGTTTGTGCTGTGAAAACAACCTTCACCAGGAAAACAGTAAAAAAATGCAATTAGCCTAAATCAGTTTAGTCCTGTAAGATGATAATCCAGTTAACAATTACGGTAATTGTCTTTACATTCATCAGCTTTGAATGGAGGAAGAGAGCTATCTCAGAAAAGAGACAGGCAAGAAAACTTTGAAGGGATACACTAAGAGAAAAGTGCATTCAGTAGGGAAGGGCTGCTGACTGTGCAGTGTATGAGTATTTCTGAATGACGTTTTGTAGTTTTGATCTCTGTGAGGTACTCAGAAAACACTCTGATGTTAGGATTGAAATAGGCTGCCTGTAGAATGTATGGAGATTAACATCTAAATGTCATCAATATCTGTGAAACATAAGGGCAGATGAGTAAGTCTTGTGATAAGCAGAACAAGATCATTTGGCCCTTCCAGCCCTCTGTCTAATTGCCTCTGAAAAAAAAAAAAAAAAACAAAAAAACCCAAAACGAAAACACCTTATATACTTAAGACTCATATATTAAAAATTGTTTCTTAGAGCATGATCGTCAGGAGGAGCTGGCTCGTATTTTGGCAATGATTGATCCAGCCCTTGGGCCTCCAAACAGACCTCTGCTGGTTTTGTCCTGTGTGTCTCATGTTGGTGTGAAAAGAATTCCATGTGTTTACGTGGCACATCAGTTGCAACTAAATCTGCTGCATCAGCCCTGGATGGTACTTGCTCTTAAACATTTATTTTCTGTTTCTCTATGGTTTAAATTTAATTTAGGCTCTGAGTTTCCTTAACTATACCTACCTAACCGAACACTAGTACGCGAGCTTTCCATTTAAGTGAAGTATCTTGTTTCTCTGGTGTTCCAAGATGAATTATTAGCCTGTCTGAAAACAAGGAGCTAAGTGACTTGCCCAAAAGCACACAAGAGACTTAAGATGGAGCTAGAATGTTTGGAAGGACAAATGATGGTCTTGAAGGGAATAAGGAAGCTTCAGTTCATTTAAATATAAATTTCCTGAATCACAGCCTTGGACACAAGATGAATTTTTGTGACATTTTTAAAAGACTGTTTACTGTCACTCAGTTGATGTGATGTCTTCAGTTTTTGACAGATCAGTTTTCTACCTAGGATGTGAGGTCCTGAACCTTTTTTTTTTATGTTTGTCAAACACAGTATCTATCACCCTGGTTCAGCCACACAGAATTAATTTTTGTTGATGTTCTGTAGCTGAGGAATAACTTAATCAGAAAAAAATACTGATTTGAGGTAATTTCTTTGTTTTTATAAGGAAAATATTTACAGGCTTTTTAAAAAACATACCATTTATAATAGCCACTGGATGGGATATTACAAAATCTGAGTGTTAATGCTATGCATAGAAGTCTAAAGCTCACGGCATTTTTGCTTTAAGAGTAACAAGAAGATTTTTCAAGTGGATTGCCATCTGTAAAGTAAATGTAAACTTCAAGAACAGCTGATGAAACAATTGATTTTATCAGAGTGAATTGATACTCTTAGTATCAAAGTGAATTGAAACAAATTCAATCTGATACTAAGAGTGAAAGCTTTCTTAACATGAGGAGGGGTTTTTTTTGTTTGCTTTCTTACTCTTATAATTTTTTTTTTGTCTAAGGGACCTTTACACTAGTGATAAAAATTTAGATTTGATATGAGTGTTTCTGACTTTACAGATAGACAGAAAGTGGTATTAAGATACTGTAAGATCCTATTAGCTGTTACCTCCAATACATTGACTTTTAATTTTATTTTCACAGATGCAGGACACTGTAGCTGCAACTTTAGATGGATTGCTAAATGGAATTGAGTGGCTCTTGGAAGAAGCAAATTATAAAAGTGCTCAGTAGTAGGTTTAGGCATTGTTGCACTGTATAAACATTTTGGTATTTTCCATTTCAGTTGAAGTAAGAATCTTGTCCGTCTTGCAAGAGTACTGTCAGAAGGGAAAACTAATAAGGCAAACCTGCATATGTTTCACTGCACATACTCAAATCCTTAACATATTTCCAACTATAGTCCTCAATTAGAAGTACAAGTAGAATTGCCTTGATTCCAGCTGCGATAAAGAAGTGATTTGGAGGGACGATCTGAGTGTTTTGTTTTGTTGTTTTTCTCTCATTTCAACCAGAGGCCTTTAGAGTACAATCTTTTCCAATATATTTGATGGCCTAATATCTTCTATAAATAAATATGTAATACTATGTGAATTTATCAGCACAGTCCTATCACACATTTAGTAAATATATTCAGTGGAGATCTTCACAGTGACACTTCCTAACCAAAGAAGATATACTGTAGGTTGTACAGTAGGAGGCTGACAGAAAGACAGTAACTCTTGATTTCAGAAAAGTGAGTCCCCCTGCATTTTTCTAGAAAAAATGCCTAGATAAAAAACAGTGGGGGGAATTTTCAGCCCAGACCAAATTTCTTAGAAGCAAACAAACACTCCTGCATATGAATTGTTGTCTATTTATTACGATCTTACTTACTAACCAACCACAACAGACTTCAGCATCTTTAGCTTTCTGTTGCACTGAAATCATTATCTTGAACTGGATATGCCTCTGATTCCATGAACAAATGTTAAATAGGATCATTCAGGACTTTATTGCACACATAGACTATCAAGTTTCCCAAACAGTTGTGGCCATTTGCAGATGTGAATTATACCTGTCTTGAAATTTTCTATACAGTTGCAAATAATTTTATGAAAAGCAAAGCAACATTTTAAAGCTGGAATTGTGTTTTCCATATTGGTGTCTTTCAGGATAGTCATCGTCTTCCACCTTTTCATGTTGTTACTATTGGGTGTTCAGAAACATCACTTGGATTTCTTGCCAGGGCATTTATTTGCTTTATTCTGGGCTTTTAAAATTTTTTCTCCTGTCATCATGGAAATTCAAGTGTCTCACAATTTTTTCTTGGTACCTCGATAAATGATTGCATAGCGCACATATAGCTGTAACTGCCCTCAATCTGGGATATTTGGGTGATGATCAACACAGCCATGTCAGAAACATTACATTTGAGAAGATGTTTGGGAATTTTAATGAACTAGAAAGTATATTTTTTTTTCATCTTTATGTACAATTAATACATTTTTGCTGATTTTTTTGGTGTGTCCTAATCAGGGACACATGGGAGTTTCAAGGGAAAATCCGGAAGAACATTACAATGAAAATTTTGTGGTTTGTCCTTTTTTTTTTTTTTTTTTAATTAAATAATGTATGTGTGTTTTGCCCTTTAAAATAGAGCAGACACAATGGATTATGAGTGTTCGGGGTAAAATTCCATGATTTGTGGCTGGGTGTATGTGATTTTTCTCCTAATCACATTAATTTCGTAGTGGTCTATATGTAGGGGATTGAATGCAGCAACCTGATTCTGTGTTAGCTGCTACGAATATGGAGGGATTATGGAAGATTGTTTTTCTACTTTCTTAATAAGGAATAAATACTTTTTTAAAGAATGATATTTAGAGTCTTCCCTATGTGTGTTAAGCCCCTTACATGTGTGCACATATGCTCACACACTGCAATCACACTGTCATAACAAATAACCATTGTCATCAACAGTCATTAATGAACAAGGTTATTGTATGTTACTAGTTTAATTAAGATAACTCACTGTCATTTCAAATTTTTAGGATAATGTAGAGTATGTAATTTTTCTGAAAGAACGCCTGTTAGATTAACTTAAAGCTAGAGTGGACTTCCGAAGTAAATGCAGACCTCTGAGCATCGCAGTTTTGGTTTTCCGCAAAGAGCCCAGCCGGGAAAAGAGGGAAGCGAGTGGAGTTACGAGTGAGTGTGGTACCCCGAGGGACTCCAGGAATGGGAGAAGGGGGAGAGTGCTTTCTTTCTGCCATCCTTACCCACATAGGCTCCCGTTCCCCCAGGGTGGGGGCTCCTAGGGGTGTCTTAGACCAAGCAGCAAAGGAGGTGGGGTTTTGGTTGGGACCACATTCTGACTTGTCAGAAAGACCTCCAGGACCAGGGTCTCTCAGCAGCAGTGACAGGCATTGGGGTGGCTGGCTGAGAGGGGCTGGACATCTCTGGACCCTTGATCGGGAAGCTGGCGCACGTGGTGGGGCCCAGACAGGGGTGCGCAGGGGGGTTCCACCGACTGAGACAACCTGGAGGATGGTTCCCTAAGACAAGCGCAGGGAAAGTCCCGGGAGTCTAGGGAAATAGGGCCCTTGGGGGCAAGGTAAGAGACTCCTAACTGGAGACCCACTGAGTGTGTGGCCACCACACACTCAGTTTGGGGATTGTTCCTCTTTGGGCAGGGGGAGGAAACAGGTGCCTGACCAAGGCTTAGGACCTCAAACCAGTGACTCTGTGTGCGGCAAGTCAGGGACTGGCTGAGGGAAGAGTTCCTCGCAGCGTGGTGATGGGCCGGGGAGGGCGAAGGCCACCGGTTGGGAGAAATCTCCTTACTCAGGAGTGAGAGGGAGGTTTAGAACCTTCCAGTTAGGGTTACAGTTTGTGCATATATTTGAGTTATCTTTTACTTTTGAATCCAAGACTACTTGGATTCAAAGTAATTCTTTTAGAGCGCATTCTTTTAGAGGAATTTGTTTTATTAATATATTCCTTCATTTTATTTATTATTAGTTATTGCTCATTTAGATTCATTGGGGTGTGTGGAGGAGACTGGTGAAGTTCTGGGGTGAGGCAGAGGCCCAAAGTTCTCAGACCACTTCCCAGAGTTGTTTGAATGAATGTGGAGTTTTTAGTTTGTGTTGGGGCTTTTGTTTGCTTTGGTGTGTACTGTGATTTTGTGGGATTAGGTATTGGAGTAAACATTTTGCTTCTTGTTTGGTGTGAGGATTTAGTTTTCCTATTTTGAGCACAGGGAATGTTCAAAATTATTTGTTCATTACGTTTGGGGTTCTTAGTTTTAAGAGGATAAGATCTAAGTGATAACTGAAGGGCAACAACTAGTACAGAATAAAGGGTTGTAGTGTATGGCTCCCCTTGGCAACTGGGAGAAGCCATTTTGTTATTGAGGAGAGACCTCTTGGAAAGGGATGGTTCAGCCCCGGGAAAAGGTGATGGCTGACTGGCACTGGGGGTTGCGTCAGAGGGATTGGAAGGGTCTGGGCATGTATCCAGTCAGGCAGCCATCTTGTTTTACGTCAAGTTCCCATGGTGCACTATTTTCCCACAGGCTACCATTTTTCTTTTTTAGCTCCCCTGGTCTATTTCTTTCCCATTGTAGATTTTACTTGAATCCCTATTCCCTTCCATAACTACTCTAGTTTCTCACACCTCTATACTTTACTCACATATAGATATTTATTTTTATTTTATTTTATTTTAGTAGTTTTAACTATTTTCTGGTCACCACCCCAAAAATTAATTAATTTATTTAATTGTCTTCATAAGGAACAACTATGGGCCAATTTGCAGGCAAGAATTGCCATAAGGGAAGAACCAAAAAAAAAAAACAAAGAGATATTCCACCTAACAGTCCATTGGGAGAAATGTTAGAAAATCGGGATAATGATAAAACTTTAAAGGAATTGGATAAAATTAAAATGATAAAATACTGTGTTGAAATTTCACCACAGGAAAGTATTAAAGAAGGACCCGTCTATTTGCCTTGGTACAGGTCAAAAGAGAAGTGGTTATGCCTAGCCCTAAATAGGCATATCAATTTAAGAGAGATTCTAAGCAAAGAAGAGATGCAATACACAACTTGTTGGTTAGAAAATGAAGTTTGGGATAAGAAGATTAGGGTATATAAAGAGACTAAAGAGGAAAAGGAGGAATTTGGACCCATTGGACTGTCTCCCACCCCTCCTTCTCCTGTGCTCCCAGCAGCCCGTCCTCCTACTCCTCCGTTACTTCTTCCTATCCAACCCCTACCCCTCCCTGCCCCTCCAGCACCTCTTCCTATCCAACGCATGCCCTTTCCTGCCCCTCAAATATCCCCAACAGCCCCCTCTCCTGTTATTCACCCTATGCCCCTCCCTGTTCTCACTGCCCCTAGCCTCTCCCCTTCAATCCTCCGCAGATACCCCAAGTTTCTGTACCTCCTTCTGCTCCTTCTATACTTCAGCCCCTCCTCCCAAGTATATCCCTAATACCCCAAGTTTCCACAGGAGTGTCATTGACTAGTAAAGAGATTATAAATTGTTCCAGCTGGGAGATTGGGTTTTAATAAAGATGTGGAAAGAACAATCATTAACCCCCAAGTGGGAGGGTCCCTTCCAGGTCCTTCTAACCACCAAAACTGCAGAAAGGACACAAGAGAGAGGATGTACTCATGTCACCAGGGTTAAAGATCTGGTATGAGCCCTTACCGAATGGACACTGATCAATGCAACAGACATGAAACTAACCCTGAAAAAGAAACTCCAGGAGAAGTAGAGTAAAAAAAGAGGCAGAATTTTTAACCCTGTATAAAATGTAAAAGTTAGAAGTTATTTGTGAATTGAGGTGTTATTTATTAATTGCTATTTAAATATTTATTATGGACCATCTTAAATTTCTAGTATTTCTCATTACAGATCTAAAAACCTGAGATCCCAAAGAATAGAGCATCTTCCCACTCACTTAGCAATCAGGCTCCAAAAAGAAACATACAAGTCAATACAAGAAGGGAAGTGAGTCACTGCAAAGCAAAGTAACCGGTAAGAACACATTACAGGGGGCAAGACTGGATCAGGTTATACTCTTACCATAAAAATGCTCTGAGTCACAGATAGTCTGTAGACTGTCCCAAAAGGAAGTGGGAAACATGGCAGCTGGGAGAGTGTCCTGTACCAGACCCCTGCTGATGTTAGCACTGCTAATAATAAACATCCAGGGAAGTCGTGATAAATGTTACTACCCTCTCTATGCAGGAAACTCTTGGAGTGCCGTCCTAAGGATCCACACAAACCCGGAGTCCCAATTGTATTGACTTTTTACAACTAAAACTGTGTGTAGAGGAGGACAAAACCCATTGGCTTTCTGAAAACATCGAGAATTTTAAACAAAAATTGCTGGGAGAATGCTCTACAAGAGAAAAATGGATATACTCAGAAGGGAATCTTGGGGGAAAAAGAGTAAAGAAGGGAGTATATGAACCAGACTTAATAAAAGAAAAAGAAGTAAACAGGGTGACCAAAAAAGGGATGGGAATCAGGATCCTAGGAGGAAAAAATTTGGTTTTAGACCTGGTTGAAAGAATAAGTAATGAATTTAATATTACTGACTGTTGGATTTGTGGAGATACTAGAATGGCAGAGATCTGACCATGGGAGGGAATAGCTCTGAGCCCACAGGAAATTCTGAAACTGATGAAGGACAGAGCAAAGGAATCACCACCTGAGTGGGATGATGAAGAAGTGTGGAGCTTGAGGTCAGAAGCGGTTGGTGAGGAATGTTTATGAAGAAGGGGACCAAAGTATATCTCTTATGTAGGTAAGCTATCTTGCAAACAGTATCTAGTAAACCAACAGCACCCATCAGTGGTGGATTCCCCGGGCTGCTCATTTATACTGGTCTAAAAGACAAAAACAAGGATGCTCTTACATCAAGTGAGAACAATTATATGAGTGCATTACCAGAGAGCCCAACTCTTTCTGTGATGAACCCCAAATCTCTAAATTTTGGAGTAAGAATTGAATTACTACTGTAGGACCTCTGAAGTTTTGGAGGGCCCTGAAAGAACTCTTTTAGCTCTGTGGAAAAATGGCTTATGTTATGTTACCCAAAGATTGGGTGGGGAGTTGCACCCTAGGTATTATCAGACCCTCCTTCTTCTTACTCCCAAGAGATGAAGGTCAGCATTCAGGAGTACCTCTATATGATGAACTGGAACACAAAAAGAGATTTAATTGGCGGAATCCAAAAGTGGAGGGAAGATAAATGGCCCCCAGAAAGAATATTTACCACATATGGCCCTGCCATCTGGGTCCAAGATGGTTCATGGTTATAGAACTCCCATTTATATGTTAAATCAAATTATCCAGTTACAAGCTTTACTGGAAATAATAACTAATCAATCAACCCTGTTCTTAGATCTAATCTCCACGCAGTCACATCAGATGAGGACAGTTATCCACCAAGATCAACTAGCACTTGATTACTTATTAGCAGAAGAAGGAGGGGTATGTGGGAAACTCAACTCGTCAGAATGTTGTATTGAGATTGATGATTATGGAAAAGCCATTAAAAATATCACTACTAAAACCAGAAAGCTGGCGCATGTACCTGTACAGAAGTGGACCCCTTTATTAAAGGCTAATTGGCGGGACAACCTTCTGGAAGGAAGGCGGTGGAAAAAGATCTTACTTGTTGGAGGAGGGGTATTGATGAGTGTTATTCTTCTCCCTTGTATTATACCTTGTTTAATCCATATGATTACTAACATTGTTCAGAATTCCTTAGAGAAGTTAAGTGACAAGAAAATTAAGATCATGATGGAGCGAGAAAATAATTGAGGAAAAAACCTGGAAACCGCCAGAGAAACTTATGAGAAATACCAGAAATTGAGAAAATTTTATCAAACCTATGAAAGCCCGTTTAATAAAAAGTTTTGATGTGGGCTAAAGCCTGATCAAAGATTTAGAGGGGGGAGTTGTTATGGATAAGTTGGCATTTGTAGATGAAGTTATGAATTTTTATTAATATAATCAATGTAATATTAAAAAGTTATGAATTGTTAATTATATAATTAAGGTAATAAGTTGTTAAGTTAAATGCACTGATGTACGGGTATGTAACCACTAGATGGGCTATAACAAGAACCAAACAGATTGACTAGATGAAACCTTCTATAATATTACCTCATGAGGTACAAGAGATGACGAGAACACCTTAAACTGTGACTGGAGAACAAGCCATCCAATAAAATGGACTTATTCCGAAATGATTGGTCAAGATTACACAGCAGTATAGACTAACCAGTGAACAGAAAGGAGACCAACCAGTGCAAGGATTGAGAAACACACCAATCCAGTGGTGCAAAAGACTTCAAAGCCCCCCAGGTGCTCGGCACCTGGTCCTCCTGCGGAATTCAAAGCCCAAGGGAGCACCCTACATGTCATGCAGTTTATTGTTACTCTGGCTTGTCGCACAGGCCCTGGGCTTATCCTGGGGCCTAGTTTCCAACGTTTTTCCTTGTTTACAATAAACAGGCTCGCCTTTTAAAGGTTGCTGGCCTAGTTTATTTTTAACACGTTGATCAGCTGCCCCTGTCTGATACCAAGCTGCGCACACTAGTGGCCCTTATGGAGGAGCAGCTTACCAAGGGCCACATTACTGAGAGCAACAGCCCTTGGAACTCTCCTATCTTTGTTTTAGGAAAACCTGGCAAAGATAGGTGGAGGCTCCTCCACAATCTCAGGAAAATAAATCAAGTGATTAAAGATACGGGTCCCCTGCAACCTGGCATGCCTTCACCTTCCATGTTGCCTTGGGGCTGGAAGCTCACTATAATAAATATCAAAGTACTGCTTCTTCAACATTCCTCTCCACCCCCAGGACACCCCAAGATTTTCATTCTTCATTCCCTCTGTTATCTCCTCTGCTGGGGATAACGACAGAGGTCCTTGCGCCACTCTTCAACCTGCTCTGTGGCAGCAAAGAGCTGGATTCACCACGCACCCTCACGCCGGAGGCCTGGAACTCCATCGTCAAGCTTCAGGAGGCCTTGTCTTTGCAGAAAGCCCATCAATACAAGCCCAGCCTGCCCTTCCAACTGCCCATCCTGGGTAAGGTTTCCTGCTTCTATGTGCTCATTTTTCAGTGGGACTGGGCACTGAGAGACCCACTCCTTATCATTGAGTGGGTCTTCACACATAACCAACCCACCAAAACCATCACTACTCTGCAGAAAATCATGACAGAACTTATTAAAAGGGCCAGAGCCCGCCTCCGTGCTCTTGTAGGGTGTGAGTTCACATGCATTTTCCTTCCATTAAAGACTGGGGATTTGGAGCCTTTACTGCATAACCAACAGCCTCCAGTTCACCCTAGATAGCTACACAGGCCAAATTTCCATCCATCTCCCTGGCCACAAACTGTTTAAACCAGTATTTAATTTGTCCCCAAAACAGACAAAGTACAAAGTGGAACACCACTCAAAGCCCTGTTTTCATCAATGGCTCAGGGAAATCCCACAAGGCAGTGATGACTTGGACGATTCCGGGACACAGAATTTGGAGTCTGATGTCCAGGTGGTCAAAGCATCACAACAGATTGCAGAACTAGCAGCCATCATCAGAGTTTTTGAGAAGTTCAAAGAACCTTTTAATTTGGTGACCAATTCGGCTTACGTCACCAGAGTAGCAATGAGGGCTGAATGTTCTTTTCTAAGAGATCTCCAACCCAAATTTGTACAAGTTGTTTTCTAAATTAATACACTTCATCTCCCACAGAAAGCAACCATATTGCATCATGCATGTGAGGTCACACACTGACCTCCCAGGTGCCATTGCAGAGGAAAACAAGAGGGCAGACGCACTAGCCATGCCTGCAGGAACATCCTATGTTCCCGACATCTTCGCCTAGGCCAAGCTGTTGCACTCCTTTTTTCACCAAAATGTCCAGCTTTAATGAGACCAGGCCAGGACAATTGTGACTACCTGCCTAAATTGTCAAATATATCAAATTCCATCCATGAACTCTGGGGTTAACCCTCGGGGTCTCAACAACTGCCAAATATGCCAAACTGATGTCATGCACATCCCTTCCTTTGGAAGGTCCAAATATGTAAATGCGTCAGTAGACACCTTTTCTGGCACAGTGTTTGCCTTGGCCCATATGGAAGAAAACGCCAAGCACACCATCCGGCATTTTCTCCTTGTGTTTGCCACCCTGGGAGTCCCAGAGCAGATAAAAACAGACAATGGGCTTGCTTATCCTCCCACACATTGAGGGATTTCTTCAATCAGTGGGGAGTGAAGCACACTGTGGGCATAACACACTCTCTATCGGGGCAGTCAACTGTGGAAAGGACTCACCAAACTCTTAAGAGGGTCCTTGATCAGCAGTGGGGAGGAACAGAGACGATTCCTCCCATTGAGAGGCTCTGCAAAGCTCTTTATGTCATCAATTTCCTAAATTGTTCATCCTCAGAGCCTGACCCCCCCTGTATTGCAGCACTTCACTAATTCGACCCCAGCTAAGATCACCAAGAAGCTGCTGGTGCTGATTAAGGACCCCGAATCACAACAAACATCTGGGCCTTTCCCATTGATTAACTGGGGAAGAGGGTATGTCTGTGTGTCCACACCATCTGGTCCCAAATGGCTCCCAGGGAAAAATATAAAACCATACCTGGGCCCTGCAAACACTATCCCTACAACAGACCACTAACTATCTGCTGACACCCACACAAGTCCTCAAGACGAACAGTTAGCCACCTGGAGATGGAGACACTGGCAAAAATGACCACAACAGAGACCCAGTCGTCCTGCCACCAGATCTCAGCCCAGACCAAATTCTGCACTGAACCAAACACGATGAAGCTGCTACCCTCCAACAACAGACAATAAGCAAAGTTCCTAAAACTCCTTTCCCCTTATCCTCCTCCCATTCCCCCTACTTTCCTGCCCCAAAAACTCCACCACTTACCTGTGTACCCCAACACTTTCCCTTTCCCCATGAAACCAATATTTACCTTCCCCATGCAAACCTCTACTTACAATGCTGCTTAATGCTTAAAAGCTTAATGCTTCCGCTGCCATTGACCGATCATGCGTCCCCTCTGCGCAAAATGATCCCACTGGCAAACCACTACCTCAAAAAACTGTTAATTTCTTCATTATTATAAACCCAATACCCCTTTTCACAATTTTTAGAAAAAGTGCGGGAGAGAAGACAGAAAAAAATGATCCCCCTCCAAAACGAACACTTTCTCATTTAAACCCCCCTTCACAGAAGCTCCAACTCTTCATGAAGATTCGAGTAAAGCCCTCTTAGAGTTCCTAGTCTTCTGGATGCTCCTGAAACCATCGGCGGTGGATGCCTGGCTAGTAGCACAGCCCAAAGAGAACATCTGGACCACACTTGCAAAGACTCTTCAACAGAGCATGTGCTTGTCCATGGGCAGTGCCAGGAATCCCTTAGCCAATGCTTTATAAGGATTCCTTTGAAGCCCAATGAATACCCCTTCACAGGGAAGGAGCCCATCCTGGTGGACACTTGGGACAAGTGGATGAGGATTTTGCCCTATGCACCAGAAGAACCCCAAGAATTAGAGCTTCTGGGGTCTTCCAAGGCCACCTACTATGTTAATTTCTATTACAGACCATCAGGTAAAGCACGGCCTGCCTCCGAATACCAAAAATTAATCTATATAAAAGACGTGTCACCTACCAACAAGATCTACAACTCAATTAACTGGTGCAATTATACCAGCAACACACTATCCATTTCCTCTTGTCATCCCAGTGTGCTGCTCCGGGGTGTGTTCTTGATTTGTGGGGAGAGGGTGTGGGGAGGAATCCCCTCCCATCTGCAGGGAGGTCCATGTATGCTTGGCCAGCTTACCATCCTGACCCCAAACTCAACACTGATTCATGATTGGCAGAAAAAGAATAAATTGGCCAGCCAAAAAAGAGAGCTCAATTAGATGAAGTTTGCGATAACCAAATTGTTGATTGGCCACATATGAAGAGGGTGATGATATCCATTTTTCTACCCTGGGTTGCTGCTGCATTAAAAATGCAGGAGATGGATGGTGGGTGCTGCTGCCTATTATCTGTTCCCAACAAACCTCTCCTGTAGGAAAGCAGGTTGAGTTAACATTCAGGCAATACAGTCAGACCCTCACACAACACTCACTGCATCTGAGAGAGGCATGAAAGGCTCTTTTTGCAAGGTTTTATTCCAGCGAGGTCACATGAGTCTAAAGGGAACCTGGCGAGAAAGAGAACCACCACGTGTTGCAGGCAGCTTAAGAAGGGGAAGGGGTGGGGGGTGGGGCTGAGGGCTGGGCAGAGGGGACTTGTCTCCAGGAGAAAGGGCGCAGCCACCAGGGGTATCCAACCAGTGAGGGAACAGGGAAAGGAGAAACCAGGGGAAGTCCATGGGGGAGTCTGTCTTTTCCCCCCTGGAGGACTACCCTATGGTAGTTAGTCACTGCCATCGCCAGGGCAGAGGACTTGGGAATTGACTGAGAGCAAGAGTTCATGGGATGCTACACGCCGCTAAAGCCCTCAGTGAGCTTTCTAACCTGGAGTGTTGGCTGGGTAAGCAGGCCAACTTAACATCTGCTGTATTGTGACCTCCTGTCAGATGAGGAAACTATCAGGCAAGCCACACTCCAAAACAGAATTGCAATTGATTTTCTCCTTCTTGCCCATGGACACGGCTCCAAAGAGTTCGAGGGGCTATGCTACTTCAACTTATCCAGCCACAGCAAAGGCATCTACATTAGAATCCAGAAGATCTAAAATCTAGTCCAGGAACTTAAGGCTGAGAGAGAGCCTCAATGGTTCGAAAATCTCTTTGGACACTGGGGACTCAAGGGGTGGGTTGGTTCCCTCCTAAAAAATGTTTTTTGGGTCCTTCTAGTTGTTTGTATTTTCTATGCATGTTCAGCTGTTTTAAGAAGTTACTCACAAGGTCTCTGGGGGAAGCTATTTTATTAAATCAATAAGGGGGAGTTTGGGGATGGGAGATCTGGCAAAAGAAAAGCTTGTTGCACCCCCCTGGAGAGCCAACCCCTGAACTACCCACTTTCTAGTTAGGGTGAGCAAATACCACCCTCGGGGCTTTTGCGTTTCTGTGTTAATCCCTTGTTACCCATTGGTCTTTCCCCTTGTGCCCAGCCCCTGAACACATACCCTAATGGTTACCGATTTTGTTCCACCCCTGGCCTTCCCTATATAAACCCCTGTTTTTCCCCGATTCAGGGAGCTTCTGTCCTGGCTCCCTTTACTGAGGACTCTGCTCTTAATAAAGGCTACTACTCTGTGGAATGCCATACAGAGCTCCAGTCTCTTTTGTCCACATCACCTGTAGAAGGAAGCCGAAGATGAACATCACATGCCAAGCTGGGAGAAGGACGTGCCTGTGCCTCTGAGCCATCCTTCTTAGGACGCTCTTCAAGAAGGTTGCAGCACTCTTACCACCCCCCTGCTGTCGCGGCAGACCTGTGCCAGGCAATCCCATCCAGAGCCCAGAGAGAAACAAAGGAGTGCCTGTATGTGTCCATTCCCTTTTTTCCAAGGGACCCAGCACATCACCCCATCCATGAACCCAGGGCAAAACACACAGGTTCCGTTATGTGGGTTTCTGGGTCTTAAAAACACAGTGACACAGACTGCATGTATTGACATACAAGAAATATAATAAATATATAAATATATCTATATAAACCACCTAGGTCACCTAGAACACCTGTGAAAAGGCTCCATCAGACAAATGGCACCTGCAAGGGGCAGGCAGAGGTGGGGGGTCTGCATCCATGGTTTCGTACAGTTGGACAAGCTTTGCAACAGAGATCTCTGGTGACAGGCGGCAACTGTGGTTGAACTTGTTTGCTTGGGCTCTCTTGAGCCCTCCTCGGCAATCTCCTCATTCTGCTTCACCTTTAATTTTGCTATAATCTTTGCCGTCCCAAAAATAGTAAGTGTTGGATTCTCTTGATGCTTCTTTTTCTCCCTGAATCCTCCTGTAGAAATAGATTTCCAAGAAGACTCCTCAGATATGAGAAAAAAGCACAGTTAAAGGACTGCATGGTAGAGGTTTCTGCAGAGCACTGCCAGGAGCTACCTTGGCACTCCAGCACTGTGCGAACACTTAATTGCACACACCACCAACAAATCACTCAAGGGAAAGGCGAACTCACCTGTCTCTCTTCAGCAGCTGGTACATGATTATGTACCCAACCACTGCTGCAAGCAGCAGCCCAGCTGAGACTGCTACAGATGCCAGAACATAGTTCTTGCTAAATTCCCACTGTCCAGCAGACTTGGCTTTTTGCCCAGCAGCTGACCCTGGCAGGAGAAAAGACAATGCGAGAGACAGTGTTTGTAGTTTGCACTAGGGATAATCCCATAGTGGGCCTCAGATGCCCAAGGATTATTGTCTTCAGAGATCTGTTCCTCTGGCTCTGGTGTCTCAGCACAAAGGAACAAGAGAGATCCCATAAAGTTCTCCTGGAGAAGAGCCCAGTGTGTGCTAGGGAGCAGCTGCACCAGCACAGTTCCCATCTCTTCTTCCAAGCTGCAGGCCAGGGCTGTGTGCTGGGCACTGCAATTCATCCCTGGAGAGCACTGCAGGGATATAGCAGAAATGCTGCTCTTTTCCCAAGACAGCATCTCCCAAGCACTCACTGCCTGTATGTCTCTCATGCTGAGCAGGTGTTTGGGTATCCATTACTCCTTCTGTTTCTTCATCTGAGCCTGGCACGCTGTTACTTTCTCCCATAGGATAGATCTCCTTCTGCACAATCTCAGAATTTGTCTCTTTAGAAAGAGCATGGGACATAAATAGAAGTCACTGTCACCAAGAGCACAGTACCATGACCTGGGAACTTTAATAAGTGGCAATGAACAGCCCACTGTATCCAAAGACAAGAGGAATCCACAGCTAGATTTTCTGAAATGCAACAAGAAATGCAGACCCAAACCACCCTAAACTTAATCAACCCACAGAAGAATCCCTTCAACTAAAGCCTCATGCTTGAGGTGCAGCTTCAACCAGTCCCTGACTGATAGGTCTCCCTCCATGCTGTGCTGAGTGTGAGGTGAACACAAATTCAGCAGAGGCCTCCACACACAGCAGCTCTGTCCAGCAATGGTACAACTGCAGCAGCAGCTGGAGATAACCCTGGCAATCATCTGGAAGCAGAGCTGTGAGCAGATGCTGTGCTGGACCATCTCTATGGCTCACTCTAGGAGGTGTGAAATGGAGTGTCCCTGCAGCAAGCCAGTGACTGAGCATTTCTGGCTGTCCAGGATACAGCACATCCCTCCAGGAACCAAAAGTTCAGCTTCCCAGGTCGCAGGGTTAACAGAGTGAGATATACTAACCAGATGCAGCTTTCACCAATGCTCTTAGAAGCCCCTTTGGTACCACAGGTATCTTCTGGGAATCCTTCCCTATGTTAGATTTATAAAAGATCATTTATGAAGGTAAGTATGAAGGTAAATTTCCCATGGATTGCACAAGGAAAATGAGTCTTTATTCAATGAAGTCAAATACAGACTGACTACTCACGCTTGAGATACCAGCTCGGAATCAGCATGAAATCTGCTTGAGGAGCTGGAGGAGAACCCTCTCTGGCCTGAACTACAACCAAACACCCACAAGAAGTTACCATGACATGCACTGCTCTCATGGTCACACCTCAAGGCATGGATGTGGGAAGGTATTGACAGGGCACGATCAGGCAGGTGTGTATTCTCACAGCTGCAGGGGGGTCTGGCTGCCCTTGGGACACTGAGAGCTGGCAGCTCTCACATGAAGTGAAAAGCCATGGTGTGCCCACATGACCTGTGGGGACCTCAGGCCTGGAGCCTGGCCAGGAGGCTGGATAACCAGAGCTGAGTAATAGATAACCCATGCTGAGGTTCTGGGCCTGAACTGCCACTTCCCACCTCCTTGCTCCTTAGGAACCTCTCTCCATGCTGCACCCTAAAGCTGCTGCAGCCCCTCACACCTCCCCTGGTCTGTCTGCCCCACTGCCTGCACCATGGTGGCTTCCTGGCTCTGCCAGCCCCAGTCCTGGCCCCACTGCTTCCAGCCAGGGCTGTGTGCTGGCCCCTGCCTGCCTACCTGCTCCCTGCCCAGGTGTTGTAGCACTCTGGGCATTCTGGGCTTGCAGAGCCAGGAGAAAGAGGAGTAGGATGTAGTAGCTTGGGACCATGACCCCCCCTGCTTGCAACATTCTGCTGTTCCTGCTGCTGCTGCTGCTGCAGCGTTGCCCAGAGCGAGCACTGAAGAGCACAGTGTGTCTCTGGAACCTCACATCAAACAGGGCTCTGTGACCTCATGACAGAGTGTTGTATTGCGTTGTTAAGTTACGATTCCCTATGGTTCATTCCTGTACTCCCCCAATGTAATGGTTCTGCCCCTCTTGCCTCCTCCCCTCCTCTCTATCAATCTTGTTATTCCAACACCCAGTTTTCCCAAAGAATGCTTAGTCATCCCCCCAACTCCTCCCGGGTGTCCTGCCCATCACTCAATCACCCATCCCACCAATCTAGAAACTTCTACTAGGGGTGTCGAGTGATAGGCCAGGGCACAGGGGTCCCTCCTCTGAAGCACCCTTATTTGTCCCCTTGATTGGCTGTATTCCCGATCCCCACACACTGAATCTTCCCACTGGTGGGTAGGTGATCCCCTCCTACACTTCCACCCCCATGTATATTGCATTACACAGCTCAGTTCGGGGCTTCTGTCGGCTGGTTCCCCTGGGTTGTGGATCTCTCTGGAGCTCTCCTCAAAAAACCTGGACTTAACCCCTGACCGGAGTCGACTCCTTATTTTCACCACCGTCGCAAGTGTCTCACTCTGTAAGGCCAAAAGCCTTAGCCCCCTGGAGAACGGGAGACTGTCTCCAACCGACTGCTGTGCCGGAGCGAGCTGGGAGGCTCTGAGTGGACACAAGGAATGGCACAGTGTCAACAGAGTGGCATCTTGTACACTCACACCACCATTCAGCCTTGCAC
Source organism: Anomalospiza imberbis (assembly GCF_031753505.1). Lineage (NCBI taxonomy): Eukaryota > Metazoa > Chordata > Aves > Passeriformes > Viduidae > Anomalospiza > Anomalospiza imberbis. Next base: position 13,099,007 of record NC_089721.1, read on the forward strand.
CCCTCTTCCAGTGCTCCATAATACACATCCATATTGGTTGTGTATCCTTGGACTTCCCCTCTGTTCATCAATTTCCTCATTCTCCACAAGCCTTGAAAGAGCACAGGCAGAGAAGGTGGATGTATGCTGGGAAGCAGCACTTTGAATAGGAATGCAGAGGCACTCTGCATCCAGAAATCCCAGCAATCCCTATCAAAAGCTCTGTATGAAGACTGTTAAAAAATATAACCTCAAGTAATTTTCTTTGGTACTAGTTTTAGTCCGGCAACTTCAAGTGGTTTTCTTTGATGCTAGTTTTAGTCCGGCATCATTCTGGCAACAAATCTGCTTTTCCCAATAATTCTGCAGTGTTAGAGTCAGTCCCCCAGGGTCTCCCAGGGTCTGGCAATCATCCATATATATCTTGTTGTACATACCCTGTTCCTGGCCTTTTGTAGTTAACCCCATACTGTGCTCGGCCTCCCACTTTGTTATTTTCTCCTTATTAAAGTTTTCTATTTCGGCTAACCCAGTCATGTCTATCCTTCTATTTAGCCACTGCTCTTGGCTGACACCATCATGGGGTCACAGAAGCTGAAGCCCCCACACGGCTACATTTTCATGGCTTTTGTAGGCAGCACTGCTTCCCTCTCTACTTCCTGCTTAAAGCTCTCTCAAGAGCCCTGCTAACTCCTGAGCCAAGATTATTTTTGCCTTGGAGGCAGGTGTAGCTCATGTGCCACCATCAGGCCTGGTGTCCTGTAGAGTAACCCACGGTCAAAGACCCACGCTTCTGCTGGGCACACCAGGGTGCCAGGTATTCACGTCTAGAACCTTCCTGTGTCTGGGTCACTGCAAGTGGCAGAAGAAAATACCACATGAGGCCCAGATTTCTCAAGCAGTCACCAGAGGCCCTGAGCTCCCTCTTGCTTGTCCTCAGACACCATGTGGTAATGCCATGGGATACACACAAATGTGTCAGTTCCTGCAGATAAGAGTTAACACAGGTGACCTTTTAGCTGAGGAGCTCTTTGGGGAAGGAAATATTCAGGACTTATATGCAACAGGCACAGATTCTCTTGGAAAGCCTTCTAGAGCACCTTTGGTATAATTGCCCACGAAGCACCAGTTAACCCCCAGGTGTTTAGAGCTGCAAGCACAGAGGCACTGACAGATTTCCCCCTTTAGGGTGTCTCTCCAAGGCTCATAAGCAGTCTCCAGCTGACAAGCTGCATTAACTCGGCCAATGCCATCCTCTGGAATCAAGCACAGATCACTGCCCACCTTGAAGGCAGCAGCACATAAAGAACAGAGGGCTGTACCAAGCTCCTGTGACTACTATCATATTCCTTCCCCTCTGTATCTCCCAGTTCCAGCTTTCTGCTCCTTGATCCTCTTTGAGCTCCTTGGGGAGGAACTGCCACATTCCCCATGATCTAAGTCACCATCTCAGGCCTCCTTGATGTGCCCAGCACTGGACAGCCATCCTTCCCATAACATCCTTCCCTCTCTGCCCAGATTTCTTGATTCAGGGCAGCATCCCAAATGAGCTCGTAGAGGAGTTTTTGCATGTCACTCTGTGGATATTCTCAGTTCAGTCAGAGAGAAAAGGTTTTCCAACCAGGCGAGAGCCTGGGAGACAGTTGGGAAAGAATGTAAATAATTCTCTAATCTATCTTGTTGTTCACATTGTTTATAGATATGTTCTGCCACCGTGCATCATTCACTGCACACCAATGGTGTGAGATGTTTTTACTCTAAGACTAATAAAATTAGTCTGCACAATGTTCTCTATATATGGAGCGGTGCATTTGAAATAAATCAGTTCATTCTCTAGCCTTCGATTTGGAGTCATTCTCGTTACCGTCCTGCTCTACAGCGACATCACTCCTCACCAGCGTGTCCCTATTCTGCTGCAGGAAAGCCTTGTTAATGGCCACTGCTGGGAAAGCAGGCTGAGGCTGGCACAAACAGGTCCTGCACTGCAGTGCAAGTTGCTCAGAGCTCATCTACCAGCCCCAGACCTGCTCCCAGCTCTGTGCATTCTACCCCACAAGAAACATCTGCAATAGGCAAGAACTTAACTGATTTTGGAAATAAATTTATTTATATGCTATCATTAAAATAATCATTGTCCTCTAATATAAACTACCTCTATTACTACCACTAAAAGTATCACTACCACTAAAAGTATCACTATCACTATTAATAACCCTCACTATCACTAAACATTTCTTCTAATATAAAGTGTTCCTGCTGGTACTGGTAGCAGGGGCACCAGGATGGTGTGGGCTGAGGTGAGTCCAGGGAAATCCAGTGGTCCCGTGAAGAGGCACCATCAGCCAGAGCACAGAACGGACATGGGGGCAAAGGTGAGCGGTCTGTGCCCATGTTCTTGTACAGCTGGGCAAGCTCTGCTGCAAAGACCTCAGGAAACAGGCGGCAGCTTGACTCTGCTTCATCTCTAGGCAGATCACGGCTTTCCCTGGAAGAGTCCCAGTCCTGTGGTGTTGCCTCTTTGTCTTCCTGAGTCTTGCTGTAGAAACAGATTTCCAAGAAGACTCATCATAGATATGAATTTGGAGCACAGTTAAAGCTTTGCACTGCGGTGCTTTCCACAGAGGCCTGCTAGGAGCTGCCTGGGCACTCCAGCATGGTGCAAACCCTTCATTGCCAATGGCAGCAATGAATAACTCACCTGTCTCTCTTCAGCAGCTGGTACATGATTATGTACCCAACCACTGCTGCAAGCAGCAGCCCAGCTGAGACTGCTACAGATGCCAGAACATAGTTCTTGCTGAATTCCCACTGTCCAGCAGACTTGGCTTTTTGCCCAGCAGCTGACCCTGGCAGGAGAAAAGACAATGCAAGAGACAGTGTTTGTAGTTTGCACTAGGGATAATCCCATAGTGGGCCTCAGATGCCCAAGGATTATTGTCTTCAGAGATCTGTTCCTCTGGCTCTGGTGTCTCAGCACAAAGGAACAAGAGAGATCCCATAAAGTTCTCCTGGAGAAGAGCCCAGTGTGTGCTAGGGAGCAGCTGCACCAGCACAGTTCCCATCTCTTCTTCTAAGCTGCAGGCCAGGGCTGTGTGGTGGACGCTGCAATTCATCCCTGGAGAGCACTGCAGGGATTCAGCAGAAAAGCTGCTCTTCTTCCAAGACAGCATTGCCTAAGCACTCACCGGAATATTCCTTAGGCTCAGCAAGTGTGCTGGTGTCCTCTATTGGTTCCGTTTCTTCATCTGAGCCTGGCACGCTGCCATCTTCTTCCACAGGGAAGGTGTCCAGCACAGTCTCAGAATCCGTCTCTTCAGAAAAGACATTGGGCACTGTAACCAGAAGCCACTGTCTTTTACCAGAAGCACAGTACCATGGCCAGGCATTCTGGCAAGTGGCAGTGAGGAGCCCGCTGTCCCCAGAGACAAGAGGAATCCATAGCTGGATTTTCTGCAGTGCAATAAGAAATGCAGACCCAAACCAGCCAAGACTTAATCAGCCAAATGACCCACAGAAGAATCCCTTGAGGTTCTCCCTCACACTGGGCATCCAGCTTCAGCCCATCCCTGAGCCTGAGGTTTGGCAGGGGCAGCCAAGATTTTGTGGGATATCATTTCTGCCTCCATGCTGTGCTGAGTGTGAGGCGAACACAAATTCAGCAGAGGCCTTTTCCCCAAATCTGAATGCCAGTGTCTGCACACAGCAGCTCTGGGCAGTAATGGTACAACTGCAGCAGCAGCTGGAGATAACCCTGGCAATCATCTGGAAGCAGAGCTGTGAGCAGACGCCGTGCAGGACCATCTCTATGGCTCACTCAAGGAGGTGTGAAATGGAGTGTCCCTGCAGCAGGCCAGTGACTGAGCACTTCTGGCTGTCCAGGACACCAAAAACTCAGCTTCCCAGGTCGCAGGGTTAAGAGTTGGATAAACTAACCAGATGGGGCTTCATGCAAGGTGTTCAGGAGCTCCTCTGGAACATCAGGGAATCCTTCAGGGAATTCTTCAGGCACCTTGTCATAATTCTTTCCTATTGTTAGATTTATGAAATTATGTTATACCTATAAAGGTGTATTTCTCATTAATAACATGGGGAAAAGGAGAAAGGAGTGCTCATTCTTGTGAAGGCGGTAGAGACTGACTCACGCTTGAGGTACCAGCTCGGAATCAGCATGGCATCTGGCTCCAGCTCAGAGGCTGAAAGAGTTCTCTCTGTGTCCGCAACTACAACCAAACACCCACAAGAAGTTACCATGACATGCACTGCTCTCATGGTCACACCTCAAGGCCTGGATGTGGGAAGGTATTGACAGGGCACGCTCAGGCAGGTGTGTATTCTCACAGCTGCAGGGGGGTCTGGCTGCCCTTGGGACACTGAGAGCTGGCAGCTCTCACATGAAGTGAAAAGCCATGGCGTGCCCACATGACCTGTGGGGACCTCAGGCCTGGAGCCTGGACAGGAGGCTGGATAACCAGAGCTGAGTGATGGACAAGCAGTGCTATGTGACAGATAACCAGAGCTGAGTGATGATAACAAGAGCTGAGTGATGATAACCAGTACTAAGTGGTGCACAACCAGTGCTGAGTGATGGATAACCAGAGCTGAGTGATGGATAACCAGAAGTGAGTGATAACCCATGCTGAGGTTCTGGGCCTGAACTGCCACTTCCCACCTCTTTGCTCCTTAGGAACCTCTCTCCATGCTACACCCTAAAGCTGCTGCAGCCCCTCACACCTCCCCTGGTCTGTCTGCCCCACTGCCTGCACCATGGTGGCTTCCTGGCTCTGCCAGCCCCAGTCCTGGCCCCACTGCTTCCAGCCAGGGCCCCTGCCTGCCTACCTGCTCCCTGCCCAGGTGTTGTAGCACTCGGGGCCTTCTGGGCTTGCAGGGCCAGGAGAAAGAGAAGCAGGAGATAGTGGCTTCGGACCATGATTCTGCTGCTCCAGCCGCTGCTGCTGCTGTAGTGTTGCCAAGAGCAAGCACTGAAGAGCACTGCGGGGCTCTGGAACCTCACATCAAACAGGGCTCTGTGACCTCATAACAAAGTGGTGTCTGTGAACTCCCTAATGTACGCCCATGTTGCCTGTGAATACCTGGCCCTGCTCTCTATTGATTTCCTTATTCTGTGTAGGAATGGAAGTAGTAAAATGGAGAAGGGTTGATGAATTCTGGGAGACAGGACTGTGCATGGGAATGCAAAGGCACTCAGGTCCTGTTCCTCAGAAATCCCCATCAGAAGCCCTGTATGAAGGCTGCTGTAAAAAACCCACTTGTAAGTGTCTTTCTTTGGTAGTATTTTTGTCTGACAGCATTCTGGCAAGAAACCTGCTTTTCCCTTTACTTCTACAGTTTCATGATCTTTGATGGCAGCACTGCTTCCATCCTCCACTGTCATGGAAACATGGGTGTGCAGTGCTCATGCTTCTCCCAAATGAGCCTGCTTTATTCCCCTTCCACTTCCAAACCTACGTAAAGCTCTCTTAAGGAGTCCCACTAATGTCGGAGCCAAGATTATTTTTGCCTTGGAGGCAGGTGTAGCCCATGTGCCACCATCAGGCCTGGTGTCCTGTAGAGTAACCCACGGTCAAAGCCCCACACTTCTGCTGGGCACACCAGGGTGCCAGGTATTAACCTCTGGAACCTTCCTGTGTCTAGGTCACTGCATGCGGCAGAAGTAAATACCACATGAGGCCCAGATTTCTCAAGCAGTCACCAGAGGCCCTGAGCTCCCTCTTGCTTGTCCTCGGACACGATGTTGTACTGCCTCGGGACACACACAGATGTGTCAGTTCCTGCAGATAACATTTTTAACATGGGTGTAGTATTGTGTTTTTTATCTATTATGTGTTAAGTCTCTACTGTATTGTAGTTCAACAATTTTGTAACGGCTTGTTCCCTTGCCCCTGCTCCTCCTCACAAAATGGTTCATTCCCATGTTGTGCCCATTCCTCATATGTATCCATCAATCCTTGTACCTGCCCCTTTCCAATCCCTTCTATGCCAATCCATGTAATCCAGCCCCTATTCCCTCTCAATGTAAATGCTATCCTTCCATCCAGAACCTTTAATGTCATTTATGTAGCTCCAATCCTCCCATTGGTTCCTCGCATATACTTTCCGCCCCTCATCTATCTTATTGATTGTATGATAGTGTTAGTCCCTCCTCTAGCTCCTCTCTAGCGTTAGCCCAGTGGTTGTAAGGCTGTCTCCTCCCAGGAGCCACGTCCCCCCCCCCTTATAAGTTGTCACTAATGGCTTGTGCTTGGTTCTCCACCTGTGTTATTTGCTGGTGTTGCTTTGGTGTTGTCACCTGCTCTCCCTTCGGGGAAAGAAAAAAGCCACTTGGAACTGCAGACAGCGAGTCCCTCCTTTTTTCCTCCACTGCAGTCAGACGAAGAGATACCCTTTGGTTGCCTGCTCGGACGGGGCCGAGGACGGGTTCCTCCCTGCGGCCGGACCGCTGCCCTCCCGCTGCCCGTGGCGTGAGGCGGGGAGCGCCGCAGGCTGGCGCGCGCCGAGGAAAGGGGACGGGCTGGTCGGTTTCCAGATGCGCACCTTCTCCCGGGCTCGGGGGCGCAGCGTCACGCAGGTGGCCTTTTAGCTTAGCAGCTCTTCTGGGAAGGAAGTATTCAGGACTTAGGTGTGCCAGGCGCCATGCGTTAGAATCTCTTGGAAAGCCTTCTAGAACACCTTTGGTATAATTGCCCACGAAACACCAGTTAACCCCCAGGTGTTCAGAGCTGCAAGCACAGAGGCACTGACAGATTTCCCCCTTTAGGGTGTCTCTCCAAGGCTCATAAGCAGTCTCCAGCTGACAAGCTGCATTAACTCGGCCAATGCCATCCTCTGGAATCAAGCACAGATCACTGCCCACCTTGAAGGCTGCGGCACATAATGAGCAGAGGGCCGTACCAGGCTGGAAGGTTTCTTGGTGACATTTTCTGCCCAGAAGCAAGGCAGGCTGCCCAGCTGCCTCGGCGCCTTGCTCGAGGGGAGGTACCGATGCCCTTCTTTGTTCCTTAACTGGCTACACACCCAGTCTCTCCCTTAACGCACTCGAAGCATTGTGCTGCTCGGCGGCTCGTCACCAGCTGTGGGACCAGTGTCCCCAGGCCACCTGTGGTGCTGCTGAAGCCGCCTGCCGCGTGTGGCACGGCAGGGAAGCAGCGCTGCCCGCAGCCCGCGGCCTCCTTGCTCCCCGCTGCCGCCATTTCGCACGCGGCCGTGAGCGGTGGGCACTGGGCTGTGGGGCTGTGTCGGCCCCGCTTCCCGGGCCGCAGCTCCAGCTGCTCCCGCTGGCTCGGAGCGACCCCGCTCCGGCCCGAGGCGCTTCTCCCGGGCCCGATTCGCCGCTGCTGCAGGAGAGCTCCCCGCCGTGTTCCGGCTGCCGCGGCAATTCGCCTGGGAGTCTGAGCTGAGCCTGGCAAAGGGAGCGGAGCCGAGAAATAAAGACAGAAGAGACAGGGACCGGAAGCAGAACGGGGAGACAATGAGAGCAAAAGAGGGGCAGGGAACGGGAACGGGACCAGAGCTGCCGGAAGACGCAGCAGGGACAGAGGAAGAGACGCAGAATGAGCAGAAGGGAGCAGAATGAGCAGGAGAGAACGAAGTCTGGGCTGGGGCGGGATAGAGACTGTTGAAGAAGCTTTGGAGAAACAGCAAGATAGGGAGTGGGAGAGAACAGGGATACAGCGAGAAGCCAAGGGACTGGCAACTGAACAGACGAACACACAAGGAGAAACCCAGGGGCGGTTTTTGCTGCAGCCCAAAATCCAGAATCCAGAGGTGTTTTCCTACTGCAGTAGCATGTTGGCATGTTGGCATGTCAGCTCCCTCAGAAGCAGCCGAGGCATTTCAGAAATGGCACTGCAGGGCATGGCCATGCGTGTGTACTGCAGCTCTCAGTTCACCTGTGCATCTGCAGGGCTGCAAGTGCAGTGTGGATGTCTATACAACAGAAGTTTGTGAGGCTTGGTTCAAGGGTTGAAGCACAGCTTTCTTCTGAAAAGAGCTTGGGCTGCCCTCTCAGGAGGAGGTGGGGTACCTCAGAGGCTGCTGAGAGCCCCATGAGAGACAGCCCAGAGGTGGAGCTGGAGCTGCTGTGCAGAGGAGAGGGACAAGGGTGAGAAGCTCAGTGGTTCCTCTTCACCACTCCAAATGGAATAATATTGTCTTGGGACAGTCTTTGCAACCTGAGCCAGAAGTCTAAGAACTCCTCTAAAACCCCACAATGTCCAGAGATGCCTTCAGGCATCTCTTTGGTAATTCCTGCTGGCAGTATCCTCCCCACACACTGCAGGCAACAGCTTCAGAGAGCTGTGCCGTGATTCTGGACATCTGCTTTGCTGCACTTACACCTCCAGCTTTGGTTGTAGGTAGCCAAGCTGGAACAGGCATGAGGAAAGGCCTGCAGGACCACAGTGAATCTGACTCGTGATCTCACGGCAGTTATTGTGTCATGCTGGTTTCTTTTAGTGCCTTGCTTTCTTCATCTGAGATGGGCACTCTGTCACTTCTTTCCTCCTGGAAGGCCTCCTTATTCACAATCCTACATTCCATTACTTTAGAAATTCAGCAGGAAATGCCCAGGTCTATATTGTCTCAGTCTTAATCTCCCTGAACCAAAAATTAAGTTCTAAAACTGCAGTTAAGGAGCGACACACAACCTGCAACTGTTGCACTTACTCAAGCAAAAGCCCAGAGCAGACTTCCGGTGCTTTGTTCAACCTTCGGCTTTTTTCCAATAGTGAGTGGGAAAAGATTGTGTTTTAACTGTTGTCTCTGTTATCAATTTAATTTTTAGTAATGCTCCTGTGACTACTATCACATTCCTTCCCCTCTGTAACTCACACAGCCCAGTTCCAGCTTTCTGCTCCTTGATCCTCTTTGAGCTCCTTGGGGAGGAACTGCCACATCCCCCGTGATCTAAGTCACCATCTCAGGCCTCCTTGATGTGCCCAGCACTGGACAGCCATCCTTCCCACAAAATCCTTCCCTCTCTGCCCAGACTTCTTGATTCAGGGCAGCATCCCAAATCAGCTCATAGAGGAGTTTTTGCATGTCACTCCTCACCAGCGTGTTCTTATTCTGCTGCAGGAAAGCCTTGTTAATGGCCACTGCTGGGAAAGCAGGCTGAGGCTGGCACAAACAGGTCCTGCACTGCAGTGCAAGTTGCTCAGAGCTCATCTACCAGCCCCAGACCTGCTCCCAGCTCTGTGCATTCTACCCCACAAGAAACATCTGCAATAGGCAAGAACTTAACTGATTTTGGAAATAAATTTATTTATATGCTATCATTAAAATAATCATTGTCCTCTAATATAAACTACCTCTATTACTACCACTAAAAGTATCACTACCACTAAAAGTATCACTATCACTATTAATAACCCTCACTATCACTAAACATTTCTTCTAATATAAAGTGTTCCTGCTGGTATTGGTAGCAGGGGCACCAGGATGGTGTGGGCTGAGGTGAGTCCAGGGAAATCCAGTGGTCCCGTGAAGAGGCACCATCAGCCAGAGCACAGAACGGACATGGGGGCAAAGGTGAGCGGTCTGTGCCCATGTTCTTGTACAGCTGGGCAAGCTCTGCTGCAAAGACCTCAGGAAACAGGCGGCAGCTTGACTCTGCTTCATCTCTAGGCAGATCACGGCTTTCCCTGGAAGAGTCCCAGTCCTGTCGTGTTGCCTCTTTGTCTTCCTGAGTCTTGCTGTAGAAACAGATTTCCAAGAAGACTTATCATAGATATGAATTTGGAGCACAGTTAAAGCTTTGCACTGCAGTGCTTTCCACAGAGGCCTGCTAGGAGCTGCCTGGGCACTCCAGCATGGTGCAAACCCTTCGTTGCCAATGGCAGCAATGAATAACTCACCTGTCTCGCTTCACTAGCTGGTACATGATTATGTGCCCAACCACTGCTGCAAGCAGCAGCCCAGCTGAGACTGCTACAGATGCCAGAACGTAGTTCTTGCTGAATTCCCACTGTCCAGCAGACTTGGCTTTTTGCCCAGCAGCTGACCCTTGGCAGGAGAAAAGACAATGCGAGAGACAGTGTTTGTAGTCTGCACTAGGGATAATGCCACAGCCTTCAACTGATGCGGTGGTAGGTCTAGATTCTGCACTATCTTCATCCTCGGATGAGGATGAGGTAGGACAGGCTATGGCACTGAGCCTCTCCTTGACCGATGGGTCTCGGTGTCGAGAGACCTGGCAGGCCAAGATGGCCTGCTTCCGGCCAGGCCTACTTCTGGTTCTGGTAGTGTGGGAACCGGAAGCGGCAGGAGAAGGTGAGTGGCCTGACCCACCCACGGAGGCGTGGCCTTCCTGTAGGCTCATCCCATCCATGAGGGGCCCACCCAGGGGTGGGGTCAGAGAGGCAGGAGGTGTGGTCAGGGAGGCAGGAGGGGCAGGTCCCGACAGGGAGGGACCCGACATAGGGGCGGCAACCGACGGAGTGGCGGGAACCCGAGGGGGCGGAGTGAGAGGAGAGGCGCCATTTTGTTATTGGAGTAAATGGTGGTCCTCGGCCATGTGGCTGGTGCCATTTTCAGGTCCCTTGTTAATAGTAATATCATGAACACTGGGGTTAAAACTGGGATTCAGGGGTATAGGAGTGAGGGAGTGGGTAGGGTTCATGCTGGGGTGGCCAGTCCCAGCACAAAAAGAGGACTGATTGGGATGGGAAACAGCAGGTAGACGGTAGCAGCCCTGTGCCTAATTTTTGCAGGATCTGTGTCCCGACTCACCCTTAGGGGAAATGGGATTCGGATTGAGGAGGGAGGAACGAGGAGTAGCAGAACAGGGGACTCAACTCTCCCATTCTGATTTAAGTAACTTAGAATCATAAATAGGAAAGAAACATCCTACCCGAAAGTTCCCTTTAACCTGTAGGTCATAAATGTGTTTCCCAACTCTCCCCCAAAATGATACAGATGAAGCATCTCTCCAAGTAACGTCAGGGAAGTGTTCAAAAATGAAATTAACAAAATTCTTTAATTCCCTCTTATTAAAAGAGACGTTTCCCAAAACAAGGGCAGATTTAACTTGGATGTAGAAATCTTGTGTGGCTTGAGAAAGACGGTAACCCATTATCTCACAGCAGAAATCCCCCCACAATGCAAATAGAGAAATGAAAGAAAAGAGCCTGGGTCAGGTGCTGCAAGAAGCAGCAAGCAGCTGAGGCTGCAAAACTCACCACGAAAAGGACTCAGGCAAAATGAAGAGTGCTTCGAGAGGTTGGTGGATCTCTGCTGGTCCCGGAGATTCCACAGCTTCCCCCAAAGCTGAAGGTTGGAAGTCAGCGGGTTGTCAGCAGGTCTGGAGACAGCAGTCTTTCGAAATGAAAGTGCAGCTGCTCCAAAGACTGGTCCTGAATGATGCTTAAAGTCCTCAGGAAACTGAATCACAGATCCGAGAATCTGTCAGAGACGTTCTCGACTGAGCAAACAGGTGTTCAGCTGGTTCGGGCACCAGTTGTAGCGCGACCTGGACCGTGGTCCTGCAGGGAAGCCCACTGCTGGCCGGTCGACAGGAGCCCAGATAGTTTACAATCTTAATCCGCCAAAGACGAGAGAACACACAGAGCGCTGCAGTTCTCGAGGGTTTATTGAAGGTTCAGCGAGGGCAGGAGGAATTGGAGAAGGCAGGGGAGGCACAGGGAGACAACCTCACGAGAGGGAAGCTGACTCTGGGAGCCCCCTCCAAAGGAGGGGTCAGGGCTTATAACCGGGGAAGGAAAGGCAGGGCTCTGGTACCAAAGAACCAAGGGGAAAGGATGGGGTGATTAGGGAAAACCAATGGGAGAGAGGGGAAGGTGGGGTTTCGTTGGGAGAACCAATAACTGTACAAAGGACAAAGAAGTTTCCAGAACTAGGAATGACATATACTGGTTGATTGGCACGGACAGGGGAGAGTGCAACAGTTGACAGGCACGGGAAAAGGCAGGAATCCCAGGGCAGTGCTTTTCCCTTATACTACTGTATTTTCCCAGGGAATTCTTGGTGGATCTTCTCCGGGACCGCCTCCTACACCAACCTGTAAAGCTCAGGGAGAGAATGGGTGGTTAGAATAGGTTTAGGTCTGTTTGGGTGTGTCAAGTCCAGTAAAGGTGTCGAAATCGGCACAGGCAGGTCCTGCTTAATGATATTAGATTCCTCATCCCCCCACAAAGCTGTTATTGAACTCACCCCACTTGTGTCATCGCGCAGGGAGGGCCTGCACTTCCTTTCTAGTTTTTTGAAGGGCCTCCTTTGGAGGAGTTATTCTGTTTGAGTTTGCTTTTCCTGAAATCAAAAAATTGCTGTCTCCGAGGACAGTCAGGCCTGGCTTTTTGCATAGGTGACATGGCTGATTGGCAGGGGGAGTCTCCTGGGTGGTCTTGGGGGGCGTCACAGCTGGCTAGCAGAAGGTTAATCCGGAGCATCCACAGCTGCAGCCCTCGTCAAGCTCCCTTGGTTTGTGGCGCTGGTTAGTGGGTGTGATGGTGACTTTTCTAATGCAGACCTTTTAATATTGACTGTTGTGGTTGGTGGTGGGTCGAGAGGTAGACTCAGAATGGCCGCTTTACACTTTTCATTGGCATTTTGCGTCATGATCTCTGTGAGGATTCCCTGCCTTACGTCCTGGTCCTGCACCTTTAAGTCCAACTGCTCTGCTTAGCCTTTCAACAAACTTTAAAAAGGATTCTGAGGGGAATTGAGTGTGAGTGATGGTTAAATAATTATCAATGGGAACATCCAGACACAGCCCAAAAACGCTTTTTCTGCAGCCTTGATCCCACAATAGAAACTCAGTTGTGGATAACAGGCAGGAGAAAAGTTGTCTATGGTCAGCCGGTGTTAAGTTGTTGTTGGCAAGAGTGGCTGTTAGGAGCCCCTTAAAATATTCGCAGTCCCTGTTAAATTATTTTTGGTATTTGCATAATTCATTGGTTGCTTGGAAGGCAAAGAGCGACCATTGAGGCTGAGCTTTCACGTCCGGCCAGGGGATATATGTGACTGGAGCAGTGGCAAAAGCGGGAGTGGGTTCTGGTTCCCAGGATCCCCCCCGGAACTCCAAGCATGGGAACCATGGAAACAGGAAGAAGAATCAGAGGGGGTGTGACAGGACAGGGGGAGGGGACGCATGACGGACATGTCCCTGAAGGGGCAGAGTTGGGGGTGGAGTTTGGGAGGAGCTGGATGAGGAGGTGGAGTGCCGGAAGAAGAGGGCTCAAGGGAGGAGTCGGGACAGGAAGGGGTTGGTTATGGGCGAAAGGGATTTTGGGGAGAAGGAGGAAAGGGGTTATGGGAAGAAGGAAGAAAAGTGGCAGGAACGGCCACGTGGCATCTGCCATCTTGTACACTCCAGGGGCCATTTTGAGGGGAGTTGGGGTTTGTGAAGATTAAAACAAATGGAGAGTTTTTGGGATGGGGCTGTACAGTGCGGGGAAGTTAGAGGGACAGGAAAGGTTCTGAACAGTCTGGCCAGGACTGCTCGGGTGGGGGTTTCGGGGATTCTGTAGGGAGCCAGGGAGACAGGAACAACCCTGCATCTTATGACAGATTTCTTCCTTTAGAATTCCTGGTTTAGGGCAAGAGGGTGAGGGTTGAGGGCTTGGACAGGGAGAACTGGAGTTCAGTTTCCTCTTGGGTGACAATTCCTGCATTTCAGATGTAACCCATAAAGTACTTCTATATTTGCCAGGAAAACAAATTTGGAAAGGGATGAATCCCCTAATGATAGTAACTCATTTCCAACAACATCCCAAAATTGCAAATTACGAATGTTTTTAGCCAAAATATCAGGGAAATGCAGGATCAACCACCTGACAAACTGTTCAACTTCTTTCATTGAAAACTGATTCCCCTTCTCCCCCGGCAAGGATACCCACAACATGGTAAAAGACCCCTTTTTGGGAGACTGACAGCCAGGCATCCATTGTGGCTGTTATTTAAAATCTGTCTCCTAAAACTCACTGGCCCCAGGAAAAAGTAAAAAGAAAAGACAAGCCCCTGCAGCTGGCAGCCTGCCAAGATTTGCTGTGCAGCAAGAAGTAGAAACCTAGAGTAGTAACAAAGCTCTATAGAGGGAGCGAAATTTTGCTTTCTTCCCAGAAAGCGAGAAAGGCAGGCAAAAAAGAAGAGTCCCCCACCCCACAGGGAGAGGACAAAGGGAGAGGAAAAGGATACTTACAGATCCAATGTCAGTAGCAGGAAAAGTCCCAGGTAGTGTCCTTCACATCAGACTGACCTCTGTGATGCCCCAGAGGCTACCAGTCCTGTCCCCAGGAGTGCCACCCACTAAAACAGGGTCTGCTCCCACTGGGGTAGCTTGCTGGCTAAGAGATCGATTCCAGGCGCCACTGAAGGATAAGTCCAGTGGGACGTCCGGCCATCTCCTCTGCAGGGTCCTGAGATTACCACAGACCCCACATTGGGCGCCAAGCTGCTGCCATGCCCACCTGAAGTCCATTTGACTTCAGCTGACCAGCTCCAGCACAGTTGGCTGTGGGGGACACTCCCCTGTGCCTCTGCAAGTTTGGGGAGTGGCTAGGGTTGTCACCAACCCTGGGACGGAGGAGAGGCGACGTCTGTGGAGGATAAGAAGAGGCCAACTCTTGGCTGGGGTGCAATCCAAGGTTTATTATGGGGCTCTGGGGAACTCTGCACCTCAGGGAAACCAGCAGCTAAGAGCCCAGAACTGAATGGTGCAACATATTATAAAGGGGGGGTGTAAACAGGGGGAAGGGATCACCCACCAACCAGTAGAGGGATTTGGGGGAGTGGAAGGGGGAAGAATGTCCTCTGGTAACAGAAGAACAGACAGGCACAATGTCCAATTGGGGAATTCCAGAGGAGGGACCCCTGGCCCTCGCCCAATCACTCGAGGGCCAAGGTATAAAATTCTGGAGGAGTGGGATGGGGAGCCAAGTGATGGACAAGGCACCAGGGAGGGGACAGGGGAATGACTTAAGTACTTTTGGGGTTATTGACATTAAGGGAGAAGGTAGGAAAACTTAAGGTAAAACCATTGTAGGGAAAATGGGGGTAAAGAGCAAATAATTGCAGAACAGGTACAAATAGAAAAAAACAATACAACAGGAAGCCTTTCGATCCAGGACTGATAGAATCAGACATTGAAACTGATCTATTCTCTCCTGACCTTCATGATAAATGGATGCATCTTAAGAAAAAGGCTCTTAAGGTGAGCGACCCACAAACTTGCAGGAAATTTCAGCATTTGAAAAATGAGTGTTTCCAAAAGGGGGAGGCCAGATCCAAAACTCCCAATATTTATTCTTGATGTTGTAATGGGAGGCATTACGCTAATCAATGTTGGTCTAAGTATGATTTTGTAAGGCATCCTATATTGGGAAGACAGAGCAGAAGTGCTTAGTGGCATCATGTGAAACACAGATGCCCCAGCCAATGCCTCGGAGGGACCACTGCAAGCCTCAGCCCAGTCACCGCCCCAAGCAGCCTTCACCAAACCACAGGCAGCCCTGGCCGGACCGTCACTGACCAGCCACCCCAGTGCAGGAATGGACCTGGCAACCTCCAACACAGTAACGTTGTTTGTTGCTTGATCCATCTGTTTATTTGATTCCCACAGGAGTTTTTGGACCACCGGGACAAAATATGCATACTTTGTTTGTTTGTTCTCCCTGGAGCTATTGACTCTGACTCATGGCATGGACTCCCCAGCCACCCTGTATAGTCCTGGCCAGGAGCAATATAGCTCTGCTTACATCCTTTCCTGCAGCACCCGTCTGCACCCCTGATAACTGAACAGAGGGAGGGGGGTTTTGGTTCCACTGGGGTCCCACAGATTTTATGGACGTAACTGCATTACATCTTTGCATCCAACATGCCAATGCAAAGTGACTCTGAAAGGCAGAGACGCTCCTAACAGGACTCAGGGATGCAGAAGCAGATGTGACTGTTATCTCAAGAAGCCAATAGTCTCATGATTGACAACTAAGGGACTCTCCGGCATGGGTGGAAGGAGCAAAAACCTGCAAAGCCAACACTTGGTGCAAATAAACAGGGCCTGATGGGTGGATCGCTACAGTTAAACTTTTTTTGCTGTCTGTTCCTCTGGTTTTGTGGGGGAGGGATGTCTTTACATAGTGGGGAATTTTCATGCATTCAGATTTTGTGCAGGAGTTATTTGGGACATTCCGCACCCCCACAATGGTCCCTGGCTGAAGTGACTCAGGCACTTTCAAGAATTGGAAGGAGCAGCCCAGCTATCAAAAGCCACAGTTCATACAGATCTAAAGCCCTGAGGGACACCCTGCCCCGGTCAAATTTCCAGTTACTTGGTTTTCTTGCTAACAATGTATTTTGTTGTAAATTTTTTGGTACAGCTATCTAGTACTATATAACTACATTTTTTTTTTTTTTTTTTGTTTAGCCTTTGGTGTTTATATGCCATTACTCTTACTAAGCCAAACTTAAATCTATCCTACAAGCAATCTTTAAAGCTGCTGCAGGGGGTGTGGCCTCCCTGCCTGGCACCAGCTAGTGTTGAGATTAACCTTCTAATTTTAGTAACGTGTGATTTGTGATTTTTAACAGGATTGTTACTAGAAAAATTCAAAGGTGTTGATATAGAGGTGGTGTCTTTTTACATATTCTTAACATAGCAAAACTACATTAACTACACTAAAAGGAATTCAGTAAATTTTAAATTTAAGATTCTTTAGCTCACATTCAAGACAAACATTGAACTTTATCTGTAGTAATTTTTTGAGACTTAACTCCACTGTTAGCTTTAAGTGCTTGCTTTTTGCCCCATAGTTCTAACAAAGTAATTTCATTGTAAAGATTTCGGTACAGTTGTTTACTTGCATGTTGTTTATTTTGAACTGTTACATGAAAAATTTTTAGTAACCTTTTTGTAATAATACAGTTTAAGTTAATTCTTGTTAAGATTGATTTTTGCTTAGTCTCAGTGATGTTAACTTTAAAGTTCTTTTAGAGATACTTTATCAAGGTTTGTTTTAGTGAAGTTTATTTTAAGTTTTCTTGAAATATACCTGTTTGAATTATAAGATAGGATTCCATTGCTATACAACTGAATGACATAAAGTCTGAATTTTTGTCAAAATTTGCTGATTTAAATTACAAGATAATGCTATTTTGTTACAGAACTAACAATTTTTGCTTGTTTATTTTTTATAAGTAATATTTGTTAGAAATGAGAACAACTCTTGGATTTAAACAAAAAAAGCAACCTATTATAAAAAGATTAATTAAAAAATAGTTGTAATTAATTTTTAACAGAAATTACTAAACTGGGAACCAAGGGATTAAAGACTCTTCGAGCTGAGTAGGCTATGTGCCTGAGAGCAGAGATTCTTTCATGCTGGTTTTGTTTTTATAAAATCTCCAAGTTGATATGGCCTTATGATCTCAGAATAGGACTTTCCCCCTGGTTCGTCTGAGGGAAAGGGTCAGTCTGTGTCTGGGTTTTTTAACTCCTCTGCCCCCTCCCAGGACCGCCCATAGTCCAGCCTCTAAGGTTGAGTATGATTGGTGAGAGTGTTCATGAGATCATTTTCTCTGGCCAATGGCTTGCTCATTGTTAGGGGACAGATTTCTGGAATGATGTCATCTGCTTCAAAGGCTGGGAAGATCCTCATTAAAATTCTTGTTGTCATGGAGCTTAGCTGCAGAACTACAATAGTCAGGGACTAAAATTAACTCTTAGACTGCTGTTTCTGATGGTTGGCTGTGTCTGCTTCTGGACAGAGGCACACTTAAAAGGGCTATTAACATACAATTAGAACTTATGGAAAAGTCACACTTACAAGGGTAATGTATTTAACATACAATTCAAACTTGTGGATACTAACTAAGTTAATGGAAAGGTAACAGGATTGAACATGGTAATTGTTAAAAACAGGTGGATTGGAGCCACAATATTTTAAAATGGCTTGGGCCTGTTTATTAAAAAACAAAGACAACTGAAGACAAGGCACCAGGATAAGCCCAGGGTCTCAGCAGCAAGTCAGAGATACAAGTAACTCTGTGCTACATAGGGTGTTTCCTTGGATATGAGTTCTGCAGAAAGACCCATGTCCTTAGGGACTACCCCTATCTGTAATTGCACCTGTAAGTCCCGACCAAATACATTGCATTCTAATTTAGGCATGTATAGCACATCTACACATCCTTCTCTTGAATTTCCCTTGACCGCAACTTGCTCTATTACTGATACTTCAAAAGGCTCATTACTAGCATCTCTCACTTTGCACAATTTTTGACTAAATTTGCAACCTTTTGGGAACCGTGAAACACATGACCTATCAGCCCCAGTATCAACTGAAAATTCAAATTCTTCCCCCTGGGGACCTATTTCCAAATTTATCAAGGGCTCTACTTTATGCTCGCCTGTCTTCCCCAGGGTATAGAGCCCCTGACAGCCCTAATCATCATTTACTCTGATTTCTGTTTCTTTGTACAGTCTCCTGTCCTTTCTCCATTTCATGCAGTCCTTCCTAAAGCGACCTTTTTCACCACAATAACAACATTTCCCTTCCCAGGAATCTTGTGTCCTGCCCTCGAATCTCCTCCTTTCTTCATTTCTCCATTTCTCCATTCCCTTCGGTTCTTCCCTTTCCCTATGCTGACTGTCCCTAGCTATTGCAACCATAATTCTAGCCTTCGATTTAATATTTTCTTCCTCCCTTCTCAAACAGACTTTCTGTGCTTCCCTTTACCATTCATTTAAGCTTTTTTCCTGCCAGTCTTCAGTGTTCTCTAACTTTCTTCTAATATCCGGCCACGCTCTAGTTACATATAGCGCCTTTACCAACACTTGCCCCTCTGTGCTCTGTGTATGCTGGAATATAATTGGAAGTTTTGCCTTAACCTATCTAGACAGGTGTTTGGGGTTTCATCTTTCTCTTGCTGACTGTCGAAGGCCAGCTTTGCATTACTAGTCCAGGGGACTGCTCCCCGGATACCTTTGATAATTAAAGATGTATAGGAATTCACATTTCTATGGCCTTCTTCAGTATTTGGATTCTAGGCAGGTGGGGTGAGAGGCATTTTTTCTTCACCTGGCAGCCCAGCTCTGTTTTCTTTCTTCCATGCCCTTATGCCTGTGACCTGAATGAATTGCATTTCCTTTGGAGAAAAAAGAATACCTAAGATGGAGTTCATTTCTTCCCATGTATATATACTTGGACCTAAAACCTGATCAACTTGATCAGCTATTCCTATAGGATCTTCTAATAAGGGTTTAAGTTCTTTCATGAAGCTTCTCACCTCGGAGGCCATCAAAGGTGCATTTACAAAACCAATCCCTCCTTGTACACCTCCCATCGGGACTTCTCTTAAAGGTAGCACCTTTTCTCAGAGTTCCTGCTTTGGGAAACACCTCACAGCTTGAGATCTGGTATTATAATGATGACTGCCTGGGACTGTGACTCTCTCCTTTGATCTTACAGCCATTGCACACTCACTGGAGTGAGTTGCTGCTCCCTCCAAGCTATTCTGTTGGTAGCCAACCTCCCATTTCCTTTCTTCACTATTTAATAGTACCCCTGAAAGAACTTGGGAATTTTCTGAGACAGAAGGCATGAGAAAAGGAACTGATGGCACTGCATGGGATTGCAGAGGATTCTGTGTGGGAGGTGGAGGAAGGGTGAAAGGAATGGGGAGAGGCATGGGAGAAACTACAGGGGTGGGGACTATCTGGGAAGTTGGAATGGTATCATAAGGTGTGGGTTGGGCAGGGAGGGGTGCCGGAGAGGTAGGATGAGGGATAGGTTGAGCAGGGAGCGGAATGGGTTCAGGTTGGACAGGAGGGGGTACCGGATGAGTAGGAGGAGGAGGAAGACAGTCCAATGGGTCCCATTTTGGGGTAAATTCTTCTTTTTCATCTTTTGTTTCTTTTCCTACTTTATACATTCAAACCTTTTTGTCCCAAATTTCATTTTCCAGCCAACAGGCCGCATATTTGATTTCATCCTCATCTAAAACGTCTCTTGAATTTACGTACTTACTCAAGGCTAGACAAAGCCATTTTTCTTTTGACCCGTACCAAGGCCAATTAACAGGTCCCTCTTGAATGTTCTTTTGTGGCCATATTTCAATACAATAATGTATCATTTTTATTTTATCCAGTTCCTTTAAATTTTTATCCTGGTCCCAGCTTTCTAACATTTCCCCCAGTGGACTGTCTTGTGGTATGTCTTTCAGTTTCATTTTCTTAGCTCTTCACTTGTGGGAATGTTTAATCCTGCACTGACCCATGACTAAAAGTGACTTGAATCAATTTAATTAAATAAACAACTTTGCAAGGAGAAATGAGTACAAACAAAACTTAAACAGAAGTGAATAGGAGACTCATGGGAAAATTGAGTACCATGGGAACCAAAATAATAACTCATGGGAAAATGACCTAGCGTGGGAACTAAAACTCAAACCAAAATGGCCGATTGGCCGGAAGCCTTCTTGGACTCTTCCGGTCCACCTTCTTGATGTCCATCTCTATCGGGCTGCCACACCTCTTCCTCATGGGAGCCCCTCCCCTTCCAAGAGCAACCAAAATGTCTCCTCTGAGCAACTAATGATCACACATACATCACAACATGAGATGTCTTTCTAAAATGGTTCCTTCAGGCCACTAAAACTACACAATCACCTTTCTATTGAGCTCAAGGAACCAATGACTTTAAATACTTAAAACAGCAAATGAAATCTGTACAACAAATATTAACAAAACATTAATTGACTCTTAAGCCCAATCTCATAAAATCACAATACGCTCTGAAACAAACAGAAACTCTAACACAAAGCTAGAAGCCAAGTAGACACCAAAGGCCACCTACCCGAAACAATATACACATCAATCACTTAAAACAAAAAGATTAAACAGAATACTACAAATAATATTGCAAAATACCAAAGTGTTATTCTTGTATTGAAATAAATAACACAATATAATAATCCAGTCAATAACACTATCAGTAGCAATAAAAAGAATAAACAAACTTGATAATGTCAATCACAAAATTCCAACTAAAAATAAGTCACACATAGACAACTTATATAAGCCGAAATGGAAATTGTGTCCCTAACCAGCAGGTTCTAAAACCTCCCTCCTACCCCTAATGAGTAGCAGGACTTCTAGTTGGTGGCCTTCGCCCTCTCTGGCCTGTTGCCACACTACGAGGAATCTCCCCTTGACCAGCTCTCCTGGCCTAGGGTTCTACTCCCCTCTGGTCAGACTCCTACTCCCTCCCCCTGCCAAAAGAGGGACAATCCCCCAACCGTTGGCCTCACTGTCAGCAGGTCTCCAGTTAGGAGTCTTTAGCCCACCCCAAAGGTCCTAGTTCCCCAGGATGCCCAGAAGTCTTTAGCCCACCCCAAAGGTCCTAGTTCCCCAGGATGCCCAGGACACTCCGTGCACTCACCCTGGAAAACTGCCCTCCAAGTTTCTGGGGCCAGTGGAACCCCCCTGCGCCCCCCTTATGTGGATTAGATCAAGGGTCCAGCAATGTCCACCCTTCCCCAACCAGCTGCTCCAGTGCCTGACACTGCAAGTGGGAGACCCAGTCCTGAAGGTCTTTTTAGCAAGCCAGGGAGTTGCCCCAACCAAACCCCCACCTCCGGTCCCTTCATCTATTGGCCACAAGCAACCCCTAGGAGCCCCCACCACCCTAGGGGAATGGGAGCTTATGCGGGTAAGAGCAGGAGAAAAGATGGGTACTCCCCCTTCACCCACACCCAGGAGGGTCCCTCAGGGTACCACACTCACTCAGGTTTATTCCAATTGCTTCCCTCTGTTCCCGGCCGGACCCCTCATGGGAGTCTGGAACCATAGTACTAGGAGGTTCCCTCTGACTTTGGGGGTATGAGCTGCCAGCCCCTGTCTCACTCACTCTCCACACATGAACGAACCCTCTTATGCCTCGCCCCACTCGCAACACCTACCTGTGTGTTGTGAGCCCCGCTCTGTCTCGGAGGACCTTCCACGTTCTGAGTTGCCGTGTCCTCAGTCATCTCTTGGGTATAGCCAGCAAACCGTCTTTGGTTTTGGAGAAATCCAAATCTGGGCAGCAAAAATAAGCAGCTGGACTAGTCTTCCCAAACCCGTCCTTACCCGGGATCACGTCTGGGGCTAATCCTGGACGAGCCCTCAGAAATTGTTAAAAACAAGTGGAGCCACGATATTTTAAAAAGGCTTGGGCCTGTTTATTAAAAAACAAAGACATCTGAAGACGAGGCCCCAAGATAAGCCCAGAGTCTCAGTGTCAAGTCAGAGATACAAGTAACTGTGTGCTACACAGGGTTTTTCCTTGGATATGAATTCTGCAGAAAGACCCGTGTGCTCAGCACCCAGGGGTTTTTAAAGTCTCTTAAAGATGCAGGATTGGTGCACTCTTGATCCTCTTGTTGATTGGTCCTTTTTCCAGTCACTACCTGGTCCATAAGATGGTGCATTCCTGGCCAACCATCCTGGAACTGCAAGGTACTATTGGCTGGTTAGTCCCCCAATCACAGGCTGAGCTGGTGACATCACTCCCTGATGCAAGCCGTCCCCTTTCCCTGAATTGACAGCTATGCATACACGCTTGACTGACAATACATTTAAGTTTGTAACTTACTACATTAATTACAACAATTAATTACATTAATTAACAATTAATTACAAATCATTAAAACAACTATTATTAACCCCGCCTACTGAAACAAATTTATTTATAACAGTAATCATTAAGTTCATCAACAACCACAAGAACTTTTTCCAATTTAATTCTCAATTAATCAAACATGCAAAAGTTAATTCTACTGTTTTGTGATCAACATACTGATGAATGAGAAACTATTTCATAATATGACCATTATTAGTTATGAGTTATTTAATGCTTTCCTTTTTACTTTTTTGCTTTAATGTCATATATGCATAAATGTCTAGGAAAATATAACTTCAATTTCTTAAGACAGTTTCTGCTGATATATTAGTAACCCCGATTGTGTTGCTAATCTTATAATATGAATTTACTGACTTCTTATAACAAGCATTGAAATGAATGAGCAGGAGATTGTGCCCCTTTCAATGCCTTTATTGAGTGATCAGCTCAGGTAGGGGCTTGACGGGTCGTGCGCACACCACTGCAGCTCCTAGGAGTGGCACAGAGGAGGAGGTGAGCAGTTTTGTCCGCTGGAACACAGGCAGAGCCTAATTCTCTCTACTAGGTCTATGAATAAATTTTTACCTTGGGGTATCTCCCAATTGTCTTGTTCTCTTACTGTTTTCACTATCTCTTTTTCTTTGACTAAATCTATCAGACCTGTCTGAGTAGTATCACTCTCAAAGCACAGCCAGGCTTCTCCTACAGGGAACTCTCCCAGGAGTCACTGCCTAAAAGTGGCAGTATTCTCGGCCATCCAATACACTTTTTCATCCTCTTGACAAGGAGTCAATTGGGAGAGGTTAACACAGTTAGGATTTAAATTGGTATGGACTCTCAACAAGGAACTCACTTCTTCTTCCTCATGGAGGAGTTGGTAGCACTTACTGCATGGCTCTCCTGCGCTCCCCAGAGCACCACCAGCAATTAGAGCCATTAATACTACCCTTCCCAAGAGTCCGGTATGGGTCATTTTGCACACTCTGCCCACCCAGCCTTGCCTCTCGGGGACTTTACTGAAAGGAAGCTTCAGAGCCCTTTACAGTCCTTTCTGCACTTCTTTGGTTAAACCTCTCTATCCTTCCCTTACTGTTTTGGTCTCACCTATGGGAGTACTCTGTAGAAGATTAAACCTGGGGTTCCTGATACTAAGTTGGGAGCACTTAACGAGAATCACTTTTTAGCAGTCCTTAACTTGTTACAAACCCCTTTTTTTTGAATACAGAATGACCCTTTTTGAACACAGAACTGTTTTGAAACACTTTAAGGTATGTTGCAATTCTGAAACAGAACTTTTTTCTTATCAGTTCATCATCTTTTGCTGTCCTCACTCTTTTTGGCTCTTCCTTTTAATAGTCAATTTCAAGTCTTTTGGTCCTTTTATGATGGTATACTCAGGAGGATCAACATGTGATGTTGTTGAATCTGGTCCAGTACCAGGGGAAGAGACTGGTCTTTAACCCTTGTGATGTGTGTCCAACCTTCCTCTCTGGTCCACACAGCAGTGTTGGTGGTGAGGAGTACCTGGAAGGGGCATTCAAATTTGGGCATTAGTAGTCCTCTGTTCCAGGATTTTACTAATACCCAATGTCCTGGGTAAATGTTACGCACTTTCTTATCAAGAGAGGAGGTTTGGGGGAGGTATCTCTTTTTCAAAGGCCTTCTAAAGTTCTCCCTATGGCCTGTAAATGTCTTCTGCTAACTTCTTCTCCTTCTAAATAGTCCCCTGTGCTATAGGGTGTTAACAAGAATGGCAGTCCGAACATCATTTCATAGGGTGAAATCCCTATGTCGCTGTAGAGCAGGGCGGTAACGAGAATGACTTCAAGTCAAAGGCTAGAGAATGAACTCTTGATTTATTTCAAATGCACCGCTCTATAAATAGAGAACATACATCGTGCGGACTAGTTTCATTGGTCTTAGAGTAAAAACATCTTACACCATTGATGTGCAGTGAAAGATGCACAGCGGCAGAACATATTTATAAACAATGTGAACAACAAGATAGATTAGAGAATTATTTACATTCTTTCCCAACTGTCTCCCAGGCTCTCGCCTGGTTAGAAAACCTTCTCTTTTTCTCTCTGACTGAACTGAGAATATCCACATCCCTATATCAGACCGAGGTCTTTTCTGATACACAAAATCGCTAGGGGCAAACACTAGCCAATTCATTTTTGTTTCTTCAATCAGTTAAGTCAATACATTTTTAAGAGTTTTGTTCATCTGCTCCACTCTCCCAGAACTCTGGGGGTGCCACAGGGTGTGCAATTTCCATTCTATTCCTAAAGCTTCAGTTACATTTTGCAATGCTTGTGCAACCAAGTGCGGACCTCGGACTGAGTCTATGCTGTTTACCATTCCGTATCTGGGAATGATGTTTTCCAAGATTACTTTTGCCACAACCTGTGCTGTCTCTTTTTTCGTTGGGAAGGCTTCCACCCAATGGGTGAGATGATTTACCATGACAGGTAAATGTTTGTATCCCTGCACTTTGTTGGGGGGGCATTTTGGTGAACTCTATTTGTATACTTTGAAAAGGTCTTTAGGGCCAATTCCCTCCCTGTGGGTACAGTCTTCCTCATTACATTTTGGTTTCCCTTCTGGCAAATTAAACACTCTTTTGTAATTGTTTTGGCTAGGTCATATACGCATGTGCACAGATTATTTCTCAGAAAATGGTCACACAGTCCTTGGACTCCCCAGTGGGTTAATTTATGTAGGTCTGTTATCACTTTCTGAGCTAGTGCTTTGTTTAAAAACACCCGTCCATCCGGTGTTAACCGCTCCCCCCATTCCCCTTGATGTAACTTTAAATCCTTTATTGCTTCCAATTCTTTCTCACTAAATATGGGTTCCTCTCTTCATTCCCCTTCCCCAGGTGTGGTTTCTGCTTTGAAAACTTTTACTGGGTCCCCTGGTTCTAAAGCTGCTTCTTTAGCGGTCTGGTCAGCTAGTCGGTTCCCCCTGACTTTAAGCGTGTTTCCTTTTTGGTGTCCTCTTACATGAACTACGGCTATTTCTGTTGGTTTCTGTAGGGATGCTAATACTGACCTCATCAAATTCTCATGAACTAAACTTTTCCCTTTAGAGCTCAGATATCCACGCTCCTCCCATATTTTCCCGTAAGTGTGGACTATTCCAAATTAATATTGTTAACCAGTATAGGTAGTTCCCCAGTCTCCCTCTAATAGGTCTAATCCTCTTTTCAGGGCATACACCTCACAACTCTGAGCTGACCAGCTTGGGGGTAATTTCCCTTTTTCATTAATTTGGAATTCTCTTCATCTATGATGGCATAACCTGAAGCTCTTTTTCCATCCACCACCCTTGAAGACCCATCTATGAACAGGATTTTTCCACTTGACAGAGGCTAATCTTCCAAATCCTCTCTTACTTTGGTTTGGAGGTTAATCAATTCAATGCAATCATGTTCTAAATCTTTTAGAGGCTCTCCTATAAGGAATTCCACCGGATTGAGGGCATTTGAGGTGACCGGTTCTAAATCATTTATATTCATTATAATTATTTCATATTTTAATATCCTAGCATCTGTTAGCCATTGTTGGGCTTTTTAGCTCAGGACTGTTTTGAGGTCATGAGGTGTATGCACTTTAATTTTTCCCTGTAAAGTCAGTTTTTGGGTCTCTTCTATTAGAACAGCAGTAGCTAGTACTGCTTGTAGACAAACTGGCCAGCTTCAAGCCACTGGGTCTAATAATTTTGAAATATAGACCACTGGCTTCCTGCAGCCCCCCCCCATTCCTGAGTTAGTACTCCATAGGCTATGCCCCTCCTTCTGCACGTACAAACAGATTGAAGCTCTTCCTGAGGTCTGACAGACTTAGAACCAGGGCAGAAGATTACTCATCTTTTAAGCTCATTAGGTGTTATTCATCTTCTTTTGTCCAAATTATGGGTTCCAGAGCTATTAGTTTATCATATAAAAATTTTACACTTTGGGTGTATTGGTCTAACCATAATTTACAGTATTGGAACAAGCCCATTAGTTTTCTCACATCCCTTTTAGTCTTAGGAGCTGGGAGACATAAAATACCTGAAATTCTCTCAGGACTCAGTTTCTTATATCCTTCCCCTATTATGTGTCCAAGGTATATTACTTCTGATTCCAAAAATTGTAGTTTATCTTGGGAGACATTTAGTCCTTTTTCTCACAGAAACTTTAAAAGTTTAATGCTAGTGGTCTTAACCTGATCTTTTTCTTTCCCTGACACCAGCAGGTCATCTACATACTACAAGACCTGCACCTCTCCTTCAGAGGTAAACTGTCCTAGCAATCCCTCTAGGGCTTGTCCAAAGAGATTGGGTGACTCAGTGAACCCTTGACGTAATCGGATCCATCTTAGCTGTTGTTTTCTTTTTGTGTCCGGGTCCTCCCTTCAAAAGCGAACCAATCCTAGCATTCTTCTGCCAGGGGACATGCCCAGAAGGCATCTGTTAAGTCTATAATAGTGAACCAAGCGTGTTCCCTGGGAATTCGACTTAGAAGACTGTACGCGTTTGGCATGACCAGGTGTCTGGCAACAGTCTTCTTGTTGACCTTCCTCAGGTCTTGTACTAGCCTTCAGCTTTCTTAACTGCCAGTATGGGGTATTGTGTGGTAACATACATGGTTCCAAGATTCCCTCTTGCAGCAGTTGTTCAATAACTATAGCTAGCTCCCTCCTTCCTTCTAGGGGTATTGGATACTGCTTGCCTTGTATGGGCAAAGTATTTTCTTGTATTATTGTTACTGGCGGGATGTCTAGTAGTCCTCGTTTTCTCCCTTTAGCCCATACTCTTGGATTTATCTCTTCTATGTCCCCCTGAGTTAACTTCATTATTTGAACCACCATCTTCCCTTCCTTTGGGACAATTCCAACCCTCAAGTGAACTTGCAGATCTCTTCCCAACAGACTTTTTTCCAGTTTGGGCAGGTAAATAAAATTAGCATTACACTGCTTTGAGTTCCCTATTATTTTTACATTCTCAATCATTGAGGCCCTGAATGGTTTCCCTTCCACTCCTAATACTTCACAGACCTTTCTGCCAATTACCATCCCCCCATGTATCTTGTTGAGACAAGACTTACCTGCTCCTGTATCCACCAAAAACTCAAATTCTTCATTTAGGGGTCCCACTTCAAAGTTTACCAAGGGCTCCTCTAAATGTCTCATCGGGTCCCCTAAAGTACAAAGCCCTTGACACCCCTTGACACCTCTGAGAATTTTCTGTAAGGCTTCTTGTTCTCTGGCTATTGCCTCATAGAAACTGAGCTTTTTACAATACCTTCTAATGTGCCCTGTTTCTCCACAATAGTAACAACATTTCTCGCTCAGAGGGATTTGTGGTCTCTCTATCCCTCTGGACTCAGTACTAGCCTATCTTTTCTCACTCCTGGTTGTGGACCCAACCTATCTTTCTTCACCTTGGGCTGTAGTACTGAGTTACTTGCCCCCCACACTTTCCCTGGCTACAGCAGCCATGATCTAAGCCTTTGCCTTTGCTTTTTCTTCTTCCCTTCTCAAATACACCTTTAGTGCTTCTCTCAGTAATTCATTAATGCTCTTCTCCTGCCAATTTTCTATATTTTCTAATTTTCTCTGAATGTCAGGCCAAGATTTAGTGACAAATTGAACCTTTAACAGTACTTGACCTTCTGGACTCTCTGGATCTGTCTTGGAGTATAATTGGAAATTCCACTTCAAGCAGTTAAGCCAGGTAGCAGGAGTCTCGTCTTTTTCTTGTGCACCCTTGAATGCCAATTTAGTATTAGTTCTCCTAGGAACTGATTCTCTGATCCCCCTACTTATCAAAGACCTATACTCTCTCATGGCCTTCCTTCCCTCCTCCTGATTAGGGTTCCAACTGGGATCCACAAAGGCCAGCTTCTGTTCTCCTGAGGGCACTTGGGGTCTGGGACGGTTACTTTTTCCCAAATCCTCATTCTAGCAGCTCGAATCATCCGGACTTCTTCTGGGGAAAACAGTATGTTCAAAATGGAATTAATTTCCCCCCAAATGTAGATATATGGCCATAAGAATTGGTCCACTTGGTTAGCAGTGTCCACAGGGTCCTCAACTAATTTCCCTAATTCCTTCTTAAATCCCCTCACTTCAGAGGCTGTTAAGGGAGCATTCACAAAACCAACCCCTCCCTCTGCTCCTCCCATGGGAACTTCTCTGAGGGGAAAAAGCTTTTCCACTCCGGATGTCTTAGATCAGGTACCACAATATGGCCCCTCCTCAGACACTAAATTCCTCGTCTGAGATTTGTAAGTATTGACTTGGACTTGCTGTAAGTCAGTGTCTGTTCCTGGTGATAAGAGGTTATCAGGTAAGGGGGCACCCATATCCCAATAGGAAGAGGTAAGGGGGCAGTGACAGGAGTGAGAGAAGAGCCTGAGTGCATGGTGAGTGAAGCCCGGGAAGATAGGGTGTTATAGGTGGGGTAAGTAACAGTGGTGGTGCAGGAGCAGCAGCAGGGGGAACTGGAAGGGGTGGCAAAGGAATGGCAGCTTGGGGGGGGAGCCGGGTCTGCCATAGAAGAGACCAAAGAGGAAGAAGGAGAAATTGGAGGGGACAGTAAAGGGACGGCAGCCGGGGGCAGAGCCAGGTCTGCTACTGGGGTTGCCCTAGGAAGAGGAGGATAAATTGGAGGGGCAGCGGGAGGTAAGTAGTTCAGGGGATCCCTGATCTCTTTTATTCCCTCCTCTCCTTCTTTATTCCCCTCTTTCTTCCTCTGCGCCTTACATATTCATGCGCCTTCATCTTTGATGACCCTTGTCAGCCAACAAGTTGCATATAGTAATTTCTCGAGCTCTCAAATACTGATTCAACTGCTTACACATCCACTTGTCTGTAGTTCCACACCACGGCCACCCTCCTTGTACATCTAGCTGTAGCCAGACCTCTAAACAGTAATGAATCATTTTAATCCTATTCAGCCCTTCTGTGGCCTCTAAGGAATCCCATCTCTCCAGCAATTCACCTAGGGGGCTATCAGGGGGAATGTTCTTCATCCTCTTCCCCCTCCCCTTGACCTTGAAGGGACCTGCCCTCTTGCTGTTACACCCTCCCATCTTTCAGGCCTAAAAAAAAATTACAGAAGTGCCTCTACCCAAAAGGAAATACACTAAGAGGCAACTCAAATCCTATAAACACTGAAAAATTTATTCAGCCCAAAAAGAATCACCATGTTACTTTTTCCTAAAATAAGAAGAAAATGTGCCTCTACCCAAAAGGAAATCTACTGACAGGCAACATAAATCTTACAACCACTGAAGAATCTTAATGCCTGAACCCTTGCTGGGACTCAATGCGTGCCACTCACCAGGACTTTGGAGTGCGACTCACCAGGACTAATGTGTACCACTCGCCAGGACTAATGCATGCCGCTCGCCAGGACTAATGTGTGCCACTCTCCAGGACTTGCCCGAACCCTTGTCGGGACTTAATGCCTGCAGGACTTTGGGGGTTGCATGCCAGTCACACACTATTTCCTCCACACGCCTGGAGGGGGAGGCCCTATTTACCCCCTAGGCGGTGCCTCACTCACACCGATTCTACTCGCTTCCCCCCATTCCCGGCCGGCCCCCTCGCAGAAGTCCAGAACCGCAGTACTAGGGGTCCTCACTCCCTTCAAGGGTCCCAGCTGCCAGCCCTCATCTCACTCACACTCCATTTGCTCACCTCCTACTCCTGCCACCGGATTTTCACACCCATCTGGTGTTCCTCTGCATCACTGGTCTTGAGCTGATCTTCCGGTCCAGGTAGCCAGCAGTCCTGCAGGTCCAGCCGTCCCAGTCCTGGTGTCCTCTTTGGGCGTGGCTATCTCAGACAAGCCACCAGCTGAAATTAATGAGCAGGAGATTGTGCTCCTTTCAATGCCTTTATTGAGTGATCAGCTCAGGTGGGGGCTTGACGGGTCATACGCACACCACCACGGCTCCCAGGAGTGGCATAGAGGAGGAGGTGCGCAGTTTTGTCCACTGGAACGCAGGCAGAGCCGGGGTTTCCATCCTTATGGGAGTGGAAGAGATTCCGAAGTTTGAGTTGACACTTGAGGTCCTCACTCCAGCCAACATGTTAAAAAGGTCCCAGCAGACACCAGACCCAGTTGCCCACCCCTAGAAGTTACTTAGGTTGTTTAATTCTATGGTGGCTCTTTGTTTTAGGGGTTTTCTTTCCTGACGTGGCTACATCTGCATACAAGCTCTGATGTCACTTCCTCCTCCCAGTCCTGGGTGCCATCTTCCAGGAAGCAGCAGGGGTGATAACAAACCCGATGAAGGGGGATAACTATTAACAACAGGTAATTAACAACAGCTAATTAACAACAGATAATTAGAAAATAGAAATGTTAACAGCAGATAATTAGAGAATAAACCAGTTAACAATTGGTTTAACTTGTTAACTTTATAACTTAAGAATGGACAACTTCTGTATTCCTAACAGCATTTCTTCACTTATTTGCTATTTGTCTGTACTGGGACCAGTTCTATTTAATATTTTTACAGACAACATGGGTGAGGGCATTGAGTCCTTCATTAGTAAATTTGCAGATGACACTAAGCTGGGAGCTTGTGTTGATCTACTGGAAGGAAGGAGGGCTCTGCAGAGAGACTTAGATCGGTTGGATGGATGGACAGAGTCCAACAGCATTACGTTTAATAAGTCTAAGTGACGAATTCTACATTTTGGCCACAAAAATCCCCTACAACATTACAAGCTGGGGACAGTGTGGCTGGACAGTTTTCAGGCGGAAAGGAACCTGGGGGTGATGGTCGACAGCCAGTTGAATCTGAGCTAGCAGTGTTCCTTGGTGGCCAAGAAGGCCAACGGCATCCTAGCCTGCATTAGGAATTGTGTGACCAGTAGGAGCAGGGAGGTCATTCTTCCACTTTACTCAGCTCTGGTGAGACCACATCTTGAGTGCTGTGTCCAGTTCTGGGCCCCTCAGTTTAGGAAGGACATTAAGATGCTTGAGTGTGTCCAGAGGAAGGCAACGAGGCTGGTGAGGGGCTTGGAACACAAACCCTATGAGGAACGTTTGAAAGAGCTGGGGTTGTTGAGCTGGGAGAAGAGGAGACTTAGAGGTGACCTTATTGCTCTCTACAACTTCCTGAAGGGACGTTGTAGACAGGTGGGGGTCTCTTCCACCAGGCAGCAACTGACAGAACAAGAGGACACAATCTCAAGCTCCGTCAGGGAAGGTACAGGTTGGATATTAGGAAGAAATTTTTCACCAAAAGAATAATAAAGTACTGGAATTGTTTCCGTAGGGAGGTGGTAGAATCACCATCTCTGGATGTGTTTAAAAAAAGACTGCACATGTCACTTGGTGCTATAATCTAATTGAGGTGTTAGGACGTAGATTGGAGTTGATGACCTAAGAGATCTCTTCCAACCTCATTATTATGTGATTCTGTGATTCTGTAACTGCAGAAGAAGCTGGAGATACCCCTGGCAATCATCTGGAAGCAGAGCTGTAAGCAGATGCTGTGCTGGACCATCTCTATGGCTCACTCCAGGAGGTGTGAAAAGGAGTGTCCCTGCAGCAAGTTTGTGACTGAGCACTTCTGGCTGTCCAGGATACAGCACATCCCTCCAGGAACCAAAAGCTCAGCTTCCCAGGTCCCAGGATTAACAGAGTGGGATATACTAATCAGATGGGGCTTCATCCAAGGCTGTCAGGAGCTCCTCTGGAACTTCTGGGAATCTTTCAGGGAATTCTTCAGGGACCTTGTCATAATTCTTCCCTACATTTGATTTATGAAAGAATGTTATACTCATGAAGGTGTATGTCTCATGAATAACATGGGGAAAAGGAGAAAGAAGTGCTCATTCTTATCAAGGCAGTAGAGACTGACTACTCACGCTTGAGGTACCAGCTTGGAATCAGTATGGTATCTGGCTCCAGCTCAGAGGCTGAAAGAGTTCTCTCTGTGTCCACAACTATAACCAAACACCCACAAGAAGTTACCATCACATGCAAGGCTCTCATGGTCACACCTCAAGGCCTGGATGTGGAAGGTTGATGGGCTGGCCCCGGACTGCAGGGAAGCCCACTGCTGGCCGGTCTACAGAAGCCCAGATAGCATAAAATCCAACCCACCAAATGATGGGAGGACACTTGGAACGCTGCTGTTCTCGTGGGTTTATTGCAGGTACAGCGAGGGAAGGAGGAAGCAGGAAAGGTGCAGGGAGACAACCTTACGAGAGGGGAGCTGACTCTGAGAGCCCCCTCCAGAGGAGGGGTTGGGGATTATAACCGAGGGAGGAAAGGCGGGGTCAGGATGCAAAAGGACCAATGGGATAGGATGGGGTGATCGAGGAAAACCAACGGGAGAGGGGAGAGGTGTGGCTTCAGCCAGAGAACCAATAACAGTACATAGAATGGGGAAGTCTCTAGAAGTGGGGATGGTACAACAGGATGATAGACATTAACAGGGGAGGGTACAACTAATGATAGGCCCAGGGGAAGGCGGGAACCCTAGGGCAATGCTTTCCCTTACACTATTGTAGTATCCCAGGGCATCCCTGTTCGATCTTCCCCTGGACCGCCTCTCACAGAAGGTATTGACAGGGCACGCGCAGGCAGGTGTGTATTCTCACAGCTGCAGGGTGTAAAGGCGGCCTTCCCTGGACCTTGGTCCTGCAGGGGAGCCCCTACTGGCTAGTCCGTGGTAGCCCAGATAGCTTGAATTCCTACCCACCAATTGACGGGAGGAGACTCAGAGTGCTTCTGTTCTTGCGGGTTTATTGTAGGTGAAGAGAGGGAAAAGGGAAGCAGGAAAGGCTGAGGGAGACAACCTCACAAGAGGGGATCTGACTCTGAGAGCCCACCCCCAGAGCAGGAGTTGGACATTATATCTGAGGGAGGAGAGGCGGGGTCAGGGTACAAAGGACCAATAAGATAGGATGGGGTGATCAGGGAAAACCAATGGGAGAAGGAGAGAGGTGTGGCTTCAACCGGAGAACTGATAATGACAAATAGAGCAGGGAACTTTCTAGAACTGGGGATGATACAACAGGGTGATGGACATTAACAGGGGAGGATACAACCAATGACAGATATATGGAAAGGTGGGAATCCTAGAGCAATTATACTATTGCAGTATCCCAGGGTAACCCTGTTGGGTCTTCCCCTTCCTCCCACAGCAGGGGGGTGTGGCTGCATTGGGACACTGAGAGCTGGCAGCTCTCACATGAAGTGAAAAGCCATGGCGTGCCCACATGACCTGTGGGGACCTCAGTCCTGAAGCCAGGCCGGGAGGCAGGATAACCAGAGCTGAGTGATGGACAACGAGTGCTGAGTGATAGATAACCCATGCTGAGGTTCTGGGCCTGAACTGCCACTTCCCACCTCCTTGCTCCTTAGGAACCTCTCTCCATGCTGCACCCTAAAGCTGCTGCAGCCCCTCACACCTCCCCTGGTCTGTCTGCCCCACTGCCTGCACCATGGTGGCTTCCTGGCTTAGCCAGTCCCAGTCTTGGCCCCACTGCTTCCAGCCAGGGCTGTGTGCTGGCCCCTGCCTGCCTACCTGCTCCCTGCCCAGGTGTTGGAGCCTTCTGGGCATTCTGGGCTTGCAGGGCCAGGAGAAAGAGGAGCAGGAGGTGGTGGCCCAGGATGATGATCCCCGCTATGCACAATATTCTGCTGTTCCTGCTGCTGATGCTGTAGCTTTGCCGAGAGTGACCACTGACAAGCACAGTGGGGCTCACATCAAACAGAGATCTGTGATTTCATGACAAAATGGAATTTTTGAACTCAGCGCTCACCATTGGACCTTTACTCCTCTGCCAGTGCTTCCCAATATACACCCGTGTTGCCTGTGAATTTCTGGGCCTTCGCTCTGTGCAATTTCCTCATTGTGCACAGGCCTGGAAGGAGCATAATAGAGAAGGATGAATGAGACATACTACTGTGAATTGGAATGCACAGTCACTGTGATCTTGCTCCCCAGAAATCCCTATTAAAAACCTCAAAGGCTGCATTAAAAAACCTAACTGCAAGTATCTTTCTTTGATACTATTTTTGTCCAGCAGCATTCTGGCAAGTGTTGCATTCCACTGAGAGAAATCACGAAGAGTACTTTTAGAATTAGATTGTCAGGAACGAAATTATGCCAAACAAGGTAACCTTATACTTAAGAATCGTTTATTGCTTATGAAAAAACAAAAAGCAAATGGAGTTGCCCAAGCGAAGGAGGGCTGGAAAAGACAGAAAAGAGGGCATGAAAATGGGAAAGGAATGGGGGGGAGGAGAGAGAGATTGAGAGAGAGAGAGAGGGAAGATGGAGAGGAAAATGGGCATTACCACCAATGGATCAGGGAGTGCTTTTGGCATCAATATGAGCCTGCACAGCTCTAGAAGAGGTGTGGCTTCACAGATGCAGCTACCACTGTGACGGTCAAAGGGGCAAGCACTGAGTGGGCTCTTGGACCAGAAGTCCAGGACCCTGGAGAGGGTCTTGGTGAGGACTGCAGCAGCAGGCTGCATCAGGCCAGCAAGGCAGGCTGGATCAGCAGGCAAGGATGCGGGGGCGAAATGGCAGTATGGCTTTACGTATTTAATGCTGTCAGTCGATGTCACAACTACAGAATTCATTTTGCCAACAGCATGGTTAATTAAATGGATTAAACATGGAACAGTGCAGGGTAAAAACATCAATATAGCCAAACTATCCACTGTCTCTTGATCTTCACCCTGCAACACAGATTCTCAGTCCTCCCAAAGCTGAGAAAATATAACCTTCCAAATAAGGAAATAATCCATCTAACGTTTATTTTGTGCTCTTTTCCTTAAGCATTTATTGCCCTCCAAGTGTATTTATTCGAAGGGGCATTGAATACTAATGGTACCTTTCTATGGTCAGGAGTTTTGCCAGCACTGGCTGTCCAGGATGGGTTTGCGGGAGTGTTCTGGGCTAGTATGAACAGGCAGGGTTGTTGGTGCTTGGAGACAAAAAAGCATTAACCTTAGGGCAATCATTCATATTCACCCACCATCTTTTGTTCAAAAGCACTACCACTTCACTGAATCATTTTGCCCATTTTGGTTTTTGAGGTTTTAGGTACTTTTTTAATAGTCAGTTTGTCTTCTGAACTATCCCATTTGCCTGAGGATAGTAGGGTGCATGAAACACCCACTGACTTCACTCCTCCGTAGCCCACTCTTGTACCACTTTTACTGCAAAGTGGGTACCATT
This sequence comes from Anomalospiza imberbis, assembly GCF_031753505.1. Classification (NCBI taxonomy): domain Eukaryota; kingdom Metazoa; phylum Chordata; class Aves; order Passeriformes; family Viduidae; genus Anomalospiza; species Anomalospiza imberbis. The sequence continues at coordinate 13,134,830 of NC_089721.1, forward strand.
GTCAGATTGGATAGCTTGGGGTTTGGGGAAAATCCCAAACTAAACCAGCACACTTCAACAGGTTCTTCTGAGAGCAACCAGTGCTATCATGGCCCAGAGCAAGCTTGCTATGATGGCTGATGAAAGAGGCGAAGGACATATCTTTGGAGATCAGAAAGCTGCTTATTTTTGTCTGTTTTTATTTCTTGTGGAATGCCCAAGGCGGAGAATGCTAGCAAGTAATGTTTGATCACATCCTTTGTTTATTCCCCAGCGTGTGCAAAGTGAAGACCACACCAGAAAAAGTGTCTATTGACACGTGTATGTATTTCAATCGTCCAAAAGGGGCATAGTGGGTCACATATGTCTGCCAGAGCTGGAGACTGTTCAAGCCTCTGGGACTGACTCCTGCTCCAACAGAGGGAAGGGTGTAGGATTGACAATTTGGGCAGGTTGCTATGATGGACTTAGCTTGCTCCCTAGTGATTCTAAATATTTGGACTCAGGCAGGAACATTTTGGTGAAAAAACTGGTGGCTGATTTTAGTCTGCTTAAATATGTTAAGGTTAAGTGTGATATTTTGTGCCACCATTGCTAGAGCATCTGCTCTCCAGTTTCCCTCTGCGATAAAGCCAGGAAGGGTGGTATGGGATCTTGTTTGCATTATGTAGTATGGATGTTTTCTATGGGATAAAAGATAAATAAAGTGGGAGAGTAAATCATATAATTGGGGATTGGGGATATCTTTTAGGATGTAATTTTCAGCCCGCTGCACTTTCCCAGAGACATAGGCCGAATCTGTAATCAAATTAATTGGTTCTTCTGTTTTGGAAAAAGGCTCTGACTACTGCGGCTAATTCTGCTATCTGGGGGACCCATTAACGATTTCAATATCTGACTCCCATTGCTGGGTCTTTCTCGGAACTCACCCCCGGTTGGGGTGAGCCCAGGATGGTGGTAAAGTCTCTCCTCCAACCCGTGTCTCCAAAGAAAGACTCAGTAGTCTTCTGTTGTCCGGTCTCAAGGTAGTTTATTGCATGTTATCTAAAAGATTTCTCCCTGAGCTGCTGCGGTCCGTTCAGCAGTCAGGCAAGGGCACACTCCACCGCCCAGGGGGCTGGTGCCCTCTATTATATCTTATATTACGTATTAGATGTTTACAGTTTTCCCCCAATGCCCATCACCTATATTGAACAGTGACTTTCTACTCTAAACCAATCTGTGAATGCCAACATCACCAAGAACATGGAGGTTAAGAAGAAGAAGGAAAGAGGACAGGGCACACCCAAATCCCTCCATCTTAGAACTTCTGACCCCCATATACAAAACTCAGACCCCTCTGTACAAGGCCTAAAACCCCCCCGTACAGCACTCAAAAACTCTTCCTCTCACTTTGTGACTACTTCTACTATAATATCTAAACGTTTGTGATTTCTTGCTCTTCCTGCAAGGTTGGTAAATTGTTCCATGGATCAGGTTCAAAGCCACAGGGGTCTGCGGCTGCATTCCAGGGTCTCAAATGCTTCTGACCCGGGCCCAGAACATCCAAGAGTGTCCAAGGGACATTTTGGGTTCCGACAGGTCTTTCCAGGTAATAACAGACTTATGGGAACTCCCACAATTCATCTGTAAAGACATTCAGAGTCTTTAATGGAGTTTGACTCCTTAAAGGTTTGGGGACCAAATTAAAGGCTGAATTAAATAACTTATGTTTTGGAAAATATATAGAAATCTGTCCAGAATATCTGTCTAAGGCTTTTTGCAGCAGCTCAGATGTTTGCAAGAGCCAATTAAGGTGTTTGTTGGTGAAGGGAAGGTATATATTGGCAAGGTCTATTCCTGCTAGGGACTACAGACACGTTCTAGCCGTTATTATTAGTTGTGCCATTACTTCTGGTGGCATGATGATTGTCTTATTAGGTAGATTGGTGGGTTCTGAAAACCTATTCTATGATTATCAAGAGGTCACATGTTTTTGAGTCCCATTGGAAAATTAAAGCATGGAATTTGGGACTTGTGCCAAGGATAGCCAAGGAAAAAGGTAAGTTAGGAGTGTACCTGTGCGCCTGTTTGGTTTGTCGGGCACCAGCTACTTTTTGTACTGTTACTTTGGCCTCAGGTGTTAGGGATCACAAAGCATCAAGGTCCTCGTCACCCTTCAGAAGCTGGAACAATAGCATGAGGCCCTCGGTGGTAATCCCCAGCAGTGAACAAATCCAGTTGATGCTCCCGCAGAGCTGATGTAATTTTTGCAGAGTCGTGGGATTGTCCTTGATCTCCAGAGGCTGGGGTGTAATGGTCCTCTCTGCGATCTTGAGGCTGAGGTACTTCCAAGGCACAGTCTATTGAACCTTGTCCTGTGTGATTTCAAATCCTTTTTCTTAGCCAGCATTAATAGCATCCTGGACAGCACAGTCCAGAATAATCTGAGTCTTAGCACAAACAAGGATGTCATCTATATAATAAAAAATGATTTCGTGTCTCATGAATTGGTGACAGAATCCGGGCCACAAACCATTGGCATAGAGTAGGCAAGTTCTTCATGTCTTGGGACAAAAGTGTCCAATGGTATCTTTGTAGAGGTGCATCTTTTTAGGGATGGAACTGAAAAAGCAAAACGGGGGGGCATCTTCTGGATGTAATGGAATGTTAGAAAAGCAGTCTTTCAGGTCAATGATGACCACTTGCCAGTCTTGGGGCAGCATTGAGGCCGAGGGTAGGCCAGACTGGAGGGAACCCATGTCTTCAGTGACCTAATTGATTTTCTTGAGGTCCTGCAAGAGCTGCCACCTGTCCTTGCCTGATTTGTGAATTATAAAGATAAGCGTGTTCCAAGGATTAGTGGATGGTACTGTGTGGCCTTTGGACAGCTGCTCTTGCATGAGGGACTGCAGTGCCTTTAATTTTTCTTCTGGAAAGGGCCACTGATCCACCCATACTGGGTCATCAATTTCCATGTTAATTGAAGGGTGGCATGATGTTCAGTAGCCCCAACTAGAAATCCTGAGGTGTTGATAGGCTTTCTAGTCTTGTCCCCCATTGAGACATGAGGTCCCTACCCTAAAGTGTTGCAGGTGCCCAAAGTATAAATGGCCTTAGTGTGGTGAGTGTGCCCTCAGGTCCCTTAAAGCAAATGGTGTCCGCTCCTGAAGCTGGTAACGGCTCCCCCAATGCCTGAGATGACTCCAGAGGCTGGAACAAGGGGCTATTCTTTTGGTCACACGGAGTGGGAAATGATTGTAATGTCCGATCCAGTGCCCAGTAACCTTGAAAGTCAGATTTCTTTCCCTGTTTGAGACAGGAGGAGGATAATGGGAAATTATTTGGAAGTTTAGTGTAGACTTAGCTGAGGTAGACAATTTTGTCTTAATCAGCCCTTCTAGATTCAATGTATTTAAGGTAAGACTAGTATTAATAATGGCTAATTAAGACTTAAATCAGGAATTTCCTCAGTGTTCCATGGATACTGTTTTGTGCACTGGATTAACTGCAGTATAGATAAGTATAAGTAAATAGTTTCAAGGGAAGTTTCACTCGCAGCATTTCTAATAGAACAGTTGAAGCAGCAGATCCTCTGATAAAGGAGGTACTTGAAGGTGAGAACAAACTGGGATGGTTTATGCTTTGAGTTAATGTAATTGAAGGAAAGGTTAATACTGTGATTATTGGTGTTAACTTTTTTGTATCCCTTATTTTTTTAACTTTTATTTGTCTCCTTCCAGTTGAGGTCTGGAATTGCCCTATCTTTCTGTTCCTGTCAAAGATGATGGGTTTTTTATGAAGTATTTCCAAACAATGTAAACAGTACTTTAAACAGTGAGGTTTTTGTTTGCTTGTTTCACCTTTCTTTTTATTGGTGCTGCTCTGAGTCAGATCAGGTAATTCTCTAAAAAAAGAAAAAAGAAAGGAAATATTTATTATGCAGTATCTGCTTTCAAACTCCCTCTTCTAAGTGAACATTAAAATGTACTGATTTTAGGATCAATCAGCATGTCTTTTGGTCTTCTCTGACTCTTTCTCTTCACAATGCTTTGAAAAACAAATTATATATTGATCAAGAAGCCTGTGCAGCCTTGGACTGCAATTAGATGCACTTAATAGAACAGAAAGAGCACCCTGCTGTCATGTTAAAAGACTAGGTACTTAGTTTTGGTTTTAAATCTGTTTGAGTCACAGGATTTCAGTTGCAGATCAGATGCTGTAATTCAGATGAGGTGTTGCCTATTTTTTTCATTCCAAAGTTATTACAGTTTGCTCTTTGTGAATTATGAATACAGCAAGTTTTGGACTGCTTTTCAGTAACTGGTGTGGTTTTTGGGGCCTCACATGGTTTTATTAAAACATTCTATTTGGCTAATGCATTTGCAATAGTAGTAGGTTTCCTGACTCTCCGCCAGGGAACAGTACAGTGTTCCATACAGGCAAAAAAATTGCAGAGCAGTCAGTAGTAGATGCGGGCAACAATCTGTTCACCCAGCCTGATGATCAGAATACCAGGTCTGACTTGAGACTAAGAGTCTTGGTTGACCTATTTTGGAAAATAAAATTAAATGCTCTTTTTATTGTCATCTTCCTCTAATCTCTCATGTACTCTGGCTTCAGGGCTTCACTGCTTCTAAAGACTTCAGTTCTGCATGATGCTGAGCAACCCAGTGCTCTTGCCTAATCTGACAGCCTGAGTCTCAGTGCCATGTGTTTGATAGGATTCTCTGGAGGCTAAAACTTTGTATTTGCAAGTAGTAAGTTAGCTTGCAGGGGAATACTGAATACTGTGGGAAAGGGCCTAAGCAATCATTCATGCCTGATATTTTGATACTGTCCAGCACACTGCCTAATTAGGCTGTTTTTTTCATTGTTTTCTGCTATGTAGAGCGAGCTGCAATGATTTTCAGGTTTTCTTCAGCCATAGAAAGCATTTGCCTAACCTGGTTGCAACAAGAAGCAGCCCCTTGTAGAAAGTTACGTTCAGCTCACACTTCAGCTTTGAAGAATCTTTTGATTCCTGTTACCTGAATGCAGTTTTGCAGACCTTAAAAGAAAATAGTCTGTTCTGATGTGGCCTAATTACTTAATAAAATAGAAATTCACAGTGGTTTACTTTATATATATTTGTCTGTACTTCATCTTATGGAAGACCCTGCCAGAGGTTTCATTTGGTTACATTTTCTTACATTTTCTTTTCTAGATGAGGTGCCAGAAATTGGGCCCAGAAGCTGAGGTTCTCAGTTTGCTGACAGATGGAACTCTTGTTAGAAATAAGAACAGTAAAATACATTAGTTTTCTAAGTGGAGGGGGAAAGAGAGGAAAAATCAGGGACTGGATAAAATGGGATGGGAAAAGAGTCAACAAACTTAATTTGTTACTGAGAAGATTTGGTGCCTGCAGCACACACAGTATGCCACCTACCAGTCACAGGGGAATCAGATCTGGTGTGTCATCTGCAATATGGTAATTTTTTTTTAAGAGGCTCCACAAAAGCTATTTAAAACCTGGCAGACTATGAAGGACTTAGTGCTCATGAAGTTCAAGACTACCTCAAATCTTTTAACTGGTCAGACTTGACCTCTCCTACCAGATTTTCAGGACAGGTATAACTGTTTCCAGGGTGGGGTCTGTTCAGTGAGAAAACACAAAGCACAAACCAAATGTAAACTATAAAAAAAATTGGTTGGTCTTGTTCCATCCAAAATATGTACAAGGAGATGGCTCTTCTTTGCTCAAGGAAAATGAAGCATCATTTAGCAGGGTCCTACCAAGTGCCATATAATGCCCTACCAAGCAGCTGACAAAATACTTGAGGAAAGGATGTCCTCAAACATTTTTTAACTGCTTAGAACTCAGTACAACAAGTGTGTGAAACTTTAAATTATTTAAAATCCAGCCCTACACTGTGTATGTCAATAGCTCTCCAGAAATTTCTGACATAGGTTGGCCTATACCATTGTATTTTCCCAGTCCAGACATTCACTTGGATTACCATACAGGAAAAACTTTAAAAAGTTTGGAGAGTACCTTTTCAAAGCCAGGGAAGAGCTATAAAATTCAGCAAATGGACAAAGATACCACTGCTGTATGTGCTACATAATACAACAGTGTCTCATCTTCCAGAGCATACCTCCAGAGAAATGTAAAGGAGCACAGTGAAGAATGCATTATCCATGACTGGGTTTTTTCACATCAACTCTTTGTACAAAAACAGATGTGATGAACAACAAACATGAATTACAACAAAACTAAAACTTTACCTGAGCAGTAGATTCCAAGAGAAATCTGTAAGGTGCCCAAGCAAACTGGCAAATTGTTACAGAAACGTCCCAATGTGACCATTCAGGAGGCACTCTGGGAGTCACATTCACACCACCAGAGAGCTTCACTGCTGTAATCCTCTCACCATGGGAGGCTCCTGTGGCCCAACAGTCCCTCCTAGACTCCTGCTTACCCCATCACAAAGTGGGCAATTCATGGCCTCTTGCCTCTGCCACCTGCCACCCAGAGCTCAACCTGCGGCTCCACAGAAGCTGCACCCAGATCTAACTACACCAAATTTATTCCTCAACAACCAAGTGCTGCAAAAAAGGCAACGGACACAGGAGCAATATGTGCACAACAAGCATCAAGCAGAAGCTCACAAATAGCTTCTCCCCATTCTTAAAGAAATCAGGGTTCTAAATGACTGAATTGTTAACAGTACTGCATGATCCTTATGATTGTCCAGGGACCCAGAGCTGCAAATGAAATATGTCACAGAGACTAGGTAAGGCTGCGATTGTAAATCAGGGTAGCTCTGATTCCTGTTTTATCAGAGAATAAATACAGAAATTATACCTTCACCAAAAGAATTTTATCAAAACCACTTCACTATTAAGGAGAAAAGGAAGCATACAAAAGCATACAAGATCTGGTATGGTACCAGCTCTATAATAAAATTAACTGAACTGGGGAAATAGTGTACTGATTTATACTGTTACTCCTGTTTTGAATGTTGTTGCAGTATTTCATTGTCAAAAAGAACAAAATGTTCCTGAGTTTTTATGGTTGGCTTTAGCTTACATCTAGCACTGTGAAAGAAGTTGCTTAATTTGGCCAGAAAAAAAAAGATACATGATTTTTTTTTTTTTAATTCAAGGAAAGAAAATAACATGATTTTTGATGAGGAGAAACTTCATGTCAGATGTAAAAAGGGTTTTTGAAACCTTTAGTTCTAGGCTGGTAAATACCTAGAGATAGGTAGCTAAATAGCAGCTTTTAGGCAAATGCACTTCTTTCTGGTATTGATGTCTTAGACCCATTTGACTTACCTGCAGAGGGCAGAGCTTGAGGGGAGCATTCAAGCACCTTCCTGGCCCCAACTACAGGAGTCCAGGAGAATCTTACTGCAGAAGGGGAAAGGAAAATGTGGGCACTTTAGGCAGCCCTCAGTCTAATCCACTCTGAGGTACAACTGGCTGAAGCAGAGCAGAAGGAATTCCAGGGAGAGTGTATTTAGTGGGTTAGAATACCTGTATCATTTGTTTGTTTGCAAGTGATAATCTGATGAAAAGTTGGTGGGGGGTTTTGTCTTAGAGGGAAAGACCTAACTAGGTGAGGACCAGATAGCAGAGGTCACAATTCCCCAGAGGGGCTGTAGAGTGGCTATTTCAATTACCATCCAAAGTGTAGTTTTATAAGGGAGGAACTTATGCCTTTTCTGTGAAAAAAATTACATACTTGCAATTTTGAACTGTGCTAGGGCTGGTTTAAAGCAAGGTTAGCTGCATGGATCTGTGTAAAAGTAATTTCCTCAAAATGTGTTGTCTGAAAAAGAATAAGTACTGCTTGGAAATAAGAAGGAGACACTACTGACTCCCTGTTTGGCTTTCCATACTCAATAAAGAACTGCATGACCAGGACAAGGACTGACAGGTCTTGAAAATGAAGGTAAGACACTTGTTTTCGTTGTTGTGAAAAATTCATACAAGAAGTTTATAGCATTTTCTATATGTTTTAAATTGATTTTTCGCTTTACTAGAAGCATTGTGAATAGATATATTAGGTAGGACAAGAGTTGTTTGTCAGGTCAGAAAAGAGTATATGTCAGTAATCAGGGTGTAATGTGATCAGGCACAGCTGTTGTGCTCATCTAAGTAGCTAAAGGATTGTCCTTTTCCTAGAGTGTTACTCTAAAATAGCATGGGGACAGTGTCTGTGAATATTTAATTAATTAGTCATATACCTGTGTTTTGACTTTGAGTCATGCTAACAAATGTAATATTTCTTGTTGCATTGGTGATCATATAAAAAATAAGAGAATAAGAGGTCTGTGTGACCGTAAGATTAGTGTTCCACAGTTGGTGGGACCAGTTCTTGAGAAAAACCATATTCCAGCAGCCAGGAGTCAGAAATTAATTTCTCTTTCTTTACAGCTTGTCTCTAGCCCTACCCCTCTTATTTTAGGTAACTTTCCCAGATCAGTAGAAATTAGGCAGCTAAGTCAAGAATTAATCATGACATAGATAAAGAGCCAGAGAGGTTAAAACTTCCAAGCACTCAGCTATGAAAGCAGTGTGAATTCCATTGATGTCAAAGATGAAGATACATCAGATTTACATTTCTGGCATCTGCTTTAGTCTCCCCTTATGTCTATCTTTTGTATCATCCATTTGGGAAAACTGTGGATTTACAAAGAAAGCTATCTCAACAAGGCAACTGAACTGCTGCTTGTGTCACTCTAGTTTTAGTTAGTGCCATTATTTAGTTACTGCTATATGGCACACTAAATAAGAATTAGCTTTATCACTTATTCTTTACTTAATATTGGCTGAATATTAGGGCATCAGGAACAACAGCTTTTATAGGAGCAGAAGTAGTTTACAGAATATCTATTTCAGGTTCAAATCTCCAGCTACTGCTCAGCCCTCAAATTCACTTATCATGTGTATATTATATCTTATACTGTTTTAGCTCTTCCAAGTTTCATGCTAAGTCCTTGGGTTGTTTTTGGCACACCTTGGATTGTTCCCATTTGTGACATGCTGAATGAGATGTGCAATATCTTCTTTATACTTCCTCTGAAAGAGAGCACTTTTATCCTGCCAGATAGCTTAATTTTCATCAAAATACATTAAAGTTGCCAACATGAATCTTAACACTTTTTAGTCAATATTTTCCTGTCCTCCATATTTATATAACTCTGGCACTACAAATTTAATCCATTTCCCCCTCAAAACATTAGCACTTTATGTGTTCTCTGATAGTGCTGAGAAGTATGTTATAATAAAGAATACAGAAAGAAATATGAAGGGAAGGTCCTATTTTCTGTTAGTACTCACAGAATAGCAGAAAGGACGAGACTGTAAGGGACCTTTGGAAGTCATTTTAGTAACGTACAATCAAAAAAATATATACAGAATCAGATGAATCTTCTGTGGGGTTAAAACTCTGGCATCATATAATGATGCATCATATAAATGACAGGCTTGTTTGGCCTGTCCTTGCCTGGTACTGTTTTATACTTTTTGATGTCTCATTAGCTGGTGAGATGGAAAATATCTCACAAGAATATATGGTATCCTATTTCACTTCCATTTGCAAACACGTGTTGATGCAGATGGACTGTTCAAATATGTTACCCACAGCTAAGTACCTGGTTTGTTTAGGAGAAGAGGTTTTTTTCTTCTTTTGGTCTTCTCTTCTGCAGAATGTACCTGTCTGCAGAATGTATCTTTCTTTTTCATCTGTATGGTAGGCAGCTGGCTGCTGATGCCTTCCTTCTCACCTTTATCACAAGCAACAGTTAATTTTTTTTTTCAATTTCCATTTTCTGAATCTCAGAACAAGGATTGGTTTGTGTCAGGGTCTCACTTTCACATATGAGGGATATTCTTCCATGTTTCTATGGCATCTTACACCTGTAACCTGACATAACATTTTGGTTCTCTTACTGCTTACAGAAATAGGACCAGAATAGGTGTTACCTGTTTGGGAATTTGTGAAGCCTTCATGTTACCAAAGTTTGTGGCTTTTCATGAGACCACAGCATTTAAGGACTAAAGGGAACATGTTGTTTTGAAAGGAAGACCTTGAAAACAATCAGCAGTCTCTCCTCATTTCTTTCTTGTTCCCAGTTCATGCATTTATTAGTGGCATTAGCTTACAAGGAAACCTCATTAAGGTTCTTTTCCTTACTAAGAAGAAAGCCTGTAGGGACAGGAAGCGTGCTTTTCAATAGAAAACATTTAGTTTCAGTAATGAATGTTAGCTGCATCAGAACACACAACAACATGAGTGATATTTTAAATGAAACAACAAAATGAGCTTGGGACAGAGGTTGAATAGAGGACATTCTGAGTCCAGACAACATATTTTGAAATCAGAATTTTTCTAAATTTAAAGGGGGAACTTTTATCACTTTCTCCTTTTGTATCGTGTTTTTTCCTTTGATTTTATCAAGTAACTGAATTGCATAAAGCCTGAGTATCATCATGGTCATTCTTGAAGATGTCATAAGCAACATGGATCTTCCAGAAGAATTTAAATGTCCTCATGGCCAACAAAAGATGCTGTCTTTTCTGGGAGAAGTAGAAAAGATGATTCAGTCTGAATAGTTGTGAATTTGACATGAAAAATATTTGAGGAAAGACCTTAAGCATCAGTTTGAATTCGACAATTTCAGCATGGAAGCTACATATAGCAATGGATGTGAGTGTAAAGTTGTTCTCTGTGTAGCTTTTAAATAAAGATCATAGAAAACCTGAGCATAGATGAACAGAAATCTCAGATGGGTTTCTTCTGTGAAGAAACCTAAGAAGTATTGCAAAAATTTTGGGCTAAAACATTCTTCTCTTTCTCTTCAGGTTGTTTTTAGGTATTTGTGAACAAGGGAACTTTAAAAGAAAGATTAGTGGCTTTTTTCACCTTCAGATCTGTCTTGCCATGACCAATATATTTAGTTTCCTGTTTACTGTAGAGGTTCCATGTTTAGAGCCAGCTTCTTTTCTCCACCTCTTTATTACTGTTGTTAAGACATGATGTTATGATGAAACTCAAAAAAAAAGGACAAGAATATTTTAAATTGGCAGAACTAGGAGTTCAGAATTTCTGGGTTTTTATATGAATTCCTTTAAGTTTGCTCATAACGAAATTCAGCAGAAAGCTGTGTGAGAGGGCACATTAATACTGTTTTAATATTACACCGAATGGTGCTTCCATTGTGCCATTTTGTGGCTATGCTGGAAATCCAGCGGCAGAAGCAGCTAACTTGCTCAAAGCAGCAGGTGAAAACTGAGATCCTTACATCTCAAATGTCCCAAACAGAAACAGCTTATTCAAATGGATTTAGAAAGGGAACTAAAACATCTTAATTACTGTCCTGCCACTGAATGGCTGCAAAATTGCCAGGCAATCCACGGAGGCTTAATGTTCCTGTTTCTCTTCTTGACCAAATTGGGTAGTATTATCTCCATCTTTTAGAACTGAGCCTTACAATAATCAAAACTTTATGTTTTGGCTGCAAATCAATTGCAGATTTGCTGTTATTTGAAGCAAGCAGATTTTATTCCTAGGAAAGTAGAAACTCCATGGGAATGGAGAAGTAGCCATATCAAATTATATTTTTTCCTTAGCAGTCTCTAGGAGATGAATGTTTAAAAGTTAGAGTACTAGCTGCTTCCAGTGCATCAGCATTGAGCCTTAATTTCTAATGCTGGACCTTAGGATAAATGTCCAGCATTAGAAACCAGTCTCTTTTAAACTGTTTTTTGCATCTCATTTCCTATCAGCTGACTGATGACATTTGCTCATCTTCACTAAATTTCTATGAGACATCAGGAGTTGTCATTTTGTCCAATTAAAATTTCAGTGGGTGCAATACTGTTGTTGCTAGAAGCTAGAAATATTTCAGCTTTGTAACAGTGAATCTATTAAATATGTTCCAGTTAACCTGCTTTGAAGAATTTAGGTTTGCAGAGTTGTGGTATCACAGGAAGTATTGTGAAGAGATACACAATTCAATATTATGACAGGTGACATATTGCTCAAATAATTTAGAAAGGGAATGGTAATTTAATTTAGATAGGTAAAATGATTTTATGAAAAAAAAATCATGTTAAATGGATTTTGATACCTTCAATCTGTGCTCCATTTTCTTTTTAGGAAGCAATACAAAATGTTTACTTCCTTTTGGACTGCTTAGAACAAAGGATTGAATCTTATGATGCCTACCACATGCTTCTATACTCCCATGTCAGTATCTGCTTGTACCTCAGATTTTTGGTGTATTGACATGTAATTATTTCTCAGTGGGATGTTTTCAATACCAGCTGGGGAAGCAGGAGAAGAAAGTAGATATATGTGTTCAGAACTGAAATTTTATGGTTTTTTTTTTTCATGCAAGTCTGAAGATCCAGAGGGAGACTATATCTATGCAAATCAAAGGAATTTAAAGACATGAAAAGCAACTCTAAAATATTGCATAAGCTTCCCATGCTTAATTTTATTGCAGATTTGCACAGGGGCCTGAATTTTCATAATACTGAAACAAATGCTCCCTATTGTACTCAGATCTATGCCATTGATTCCATTGTCTCTGGCAATATTAAAAAAAATTCTGAGAAGGTAACTTGTGAAGGAAAGTATATTTTGCTTTGCGTAGATGAAAAGTTGATTGACATTGCATGTTGTTTTATATAAATTCAAGATTTTTGCAATGCAATAGTAGGTGCTTAGAATAAAAGAATGAAATCAAGTTACTTATCTAGGTATTAAGTGATTGGAGCTGTAATTTGAATTTCATCAGTAAAATATAGAAAGTGAAAAGATGTTAATATGTATGAAATAGATGTAAATATGTAGGTAAAGTTGCAATGATACCTCAAGGATTTTGTGGGGAAAATGCAATAGTATGTATAGTTTTTAATAGTATGCGTAGTTTTTACTGGGAATTATTATTAGTAATATACACTGTTTGAACAGAATCACACAGAAATGTGTGCTATTTATTTGTTTCTTACAAGAAAGATGTTAGTAAAAACTAATTAAATTATGACATATACATTTACAACATGAAAATCTATGTATAAGCAATTTTATAGTAATATATTTTGTTTGTCTATTGTGAAATCCTGGTATTCCTAGTTTCCTCCAAAAGGTTTTTGCACTTGAATTGTTGTGACACTGCACATGTCAGCAGCTCCGCAGGGATGCAAAGGACCCCCAGGATGGCAGGGGAGGAGCTTGGTAGCCAGGCCCCATTCCAGCAGCCAGCCAGGAAGCTGGATAGCCCCAGTCACAGACATCAGGCACTTTCCTGGATCCAGGATAGAGCTGAGACTTGGCCAGGACATTGTCCTATGGGTAGGGATTGCATTCAGCTAGGTCCCCAGTCAGGAAGGAGCATGGATATGTGGCTCTGGGCTGTGTCAAATAGGATCCCAAGCCACAATCAGGGGTGAAGGAGATAATAAGTTAATTCTGGTTTGGTTTATAAGGCCTGCTGGTGCCCTCATGATCTTGTCATCCATAGGAAATCAGTCAAAAAAACAAATTCCCACAACACTGTCATATAACCATGTTTTAAAATTTATTGACTTTGGAAGAGTATTCATACTGATATGTTCATCCTTCTCTCAACTCAAATATGCCATAGATTTAAACAAAATATTCTGTCACTATTTCTTGCCAAAAGTTACTTCAAATGCTTCTGAACTGTTTCAGTTAGGAATATTTTTTCCTGCCTTTAGCCCTAATGTTAATGGTATTATAACTAGCAATTGCATAAATATAATATCAAGTCATGCATGTACCAAGAGCTCCTTGCTTTGTACTTTTATCTTCTGGTTATGTGTTTGTACCATCATGTTATTCAAACTGTGCCTTTCCATATCCTGGTGAAACTGATAATGCTTTTAGTAAAACCCTGAAATATTTGTTGCTTAAAAATGTGGAAGAGAATTGAGCTGCTTGTTAGAAAATTCTTCTAGGTCATAGTATATCTGAATCGTGTGCCAGCAGTAAGTGTTAATTTTTTTTTTTTTTCACAACAGCATCATCAGGACATACTATATAACTATCTATCTTGGCAATGCAAAAGGTGTTAATGTTGAGTGCAAACGGCATTTGACATGAAATCAAACTAGAGGGCAGTGCTCTACAGGGAACACTGCCACTTGGACTTGTTCATAGCAGCACTGCACACACCCCATCTGAAGAGACTAGCTATGGCCCCCGTGCAGCCAGATCACTGGCCTCACTGAACAGGCTGTAAGGGTGCAACATATGAAAAATAAAACAAAATTGAAAAAAAAAGTGATAAGAACTAGTGATGAGGATTCAGACAATTCTCACAGATAAAATATATTTTCTTATAATGTTACCATAGCTGTGGATCAGGGAGTCTGTATCAGTCCTAATTAACTCTACATGGGTGCATGCATCCATGATGAATGGAAGACCAAAATCAACAAAGATATTCTCTAATATTTTCAGATTAATCTCTTTGAGATGAATTGGAGGCCACAGTGGTTATGTTAAAAATCCTTCTAAGATGTAGCATTGCTTTTTGTCTTTGCCTCATTCTTTAATAGTAAACCCAAATGTTCTCAAGGTACCCAGCCCCCTGAGCTGGAAGACATGGTTGGGGAGCCATAATCCAAAGACAAATGCTCAGTGACCTGCTACATCACTTAGACACACATTGGTCTATGGAGCCTGATGGGATTCACTCAAGGGTACTGAAGAAGCAGGTGGAAGTGATCACTGAGACACTTTGCATTATTTATCAGCATTCCTGCCTAACTGGAAGGTCCTAGGTTGGCAAGTATGATAACCATCCACAAAAAGGCCTGGAAGGAGGATCCAGGGAACTGCAGGCCTGTCAACCAGGCTTTGGTGCTGGGGAAGGGCATGGACAGTCTTGAGTGCCATCACACAGCATATACAGGACAACCAGGGGATCAGACCCAGCCAGATGGGGTTATGAAAAGAAGGTCCTGTTTGACCAACACAACCTCCTTCTCTGGCAGGTGAGCCACTTAGTCGTTCAAGTAAAGCCTTTGACACAGCTTCCTACAGTGCACTTCTGGAGAAAGTGGCTTCCTATGGATGGATACACTCTTCGCTAGATAAAGAACTGTCAGGCTGGCTGGGCCCGGGGAGAGGTGGTGAATGGATTTACTTCCTGGTCACTAGTGGAGTTCCCCAGGGCTCAGCACTATGGCCAGTCCTGTTTAATATCTTTGTTAGATGAGGATTACAAGTGCAGCCTCAGTCAGTTTGCAGGTGACACCAAGCTGGCAGTGTTAATCTGCTGGAGGGCAGGAAGGTTCTGCAGAAGGATCTGGGCAGGCTGGATCGATGGGCTGAGGCCATTATGTGAGGTTCAACAAGGCCAAGTGCCTTGTTCACAACAATTCCAGACAGCTCTCCAACCTGGGAGCAGAGTGGTTAGAAAGCTGACCAGTGGAAATTGACTTGGGTGTGCTGGTCAACAGCAGCTGAATGTGAGCCACTGTGTGCCCAGGTGGCCATGAACACCGATGGAATTCTGGCTTGGATCAGCCATAGTGTGACAGCAGGACTAGAGCTTGTCCCTTTGTACTTGGCACTATTGAGGCTTCAGCTTGAGTTTTTTGTCCAGTTCTGGGTCCCCTCACTACAGGAAAGACACTGAGGTGCTGGAGTGTGTCCAGAGAAGGGCAATGGAGCTGGAGGTGGAGGGTCTGGATCACAAGTCCTGTGAGGAGCAGCTGAGTGAGCTGAGGTTGTTTAGACTGAAGAAAAGGAGGCTCAGGGGAACCCTTACTGCCCTCTACAACTGTCTGAAAGAAAGTTGTAATGAGGGGGGGTGGGTGTGAGCCTCTTTTCCTAGATAACAAGTACAGAAAGAGAGGGAGTGGCCTCAAGTTATTTCAGGGAAAGTTTAGATGGGATTTTAGGAAACCTTTCTCCACAGAAGGGGTTGTCAAACACTGGAACAGGCTGCCCAGGGAGTTGATGGAATCACTATCCCTGGAGATAGATAAAAGACATGTATATGTGCCACTTAGGAACAAATCAATTAGTGGTGGGCTTGGCAGTGCTGCTCTCTTTTTTATTCTGCTGGAGTTCATCTGCCACTTTGGAAACTTGCACGGAGTATAAATTACTCTAGTGTTGGGGCTTCCCTTAAAGTGGATCCCTTAAAATAGATTGGTAAGATACTATGGAGTGCTTAGCATTATGAAATCAGATTTCAATTCACTTTGCAAGTTTCCTTCATTCACAACATGAAGCTTGGTGTAGAAGGGAAAAGCAGGCTCAGGCAGCCAGGAGAAGTACTAAGGGGCAGGAAGGCTTTGGCAGCTAGAGACATTCTGTGAGAAAATTTCTGTGACTGCTACTGCACAGAATCACAGAATGACTTGAGTTGGAAGCGACCTCAACGTTCCAACTGTCCTGCTATGGGCAGGGATGTTACCCACTACCTAGGGATCTTTCTTCTAGGACAAATGTGTGAGAGCCAAATCACAGAAGATCATAAAATGATCAGCAACCAGGACTTTTTCTGAGTGCTGAAGGCTTGAGCAGGATCTGGAAACCAGTTATTTAGAGAACTGCGAAGTTACTGGGTTTTTCCTGCCGTGAAGTCTTACAGTCCTTTGTAGCATCTGAGGAAAAGTTCTTTGAACTCATTTATTGGCTGATCATCATACAATTGGCAGTTTTGGAATTTTTTTTGTAAAGCTGTTTTACAGAAAAACTTTTTACTGTTCTTGTTTCTAGCAAGAGTTACTTCTGTCAGTAAATGGAAAAACAACCCCTGGACTCAATTTCTAGATTTATTTTGTAATTTTTATGGGAAAAGTAGTCTTCTGGATGACTGGGCAGAATTTTAAATAATCTTCTAGTTTCAGAAGCTGATAATGGAAAGACTCACATTATCATTATACTCTGTCCTCAGGAATTTGATTTCTTAATTTACTTAACTCTGTCTCTATTCATATGTCTTTGTTAAGCATGCAGATAATTTTATTGACAATTTAATTTTTTGTCCTTTTTTTCCCAAAAGTGTAATGCTGCCCCAGTGGCTTCTAGAGACAGGTGGGAGCCTCCTAATTGCTGATTTTTTTGCACAACATTTAATGTCTTAGCCCCCAACAGATCTTTTTATCATTAACTGAATGTTATTTTTATTAGTGATTCACTGCTAACAAAGATTCTCTGTATTTGCAGTTGCAGTAAATTCTAGACCCGCTGTTAGCATTTTGCCAGACTGTTTGTTTTGTCTGCTTTAGTTTATTTAATGTATCACTTAGATGAAGCAAACAAACCTTTGCTCTGTTTTTCCAACTCATCAATGTTCAATTCATTTTAATATATTAATAAATGATGAATGTACTTGCATTTTATCTTCTAATATAGGGAATTCTGGTTATAAAACCATAAAATGTAATTTTGATTCTAGTGTCTACATAGAAACAGAAGTAATTTTCCCTACAGTTTGTCATGCTGTTAACAAGTAGGTTTAGAGCTAATCGACTTCTCTTGTTGTCACTGTTTCATACAAAGCATAGAGAACTTAGTATTCAGACACAGCCATGCTGAACTTAATTGACAATTACCACTAGAAAGAAGTAAACGTTTTTTTCTGACAAAAACAGGAGGAAAACACTATTTAAAATACGTTATCTATACAAGATTGTTATATATGAGGACATTTTTATAAGATTTTCTGTATTTATAAGATGCAGAAATAAATTTTAGAAAGGAAGGAAAGATAGCATGAGAAGAAAGTATAATTATGTAGAGAAGAAAGGACAGAGCAGTAACAGAGAGTCTTTTACCATTAGTGGTAATAAATAATGTAGTGGTCTGGAATGAACCTTTGGTTCATCCTTTGGTTCATCCAGGTTGTGTTGACACATAGTACCATTTGCCTACACAATCACTATGGATTCACTCTGACCAACCACTGTCAGACTCTTTTTTACAGGCTGCTGAAGAAAGTTTGTCAGCACCTTGAGATGGCAGTGGTGTCTTGTGCAGGGCAGTGGTTCTCCCTTATGTATCAAATTTTGGGGGCATCTTTCTATACTTATGAAATGTCAGTGTGATGGTCATGCTTTGCAATTATTTACATGTCTTGGCATCAAAAGAAACTGTATTCTGTTGATCACATCAGTGGCCAAAGAACTGGTGGGACAAATCAGTTTTCTCCAGATAAAAGGATTGTGAGAGATGCTATAAATATTTGTAGTCTAAAGGAGCTTATTCCAGGATTGTTTTACAGGCATTCATGGGAAAATTTCTGAGTCGTTCCTTGGTTCAACATTTAACTAGAACTGAAGACTCTTCTGCCATGCTTACAAAATGAAACTATGGCACACAGTTGTAGCTTTGTGCTAAAAGACTTTACACACAGCAAGAAGTTAAAAAGTGGAATTCTTGGGTGCAATAAAGGCTGACAAATGAGCCGGTACAACTAAGGAGGACACAGTACATATCCATGAGCACAGCTCTTACCTGCCTACCTGGTGTGCCAAGGAATTTCCCCAGTGCTTGTATTTACAGAAACATTCCAGCACTGTAAATATGCTAGTTTGTACTAGTAATGGCTGTGGAGCATGTGTTTGTGTGGGACTCTTTGGGACCACTCACAACTGGAGCTTCTTTTCTCATTTCAGTGGCTGAAGAGTGAAGGCTGATAAGTGCAGGGTGGTGTTTGCATGGGTAAGACAGGTGGGTATTTTCTCCATGGAGACTGACAGACTGAAAGGTTTTTGGTAATTTTGTGCATCATAAGTCTTGGGTCTCCCTGTAGTGTGACTTACTGGGGCGCTCAGAACAGTCAAGGATTCAGCTTTGGCTCTAATCCACCTCTTAATATTGAACTGTCTTTTGTGATGTATCCCATAAAAAGGCAGTGATTGGAGTTCTTATTGTTCACTCTCACTGATTTTTACAGGCCTGTGAATAGATTGTGCACAAATACACAACCTCAGTTCTCTAGAATTTCAGTCCCTAGGATGAGCGAACCATATAGAAGTGCCTTTTATTCCCTGATACTGGACACAATTCCATAAATAGCACTTCTCTTCTTTCATTGATTGTTAGCACTTTAAATTGAAAAAAAAATAAGTATAAGTCTTCCTCAAGAGTTTTTGTGAAATTGAATTCTAATTCATATAATAATATTCCTTCCACTGGATTGAAAAAAAAACCATGCAAAAAAAAACCAAAAAAAACCAACCAAACAAAAAAAACCCACAAAACAACAATCCCTGAAACAACAACAAAAACAACAACAAAAAACACCCCAAGCCAACAAACAAAAAAGCCCAAATGAACAAAAAGAAAAAAACCTACCCCACAATCCCAAAAACCCCAAACCAAACAAACAAATGGGAAAAAACCCCAAAACTCACCAAACAGGCCCCCTCCCCAGCCAAAAAACCCCCAAAAACAACGCAAATCCAAAAAGTAATACTCAGTCAATATGTGTAACCTGTTCATACTCCTATAACTAAGTTTTATTATCCAACTCTTCATCCCATCAAGGTTTCAACTAGGAATTAATTTGTCTTTGGCATTCCTTTCTATAGTTGGAGAGGCCAGTGGCTAGCAGGATAAGAAGGCAAGAACAGGCTTAACAGGTTTTTAATAGAAAAATTCCTTGTTTCTGTATAAGAGGGCCTTCTGAAGAAGGCTGTGCAATATCATAGTTTTAATATCATAGTTTTCCAATTGCTTCCCTTTTAGGAGCCCTAAACTTGTTTTGTCCTACCCAAATGACTGCAAATCTCCACTCCTCCTTGAATTTTGGAGCAGAATGATGTTGCTGTTTTCAGATATGCTTCACTTTAGCTTCCTAAAGTAATAACCTATAATGTGTAATAACTTATTTAATATGGTTAAATAAATTAAGATATTATTCTAATGGTTGCAATGATATATTTTTCATAAAAGTGGTAGAATTGGAACACCAAATGCTGAAAAAATTTTGAAAGATCCAAAAATTCAAATTATTCAGTCAATATTATCCTAGCAACAGAGTAAATATTTTGGCCTTTCTGCTAAACATATATTTAAATTTAACTTTGCAGGTTGACAATGAGGAAAATAATTAAAACTTTGCTTTTGTCATCTTATTCATAAATACTAGCAAGCTAACACTGGAGGAGCAAAAATCATGACTAGAATATCTTTATTTTCAAAGGTAGACTTTTAAAAAATATTTTTGATTTTATAGTAAATTAATCTTATATTTGTCTTCTACACTCTTAAAGTTAAATCATTAATCGAAGGAAAATTAGTTAGGATTCTCCATGCAGAAAAAAAATGCAAAAGGAACTTGTTTTCTTTTGGGTGAGTCATATAGCATGAGCTAATTTGTGTAAACTGAACATATAATTAAAGAAATGCATTAAAAAAGAATAAAAGCTGATAGATATGCAGGTGATCCAACCAAGGTGACCTGAGCTAAGTGAATTTCAGTACAATAGTTTCATAAATGACGAAACTGTCCTACAGATAAATCTGTTTAAGGTGCACATGTTGGCATGTTACCAACACTGCATAACTTTTACCAACACTGTAACTTTGATCTTTAGAGATTACAAGCAGTATTATTAGTCTTCTGATATGTAGTGAGGGGTGTAATTTTGTGCAGTTGCCAATGTGCCAGTCAAAGGTTTCAAAAAGCTGAGCTAGTGGACCTTGCACACAGTTACAGCTGTTTCCCAGCCTTGGAGTTGCAGTTTGCCAAGAGAGTAACTGGGACACTGGCCTTTTTACAGAAGCAGCGTGTCTCCTTGGCAGTAAATAGTAACTACAGAAATAATAATTTCCTTACCAGATAAAGAGAGTTTTCCTCTAGATTTGATGCTTTGGCATGCATATTTTCTATATACTGTAAAACAGAAATGTCAAGGAGCAAATCTGAACACTGGACTACTCATGGCAGCGCATTACAACTATGACTGTGCCAGCCAGTCTTTGGCTGTCCTGTCTGTCCACTAACCTGTGCCAGCTGGTCAAGGCACACCTAAAGGGCTAGCATGCACTTAAGCTGTAGTCAGTATGGAAATTGCCCTCTAACCACTGTCACTGACTCTTGAGATGCTCATGTGCTCTCGTGTTATACCCCTGGGCATTCAGCACATACAGTCAACTTCAGCTCCCTGTTATGGAAGCACTGCTCTGACAAGTTGCAACGCAGCCCTCATTCCTTTGGGCACTTTGAATTGAAAATGACATTATAGTAATATCTCAGGAGAGCATGCATGACTTCAAAGAACTGTATGGACTGGAATATGCTTCCTGTGGCAGGGTCAGAATATGGTTCCTTTTGGTCATATCCTGACTGTACACTGTCAGACTTGTGTGAGTTTGGCAGTTGCTGACTTCCCTGACACAAGCCTCTCTGCAGCAGTGTGAAGAGGTCGCCTGTGAAATAGATGCCAGTACTGCTCCCCTGGAGTCTGTACTATTGAATAAAATTTGCTCTCCCTGCCTTGGCACCAGCTGAGTATTGCAGTAGTCCAGAGGGTTCAATACACAGAAGTAAGTAAAAAAAAATACTGCAGTATTAGGAGTATTCACTTTGCCTTCTTTAAGTATCTGACTTCAGTGCAGTTTTTGTAACATGACCTTAGTAATCTTTGTTTCCTACATATTTTCAATGGAGAGAGGTACTTTCATGAAGCAATCTGGACAGATTATTGTCTAAAAAACATTTAAGAGGATATATAGCTTCCAGCTAAACTTTGCAGGTAACAAAGTGTTAAGAATATATTTACAAGTGTGTTTGCTAAGGCTGGAATGGAATTCTTTCTCTAAAAGTCAAAAATGGTAACAAACACTTGAAAATATACTATGTATTTCTCACTTTGTCAGTAGTGGCTATCATAGGTTTGTAAGGAGTAATCAATTAGGCGTGTGTCTGTGCTTATCAGTTGTACTCTGCCACTCACCCAGTGGCATTTAAGCTTTGTCAGCATAAATGTCTCACACTTTCTAAGACCTCCTGTCACTTTTTATGGCACATGTTCTTTAATTGCCATATGGGTCATGAAGACTAGAGGTTCATATGATGATGACGATGATGATGATTCCAAGAACCCAGATGGTATAGCATTGAATACATCTTCCAAATCTCCCTGAATATGAAGCCAGAGCGATTATAAAAACAGAAGTACCAACTGGACCACTGGGTGGAACAGGAAATCACACCTGGAAAATGATCCCATTGATTTTATTCAGGTGGTAAGAACACTGTGGCTGTAAGCCAGGTAAAATGAAAATGAATAGTTATGTCAAGTGTGTCTAGCCACAGGAAATAGAATTTTACTAAATAGTGAAGAATCCAATGGATTTTGGGGTAATGGTGTCTAAATTCTAAACTGAAATCTCCAGATGCTCCCCACTTGATAACAAGTAAAGCAGTATATTGGACTGAGTGGATGGGTTGAAGAGAGAAGAGCATCTGTTAATAACCATTAGATCCTTGAATGGACTCTCCACAGCTATCACAAAAGCTACCTGTATCCAGGCCATACACAAGCATAACCCTATTAGTGTTCCTATTTCAGCCTGTGAACTATGACTTACTAAACCCATTAATTCAGGGAGCCTCTCCCATCCTCAAACGTTATCTCATTGCAAATCAAGATGAAATTGAGATATGCTGACTTCAGAGCTCTCTGTTGGTTGTAAAAGATTGTTTTAGATCAGGGAGAAGCCCTAGTATGCAGAGGCATCCCTATAATGGCAACATTAAAGAATGCTATCATAAATTGTGGGCGAAAGATGGGAAGGGATAATACATCTAGTGACATCGAAAATACAAGTCACAAGATCAGACAAAAAATTCCCTGGAAACCGAATTCCCTGGTCATCCACCCAAGACCTGGAGGTAGGGAGAGCTGTGTTACCAAGTCTCAGCATTAGGTATTCTAAGAGCTGTAATTCAGAGGCAGTCTAGCAGCACTATCCAGGGTCTAATTCATGAGAGGACCCTCAGTTCAGAGAAATGAGAATAGCAATAGAGGGAAGATATCCCAAAAACTTGCAAGACTAGCTGCTGTTTAATAAGTATTGTATAAAAACATAATATGAAAAAGGAAGTAGTATGCATGTGAAGATATATGCACAACTGTAACTGGGACAAATATATATTGGCACAATGTATATCGACACAGCAGAGACTAATGTAGTCTACACAATGCCTTCTACTACCTATAAGACCCCCTTTAAGAGTATTAAAACTTTTATTTCCACAAATTTCTAAAATTGGACCCTATGCCATCAACAATACAGGCCAGCAACAAGTGCTATTTAAGTTCTTTATGGTCTCTCAAACGAGTGGAATTATCAGCGCAGGTTAATATCTCTGCAATTAAACCTGCCTACTCACCACTCCTGAGCACATCTTGCACAGGATGGCCAGCATGGTTGCATGGATTGACCCTCACCTCTCCAAAATGATCAAGGAGAGATGTGACAGGCACCCTGGGGAAGGATTAGGAGTATTAAATAAGATGAATGCTGAACTCCTGGCAAACAAAATAAGTTCATTAACAAGTGATTTATACCAGTTGGAACAACCATTTAGATCTTCCCTATTAGCATTAGGAACTAATCAATGACTCTTATCAGATATATTAGCTCAGTGGGGAAGGATTGATGAAAAGAATCACTGATAATAGTGGAGAGTGCTCTAGGTGCAGCACAAACCAGTATCTCTTATGCTCTCAGTCGCATCCAAGATCAGTTGTGGATACAGTTGACTGCCCCCCTAATTAGAAGGAAAGGCAATGAGGGCACTTTTCCTACTGAAATTTGAAAAATATTCTGGGATAGTGCAACTAAATTTGAAAGGGCATTCCAATCTTGGTAGCATTTAGTGAATTTCACCAATTAACCTATTGTCAGTTAAGCCACACCATTTTTTCTGAAAATATACAATGTTTATTGTCAACCTCATATATCAAGTGATTACCATGGGATTGAATAACTCTGGAACTTTATTGTAAATTCAGAATTTAGATTGTTTAAAGCTCTCTTCTGGTTTCTTTTGGGTACCTCCTCAGTGGCAGAGCATGAGACAAGAAAAAACTCCTAGACTTAGGATAAGCATGAGTTAGAAAAAACCAAAACAACAGTGTGTTATCAACAACATTCTCATTCTAGATCCAAAGCACAGCATTTTAACAGCTACTGAGAGGAAATTAAGCCTATTCTAACTGAAACCAGGACAGACATGAATCACTTTCTTTAGGTGCCTGTTTCCAGTAAAATGCATTATGTGAACTGGGAACCAATTCTATATTTACACTTTCAAAAGCAAAATTATGTCAATTTTTGTTGATTAAAGAAATTGGGACTTTGAATCTGTTTTTGAATAAATCCTTGTAGGGGTACTCTTTCAGAATTAAATTAAATTGAAGCTCTTTTAGCAGCTGGTTATGGTGGCCACCTGAGCATTGCTGCCAGCTCAAGTAAACATGTAGAACAATAGAAAAGAATCGCAGAATCATTAAGGTTGGAAAAGACCTCCAAGATCATCAAGTCCAACATTTTAGCAAACATCACCTGGTCACCAAATCCAACCACATCCAGTCATTTCTGGAACACTTCTGGTGATGGCGACTCCACTACCTTCCTGGGCAGCTGGATTAAATCCTTCCTGACAAAGAAATGTGCCTTTTTGGCAGAAGCCTACTCAGATCCAGTTAAAAAAAGGTTTGCAGCACATCATGAATATACAATTTCTGATGTATTTATTGTGGCTTTTGTAATTGAGCTTATTGATGTACTGAGAAAACATATTTCATATTTTTTTAATAAAATATGAATAGGCTTTTGGAATTCAATGTGGAAAAGATTAAAGTTCATAACTACATTTCAGTTATGCAGAAATTTCTGTGGGCTTCCTAACGTAGCCTCTGCTGCTCTGTACTCACTTCTTAGACCCTTCACTCTCTATTTTTGGATGTACCAGTTATTACTCTGCATATGAAGCACGAGAAGTATGTGGCACAAATGGTTGAGCTTTTCCAAAGTTTGTAATATTAAGCACATCTTGAAGCAAATAATTTTTTTTTTAAATCTTACCCTTTATTGAAATAAGCAGTGTCAAACATATGAGTGAGATATGAAAATGCTAAAAACCTAGGCATTGCAACATGTAGGCTATGTTAATTCCTGAGGATCTCTTTGCAGTTTAGTACTGCAGTGTCTGATTTTTCTCATCAAACCAGGGCATCTTAATTAATCTGGTGATGACAAAGGCAAAACCATCTCAGTAACTGCCTTTTTCTTTCATATTGCATACAGTTTGGGTATATGGTTGCTCTAGTTTTGAGTAGGCAGGAAGCTGAGGGCAAGAGCGATGATGCCTTGTTTGCAGCATAACGTGCAGCTTTAAAATAAGCATGATATTCAATACTGTGAAGAGGAGTACTCCTTGATTGGATAATAGAAAAAAGATATTACCAATTGCTTGACGTCTCTGAACTCTACTCTTTGCAGAGCTATTACTTCACTGTCTATTTTGAAAGCATATAAAGTATTGAATATTTCTTGGTTTCAATTTTGGAGGGAATTTTCCCAGATGTTTCTATAGCAAAATCACATATACTAAAAGTAACTAATTTCAAGACTATTTGGCTCAACTTCCTTTCCATAAGTAATTAACCAATATCTTTTAACACTGAATTTTATAGAGAACTTAATAGTAGAGACACATCACTTTGTCCGACTACAGATTTAGAGAGTGGCAATCAGATGGGATATACTCCTTACTGCTGCAGCCAAGATGAGCTCTGTGTGGTTAAAAATGTGGAAGCCACTGCACACTTCCTGTAGTTAAACTGTAAAAATAAAAATACCATCTTTGAATATCTGGATTGGAATGTGCTTTTTCAGCCAACCTGTGGCCATTGCAAAATTATGCTGGACCTTGGCTCAGTCTCAATTGGAGAGGCTCAAAGAATTTATAAGATGTTAAGTCAAGCTAAGCAAAGTGCAAAAAGGTTGCAGAATTTTTCCCACTTTGACTACTTTGCAGTATTTAAATAATATAAAGTATTTTAATTTTCATGTGTAGTGGTTCAGTTTCTGCTTTACAGATTTAAATCCAAAATGCTGAATGCAAATAGGCAGTTTCAGTCTGTAGAAAGGTGCTCATTTTATTTTCTCAGTCCAAGTCTATGAATTGGGAAATGACAGCAAACCTTGAAAGTAAAACTTCAAGAAAGCTGCTCAGCTGAAGGAGTGCTAGCAGACAGTGAGTTTGCTCTGTATTGGATTTCTGAATTTTATGTGTTGCTCCCGTTTGAAATTTTCATTAATATATAATCTCATTTTGATTTGGTTAACGAGCAGTTGTATTGAATCAAACCAAACTATCCTGGTCTCCATTAGTAGCAAGTTACAAGAGAGCGTAAGATCAATCATGGACTGGTCTTTTCCCTACTGTGTTCCCTGGCTTTATGCAGTTAGTGGCTTAGGGACATGCCAAAGTGGGGTAGATGGTCTGTATTCCTTGAACTGGTCCAATCCCTTTGGCCTCCTTGATAAGCTGGAAGGGTGAGTTCTGTCAGCTGATTCAGAGAAATTAGAATGTATTTCTGTAGCCTGTATCAAACATCCTGAAGAGAAACTTCAGAGAACAGCATTATTTATTTCTTCTATTTTAAGAAATATTCAATAGCAGTTCCCTGTTCACACACACAATTTTAACTGATCTCTGCTGTGTCCCCACAAAGTAAAGAATTTTCAAAGCTTGTGTGAGGAAAGCAAGTAGCTGAGGCACATCCCAAAGATGTCTTGTTCACCAACATATGGCTAAGGTTTGAGTTAAGGTGTCAATGAATATATTTGTTATGCAACTCGGTTTTTATTCATGCTATTTCACCTAACACATAATAATTTAATATCATTTACCACTGGCTATGGTATTGCAAAGGGAAAATGAACGTCTATAGCTATTATCCAAGTTGCTGCAAATACATTAGCTGTTCATGCCCTTTCCGTTTTTGAACAGCTTTTAATTTTCAAAGCAAATTTTTGATGTCTTTCTTCTAGATTATTCCTTTGTTTTATTTTTTTTTTTTGTCTCAGGTATTGTTTTCCATTTCCCAGGATAAGTGACCATTTCAAGTCCACTCTGACTGTTCTCCTGTGTTCTACCACCCCTAACTCCGATGGTCCTGCTGTCTTTAAGAGTCTACACAGATCCCACCCCCTTTGTACGGCTACAGCACAGGCCATTCATCAGTATCTCTATTTCTTCCATTTTTCAGACTTCCCAGCTGGGTGTCTCCCAACCAATGAGTTCAAGTGGTCCATTTTCTTGCTCTCAGTGCTGCAAAATTGTCCATTTCACAAATATGTTGAAAAGACTTCTTTGTGAACATTAAGTTCTTTTTCCTGTGTTATCTTATATTGGGTTTTGTGGTATTTGGGTATTGTGAAAACTTACCTAAAACCAATCTGGTTTGTGTCTGATGCTGATCTGGGAGGGGGTGAGGGGGGTTGGTTGTAGTGGCTGTTTGGGGGGATTTTTTTGTGTTTTGCATATGTCTGCAGACTGGCTTTTTATGATGCATACAGGAAATGGAAATAGATGCATCCTCTGGAATAGTTCTCAAAGTTCAGTGCATGGTTCAGATTAATTGGTATGCATTCAGAAGTATGGGATAAGTAAAGAAAATGCTGAGCATAACAAAATGATACAGTTAAAGATGTGAATGTAGGCCAAATTGTACCACAAACGGAAAACAGGTAAAATACTGAATTGTAAGAGTAGTGGCAATACCAAGAACATTCAAACCTTATCTAGAAAATTTCTGTTCTCAATAAGGTGGTACCTGTGATTGGTTTTAATAGCTAACAAACCTTGAACATTCATAGATCCAGAGTTCTGTCTGTGAAAGCAGTGAGTGGGCTGTAGGTATGAACTGTACCACTTTAGCAGGTACAGCTACTACAAACTCAAGAATTTAATCAGAAACAATTGCCTCACATCTCAAAGCTAATGTAACAGATGGTAAATGAAGATCAGGGTCATGACCATCTTTGAGCAGACTTTTCTAGTGGAAGCACGGCAGGGTGATTGAAACTAAATTATCTTTGTCTCTACCAACTCAAACCATTCTGTTATTCTGTGACAATCAACAAATTGTGTTGTTCCTTACGTTAATTTTTATTTCTTTCTATATAGTTGCCTAAGCCCCTTCAGCACTTACTTCCCATATTAAGAGCATACGTATTAAGAAATGAAGACATCTTGCTAAATAATGCCCACGTTACCAAAAATAAGAGCATTTTCTGCAGAAGTGGTAGATGTGTACATGCTGAGCACCACTGATCCTGTAAGGTGACTCCTCCAGGTCTCACTCATGACTGTCCTGGGGTTTGTATTGCAGTCTAGTACATGGGATAAATTCTATCTTGAGGTTCCCATGGCTTTCAATAATCAGGAGCTGGGGCATTTGTGTCCCATCCTCAGACTGTGTTAGGCTGTTGTTTTCCATCTCTTTTCTAATGTAAACACAGTGCCAGGGCAGCAGGTTCTGTTAAAGGAGAAGGTGGTTTCTACCTGCGAAGGAGAGCTTCTGCCTGGGGAGGTAGAGATCCATGTTACTGGGAAGAGAAACAGCCTGCAAATGCCAGACTCTAGTCATAGCTTCCTAACAGTTGTGCAATATTTTAATGTTGTGTATGTGTTTAAATGTGGAGTCTTTCTGCTTAATAAGGACAAGAACAATTAAGTGTTTCAGCTGCTGGCAACTTCTGTCCCAGGAGGACTGACCACATGTAAAATGTGCTGAAGAACTTTCTGTGGGGCAATTTATTTTTAAACAGAGTAAAACATATTAGAAACAATGAAATGTATAAATCCAGGGCTAGATTTCCAAAAAAGAGCTTTATGTGTTGCAGTATGTGGTTTTTATACAGTTAACTTGGATCCAGAGTCCAGTATAATAAAGATCTGTGCCAAATTTCTGTGTATATCTCTGTTCAGAATTTATCATATGATGTAGTTAGATACAGATATTACTTTCCATCTCCATTTAAGATGTGAAATTCAGAGAATTATCCTGAAAGCAGAAGTTTAAAACTTCTTTTCTCCCAGTGGGTCAGGGGTTGCTCTTTTCAAATGCTCTGTTGTTTTACCACCAACCAAAGGATTTACGACCCTCCAAAGGCTTCTGGAGAAATGCCCAGATTCAAACCCCTTTTCTCAAAGATAAGAACAAGCTTCATGAACTGAATTGCTTTTCCCATGTATGCCTGCAGATGGCCAGGACCTGTTGCATCAAACTTTGCTAGTTGTCTTTTAGAGGGCTGCTGAGCTTTATGGGCATGGGCCAAGGAAAGTACTTTCCACTTGTCTTGGTTTCAGGCTAGGAGAGAGTTAATTTATTCTCAGTAGCTGTTACAGTGCTGTGTTTTGGATTTGGAATGAAAATGGTGTGGATAACACACTGATGTTTTGGGTTTTTGCTAATTGTATTTATGGTAAGTCAGGGCCTTTTTTTCTTGGCCAGTGAGGAGGTGCACAAAAGAAATTGGGAGGAAGCCTGGCTGGGACTGGTGTACTGAACTGACCCAAAGGATATCCTACACTATAAAATATCATGCCTGGTGTATTAACTGGGGACAATTATCCTTAAAAGGAGCAAGCCTGGATTAGGGAAGGGGGTCTGGCATCTGTCAGTGGATGATGAGCAATTACATTGGGCATCTCTTGTTTTTTCCTTGTTATTATAATTATTATTTTCACTATTACTGTATTTTTTACTTTCTTTTCAATTATTAAACTGTTCTTACCTTGACCTACAAGTTTTACTTTGGTTCTCCGCTATATTCCATCAGATTGGCAGGGGAGAGAGGGGGCTTGAATGAGTAGCTATGTATTTAATTTCCAGTTGGGCTTTAACCATAACATCAGTGTCAGTAAAGACCAGGTTTGTGACCACCTGAAGATCCTGAATATAAATAAGTCCCAGGAACCTGATTCCTTGAGAGAGTTGGCTGATGTAGTTGCCAAGCCACTTGCCATGATATTGGAGAAGTCGTGGCAGTCAGGTGAAGTCCCAAGCATTGGACCTGTCTTTATAAAGCCTTGAAAGGTGACCCTGGGAATGACTGACCTTCCAGCCTCACGTCTGTGCTTGCGAAAATAATATCAGAGATCCTCCTAGAAGCTGTGCTATACTTTAGAGGACAGGAGGTGATCTGAGACAGCCAGCATGGCTTCACCAAGTCCTGCTTGACCAACCCAGTGAACTTCCATGTTGGAGTGACCACATCAGTGGACAAAGAAGGGCTACAGATTTATCTGCACTTCTGTAAAGTCTTCGACAATGTCCCCCACAACGTCCTTCTGTCTAAATTGGAGAGACATAGGTTTGATGGATGGACTGTTGGGTGGATGAGAAAGCAGTTGGACATCAATAGGGTAGTGGTCAATGGCTCCGGGTCCTGATGGACATCAGTGACAAGTGGTGTCCCTCAGGGGTCTGTGTTGGGACTATGTTATTTGATGTCTTCAATAAGGATATCAAGGAAGGAATTGAGTGCACCCTCAGCAGATTAGCAGATGACACCAAGCTGAGTGGTGCTGTTGACACTTCTGAAAGATGAGATACCATCCAGAGGGAACTGGACAAGCTTGAGAAGTAACCCATGAGATTCTGAGGAGGTTTAACAATGCCAGGTGCTGGTGCTGCACCTTGGCTGGGACAAGCCCTGGTACCAGCACAGGCTGGGCATGAACAGACCCAGAGCAGTCCTGCCCAGAAGGGCTTGGGGGTGCTGTGGGTGAGAGGCTGCACATGGCCCAGCCATGGCACTCACAGCCCAGAGAGCCAAACGTGTCCTGGGCTGAATCCAGAGCCCCATGGGCAGCAGGGGAGGGAGGGGATTCTGCCCCTCTGCTCTGCTCTGCTCTGCTCTGCTCTGGTGAGAACCACCTGGAGCACTGCAACCAGCTCTGGGCTCCCAGCATAAAAAGGACATGGACCCATTTGAACAAGTCTAGAGGAGGCCACCAAGATGATCAGAGGTCTGGAGAACCTCTCCTGTGAGGAAAGGCTGAGATTACTGGGATTATTCAGCATGGAGAAGAGAAGACTCCAGGGTGAACTGATTGTGGCTGTCCAGTGCTTGAAGACAGCCTACAAGAAAGATAGAGAAGGACTCTTTACAGGGGCATGTAGTGACAGGACAAGAAGAAATAGCTTCCAACAGACAGAGAGTAAGTTCAGATTAGATATGGGGGAGAAATCTTTTACTGTGAGGTTGGGGAGATAGTGGCACAGGTTGCCCAGAACAGCTGGGAATGCCCTGTCCCTGAAAATGTTCATGGCCAGGTTGGATGGAACTGTGAAGAACCTGGTCTAGTGGAAGGTCCCTGGAGCTCAATGATTTTTAGGGTCATCCTTGGCCTTCCAACCCAAATCATTCTGTGAGTCTATGATTATATGATTTGAATCAGCTGTCCTTATCTGGATCCGAGAGAAACACAGAGTGAGCTAGTTGAGGACTACAGAAATGGTCAACCAGCATACCTGCATCTTCCAGCTTGCTTATTCTTGTGTTTGCCTACTGACAGGATAAATCAAAAAGGCTGATGGTAGTCTAGTGTTATGTATTTAAGTCCAGGAAAGCCCTTCTCCTATTGATGGGGCTGCATGTGCCGTATGGATAAACATGACTATTAATCTATTCTGACAGGAAGAGGTATGAGTCATATGAAATTTAGCTTTTTCAAACACTTAGATTAATGTGCCATTAAAAAAAAATCTGTTGGGAATAGAATTGGGTACATAAACTGAATTTCCAATTAGAACAGGCAGGCAGCAGATGTTATTGATAATATCTGTCCTCTAGAAAACCCCATCTGAACAATGACTTTTTATTGCCAAAGTCAAGATTGCTGAAGAAATCTGCATTTTCATAAGTAAGGAAGATGCTTCTTTCAGTGTGTTTTTTTTCAGAAAAGTGGAAAAAAGAAACACAGGAATACAACTGGGATAAATTTTCTTTTTCCTTCTAAGTTTAAGTCTTCCTGCAGGGATTGTAATGTTTATGTCCTTTCTCTTGTTATCTAAATTAGGATGCAATAAGGGTGTTTATAGATGAAAGGTATATTTTCTCCACTGTGGAAGAAGGGCTGGGCAGCTTTTGTTAGCATTTAAGTTAAATGAAAAAAATAATTTAAAAATAGTATTATGTTTGCTGCCTAAGTGGCATTCATAATTTTGTGTTATATGCTACACATCTCCCTTTCTCCAGGCACAGAATTCTCTTTCCAAAGCTCATTCAATTGCTTTTCAGTCTTTATAGTTCTTGTGTTGCCAGACTCTGGGCAAATGTTGATATACCTATATGTTGCTCTTCAGTTTTGTTTGAAAGCTTGTCAAAAGACTGAATGACCACTTATTTACAGTCTAATTATGTCATAATTAGACTGTAATTAGGACACCACACCTTAACCTGAAGCCCCTGAGTTTGAGAGGTTTTAGTGTCTTTTTTTATTTTCTTTTGCCGTTAAATGTTTTTCAGCATTCTTTACTTAGTTTTAGTTCTCTGTTGGGGCAGATATTTTTCTCTTGTTTGTCCTTGCAAATCATAAGAAACCTTTTCATCTATACAAAATCTCTTTGTATTTGTCAGTGTAACTGAAATTAGAATTTGAACAAGTGATATCACTGCTGCATAAATAACAGAATACATGAAATCTGTCAGTTTGTCTGATCACATCTCTGCAAGCTTATGGCAACAGCTTTTAGTTCCCTTAGGAGTGACATGAGCTAATGAAAGGAAGACAGGAACCTCTTGCCTTTCAAGTGCAATGCATTTGAGGAGATCAGAGGATGATCCACTAAAGAAATGAACAGAATTAATAAGAAATCATTGAGAATTTTCCTTTTGATTCTTAGCCTATAAAAATCTTTTTATTCTGTTAAACTGGTAGAGGAATACATCTGATCTGGGTAGCAGGACCCACAAGATGCAGATTGAGATCAAGATTGAAAAGCAGACTGAACCCTGGGTGGGAGCCCAAGACAAGAGGCCATGAATTGCCAGCCTTTGGGATAACAAAGTGTATGAAGATGGATGAGGCCAGCTGGGTGAGTGGACACTGAGACACAGCAGGAGCTGGGAATCACTGACCTTTTGGATAACCAAGGAGATGAAGATGGGAGCTGTCAGCAAGAAGGATGGACATGGACAGGTGGGTAGGAGTCGAAGATTCAGGAGGAAGAGCAAGACTTGCACTTGAGTAGATTGTGAGGATGCAGAAGCCCAGGGGTTCCTCTGTTTGGGGTCCTCCTTGGCAGCACCAGCTTGAGCTGTTTCTGTGTTACTGTACTGTGTCTGCACAAACAGCACAAAAATCCTGGAATTTGACTCACTTAATTTTAAAAAGTAAATTCCCCTGCATTTTTCCTTCAGCCTGTAAACTGAAATGTTTCCAAGCTGTCAACTGAAATTTATATACAAAAAATGGAGGTTGGTCTTGATTTAGATTTTCCATTTAAGTTTTCTTTCACAGATTAGTGTGAAGGCAACAGTTATGTTAAAAAGAGGAAAAATTTCTTATGTTTTGTATTTTGATAATATAGGTACTACAAAAATTATGATATGCTACCATGGGCCTTACTGTCTATTTCTATTTGTAGGAGTATTTAATTTACTGTGTATGATTTGTAGAATAGGTTATTGGATAAATACATATTTTTCAGAACATTGATTAACCTAATTTATCTTTTCATCCAAGTAGGTATTAATATGTCTCTGGTTACAAACTTTGAATAAATGAAAAGTCAAAAACATTTTTCCTATTCTTCTTGGTGGAAAGGTACTAACCAATAACCAAAAGTACATCATGAGTGAATGCAATGGTGAGAGAAAATAATTTCACATATACTCTGTAAATTCTGATCTGTTCTTTGAAAGTTAATTAATACCTGGTAAATAAGGACTTTATGCCTGTACACCTAATAAAGTAAGTCTTTCATCCATGTAAGTTCTTTGGACTGTGTGCTAGTTATTAGACATGAAGAGTGTCTTCTCTGTAAAAGCTAAAATGCACTCAATAGGGAATTCAACATTAACACATGACATGTAATATCCTCGAAAAACATAAACACTTCTTTTGGCTCACTGAGACAGAAAGAAGCTGTTAAAATCTTTCACATAACCAACAAATTGAAACGGTGTCCACATGTAGAATCTCATCACTATTGGAAACAAAGAAAGTGTTTCTTTAAAGAAAGTTTATTTTTCTTTGGCTGAATGAGCAGATGTGTAAGAGACATCAGACAGAGACATTGGTGGCTTGGCTGTGAGGAAAAAAAAAAGAGAAAAAGGAATTGTGCTTTAAGTGCTACTTCAATGAAGAATATCTGAGAGCTTTTCCCCATGCTGATGACTTTGAGAGGGTGATTACCACCCGTTTTCTTACTACAGGGAAAAAACAGTGAATAATGTGATAGAGCTAAGTTTAAAGGCAGTAACAATGCTGCTTGTATTTTTCTACCATAGCAAGTAAAAGATTTAGACAAAATAGCTGAAGACCTTGTCTTAGTACTGATGAAAGACAAATTGAAAGCTTCTTATTGGCATTAGGTGAAACCTGCAGTATCTAATATTTCAACATGCTGTACACCAACCACATAAACGTGAAAATGCTACATGCTTCAGGGCAACAGCTTTAATCTACTCTGATTAAAAACAAGCACTCATGAGCATTATTCCTTTGTGTCTGATTGTGATTTGTTTCTGCTTCTTCTCTGACAGGGAAGAGGGAGTGGAAGCAAATTGTATCAGGGTGCATGCACTTTGATTGCCAAGTGCTGGAGGTAAACCATGTGAAAGCAATTATTTACCTTCAGATGTCGTGAAGAAAATTCTTCTCTTATCACAGTTCAACACTTAATTTAGTAATGTAAACCTCACATGAACAGTTTACTCAGCACCAGCTCTGGCTTTTCTGGCTTTCTCAGTGGGGGAGTGTTTTCAGTTAATAATTTACAAAAGTATGCACAAATGTGCTTCATATTTAAGTTGAAGTCTAAAAACGTCAGGTAAAAACTGTAAAAGGTAACTACTGAAGAATTGGATTAATGTACTTATAGGAACTGCTATGAGCAAGAAGGAACAGTAATTTTGTCCACATAGCTGAAAATGTAATTTTGTGTTAACATCTTTCCGTGTGAAGGGTTCAGAGAGCATTCAATCACCTGTTAATTAGTGCATGTTTATGAGAGACAAAGGTGGGTTTTGAAGTTTTATCAGCCACTATTCAATTGAAATACATTTCATCACACACAGCTTCTAGACAAATAAGACTATCATTTTTCTACTTAGACATCTCTTAGGTGCCTTCAAAAACTTGTGCAAGTATAGTTCTAAGCAGGGAAGAGAAACAAAGTACATGCTTGGTTAATGCTTTTGTTAATCCAACCATTATTACTTTGTTTCTTTTTTCCTAATTTATGCTAATTCAAATGTAACATTTTCTATTTCCAGACACTCCTGCCACCCACTCCCAGTGATAACAATCAAAATTGTTGCCTTTTTCTATTGTACCTAGTCAGTAATATAGTATAGTATTGTACCTAGATGGGGCCAGATTTAGCAAATACATTGCTAATTATACTTATTTTGGTAATGAAGTCACAGTTGAAGAATAGAGTATCAAGATGCAGGGCACAAATTCTTGGGGTTTTTTTGCAATAGATACATCCTCGGTGTTTAAAACAGGTCCCCAGAAGCAATGCTTAGACATGTATTGCTGGATGTATGGGGATAGCCAGTGATTGCTCCCATAGGAACTGCACATGGCCTACTTGCCTCTGCTACCCCTTTGGACTGGATATAAAACAGGGATACTAAACCTTGTGTCACTAACTGTCATCTTGTCTTGCCACTTAGTGGGTTCACCAGTATGTTGCAGTTTGGTAATCCCATTCCTCATGTGAAATGGCTCACCAAGCTGTGTGTCACAGGTGAGTTTGTCTGTCTTCCTTGTGTTGCATTACTGCCCGGGTATGATTTATTCATTCTAGCCTTAAAACGTTTTGTTAAAAAACCCAAAAAAACCCCAAACAGTGAGAGCTCATTTGAAAGCAGTTTGGCAGTTCAGTCAAGCTAAATTACTTTTATTTTGATGAGCAAATTTAGAGCAAATATGGTAGTTTCCTTCTTGTTTCTCTACATGAATGGAATGAATAAAAATTGTGATGTATGGGTTCTACTTCCATTTATTGCCTTTTTAAAATTTCCTGTTTAGTATTTATTTTCCAGTCTGGGTTTGTTCTGTGCTTACCACTTTATAGCTTGGCACTCTGTAAGCTAACAGTTATGCTTTTGAGTAAATGATCTATTAATTCCTCTGTTAGATCAGGATCTTTGTCAATGGTTGAAACATATCTAATGTTTCTGAAGGAGGCACTGTAGTCCCCTTTGCTCAGGGTTGGTTACTGGAAAAACAGGTGGGCTCCATTTTAAAGTTCTCTTGCACAGCTTTTTATTTTAAGTATTTGTTTCTAAATCTCTCTAGTCTTCAAATTATTATAATAATCATGTAATAAATCTTTGAAAATTATTTGAGGCAAAATCACCAAATAAATGGTAGGTAGGATTCTCAAGATGCTGTCCCCCTCATTTTTATTCTCATTTTACTTATTTATTCACTTTCTGACATCACTGTCTCTGGAATTCACTTAGAACATCAAACTTGTTCAGTAAGAATGACCAGGGGAAAAAAGTGTATTCAAAGTCCCCTGGAATGCCAGAAGGTGGCCTTTGTAATGAATGATGCCCTTCCATGAAATGGGTCTAGTAATGGATTTTAAGAGCAGAGGCCAAACTTGTAATACATCATCCTGGCCTGCTGCAAAACAAATGTTCATAAGACAATAAGTTTTGTACCAGAATAAAAAATATCTCAATGAATTAAACTATATTTTTCAACTAAGAGAGTGTATGCTGAGCACTTACCCCAGTTGTTGTAGCGTTTGAAAACAATAGCATCTTCTAGTGTCAGTTTGTAATTGCTGAATTCTAGTGTGCCTTTTGGGGTTAATGAAGGAACTGTCTGGTATTAGAAATTTCTTCTTGCATGCAGTTACAGACCACATCATCTTGTCTAGGTGTGTTGCAGCGGGCGTTGTTCAGAGTGCCACGACCTTCCTGAAGAAGCGTCTTGAAAAAGACACCTCAGGGGCACAGGCACATCTGTGCTCACACAGGGTGATATCAGCTCTTCTGGCATCCCGGTGATGCAGAAGGAGAGACAAGGTTTTGGTGTAGGGTTCCAAGGAGAGCCTTTATTGAGCTTCTTCCCTGAAGGGTCCAATGAGGAAAGAGACACTCAGGAAGGGAAAGCAGGGGTTTATGTAGGGATCTTGAGGGGCAGGGCAGAGCACTAGGGCTAATGGGATAGAAGAAATCAACATATGACTGCAAAGGTCTTTGGGAGTGATCATTTGCTCACCTTAAGTGGAGGGTTGTGCCTTAGGGGGTGGCTCTCCAGGGGAGCACAGCAAGCCTTTCCCTGGCCGGTTCTCCAGCCCCCACACAGGTGGGGCTAAGGAATGGGTTTTCAGCATCATTCTTAGACTTCTTTTCTGAATAATTTCCAGGAATTCATCTCTTTTTCAGTTTCCCCTTCCAGGAGCAGACCAATTATTGAAGCGGTTTGTAGCTGGCTAACAGACATGCAGAGGTACTGTGAGGTTTTTGGCTGGGGTGGAGCTGGTTTTCCTCAGAGTAGCCCCGGGGAGTGAGAAGGCGGCTGTGTGAGACTGAGCTGCCAGCTGGGGAACAAACCACAGCACTACTGCACTCTGCTCCATGAGTTCTGCAAGCAGTGGGGTGACTGGCATGTGTATGCACTGGCAAGAATAAGCAGTGTCATCAGGCCATGTGTACAGCCCACAGACCTCAATACTGAAGTAACATAAACAAGGAGAGCTTGCTACTCAAAATATACCCTTGCCTCTCTTAGCCAATGCCATGCCAACCTTGCTACACTGTTCAGTGGGGTATGTTGAATATATTAGATACTGCTATCAAATGATTAGTGTGCAGAAAGATAACAGGAATAATCAAATTTGCTTCCTAACAAAATTATTCTGTATTGAGAAAAATGCAATTATTTCTGTCTCAAACACAAATGTATTAGTGCTAATGAAATCTCCAGGGCAGCTTTTAGTAATTTCATTACAAACTACCTTGGAACATGGTAGTTCAATTTAATCTCTGCAGGACCACATTGCATTCTTAACTTTTTTCCAAACAAGTTTATTTGAAATATTTGTATTGGTCTGCAGGTTTTAGGTACTTTGAACAATACTAGAACATGATATGAGCTCAACATGACAGATGGCTAAAAGCAAATGGGCTTTATTTGAAATACCTACTCTCAAGTCCTCTTATAATGCATTCCAGTCAAAGATTCCTGTTGTAAATATAAATACACTTTAAAGATCGTGTAACTTTCCAAGTGTGCTGATTTTATGCTCTTCATTACAGTGGCCCACTCAATATGAAGGAATATTTAGTCTCAGTCAGTCTTGCATAACAACT
The DNA here is from genome assembly GCF_031753505.1 of Anomalospiza imberbis. Lineage (NCBI taxonomy): Eukaryota > Metazoa > Chordata > Aves > Passeriformes > Viduidae > Anomalospiza > Anomalospiza imberbis. The sequence continues at coordinate 13,173,375 of NC_089721.1, forward strand.
GCTATAGTCAACAGACCTGCAGCATTTGTACACAGAACAACAGAAGAATATACTCTTGAAGTGACAATGTAATTTTGAAGTCACGTTTCTGAGAAAGAAACATAGGGTTCCTCATGTTCTCAATGTCTATAGCCCATGAAATGCCGTCTTTCAACAATAATTTCCAGTCTTGTAATCCCTTTTTCTTGCTCTTTGGGGCTTTGCTTTTGGTTATTCTGTTTTGGTTTTGATGTTTGTTGTTGGGGGATTTTTCGGTGGTATTTTTTGTTTAGTTTTGGTTTTGTTTTCTGATGGCTAGGTTCTAATATATGTTGCAACCTTTTTGTCCCTGCTTTGGAAGTCAAATAACATATTGACTAATTCCATAATCCAGCATTTCGTGGTCATGCTTAAAAAATCAGTTTACTGGGGATAGATGATTGTTCTCTGAGGGATCCTTGCTGTGTGCTTTCATATTCTATTTCTGCAGATATCTTATGAGTGTCATCATCTGTGTCTGTTCTGGAATAATCTTTGGGGAAACAAAGCTATGCCTGTCATTTGGATACTTCTACTAGGAAGGCTTTTCCCCCTCTGATGTAACTGTGGTTTTTCCAATCACATTTTGCAGTTTAGTAGGGCTTACTCACTTGTATTTACCAGCAGCTTCTCTGATTTCTTATTAAAGTTAGAGAAAATAAATACTTTTACCTTGTCATTTTTTTCCAGTTTCCTAGATACCACTAATTGGTACTAGCCATTCATTTTCCCAACATCACATTTTTTTTAACATCCTAATTGTTTTACTTTGTGAGCTTTTCCATTATAGCTGTCTTTCTGGCATTCTTTATGGTCAAGAATGCTGCAAAAAGAAAATATTCTTAGGCTCCTTATGGAACTCCCTTCACACTATGGCTTATTAATTCAAAGGGTGTCTCTAATTAGGTGTGTGTTCTTTAGAGCACTGGACCATCTGTAGAGTTCTTGTTATTCCTGATCATGAGTAGGGTTTCTCTAGCACTCCCTGACCAAAAAAAAAAAAAAAAAAAAAAAAAAAAAAAGCAAGGAATAAGTGCAGAGGTTCTTTCCCTCTCTCTCTTCCTTCCTTTTCCCCTGACATATTTTACTAACACCTCGTCCTGCGTCTGCACGTGTGAACGTAACATAAAAATATTGAAAGGGTCCAATTCTTGATCATAATTAGAATTGGGTTGAATTTCTGAGTGTTTTCTCTTTGTAAATTGCCATGGGTTTAGGGGGGAGGTCCTTTTGAGGACTGAAAACTGATTGAGGTGTAGGAAGTAAAGGGTAGGGCTTTTCATAGTGGAAACCAAGTCCATAGTGCTGGTGAGGGACATGTTTTATTCAATGTTTTTGTCAATGATCTGGAGAAACAAGCACACAGTGAAAATTGAGTTTTAATTCAAATTGTCTGAATTTTTATCCTTTACAAGTGTTTTCCTTTTTTTTTTTTCTTTTTTCTTTTCATTTTAGAAATAGCAGGTGTTCTGAGCTCTTTTGCTCTTTCAGAAATATCTGTGAAGACAAAGCTAAATTTCTGTGGCTTCTGGGGTTCTCCAATTAAATGCTTTGAGAGGTAGTATTGGCACTGAATCTTCAGACAGATCCAGAGCAAAATTCATCACTGGATCATTAACCGACAATTAATGAATGAAAGTGGCAACTTGACAGCTCTGCCAAATGGCTAGAAGTGGATGTTTGCCTAATGGAAATCATTATCAGGATCAGGATGGGTTATCATTATCAGATGGCCGTGTTTGTCAGACAAGATCTAGGCATTACTGCGGAGAGGCAGGAAGGTATATCTCTGACCATGCCATGGGCAAGCTGACAGCTCTCATGTTGCGTAGTTTAACACTTGCCTGTCAGCACCAACCTCTGCCATTTGATTGTCACTTAATGAGTGAGGTCTGTCAAACTGAACACAAAGAATGATGTTTCCTATGGTGGAAACCCCAACATTTAGAGTTTATTTCTATTGTATTGTATTGTATGGTATTAGTTAGCATCATTTGGATCAGTTACTTACATGAAAGGATAATAAAGGTATGAAATATAGAATTATTTCTGCTAGATCAATTACAAGTAAAGCAGGGTGGAATTATTTTTCAGTGTCAGGCGATTTCAGCCATTTAAAGATAACTGTGCCTGTACATCCTAGATAAATGAAATGGAGCTATGTAATTATCATTCTCAAAAAGCTGCAGAGGCCACTCTATTTTGCAAACTGTCAGAGTGCTGTAAAAGTCTCACAAGCTAAATATCACCATGCAAACGAGCTCACTGTCTCTCATCAGATAGTGAAACAATTTGCCTGCAGGAGTTATTTTGAAATATTAACTTGAATCCTAAACCAGGCAGCTAACAGGGTATACTGACTAATCTTGAAAGGGAGATAAAATGTCTTCGCTGTTTTATTTCTACTCATTACACTGAATATTTGAGATTAATTAAATGTCCAAGCTAAAACCATAAAAATTGCCTGCTCTTTATTTTTCCTCTTCCTCCTTTGCCAACCACACCCCCCAACTCCCAGTGAATGCTGTAAGATGTCATTAAATTTTCTCCCATCACATAATAGAATGTCTCATAGAGTACATTGGCACAAAATGGTTTAAGGAATAAGTGGCCATTTAATAGTTTTCAGCGCTGTCAAATCTGGGAAAAATAGTGGTTAGATGAGTCTAGATTCTACAGTCTTTGCATGTGCTGGGTATAACTGCTTTAAGAATAGCTTTGATGGTTGTGAGAATTATCTGTGTTCTTTTCATGGCCTTCTGGTGTTGTCAGGCCTTATCCCGACACACACTTTAGCACATGATTAAAAGCAGCTAGTGTGCTTTTTAAGTACTTGGTATTTTAAGTTTTGTTGGTCTGGGATGACTTATTAAAGTGTTTCATGGATATTCTGTAGCTGATATTTCCCAGAAAAGTGCAAATCAGGATGCAAATACTGATCCACTCCAGATAGACACGAACCTCTATCCAAGGCAGATTTCCAATTACATCTCATAAATATGTATATATTACAAAAAAAACCAGATCGAGACAGCATAAGAAAATGTGGAGCTTTAGACAAAGTTAGAGTCTAGTGAACAAGCCTGAAAAATCATGACTGCACCCTGTACACTTGAGGGCCAGTAGTAATTTGAAAGAAATATGGCAGACCTGATTTTCTGGTGGCATTCTTTACATTTTCTGTAAAAAAATACTTTGTGTCTGTTAGTTTTATAGTTTGATATGATATTGTGATATTAATATGATATTGATATAAAACTATGATATTATAGTTTCCTTCATAATTAAATGGACATCATAAAGGCAGCACAGCTTGTTTAGGAGAGGGTAGATTCTGGACTTTGTGGACTCTACAAGCAGGTAGGAAATAAATGCTCTATTTCTCAATTAATTATGAAGTTATTATGGTGGTGTTTTTGTGTTATGACACCTGGTATTTCTGTTTCAAGCAATATACATAATTCTGACAGATCAAATAATTATACTGCATATATTAAATTCAAAATTGAAAACTAATTTTTTGTATAGGTATAAGAAATGTAATGCTCTAAAACATTAAGTATATTGAAATTGATGATGTCAGCTGTGTTTTAATTTAAATCAGCTTCAAAATATTAAAGTCACAGCAATGTAAATTATTAAGGGGAATACCTTATATTTCTTACTTATGATTGAAAGATAAAACAAATAATTTAAACTCTAACCAGAATTTATAAAGACTAGGGTCATTCTCACAAATGCATTTTCAATCTAATCCACAACAAAGAAAGGACAAGCACATCTGGGGCCTTTAAGATTGCTGTTATTTACAGATAAATATTTTAGTACTGTATTTCAGTCTAACTACATATCAATAGCCATTTAAGAGAGGAAGGTGGGGGTGAGGAAGGCGAGTAATGGTGACGGTATAGGTGCCTTAAAAAATGTAATACATCAGTTAATTTTGGCTACATAGGAGATGAAGCAAATAAACTGACTTGTCATCCTCAAAATTACTTTAAAAGAAGACTCTTGTCTGGATCCAAATTTATTTTGGTGAAAATCTTTGCTAAAACATTCCTGAGGCCACTCATTTATCTCACCATGGACTGGACTTTGCAAGCTTTTAAGCACATAACTAGAGCTTCCTTAGTTGGATTGTTCTTCAATCAGATATGCCTTAGCTGAACTACAGAGCAGATGAGATAACAGTTTCTTTAAGGACCAATTCCTCCTCATGAATAAGCAAATACAAATAGAAAGAGAGAAGAAGACACAAAGTGAGAGGGACAGGAAGAAGGATTATGCCCAGGAGAGTGAAATCAAACTGCAGTTGACTGAAACAAAAGTCGTGGTTGTGAGTCATATTTCTTCCCATTCATACATTTGCTGCTGCTATCTCTTTTCTGGAGGACCTTGCTCCTCTGTATGCTCATCAGCTCATCAGTCTTTCAGAGCCCTTCCACCCCCTCTTACCTGCCAAGCAGCGCATACAGCAAGAGAGGTTATAACCCAGAACCACAGATCAATCTTGTCCTGAACATGAAGCTTCCTGCATTTGTTGGTTAGGTCCCCAGTTCTGGAACCAGTTCTAGTTGGGCAGGAAGCACAAGCTTTAAAGAGATTCTGCCAGTGGCAGTACCTGTGAGATTAATTTTCACAGGGAAAAGGAAAGGAAAAAACTCTTCCAGACTGACATTGTCCGAAAGGAAACAAGGTTGGATGCTCTTAGCTTTCCCCATGTTTTGAGCCAAGGCATAGTAAATGGTGACAATTAAAAGGGCACTCTGGAACCAAAGTACAATATTTCTCTCAGCCATGTGTTTCTTGTGGTCAGCATATTCTGTGATGTACTGCTTAGAAATCACGAATGAGTCTTGAATTTCTATCACTCCAAATGGCATCATCAGGACTTCCAGCAGCTAAAGCTCCTCAGAGACTGTGGAGATTGAAAACCCCTCTTCAGTGCTTGGAATCACAGATGATTGCTCTATAGTGCACACAATTTGCCATGCACAAAATAAAAATAGTAGCAACTATCTCTCAGTGCCACCAGAGAATTAAACAAAATAAATCCAGGAGGAGATGCCAAAGCATTTGAAGGTGTTAACAGCACATCTGTCATGTATTTAAATTTATTTTGCATATGTCCCATACTGCTAAGGTTTAACCAAACCTGATAAGTACTAAAAGACTGGCCCATCTACTGAGGCTGTCATCCAAACCCACCAATTATTACAGCTTGTAATTTTAATTATCTATTCCTCAGAGCTCTCCTTTATCTGTTCAACCTAAATTGCTAAATCAAAGCTTATATATGAATTACTTTCCTTTTCTGCCATCTACAAAAGAAGAGACTAGATACAGTGCAAAAATAATGGCTTATATTGAAATATCTGTTGCTTTTTAATGGCTTTAATTTGTGTTAGTTATGTTGCTATTTAACAAATATTATCAAAGTAACCGAGAGCAGTGTTAAATGCTAAGCATGCTTTATATATGTTATGATGCTTTAATAATGGTCCTGTAAGTAAATTATAGCATGACAAATTATTTGCCCCTCTCTTAAAATGTAGAGATCTGATAAAAACTGCAAAAAATATCAGCACAAAAAAGTAAAGATGTCCTATGGTTTTCACAGAAGATAATCTCTTGTTTCATGGCTTATCACAAAATACAATACAAGACATATATTATTATCACAAAAACAAGTGGTATGTCTTACTGTTGGCTGGAATATTTATAGAACTTGTAGAATTGCTGTCTACAGGAAGTAGACAATTACTACCAGGGCTTCTGGTAATAATTTGTGTTCTTGGGTAAGAGCCAAGTGAAATGTCTCAAAAGATAATCTGGTAATGGAACACCTTAGCAGATCATTTGACCTTGGAATATGGGGATAGTTTGTTATAACAAATCTCTGAACTGTCTATATTCTAAACAGTGAGGAGATTTTTTTTTTCTCTAGGTCATAACTGGGTGATTTGGACTCCAAGCAAATTGCCAAACACTTTCCAGGTCTTTGGTTTCAGTGGTGGGATATCCCAGCCTGTTGAAGGTTGGCAGAGCTATTGCAGAGAGATCAGATCTCAGGACTGTTCAAAGCCATTCCGTATGGTAACATCTGGCAAGAGTATAAGAAGCCAGAACTGGTAGGATAGGATCTGTCAATTCTAAACCTTTTAACTACATATTTATCTCAGGCAACTTTTAAATGAACCTTTCCAAAAGTTTAATATCTCTTTTTCTGGGATATTTCTGTGTGTGCCCTAAAAATACATTAAATATCTGATAGCATTACAAAAATTGAATTAATGGACATCAGTGTTTAGACACAGGCCTGAGTCAGTAGTTTTGAAAGGATTCTTATTCTTTCCTAAATTAGTCAATCCAAATACTAACTATGCATATCAAAAGGATATTCCAGGAAATCTTCAATGAAACTGAAAATTATTCAAAAGCTAAACTTTTGGGAAGATATCAAAGCCAAGGAACGGCTATAGTTACCTCCTCGGTGCTACCTGTAAGCCTAGCTGCTATGAACAAAACAACAGAACCAGGCTTCTTTATTGGCAGCAGTTTCCAAAAAGTCCTTCCACTTTATCAGCAGAAGAGGGGAATGAAAACATCCAAAGATATTCAGACTATGATTTAGGGATTTACCATTTAAATGGTAACCACATTGGCTGTCTATGCTAAGACTGTAGTAGCAACGCTTTTTCCACTAAAAATTTGCTCCAAAATGTTTTTCTAGATTAACATCTTGTTGTTATTCTACTCCATCAAGCTTTTCTGAGGTGTCTTTTTTTAATGTATGTCCGAAATATGAGCCCACAAGTTGCTTCCTTCAGGTTTGTTCCATCTTAGTTCAGCTAGCTCTATCTAGCTGTGAATGAAAAAACAAAGAACAAATTAATTCCAGCAGATATGTCCACACTGTCTATCTGCCTTTCAAGGACTGGGCATTTCTTAAGTCATTTATGAAGAGCTGTGCCACTTTTACAAAGTTTGATTTGCAACATGTGAATATAGCTAGTTTTCAATTCACCCAGATGTCAAACTTTACTGTTTTGGTGCAGCAGAAGGATTGTTTTTCATAAGAGCTGTGTTAAGTGAACAAGAGACCAAACCCATGCTTGATCAGCTTAATGAAATAAAAAGACATTTTGGCTTAGTAGAGAAAGGCAGAGGAAGTAACTGAAATTGATTACCTTGTTTATCACGGACTCAATTTGTTGGTTCCCTTGGCAACTAACACTGAAGTAGATGAAGTTACTAGTATCCTGAAGGAGATCAATAGATAAGATTTCTATTAGCCACATTAACTCTATTCTGATGGTCAGAAGTATGGAGAGAAAGTGCAACTTTAGTGGAGGGATTAGATCACTATTACTCCAAATGTAGTTAGTCTGACCTAATTATTTATTTGAATATTTTCTGAGAAGAAAATGGGTGAATATTGTGCTATTTGACTACATCATTTTCATTTATTGTTTTGTTGACTGATCCAGATAGCAAGCAACGTAGTTTAGTTGGTGTTTTTTGTGAAAAACCTCTTAGGAAAAAAAATGCTATCTAGAGTTTCAGTGAGATGTGAAAGTGTTTATTTTTATATATTACTTGTACACTCCATTATTTGATGTAAAACCGCTGCATTTGAGTTTTGGAGTAATTTAATATTCATTGTGAGAAGTGCCTGGAAAATTCCGAAATGGTGATCTATAAGACTAGAAAATTTTCCATAGACTACACAGGTCACAAATCCATTGGATAGGAGGAAATACTGTACTGTCTGTGGCCACTGTACTGGCTATAGATTTTCAGCAAATACATAGATTTTCCACAGTCTTTGTGGCTTATTTGGGTGTAGCGATCTCTCTTCCATGTAGTTTTATTTTTGAATGCTCTCTCCTAAGTCTACAGAAGGGATGGCCATGGGATTATATTGTTTGTTCTGCTTACTGGATGCTCTTCTACAGTTGTACCACAGCATTTCCTCAAAATTTTCCCATGTGTTTTCCCACGTGATTTGCTTAATTGGTGGATGTTTTCTCCTCTATCTTAATCAAGCACCTTATTTGGGTCCTTCTTTTGATTTCTGAATAAAGTGATTCATGAGGACTTGAGAGCTAGGATCTGAAGCTTTTCACATCAGAATGAACAATTCTTTCTTTCCTGAAGACAGCTTTTATCAAAAACCAGAGGACAGTGAAGATTTTTTAGGCCAGTTTTCAGACCCTTTTGGACAACTGGATTATGAAAACCAGAGAAATGAAGAGCCAGACCCTGTCTCTCAGTGTCTATGTCTGTACTTCGGGATCTGGGAAACCTTCCCAGTTTCCAGACCTGGACACTTTCCCTGAGCACGTTGATTCCCTGTAGGACAAAATCTGTGCTGTTTTCCATTCACACACGCACATATACAGATACTGTTTCTAAGGAGAAAATCTGGGCATGGAGACCAGCAGGGAGATCTAACATATTCTCACAATATATCTCATCTGGACTCCGCACTTGCCAAGAAGCCCACTTAGGATGCAATCTAGTCATATTTGGAATTACTGGGGTTGGACTGTTTTCTTCGAATTTGAAGAGAAGGCAACTATCTTTTAATTGGAATACTAAGAACAATAGCCCATATATGCATGTGTAAAGAAACCTTCAGAAGTTTTACAGAGCAGGCAGTAATTATATGTGAGCGGTTTCTGTTTCAGAAAATTTTAGAGCATTTCCAGTTAATATAGGTCAGGAGAACAGGATTCTTACACACTGAATAGAAAGCATTCAGCTGCCCATATGAAACATATGCACTGTTGGCAGTAACATAGCTGCAACTGTAGTCATCTTTGGCAGACTCAGCTTTTACTTGTTGTGTAAAAATATTTTCTGTCCTATTCTGTTTCCTTCTGCTGTTGAATATGGGTCTAAGAGTTTGTCGACTTCACAGTGCACTTTTCTGGCTACAGATTTTAAATCTGCTACCTAAGGACCTCGTTCTAACTAATAAAACAAGAATTAAAAAAAAAAATCAATTGCAATTTTCTCTTTAGTTGCTTTTTTTGTTGTTGTTTAAAACGAATAAATTGCCTTGAAGCTTTTCTTCACCTTCGGTACTGAGTGTTTACATATTAACAGCTGCACACAGGGTAACCTTTTAAAATTGGGTTCTATTTAATTAAGCCCTACACTAGCAACAAATCCTAACCCACTCAATTGTAAATTGTCACAGTTGTGTTGTGTGCTTCCTCCTGCTGAAATCTGATTTGCTTGGTTTTCTGCCATAGGGTATATATCTGAAATGAAAAAAATTTGGAGGCTTAATGAGGAAGAAACAAAAAGACCCTGAAATCCTATTTTGTTTGCTAGTCTGAGTTCACCAGAGAGATCAACAACATCAAGAGTTCTGTTCACGGGTGGAGCTTACACACAGAGCACAGAGAACAGTCACAGAGACACTTCCAAGTGTGCTGAGACACAGACACTGAAACCATCCCATCCGGGAGCAGTGTCCTAGCAGGCTGTGCAAAAGGTCAAAAAGGGGGAGGCCTCCTGGGCACTGGGATATTAGGGCTGTCTACCTGTTTTTCTTTTTAAGTTTTGTTCTGTGGGTGTGCAGAAATAAAGAAAACAGACATAGAAGGAAAGTAATACAGTACTCTGTAAGGTCACTTTTCTCTAAGAATCTTTTTTCCTTTTCTCTGTTGCTCGTTGAAACAGACCAAATTTTAGTATGTGTTAAATCTATTCATCCTCAACAGTGCTAATTGTGATTTCTGCCAGTGCCGTCAACAAAGCAACAGCAGAAGTGATTCATACCATAAATACAATGATAGACTCGTCGCATTAAATGGAAATAAGGTGAGGGCATAATGCTGCTGCCTTCTTAAATATCATGGAAAAAAATTCTGCCCACTTGCCTGAGGACAAGATTTGTTTTTCATTTCTGGAATGCTGCTTTTAAAGTTATTTTTCACTTGCCCACATCAAATAGGGAAATTTTATCAGCAGCACTTTTGCCTAGTATCCCATGCTGCATACAGGTTATTGAGCTTCCCAGCTATGACTCTTTCCAGATCAGGAAAATAAAACTGATTTGCCTTCAGGGAGTCATTGTTTTCAAGTAGCCTTATACAAAGCATGATTAAGTTAATGAATCACTCTACCTTTCTTGAAGTAAGATAAAGCCTCTGCTGAGACAGAAATGGCCACTCTGTTAAGTCAAGCAAGATTTACGGAATTTAAATTAATTCCAATATTTGCCTCTAAGGATATTTGTGTGATCCTCTAGTTTTAAGCCCTGAGAATAGTTAGTACTGCAGCAGACAATTTAGAAATTTAGCTTAGTATTGATATTATAATTTATGTTGACCAGCTTTCAAGGACCTTCCTGCAGTTTATTATGTGACTAACACTCCAAATCCAGGATGATGGCATTGTGCAACTTCTGGATTTCAATTCCTCAGCACTAAAATATTGCATTTCTTTCCTCTACCCTTTTTGCATTTGTTCAGTTTATAAATTATTCCATTACTTTAGATGATTGAATAGTTCTCTTGATTATTTATTTTTCTACGGATTCCTTCATACATATCTGTTTTATGAGAAGGTGTTTGAAGTGTTTTATTGTAGGGATTTGTTGTTGTTGGTTTCTGGCTCTTTTTTTCAAATTGGTGTAATATGTATAATATGGAATAACTTGTAAAAAGGATCCTAATATCCTTCTATCTAGTTCCCTAGGAAAAAGAAGTGTAATCAAGAGATTTGTGTGAAGCATGTGTCTATTATTTCCAGGATTTCATTGCAAAGTATTTTAACAGAGAGAGAAATAATTATATGATTGTCAATACAATGATTTTAGCTGTAACTGTAACTTACTTTTCAGGAAAACACTAGCTCTCAAAGGGCAACACGTTCCCTAAACTTCAACATCAGGACTCCTTGTAGAGTGGCACATTTTATAAAGGGACCATTGAATGGTAAGGCCAAGTTTTGGTGATGATAATTAATTTTTTGCTGTTATTAATTTTTTGCTACAATTTAATAGCTTGATGTTTACAATCCCAGTTTCAGAGCATGTGTGTTTCAAAACAAATGTTGTAGACTAGTAGTAAAAGTTTAAAGGACTTTCAAGAATAGCTGCTAACAGTAGCTAACTATTTCATGAAGGCTAGTGACAGGAGTGAGAAGATGATATTTCTTCACAAAAAGTGTAGAAAACCTTTTGGCTCAGGTACAAAAATGCTTGTGTTGCTTTTGCGGGGGAATCAGTGAGCAAAGTGTTGCTGTCTAATTGCCCCATTTCATGCCAGTAGGAGTTACTTGTGTTCCCTGACTGTTCTACATTACTCTTCTTCCTTTGCAAATAAGGAGATATCTCAAACAATAATAAAGTTTTTGTAATGATCAATTCATAGCATTCTTAGAAATAAATTGTTATTTTTATTGGATCACCTACTCCCTCAGTCTGTTGGAAATCTCTGATTATCCACAAGAGAACAAAAGGAATATGAACTATAAGACAAAAGTATTCACATAAATTGTGGATGAGTAAGTTGAAAAACTTCACAAGACAAGAAGCATAATTAAATTTAAATTAAAAGGATATACCAGCAAATACCAGGATTAAACTATTTTACTTCTCCAGGGATTTTTTTTGCACATAAATTTAATCAACTACATCAAATGCATAGATGTGATGGGTCTTGCTTTATGTAAAGTCTATGAACTCTTTCTTTTTCACCAGTCACTGTCACTCAGGATGAATTTATGAAGAATCTCCATACTAAAAGGTCATTGAAAAATCCACTTCTAAAAGGAAGAGGAGGTCTATATATTAACATAATCTTTGAAGTTCTTGAGCAAGGGACTAACAAAGGTCCTGTCATGTAATTTTATCACAGGTACAGATGAATGGTGATTTGCAGTTTAGATGATTCTTCATTTCAGTTGAATGTCAACAGGAGATTTTTTTTCTGTTGCAGGCCCAGCACACAGGGTAACTGTCTCTGTGCAAGTTCAAAGAGGCATCACAGGTCTTTGGTTCCAGCAGGGGTCAAGATTCTCTTATTGCCTCTTCAGCTCTGTTGTCAAAGTATCATTTAGTCTATGACTTCAGCTGCACAGAGCTCAGTGCCATGAGGTGGACAAATCAACACGCACAAAACTGAGTTTCGTGGCCTCTGTTCCTAGAATGGCAAATTTTTGCCTTTCCGAGCATTTCTAAATGTGTGCTTCAGTGTTCTTGGAAGGTTACTTGTTTTCAGGGTGCCAGCTCAACAGTCTAAAACTGAGAGGCATGTTAGACTTAACCTTTTAAAATGCACATTTATACTTTTGTAGTTCCTGGGAGAATGATTATCTCTGGTTTTCCATTGGTTTTGTGAGCCTTGCTGCCTTCAAGTTACCCAAATAATTTTATTTTCAAGTGTGTTTGTTTCCTACACAAAAAGCTTCAGATGTGGCGTCATAAAAATATGGAATACTGCTCTGATGATAGCCACGCTTTCAAATGGGAAGAACGAAATCTGTATTATTCTCTACCTGGCAAATTTCACTGATCTTTTGGATACTTTAAAGTTAAATGTTTTGGGGGGTTTTTTGGCACCCAAAAGTGCCCCTGGCAGTTGAGGTGAGGATGCCCCAGCTCAGAGCAGAGCAGGCCAATACCCTCCCTTTCCCAGCTGTTGATGCTGTGCCTGATGCCCTCAGGACAGGGTTGGCCCTCCTGGCTGCCAGGGCACTGCTGACTCATGTTCAGCTTGCCATCGACCAGGACCCCCAGGTTACTTCTACATAACACCTCTACTTGATGTACAAAAATGTATGTAGCTTTGTTTACTTTAGTATTAGATATCTCCACAGGTAACATTTGGGAAAAAAAAACTAGAATTCCCTCATACAATGATTTAAAATGCCTGAATCTAAAACTAACTGAAATATTCAGGTACATCTTCATCTCACAATGCAGTGTCATGTACTGTGAGCAATACGCTTAGGAACAAAGCTCCGTTAATTTTCTTAGGCTGTTTTCATCTCATTCAGATATCATGAGTACCTCTGTGTTGTGCAAAAACCTTGTTCTTATCTTTATATTTTAAGAAAAACTGTTGTTAATGAATTAAAGAATAATAGAATTATATGGTTTGGGTTGGAAAGGACTTGAAAAGTTCCTCTAGTCCAACCTCCCTGGCAACCAGCCCAGACATCTTCAACTAGACCAGATTGCTCAGAGCCCTGTCCAACCTGGCCTTGAACGTTTTCAGGAATTAGTCATTCACCACCTCTCTGGGAAACCTCTGCCATCCTGACTGTTTTGCCATCCTGACTGTCAAAAAATTCTTCTTTATACCTAGCCTGAAACTGCCCTCGTTTAGTTTAAAACCTTTACCCCTTGTCCTGCTGCTGCAGGCCCTATTAAAAAGTCTTTAACCTTGCTGTTAAAGCCTGTTTTAAGTATTGAAAGGTTGAAATAGGGTCTATTTTTAGACTATCATAATATGAACTGATTTTGTGCATGTCAGTAATACAAGGCAGGGTGTTCTTTACATGAACTGGGATGAAGATATGAAATAAGAATGTGTAGGCCATGGGCTTTGGAAAATCAGACTGCACAAACAGGGTAGAGTATATTAACTCTTAATCACTCTGAACAGTCAGTTGAACAGGGGACTATGTGAACTTCTGAAATATTGCATACTCTTTGGTTATTAAATAATAAAATCTAATTTTTAAGAAATATTGCCTCTATAACTAAGGTATTAAATTGGTATAAGTATTATAGCATAATTTTCAAAATCTAACCAAAAATAGAATTTGCATCTAAAAGATGTATGTTTATTTATCAGTTCACAGTTCAGCATTGAGCAGCAGCACAAGGGGCTGACATCCAAGATTTTAATTGGTATCTGTAAATGAGTAAGCCCAGGTATTTCTTCAGAGAATCAGAAGTCTTTCACCCCCCTAATTAATTCCATCAGAGTCTCACCACTCTGAGGACATCATCAAGAATTTTTCTGTTTCATCTTACATTTTCTGTTTTCCTTAGTTTTTACAACATAAATTTATGCAACCCTGAACCAAAAGGGATTTCAAATACAGCAGAGTTAAATAAAAAAATCTCTTATATTGCAATATATCAATAGTGTCTTCTGATAGAGAGTTCCATAAAATTAGCTGGACAACCTTCTGGAACCCTGTGTAGCTCTGGGTACAGTATATAACATTTTTAAACGTCCAGTTTGACTTACAGATTTTTGGTGAGGGTTTTTTTGGGGAGGCCGGGGGAGGGGGTGTTTGTTTGTTGGTTTGGTTTCCTTTTATTTTCTTATTAGATAGCATTATTTACATCTGTGACTGTTCAGCCCTCCTCATGATCACCATGGTTAAATCCATGTTTGGAATAAAGCTATCCTTGGAGACCAGGTTATTCATATAATATCCTTTAAGTGCTGGATCTCTGTCCATTAATGGTGGTGGGGAAGTGGATGGGGACAATCTAAACCTCTGTGCATGTTATAAGACTACAATGTGATTTGCAACCAGTCCTGTGATTACTGGAAGCCTCTCCTATGTTTGCCAAGGATGTGAGACCTGTATCTGTCCAAATCCTGTTATTGCAACACCTGTGTAATGTTGCTGCAGATGCAGGTGGTCCCAGGATGCTGTCTGAAGGTTTGTTGTAAATACAAGGTATAATTTGGGATTTTGCAACTTGTTTTTTCCTCCTCATGTGACCTTGGGTGTAGGCAAGTCTCATGTCCTGAAGTGTCTGATGTCCACTCATCTGTGTGTAACTCCTTTGAAAACCCCCATTTCAGTCTTGACTCTGCTGCTGCCTTGGTGTCCTCATTCCTGGTGCCTGACACATTTCCCTCACTGCTGTTGTACTTGGTTGTTCATTCTGTTCTTGTCACCTGCTTGCTGAAATCTGTTTCTTTGTCCCATTGGATACCTTCCTGCCCCTCGTGCCTGTCCAGGTGTTTGTCTTTGGATATTAATTCCTCTTGATCTTGGTTTGGCTAGCCATGTTGTCTAAAGCATCTCTTGGAGCTTTTCTGATCACTTTTCTGCCTGATAAAAATACCCGTTCCCTGTCTCCACTGGTGAGAATGAAGAACTCTCTGAAAGATATTTTTTATCACAGCTTTATTTTTATGTTCAGATGAATTTGTATTTCTCTCAGCATTTCAGAACAGAAAGATTTGTCAGTTCTGATTTCTTGACTGACTACACCTGGAGGATACAGGTTTTGATTAAGTTGTTAATCAAGAAAATTGCTTTTGTCAGGCCTGTAGTGAAGTAGTATTGATTACTATTGGAGGCCACCCAAAGTTCTTTCATGATGTTTCAGGATAAAGATATCTCAGACTAGTAATGATTCTAAAACAAGAAGATGATTTGGCACTGATTAGAGGAAGTTTGGACTTGCCTAAGCTCATAAAGGTCAGCTGATATGGAAAGGATGTCTTTGCAGCTGCAGATCTTCATGAGTTTATTTTCATACTTATTTTAATGGGGACATGCTATTACAGTAGCTTTCATGTAAAGAAACCGCGACCATGATAAGAGTGATTCTTTTAGCACAGTTTGTACTCCTTTGAATGCCAAGAGATAAGTTGGTTAAGAAATTTAATATTGACCAGCATTCTATCGTAGCATTGAAGTTTTCATAATTTCAGTCACATTAAATTGCTAATGAGATCCACCCTGTCAATGAACAGGTGGGATCTGAAGCCTCATCACAAGTTCTTACTTTGTACAAACAAGGTAACCTTAAATGAACTGGTATCTGCAAAGAATTACAAGAGTCAAAGTCTACTCTAACTGAAAATCTTTTTATCGACTATCTGATTATTCTTTTACTCTTTTGTTTACTTAAGGCACCAAGTCAATGCCGTATACCTCTGACACAGTAGTAGAAGCAGAGAACATACTGTACTAATAAATAGTAATGTCTGAGTTGCAGACAGACCTGTAATGTTTCAGACAAAAACAAAATCTACAGACAGGGGAAAATCTTCTTCATAGTTTCAGGAATGACTAAATTAATGCTAATATTTTTTCACTTGCAGAGCTTGACATATATGACTGTATACAAACTTTGTTTGCTGTAGGAATTACTGTGAAGCTTAAGCTTGTTCTTAACTGAAAGGAGTAAAATTTCAGGGAAAATAATATGAGGGATTTTCCTAGGTAGAAATAGAACTCTTTTCCATAATGTACCAAACAATGACTTCTATTACCTGAGGTGGCTTTTACAGAAATTTTTGTTATTACTTTCTGGTGGTAAAAGGAAATTATACTGTGGGATATCAATTCTCAGGCTCATAAAGTTATGTCTGATCTCTGAGATAGTTTTATTCTGTATTTCCTAATTTAATTTTCTTTGTCTTGGTAGAATTAAGAAAGGCAGCAACGCCAATGACAGTGAATTATGTATAGAGGACCCTGATTCATTTCAGCAGCATTCAGATCAAGGGATAGTGGCATGACAACAGCTGTAAATAGCTGTTGGAACACTCTGTTGCACCATCTCACCCAGCCCACTTTCCTCTGACACAGTCCAAAAGATAGGAGAACCCATTATCCCTTCTGCAAGTGTCAGGGCTTAGAATCTTGAACAAGTACCTGCTTGATAAATTATCCTCTGACATGTGTTGCAAAGCACATGCTGGCATATTCCTCAGCTTCTTGCTGGCCTTTTTCACTGAAGGGTAAGTAAGATCAAATTACTTAACGTTTTTCCTTAGACAATAAAAAAATTTATTACAGTTAGTGTGCCTGTTTGTTAAAACTTTATGTGCAATATCTCAAGACATTTCTTTCAGTATCATATTGGGAGACAAGGAGTGATCCTTCATGAAAAAGCATCTCCTCTGAATGAATACAAATACATTCAGGGAATGGAGAGGCAGATCACATGTGCATAGCAAATTCAGAATTACTTTAATTGCAGTAAAACAAAGGTTCAGAAGAAAGTGGGCTTACCTTTTAAAAATTATTCCAATATTCTGTTACACAAAGTTGAGCTGATATCTCCCAAAAACTACCTCTTAGTGCCTTTTTTTGAGTGGTAATGTAATAATGGCATAGTATGATATGTATTTTCTATTTCCTCCTATATAAACACAGTGCATTACTGCACTCCTCAAGACTGTCATGAAAAGTTAAAATCCATTCTTCTTGATGTATAGAATGTAAATGGGAGTTATAACCAGAATCATGAATCTTTAAACCATAAGAAGTTGACTTGAAGCCGTAACAATATAAGTATATCCATTTTTCTTCTAGCAGAATGAATTCACAATAAGGGGTTTTCATCTTCTACAACACAGTGTGTAGTAAATAAGTCATTTGCATTTTTCACATAAACAAAATTGCCATACAAAACTTTAGTCTCATTTACCCAGATATTTATCAAAGAATCATAGAGTGGTTTGGATTGGAAGTGACCTTTAAGATCATCTTCCAGTGTCTCTTCCATGGGCAGAGACACCTTCCACTAGATCAGGCTACTCAGGGCCACATTCAGCTTGGCCTTGAACACT
The DNA here is from genome assembly GCF_031753505.1 of Anomalospiza imberbis. Taxonomy (NCBI): domain Eukaryota; kingdom Metazoa; phylum Chordata; class Aves; order Passeriformes; family Viduidae; genus Anomalospiza; species Anomalospiza imberbis. The sequence continues at coordinate 13,190,918 of NC_089721.1, forward strand.
TGCATGGATGAATCATCCACAAATCCTCCAGGCAACTTGTTCCCATGACTTACCACCCTCACAGTATATAATTTCTTTCTAAAATCAAAGCTAAATCTGCTATCTTTCCGTCTCCAGTGGCTAACTCTCCTCCCATCTCTGCACTTCCTGGTAAGTGTCTTTCCCATCTTTTCTGAAGCTCCCTTTGGTTACTGGAAGGTATTATAAGATACCTTCTCTTCTCCAGTCTCTCAGCCTGTTCTTATAGGAAAGGTGCTCCAGCCCTCTCTGATCATTGCTTCCTCTGGACTGGCTTCCGCAGGTCCCTGTCCCTCCAATGCTGGAAGCCCAGAGCTGGTTGCAGTGTTCCAGGTGGGTCTCAGCAGAGCAGAGCAGAACAGAGGGGCAGAATCCCCTCCCTCCTCTGCTGCCCATGGGGCTCTGGATGCAGCCCAGGACATGTTTGGCTCTCTGGGCTGTGAGTGCTCGTGGCTGGGTCATATTCAGTCATCCACCAAGATACCAGAATTTAAAGTTCTATTTGCTGTTCTACAAAGCCAGTAAACTATAATATTGTTGTCTCTATTAATGTTTTAATTAACCCCTTGGAAACCTGAGTGTATCAAATAAAGCAGAAAACACATGGAGCAAAATAGGTATTATACAATTAGAAGTACAGTACATTAGATACTGGAAGACATTGCCTCTAAAATCTGGGTAAGGATTTCTTCCATCTGAACTAATATGAAGATGTGTTTTGTATTTCTTATGCTCTTACTGTATACCAGTTAAACATGGGTAGATTTTATTGTTTATAGAAACATAGATTGTAGTCCATATTTCAGAAACTCTGAGCTTTTAAATTGTTGATCTTTGCCACAGATCTGGGCTACTAGTCCTTACTCACGTATATCACCTCCACTTTAACATGTAAACAACCTTCCTGTTGATCTAGACTGACCAATTTTTTTTACCCCTTTCTGTACAAGTGTTGAAATACATGTGTTGAAAATTCACCCTGGCTATAATTACTGTTTTCAGACTTAAGAACAGCTTGTTTCATTCCTTTTGGCTCTGCTATAGGAACTATGTTTTTCTGATTACTGCTCTTCAGCTGGTCTATTAAGTAGAACAAAAAGTTTTGAACACAAAATTAGAAAGGGGAGCAACATTATTATGCTTCCTGTGGGGCTGAAGGAATTCTAAGTTGTCATCCTGATTTAATTTAAGTGTCTTTGAAAATTTTACTGATAAATAGTTTTGATGAAGCAATCTGCTTTAAAGATGAAAGATCCTGATAGGAATGCAAGTTAACAAGATTGTCTAGTAAATTAAAGCCAGTTTTCAAATCTAGTGTATAACTCCAAGACAAAAATATATGAGTAGAAAAAAGGAGAAAAAACATAAGATCACACTATTCCAGAAAATACTTACGTCTGAAATGTAAAGCTGGGGAACACCAAGTACAAGAAAAACTCTGAAAGTCCAATTTCTCTATGAATACCTTCACAGGATTATGATTGATGGCAGCAGATGAATACAGACAAATCTGGACAGAGATTGTTGTAGTGTCTGAAGATTAATGTTTGAATGGTATAGAGCAGAGGAGGATCAGCTACTATCACCTGTGATCTTTTACATCCAAGTATAAAAGCAAGATCATATTATGAAGCACAACACATTAGTGTTGTGCTTCCTACTCCTCTCACCCCTGCCACATACTCACCCCTGCCATCTGAGACATAGCCTTAAAGGAATTTCAAAAAGCTAGTCAGAGACTAAAGTGAGTCATAGAAGAAGCCATAGCAGAGGCAAATAAATCCTGATTTTTCCTTAAATTCCAGCTATTTTTTGTCTATTTGAACTATCTTTAAAATTCCCAGCAAGACACTGCTAGCAATGCAGCTGAGGCAGCACAGCTGGATAGCTGTTGTAACTGAACATTTACCCAAAAATGTAAGCAAATCCTTGGAGTGTGCTAAACTTCACCTTCCCATGGATTCACTGCTACAGCAGCAGATGCCTCACTCACAACTAGCCTGGATATGTTCAGTCACAGCTGTGAAGTTTTTCTCTTGCCCCATCCTCCTTTCTCCTGCCCAACTTTTCTACCTGATATACTCATTAAACGTACAAATAATAAATAAAATAAAACCCAAAACAAAACAGACAAACAAACAAACAAAGTTCAGCTGCAGCCTAACACTCAAGGGCCAGACTTTTGGAAGAGACTGGTTGCCCTCCTTTTCCATGTGGTCTTAGCTCTTACTTGTTACTTCACTTACAAGAATGGCAGAATTAACATATTCCTGCTGTGGAAAATGTCAGATGATCATATAAGCTCTATTTCCTAACATAAATCTCAGCTAATTTATGTATTTAAGCCTGCTTTGATTCCATGTGTTGAGACAATTAGATATGTAAATTAAAAAGAATGCTATGCTTTGTTTTAATACTTGGCTAAAACATGGAGATTTCTCTCCTTTAGGTCACTTCAGCATCATCTGAATAAAAGTAACATCAGAACTTACATTAATGATGCTGTTTTCTTTAGGACAAAGATACAGAGCTTAAAGGCAATGGAAATGACAGCAGAGAATGAGTTGTGCCCTCTTTTAAAAAATTGTCACTGGAGTTTTAAAAATGCAGTCATAAAGTATTGCCTCAAATCTTCAGATTGAAGAAACCTATGTTTCAAATTTGAGGAAAATTTTCAAGAAAAAAATTCCCCACTTTGAAAGCTATCTACTAAACAGGAAAATCCAAATTAAATTTGCTGTTCTTCTTTTCTTCCAAATTTCTTATTTTCTCAATCTTAACTGCAGATCTGATCTACTACTGTGCTCATAATGGGATATTTTCAGTCCCTGTGGGTTATTTTTCCATTAAAATAAACCCAAAAAACCATAAGCTCTTAAATCCTTGATTGAGTAAGAAATTCCATTACTGAAAAGATGTAGTTCAAATCTAAGTAATACCAGGACATGAAACTTTGTTCATCCACCTCACCCACCTGCACCATTTATGTTTTACTTTTAGCTTCTGGTACTTTTTCTTTAAGCATATCATATAAAAGCTGGGGGGAGGAAGAATCATAGCTTTACACTTGACTATTAGAAAATACTCAAAAATAATTTTCTTCTAGCTTTAGAATTAGGAGGGCAAAAGCTGATTCACAGGAAGTTCCACATGAACATGAGGAAGAACGTTTTTACTCTGGGGGTGATCCCACACTGGGACAGATTGGCCAGAGAGGTTGTGGAGTCTCCCTTACCAGAGATGTTCCAGAACTACCTGGACCCAATCCTGTGCCGTGTGCACTGGGATGGCCCTGCTTGAGCAGGGAGGTTGGATCAGATGACCCACTGTGGGTCCTTCCAAAATCACACATTCTGTGTGAAACTCTGAGAAATTCAGGGATATGCTTATTTCTTTTTCCCTACACAAATATTATATGCACATTATGAAACCACCAGTAAACTGACGACATTTTTTGTTTTCCTCCCAAGTGGATTCATACTTCATAAGGAAGTCCGAGAAAGTTATCTTTTCTAATAGAATGCTCTTGGAAAATGTAGTTTTTTTTACAGCTCAGTTACTTAATCAATCATGGTTCTCTCACATGAAATGAGTGCTTGTCAGTGTGACTCTGCATCAACTTGTGAACTTCTAGCAGAGTGTTCTGGTCATGAATGTGAATTGTTTGAATTTGAAAGTGTTAACACAAAATGTTTGATAATGCTCAAGAAGCTTTTTGAAAATTACCTTTTTCCACAAAATATTTTGTTTTAAATGAATAAATATTTCCAATGGAAACATTGCACCAAAAAGAAATTGTTTCTTATCAGCCATGTGCATCCAGTATTTCCAAAACTAGGAGCTTAAAAACTCCCATGTTGAACCTCTGAAGATTAGGAGCTTAAAAACTCATATGTTGACCCTCAGAAGATCTTTAGAAACTTTGTACATGTGAGATTAATTTAATTTTCTTTCTGGTGCATGTGGTTCAGATTATTCTGTTATCAAAAGAATACTTCTTAGCACAAAATACCAGAACAGACCTGAAGGTCAGACCTAGTCCAGGAGCAAAATCAATAGAGGGTTACTGGGGGGGACCACTGCAGTAGAGTACAGTGTGCACAGGAGTTGAGCAAGTGAGAAGACCACAGGATACCACTGATTTGGAGCTTGGTGGGGAGAATTAATAATAAGGAGCACTGGAGAAAAAAGGCTGGAAGATGGAAAGGAAGCATCCTCCAAATGGCTGGAATAACATATTAATTTTCGTAATATTTATAGCAGTCATAGATTGTTAAGGATCAGAAGGAACCTTAAAGATCATGTAGTCCCAATCCCCCTGCCACGGGCAGGGACACCTGCCACTTGACCAGGCTGCTCAAGGCCTTATCTAACCTGGTTTTGAACACTTCCAGTGCTGGGTTATCCACAATCTACCTGGGCAAACTGTTTCAATGTCCCATCATCCTGACAGTAAAGAATTCATTCCTTATATCTAACCTGAATTTCCCCTCTTTCAATTTGTTCCCATTACTCCTTGTCCTGTCTCTACAGTCCCTGATAAAGAATCCATCTCTGCTTCCTTGTAGGCCCCTTTCAGATACTGGCAGGTTGCCTTGAGGTCTCCAGAAAACCTTCTCTTCTCCAGGCTGAACAGCCCCAACTTTCCCATCCTATCTTTTTAGGGAAGGAGCTCTGGAGCTCTTATCAGCTTTGGACTTGCTCCAACAGTTCTGTGTCCCTCTTAAGTTGGGGACACCAGGGCTAGACAGAGTGCTCCTGGGGGGGTCTCACCAAAGCAGAGTAGAAAATACTAAGAATTCATATCTAAGAATAATGTTATGCTTTAGTGTAGTTACTGATTTGTTTCAGACAGAGAAAAATAGAAAGAAAAAAATATACTCCAGGGGAACTTTAAATATAACAAACAAACCAAAATACTAAATGTAATATCCAAACCTCATCTTTTCCATGTCTCGCTCTTCTGAGGAGGCTTGTGTTCTTTATTTTGTTACATTTTATTTGACCTGCACTCTTTAAATTGGGAAGTAGGCAGTGCAGCATTTTATACTTATGCATTAGATAAATATATTTAATTATTTTAATAGGAATTAAATTATTTAATTCCTAAGTGTGAATAATATTCTATGATTGCTAAGATGTCTATTCTGTCATCCTGTGATGGTTGTATAACCACATCCAAATATTTTGCCTTGGTAAAGCCCTGACACAACTAAGAATTTTAAAGGAAAATGAAATTGAATAGATTCAGTATGTCATCTGCCAGTTTCACTCTTCTGTCTACGATATGGATATCATATTGTTCCATTGGCTGACCATATTTGTCATGGAAAAATATTGCTGTTGCTGTGGAGATTGTTTAAGGAATGACAGAAAAAAAACTCATCTCTCTACATTTTAAAGGGATTTTTAGGTAGTTGGGGCTGTTTAGAGTTTTGCTTTGGAAGGAATGCATGTTTACTGTAAGGATCTAAACACCACAGAGTGGTAAATGCTATTAGGATTCTGTCCCCATATCCCCAAGCAGAGCCTACCAAAAAACAATAATTCTGTAAATTAGTGAAGTACTCTGCCATCTAAAGGAGTGATTTAATTGGAAACACTTGGATATATTTACAAAGTTTGACCCCAGCCTCTAAGTTTACATAACTAGAATTTTCTAAGCTGCCTGTGTTCTCCATGACTTCTGTGAGACTACAGCTGCCTTGTCTTGCTGGCTTCTGCTGGCTTGAGTGGGTGAGCTTATCTGAAAAAAATATTTCCTGTTTTAAGAAAAGACTAGATAACAGAATTCTGGTCCAGAGAACACTTTGTTGAATAAGTGAATAAGATACCAGTTCTTTAATAGTATTAATTTAATAGTATTAAAAAAAAGTTGCTTTTCTAACTGTATTAGTTCTAGACCTATCTAGGCATATCATGTCAGCTGTGTGTTTCATTTTGGTGGCTACTGCTCAAATATATGTTGAGAGGGTTCCTGCTCCCGAGATCCTTAGTCAAAATAGAGAAGGAAAACATGATGAAAGAAACATTGAAATCGGTGTTTGAAAGAAAACTCAATCCCAGTAAACTTTTGTTTATAGAAAGCATGATTTGCCAAACCACAGCATTTCTGACTTTACCATAAGTTTCAGCTTCATATTTCCATAAGTTTCATCTTCATATTTATATTTGCCAGTAGCTGATTTAAAAAAATTATATGTGAAGTAGTTGAAAAACTGCATATTTTTCTTATCAGTAGGGTACTAAATTGTAATTTTTAAAAGAAAAATGTGAACAGGTTGTTATTATAAGAACAATTAGATATTTTGTTCAATATTTTACCTTCAATGTAATTGAGAATGTAAATTTGAAATGCCTTCATTCATTAGAATAGTTTTTAAAGATTGTTAGACTTATGAAACAGGCATTTGGAATTTCATCAAACCCATGGTGTTAGATTTAATACAAGTCTCTCAAGTTGGGAATGTAGTATTTCAGCAAAATACTTATAGATTCTGAATATACCTGCATGGACTTAAAAAAAAAAACAAAAAACCAAAAAACTAGTAAAAATGAGATCATTAAACTTTGTATTAAGAAAGATCAAAACTGAAAGTGAATTCACTAGCAAACTGTGAGAAAAAGAATCTCAAAGTCCAGCAGGCAACAAATAGGTCCCTAAACAACTACCTTGAACTAATCTTTTCTTAACTTCAAAAGAATTAGCTCAAAATACCATGAGCTGTATAGCATACAGATTCCTTGCTGCAGGCATAATTGTACCATAATACACTGAATACAGTCAAATATTGCTCAGTGAAAATACGTCTCTTTTCCATAATCACTTCAACCTGAAGAAACAACACACTCAACAGCTCTAGAAATTACTCCAGCCCCTGAGCAGGAAGGGTTGCACATTCTTCCTGTTAGAACTATTTGTCTTTGCCTGATGAGATCTAAAACAATTAGTAAGTGAAACTGAATGATAGACAGGATATCAGTGACTTGCTTTTCCTATGATATATTTTTCAGGTGGCAGAGGCAAGAAGGGGTCTCCATTTCCCATTGAAACCATGTATAATTTCTACGGAAAATGGCCGAATAAAAGGCATAAGCAGAGCTTCAAGCAGGGATCTGGGCTGAGTCCAGACATGAAGGCTGGTCAACAACCCACTTGTCTGTGGGTTCCAGCAGGATGCAATAGTTAATATCTGTTCATGCTTTTCCTGTTAAGAAAGCATTTGGAGATGTCTACCAGTATAGCTTAGACACATGGGATCTTTGAATGTCAATATAGCTGTGTAGTTGAACATTTTAGGCACGTCTATGATTCAGTAGCAGGAGAATGGGAGTCTGATGGCATTTTACAAATCTCAGATTTTTGCATGCCTAAATATTCATGATAAATTTTAATCCTCCAATGGGAATATAAAGGGAAGTTTAAATAAAATCTTTCTACTTCAGTTCTCATTTTTTGCAATTTCTGCATAAGTGCTATGATGCTGTACCTTCCTCAGACCAGTAATGACCATTATTGTGTTTTCATGTGGCATTATAATGTTCCAAAAGATTTAAATCCACTTAAAATATTTTAAAATGTTGGAGACATCATAATACAATTTGGGGACTTTGCCAAATCTGAAAGAGTGGAGTAAGAGAGAACTTGCTCTTCTGTGTCTTTTTAACAGCAATGATGAGCATTTTCAGTGTACACAGTCAATGCACCATGATATTTTAAAAGATTATAAATAGACCATTTCATTGTTGTTTTCATTTTAAACTTCAGAAGTGCTGATTTTGACATGAGTTCACCACCCACAAACACAGGAATAATTTATTTCCCTGGTGACACCCACAGTGCTAAGCTTTCTTTCAACTTTCACTTTATGGAGATACCTGAAGAGACACATTTCCATTATTAATCAGGCCTGGTTTTAAAAAAACAGTTGGGCTCACTTTGGTCTTTCTCTGAACCATTCTCTATTTTGGTATCTAACTTGTTATCAACATGCAAAGACAGTAGGCTCCTTGAGATGAAAGCAGGAAATCTCCCAGCTTTTCTTTCTGGAATATATTTCCCTGTATTGGGACAAAATATCAGAAATATACAGACTTTTAGAACATGCTAACAGGTGCTTTTAAGACTAAACAAGTTTAAAGATCAAAGATCAGCTCAGGGAGAGTGAGTTATTTTACTTTTTTCCCCCTTTTTTCTTATTTTTTTCTTTCTTTTTTATTTCAGTCTTTATCTGGTTCGTTGGTTTGGTTTGAGATTTTTCATTTGGTCTTAATTAGACCTCCTTGCCATTGAAAACCAAATGTCATGTAAGGCACTCCATTAAAAGCTAAGTACTCTACAGCTACGTTCCCCTTTTAATAACTGTTGCAGAAGTATAACCCAGGCTCCCAGGAAAACAGTTAGCCAGAGATCTGGTGGTTCCCATGAAGCCAGAACTTCCAGAAACCAGTTTCATACTGACCACCCCAAGGCCAAGGGCAATTGCCTTTCCAGCTGCATGTGACACAGAGGAATATGCATATTCCCCAGCTCAGCTAGGAACACATTAGTCCTTTGGACTTGTCTTCTGTGCTTTTTTGCTATGACACATTTTAGAAATTGTTCAATTTATCCAACTTAACAGCAACACAGAGGTGGTGAGGACAGGGAAATAAAAATAATGATAAGGCACTGAAACTGGTCACAAATAAATAGATGAGCTCAAGATATTAACTGGGGATGATTAATTCATGTTGTTTCAAACTAAGCATAAATGAAATGAGTGATGATGTTAACATTTTGACAAAACTAACAAAATGTTTCACCTTATCCTAGCAGCCCTAAGTAACTTTCTGGGTGCATTGCGCTATCTTAGCTGGTGTGACACCTGCTATGTCAACTGTCATTTTCATATGCAATACATGTGTATGTGTAGTATTTCAGTCTTTTCCTCTTGCATGAATGTCCACACACCATTTTGTGCAGGATTCTTACCATGCTTTTTTTCCAAAAATCAAGTACATCATAGCCAAAATTGTAAAAGTTTGTTTATACTTAATTTAGCCTGATTTGTTTGCTTGCTTCTCTGTTCAATATTTGTGCTCTTTGGTTTAAAGTTCCACCTTTGATACTCTGCAAGCCTGAACTCAGAATGAAGAATTCTTCCTAGAGTATTCTCTTTCATGTTTTATTTCTGCCTTATTTAGCACAGAAAATTACCTATAAAGGGTAAAATATCAAATAAAGTGGAAAATCAGAGTTACAGGGCAGATCCCTGGCATTTTGTCAGGGCAGGGATGGTAGTTCAAATGACAACAAGTTAACAGTAAAAGTAATATAAGAATTTCGGCTTTGATTTCTTAATTACTCATTCCTACCTCAACATTTTAGAGAAATGGCATTTCTCCAAAGATTACTTCTTTTCTCATTCTGCCTCCAAGATCTCTTTTTTTCATATTCTCTTCAAAAAAAAATTTTAAGGTTCTCCTAGAATGATTTTTTCCTTCCCACTTGTAACCCACTACTGATGAGCAAACAGAATTTATTGAGATACTATGTTGAATTTTTTTTACCTAAGTGCTAATTTTTCAATTATCTGTGACTTTTTAAAGATCTATAGTTAAAAGAAATTTTGTCACCCCAGTGAAGAGCATAGCAAGATAACTGGTCTCAAAAGTATATTTTGTATTGCTGTATCTTGCATTTAGACTGAGTAAACAATGTGTGAAAATATGCTTACAGGATGATGTAATAATAGGTGAGGAAAGACAGACAGACAAGACAGAAAGGAAGACAGAAAGAGGGAAGGGAAGGGAAGGGAAGGGAAGGGAAGGGAAGGGAAGGGAAGGGAAGGGAAGGGAAGGGAAGGGAAGGGAAGGGAAGGGAAGGGAAGGGAAGGGAAGGGAAGGGAAGGGAAGGGAAGGGAAGGGAAGGGAAGGGAAGGGAAGGGAAGGGAAGGGAAGGGAAGGGAAGGGAAGGGAAGGGAAGGGAAGGGAAGGGAAGGGAAGGGAAGGGAAGGGAAGGGAAGGGAAGGGAAGGTCATAGGTCCACACTTCTGCAAAGTGAGAAAGAAATAGTCTTTTATTCCAGAAATTGATGATGATGATGATTTTTTTCTTGACTACAAGCTGACCACATTGACTTTTCTGCTTCTGGAGTTTGAGGTGTACTGCAGCTGAGTGGAATAGCAGTAAAGCAGTAAGAGAGTTTTGATTTCTTTTTCTTTTTTTTTTTTTTTTTTTTTTTTTTCTTTTCTTTTAATAGAGATAATGAAATATTAATTAGAACAAGAATAGAACACCAGCTCTCCCTTCTCCTAGGAAACTGCTATAGTCACTAGAGCATGAAGTCATGAAAAGCATTACCATTTGCCATGAATATTCAACTACTCCACACAAAGTGAAAAACACTGCAAGGACAGAACAGATTTCCATTCCAGCACTTACAATATGTGTTTTTCTTTCAGGAGGTAGAACATGTGTGTTTAGATCCATTCTGGAAGACAAGGAGCTAGATCTCTAACTCCTGCATCTCAATTCTGGTCCAATATTTGAGACAAGTGAAAAGGGCAAGCAAGGGGTTTTTAAGCCGCTTTTTGCTTGGAACCTAGTCTGACAGACACACATTATTGAACCCTGGGAAAACACCAACATTCTCAAGAATAGTTAGGAATAGTTAGGAATAATTGCAGGGAAAGTTTGCAGACAATGAGTGGAAAACAAAGCGCTTCCAGGCATGTTCTGAATACAACTTTAGGATGCTTAATGTTCAACAAGATATTGACTGAGAGCAGTAGTGTTTTCTGAATGAGCTGTCTCTTGAGTTGTGTTGTGCATACATTGCAAGGACAGTGGTTTCACTGGCCTCTAAACAGAAAACTTAAATAATATGAAATAAATTGAATATTTCCTGCCATTCCTTGGATTTATTTCTCTAGTGTCCTTGCAAACTGCAAGTTGATGTTTGCACAAATGATAGATGTCTAATATCAGGACTAAGAGAATCAAGATAAAAATGTTTTTCTAGATCAAATTTTTCTGAGTTAATGCAGACCTTGTTGAAATCACTACAGTAGACTCCTACCAACAGTTACTCTGTTTGAGAATAAAAATGATAGATGTCTAATATCAGGACTAAGAGAATCAAGATAAAACTGTTTTTCTAGATCAAATTTTTCTGAGTTAATGCAGACCTTGTTGAAATCACTACAGTAGACTCCTACCAACAGTTACTCTGTTTGAGAATAAAAATGTCTTGCCAGTATTTCCATCTAGACTGTTTTCTTTACTGAAATAAGATTTATATAATTTACTTCCAGTTGTCTTTTTTCATCCTCCTTTTTTTTGTTTGTTTTTGTGTTAGATTGAGAAATACTTTATGCTTAAGGCCAAGGGTTCTTAATTTCTGATGTATGAAGATTTTTCTTCATGTTTATATCATGGTGTTTATTCATTTCTGTAGATTTGAGAAATCTGAGGCTAATAGAACACAAATACTGGCTTTGGAGCAATGAATTTTTATGTGTGTATGGGTTTTTTGTGTTTGTATTTCATGTTTTTTTTTCTTTTGTTTCTTACAAACTCAGGAAGCACTAAGAATGTAATTCCTTATAGAAACATTCAGTAATATCAAAACATAGAATCCCAAAACAATATTGAAGCCTATCTATAGGCAATCCAAGTTTCTTAAATACTAAGCAAGTGCAGAGCCTTCAACAGAAATCCAAACTGCACAGCAGAATGTAACCAATTACGAGCCTTTTTCTCTCTCCTCATAATCCAGCAGGAACAACTGGCAGTGTAACAATTGCTTATACATGTTTCAAAGATGTGAAGAACAAGGCTAAAATTTATTTCAGTTTATCACAGTTTTGTCATTGACTTACAAGGTTTCTGGATTTCATCCCAAGAAAGGTTAACGGTTAAATCCATATATATGTTTTAAAAAGAATTAGAAAACCATTCGGACTATTAAGAAAAAAAATCAGAGCTTCCAATATCTGCTGTGATGGTGAATATTAAAACAAATTGTGATATTACCATTGCTGAGAGTCAAAAAATCAGTAAACAGTCTTTGCAGACAAGGAGGAAAACAAAAAATATTATTCACGAGAATGTTTTTACGGAACTAATTCTGCCTCCCTTCGATTTATTATTATAGTGTCCTTGCAATGCTGTAGTGCAGCATTTTGTCAAGTTATATAAGAAACAACAGATCTGTCAATATACAGGGTAACTGTTGCAGGTTTTTCAGTGTTAAGCTACAGATATACTCTCTTTTTATTTCATTAGAAAATACAAGGATTAACACAGAGATATGGAAGAGGAGCTGCAATTAAATAGAACCTGGTGATACAAATTACCAAGGTTGTAGTTTTGTGCCAAATCCATAAGTCCTTTTTTCCTCATATGGAAAGAAACTTTCACAAGAAATACTGTTTTGTGCATATTAAAAGCAAATTGACAGAAATGAAGTAGTTACTCTAAATCGGGATGTCTCAAGTTAGGTGTGAATGGGATAAGAATTTTCCTGTCCAAGCTGTGGACAAATTGCAAGTGTACTTAAAGACTGAAAGTCTGCAATACTTTCCTTAGGTGGGAGGATTTAAAAATCCTTCTATAGTTCTATTACTCTGTGTAAATACACTATTTCAAATTACTAGAACTTACATATCATGTGAAACCCCTAGTCCCAGTGGGTAATAAAAATTTAAACCCAAGGTTGTTTGAAAAATTTAGTGCTTATGTTTGGGGAAGAAAAAAAAAACAATGCATACAATGCATACAACTAGAAGAAAATTTTGGGAATGAATAATCAAAGACAGGGAAGCAGTAATAAAATGTGGCAAAAAGCAAATGGCCTATATCAGTGCAGATTGTCTTAATACCTTTCTTCTGTAATTTTCTAGCCAAAACAAACACAATAAAGTTCAGAATGCTCTTACCTCCCCACTGTGCAGCTGGCGATCACAATACAAGCAATTCCTTGCCAGAAGGCACACATGCACCCAACTATGATGTTGCAAACCAGAAGATATGAATATTCTCAGTAATAAGACATACATCTGAGGAGAACAGAGTATACTTCACCCTATGATGAAGGCTAAAAAGTTTGTGCTGTCTTTCAGCATTCAGACAAAGAAACAGGGAGATAGGATAATTTGGTATTTGGCTCTTTTATTTCACTAGCATCTTCTGGGTTTATTGCTTTATGATTGCAAACACAATAAGTCTACCTGCTTCTACAGTCACACTTCTCAAGAATTTCCCAGAAGTCATGGTGGAAGAGTTAAATTCCTTTAGTTTTATTCTCTGTCCTCCTGGATGTTTCCCTAGTCTTCAGAAGATATCCTGGAACTCTATTTGGTATTCATTAAGCTGGAGAAGTGTAAATTTTCAGCCTTTATTGTTGCTTTTTTTCCTTTTTGTTTTTTAGCTGTACTTTTAAGGAAGGTTCATCTTGTCACTGTAAAGTGAATTTTCCTTTTTTTCTGTTATAGCTTCCACAACCTTTCTTCATGAATGTTTAGAGAAAGATCCCTTCTTGTATTAATCTACTGGTAGTTTTCATCCTGACCATCCACTTTCTTTTCACTGCAAGGTGGTCCCTTTTCGTCCCACAGATTAAATGAGTAGGTGGATCTGCATCATTGTCTTGGTCTTTGTAGCCCACAGAAAGTTCTGACCACTTTCCTGAAATGTGAGATAGTCCTTTGCACTTCTTGCATCTTTCTTCAGATGCCAACCATCCTTCTGTATTTTTTTCTTATTTTTGGCCAACTAACATGCAGTTCCATGTACTGATTTCTGATGCACTGATTTCTTTTGATCTTTACATGAGTACACATTTCTGTGTTTTTTTTCTGTCCTGCAAATTACTATTTTTTCCCTGATAGAGTGATGTGCTTACTTTTTCCACCCTTCATATGTTTTAGTAGTTACTAAGGTGAAGTATGACATAGGTCAGCTTGTCACCCATCCCCAGCTGCAGATCCAATGCCCTCCTGCTGATCATTGACATGGAGAGTGACACATCTTCTTCTCTTCCAGTCCTTCCTAAAGAGTCTGTATCTACCCATTCCAACACTCCAGTCATAGGAGCTATTCCATTACATCTCCATGAAGCTGATAAGATCACAGCCCTGGTAAACCTGAGCTGTCTCTCACTCTTGTTTATTCCTCAAGCTGAGTGCATTGCCATAGAAGCTGCCCTTGAATGAAGCCAGTTTACTGTTTACTGTTGGCTAGAATTGATTTGTGCCATTCTCGTGATAACTTGTGATCCTCCTCCAGGCTTTGGGCTTCTCTTGTTGGTCCTGATATCAAAATGGAAAGTGGTAGGAGTGGAACGGATTGAGTGTCCCCTCCCCTTGCAACTGTAGTTTAAACCCTCTTCGTCAGTTTACCAAGCCCGTGACTGAAGTTGCTCTTCCCCTTCTTGAATAGATGGACCCCCACTAATCCTGGAACAGAAATTATGAGCAAACTACTCAAAGGTTATACATACATACATGGTTTAAATCATTAGTTCTTTTGCAAAATCTTTATGACTCTAGCACCAGTTTTCTGGATGTTTGTCTATTTTTACTCTTTGAGGTTTAAACCCTACAGGAAGAACTTCCCTCTTCACTTGTGTATTTCTGCAGTGCTGGCTGCGCTGAGATCCCAGCTTCAGATACTGGGCTCTGTTTTTGTATTTAAAAAAATAATCAAACAGTTGTATTTCTGTAAATGAATATATACTAGATATACTTTCCCTAGCACAAGCTGTGCATACTTGTCATACATCAACTATTGGAAGAGTGGCTCTTTAAGAAGAAAAACCTCCATATGCTTCACAAAAGAACAGGGGTTTAAATTACATACTAAAAATTATCCATTCCTTTTCAGCTTTCAACTGGTCAATTGCATAGATCAAAACAAGAGAAAAGTGAAGTACCCTGAAAACATTAGCTATGATTTTCTTATTTTATTACCTGCGGGTCAAAATGGATTGTCACATTAACATGGAAAATAGAGAAACCCTAAGACCAAGCTTCCTGCAATTTAGCATATATTGGGTGAAAAATCAAAGAGAACATTTGTTTTATTGTTGAGATGACTGTGTAGGAGATGCAGATGCAGACCATCAATAATGTTGGTATTATTTTTAACTGAAATACTGTAGGACCATTATAGACATATAGTAAAAAATAAGGACTACAGCCTGTAACTAAAATACAAAAGGCACTGCACAGAGGCTGGTAGCTTTCCTTCCATTTATGTTATAATTGCAGCTGTTTTCAAGCAAGCTATAACATGAAAAGGAGTAAAAATTCAATGTCAGTAATGTAATTTGGTGTCATATATCAGTGTTTCTTAGCAACAACCCAGTAACATTCCGTGGAGGCCATGCTCAAATGAAGTAATATTGCATCAGTGGATAATATTTTCAATGAATGTTTATGCTTCAGGTTTTTCTCTGAAAAACTGTGGATGTTACAAGAACCTTGCTGCTCCAGGTTGAAAACATTAATTTTTTCTTTGTTTTGTTTTGTTTTTAAAAATCTGCATATAACTCAGCTGTGACAGTGTTTATTAAACCAAAACCAAAACCTGCTTCAAAATACTTCTCTTCCCTTTGTTGTAAAGGAAGATTGTCTCTCCGATCAGGAAGGCTGTCTTTCAGCTCCTGAGATGTCTCTTGAGTAACAGTGTTGGGATGGACCCACAGTGTTGAATGTGTATATGTGTAAAGCAACACTTGAAGAAAGAAAAAAGTGGGAGTTTTTTTTTCCCATATTCAAGATACATTATCTAAGATATGCCCAAACCCTTTCTCTCTTAAAGTTCAAGCCATTTTGGAAACCAGGTAATTTTTTTTAATTTCAGCAACTGTAGGAGAAATAATTTAATCAAGTAATAAAACCAGAAAAAGACAAGGAGCAGGGAATATTAGATATAATTTGATATCCTAATTTAGTATTTTTATGATCTTATGACTCTATAGTCATAGAATCACAGAATCACTAGGTTGGGAGAGACCTTCAAGATCATTGAGTCCAACCCATGCCCTAACACCTCAACTAAACCATGGCAGTAAGTGCCATATCCTGTCTTCCTTTAAACACATCCAGGGATGGTGACTCCACTACCTCCCTGGGCAGACAATTCCAGTACTTTATCACTCTTTCCATAAAAAACTTATTCCTAATATCCAACCTACATTCCCCTTGGTACAGCTTAAGACTGTGTCCTCTGGTTCTGTCAGTGGCTGCCCAGAGAAAGAGACCAACCCCACCTGGCTCCAGATACCCTTCAGGAAGTTGTAGAGAGTGATAAGGTCACCTCTGAGTCTCCTTTTCTCCAGGCTAAACACCCCCAGCTCCCTCGGCTGTTCCTCTCAGGGCTTGTGTTCCAAGCCCCTCACCAGCCCCGTTGCCCTCCTCTGGACATGCTCAAGCGTCTCAACGTCCTTCCCAAACTGAGGGGCCAGAACTGGACACAGCACTCGAGGTGTGGCCTCACCAGTGCTGAGTACAGGGGAAGGGTGACCTCCCTGCTCCTGCTGGACACACCATTCCTGGTACAGGCCATTTGTTACTACCCAAAAGACAAAAAACTGAATGTGAATTAACACTGTTCTGACAACAACTTGGATCAGGACCAAATTCTCCTATGCCATTCACGGATGTAGCTTCATGGAGGTTTGCATTACCTTGCACCTCTGGTCCCTGCATAGTCAGAACTCAAGGAAGCACCTTCTAGAAATTTTCATGCCTGATGTAGTTTGCACTTGCAGAAGATCAATTCAGCTTTTCTTTTTCTTTTCTGGTGCAAGCATTAGGGAGATACACAGTCTTGGTACTCTCAAAATATCAATTTTTTGTGATGGAGCACAGGTATAAAATGATTGCACTTCGATCAAAGAATGAGGCTTCCCTTGTCAGAACAAATGTTTAATATACGTGCGCACCATTTACTTCAAAATTACTTTTCCAATCAGTTGGCCAGCATTTAAGGTTCATCAGAAGAGTTTAGCTTCTGAAAAAGACACATTTTGTTACAAAGCAACAAAGCACCACAGACAACACCTCTGCTTGGGAGAGTTAAAATCCTGCTGTTATTCAGAGAGTATTCAAGCACTGATTCCAAAGATGCTGAAGTTCATAAATCCTGTGAGAGAAATAATTTATTTTTCTAAGTCCTCATAAAAAATAGAAGCAAGCAAAGAAAGGGCCTCTTAGATGAAATAATTGCTTCGTGTAACACTGTGTAAACAATCCCTGCTCCAAGGCCATGCAGGGGACATGTTGACATAGGCAGATGCAGATAGGGCATATCTCTCTCACTCCTGCTCTGGCCAGGCAGGTGCAAACCAGCTTTGGCCAGGAACCCTTGAACTCATGTAAACACACCACAAGCCCATACTTTACCCCTTTGAACACTTTTTATTTTAGGCCCAGCAGCACTGCAGCGTTGCTGTGCAGGCCCTGAACGGCAGCCGGCTCCCAACCGCCAGGCCGGAGTGGGCGCGGGACGGACACGCAGGACACACGCCGTCGGCCTGGCACGGCGCTGCCCAGTCCAGGTAGGAGCATGGGGATTTCTACAGGGCCTCAGGTGACGAAACCTCCACCTAATCCAGGTGCTCATCACTGGATGCTGCAGGAGGAAGCATGGGAAATCTGAAACCAGCATCTCTAAAGCAATGGACCTGTCAGAAAGTTCCACCTTGTCTCCAGGGCTTGTCTGGTGAGACAGGAGGGGCTCTGTCCCTGCAGTTTATCCAGATAAACCACGGTGTCCAGTATGAGCTGCTGACTGGACTCAGGTTAGCGCACAGGTTGTGACTGCCGGTATCTGTCTCTCTCTTCAGGAAAAACATGCTTTTTTCCTTCTCATCTGCATTGAGCACTGTGAGAAGAGAAAATGTGGTTGGGAGAGGAAGTTTTAACAAATTTACAAGATGCAATGGTTCTCTGCAGATCAAAACATTCTTTCAGTTTTCAGAGCAAAACAAGAAACTGAAATAGCAGGCCTTTAAACTTAATTTGTCTCATGACAATTCTGTGACATACCTCGAAATTTGAAATTTAATTTTTACAATTACTTTTTTCCTGTTATTTCACTGAAAGTTTTCTTTTGGAAAATTAATTTCAGTTTTGTGTTTCTGCATAACAGTTTATTGTAGGATCAGCAGCAAAAAATGAAAATATAAATGTGATGTGTGCATAACTTTGAGAAGAAAACTAAGTGAATGTATACCATTTGAAAAAACAATTTTCTGCTGGGTAGGCAGCACAAGCAATCTCTTAGTTATCTCATAACTGCATTCCAGTTTACACTGAGACAACAGTGGTTAAATAGATGGTGTGATGATGTTGCATTTGAGGCAATAAATTTAGTAATTTACCTGTTAATCACATAATCTTAAAATTCTTTTCTCTAAATCAGTTTCTGGAGACCCTGTCAGTGTTAGTTCCAAGACTTAACTAATCTTGAGCTAATGTAGTAACCCACTGGGGATCTCATGGCCTGTGCTAAGGTCCATGGTGGGGCTTCATAGATGTGACACACTTGCCATAAGGTAAATCCAGTTCTTCCAGGATTGGTTGCTGTTGAAACATGAGATATGTTCGGGAATGCTATGGTTTTCTTGGCTCTGTGCAAAATCCCTGATTCCTCTGCTGCATATCCAGACATTTTTAAACATTGGTAGAATATTTAGAGTTCACCTGAAGTATACAGAAAACGTAGTTTCCCTGCACACTGAAAGCCAGATTGCCTGGGCTTCACAAAGGTCTTGCAATGTGTCTGTTCAGTCTAATATTTCAAGTGTGTTTTTAAAGTCTTTTCAGACCTAAAGTTTCCCATCTTGACAATGGATTTGTTTGACACTTACATTTTGACTTATATAATCTGTTAGTGTTTCTTTCCATGTAAGACAGAAATTTTTGAGATGTAGAATGGAAGAATGGAGCCTTTACCTGGGTAGAATTAGAAAAGATTTTCTGATTTCTTAGAAAATAAAAGAAAGCACAAACATTTAATTTTGAATCAACACCAATGTTTCAAAATCTGTATTCACAAACTTAATAATTTTGTTTTCTCTCCTCTGTACTATGCCCTTTTTATAAAATATCCTGGGGCAGTTTTCTTCTTTTTAAGAAATGAGAATCAGCTCATGAGCATGCATCAATTCAAATTAAAAAAAAAAAAAAGAAAAAAAAAAAAAAAGCTTGGTTTAGGCATGTTAAAATTATATATTTGATTTGAAGTAATTTCAAAATTTCTTTCATTTTTTATGTCTTTAATTTCATTTCTTTCTTTCTTTTTCTAATCAAAAATTTTTATTGAAACTATCTCATTTTAATTAATACTTCAAACCTATATTTGATTAATTTACTGTTAAAACATTAGAAATATTTATCTATAGTTACAAACGACTGATGCTCTCTGCAGAAATTGAAACTGGTTTTGGTGGCATGTAGTTTAAGTCACTTTACCACAGTATTGTTTATTATTACAAGAGTAAAAAGTCTGAAATATTTGGGATTACTAATTCCTGAAGAGCTACATTCTACCAGAGCTCTAATTGTAGCTCTATTTATGGTTTCTCCCATTAAATTATCAATTATTTTTGTAAGACATTTGTCTTAAAAACAAAAGTGAACTCCTTGGGAGTTCACTTTTAGTATACTTGTGTAATTTTACACATTACACAAGTATACTAAAAATTATGGAGGAACACTGTCATAGTTTTGTAATCACAAAATCCTTTGAAAACTCCATAAGCTCTACTCCAGTTATTTCTGACCTCAGTGGTGTATGTTGACCTTATTTATACTCTTTTCTACAGTGAGGCTAAACTGGTAAAAACAAATCTGCAACTTCGTAGACCCAGCACTGCATATGTACATCTCCTAATGGAATTCCTGAAAACCCTGCATTTCCCAGGGCTCTAGGCACATGGCCTGAAAATTTTGTCACGAATCTTAGCAAATGGAATATGCTTTGAGTATGCCAGAATCAGAACGACTCAGCTATGAATCCTTAAATTACCACATAGCTTTCTTTAGCTGAGGTTTGGAAGGGATACTGAGTATTTTCCCAGAGCTTACTAACTACTTGAACAAGGTAGTTGTATAACATTATGATATTCAGGTTACTTTGTGAATCAATAATCAGGTATTTAGTGGCTAGAATAAGAGCTCAAACACCTATGACAATTTGGTTATTGCCTCAAAACAGAAATAATAAGTTAATTTTTCCAGAGCAAAATAATTTACATCAAAATTGTAAATCCCAGTTTATTTTAACTACAAGCCAACAGAATGCAAGACTATTAGAAATAAACTTGTAGTGTTCAGGAAGCTTATATGGCATTTTTCACTAAGTGATGACAATATTTTATCTCATAACTAAAATAGCTAATGCCTTGGATGTCCTTGTATGGGCTTCTTCTGTTATCTTAGCAAGTTAGAAAAACAGATATCCAGTAAGTCCTTGGTTCTGACTGCTTTGGGGTGCTTGGGCTCAGAAACCTTAGACATCCCAAACTGTAAGGTCAATCATCAGTAACCTCCTGCATCCGATGTGGCATTGATGCAGAGAGAAGCAATGCAAGCATAAAACCATGGGGCAGAGAGTGGTCCCTGCCCTACACATCTTGTGTAATAAGCAGAGGAAGGGGTGCAGAGTGAGCAGTGATTGATCTAAAGTCACATAAGCAACTGTAAAAATCAGGAGTTTCCTATTTGCCATATTAATTTTTTTTTTTACTCAATATCCTCTGCTATTTTTGTCTTAGAAGTCACTACTTCTGAAACAGAAGTACCAGTCAAATGGAAAAGCCACAGTTTTTAGACTTCTCTTAAGTGCTTTGTTAAGCTGTTTAATCCTATTTTACTTGGTAAATATTAAAATTGAGATATAATTTTAAAATGAATGTATGCAATGAAATGAGACAAGACAACTGGGGAGCAGAAAATTTAGCAAAGAGCAAATTCTTCAGTCTAAACTGAAATTGAACATTTGCTTCCATTTTGGAATAGGAAGATAGTAGAGATAGTAGAGAAACATTATATGTCAGCTTTCTGTGAGGAAAAAATATTGACTGATTATTAAGCCATTTTTCTGCCTAAATCTTATCTGTGGTATTTCAGCATCTGATGCCATTTTCTCTTTCTCTCTCTCTCTCTCTCTCTCTCTCTCTCTGCAATGCCAGAACAAATTCATGCTGTTGATTTTTTCAGCACTATGTAGCTATTGGTGCCTATGGAGTTTTATCTTCTGCAAATATAAACTAGGCATTTATTGTATTGCTAAGAACAAAATGACTGAGAAAGGACCCTGATGAGATGGACCCCAAGGATCTCAAAGTCTCTGACTCTATTTGCAATTAATCAGTAGCTAAGACGTAATCCAGAAACAATGTAATAGGAGGATCAGAGAAAAGAATGGAACAGACTGAAGAGAACAATAGATGTCCATGTCATTTCTGGACACGAACATTTCTAACTACTGACAATGATAAAGAAAGCAATGCAACTGTGGCAGGATATCACAAAGAAAGCATCAATTAAAGGGGTTTAATTGCAAATTTCATTTTTTGGTTAATTTTTAGACTAGACAAAGGTACCTACAGTACCTTTTTGGTTTGCTTTGCATAAAAATAACAAGTATTAGTCAACCTAATTTAAATATGTTACCATTTTCTAATTTTAGAGGAAATATTTCAATTTTGCCTGAATATTCAGGAAATAATGTTATTCTAACCCACGCCTAATCTTCAAATTTTCTTGCTTACTTCATCTAATTCAAAAGTGTCTCCAGCTGCAACTGAAGCTTTCACTCAGAACTATGGCTTAGTTCATTTGTATTTGTGCACAATTGTTCATTTGTATTTGTGCTGTCATCCGGTTAAATGTTACCTGTTCTCATAATAAGCAACATTTGTCATCCTCCTGATGACCTCCCCTTCTTCCTAAGACTATGAGTATTCAAAATTTAATCTTTTATTCTCAGAAAATTGAAGTAACTGGCTCCAGTGTGGCTGCAGAGCTGAGAAGGGTCACACACACAAAAAATATATATAAGAGGATCGAGAATGTTTCTTCGCTGTATCCAATCCATGGCACAAAATAACATGACTATTTCAAGCAATATATACAGTAAGAGAAAATCATGCCACTTAAAATAACTTTGAAAGTTTCCTTAAACTTATTCTAACACATAAAAATATGAGCATGCCCATTATAGAAACACAAGCAATAATTTTAAAAATTTTTGGAAATATCAAGTATACAATCTGAAGACCTTTGTGCTGTGTGAGAGTATAAGATAGCTCCAAAACATGTCCAGATAATACCTTAAGTACTTAAAAAACATGATCTATGTTAGGGTTTCATAGCAGTGATGGATTGTTTAATGCTTCATTGAAGCCTCTGCCTCCTTGGAGGCAGAACTCTTTCACCCAAACCTGGCATCTTCATTTCTTCACTGACAGCCAAAAAAGTGCCTGTGAACTGGGGGAGTCTGCTGGTATGAATGCCTTAGGCAGGAAACTAAGCCCTAGGCTGTATTCTGACTTATTGCTAGCATTTGTTTCTAGTGAGGACTATCATGGTGCTAACCACAGTTTGACTTTTAAATTTTCTCTACTGAGAAATTTCCAGCTAGGATGAAAGCAATACCTTTTGCTTACTCTCTCTGGCAGCAGTAATTGTCCTTTGGGCAGCTCAGCTCCCCTGTTACTCCTGTGAAGAGTCAGGCCCTTACATGCATTGCACAGCACTGAGCATGGCACATGAGGCAAGAGAATGAAAACATACATATCTCCAAAAAAGTCACCAAGTCACCACACCACACCTTATGAAAAATTCTGTCTTTAAACATTGTATGCAAATCATCTTTGCTTATAAATACTTAAGTATGAAAAAAAAGTACTTTGCTGATGTCTGTAGCATTTCTTACACCAAATATTTACTGCCCAAAGCAACGCTATGCACAATGTAGGTTATGCAGACAAGACAGTGATAGGAGCCCTCATCTGCTTCTCAATGGCTTGTTTCATTGCTTGTGGACATTTGAGCTCCTGGACAAGAAGGCTTTTCTGCAATATTCGCAAAATGATAGGAAGGGAGATGACAAGGTGTGCATTCTAATTTATTCATAAAATCCTAGTGATACCCTTGATTAGCAGTACACAAAATCTTTTGTCCTGCTATCAGCCTGTAAATGCCCTTTTTCAAACAGTGCGTAAAAATATTAATTTGTCAGAATTCGAGTGTTTTGCCATGTAGCAGGTGTTACGTTCAAAGGATTGACAAATGTGTGTTTAAATAACAGAATATGGCAATCATCTCTGTGAGCTGCAAGAACCCTTTTGGATTCCTCTTTTAATTGGTGCTGCAATTGTTCCAGTGGCTTGAGAATTGTTATGACAATAATTATGGCTGCAATTGAATGGAGAAGCAGTAGTGGATAAATACTCATGCCTTGGTTGGTCTTGCACTTCTTTTATTACACCAATACAAGTACCACTCAAACAAACTCTTGCAAGAAAGAATATGCTCATATGTCAAAAATCCCAGTCATCTCAAGGGTGCAGTTAGGTGCCACTTATACGCCAGTATGTTGACTCTGAAGTTGTCTCAAAATAATTTCTGGAAAAGAAAAACAAGTCCTTTCTGTTACACATGCTAGGGAAAAATAAAAAAAACAATTAATATTTTTTGTCATACAACATGATCAATAATGTTACTTTAATTATTATAACAGCAGTGTAATTGGCATACATAGACTAACTTTTCTTCTGAGCCTTGGAAAATTGGGAAAAAGTTTTAAATATGGTCTTTGAAACAGAAGTACTTAAAAAAAAAAATTTAGCTATATTAAAAGTCCCTCTTCTGGTTTCAGCAGGGACTAATATTTTGTGTGGTTATAGGCACATTGTTACTGAATAATCATATACAAGCTCATCTGGGCATTACAAGACCAGAATTCAGCTTCATCATAAGGATTGCAAAATTTGGGCAATATCTGAGGTTTAGGTATAAATGGGAAGTACTGGTTCATAGTATGAAACTGACATATTTATATAGATATGTTAAAAACTATTAATTTGACTAGACTTTATTTTCAAAGCCTTGTTCATTGAATCTTGCATGAGACAGTGAGTTATGCAGATTGTGTTCAAAGAGGAGGTTAGAGAGAGCAAGGAAAGGCCTGGACAGGCAGTCTCTGAGTCCTGGGAAGGCTAACATTATTCTAGGTCAAATAGCGGTAAATAGGCTTGCACAAGCTGTGAATGTGTGTATGGGGAACATTTTCCAAAGAATCTTTCAGTGGTAAATCACACTCTATTTCAGGATCTAGTTGTTTAGAATAAAAACCTACTTTGTCCCCCATCTCGGTGCAGTATACTCCTACTGAAGCAGTACAGTCATGTAGACAAGATGAACTGATTTTAGTACATCAACTTTACATCTGAAGGGACTAGGGATAGTCTGATAGACTCAGACTATGTGTTTTTTGGTCTCTGTAACACCATTACTTTTCTCTAGCTGGTTGCATCCAATTCTGTTCAACTTTTGAATCTCAGAGGACAAGTCCTTTTGTCACAAGTCCTTTTAGCTATTATTCCTAATAGTTCTCTGGATGCTTTTTCTGTCTTTAAATTAAGATCCCTTTAATGCCCTCAAATAATCATTGGTGTAAGCAGAACAGTAAAGTTAATTGAACATACATGTCTCCAGTGCTGTGAAGTGTGTATTCCAGTGGGAAAGTGGTTTTTGAGGAAAGAGCAACATACAAAATAGTGTTTTATATTGAGTTATACCTATAAATTATATCAATATGTTTTATAAAAACTAAAATAACATTAAATGTTATATATATTAATATTACATATTATATTACACACTGTTTATTGATTAGATAGTAATATAATTAAAAATTAATTGAAATGGTTATATGATGTAAAGGTACATTAATTAGGCAGTGTTAACTGTGCAGCATTTTAGATAAGAGACTACATGTAAGGGTGTAGCTCTGTTGTCTATGTAATACTGTCTACTTACACTGAATTGTGAAAGTTGAGAAAGAGTAGAAATGCCAAAATTAAGTCTGTTTAGCCTTTATGTCATCCAGTGTATTATAGTGATACAGAATGTGGTTTGGCAAAACACAAGTAGTGTTATTCAGCTGAAAAAGTCACTTAGATGCTCAGAGGAAGCCACTTGGACCTCCTCCTTAGTCCCCCAGAGAAAGTACTTCTGTGTTGCAAATGCAAAGTGCTGAATAGGTAACACAATGTCATATAATATATGTTTTGGTTCCTCTCAGTCATAGCATGACTTTATCTTGCCTATTGTATATAAGCTGTACCTTATGTCAACACTTAAAATAGTTATTTTCTTTTCTGCTTGTTACCATAGGATCAGAGCACCCTACAAACACAAATGAGTTAGTCATCTCATCTCCCAGATATAGTATTTTGTAAACTCCATAAGTGTATGTCCTAAATTTACAGAAGCAGCCTCTAAACTGTTTCATTACCTGTGTTCTTCACTGGAGATGCCTGGAACTTGTCTGATGACCACCAGTCACTCATGGCATCTGCTGTCTTCAGCTGCACTGACTTGTCAGCATCTGCGAAATGCAGACTGTGGCCGTCTTGGGCTGGGGACCCAGAAAGGAGGCAGCATATCATTAGTGGTCCACTGTGGTTGTTTACCTAGTATAAAATGAAAATCCACAAATCTGCAGTCTGGAATCAATGTGCACCACAGTCTGTACTAATCCTCCCTTTACTATGTTTATAGCTATCTGTTTAAATTCCTATTGTTAACCTCATCCCTTGAAAAAATGCCTGTAGTTCTTTCCTTCATATATACACAAGTTTCATGGGAAAATAGTAGTGTAATTCCTTCCAAGGGACCGGGTGTGCCAGTCAAGTTGAATTGTTTATGTATGTGCGCTACAAATATCAATATGTCAGTCTACTCATGTATAACACCAAAAGACATTCAGAAAACTTAAGGAAGCTACTGTGATTAATGTCTATATAATTACTATACAAGCAGAGGTCAACAAACATACTTTATTTAAGTTTTTTTTTTTCTGCATTAAACTAATGTGAAGAATCAAAATATTTTCATTTTCATTGGAGGAATCATGGCAGCATCTAGGCTGTGGTACTTTTCACTTCCATTAAAAATGCACTTGTTTGTAAAAGATTCTAAATGCTTGATTAGAAAGAAAATGTTTTTACACAGAACAGGTCTGCCAGAACTTTGTTTCATACCCTCTTTTATTTGAAGATTCATTAATCCTTTTAATTTTTCATCTTTGATAATGGTAGTATTTTAAGGGGGTTTTTCTGGTTTTTGCTTCTGTTTTTACAAAAGTAGTTTTTTTTAAATTAATACTCTGTCTACACTCATGGTTTGTTTTTTGTCTAGTATCCTGAAAACTTCTAGAACCCGTATTTCTTACAACAGTCAAATATCAGTTATCTGGATTGCAGATTATTTATGCAAGTTATGGAAGGACTGTTAAGGTTTGGCACAAGCACAATTCTACTGTTTCTCACACCACTTTACCTCAGGGACCAGTGTTGCCACTGTTCTTCAGCAAAACACACAGAAAAAACCACTCTGGCAGATGCAACCTGGTTTCCAGCAAGCCCATCCAGGTCAGGTGCCTCCTGGTCTCACTGTGAAGACACCAGGGCTGCTGGGGAGTACAAATATACAAATACACCCCATCCCACAAATCTCTGAGTCCCAGGAGCTTGTTGGGTTCAATGCAAACCCATGTGAACACCTGGACCTGGCTGGGCTCCAGCACAGTGTTGAGTGCAGCAACAAGCCAGAGGCTGGAAGAACAATGCTGATTTCTTTAGGGCTGGCCCATAAAGAAAACATCATCTACCACGTGTTTTTCCTGAAAAGACACAGTCTATGCTCCTATCTAATTTACATGCTAAGAATCTCCATTCAAAAGTGCCTAGATTCCTCCACTGGCTGGTATAGAGAATTTAGACTCCTGAATTTATGTGTTGGGTATCAAGCAAAGTAATTGAAAGTAGATGGTGTATGTGTTTAGCAGAATGGGGTTCAAATCACACTATTACCTTGTATTCTCTTACCCAGAAAATCACCTCAGAAATACTTATCTAAAATTTACTAGAAAAAAAATGCACTGTTGAAAGGAAATTTCAGCTCACTGTTCTCCTCACTGGAGATGTTCTTCAGTTCAAAGTAAATGGAAGTATAAATACTTTATAGCTACCAAAGCACTCAGTGTGGGCAGGGACTTGTCTGAAAGAAGAGTCATCTCTTGGCACCTGTTGAGAAAGAGGGAAAATGAACAGCTGAACCAGACATCATTTACATGCAAGATGTGTAATAACTTAGAATACTTCTATTAGAGGAAAAAAAAAATTACGAAGTTGAAGTGATTGAAAGACTGCAAGCCATGTCTGGAAACTTCCAGAAATTAAATCTTTGACAAATATTCCTATAGACAAATGTTGCTCTGACAGTGGCTGCAGCCAGAAAGGGGAAGGTGGAAGATCTTGAGACAAGTAAAAATCATGGCCAATACTGTCCATTTTTGAAGGGAAAATTCATATTTCTTGCACAAGCAAAGTGCTGAAGTAGTCTCCCAGAAGGCCCAAAAGAGCTCACAGGCTGAAGACCAACAGCAGCTGGAAAAGTTCTCTGGCAATGATGACAGATGTGGGTAGGAAGGCAGCAGGAGTGGTGGTAGAGTTGAAGAGTAGCAACACAAATAACAAAAGTGCCTTTTACCCGGCAATGCATGCCCTGCAGTTCCACATATTGCAGAGACTATTTCAGATACTTCTTAGCTTGGATAAGGATGTTAGTCTATGTTTGGACTGCTGCCATGGACATGTGAGAAGGTCAGTAATATTGACATAACTTACTTTGTAGATTAATTTTTTATCTCTGACTAGTTTATTGTTTTATTGTGTTTCTTTATACTCTTATTAAAGTTATGTTTGTTCAAATCACTTTGACTGGTACAGGTACTTCTTACTCTTTTATGCCTTATTTCTCAGGTTTCTGAGAGAGAATCTTAAAGCGCAGATTTTTTAAGCTTTCAGAAGGAACTGACATTCCTTAAGCTCGTATTGGCTTCTTGTAAGTGTGAATGAGCACAGCCAGTTTATGATTCATACTGCCTAGCCAGCCATAAGCTTCCAGTCCATCTTTACCTTCCATGACAAGACCTGGAGTTGAGTTCAACACCTTCCATGCTTGCTGAATTATTTCTTTATGCTTTTAGAAACTCTTACTGCACAGATTCTACACTTCTCAGAGAAGATCTGAGCAGCTGCAACATGTAGTGCTAGTCTGAGCTGTATTTGTCATTGTAGTACTTTCCCCTGCATTTGTAACTGCTTTCCTGGCTGTGCGGGTTTGTAGCTCTATCCAAGCCCACTGAAATCAGTATAAAGGTTTTCTGACTGGTGGGATTTGGATCTTATCTTTCAGGCTGGAAACCAAATATACATGAAAATCACAAAGGTGTTTTGAAGTACCTGCATAATACCTACTAAGTTAAGATGAATTAATTCAAAGGAAGACAGATGTCTTTCTAATGAAAGGGTTAAGTAATCCTTTTGCAATACTTCAAGGCTTTGTATGGTGATGCTTTGTATTGCACCTAAACGAGTTTCCCTGGCTCACTTAATCATCATTTACATTACACTGAACCTCTACTATGGATGTGGTTAAAGGAAAACATGCCAAATTTG
The DNA here is from genome assembly GCF_031753505.1 of Anomalospiza imberbis. Classification (NCBI taxonomy): domain Eukaryota; kingdom Metazoa; phylum Chordata; class Aves; order Passeriformes; family Viduidae; genus Anomalospiza; species Anomalospiza imberbis. Next base: position 13,219,686 of record NC_089721.1, read on the forward strand.
AATACCCAACCAAACAGAAACAGTAATATAGGGAGGAAATGAAGTTCTGAAATAAGGAAACAATATAGGGGCAGTAATATTGTTCATCGGCTATTGTTGTTAATAGCAAACGTAGTGAGCTTGTTCAACTTGATCTAAAGAGTGCACATGATGATCCCAAAGGACAGCATCAAAAACAACTGTTCATCTCTTCATTTCAGATTGAGTCCCTGCTATTAACATCATTGTTACAGGGTGTTGCTTACCCATCTCCCCTTAACAGTATTGACAGAGGCTATGAAAATTCCCCAGGATAAAACTTGCTTTAGCTCAGGTTAAGGTAGGGGAGTATTTGCCTTACAGCATATTAATCTTGTGGAAATGATTAGAATTGTCTGTATATGCTCTTGTAGCATCTGACTTCCACTGAAGTATCATCAGAAGCATCACTAAAAGGGGAAATAAGTCACTGAATGTGGACATTTGAAAGTGCATTTCAAATCTCACATGCATGATTTTTCATTGCCTACTTTTGTGCTGACTTCTAGGTTCTGAAACATAGATCTAGATTTGTATGTGAGACTAACAAAAAAGGTTCACTGCCTGTTATCCCTAAGGGAAGTTGCTGTGTTTTTCTTGTGGGGAAGCAGACTTACTGTAAAACTGAAACTAGGAATACCAAGAAAAAGATGGATATAGAGATTCCAGGGAATTATGAGGCTGCATGAATGTGGGAGAGTTCCAGGTTATGGGAACTATGAAAAAATAAAAAAGGGAAATCTAGATGTTATGGTTTTCAAAGGGGAAGAAATGTGGATGGATAAGAGCACCAAGAAAAGAAATGAACCGTGACAATTGATAATTAAGTTGTAGGCTAGCCAGACTATGCATATTCTGAATAAGAAACAGGAGGGGAATGCGTGGACAGGTTGAGACTAGAATGGCATCAGTGAAAAGAATAGCAGAGGAATAAGCCTCTTGCCATGGCTTTTACTGCCAAGGAATACAAATAAGAGGGATTTGTTTGTTCATTTTTCTTTCACTAGCAAGGCTGATATTCCCACCACCCTTCCTCTGAAAAAAAAAACAAACAAACACATGAAACTGGACCTCTTGAAATTTGTTTGAAGAATCAGTTTCAAAAAGAATCTCTCTAGCAAATGGTTGCAACCAATTTCTTACCATACTCATTTTATTCAGCATTTGAAGGTAATTAATCAGAAAGTTATAATATTATTACTGTATTAATCCAGTAGTTGATTTCTGAAAATTAATTTCACTGACTTACAAGACTGGGCACTCAAAACTATAGAAGCTTTAATTCACAGGTTCATCCTAATATTTTTCCCTGCAGTTGACATATGTATGACTTCTAAGCTTTATCTGAAAAGAACTTTTAACTTCTCTGGAGTGTGTTTTGGAGTTGGGGATATTTTTTGTTTTGGTTTTGTTTGTTTGTTTGTAATTTTTATTTTCTGTCAAAAGCTGTTTTTATTCATGTGTTAAAATGAGCTAAACATTCTCTGTATTCTTTTAACCAATTTTAAAGACACGTCGTGTACGTGCAATCCAACAAAATCCCTAATACAACAGTCCCCGTTCAACAGCCACTCAAGTGCTTTCTTTCTCATACAACTCTCTGTCCTTCCAGCTGAGAACTTACAGGTTTTTTTACAGAATTTATTAAATTAAAGATATTTGTATTTGTGCTCTGAACTTTACTGTTCACTTGAGAAGCCATATTTAGCATGGGCACCTGTAAAGGAGAAGTGTTGCTGTGCTGCTGTATTTTTTATTAACAGCATTTAATATAGAAAATGACTGTGGTACAGTCATGAAACTGACGCTATTGCTACCTTGCAAATTTCCCCAGTCCTTTTAATAGTGTTCAAAACTGCACCATGAGGTTGGTGTTCCTGTGCAAACTCTCATGCTGGAGCCCAGAAATGTCTGCCTTTCTTCTGCTCTTAAAATCTACCTCTAAAGGGCACAAAATGGCTAAGTGGTTTAATCTTGAAAATTACTGCTGTAGCCAAAATTGTTTTATGGCCTAGTTTCAGGTTACAGTGTGGTTCAATTTGAATGCAAATATTATAAATGTTCAGTGATCAGTTTTCAAGGTGTGCTAGAGGTTGCTTGTGACTTTAACCTACAGTCCTCAGCTGCTTCTTTAGGGTCATCTTGTCTTTACCAATCTTGTCTGTATATGTATTTATGCATTTCCAGTTAGTCATTGACTTATAATGACAGTGCAGTGGGATAGAAGCTGTCTCTCACTGCCAAGTGCATATTCTCTGCCTGGAGCCCAACCAATCATAAGAGGAAACAACCCAACAAAATCACAGTTATTATTTTTGGTCATTTCTCAAGCAATGGACTGATTGTCTTTCTAACTTCTTTTTGGAATCAGATGTACCTTCTTTGTCTTTTACCAATAGATGCAAGGGAAATGAAACCTTTCTTCTGAGTACAGAATATATCAGCTGCCTTTTGAAACAAAGTATGAGAAGGTGGAAATATTAACCAACACCTTCAGTAATAATTTGGACTGCAAAACACTCATGCCCAGTTCCCTGAATCATAAACTACTTCCTCTGCAGCTTTCAGTAAAAAATTCAGGATGGGTTCTAACTCATGTTTAGATGTTCTAGTTCCTGCAATTATTAAGGGTCTCTCTGCAGGCAAGAGGGATAGACAAATGTGTACGGGGATGAAACTATTTAAATCTCACCCTCTGGAGACCTCACTTCCCATCTACAAGCAGGGAGAAGGGACTTTGCTGCATCGGAAATGTATTCCTCATGAGGATAAGTGCACTGAAGAATGTCAGGCATTTGCACTTTGACACTACAGCTGTGTCAGTGCTGGACACAGACCACGGTACGGAGGCTTTGCAACAAAAATGTCAAAAAACTTACTGTGTCAGGGTGACTGTGTGATAGGGAATAGAGTTTATCTTGGCCCATGCTTTTGAAATGTCCTTAAGCATTAGTGATGTCTGAGGGGCTGTGAGCTGTGAGCAAAGTAATTACTTCCTTCAGATAGAGAATAACTGAGAGCCTATTTGTGTGCAGAGATGAGCATAGCTCTGAAAGCCAGATGAAATCATGCAGAACCCAAAAATGGAAAATGAATGGTGGTACCAACTGATCACAGGCAGTAATGATGGTTTCAGTAAGCTGAGAAAGAAAGAATTACTGTAGTACAAACAACTCTTCAATACAAAGACAAGTACATTTTTTGTAAAGGCTTGACTCTGAGGCATCTGGAGGGAATGTAGTCTTTGAAGATTGCCTAAGAAATAAGTGCTCAAAGTTCACAGGCTGACTTAATCAAAGCAAGTCACCCATTAAGACCTCCTTCACATCCCAAGTGCTTTGTAGCTCAAGGTATATCTCCTTTCTGCACACAAAAAGAAGGCTTTTTTCTATGATTTTGTTAGTGATGAGGAATTTTTATAACAAACCTACCATTAGAAAGCTATTTATGCCTCATTTTTATGCTAGCTTTGGATTTTTTTTGGTGGGTTCTGTGATTTGTTTGGTTTGTTTTCTAGCTGAGAACAGGTTGTGTTATGGACTACCATGTTAATTTCCACTACCCATTCTGCTTCACTTCCTGAATCTTGACTTGTCGGGTCAGGGAGGATGAAAAGCTCTCTTGCACTGGCAGAACAATGGCACTCTGCATAGAGCATCCTACAGTGAAATCTTCTGTTCTCCTAGATCTCAGATGCTGATGTCCAGAGCAAAATTCTGTTACTGGTGGCGTGGGGCATGACTGTGATAGGACTCACTTCCCAGGCTACCCAACCCTTGGGAAAGGAGGAAGAGTGAACTGAATGACTCAGCCTAGAAGAGTCAAATCCAAATATGATATTTGTCAAAGTTAAACAGCCAACATAAATACTTGCACCTTCTGAGACCTTTTCCTTTTCCAAGGGAAATCACTCTATTAACCATTCTCTCACTGTTAGTAGCAGAGATGCTATAGGATCATCATGGGGAATAGCTTCTGGTAGGGAAAAAGAGGGATCAACAAGTGACTAGCTGGAGGGACCTAAAGGGACCAAGGCCTTTATTTAAATGGCCTTGAGGTGCCTTGGTCACAAGACAGAGTCTGGCAGGGATCACTCATGATAGTCCCAGACTCTGCCCAGACTACAATCACAGGTCATGTCACAAACCCTGGTAACCTGGGAGGTCTGCTGGTATTTATCATCCCAGCAAACAGTACACTTGCCAGCACAATGAATTAAGTAGCTCTGGGGTAGAGTTGCAACACAGTAGGCTCATTAACTTATTGTGAAATAAGCAGAATGTTATGGAATAGCACAGAAGATCAGCAGAGGATACACAGGACCAACATCCCCTTTGTTCCTGCAGGCAGGATTACCAGCATACCTTTAGCTAGTTTTGCTGCTTCCAACACTTATAGGTACATATCTGTTCTAATTGCCTTGTTCAACTAGTTTTGAGTCCCTGATTTGCTTGAGTCCAACCTTTAGGGGCAATTTTTGCTGCTTATGAAACAGTGAGGAGGAAAATGAGTATTGTGATGGTCACAGCAGCAATTTGTTTCTGCTCTTCCAAGCTGCATTTCACATTCAATAAAAGTTTAATGGATTCTTCCTTTGAAAAAGAGGGGAGCCTCATCTATCTCAAGGATGACAGATTGATTTAGAAAAGGAATGAAACCCCAACTGTAAGAGTCAGCTGAAGCCAGCTGTTCTGCTTCCTATAAATGGCCAGGACTGATAAATAAATAGCTAGAGTGCACAAATAATGGAAACATTACTCTTAATAGATCAAAGCATTACAAAATGTGTTGTTAAGCTACATTATGAGAACTTGGAAAAAATTTTTTTAAATTATAAGGTAATATAAGAGGCATTGTTGGGATGGGGAGAAGAATGGCTCAATATTCTAAAATGGAGTTAAAAAGCAGTGAGAGACATAATAGCAAAGGAAATTTCCACTTCTCACTTCCTAAGGAATTTCCATGGTGTCTCTAGAGAAGGCAAGAAGAGGTAGTAACCATGGACTAAGCTGGCAGCCTTCAGAGGGAGAAAGAACAAAAGGTTGAGACAGAGAAGAAAAAGGAGAGCTTAAGTATTAAAAATGGTAAGAAAGACAACGATCATATCAAATTTTTACTTTGGAGTATAGTGATAAAACACAGGATAAGGTGGCACATGACTGAATGCTGCAAAGAGTCTAGGAAATATAAAGGAAAAGTGATCTCTCTCTTACTACTGAGGGGCAAGCTGATCCTTTTCTCCATTTTTGAGACAACAGGAGGTATCCGGGCCATTACAGCAGGAGAAAGGACTAAGAAATTCAGTGCATCTACTCCACTGCTATCATTAAAAAAACAAGTCTTTCTCATCTGTTGTAATCAAGTGTAATTAGGTAAAAAATTAGCAAGTGAGTAAACTTCAGGCTTATTCTGTTGGCACTGGATGTTGTTTTAGACCTGTTTTTCCAGTTTTATTGGCTTGAAATGCTTTGAAAGAGGTCATTTCGGTCTGTGACCCAGGACACTACAGATACTTATTGTTCCTAGTTTAACAAAATCAAAAGGTCTAGGAATAAAATGACAAAAGAAAATAAGCAGCAAAACTGTAACTAATAGCATTTATTAGCTCATTATGTTATTAATGAAAGTACAGTTTAATACCAATGTTGGTTTTTTGTCTAGTTTAATGGTATGTTTTCTCATTGGACTCAAATTTTACTTTTGTAACAATTATCATGTTAACAATCATATTCTTAATTTTGCTGGGAAAAAAAAGTGTGATGACTACCACCAATGAGGACAGATTGGGATTAGACTGCTATATAAATTATTGTGTATATTTGTAAATTTAGTTCTTTTGTTTGAAAAATTAATTTAAAAATTGATTTGAAGGCTCGATAGATATTATGCAAATGAGACTGGCACAAAAGTTTTGTTTGTCTTCCCTCTAGTCCCACAGCCGTGTGATTTCAGAGCTCACCACAGCTCTCAGCCCTGCTTTGATTATCAGACACCAAGCACATTCTTGGAGTTGGTTCTTCAAACCAGACCCCGTAGAGTGTGGAAAGAGAGCTCAAATGTTGGCAAGCAAGGACCCATCTAATTATTTATCTCATGAAGTAAATGTCTCAGTGCCCAGTGTAATACCTCTGTGTAGTGGCTGTTCTGCCTGGATTCAGGTGCTGCAGTTGCTGCAGCTGCTGTGGAGAGCAAAGCTCTCATGAGTATGGGAAGGGCCTGGCCCTATGGTGTGGCCTATATTTGAACTCGGCAGATAAGGAACAGCCAATATTTTAAACTTCAGAGTTCAGAACAGTAATTATCTTCTAGCATTAAGGATGTACAGATTTATTTTAATGATGCAAAAGGACAAGTCAGTTTAGAATAACATTAAACTTTTGTTTGTAACAAATATCTTCCCTGTCTCCTTTCCTCTAACATACTTATTCAGATGGATATTTCTATCAGGTATATACCAAAAATTTTCAAGACAATAAATAAATAAACCCTAAAAGTGAGGAAGGGAAGATAGTTTCCCCCACTATGGAAGGAAGGAGTTAACTGATTTCCCATAACAGAGAAGCCTGCGAGTCCAAGGTACTGCAATCATGGATGCAGAGGCAAATAACTGCATCAGTTATGAGATAACACAGTCTTCCTCCAGAAAATATTTGAAATTTATAGTTCAGTTACAAAAGTGTTCTGAGAATGATCATAAGGATCCTCAGCCTCTGAGAACATTAACCTGAACTGAAGCAGAGCTGTGCAGCTGAAAGCAGGGAAGGAAAGAGGTGGGATCTGAAAAGGCTGGCAAAGATTTGGAAAGAATATTAATATACACAAATATTAATTTTTTTTCTCTTACCTAGAAGAGACTCCATAAAGTCTTGATGTATGAAGTAGCATCTGAAAGGAACAATTGATACAATGAGCATTGCTGCTCTAGTACTTTTTATTCCAACTCTGTATTCCTGAACTGCGACCTTCAACAGCTGTGTCTGGATGGGGCAAGGGGAGGTTGTGGTTGGAGGCCAGTAGCTGGGAGGAAAACTCCCAGGAGTTCACACAAAGCACCATTTAAAAGCTGAGTGCATTGACTCAAAGAGAGTTTTTGGTTGGGTTACACAGACAGAAAACTGGTAGATGTGTGGATAGAGTATGACAAAAAACCCTTTGTTTTCATGCTATTAGGTTTTAAGTTATGGAAATTAATTAGAGACAGCTCAAGTAGGCAGATGATCATGTCTACATCTGTACTACTAAGTGAAACAGAAGCAGTCACTGATGGGCCATGCCCACACTACATAGCTTTTGGCCATGGTTTCCTCTGGGCCCCCATCCAGCACTTGTATAGTATAATTATTATTTCTGTAGCTAAAATTGTGTGAAGGCTCAGGTTTCAGTCTGCCAGACCAGTGTTTTCATAGCATGAAACTGCACAAATGTGCTGCAAACCCCTGACGTGTACCATGTTGCCCACCCAGGGATTCAGACACTGCTGGGACAGTGCTGGGACAGCTGGGACAGTCTAAGAGCAAGGAGCCAGCTGCAGTGGTTTAGTCATCTCTGTACTTTCTACTGGAAACAGTTCCCAGCCAGTGCTATTCCCCTGGCATTATTTAGGACTTGCTGACTCAGGTCAAAACTATGCCAAAGAGTGTGTTACGTGATGGGGATGATACGGGGCCCAGGGAGAAATCTCATTGCCAGGTCCTCTTTTTTTTTTTTTTTTTTTTTTTTTTTTTTTTTTTTTTGCTACATTGAAATTACTTTCACTAAAGAGAGAAGATGGGATTTAGTAGAAGAGGAGTACAAGTGATGACTGGATGCAGCTTTGTCAGCAATGCTTAGGAGATCAAGGTAGATAGGTGCATGTACTCCTCCTGGCACTGCCTGTCCTACTGCTCAGCGTGGCCAGGTTTCCCATCTTTCCCTGTAGCAGTGGCCTCTCTTCGGCAGCAATCACCAACTCCACCAGCACCCTAGTGACAGTGGCTTGCTCTAAAGAAGGGACCACGGGCAGAAAGATGGATCAGACAAGGGACTATGTACAGAGATAAGGCAGTATTAATGACATAAAAAAGAAAATTCACAGAACAGTGTGTTTCACCCACTAAAACATGTGATCTGGACCTTGTAGTCTCTGAGAAACCTCAGCAGAACCCAAGGTGGGGATGGATTGCTGGGAGCTTCCCAGAAACTGAGCACTTTGTTCACACTAGGTTCAGCAAGGGGACCATGCCAGGACTGATGTGGATTTCAGATTTTGTGACTCCAGAGCAGCCAGATTTGATATATGGCAGCCAAGTATCTGTATTTCACTGCTTGAACCAAAGTCACAGGCCTAGGACCTTGGGTAGCAGAACTAAGGTGACAACCGATCTTCAAGTGGGCAGCTTTTGAATTACTGAATTATGTTCTTAGAAGTTCAGCTCACAGGAAATTTCAAAATGTTCCAGTTTTGGTCCAAATCAAAACAAAGCAAACAAAAAAGAGTAAAAAAAATATTCGCATTGAACTGGAAATTCTCCTTTTAGGGCAAGTCAGCAGCAGGATTATTAGGCAAATGAAGTACAGATCACCAGGAGAATCTCCATTCCTATTAGAATTGACTGTTGATTTTATCAGTCTCTGACCTGAGAGGTGACTAAAGCAGCTTTCTAAAATCAAAGTCAAAGCAAAGAGGCAATAATGTAACAATCAATATACCAAGGGAAAGAATTGGGAAGAAAGTGAGTAATTTCAGGTGAAGGACAATTTTGACTCATAAAGAAAAGGATTTTTGCTGGCCATGAATGTATTTAAGCATGAAATGCAATGAATACTAATAACCACAAGAAAAGCTGAGTTTCAATGCTCCTATCTCAAGATCCATTGCTTAAAATGGGCGCTGAGAGAGTTTCAGGTGTTTAGATGACACAAGAGCTGGAAACTGGACCCCTGTATATAAACTACAGGGGATATGTTGAAGAAAATCCATTTTCCCTCTTTGCCCATGTGAGTAAGAAGTTTGGAGTCAATGGTGTGCACCTGTATCTCATGATTCCTAGTTGTCAGGATGTATGTAGGCTCTTTATGTAATACTATGTGTTGGAGATGCCTCTGTTTCATTTTTCAGCAGTTATTCAAAACTTCCCACACTGTTCTGGTTTTTCTATCTCTAAACTTCATTAAAATCATCAGGTGTGAGAAAAAAATAATGAAGCAGTCCCAACATATAAGCAGATATACAGTCATGACAATGTTTTGTTGAGACCACTGAAATATATACACACCAAAGACAGTAATCCTACTATTGTAATCCTTGCCTGCCTGACCCATCACATTCTTCCCAACTATTTCTCCACTGCAGATAAATGGATGGGGCTTGATAGTTCCAGTACTGTAGGCAGCTATGAGCTGCCACTTCTTCTGCAGGGTAACATGAACAGTGTCTGTGCTGCACCAATAACAGAACCTATACTTTTTAATGAGATGTGTCTCCAGAATTACAAACTTCCCTCACATTTCCCTGTCCTTAGGTAAGTTAATGATTTGTTTCATATACTAAATTAAATTTCTAGGATGCAACAGGAATACTCCAGTGTCTCTCTTATGGAGAGGCTTTGACCAGGCATGGATTGATTTGAGAGTGAGGTCAGAGGTAAACAGACCTTCAACCCTGCTGCTCGCCTCCTCATCATGTCGGGCCAATATCTGCACTCGGAGTTACAGCTGAAAACTACTAATTCAAAATTATAAAAGTGGAAGATTTAATTTATGAAAATGGGAATCAGCAATTTTGTGACAGTTTTCTCGCTAGAGCACAACTTCTGGGGTCGAAGTCATTAGTGTTTCTGTTAAACAGCAAGTAGCACAACTCTCAACATAACAGGGATCTCCTCTTTGCTGTGTCAACTATTTTATGGGATTATTTCTGCATAGGCTATTTCTAGCTGTAGCCTGTGTCAGAGGTTTGGGCTGGCTGGGTATCCAAGTATCTGTTTACAAAGCGTCAGGATGGATGGAATATTATCAAGTACAGTCAAAGGCAACTGGAAAGGACACATCTGTTGGTGCTCCACTTCAGGGCTAGAATTATGATTAAAACAACAAAACAACATTAGGTAAATGTTACTGCCATTGTTTGAAGCCATTTAAATATTGCAATTGTAAATGACTTCAAGGCTGCTATCTAAACTCCACTAGACTCAAGTAAACAATGAAAAATAAAAGCACAATATAACTTAGAATTTTGATAAAAGATCTCTTTTCCCTGTTTGTCTGTTTGGTCTTTCTTATAGTCAGTAACATAAGAACACTGTAAAAATCTTTGAAGGAAGATCTACATTCTTAGATTTAATTTTATATACCATGTCTTCACTCTGTATGACTGCTTGTATGTGAACAGTTTGGATACATAAATCCATTTTGAACAAATTTAATTTAAAAAATTGTGTGCATTGGGGAGGAATATGACAAGCAAATTTGAAATCATGAGAAGATACAAGAAATCAACAAAAGCAGTAAGGATACCTAAAATATGACCACAAGAAAGACCTTACTGGTAAATAGAGTTATGAGTAAGATAACTACATAGTAGGGCAATCTAACATTAAAGGATATAGCACTGCACTGATGCTGAACTCCAGACAAATGTGAAAGCTGGACTCATCAAAAGCCTTTGGATGATGGTGAAAGAAGAGGAGAACTATGTCTGTCAGTAGACTAAACCACATGAATAGAGAATATGTAGTGGAAGCCTTTATCACGAACAAATGACAAATCATTTAACACCTATTGCACAGAAGCAGAGTCACAAGAGAGCTTAACTATCCAAAGAATGGGTAGGAAAGGAAACATGAGGACATAGATGAATTAACAAGCTCTATTCTGAAAAGCATTGTTTGCCACTTCTATTTCTGTGTTAGTCAAAAACAGAGAGAGGAGAGGCTCTTCTGGATGTGCTTCTGTACCAGTGAAAAGTAGCTGTTTGAGAAAAGAATGATGAAAGGTGACTTGGAGACAGTGACTGAAATTATAGAGTATATATTGTCAGGGAAGAAAATAGAGGAAAAGGAGACAATCACAGACTTGAAGTAGAAAACTTTCACCAATTCAAATAAATAAAAAAGTCAAAAGAAAAAGTAATTAAGTTGTAGCAGAAAACATAAGCTATTCTTATCAGAAGGGAAAAGTACTGAGAGCGAGATTAGTTTAGGTAAGACAGGAACTTTTACTTGATCTCAAACTCACAAAGTTCCATCTGAAAAGTGGAAATCAGATAAAATTCTTAAACATATAAAATAACAGCATGTGTATGATCCAATCAGGATACTAAGGTATAAACCGAACACAGAGCTAAAAGACACTTCAGAAGGAAACAAACATTAAAAATAACAAAGAGAAAATAAAATTATGATTGCTTTTCCTGACTATTTGTGAGACTGGAGGCAAGGAAATGACACAACAGGTGATCCCAAGAAGACTGGAATATTTAAAACCTTTTTTTGCCTGTGAAAAAAAAAAGCTGCAGACACCTCACTAGCATAATTAACATTCATGAAAAGAAGTTAAGTATTCAATTTAAAACAGGGTCAGGAGAGCATTATGGGATATTCTCAAGTCAGCCAACTGGACAGACTTTGGCCTGGGATATTTTAAGAATGAGGTGAATTCTTCAGATTAGCAATTACTTGAGAATCTGTCAAAAATGGCTAAAAGATATAAATCTGAGAAAGGACAAAAAATAAAAGCTGCCTTATATAATAAGAGGGTTGAAAGTAGATGAAGAGGAGACTGGCAATATTAAACTAACCAATCTAACTTCAACTCAGAGAAAAAAATAAAACAGAAATAAATTCAAAGCATATATAGAATTAAGTAAACTCTTTGCAAATGCTTTAAATGAAAAGTAATAGCATAAAACTAATTTGGTAATGTATATAATTTTAGACCTATTTTCTTTATTTTGATACTCTCATATCACAAAATTACAGGACCTTTGTTTGTTCTGACTTTATTCAACTTTTTTTTTAACAATCTGGATAACAGCCTTAATAAGTTTGCAGATGAGACAAAGTTGAAAAGAAGTGCAAACATTAATGTATTGAAAGACACAATTCAAATTCAGAATTATCTTGAGAAATTGCAGTGGTGGAATGAAAAATTGATTAAATTCTACATAATGTACTGCACTTAGGTGGAAATAATCAAATTTATTGCTCTGAGTTATAAATAGCGGTATAGCCTTCAAGGCTTTCTCTTCTGAGCACTATTAGAACATCATGTAGAGAACTTGGTCCCTTTGGGGCATTATACTTCAGAAGATACATGGAACAAATGGAGAAAGCCCAAAACTGTACATGATTAGAAGCAGAGAGAATGTGATCCATGATGAAAGGCTTTAAAAATAGAGACCCTTTGGCCTAGGACAAAGGGAAAAACTCTAGAGTACATGGCAATTTTTTTCAAACACTGAAGAGAATAATCTGATCACCATTTTCAATGTGGATAGAAGAATACTTGAATTTAAATTTTAGCAAAATAATAAGAGGTAGTCATTATGGAAAGCATTCTAGTACTAAACGTGTGAACATCTGACACAGGTAACTTTAGTAGGTAAAGGGGTCTTTTCCACTGAGATATTTAGAAAGCTAGTCAAGAAAATACCAAGAATTAGGAAATGAAAGCAAATCCTGCTTTGGGATACATGAATGAACGAACTACACTATGAGTAGCTAACTCACAGCTTTCAGCTGCATTTGGCTTCTCAGTAATTCAAGTGTGGTAACCATGTCAAAATAATGACATGTCAAACATGTCAAGCCCATGATGAGCAGATGAGGTGTTCTGGTGTAGGAGCTACTGCTCAATTTGAGTCTCCACCAACGAAAGGAAGTAGTCATCAGACACTGTCTAGAGTGAAGTCACCTATTTTCCTGGAACCCAGCTTTATATTTAGCTTGCCCCAGATCCCATGATGTAGTCAGGAGCTCTATAAGAACACTGCTGTTCTCAGGACCCCTGCTCTTTTGCCTGCCCAAGATATATGGTATGCATCATATGGCTATCATCCGAGGTAAAATATTGTTATGTAATTCCATTAACCAGAAAGAGGCATGAGACTCTCCAAACTGGATGACTCTTGAGGTCATTTCTGTGTCCATCAGTACAGTTATGAGCACCAAGCATCATCAAAGTACTGGCGCACAGGATGAAGAGTTTGAAATAATCATGTGCAGCAATTTCATCCAGGCAGTGATTGAGGGCTAGAGGATCATAGATTGTGTGGGTGGACAGCCAAAACACTTTGTGTGAAAGGAATGGAAAGTCTTTTGCATTTGGAAAAATTTGGGAAAAAAAAAAGGGAAGGAAGAAAACTTCATTCAGTTTTCAGGGGTACAGTTGCACAATTTAGGTCCAGCACAGAAGTGGACAGAGCAATCTTTGGACAAAGTTCCTGGGGACACCTCCATAGGTGCCTTTGCCTTAAGAGAGACTGGATTGCTTTTTTTAAGTCTTGAGTGAAAAGGAAAAAACAACAGATAACATGCAAAGAGATGAGGAGAACATTGAGTACATGGATCTGTGCAAAGTGGGATGAGGGAATAAATCAGAGTCCTCCAAACAGCTGAGCTGCCGAATGGAAAGGGAAGATAACCAGAACCTACACTTCTGACAGAGGTGCCTAGATAAATTCCCCTAACATGACCAGTCTTGCGAGGCTTGCGCCTGAGTACAGTACAGTCTGAGTTCCCTAGATCTCAGGAGGACCTCACAGAGGAGAAGAAAAGGGTCGAGAGATCAGTATTTTGACTGTAAGGTGGTTATGGCTACATTAAGGTTACTGACAGGACAATTATCAATGTAATCAGATCTGCAAAAAAGACTCTATAACAGGGAAACCAGGAAACTACAGACTTGTTGGTCTGATTTTTACACCTGATTAGATGGATGATACAGAGAAGAACTGGGAAGTATGTGAACAAACACAGTCTTTCTGAAGAGTCAAAGTGCTTCCATCATCTTAGAACTTCCATGTACATACAAACATTCTGCCTTGAGAGAAACTTCCCTGTGAGTATTTGAATGAAAAAATAATGCAAGTCAGGATTTTCCTCTACTGATATTACAATTTACTCAAAATGATGAACTGTTGTAAAAGCCCAAGCTCTCCAGATAATGGCTAATGTCGTCCTGAACAGAAGCACACCCACTATGTAGAGATGGCAACAGCATGTCATTTGATCAGTCTGTCCATCTCAAATCCCTTATTGTCACAAATGCTTAAGATCTGTCAACTAGAGACCTTAAGCTAAATCATAAATTAAAGGATGCTGCTGTTCCTGGAACTAGCAGACTTATGAAAACAACAAACAAAATTACTGTCTGGCTTTGTTCAAATTCTTCGACTAGCCCAAGAAATTTAAGAATCATCCTTTATATACTATGACCTTGACCAAATTGTTGTCTATTGTCTTTTGCATGGTAGCACTACTGTTTAAGTGTAAAGTGAATTTAAGTACACAAATAATCAAACATGGTGTCTGTTCCAACTTCTGTGTTCTCCTTTCCACCTTAATCTGAGAGACAAAAGAACCTGAGGTGGAGAGCAGGAATGTGTAGCAAAAGTTGCAGAAAAATGCTCATGAAACATGGCTAGACAATGAATTCATGCTCTGATCAATAAAATGTAAAATACTCGGAGAAGTGAATTCGTTAGGTCTCTAACATGTTAGAATTTCCGAATTCGATTGTAGGAAAGCAACAAAGAAAGACTTGTTTGAAGTGTCTAAACCTTTGGGACATTTGGACAAAAGCACTTTAGGCAGAAGCTTCACCAGACCCCTAAACTTGTTCATTGGCAGAAGGAAAGGAAGGACAGTGTAGACAAATAGGTGTAGAAAGTGGTCTCAGGCTCTGGATTCCAGCCTTGCAATATGTGCCTAGTCACAGTCTTCAATAAACACTTGACAGACTAAGGATGGGATCCAGAGAGCAACAATAGCACATTCAGAAAATAATACACATACACACATACACACACACACACACACAAACATATATACATACTATAAAATTGATTGAGATTGAGGTTTTTCACTTTTCATTTGGAGAAGTTCTTCTGGATAATGTTAACCTCTAGGATGCAGGACAACCTGTGTAGTGCTGGAAACAGATCAGGACCAGCTTTGATATTTCTTGCATTAAAAAAAGAGCAATAAATATATCAGTTGAACCAAAACCTTCATCTTTACAGTCCTTCATCTCCTTTCTTCAGAAAAAAAAGCAAGCAAAATACCACAATATACACCTTTCCCAGTGAACCAGAAAGTCAGTATATTCATTACATGGCCAGATAGATCTTTGTTTTATATTAGCTGTAGATAATGACATGATGGATGACTTAGAAACGACAGAAAGAGAGAGCAAGAGACCTCAGGCTGTGGCAGAGCATTTCCTCATTTTTTGCTTTCTTGCTTTGCCTGTGCCTTCTTATCCTCCATGCATGTTCACATTGATTCATTGGAGATTAGTTCCTAAGAGAAAATATTCTGTTTCCACAGATATTTATTGGTTAGATAATTATTCTGGTTTCATATAAAGTATTTGGGGGAGCTTTGCTCTGTAGCTTTAAAGGAAGTAACCCAGACAACCCACAAACTAAATTTTTCCACATATTCAGAGGCTGAGAACAGAGCTGCTATTAAATATTGTTTTTACTTTTATATACAGCAAACACTGTGCATTCCCAGCTCTTGGTACAAGTCTGATCATGGTTGGAATATGCATTTTATTAGTGTGGTTTCTTTTTGTGGCAAGCAATCGTGTGTCATGATCCTTTTTTCTGCAATTCTACTTATGATGGAAATTTAGATTAAAAGACAACTTCTCTTCTTTCAGCTATTCCTTATTTCTTACATGAATAAAGAACATTAAGAAGGTGAAGGAAGGAAAGAGGAAGAATTAATTTTCCCCTGCCCAGAATTTTGACTTGCTATTATCCTACAAACAAATATTTTGATGGAAAACACAGTAAATGTCTAAATGACTGATTTACTCTCTATGAAGGTTATCACCTAAGTTTCACACAGTGCCAGTGGACTTTCTTTCCCCTTAAGTTTTCTAAAAGCATGACATAAAAGGGGAAACACTTATTTGTCTTAATCATTCTTTAGCTCATTTCCAAAAGACCAACATATTCCCTTTACATTCCCCATTCTTTATTACCACCTAGATAAGATCAGTGGAGATTAATTGGAAAAAGGTGTATTGTAACTATGTAAAACTATGGACTCATAGTCCCTGTGCTTGGGGGCCAGTAATCTATACCTGTTCTATTTAATATTGGCATCAATGACCTGGAGGAGGTACTGTGTACTCTTGACAAGTTTGCAGATAACACCACACTGGAGGGATTGGTCAATGTGCTCAAGGGCAGAGCTGTCTTACAGCAGGACCTAGACAGGCTGGACAAGAGGGCTGATGGCATCTGTGAGAAACTCTGCCAGGACAAATGCAAAATCCTGCCCTGGGGGTCAAAAAGCCCATGAAGTGGTACAGAGACATAATGCCAAACTGGAGTGACCCAGTGAAGCACTACCAGGATGCGCAGATCAGAAGTTGGAGCATCAGCCCAGAGAAAAAGGGTATAATGAGAACTGAAGAGTTCAGAGAGGAGAAGGAAGAAACCTCTTGCCCCACAGGACAGTGCAGCAGTGGAGCAGGTTGCCCCAAGATGCTGTGCAGCCTCCAGACATGAACGTTTTTGAAACCCAACTGGGTAAAGCCCAGCAAGATTTGTCCTCTTCACTGACCTTGCATTGAGCTGGAGGTTGGACTGGGGAGCTCCTGAGAACCCTTTCTAACTGTGCACTTTCTGTGTTTATGATTGTGTTAAACAAGAAGCCAAGAAAATAAGACAATAGATTTAAACTGCAGTTATGAATGCAGACTATGAACACTATTTTTATTTAATCTGTCTTCTGCATTATTTCATGCAGTTTTGAAAAATAAAAACTATTTTTTTAATTAGTGTAAGTAGTTTTTCACTCAAGAGAAACATATCCATACTGACTTTAACCTCAGATCATAGGGAATTTTAAAGTACTCAGATTAAACTACCTTTTTTCAGGCCTCATGTAAAAGCTCTGCAGGTGAAGCAGTATCAACTAAGAGTGCATTTTGCACTATTGTATTAACAAAAAGCCCAACAACAAAATGTCACTTTGTTTCAATACAAACTGCTAGACAAAGAAACCCCTTTATTTTTTAGCATGAATCTTGCCCGTGTACCCCATTATATTGATCCAGAAATACATAAATTAATATTGTTTTTGCTGACTATGGGCAACTACTGCCTGCTAAATCAAGCCACGGGGGTTTGGCTGACAGACTTTACCAATACAGCTGCCTTTATGTGGTAAAAGCTCAGATTTTAGCCAGTTCTTACAGTAGGCATTCACTGGCAAGCAAGTTCTGGCAGAAATTACAAACAGCACTTGCTTTAGACACTTAGCAGAGAAGGAACCTCCTTCAGATGAATTATCATGAACTGAGCTGTTGGAATCCTATTTGATGCCCTGTTGATAAACACTGCATTATACACTATTGTAAACAGAGAGCAAAACCAGACTCAGACATCATTTTGACTTCTGCACTTGGTTCCAGAGCATCATGCTCAGGAAGGACTGACCTTTCAACACACTGGAAAGGAGTGAAGCAGCAACTGCATGTAGAGAGAAAGGGGTAGGTGTAGGCATCCCTGTAGGATATTGTGTCGGAGCAAATGGTCAGAATTCAGGTGTCTTTACTGAATGTCCTCAAGCCAGACTTGCTTTTTCAGGCATTTTAAGGAGATTGGATGGAATTTGGAAGAGTGATAATACAGCATAAACCAAAAAGTGAAGACCATGGGCATGGACAAAACTATACATAGTTTTAAAAGTAGATGTTTCCTAACGGATGTATAAAAATTACAACCAATTTCTACATTGTTCCCGAGATAAGATTCATGCTTCATAAAATACCAGTCTTTGGTTCTTTACTGCTAATTTATCTGGGAGATTAAACTACTACTACAGACTAGCAGTACTAAATCTAGTAAATAGTTTCATATACCCTGAAATCCTCCAAAGAAACTGAGAATAACAGTTATCAAAAGATAGACCTTATTTTTTAAATTTTAATAAGAGACAAGCCAAAAGACCACTGGCCATTTGTTATGCTATTTATTTGTATTGTGGTGATTGAGAAAATTCAAAGTATTTATCCTACCCACAAGTGACACACAGCCTTGTGCTTCCATAAATCCAAGTCCAGCTGTAGATAATATGGGAACTCCACTCCTACCTGTCTCCTGTCTTTCCAGCCCTCCCCACATCATCACAAACTTTCTGACTGAAAATTACTTTGGCTGCTTTTGCCTAAATCTGGTCTTGTTGGCAGTGTACTGTGTTTGACATTAGTCCCCATGAAACTAAACTGCCTGTCATGTGAAGAAATAAAAAGCTTTATCTAGGATAGAGAAAGTCCAGACAGCTGTAAACCTAGAATACATAATAAACCTAATGCATAATGGATTTATTGTTATCCAAGTTTTTTTTTTTTGTACATATAATGAGAGAGCAATCAATTATTTTGTCCGGTTTATCCATGTGGTATTTTACATGTTCAGCTCTCACTGCCACTTAGTTAATACAAACCAGTTCGTCATAGTCTCAGATGTTACTATGTTATAGGAATGTTGTATGAAACAAACCCCATTAACAGCTCTGGACCTGGAATCTTCCTCTTTTATCACAGTGCTTCAACCACTAAACTATAGGGCCAGGATAGCTTCAGCACAAGAGGTAAGAATGAAAGGCCCAAATAACAACGACTAGTTTGGCAGCACAGGCATCTCCCAGGAGATGTGGGTATGAATTCCTTTACCAGTGGTAAGAAGTGGAACTTAATGTCCTTTGCACATATATTAATGCAAAGACTATGATATTGTTCAATACTGTTAAAAAAAAAAAATCTGTTCCTTCTGTGATTTTGAATGAGGAAATGGCAAGAGATGGTTCTGGTGTAGGAATAAGGAAGATGAATCTGTGTGCCCTTAGTTTAAAACCTCAAAAGCAATACTTTTGCCATATACTTATCAATATGTGAGATTTTAATTCCCTTAAGTCAATTGGAAACTGATGACGTCAAATCTCACAGTCCATCTCACCCCTGATACATGTCTTCAGCCCCCTGGAATCATTTTCTTTGTTCTGGGCAAAGCAAGCCTGGATCAACAGCACAGCTGGACAGATCACTTGCTGCTTGCAGGTCAGTCTTTGAGGAACACCAGCTTCCTTAGATAAGTAGCTCCCAATCTGGGAGCGCTTGGTTCAATAGCAAGGAAGGGCAGCACCAACCTGAGCAGCCAGAGGTGCCAGGAATTGTTCCCAGCCATTTATAGTCAAACAACTTCCATATGCCGGCACTGCTATTCCTGTACACCAAACACAGCAGAAAGCTTGGGTGAGACACAATTCTCACCCGCGGCTTTGTGACTTACTGAGTGATTGTGAAACTCTTACAACACTGATCTGTGGGGGTGTTGTCCCACCTTTGTTTCATGAAAAAGCCAAATGCTGAGCTATTTTGAAGGTGGGGCCACACACATGACAGGGGGCCTGCAAGGGCCTTAAAGATCTATGTGTCACCTTTGCACATGTGGGTCTGCCTTCAGTACTTTGTCAATGCAAATGATACCTAAATAAACTGATGACAGTATCCTCCTTTTTAATGTTTTCTTTACTAAACAGTTTTTCAGAAGAGAAATCTTTTATTATTTTAAGACAATCCCTAGCAGACACTCTCTGTTTTGCTGTAGCTACCTTCTAAACTCACACTACTCAGCCCTGTGCGTGCAGTGCCACACACCTGGACGCAGAAGGTGCCATCCCTTCCACCTGGCAGCCACGCCCATGGCACGCTAACACTCCCTTCACCCTAAATCGTGCTCGTCGATGCCGAACACAAACACGATTGCCAGCCCTGCTGAGCCCCTGCCTGAGGGCGGGCCAGGAGCCCGGGGCTCGCCCCCGATAGCCATCGCCGGTGGGACTGCGCCTACGGCGCGGAGCTGGCGCCGGGGCCGTGCGCCCGCCCGTCCGGCCGGGATGCGCGATGCAGTAGCCGCCGTCCCCCTCTAGACGGAGCCCCGCGGCGCCGCCGAAACGCCGGCACCGGCCGGGCTCGGGCCGGGCGGTCCCCGAGTCGCGCCGAGCCGCCCCACCCCGCCAGACACGGTCCCCCTCCCCGCGGCGGCCGGGCCGGCATCTGCCGGGGTGAAAGACGAGGAGGAGTACGCGGCGATGGCCGCTGAGCGCCCCGCGCCCCGGCAGGGCAGCACAGGCACGGAGCGGGCTGCGGCAAGCGAGGCAAGTGCCAACGCTGCTGCTGCCGCTGCCGCCGCCGGGGGACGGTGCATGGGAGGGGTGTTGGGGAGCGCTGCCCGCCGCCCCCCGCCCCGTGCTGATCTCCCCTCCCTCCCTCCCTCCGCTCCGCTCCGCTCCGCTCCGCTCCGCCTGCCCCGCGCCGCCCCGCCCCGCCCCGCGGGAGGAGTGCGGGCTCAGCCCGCCGCCCCGCCGCTCTCGCTCGCGTTTTATGACGGTCGCTGCCTCCCCAGAAGTTGGGACCGGCCGCAGCGGCCGCTCGCTGAGGCGCTCCCATGGTGCCGGCGCCCGCCGCGGGGGGGCACGTCCGCTGCCGCCCGCCGAGCCGCCGAAACTTGGGGGAAGTTTCCGAGCGAGTCGGTGAGTACCGGGCGGCGGCTCCGCGCCGCCCGCCGCCCGCCTGGCGCGGCCGCGCAGCGGCTTCCCCGCCCTCAGGGGCGACGGGCCGGGGTCCGGCTCCTGTCCGGCTTCTCCTCCCCTCGCCCGGGGTTGGCGGAGGAATCTGCGAGGTTGCCGCACGGTCCTGGCCGGTGTCGGAGCCGCTCCAGGAGCGGGGCCGCCCGTGTCCTGCTGCTGTGGGCAGTGCGGCGCCGGAGCCGGGCCGGGAGCGCGGCGTCAGCTCTGGCCGAAGCTGGGACGGAGGGCGGGGGGCGAGAATTCCTGTCACGTCCCGTGCTGTGGGTGATGGATAGGGTGCCGGGGAAGAGAAGCCTAGCCTCGGAGATCTGGAGAAACAGTTTTCTTCAGAGAAACCCTTTTCTGTGTGGACTTGGATTTAAAAAGCAGAACAAGAATCGTCGTTTAGCTGCCAGCGTCGCAATCTTCTCCACTGTAATAAAACTAATCAGAATTTTTCTTCTGTATGATTTTTTCCAGTTTATACAATCCCTAAAAATCTGCCCTCTTTTTTTTTTTTTCTTTTTTTTTTTTTTTTAACTGCCATTTGTCCATAATTTTGTTTCTTATTGTGTGGCGTGTTGTACGTATTGCATAGGATAAAAAATACAGAATGTTTTGAAAAATAAATACTGCAAACGTTCTGAGCAGAAGTGTGCAAACAGAAGGGTTGTATAGCAGAGGAGTAACTAGTGTTTTATCATAGTAACGTCTACAGTAAAACTTGTTGCAAACTCTCACGGGGCTAAAGCTGGAGATCAAGTGATTGGATGTGGACTAGTTACTCATCTTTTCAGTACAGTATATTTTGTTTAGAGTACAGCGTATTATTAACTTTATGGTGTTCAGTCACAGCTTAACTTTTCTTTCTGTGTAACAACTACAGAAGACCTACACCTGCTCATCTCTCTGGTCATAATTTTGTCAGAAGTAAGAATGAAGCAATTAAAAAACTGTAACCCACCACTTGACTTGGATCCCATTTTATTTATGCTTTAAGCAAGTATTTACTGATACAAAAACATTGAAGTTATTTTCAAAATCTTTTTAGCTTAAATACAAGAGACTGTCAACTATAGCACAGACTTGGTTGCCCACATCAGCCATGAAAATGTAGTTGGGCATAGAATCAATTTAAGGAGATTTGGTAAGATGCATTTAAATGCTTGTGTTTATTTAAAAGATGCTATTTTAAATATTGAGATTAAAGTACATTGCATTTGAGATGTCTTGTGGCTCTGATGAATGTAAGTAATACTGAAAGTTATTCAGATATCTTGAGCTGTTCAAATAGGAATGTGATATCTTTTATCTGCACCACATCTCAGTCTCGCATTACTAGAATTGCTACTTGCTGTGTTAATTCATGATGTTAGCATGTTCTAATAATTATGAAGGATTGACAAGATAGCTTGCAATCCTTCTGAAGAGTAATTTCTAACAGTGCCAGTAAGTGGTAGTGGTACTTTTATCAAATATATGACTGTAACTGCTGAAACTTACACAAATGTATAGAAAAGTTATAGATACCCACCAAATATTTTTAAATTCTCTGAGTATGGTCAATCATTGTTTTCATTATCATGGGCTGTTTCCTCTCCTGGTCTTGATGTATTTGCACAGCACAGTGTAGCACCACTGAAGTGTAAAAAATCAAGGGCTCTGTAGACACAGCCCATAGCACTGCTCCCAGAGAGTACGTGGGTGTTGGTGCCACAATGGCTGTGTTGGAGAAATCTATAGAGCTCAGTTCTAGACATCTTTACAAACTGAAGTGGTGTGTAGTACTAGATATGACCTCTTGTGCCTCCTTCCAGGGAGGAATGATCAAAACCTCTGAAGGCAAATCTCCTGTTGGTACCATTCTTTTTTATGAACTAGAGACTAAGGAAGTATGAGTATATCATTGTCCTTTTAAAGCATAACTTCCACTTTACACAGTCTCTTTTGCCTGACTGTATGTACGTGTCTAAGTGCTTATATTAACTGGGACTAGGCCTTGCTCCTGTTAAATTAAACTTTTGCTGCAGAAATTGTGTTTTATCTTGCACCATTGAAAGGAGCATTGAATGGAATAAATGTAGCATCATGTATCTTAATTGAGATACCAGATTTCCATGAATAAAATAGAAGCTGCAAATATTTGTCATTGAGGAAGCAATGTAGGCGGAGATGCTTTGATTTTTTTTTTCTCTTATTGAAAAATAAGTGCTTTATCAGACAGAACAGCACTTGCTTGCATTCAGCCCAGTTGAAGATCTTGCAGTCTTAAGGTACATGTCAAAAAATTTTGAAAGCATTACAAATTAATAAAAAATTATAGGAATACCGAGAAGGTGGGATAAAGCTGGTGGGGTAAGAAAGGGCAAAGCTACCAGCAGTAATGAGTCTACTCAGCCCACATGGGAGTCTTTCAATTATAGGTTAGCTAGAGAGTTAGATTTTTTTTTTTTAATAAAAGGTTTTTCTTCTCTTGTTACCAAATGTTTGTGTGATGGAAATACAATTCGTTGGCCCAGTGAAGCTGAGGTACTAATTCTGGGGAGAGGGCAGCATGAGGAAAACAGGGAGAGAGGTAGTAGGGCTGCTACTTCGGTGTGGTGAAGGCGAAAGGCTGATGCAATGAGATACTAGCTTGGCAGGAACAGATTTATGTCAGGACTTGAAGGAACACTTTGTGCTCAAATTGTTTATCACAAGGGAAATCTTCCTTTACCGTATATGAATCCTAGTTTTAATCTTTGTATGAGATGGGTGTTTGTTTACACATTATTTTAGTTCATGAGAGATGGAACAAGCGTCCTCTTACCAAAGAGCTGGTTTTCAGTGTGTGAGAAACAATTTTTCCCAGAAAATTGTAAAGGCTGTTTGTGACAGAGATGAATGTTGTCCGTATCACATGTACTGCAGATTATGAATTGAAAATACATTATAACATATATTTTATTGACAATTAGAAAGCATGCATTCTATTGAAAATACCTTTTATCACTAAAATTAGTTATTTTCTTCATTATTAATAAGTTAGTATGAAATTCAGAAATACTTCACAGTAGCAGGATGGCTTGCAACTGTGTGAAATGTAATGTCTCACTTGAACAATATAATATGCCTTGCTATTTGCTGGGCATCTCAGACATACAATGTTGCAAGGATGTAAAAGAGAATGAAAATCATTCTTACTGAAGGAATAACTGCTGGAAAACCCAGTTGGTGGTGGATGCATGTGCACAGACTGTTGGGTTAGAGTAACTTTTCAGATGTAGTATTGCCGCACTTTGTTGCCATGTACTCAATAGCTGAAGAACTACACAACTAATCAAGCATTTCTGAGTTTCAAAACTCCATCATCCATGCTATTCATACTTACCATGCTATTTTAAACCATTTATGTTTGTTCTTTGGCTTGCCAAGAGATCTAGACTGTGATGCCAACACCCGTACCTACTAAATCACGTTCAGGTTTATAAATTAAGAGTTACAAAAGTACTCCTGTTTGTAGTGGCACAGTCTGGAACATAGTCTTTTGTCCTGCTGTGCCTGTTCTAGTGGTTGGGTTTTGTGGAAGGGATCCACTCTGTGGGATTGTGGTCCTGTAGGGGAAGGTGATACAGGGCTGCATGGAGAATGCTGGAGAGACAAAAAAATCTGCACAGTGACTGCTGGTGAGAGGATATGAAATCTGGTAAATGTAGCAGAAAATTTTAACCTCTCTGCATTAAGAGAATAAACACAGCACCCATTCTGTTGGTGTGGAATGATTTATGCTTGCCTGTTTCTCTTTTTCTGTAGCCGTTTAGCGAGGCTCAGAGCATTAGTGCATTACAGCGCTAGACCTGCTTGGCCTCTGCATCAGGCTGGACTGACCACTGAGGATGGATTCGAAGTGTGTGAAACTGAACTCAGAATGTGCAAAGCAAAGATGCTTTGCTGGCTTTCTGCTCATTAAGGCGGTAGATTCTGCCTCTGACCACTTAATAAGATTATTGCTTGTAATTCTAGAACAAAGATGATATATGAAAACATAAAAACAAATAATCAGTTGCATTTAAATAGGACATTAATAGAGATGTTGAGATAGTGTTTAGAACTTCAAAGGCTGTTTAAATACTGTCACAAATCCATTATGGTCTTCAAACTCTGTAATTGGTCAGTCCAGACATGAAATATTCTTTTGGATGCACAACAGTAATTTTATACAAAAAAAAGTCAGTAGCTAACAGACAACAACTCTGAAGGAAAGTTGGAAAGAGGTTATTAGTAGCAACTATAATGTTACAGCATTCAGGCATTTAAATTGAATTTGAGTTTTACTTCCTCAAGAGAAAACAGGATCAGTAAAATTCCATATTGTGGTAAATCTGTAGGATGAGTTGATGGTTTGTAGAAACTGTACCTGTGTTAGTCCTGTGAGCAGATATTTTTGTGTCTGACCAATATGCAAAAATGTTGGGTTTTAATCCATACACAGTGTATATCTACAACCTTTTTGATATAGCCAAACAACTCCCTCTGTGCCTGTTGGAGTTTGGGGATATTCTGACCATGAAGTACAGCTTGAAGGACAGAAGAAACAGACTGAAAGAACCATCACATTTTAATCCAGCTGTCTCAGTGAAATGAGCATGCAGTCAGTTTCTGCCTTACATGCCTGTTTCCCAGCTGCAGCAAGCAGTCTGATTTCTGCTATGTTTCGTGTTTCTTTTTTTTTTTTGCCTGCCTTTTTCATCCATGTGTTATGTTAGTGCTACCTAGAGAATGAGTTGGGCTCTCCTTCATTGCATGACTGAAAATATTGTTTGAATTTTTAATGGAATGTTATTAAATTGTGTTATTAAAATGTGTTTGCTCAAGAGCCATATTATGAGCCTACTTTATAATTCTTCTTAGCAATGCCTTGTTTACTGTTTTCATCTAGAACAGCTTTAACTGTTTGGTGTTTTGATGGTTTGTGGCATTGCTAATGGCTTTATGTGATGCTATAAAAAGTGAGTGAAAACAAAGCAGGATTCCTTCTAGATGGTGGTTCTTGTCCCTTGCTTTGCATGGGTTGAAGAAGACTGGTTGTGGTTTGGTTTGGGACCAAACTTTACCTGTTCTGCCAAGAATAAGGAAAATCTGATGTGAGGACTGAGAGAAGAGCAATTACATGCTGCTGTGTCTTTGGGTTTTGATTGCATTTTATGTCTGAGCCTGTTAGAGGATATCAGGGAAGCACTGTGGAACTTTTACTGAAAAGGAAACCCCTAAGAAAACCATAGATTTCGTAATGACTGTGACAGTTTGCAGTCAGACAGAGTAGCTCTAAGGACTAAGTCAGATGTTAAGTAAACAGAGTAGAATACAAAATGGTCAGGACTCTATCAGGCCATCTCTTTCATAGACACATAGATCAAGCCTGGTGAGCTGTGCATATGCTGGGGCTTTGTTCTTGTAGGTTGAGTCCTGGCTGGTTTAGGGCATAAAATAGGTGCGTTTAGCCACCTGAAGGAATGATTTTCAGGGTGCAGTGGGAAATCCTGCTATTTTTCTAGAATCTGTTTGCATATTTTGGCTGAGGCACACATACAACTGCAACACATGCAGCTGAAGCATTACAGGCTGGTGCTTGTTCCGAATAGTGCCAGCCCACTGGTCCAGCATGTGTGAATGAGCTTATCTTACAGCTGCAATGTTTTTGCGGTAGGATCGGAAAGAGTGTGTGAGACAGCGCTTTACACTTTTCAGCTGTGATTTCTGACCTTTGGAGAGCAGCAGTGTGCCTCTGGGTCTGCTCGTGCTGGGTGTTGCTAACAAACACTGCACAGGAGAGGCGCATGTTACGTGATACGGTCACTGCTGGCCGGCTGTACACCAGCCAGTTCTGCTGCTGCAGGACAGTGTGTACAGCACGGAGGGACTGCAGCCTCAGAGGGGGAGAAATGGCCCTCCACTTCCCTGTGAGAAAGGCTATTTTTGTGGAACTGTGTAATGAGCTCTGGTATCTTCCAGCTCTGTATCAGTTGAGAAAACATGTCAGAAAAAAGTCACTGTTGTAAAGAAGCCTGTGCCTCTGGTTCTTAGGTGAGTATTTTGTTTGAACAGCTGATTTCCTTGAAATAATGGATAGCTTTGAGAAAATTCATTTCTTTGGTTGTACTACATCCAGATTTTTTCACTGGCATGTAATTTCATCCACTACAAGGCACACACAAGTAGGTTGACTACAGTGGATTCTGCTTGATGGTTCTCAGGGCTCTAGGTGACCACAGAGCTGCTGGTGCTGACAGTAAGGAAGCATGGCATTCACCTCTTTAAGTGGTGTGAGAGGCCTGCCTAACTTGCATCAAAGCAAGAGGAACAAGAATATTTGCTTTATACATCATTGTAAAGCTAGCATGGCTTTATACAAAGGGGAAGTCTTGCCTGACAAACTACAGGTTTGCTGGACAGGGGCAGAGCAACTGAGATTGTCTACATGGGCTTAGGCAGTTTGACACTGTCCTGCACGCCTGTAAATTAGAGAGACATGGATTGATGGATCAACCACTCGGTGGATAAAGATCTGGCTGGATGGCCACACTGAGAGTTGTGGTCAACAGCTCCTTGTCCACGTGGAGACCAGTGACAAGTGGTGTCCCTCAGGGGTCGGTCCTGGGGCCGATACTGCTCCACACCTTTGTCAGTGACGTGGACAGTGGGATCAGGGCAGTCTCAGCAAGTTTGCTGATGACACTGAGCTGGGTGGGACAGTCGACACAGGGGAGGGAAGGGATGGCATCCACAGGGACCTGGACAGGCTTGAGAGGTGGGACCATGCAAACCTCAGGGAGTTCAGCAAGGCCAAGTGCAAGGTCCTACACCTGCATTGAGGCAGTCCCAGACACACCCACAGGATGGGCAGAGAAGTGACTGAGAGCAGCCCCGTGGGGAAGGACTTGGGGGTGGTGGCTGATGAAAAACTCACCATGAGCTCTCAGTGAGTGCTCCCAGCCCAGAAAACCAAGGGAATTCTGGTCTGCATCCAAAAGAGTGTGGCCAGCAGGTCAAGGGAGGGGATTCTACACTTCTGTTCTCCTCCTGTGAAACCCCACAAGGAACCACTGTGTCCAGTGCTGGAGTCCCCAGTTTAAGAGGGACAGGGAACTGCTGGAGCAAGTCCAGAGGAAGCCACAAAGCTGATAAGAGTGCCAGAGTTCCTCCCCTAAAAAGACAGGCTGAGAAAGTTGGGGCTGTTCAGCCAGGAGAAGAGAAGGTTGTGTGGAGACCTCATGGCAATCTGCCAGTAACTGAAAGGGGCCTACAGGGAAGCTGGAGAGGGAGTCTTTATCAGAGACGGTAGAGACAGGCTATGAGTAATGGGTACATGCTGAAAGAGGGGAAAATTAGGTTAGATATAAGGAATAAATTCTTTACTATGAGTGTTGTGAAACAGGCTGTCCAGGGAAGCTGTGGATGCTCCAGCCCTGGCAGTGTTTAGGGCGAGGTTGGATAAAGCCTGGAGCAGCCTGGTCGAGTGGGAGGTGTCCCTGCTCATGACAGGGGAGACTGGGGCTAGATCATCATTACAGTACATTCTAACTCTTAATATTTCTATGATCTATGATTTTTCAGGCTTATGGTGTATAATGGTATAAGACCTGTATCCAGCATTCAGGGGAATTAAGCAATATGTCTAGCCCTTGTATCTTTGATCCAGCTTTTGGCATAGATGACTGCACTTAATGCCATAATGTGAAAAGTAATGTTGTTTACTGTTGTATCCACGTGTTTGTTGTGGCCTGTTCTATTGCTTTTTTTTATTTTTCAAATATAAATGTTAATTTTTTATTAAGGTTATGAGGTATATTGTGAAAATCATTGCAGGTCTCTTTTCCTCTCCTGTTCTAGTACTGCAGGTGAAAGTGAAGCACTCTCTCTATAAAAGCCCAAGGGAGCTTTGTGGAGCCAATGTGAATTAAAAATCCATCTATTGAAAGGAAAAAACATAGGATTTAGGAAAAGAGACTCCTCCTGACTAGTTGTTCACATTGACATTGAATGATATAATGGGAATCTGCATGTAGAACCTTCTGTAGTCATGCTCCTGTTTTCTTTGCTGAGGTGGGAGTTACAGATTTAAAAAAAAAAATTGGCCTATTGTTTGAATGTTATTTCAAACCCAAGGAAATGGGGAGCCAAGTTAATCACAGGAGATCTTAAATTCAAGGAGGGAAGAAGTTTTTCAGTGTTAGAATGTGTTTAGTGTTTCAGTATACTAAGTCATGCAGAAAAGGAGAAGAGGTTGAAGGATCAAGAGCCAGGGACTGTATACAGATTCTGGATAATTTGTGAAACCAAATGGAATATGTGCAAGTAGGAAGACCAGGACGTGAAAGCCTGGGGAACAAATGGTTGTTGGAAAGACTGAAATTATAGGCTCTGAAGCATTTGGTTCCACTGTCTTAAGTGGACACTTATGTGAACACATAACTGAACATTAGGTGGCCAGTAATCAAAAGAACATGTTTAAGACCAAGAGTAATGATTTGTTTAAGGATGTTTGAGGTGGCTGGACTAAAACACAGTAAAAAAACCCAGCTTCCTCAAGATGATTAAAAAATTCTAATGTAATTTAAATTGCACCTAGAAATGTATTTTCATACTAATCTGAAATTTTCAAAATTTGTTATTATTGTAAAGATTATAATGTTTCATAGATAGAAGTATGCTAGGAGTAGAAATATTTTTGTTAGTGTAGGACTGCTTTTCTCAGTGGCTTGCATTGCTATGCTTTCCAAATGGCATACTGGTTGCACTATTTTTTAGCAGCCTGTCAGTGCAACAGCATGTAAAAATAGATGGAACAGAAAGATGGTATTTTTGCATCAAATAGATGATGTCATTCACCTACTCATTTTATATGTGACTGGTTGGTACACATACTTTGTTTGTATTGCAGTTTGTGTTTCATTTACTAATGCTGGACTGTGAAAACAAAACGTAAGCTGTCAATAAAAAAGGACTGGCACGGTTTGTTGTTAGGGCTGAAATAGAAGAACTATCTCTCACTAGTTATTTTTTTGTTGGGAGTTTTTAAATTTCTGAAAGGTTCCTGCCAGGGAGCCTGATCTTGCAAGACTCTGCAACTGCTCGTGGGAACTCTTCATAATATACAATCCCATTTATAAGAAGCAGAACTGTGGCTTTCTGGGCAAAAGAAGAATTATTCTTTCCACTTTCTACATCTCAGACATCTGATCTGACCAAATATCTTGAAAAGGAGTGAAATACTTTAATTCCCATTAAGATTGAGCAGTACTACATAGCAGTACTACAGAGCTGTGGCTTTGGGGCCTGGAGGTCATACAGCTCTCTCTTCTTGGGACTTTTCATTGTTGCTTCATATTCCAGTAGATTGGTATTTTCCAGGTGCTTTGATCACTCCTTATGGTAAGAATACAGATAGGTACACTTACAAAATGTTTTTAAAATACCTGGTCAGAAGCAGTGTGCTTGTTTACGGGCTGTGCCCTGTGGAGCCTTTCAGACACACAGGCTGAAACCAGCTTGGGGAAAGTGCTGGATATACTCAGCCAGAGATGGCAGTTGGAGCTTCAACTGAGCATCCGGCAGCCTGCGAACACAGCTGCCATCCCCTGTTCCTCCCTTTGCTTCTGCTGAGCAGAAATTGGAGTTGGGCTGGGTTTGGGCTAATGTATATGAACTCAGAAATCAGTGGTCTCTAATACCAGAGAAGCAGATGATGGTTTAGCCCATGTGTTGTGTGTCCATCCCTGAGAGGGGGCAGAGCTGCAGAAGCCAGTAGAATTGTGGCACCACTGGAGGTGAAAACTTGCTAATAGAGAAGAGCAGCAAGGCTGAGCAAACAACTGTATTCATTAAGGCAATTACTGGACAGAAATGAGGCATTTTCAGGGGAAAGAGGAATGTCAGTCTATGTTTTGCTCCATTGGTGCAGTTCATACACAAGTGACTGGTAGTCATTTGTGCTGGTGCTATAGTCACACAAACAGTACTGGAGGAATTTGGGCATTAGAAAAATGACAAGAAGGAGTACCAAAAGGACATTTAACAGGCTCATATAGGTAGTTTATCTTATATAAATCTTCTGGGATGAAGGGACTGAGACATCAAGTAATTCTTACAATGTAGGTCAAGCATGCAAGGTACGTCCTTCTGCCTCAACAGCACTGACCTTTTGTGTGTTCTACATTATAAATAGTTGCTTATCAGTAGCTCTGGCTTTTTGCATTGACTTTTTATCCCTACTACTCTTCCCATTCCTTTCTTTGTCTTGTCAGTTACTACAGGAAAGAACTAATGCCATTAATTGTATTATTTTGTCATTTGAAAAGTCAAAACAAATGCTCATATTCCTTTGACTTTGCAGAGTCGTGGGGTGGGTGAGATATGATGTTTTCAAAACTGTCATAGTAACTCCTTTCTGAGAAATGACATAAGGACCTAGGGAACTATCTGCAGGTAATTTTACAGATTTTAGGTGTATGTTACGTAGTGTTAGTACTTGATATTTTTGGGTTCAAAAGATGTATTCATGGGTACTAAGTACTGGCTGCTCTTGCTTTGATTACCAGCAAATCACTGTGTAGAGGATGGTCATTTAATTGTTAACAATTTAAGCAAATGTTGAAATGGTAAAAAGGAACCATATGGACCACTAGATATATTTATCATGGGGTCAGGAAGACCCACAAGAGTAGCTTTTCTTCAGCTATTAGTACAGTTGGGCATTGAGAAGTTGTAAAGGAAATTCAAAACAATGTCTCCAAGTTTTGCCAAAATTATTTAGTGAAATCACTTATTGCCAGATGCTTATGCTGAATAAAAGACAGCAGCAACCACTGTGGTGGGAATTAGTTTTCTGAAATTGCTCAAAGCCAATTATCAGGCCAGTTATTTTAGGGGATTATTAATACTCTGTGGACTGTTCTACACTTTCAATGACACATCAGCAGGTAGAAGTTATATTTATGAGGAAGTATTTCTCACCTTTATCCTGTTAGCTGTGGGAATGCATGCAGCAGCTTCTATTTGGGACTTCAGTGTAGCTGTGAAAAAGGGATTGGAGCACAGGTTGTGGGATTACAGTGAAAGATTTGGTCTGTATTTCCCAAGCAGTAGCTCCTGGAAGTGATATGGAGCTTGTGGCTAGGAGTGGAGCCATAACCCTGTCCATGACTTCATGAGAGGCTCTGCAGTGAGTTCAGAAAGACCTCAGCCAGATGTGAGCCTTCGAAGCCTCTGCTCATAGCCCTACTTTCCAAACCATAGCAGAACCTCATACTTTTTTTTCTTCCTCTTGGAAGAGGGGAATACTTGTGTGTTTTGGTGTAGTTTTGAATGTATTGTGCTCTTAGTTTTTATGCAGTCTTGAAAGTAGTAAGCCAGGTGGTGCTTGTGTTTCATGGATAGTGTATCCAACCCAAGAGTCCAGGGAGCCTACAAACAGACTATTCCTCTTCTTCCAACTGTTCTTTTTGGCAGTAGCATGAGCTGAAAGGTTTACATTAATTAAAGATTCACAGCTGAGTATGGAGTTATCTGCTGATCAGACCCCTTTGCACAATTTGTTAATAAAGTGAAAATCCAGCACTATACTCACTAAGTATATTTGATTGCTTAAAGGGTAAGTACTGCTGGGAGGAATCTAGCATCCTTTCTGGAGTCTGGTTTGTTGATTATTGTATGACCCAGTTGGCAGCAAGCCTGTCCTATGAGGCACAGGACAATAATATGCTGCATAGCTATTTTGCTAAGTGGTTGAAATACAGTGCCAGCGTTATTTGGGACAGATACGTCTTTGATAACCTATTGCTGCTAAGTTGCACAACAAAAAAAACCAGCTTTTTTCCATCACAAAACTTTCCTCCATTGTTCATCAGCAAGCAGACCCTGAGGAGCTCTGCTTCTGTTGAGATTTAAGGGAAAGTTTCTAGTCAAGGTGTCAGTCCATCCTGTTGCTCACTAGCAAATCTGCTTAATTTGAAGTTTTCTATACTGTACTAGATCTCTAAGCATTTGCTCAAAATTCAGACACGTTTCAGAAAATTCACATTGGGCTGTCAAACTTATTTAGAAGTTATTTTCATAAATCCAGAAAAACTAAAACACCACTAGCAGATATCCTGTAAGATAATCTTAGTTTGTAACTCTTTTCTCTGCCATATGATGACTTACCTGCAGGAAACAAGCACTTCTTCACCAGTCTCAGAATGGCTAAAATTTTGCTCTTTAGCAAAAAATCAGAATCTGGCATGCTTCGAGTCCAAACCAGTCTCTTTGTGAAGACTTACTGCAGGCCCTCGGATACACTTGTTGCTGCTCTGCAAAGTTAATTCAGTCACCTGGTATGGTTAGTCTGAAATTTTTTCCTCTGTTTAAATTTCTCTGTTGTTTGAACTCTGCCTGACTGGCACATGTTCTCTTATTTTTCAGATCAGTCATGCCAGCTATGCATAAAAGAGCTAGAGCAAATGCATTCCATATCTGTTAAGTGTTTTATTTTCCAGACTGAAAACTGAATACTTGCAGCTTGTATGTCATTATATGCTTGTCATTCCTAATTACTTTCTGGCATGTTCCTGGGTGTTTTGTAGACAGGAAAATGCATTTGATTATTTTTTTAAGCTAGGCTAGCAAAAAAAAAAGAAAAAAAAAGAAAAAAAGAAAAAAAACCAAAAAAAAACCCAAAAAAACCCCAAAAAACTTTTACAAGAAAGCCAGAGAGGGACTTTTTACAAGGGCAGGCAGAGAGAGGGCAAGGGAGAATATCTTTAAAATGAAAGAGAATGCAAAACAAAGGAGAATGCATTTTGATTAGATATTTGTAAGAAATTTGTTATTGTGAAGGTGGTGAAGCACTGAAATAAGTTGCCCAGAGAGGTGGTGGATGCCCCATCTCTGAAGATATTCAAGACTGGGTTGGATAGGGCTTTGAGAAACCTGATCTAGTGAAAGGTGTCCCTTCCCATGGCAATGGGGTTGGAACTGGATGATCTTTAAGGTTCCTTGCAGCCCAAACCATTCTGTCATTCTGTGAGGTAGAAACCTACTGGGAGAAGGAAATATGTGGACGTAATAACTTATTCCTTTCTGAAAGAGTAACTTGCTTTGTCTGTTATTATCAGTAAGCATTTTGTCTTGAAAGAGTAAGACTATTGCATTTCATAACTGGAAATTAATCATCAAACATATAGTTATTTTCAAAGAATGTAAGTATGTGATTTTTCCCTGTAGGTATTCTGAATACTGTGGCATGTTTTACTGAAGGAAAACATTACAATTGCATATCAGATTTTATATGCACAAATTCATAAATGTGTACAGAGAAGCAGATTTGTAGTTCTGACCCTTCAGATAGGCTACCAAGTGAGCTACAATAACTCACCTGAGGCTAGTGGTAAATAGAAACTGTGCCAAAGAAGAAAATAGTTTCTCAGCTGGCATTTCCTTTGCTTCTTTAGACTTTGTTCTTTCTTGACAGTCACTTGACAGCTTGACTACTCTAGAAATATGCTGGGGTATCGGAAGCCTATTATCTCCTAAAATAGCTGTTGTTCCTCATACAGAATGTAAATCTTCAGAGTCACTGAAATTAAGAGTTGTGCAGCTTTGTGGGGCATGTGTCAATACACAGGCTGCTTATAATAGATTCAGATGTGAAATTACATTCAAAGGCTATGGCTGCAAATTAAAGCTCAGATGGATTATTTGAGGTGGCTCTCATCTCTCTGCGATGGGAGCTGTAGTGTAGGCTGCATGAGTTGCACCACTAACTAGGAGCTGTTTTCACTGGGCTGATGCAACTTCTCTCACAACTGCCTGGTTCCAGGAGAAATGGGAGCCTGTGGCAGGAGCCTGCCTTGTCACCAAGAAGGGCTAGTCAAATGCTTTTGGGAGCAGCCCACAGCGAGGTTGGTTTTGGCTGTGCACAAAGCTGCTTTTTGCCACCCCTGTGTACCGGGCAGCACATGGGAAATGTGACCTAATGATAGCTTGTCTGTGTGGGTGGTCTCCAAAGTTTGTTAAAGTTGCTGAAGAGTACTCACATGATGCAGTATTAAGTGTCTCCACTAGATACCTGAATCGTTATTTGCCTTCTATAAAGACTCAACAGACTATGAGAAGTGCAAGGCCACCTCAGCCACCTCAGTTTAGAGCCTGATTTTCACTGGTATCTGCTGAATTTTGCTGGTAATGTGCTGCTTGCTGTGATAAACAGGAGCGAAGACTCTTACCTCAGGTGACAATAATTTATTTCTTATACAGTGCCACAGCCACAGTTTGCAATTTGGTCAGCTATGCTAAACAAATATGAAGATACTTACCCTGGAGAACTGCCAGCATTCAGGAATAGCAGGATAATTTATGGTGCTGAACAAAACAAATATAGTCACCCATGGCTGTATTGTATGGTGAATACTTGTGCTTTTGTATACTGTATTCCTAATCTAATGATTCCCAGTATTAGTTGCTTCTTTGTACTTTGCTAAAATACCTGTAGAAAAATATTTTCCTGAAATCTGAGGTTTTAAAGGAATTTTGAATATAGACTGATGAAATATGACAGCACAGGAATCCTGGAATCTTTAACTTAGAGCAAAGATAATTAATCTCTTCTGTGCAATTATGTGTATGAACTTTTCACTATAAGCTTGCCTCTGACTGGATGAAATAAATAGTAATTTTTCTGGAAAAACAAAAGTTTTCAAGAAGTCGAGCCAGTTCCAGTTTTTGGCTTGAATTAGAGTAATAGCTTCATCTCTCAGACGTAGTTATGACTGTATAACTCGTAAGTGCTGGACTGGATAAACACATCTAAAATAAAAACTTTTTCACTCTGAAGAATTATTTTAATGAGTTAAAAACCAGCTAAACAAAAGTAATTTCAAGTAAGTCCAAATAAGTTCAAATAACTTCAAGTGCATTCATACAAATTTAAA
Source organism: Anomalospiza imberbis (assembly GCF_031753505.1). Taxonomy (NCBI): domain Eukaryota; kingdom Metazoa; phylum Chordata; class Aves; order Passeriformes; family Viduidae; genus Anomalospiza; species Anomalospiza imberbis. Next base: position 13,255,438 of record NC_089721.1, read on the forward strand.
AAATATTTTGTATTGCATAAAGTGATATAAATTTGCTAGAGATAAAATTTTCAATCTTCCTATAGAATTATGAATCAACATGAATGAAGCCAACTGAATTTTTTTCATGTCATCAGAAGGGTCAGTTACTAAACTGTTTTTTGCTGCCAGGGTAATTGCTGTCAGTTTTTTTTAATAGAGAAGTTAGTGTTTTTACAGTATTCACGAAGATATTGAAATGCCTTGAAAAAGACAGAATTTTGTTAAAAGATTACTTACTGATGCAAGATACTACTCTTGGGCAAGGATTGTGATAGACATAATGCTGCTGCTGATGCTATGGTGAGCACTGACAGTATGCACCTCTGTCCTTTGGAGAGTGTGTAGGGTGTGGAGGAAGCTGTCTCCTATCATGTGGATGGGTCAGCAGAGTCCCTCAGCACCTTTGAGTGGGCTCCACAGGGTCTGCTACAGGGTCATTTTGCTTTTCTTTATTACCTAGCTGGAAAAGAACTGCTTCACCACCAACAGTGTGGTTTCCAGGCAAGGCTTTGGGCTCACCTCCCTTTTCCTTGCTCCCTCACAAGTCTTGCATCTCCTTTGTAAACAAACTGTCACTCTCTAAAGCTTTCTCCACAGATCAGGTTTTTGGAACATTTCATCTTCATTGCCCTCTTTGGCAGAGTCTTTCACTTGGCAGCAGTATTGGAAAGGAGAAGCCCTCTAACATGTGCTGCTGCCATTAATGTGCTACAGAATTCCAGTTGCTTGTGAGACAATGGCATCTTCTCATCAACTTTTTTCCCTTTTGTTTTCCACTGGTTTGGTTTTTTCCCCTCTTCTTGAAAAACTGCTGCCTAGCCTGTGACTCTTTACACTACATTGGTCAGTGGTACAATATGACACATTTAATCTTGTAATACAGCAATGAGTTTGTCACACAGTGTATTGAATCATGAGAAATCCCTAGACATGATTAGGTTTTTGTTTGGTCTTTTCTGTGTGGTTTTTTTTTTCCTTCAGATTCTGCCCCAAAAATGTGTGTAAGAGGAGACTTCAGACTGAAAATTGCTCTTTATTTCCAGGTTAGCTGTGGGCATGACAGGATTTGCAGTGGATCTTGGACAAGTCCCATGCTGTATTAGTGTGACATTGATGCCCTGCTGCTGTCCTGTGTTAGAGCCAACACCAAAGTCCTGTTTGGTTTTTGGTGTGTAAAGGTCTTGGCTCTCCTTTCTTCATGGACTGAGGTGGTAACTGCAGTAGCCAAGCTAAGCATGAGATAGTACAGCTTCCCTTTGGATCCTAACTGCTGCTTACAAGACTTTGCAAACACAGCTCCTAAGCTGGCAGGCTGCTTGTCTTCAGCTACAGGGAGAGCTCTCATAAAGGCTTTCACTCTCCCTGAGGTCTATTGCAAAATGAGAATGTTCCCTTTCTCTTTGGCATCAACTCAGGTTTGTAAACTTTGATAACAAAAGAAATACGGAGTTCATATTCCAAAATACTTGGAATCTGGTTGTTGATTTTTGGGTACATAGGGCTGTTGCTCTCACACAGAGTAGTTTTGCCTTTAAAATTCCATCTGATCCCTTTACACATTTTCTTGTTTATTCTGTCAGATGGCTTATTCCTGGAAAACTTAATATGAGCACAATTTCCAAATTGTGCTGAGGGTAATTGTTCTCTCTTGCTGTGAAAGCACTTGGTGGAATGAACAGTGGACATTTTCCGTGTTACTGATTTTTTAGCACCATGGATGGGAATATTCACATTACCAGAGACAGTGAATGGATGGGGTGCATACCTAGAGGTGGAGATGGGCAGGTAGCACATGGGTGTGATGTTTAGCTGGGAGTTCTGACTGTTGGGCAAGTAGGAAGGGCTGGTATCTGGGAGAGGCTGCAGCAGGTAAGACTTGCCAGGGGTCACCTACTGACTTTCATCCACTCGTCTTGGGCACAGATTGCCCCCCTTGTTCTCCAGCCTATCTCCTTCTCTTGGACATCCCAGCTTCTTTTTGCCTTAGAGGTTGACCATGACTGCACATGTATCAAAAGGTGAGCTTCCTTTTAGCATCCTATTTGTTCATCTTAATCCAGATGCTGGATTATTTTATCTTTTAAATGTTATGTTCATGCATTTAGGGAGTAAGAAGGACAACAGGCAGTGCTGGGTTATAAGGACTGGATTACAGAGGTTTTGAAGATGGGGCTGTTCCACATTGAGGAATAATGTTTTTTCCCTGTACAGCATTAATCACTTTGCATTCCATTTCCACTATGACAGCTCAGATATAATTACTGTTCACCTTGGGCCACTTAAATGAGTACTGTATATTCCTGTGAACCTTTTAACCTGCTAAATTAATCACATGGAGGAAGTTAATGGTATTTATATTTAAATAAAAATTTGCAAACCAGGCAAGAGGGGAGAGTGTTTTTGTGTACAGTGTTACCATTTACGCTCAACTACTTGAGGGAGGCTGGTGGCTTTTTGAGAGATTATGGATATGAGCTTCTGCTAAAGCCAATTGACTGTAATAGAGGGTATTTTTAAAAAATAACTGATTCTGCAGTGCAATTTCTAAGCATGAGCCAGTGTAGGAATCACTGGTGCAGGATAAGAACATATGTGTCTCTCTGAAACGGGCTCATTTCATGTCTGGGCAGTATAGCGGAAGAGCAACAAAGTGCATTTTACCATGGAAATATTGGATAAACTTTTGCAAGTGCAAGAAAGGGACGGGAGTAAAAGTAGTGTATATCACTGAGTCATACTTGTTTAAAAATATAAAAAATTACTTTCCATGTTAAAATAACTAGCAGCTGTGTTTGAAAGGAGTGTTGCTGTTTATCTCCTTGTCATCTATGGCTCATACTGTTGCACCCAAACCTAAATTCTTCAAATCTTGATTACCCAAAACAGAGGTTTGTTTTGTTGCTGTGCTGACCATCAGCATCATTAGCTAATACATTCCCTTTATGTCTTCAAGTCAAATGCAGCTACAGTGATATTTCTGTGTTTGTGTAACTTGCATGCTTTGTAATCATCAAAATATCAAAAGAGCAGCCTTTTCAAAAGTACATATGACTTAGTAAATGTGTTTCTGATGTTTGTATCTACTGTAAGTGGCATTTAGAGAAGGGAGGAGAAGGATTTATTGAGAAATAATAAAATGACTCATCAGAAATACTTGTCCTCTTTTCTTTCCTGTGTGTGGCTCTTTCCATTATAAACTGGAGTGATCAATGTCTGCCTGAATGAAATTGAGGAGATAGCTCTCAGGTGAAATATTTTGTAATTTTTAACCTTCCTTTTCTATGTTTATACCTGCTAAAGGCTGAAAGAGTTTAGTAGTTGTGAAGAACATTTGTCTAGTTTACTTATGACATCTTTTTCTAATGGAAAAAAAAGAAAAATGGACAATGTTTTCCCTTGTTCCTGAAATTCCTAACATGGATGTGTTTATCCCACACTAGATGGTAAAGATGGACTCCCTCTGACAATTAAAGTTGCTCTCCATTAAGAAGTGTGTCTACTGCACTTAATGAAGCAGCACTTAGCTTTGCTAACATCACTCTGGAGCAGTACAGAAGTCCTTTTAGCACATGAGTGGATTCCCAGAACTCTTGCTTTGTAAATAATGTCTGTGCCCAGTGAGCCCTAATTGATAATGACTGTTAATGTAATACCTGCTGGTTAGGTCTGGTCTTTACTGAAAAGGCTCTTTGAAACTTATTGATTGCTGCAATCAGTTTAGTTTAAAAAAACAAAGAAAGGAAAAAAAAAGCACTAAAACCCCCCAGACATTAATTTGGTCTCAGTTTTCTGATAATTGTTTTTTCTTATTTGATATAGTTATTGATATTAAAGTCTCAAAACCCTTGTCTGCCTTTTTACTTGTAAAGCATGTCATGGTTCTGATTATGATGTCAGGAGTGGATATTGAATAAATGTAATTTGAATCAAATGACCTGAAAAACAGTAGTCCATAAAAGAATGCATAAAAAAGATTTAATTTCTGATTTTTAATAAAGTTTTAATTAATAAATAATTATTATTCTCTCTTTATTGCTGAGTGGTTTTTGCTCTCAGCTTTTCACCACTTTTAGATTAATTTTTAGTATGTATGTCACAGTTTCACACCAAGAAGACAAATACACTACAAACAATTAGAAAATAGCTAAAATCTAGCAGTGTATTTTAGTTGGGGTAACTTAAACTTAAGTAGCATTTTGTGGAGAACTGAGTTCTGATTTTAAAATCAGTTCTGAGTTTCTGATTTTTAAAGTGTCCCTTTAAGGGTTCATGCTTGGAGACTAATTTATTCCCTTATTCACTCTGTGCATCTCATGTGTATTTTGGCTGGGCACTTGTACTCTGAATCTTTTGTTACAAGTTTATCAAGCCAGTTGGTATAAACTGTCAGTCCTTGGTCTGAAATGGACATGGGATCATAGTGGTTCGTAATTTACAGCTCAGTGGGTGCTTTACAAGTGACTGCTCCAGCCAGTGGAGAGATGCAGTTGTAAATGTTCTAAGGCACAAGGAGTGCAACAAAATAGTTCAAGATGCAGCCAGGCCATTAATAATTAAACATCAATACAGTATAAGTGTCTTGTTCTGACATATGTAGTCATTAAAACCAGCAAAACAAATTTACAGCTCACTTTTATTTTACCATTACTCTGTACAAATAAGCATTACTAAGCATTTCTTTCCCAGCTGTTATTACAGCCTAACGTGTTGGTGTATAATATATTTGCATTAATGATAAATGTAGTTAGTTAAAAATCCCCTCCTTTACAGAAAAATACTACAAATACAATGGAAAATTTTAAGTGGTTTGTAGCTCTTTTGAACTTCCAACAAGTGCTTTTGCTGAAAACCAGCACCTGGCTTTCATCATCGTATCCTTTCTGCAGGAGAGCCTCCTTGGATGACATATTTTGGGGGAACCACAAGGGTATTTAGACTAAGGTCAGGGTGTGACAAGGCATGGTTGTAGCATTCCTGGTGTTGTACCACAACCCCTTAAAGATGGCCTTGCAATCCTCTGGGATTGGTGTCCTCAGCAGGTGGAAATGGCTGTCTGAGAGCTGTGGATTGGCACTTTAACTGGAACTGGGACCTGCAGAATGGCCATCTCTTTACTATTAACATGTTTTGTTCTTAAAACACGCTTAAGAATTGTTTTCAACTGTGGGACTTGACCCTAGTCAGGGATCTGCCAAGGACCATGGTGAGATAACCAGGCTTCATGGGAAAGGCATAATTGTTGTTTCAGGAGCAATGTGCTTGGGAGCATTCCTGTGTTTATTTTGACACCCAGCCCAAGTAGGGGCTTGTGATACTAATCCTTTTTCTCCTCTTCTGCCTTTCCATATTGAGGTCATTTTGGTTTCAGCAATCTGGTGGTGAAGACCTGGATACTCTTCTGATGTTTTCAAGTAAAAAGCAGCAACCATGGTGATATCCTGTGATAGAGGATGGAGGAAGGAATGTCCTGATGGATGCTAAGGCCAAATTGACCAAGGATTTTTAACAGGAGGAAAGCCTTGACTTGGTGAAGATCTAATTTCAAAGGAGAGAATAGCATTTTAGTTTCAATTTCATAATCACATAAAACTGTTTTTAATAGCTTTCCAACAGAGACATCACACAAGGTTTTTATTTTTCTTGTGCTTATTATATTGTATAACTGGTTTCTGGTAGTATCAAAACACCAGGAAATCTCCCTCAATAACGTAATTAATCTCTAAATGTTACAATTTAGTCTTAGCAAGGTCTGTTTTCCCAGAACGTCATATTTAACATCAAGACACTTTGAATTGTGTGTGCATGCTTTGGTGCTGTCCTGTGGTTTTGGCAGTCAGTGCAGTATTCAAATAACAATACCTAGTGCTTGCATCACCTCAGCTTTTGATGGCCACCACTATGTCACTGGACAGTTATGTCTAGTAACGCTGGGAGTCAATAGCATTCAAAAGCTTATAAATACAAAGCAGCTTCCTCAAAAGTGTTGTGGGGTTCCACCTTCTACTAAAAATAACATAGCAGCCAAACTAAAAAACATTAAGGCTTGGCTCTAATGGTCCAGGTTTTCAGAAAGTGAGCTTTCAGGTCTAACTGCTTTTATGTATATGTATCAATTACCACTACTACTAGAATATGCATAAGTAGCACCTAAATACAAAAATAAAACCAAAACCCATGATATATATTGAATTTACTAGGTGCTTAAAACAAGATGGCTGCATTAAGTGTGAGCTGTATTCAGCATAAGTCTGCAGTGGGAAAATACCTGAAATTGATCCATTTTTTTTTTCCAGCATATCTATCAAAATCCCCTGGAATATTATGCAGAACTCTTATATACTGTGTGTAGGCTGCTTCTATGGAAGCTCAGTGGCTCTTGATGCCTCCTCTGGTACCTGATGCAAATACCATCTTCTCATGCTGTCAGGGCTGCCAGCACCTGTCCCCCTGTGCAGTCCAGAGAGAGGACAGAGCACTCTGCCTCAGTGCAGGTGGTGCAGCTACTGAATTTTGCTTATAAATAATTTGGATGGCGGATCAATAATAAAGAAGTCATGTAGTTCTTGTTGGAGCTATTTGGTTTGCCACAAGCCCAGTCTCTACAGATGATGATAGACCTCTGCCTTTGAGTAAGAAAGTTTGTGTTGCACAGAAAGTAAATATAGTTTGTGGAAGTTTTTGAGTGTATTCATGCTGTTAATGAGCAATTTATCGTGGCTCTGTTGAATAGCAAATTAATTTGCATCATTCTGTGTTTTCTTTCTAAAGCTGGGGTCTAAATGTAAAGGAATATGAATAAAAGAAACTGACTTGTATGAATATGGCATTGAAATACCAGGATTTTTTTGGGAGAATGGAATAAGAGAATGCACCTGAAAATAATGGTGGTTGATGTTAAACAAAAGGATAGTTATTTGTACCTCTGTGGCATATTTTTCATATGCTTTTGAAATACCTGAAATACATGTTCTCCAAAAAGATCAAACACGAGATTCTTCAAGATTTCAGCTAGAAATAACAAGCCCAAGAATTGCAAGTGTTACTCTGGGAAGCCCTGATAATTCTGTGGGCATGTAACCTTTGTCTTGAGAAGCCTAAGAATGTTTGTTTATTATTTGTCGGGCTCTTGAGCTATGTCTGGGCTGTATAATGCATACCATTGTGAGATAGTCTCCTTTTAATATTACGGACCCTTATTTTTTTGCTAAGCACTGTTTAAGGAGATCGTAATCCCTGATGTTTTCATTGAAGAATAAAATAAGTATATGACAGATAGAGAACAGCAGGAAAAGACCTTGAAGCATAAGTGTAAGGGCTCTGTCTTTTATTAAGAAAAGGCAAAGACTTCTCATCACCATTGAAACTTTTTCTAAAATGTGAAAATATTCTTTTCCCATACTGACTTGATTGGTTTATTTAAACGTGACATTCATGTAAAATTCTTAAGCATTTATACATTTGAACTAGAGAAAATAAGGGAAATTCACTTGAGTTCTTTATTCTTCATTTGAAGACTGCTGTAGCAAAGCCAACTATGACATTTCTATGACATTTTATATCTCCATAATAGTTTAAACTGAGTAGGGATCTGGTTACAACATGTTTGCTCTCTGGTATAAACCTAACTGTTTCAGTTTTCTTATGCAGTTAAAGCCAAATCAATATCTCTTGAGGCTTCCACTGACAATAATGCTCTTTAAATGAGCACTCTTTGTTCATTTGGTGGTTTGAAGAACCTGTTTGATTGCTGTAGTACAGCAGACCCTTATGCTCCCACAGCTGCCATCAGGGAGGTTTTTGCAGAGGCTGGTACTGCTCACCTGGATGTTGGTATCTTCCCATACACTAACTTTTCTTGAGTCTTCATATTTATTTAATTGAAGGCAAATTTTCAAGTTGTTGCTGTGTTTAAGAGTAGCTAATAGAGATGCTGTTCGCAAAATCTTTGTTTGCAAGACATTTCTGCAACTACAGTTGTGGAAGGTTTGGTGTTCTGGGCTGTTTCCTTAATGCTTTAGACAGATGTAACTTGGGTTTAACAGGAGCAAGCCACAAGATTGCTGGATGAAATCCCAAACACATAGTAAACAAGTAGGAAATATACCTCTGAGATATTGCTGTCTCTCCAGGGTCAGAACCATAGTAAAGCAAACCTGATTGTGAAGAGAGGATTTGAGCAGTAACAGAGGAACTACACACACTATTCATGTCATTTTTCACCCACACCTGAGCAGAGCAGTGTGTAAACATGGACTGGTGTCTGCCACTGTTGCCATGCCATGCCATGCCCTAGATTGGATAGGAAAGACTGATTAGTATGAGCCATCAGCTTCCTTCACTGCAATTCTTAGATCTGTGGTTTATTAAACATCCAGATTCCTTAGTAAAAGTGCCAAGTGACCCCAGTTTTTTTCTCTACAGTTATTTTACAGAGCAAGTACTGCCAGGCTGGTTACCTGGTGTGATTCATCAGTTTTTCCTCAAGGTGATGCATAAAGGCGGCTTTATTCTACATCCCTCTTGCTCAACATAATACACGGTGACAGGAGTGCAGCAGTGTTTATTGTAATATTCTGAGTGTTATGCAGCTGCATATCAGTCATGTGGAATTAGCTTATTAATGCTGATGAGAAATCTCATCCAAAAAGTGAGTGTAAGAAAAGAATGACCTTTTACACTTCTGGCTGGTTCATCATGCATGCATACAAAAGGATCTTGCTATAATTCACAGTCCTAACATGGCGGAGAAGCAGGTATCTGGCTGATGTTAGTTTTGGCAGTTGGTTTCTTTGTAGCTTGGAGTCTTAATTAAACCTTTGAGAGCCTGAGGGATTACTTAAACATACATGCAATTATCTTAGTGTTCAGGAATTTTATATGTTTATTTTTAAAGACCTTCTTTATTCCTTTTCTAGGACTGGAATGGAAAAGAACAGATTACTGTAAAAGTTTTAAAAATTATATTTATGCATAAAATGCATATTATAAAGGATAAAGGATTTCTCTCTGGAGCTGAGATTAGGAATTATATTCACAATATTTTTCCTGTTGCTATTTCCTGCTGAATTTCTTCATCTGATAATCTTAGTGTTTAGGAAGTGGTAACATATGCATGTAACAAGTTAATTGTAAAAGCCCAAAAGGGGTAATTTGATTGTGCTACTGAAACAATAGTTGTCAAGAATTCTGGTCTGCGGTTGCCAGTTTTAAATTACTGCGATTGTTGTAAATCATACAAAGGAATTGTGGGAAACAGAACTTTCAGCTTTTCATTAGAAATGCCCCATTTTCTGTCCAGAATCACTCAGCCATCTGTCTAACAGACTGCAGTGGTGCTTCACAGACCATTCCTTCAGCAACCCAGGGCAATAAGAGTAGCATGAGGGAACATTCCTGAGTATTGCAGCATCTTTGAAACCTTAACTGTGCAGGTTTATGGCTAAAAACTGAGTCCACTTCTCAGTGTAAATGATGCATAAGCAGGTTGTGGCCATTCTCCATGTTAGGAACTCCACATATGTTTCACATACACATAATTAGCTAGTTAGAACTGAAAACAAAAATAGTATTTTATATGCCCTCTTCTTTGCTGTATAAGAGATGCTTCTCCTTTTTACTTTTAAAAAACAGAATCCAACTCCAGCATACCTGAACTAATGTATTCTCTGCCCTTGTGTAATTTCACTAATGTATCAGAGGACCTGTGAGCATCCTGTAGAAACATTCTGGAGAATCAGATGGGAAAATACCACACTCTAAAGATTTCAAGTAGTGTGTAGGGGGATATAAGTGTCAATTTTAAAATGAAGTCTTACTATCTTCCATTTTCAAGCTTTTATTTTACATATTCATATTGTCCATTATTATCCATATTGTTGTTATTGGACTGAGATGCAGGCTATTCCTAGGAAGCCCTGCTCCTGTTGTAGATACTCTATATGTGCCCTATGGTGGAGAGGGAAAAGTAGTTCACACTCCTTGTGGTGCTTATTTCTTTCTGGGGTGTTTAACAAAATGGCACTTGAAGATAATGAGATTTTGCTGAATGAATTCTGAGCTAGGACAATGGAAGAATTTAGCTGGTAAGTGACTGAATTGCTGGTTCAATGTATATATAGCCCTATTAGATTGTTTTTGCTGACTAAAAATGAAGGAAGTTGTATGAGTAATGCCAAAATCACTATTCTGCAGTTGAAGTGAGTAATATTTGAGTTAGTGTCTCTTGCCATTATAAGACATTCCTAATGCTTAACTCTGCCCTGATCCTTTCTGTGACATTTGTACCACTTGAGCACATCATATGGCCACAGTGTGTATCTGTGGGAGTTGAGATTTCCAGGATACTAGTTCCTACATCTGTCACAAATATGTAAAATGTTCTGGGATTCCTAATCTATTGTTTCTGCTTACCACATTTCACTAACTCTACTTTGTTTTGTACCTGCTCTTCTTCTCTTACTAAAAAAAAAAAAAAAAAAAAAAAAAAAGAGAGAGAAAATAAAAGAAAATCCATATTAAAAGGTTTCTCTGCAGAAATTTATATCTGCCTAAGTACACTTGGCATGGAAACATATTCATCTCAGAGGAAAAAAATACAGCAGTCCTAATAATAAGCACAAATTACTATGAAAGGTAGGCAATTACCATTTTATTTTTAAAAATGCTTATTTATGAAGTGATATAGATAGAAGCCATCTATATCTCAATTCCATTAACAGTAGAGTAACTGATGTGTTTTGGTTAATCAGAAGCTAGTGTGATTTTGTTCTTAGTATGGAGAAGGCTACTATCATTTAAAAGCATCAGTTATTTGTGCTTATCAGGTATAAGCAGTGGTAGTGAAATGCCTTCTGATTGCCTTAATTTACTATTATTTTGGCATCAAATAAAAGAAACAAAGTCATTTTCAGTGAAGAACTCGTTATGTCAGATAGACGCTTCAAATTTCCCTTTGTGTTCTTTTGTGTTGACATGGCAATAAAAAACCTGTTCTTCAGCTCTATGCAATCTTTTGCTAAAAATGAGATCAGTGGTTTATGTACTCTTAACTTGATCATCTTCTTTGTGCAGCTTTAAGCTGTTCAAGTAATTTATTTCTGGCAAGAATTTCCTTTATTTTTTTTAATTACTTGAGGGGTGATTTATTTAAATTTGCTTTGGCCTTTAAATATTATCTTTCATTTCAACTGTCCTTTAACCTTTTGAAGTAAGATTTGGGTAAAATTTTAAATAATGTCTTCAAACATTATTATTATTATTATTATTGCCTTTTTATATAGTACTGCAGTGGGCATTAAGTTCGGGGGGAAGAAAAGAAAATTTTTGCAGACTTTCATTGCATCTCGCTTCTGTTAAAGTCAGTTTGGGTTTACAGTTATTTTCAACTTATTCCCAGCTGTATTTTTCAGTGTGACAAAAGAAATTGATTTGGAGTAAGAAGTAAAAGGAATGTGCTCAGTCAGAGGAATTTACATATATGCAAAGCTGCTTTTTCTGGGTGAGACTTCCAAAAGATAAGAGGGAAGGAGGGAGCACTGTGAGTGTGAAAGTGAGGAGCTAAAATGGAAGCCATCACAAAAAAACAGATTTGTGGAGTTCAATCAGAGCAGTGAGCAAAGGAGACTGAGTAGAATTAAGATTCTGATTTGTTTTTCAAAAATAGATCTTCAGGAACTGTCTTGAAGTGCCAAAGATCCGTATTTTAAAGTTAGGCCCACAAACTGGATGATTAGACCTTTAGTGAGTGGATTTATTTGGCTTGATGAGTTTGAGGTGAAAAGTGTAGGAAGATTTATGACAGTTCTGGGCTGGTAGAACAGAGAATTTTGTAAGATGAGAAATACTGAACATATTTATAATGGAAAAATAGAGCCCTAGAGTGAAAGGTCAGAAGACAGGATGAGGGAGAGGAAGAGAGGAGTACCGGGACAGAGAGCAAGAGGAGGGAGATGAAGGATTTAGAGTAGACAAAAAAAAAATCATCTACTTAATACTTGAGAGAAATCTTCAGGCTCTTTCAACACTAATCCACTCCTTTCCTCCTTTTTCCAAAAGGAAAGATAACAGAGGGGAAAAGTAGTAGATGAGTTGTACCAGCTGGTGATCTTGTGGCAGCACGGGGACAATGGCCCATGTGGAGTAGCTGTGTGGCAACTCCCTGGTGTGTTTCACCTGTGCTCTTCAGAGATCTCTAAGTAAAGCAGGAGATTGATGTGACCTATAGTTACCTTCTCTTTCCTGGGCTCTTCCTTAGAATGGCTTGAATATTGACTCATAAAAAAAACACAAAGTTTGTTCAGTGTTCTCCATAATACCCCTGGAGCACTTTTTGGGTAACCTAGAAAAGAAGTCGGGCCTCTGTAGCAGAGTGACATCACCCATGCAGTCTGAATGATGCTATCTTTGACTCATTGCCCATGTGGGAAGAGCTGATCTGTGGGCCAGCCTGGAGATGAGCTGTTGATCAGTACAGACTGTGCTGTACAAAACTGTGAGTTTTGTTGTTCTGTTTTGAATCTTCCTTGGTTATTTTGAAAATTTTGCCATAGAGTATTTTCTGGCTCATGGTGAATAAGAAATCCAAATTTTGGTACATGACATCTAGCCACCTCACCAGCATGTCTACCCTACCAGGCTTTTCTTGTCCTCTGTCTTGCCTTGCCTGTGATATCATCCTTGTCACTTTGAACTAAGTGTAAATAGTGAATATTTATTACTCTATTGATTTCTCTACACGTGTTTAATTCCACCCTCTTCTCAGGCTTTGTTACACTCTTAATTCTTCTCACTTAATTTTTGTAATGCACAGGGAGTGTCATTTGAGCTCTTTCTTGCACTGTCAGAGTTGAATTCATCTGTTCTCATTCAGTATGTCCTTATTCACACTTCCCTATTGACAAGTCTAGTTCTCAGAGATGTGATAGGACCCACCATGTCCTAAAAAGCTGAAAGATTCTTGGGAGTCATTCATCAAGAGTATGAACTCCCTTTGAAGGATGGGGCTGAGGGCCATGACATGTATTCTACCTGCCAGTCTTGATACTTGCTGTATCAAGTCATTGTGGCAGCTGTGACATTCTGACAGAGAGGGTCTGTGGTATGTTTATGAGAAAAAGGGGATGTATTGTTAGCTTGAAACTGGTTTTCTTATGTAAATTATTTAAGTAAATCAGTTAATTGTTGGGGTGATTTCTCCTGATAGACCTCACTTCAGCTGTGGTTACAGGAATGGATTGCTACTGGTAGGAAATGCTCTCACAGGATAAATCTCTTCCTACTGCAGTATTCTCTGCACTACCTTTCACAGGTAAATGAGTATAGCTGATTCTGTCTTTTGGGCTCTCTAGCAGGCTGATACTCAGAACCAACAGATTCATGGCATGGTAACTGCAACTTGTGTTGGTATTTGGGTGTGATTTTATGTGATAATTTTTATAAAAAATTCATGAGTTTGGAGAAGAATACTCACTGTCGTGAGAAGCACTTTCAGTTTCTCATACTGCTACTGCAGCTGAAATTGCTGGAAACAATTGCTTTCTTTTTTAGGTCTTTGAATAATCAGCTACCAAAGTAAGCTATATTTCATAAAAAAAATTCAATCACTGATTGATCTACAGTTCCAAGTGATAAAATTACTGAAATGTTCTGATATCAGCATGTGGTCTGAGGACTTCGTGCTACTTTAGAAGGAAACAGAGCACCCTAAAAATTGCACAAAACCATATCTACACTTTTTTTTCAGATCTGTGACAAATTCTGAAATGCTAGTTTTATCTTTGTAACCATTATTGTGAGTTTTCAGTCTGACAGTGATCAATTCCATAATTCATGCTGCCCTGCTAATCTTAACTGCTGTCCACTGTTCTGGTTCATTATTTTTGGCAAGGCAAGGTAGCATGCACCGGAGTTATGAGGAAGAAGTTTAATTGAAAGTTATTTGAAATATGCTGCCTTTATTTTGTTTTGTTTTCCTCTTTTTTTTCCTTTTTTTTTTTTCCCAGGGTTTATTTTCAGTAAAACTTTTTTGGTTTTTGTTTTCACTTTTTTCATTCTGAGTTTGGTATATTATTTTTCTTAAATAATGTTCAGGTTTTATTTCCAGAAAGTTGATTTCATTTTTCTTTGTGCCCAGTACAGAACTGCTTACAGAAATAGATGCTTGTAAATAATCTTTTTAAAAGCTCACATTGTAAGAAATTAAACCCTTGATCCCTTCATCTGGGTTCTTAAACACTGACAAGGTAAATTAGAGCTTCATTAAATTAATGATTCAGGAAAATGAGGATTCAAATTTATAATAATGGGTGAAGGGGTGAATTGAACTCTGCGTTAAACTTATCATTAAGTGAAAGAACAAGGAAACATAATTTGCATCTGTATAAATGCACATGTTTTGTGGGAATCAGTAGTTGCTATGCCCAGAAGCATTGTTTGTAACATCTACTCAGTTACTGTCAGCATCAGTTGGTCCACTATGATGAAACTTCTGAAATAACCTGAGATTAGGAAGAACTAAAAAACCCACATCTCTTTGTTTAGGTTATTTTTCTGTTGTAAATATTTGGGAGTCCTTGATAATTTGCAAGTCACTTCTATACTGAGGGAATTAAATTTACAATCAAATTGGTAAACATACCTTAGAAATGCAAGAAAACTGCAAATCCCTTTGTTTTTAATGATATCATTTACCATCAAGGTGTAATTGTGTCATAAGGAAGCTATTAGAGATTATCTGATTAGGCATATAGGAATCTCTTCAGTGAAGCTTTATGATGTCTGCATACTGCAATGGGAAGAGGAAGCCCTCTCCATTTCTTTTAATTAAAAGTATTAAGTGAGTTTACTTGATTGTCTTTTGCAATTATTCAGTATTTCTGTTGTGGACTGTATAAACAAACATGACAGAGTTGGCAATAAATACCTATATGAAATAAGTATAGGTATGTAAATACATAAGTAAATTTATATTCATGATTCATTCTAATACTGGCTGCAGGCTGGAAGCTGAATCCTGCCATCAGTGGTGCTCCTGCCAACCCCTGAAAATAGGCCTCTTTGAATTCCTGAGTTTGATTTAAGATTGTTGATTTAATATTTTTAGAAGGAAAAACAAGCCTAAATCAATGGAGAAGTACTTGGCTAAAGATTTGAATTGCACAAGATATGTGTTCTCACTTGAGACCTCAGGTAAAACAGACTCTGGAGGAATTCTCCATCCCATTTCTATGTAAATTCTGACCCCATCCCCCCAAAAAATCCTGCTAGAAATACTTTCTGTTCCTTAGTTAGCCACAGGTAAAGAAACCTAATTTTTGATACTGATGGTCTTTTAGTTGAGCTCAATTTTTCATTGGCTGGATAACACATTGTCTTGCTCTTTTCCTGAGATGTATCAAAAAGACTTCAAGGTAAAGAGGCAGTGTGGATGCAAATGTACATGAAAATCAGAAGCAGAATCTAAGACAAAATAAATGATGGCTATGACAAGAACTTGCAACATGAAACGGAAACTTGCATTGTATGCATAAATCCTTTAATTTAAGTGTATACATACATGCAAGCCCAGGCAGTCTTAGGAAAGATGAATGGAAGGGTATGAATTAAATGCTTAGATTTCCCAACTGCCTCATTGTGATTGGCTTCTAAGGAGGAATTCTGGAGCTGTGTTCCTTCTTCTATTCATCTAATAAAAGAATAATAGAATATTTAAAATAGAATAGAAGAAAAATACAAAATCTACTCCAAAGTGTCCTTGTTGTATAGGCTTCAGAAATTGAGGCATAAAATGTCTCTTCTGGGTCTCTCTTTCCATGGGTGATACAGGCCAGTAAAGCCATGTATAATCTTCAGTGAGTTAAGGAGCTGGATTGGAGATCTCCGTAGAAGAAATGTTGGGCTCTGAAATAAAATACTGAGTATCTTGCTTGAGACCTTTAAAAAAAATATTTTTTCCCTGATCTATTAGCTTCTTTGTTGTAGGGTCATTCTTCAGATTTAGATTTTAGAAACTAAAAATTTTGAAAGTTTGAAGAAAGAGAAGACTAAAATGAACAAAAAATGTTTCTTCTTCAGCAATTTTTAGAGTTTGGAAAACAGCTATTAAAAGCCATAGCATATATGGCTCCTGTGGCTTTGTTAAACAGACATCTCTCTAGCACTAAGAGGATTTGTTTTCCAAAATTGTGGAGGATTACCACAATAGAAATATATTTAGAATATGAAAATACATAAAGTACATATGTAGCTTGCAACAGAGGGCAATAGAAAAGCCACAACTAAGATGTAAATTGTAGTGGCTCTTTTGCCTGCTACATGATACCTCAGTGGTGATTGTTGATGAACAAAATTTAAGACCAGTATTTTATAATAACAAAATATTTATTTTGAACATGATTAGTACATTCACTCATATTCCAGCAGTATTTGAGGCCACAAGTATCTCAGCATAATTCAGGAACATCTGGTGAGGCCTGGATTCATAACTCAGCCCCTGGCTGGGCATCTAGAGTAGATGGACGGGCTGCATTTTAGCCCTTCAGCCTTACATGCCTGTGCATTTCCCAGCCACACTTTTCACTCCTGGCTGACTTCAACACCTTTCTTATCAGCAAACTTCTTTACACGCCTTTCTTTAGTGCTTACTTTCTTCAAAGGAGCTCCTTGATAGCACCAGTCACGCAGATTTTGGAGCTGTATGCTCAGTGGTGTAGGTTTTAGGCATTGCTCTGTGTAGCCAAGTGATGTCCAGATTCCCCTGACTGCAGAAGCTCTGAGGAAGTGCAGTTCAGGACTGAAAAGCTGAGAACATACTTCAGAAGTGTAGAAAGATCAGCCCATTATGTTACATAATTTTGAGTGAAACTCAAAATGCTCAGTAACTCATGAAGAGTTAAATTTCTCGTGTCAGTGAAATCTGAACCCTGTTAAGCTGAAATGGCAAATGTTAGCTTTCTTTAGGAAAAAGAAGTGATAGTGCAGCAGGAAACGGAGTAGCTGTTTTGGGATATGACAACAAAGTGGGCTTTTGCATTTGCTATTGAGTGAAGAGAGGGTTGAAGAAAGTAACCGCTCACAGGTAACGCTTTGTTTGAATGCGACCAATTTGTAGAACTTGTAAAGCCAGTCATTTAAACATTAGGAATACTTAGTGTAGCAGCTGCAAGATTTAATGGCCAAACTAAACTCAAACGTAGCAGTGATGGAGATAAGGTAAATTTGCTGTTATGCCCTGAATCTCCCTCCTTTGTTCTCAAGAACGATGTGCTAAGGTTGCACAATTTCAAAAAGCAAAGGGGAAATGGGAGCCATGGAAGTTTCATCTTTGCCTGAGTTACATACTAAGGCACCAGTAAGCCTAACATAACATTTGTATCTCTGAATTATAAGCCCTGTACTTCAAAGCATAAAATGTTTACCCACTGTGCTGGTTAGTCATGAGCTTTTTTGATCCAATAAATACTGTTTGTATGTTTCTGTATTAACAGTTTGCCAAGTTATTCTATATGCGATGTCTTTTCTTAGAGCAGTGACAATTTTGGCAACATACATTTATCGGGTGATTTTCTGAATATGCTGTTCAAAAATTCTGTATTTTTTTCTTCTCCCTTTTTACAGTCTTAGTTCCATGAACCATAGTTTTTATTCTTGCTTTAGTTAGTGTTAATAGATTTGGTTTTCCATGTCAACTGACATTTTATGTGCCTACTGAGAAATGTTTAATCAAAAAGGAGATTAATTGAATT
This sequence comes from Anomalospiza imberbis, assembly GCF_031753505.1. NCBI lineage: Eukaryota > Metazoa > Chordata > Aves > Passeriformes > Viduidae > Anomalospiza > Anomalospiza imberbis. The sequence goes on from NC_089721.1 coordinate 13,273,200, forward strand.
ACATTAATTCCATTAAGTGATCTGGCTGTGAAGAATGAGATTGGACCAGATAATGTCTGACAGTGTTGCACTGCCTGATTTTCTCAGTTTCTGTTACACAGGTCACCGGCTACTTGTGCCCAGTAATTTGTTTACTTGAAAAGCAAATTGTAGTGATGGAGATTTTTTAAATTTCTTCTAGTAAATTCCAGCTTTCATTTTGTTTCAGCCTTGTAAAGATTTTTTGTTCCTCATTTCTATTTTTGATTCCTCAGTCTCTCTTATATTTAATTAAAGAGCAATCTAGTGCTTATTTATTCTGCCACATATGGATTATGAACAGGTAAGTAATCCATTATGTATTTTTCTCAATAAGGGCTATTACCTTGATTATAAAAAGATGCTCCAGACTTCAAGCAACATTTTTATGTCCATGCTCTTTTGAAGTTAGTTAGTCTTTCAAGTGTGGACATTAGTGTCTACAATAATCCAGTAATAGATCTTTTTTCTAATATTTTCCTTGGCATTTTCCTGTTAATTTATCAAAAGACTTTTCCTTTTAAGTTACTGATATGTCAGCAACAGTTTCAGCTAATAGAGTTCTGGATTTCCAGCTGCCCAGATCTCAAAATACTTTCTATAAACATTAACTAAACTATTCTTCATAGATAATTAGCTGTAGCTGGGAATATGACATATTTCACATAAGGCAGGCAGTCTGAATTTCTGGATACCACAAGAGCTATCTTGTTTGTCAAGTGAAATTGCTTGGATTTGTGTTTGCATCCTTTACAATACTGGTGGTTTCTTTTAAAAGGCCAAAGAGGTGTATTAATTCCTATATTTGGCCTTGCACCGCAGCATAGACCTCCTGAGCTGTCCTGTCCACATATAAACTCGTAACCATAATGCAATGGAAAACATAAATTCATCTTTCATTCTACCATGAATGCCAAAACAAAATCAGTTATTACTCAGCTTAGTGCTGCTAAGAAAATGTTCCAGTTATTGTTATGTCAAAGAGGCAAAGATTGCCAAGTCTGTAAAGACACAAATGTGGTTCAGTGAAGTATTTAAAGCATGAAGGGCAAGATTTATTGTTAGACTCCTAAAGATATGAATAGATTGAGAGGGGGGGAAAAAAGACTCTGTTTTGGAACTAGAATGTGATCCCTTGTCTAGAGTATATTGGTGAGACAAGTGTAAATGTTAAATAGATTCAAAGTTTTTGCTATCTGAATACAAGAAAAAGGGAATGCTGATGGAAGGTTCTGATGTGTTTTCTTAGTGTTTCCTTGAAGGAATTTAGGGAATTCTGTGCAGAGGAGAAAGTTGATGAGGGAATTTAAGGAGTGAGTTCACAGTTGCTGAACATTATTTCAGCTGAGAATGTGAAATCCCATTACAAATTTGAAGGTGAGAAGTTTGAACCTAAGAAAGAACACAGAATCACAGAATATCCCAAGTTTTAAGGGACCTATAAGGATCATTGAGTCCAACTCTGACCCTCTCAGGACCATATAGAACTAAACCATATAACCAAGAGTATGGTCCAGACAGTCCTTGGACCCCTGACATATTTGGTGCCATGACCAGGGGAGTCTGTTGGAGACACCAACTGTGCTCTCTAGGAACCTTTTCCTAATGTCAAATCTGAATTTCCCCAGTGCAGCGTCACTCCAGTTCCTTGTGTCCTGGCACTGGTCACCAGGCAGAGCTCAGCACCTCCCCTTCTCTGCCCCCCAGGAGGAAAGTGTACCTTGCTGCCATGTAAGGTACACTTTCAGCCTTCTATTCTCCAGGTTGAGCAAGCCAATTGACCTCAACTGGTCCTCATAAATCTTGTCCTGTGGGGGTTTCGCCATCTGGGTCACACTTCTCTGGACACGCTTAAACAATCTGATGTCATTCTTACACTGTGGCACTCAAAAGTGGCCCCAGCACTCGAGGTGAGGTTGCCCCAACTCAGAGCAGGGCAGGACAATCCCCTCCCTTGCCCAGGTGTTGATGCTGTACCTTGGCACACCCTGGGGCTGTACCCCAGGGCACCCTTGGCCCTCCTGGCTGCCAGGGCACTGCTGACTCATGTTCAACTTGCCATAAAATTGTTGGAATGACTCAAAAGTGCATGTGAAGAGTCCATTTTTCCTTCTGTTTGAGATAAATACTTTCAAAAGGTTTAGGAAATAGTTCAAGACTCTCAGGAAGTGTCACACATAACAGTTGATGCAATCTAGGGAAATAAAGGGCTTTTCAGATAAAATTAGAATACATCTCAGACAAATTGTTTTGTTTTCATTTGAGTTAAGATGTAGAGTAGTGGTTTAACTGGAAGTGGAAAGAAATAAAATACAAGAGAAATAGAATAAAGAGACAATTAGTATTCCTTAGATCAAATCTCAAAAGCACAAATGCTCTGGAAATAGGTGCCAGATTTCACAGGTGCCAGGGGTCCTCTGACTCATCTGTTGGTAGTCCAGCTTAATGGAAAGGCAGGAAGTCCTGGACAATCTTGTAAGACTTGTGAATCCATATCATGTGTCTACTTGGAAATAGTCCACTCCTTTTTGATGTGGCATGCAATCACAGGGTTTTTTTTGCAATCTTTCTTCCAAAGCATGTAATTTATACCCTCCTCTTTTTTTGTTAACTGCCTGCAACTTTTCAGTTAGATATGTAAATACACAGAATTGTGGAATCATGGAATTACTGAGGTTGGAAAGGATGCCTGGATATAATTTAGTCCAACCCTTGTGCTCAGAGCAAGATTTCATTACTGCAGTTGTGCTTTGAGTCCATTGGACTTCTGAGTACCCCCAGACTCCACAACCTCTAAGCAATCTCTTCTACTGTTTTGTCTCCTCTTCAGTGAAAAAGGTCATTAATGGAGATTTAAGCAGCAATTCCTCTTGGGCTGCTTCTTTAGTGGCTGTGCCTCAGCTGGACTTTGTGCCATTGACTGAAATCCTTTGAGTGGAGCCTTTCAGCCAGTTTTCAGTACATTGCACTAGTTAGTACTTCATCATTAAGATTTTACATGGGAGAGGTTCAAAAGCCTTTCCAGCTTTTTTTTCAGCAGTGGACCTTTCCTTAGATACTTTTTTGAAGACCAAAAGAATTTTTGACACATTTGAATCCATTTCATCTTGTCCAGATTATTATTTTCTGGTAGGTTAGCTTAGGAAATAATGAGAAGATAATAATGGGCAAAGATCCTCACATCCCAATCAAGGCACTGATGCATCTGGGTCTGTTTCTTATTTTGTGAAACAAACTAGTTTGGATGGGCCCTATCAACTCAGTGCTGTAATCCTTTTGTTTGCCTTGTGGATTACAGTAATCAAATGTGCTTCTGGCAAAATATGTGTCTCTGAAAAAAAAAAGAGCTTCACCTGTGTCACTTATTCACATGAAACTGTTACCCTTTTGCAAAGCTGCGTTTTTCCAAGAATCATTTTAAAGGGAGACTGCTAATAATTTTAACATCTAGCTTATTACCTTATGTACAGTAATGTCTGTTTTTCACACATAATGAACTGTCAGAGCTAAGTGCAAATATAGCTGATTTTGTGCTTATATGGCTGTTCTAAACCGTTGCTGCCGGCATTTTTTGTGCTATCACCCCTTGCTGCTGCCACAGATAGAGTGACGCACTTCACCTGCAAGAGACAAGTAGCAATATCTTTATTGAGGTAAAACAGACATTTAACAAGATTTGGTGGTAAATGCGTCAGCAGATTAACAGTATTTGGTGGCAAGGTATACTTGATTGTTTACAGCACAGAGGATGGGGTCAGACAAAACTGTCCAGGAGACCATCCTGATGAGTCCCAATGTTCCAAGGACTCCCCTGTGTTCTAAATTTTCTGATGGGAGTTTAATTGTGGCTGGATCCAGACTTAGTCCCAGACTTGGTCAACACTTTATGGCTAAAAGATTTTAATTGCACAATCAATATTTTATGTCACTTGGGTAAAACTTCGAAGTTTAGCGTGTTACTAATCACTTACTGAGAATCTAAGGCAAGGAGTCTCTGAGCCCCAAGGATTAATGTAGAGAGGTGTCCATGCTGAAGGGGAGCTCCTGGCACACAGCCCCTTCTGCACAGGAGAGCTGAACAAACCTCAGGCTGTCCACTGTTTATGGAGTAAGATGATTGACTTATGTTCATATTTGCACAGCAGCCGTATTCTCTTGGCGCATGCTCAACTAGCCCTCAGCTGTTGAACAAGACTCAAAGTCCCTAGGTGTCAAGCAAGATTTATGGCCCTTAACTATTGTGTTGGTATCTGTGAGCCAGATGTAGCTGTCACAACCACCCTGGGTGGCTGTTGCACAAGCAGAAAACGGCAGGGGTTGGAGCACATCGCCACAGCTGCCAAGAGTGAAACAAAATGTTCTGAGTACAATCAGGTAATCAGAAGTTAGGACATTTCCCTTTGTTGCCCATAAAGTAGCGGAGAGATCTTTTCTGCCGCTGAGCAGGATTTCAAAATATTTTGGAAGGACTACTGGAATAATTTTTACTGTCCTATTGTAGTAGGAGTCTGACTTTGTCATATAAAGGTCATTTCCCCTTGTTAGTGCCGTAGCAAGTGTTTTGAAAAAGGAATTTGTCAGTAGTCCTTAGCAGCTCACTTCAGTCAATAGCTGGCTTAGACTTTATAACTTTGTTCCGCACTAAGCTGTCCTTTTATTTTTGGAAAGGAGAGTTGTGGCTCACTGCTCAGTTATTCTGTCTGAAAATCAGAGCTCTTTAAAAAGTCAGAAATTAAATTAACACAAGACTTCTTGTAGAATTACAGGTGAATGGGGGACACAATCAGTTATATTCTCAGCCTGCTGAAATGTGAGCAGGCACTTTCTAAAAAGTGTGATAATAGAATTTGGCTGAGCATATTATGGGGTAGACTAATGTAAAGACTAATAATGCAGGGACTTGTCTAATCCACTTGTTTCATGATGTGAACCAGGAGGGAATTCTGCTTACAGGTTTTACTTTGGATAACCACATAAAGGATGATTTTGTTTATAGTAATACTACATATTAATCATGCTTTTGCATGGAAAGGGCTTTCTGTTTATTTCAAATGTCTGTTTAATTTTTCTCTATGTTGAAGGATTTTCTAATTTGGCAGTTCGGGAGGGTATTGGTTTGGGTTTTTCTAGTATAAATACAGAGGTGAACGCCTTTTAGACATTGCATTATAGAAGGCTTCCAGAGAAATATTGATGAAACTTTCACTCACAAGCACATTTTGCTTTCCTTTGTTTGGTGATCTATCTGTACATTAAAATTATACACATAACAGACAGAAAGTTCTGAGGGTACAGAAAGATTCTTACTGTTCTTTGTTCAGCTACTGCTAACTCAGTAAAGGAAAATTCTCTTTTAAAATGTCAGTTTTTTCTTGTTCAGGCAGTGTAAGCCTAGGCATTCAGTTTGCATGTACACAGTTGTTCTTTAGATGTTATTTGTGGGGTTTTGCAGACTGATTTTTTCCCCCCAGTGTTTTAAAGAGCTTGATACTGTGAAATCTGGTTGTCTTTTTGTAGTCCCACCCACTAGAAACCAGATTATTGTGAATTATTCAAACAATGTGAGCACCAATACCTGACTTTTTAAAATGCTTTCAAAAGCTCACTTGAATTCTTGGGAAGAAGTATCTTTCCATGTTGAATTTATGTTATTTTTCTTTAACATAGAAATGCTACTAGTTCTGAACTCTTTTGGATGCTGCTGCTGTGCCAAAATATCATGGCAGTGAAAATGTGCTTAGGAATTCAGAACATAACATACTACTTTTTTTGTCAGCATGCCATCTTCCTGAGACTTAGACATTTTAGAGGAAAATGAAATGTTATTTTCTTAATTTCACCAGTTTATAAATTACTGTGCTGTAACTGATTGTCTAAAATGGTAGTAGTAGTAGTAGTAGTTGTTGTTGTTGCTTTTGTAGTGGTATTGAGATACTACTCACCCTCTTGGTGGTCCAGAGATTACTTCCAGGGGAGCTGATTTTCACCAGGAATGTGCATGGAGAGTGAGTTAATCAATCACCTTGACCTGTCTTTGCCTTTTAAATATGTGTTCATTTTAATGTCAAGGTTAGCACGAGGTGCTGTGGCTTGGCAGGCCCTCAGTGGCACGGGGTTTCAGGCCACGGCTGCAGTTTGAGTGAGAAGCCCAGGTGCTGTGTTTGGGGCCGCCAGGCAGACTGCCCTGCTGGTGGCCTTGCCTGAGGGACAGCAGGACCAGGATACCAGTCTGGATTTTGTCATGTTGTCCTCCCACTGCAAGTGACCTTTGCTGTTCCAGAACTCATCTCTTTTCTGTTTCTCCTGTTTTCATGAAGGTGCTGGGATGGCTGGAGAAGGTCGTGATCTGCAGTCAAGCTGAGGGAGGTGTAAAGCATCGTCCATCCCCTGCTGACATTTGAGGTAGTGTGATAATTTTTATGTTACCTGCAAGTGACTTTATTACCAGTGTTGGCTGAGCAGATTGATCAACAATATCCTGTAATACCCTAAAATAATCCACAGAGATCCTAGGATTCATTCCTGCAGAAGGTGATAATTATAATACGCATTATACAAAATTCTGATTGGGATCTAATTCTAACTGTCATATTTTAATACCCAAAACAATAGAGATATATGAATCAAGGCTGTCAGATTCAGTCCTGATTAAATTGATGACTTCAAGCCTTTCTGTCAATCTCTAGTAGACAGCATTTGAGACAGAGGGCTGGATGACTCTTAAAAGTGGTTAAAAGCCATTTTTCCTTGTCAGAGAAAAATTATTATGCTGCATTTTAATGAGCCATTTCCCATATAGAGTGTTATTTAGGATAATAATTGGCTGACTTTAAATGCACTCTATTTCAAACAAATAGAGAAAAAAATAATCTCTATTTTATGAGTGAGGGAGAATGTGAAAATGCCTATCAGACCATTGTAGATAACAAATCATTGTTTAAATGACACAATTGTCATTGAATTTGAATGTACATATTGCTTTTAATTCATATCTAATTCATTGGTTCTTTCATGTGTTACTGAAAGCCTAATCAGAATACAGTGGGGTAAATTTGAATCAAACACCACAGAAATATCTGTTGTATAAGGGATTCAGACCTGTGGTTGTTCATGGCGTGAACCTGAAAAGCAGTTATCTGGTGATAAATTGCTGCATGAGACTTTACAGCTGCTATCTGTGTACTGTAGCAGTTTTATGAGACTTGAACTGGCTATTCCTGTCTAAGTGTACATAGTTGTACTGTCATTAAATAGAAGAGAAATTATAGATACTTCTAGCTTCAGTTTCAATAACAGTAGGTAAAACTTGCTGTTCTGTGTCTCTGTTCTTAATGTTTCTGAAACCAGATGGTAGAACTCTAGATTCATTCATTGCACCATGGATCTCTGCTTGGGATATTTGTCCATATGAATTTCACCAAGAAAATGAGAAGGTCAGAATAGTGAAAAGTTACTTGTTAAAATGCTTGTAAAGTATGCATAAATTAGTGTTGCTCTTAACCAAAGCCTTCTTTGTTGTGGTTACCATGCCTTTTCATACAGAAGTTCAGTACACCTGGAAAACAGTTTTTGAATGACTTCTGTTACTTTATAGCTGAAACACGGCCAAAAAAACCATACAGAAAACTGTTTCTGTGCTCTGTTTTCTTGGCTTTCTGTGCTCAGGGAATTATTTGATCCATAGCTAAACTGCCCATTTCTGATTCCTCTGCGAGCAGCCTAGAACTGGAAGGACACAGCTTGGACACAGGGTCTGGCGTTGCTTCTGAGCTCTACCACAAACTCACTTGTGTTCTGTCACCCTCTGTAACTTTGCTGTGTTTCAGTTTCCTGTTTGTAAATGAAAGCTACTACTTCTGAACTTTCAGAAGGGACCAAAAGATCCAAACCCTTAGGAAATGCTGCTATTTGCACAGTGCTTGTAATATTTTATGTGATGTTGACATGGTGTTACCAGGGGAGAATTTAAACCTTTTGCATTTATGTGTGACTGGTTTTCTTTCAAGTGTATGAATCTAGTCATCTGCTAATAAGTATGATTATGGAAGAAAAACTTGTATGCAACAAATGAACTAAAAATAAGGACTGATTTATCCATCAGGAAAATTCAAAACTCTGTCTGCTGTGATATACCACAGTTTTAATAATATCAGGAAAAATATATGCTATGAGGAAGTGATTTATTAAATATTGCTGTACAATTTGTGTTGAACCTGAGAGCAGTCAGTCTCATCACACTTATGTGAACATGGCTGTTGTCACAAGATTGGTGTGATTGGTAAGTGTCATACATATTTGAGCAGATGGTATCATTGCTAATGACTTCTTTAAAAAAAAAGAATCAACATTTTTATGTATAAAATGTATATGTATTTATATTACTTTTTTAAAAAGTTTTTCTTAAGATGAAAGCCATTGGTCTCTCCAGAAATACAGCTTCCTGTGATATTAAATTTATTCAGTACAAGAACTACAAAAGGTCACAGTCCCGCTCTTTCCCTTCCATGCTACTAACACTTTCCACATGGCCTTGTGGGGGAGACTGCCATTCAGAGCCCAGGGCTGAGTGATGTGACGGTGTTTAGTGGTGCCCTGATTTAAGGGAGAGAGCCAGTTCCTAAGATTTTGCTGACAGGAATCTGTGCAAGCAGTCTTGCTCCCTGCTTCAGTATAAAAATGTGTACTGAGGCAAGGCTGCTGGTCATACTTCAGAGGAGTCGGCTAATGTGCTAAGATGAGAAGAGCCCCCAGCAGGGCTTTAGAAAACTCCCTCCAATGTCCTGCCCTTTAGCCTGCTCCTTTTTTTGAACCATATGTCTGAGATCTAGCATGGTATGAGATTTATATTTGTGAATAGACAGCACAGAGTGGGTTTGTGTCTGAGATAAACTTAAGAGTAGTTGTGGGTGAAGGCCTAGGCTCTGGTACCTTGTGAATTTTATCTGTAAATATCTATTTCCCCATGGTCCCGTGTAAAATAACAGTAACAGCAATGGAAAAATGTGAATGCATTACTTGATTTTAATGAACAGTTGAATGTGCTCCAAAGTTTCACTTTTTTAATGAGTTGGTATTGTGATGGAGTTCCTGCAGAGAAGGAAGTCATAAAATCAGTGGAGGCTGTCCCTTGGCCAGGCAGACAGCTTTGCACTGGGCAGCTCTGTTGTTTGTAGCACCTGTTTGTTGCATAGTATCCTGTTTTGAGCTGATCAGTCCAAAGTTGATGTGTTTTATGTGTAATGTCTAAAATCAAAGGTTGTAGTGCTGAGCTAAGATTGCTTTTGTCTCTGATTGAAAAGTGGTATGATAAGCTTACATCCACTATACTGGTATTACCACAGCCAAAGAGCACAGTTCATTCCTACTGTTTGTTAAAGAGCTATACACTTATTAAGATGGTTTTTCTAGTTGCTTGAGTGTTTCAGATGAGCTTCTCTTTCTCTTAATTTCAATTCTTTCTGTCTTAATGCAAACTGTCAGTTTGTTGGATTTGGGTTGGGTTTTGGGTTTGGAGTTTTTTTAATCCACTACAGCTTTATTTTGTGTTGTTGAAGTGGCTGGCAGTGTATCCACAAGACTGTAATATTCTGTAGTATGTAAGGGGGGTGTTGCAGTCCATGCTTTACTCTGCTGCTAGGTTGAGGTGTAAATGCAGGCAAGCTGTTCCTCTTCCCAGTGTGTCCCTTTCTCTGTCTGTTAAATGGATAATACCACTGACTCCTGCTGCAGACTGCTTCTGGATTTGCTGATGGAAAATACTATCTGGCATCATTAAAATACCTCTTCAGAAATAGGTCTGTCTAATTACCTATAAAATTAATATGGTTATTTCTGTGGCTTATTTTACAGACACTTATTAATTTCTTCATTTGTAAAGTTTTCTAACGGGAAATGATGGGCATCGGGACAAAGCTCTGTCAGTTTCCAATGCACATTTCTAATTACAACCTGGCATTTCTCTTCATCTCCATTGCAGACGAAGCCATCATTGTAGTACTATGATAGCTTCAGACTCCCACGCAGATTTACTAGGAAGTAAACTCTCTAAACCAGTAGCTGTTCAGTAGGTCATTAACTCTAGAGGTTACCAGGCATGTCTGTTTGGATGATTCTCCTTAAAAGGCAGGCTGGTTTCATCACTCAATGAGCAATCGAAACTTGTCTCCCCATCCTAAATAATCAGCCGCATTTCAAAGCTGTTCAAGATCCCATGTCATGTACCCTTCTACCTGTACAGCGCAGGAAAAAAGGCTTTCCATGAGCCTTCCGGTACTTCCTGCTCATCAGATCTTTTGTCTTCTAACCCATACTCATCTGCCTCACAGGATGGAATCTCCCCCTCACATATATAAATACTCAAGATATAAATATATATTTATACATATCTATCTAGAGAGAGAGGATATAAATAATGAGCTGAGTGCTTGTGAAGGTACACCTTCAGATTTCATCAAAACACCAAAATGCCTGTGTGCATGTTTGTGTTAAGTGTGTGCAAGTACATTGACACAAACCAGACCCCACTTCTGCTGCTTCATTGGGAAGAATTCTTTTAGGACCTGTGATAACTGAAACAGCTAAAATAATGCCATAGTATGATACAAAACGTGGATTGGAAGAAGTCACTTGAAGGCCATGAAAAATCAAGCTGTGTACACAGTTTGTACATTAGATTGGCTTTCAGTAAATTCTGTCAGCAAAAAAACTAGTCAGTCTCCCTATATTTGGAAATACTAGACACTCTAGCCTTGGAAAAATCCCCAATTAAAAATTAGCAACATTCCTCCTACAGCTTTTGGCCTAAAAGGTGTCATCAACAGCTGTATGATAAAAATGCATATCAGAAGTGATTGTTTCAGTATAAAGGTTTTAGAAATCCTGTTTGGATGGTATCTAAAAATGCTCATATGTTTTTAAGCCACTTTGGTAAATGTGGGCATAGTCCTTCTCTGTGTGTGAGATGCTTCATCAAAACATACTTTAAATTTAAAAGTTGGGTATTTTGTATTCCAGGTCTTACAAGTGCAAGTAGAAACAGAAGTTAACAGACTTCTAAATAACTTTTTGAAAGGTTTGAACAGAGATCAGCTTTTCTTCAGAAGTTATTTCTTACCTCATGAAAACTTGTTTTGGCAGCACTGCGTTTAAAAATACTGAGTTATCTTCTCCACTTGCTTGCTTCATTCAGTCCTCCTTTCAACCTTGTGCTGATTTTTACAATTAAGGTTCTAGCTAAAAATCTCTCTGTATCTATATGAAATAGTTTAAGCAGTTGTTGAATGCAGTAACCTACTTTTTGGTAGGTGCTCACCATTTATATATTCAGGTTTGTTTGGACTTAAAGTGCCAAATCAGCAGCAAACAGGGGAGGGAGCAATGCTGCTATGGTCTCAAGGAGGACACATGGAAAGCCAATCATACTGTTTCTTATTAACACATACCTTCTTAAGCAGATAATTTTGCTTGCAGTTATTGTGAAAAACAGTTGCATTGAATAGGTGTTCTCATACGTTAAATCTGCATCAGCTTAACTGAAATTTAAAGTTGGCTTCAGTCTGCATATTACAGACTCAAAATAAATGAATATATGTCATACCTTAAACTTACATGGGCTGCAGGACATAAAAAACTGCACTAAATTAAAATGCAGTGATTAATGTTAAACCTTCTGTCAGGAAGATTATTCTTTTCCTGCAGACCAACTGGTAATAAGTATGTGAGTGCTTGGAGTCCTGAGTGACCATTCAGAAATGCACTCAGAAATGCTTTGTATATCATTTATTAGCTTCCACTTACTGTGCTATTCAAGTTAATGACTTCCTAAATGCCATACAGGTCTGTTATGTAGTCTTTAATCTGATTAGGAGCACACTAATAATTTAGCATGCGATTAAACCATGTAATTAATTTGTCCCATGGTAATGAGCTGTTAAGTAATTCCTTAGTCTAGGGTAAATACCAGGCCTTGAACTTAAATTTTACAATTTCTTGAATATTTTTTTTTTCCTAGAAGAAATTTTTTTTATAAATGCTATTTAAAATTAAAAGCCTGCTTGCTCTAATTTCCTGAAATTGTTCTTTGACAAAAAATGACTGGCTTTTACCAAACTCTTCCAAAATTATGAAACTCCTGGTGATCTCCAGTGAAACAGAATCATGTTATAGCCAAGTATTTTTGAACAAAGCATCCTCAATTTCTTCCTATCACCTTGGACTCAAACCTGCCTTACAGACTTGAAAGAGCAATATAAGGAAATCTGAGGGAGTGGGGTTTTCATGTTATGGAAGAGCTCCAAGAGATCAGATGTGGATTTATTTATGACGTGTGCTGAAACCTAACTGACTATATTTGCCCAAGTACCAGCTAATGTTTTTTTAATTTGAATAATAATGCAGATACTGGCACTGAGATTATGAGATTACTGAGATGATGCTGACTGAACAGTGGAACTGACCTGCTGTGTAGTGATGATCCAACAGCACATATAAAATGGTTTTTAGTTATCAAGCATAAAATAATCCTGTTTGTTTTCCCTCATGTTCCAGCCTAAGTTCCCAGTGGTGTCATGCAGGTGGCTTTGCACAGTGATTCCTGTGCTTCATTATTTTTTCCTGATTTCTCTGAGGTGCTAAGTTCTCTCGCAGTGCTAGTAGAATTACTTAGCCATGTTAAATACACAATCTTGCCTGCTTGAAATCAGATGTGTTTTACTGCTTTGCTGGATTGGGTCCACACTGCTGTAGTCCTGATGAGATTTGAACTTCAATGCTGGCAAGACACTGAAGATCTTTTGCTTTGTGGTTTGGGATTTTTTTACAGATCTGGAAATATCATTTAATCTTTTTATGTAAAGTGTGAATAATTATCCCAGTGAAAGGTTTTTGAGTAAAACTACATTTTTTTAGTAGTGATTACTAGGGTGTAGTAGATACAGACTTAGATATTTCTCTTTGCTTTCTTGACATGGTATTGGACATTAAATGGATGCATTATATTTCTTCAACAGACTGGAAGATAGATTTGCTTATATAAAGAAATTCTAGCACTTTTCTTTGCAATTTATTGTACAAATAACAAAGCAAAGAGCAGAATTTTGTCTTTTGGGTGATTGCTATCTAATAATAACTAAATAAATACTAATAATACTAATAATAACTAAATTATTAATAATAACTTAAAAAAAAAAAACCTGAGAAGCCTGGGAAGAATTAGTACTATAGCTGAGAAAGTGCTCTTAGCCTGAAAAACTTACCATTCTTGCAAATAGGCCTGAATCTTCCTTAATGATACAATTATATGTAAAGCTGAGTATTTGCTCAGCAATTCACATCTGCATGTTATGCAGCTAAATGTTTGCACTTTCATCTGAGATGTATCTATTTCACTGCTTTGATCTGTTTTGGGGGCTGAAAGGCAAACAGAGCAATTGAGTCTTTTCCAAGTTCAAAATTTTCTATCTGTGTAGTGGACAGTAACTTAAGACTATAATTGCAGTCCTCTTTTTAAGAATTGTTTTCTGATGGAGAGATCCACTACTCTTAGAGCTGAGATCCTACTTCTGTGTACCTAGTTCATTACGTTACTGCTGTCAAAGTACAGCACGTTTTATTGTAAATAAAGTGATTCATCATGTGCCACAGCCATCCTTAGACTTCTTAGCCAAGTTTTTGGAGAATGACTTTAAAGAGCTTTCAGTACAAGCCCAGAGCAATGTCCAAATATGGTTTCACTGAAAGGCTCCTTAAACACATCAAAGAACTATTAAATTCATCAAAGAACAAATTAAACCAGAGTAATTAACAGACACATCAATCCATAGGAAAAAGAAACCAACTAAAAGCACTAAAGGTGTGTCTCACAATAGAGAGAGAAATAAACTAGGTGTTGAAATTGAAATTTCATATACCCGCTATTCCAAAATTAAAAGTTTGTCTAGGAAAAAAAAATTAAACCCAAAGTGAGCAATTGATTCAATAGATTCGATTTGCAGTTTTAACATTTAACACTTGAAATCATTATAAATTATTTATAATCATTATAAATTATTTAGCTGAATTAAAGACCAAATTAATAATATAAAGTTGCCTCTGTTCTATAGGTTTAGTTTGTATTTATAGTGTACTTATTCATAGTCCTCAAATCTGCATAAAAACATGCATAGTAAGTGGAACTTTATGTTTCTTCTGTTGTTGAGGTTTTGACTTTTTTTTTAAGTGAAATGTGCCCTTTATGAGGTTTTTGGTTGGTTGGTTTTTTAATTTGGAATACGTAACTTCTGTTTCTGTGGTATCATTCCTTGATCCTTTTATATCCAGGATAACAGTCCACAATAGGTGAATGGTGTGTTGCTCATATCAGCTGAGACAATTTGTTATTTCTGTTTCTTACTGTGGCTGAGTATAGAGCCCTGATAAGGGCTCTGTAAAAACAGGCATTCATCCAAGGGCTGCTGATGGCTTAATCAAGCCATAATATCAGCAAGCAAGGGAAGAAGACTTTAAATCCATTGCAGTTTTAGATTGTGTTGATCGGAAGGGCTAAAACTAATTTCAGTTGCAGCATGACTCCATCCTGTTGGCACTCAGGGGAATGAGGGTATGCAGGCAAAGTGATTTCAGCTATGCATGATCAGCCAAAGTGATGTGAATGTTTTTAGACAAGCACAGAAAGATTACCTCTTGGTGTCACTGGTCATGCCCTGAAATAACTTTTAAGAAATGTTCACACTGTGAGAAATAAAGGCCTTTCACCCAGAAAAAATCTGCACAGGTACATGCACACATATTTGGTAGTTGCAATAAAGAAGATTCAGGACATACCTGGAGAGCCTGGAGTTATGTTCCCTTCTCAGCACTTGTTTTTATTTCATGGTGGATCTGCTGGTGTCTATTCACATGCATGGCACACTCTTGTGTTCTTGCCTCTTTGTGATCTAATGGAATGATGAAACAGCAGCATATGGAAAGCTCTTCAGATTAATCCTTCACTCAGTAATTTTGTGGTTTGGTTTGCAGCAGAGAGGCTGCTCTTTGTTCTGTGCTAGCTGCAGAGATGCTGCTGTGGCAAGCAATGCTAAACTGGAGGAGGTTACTGGGGAAAAAGTGTCATATTTGGAGTACCCTGAGTTAATGGTCGCGGCAAAAGCAGAAGTGCCATAATAGGTGCATTTCAATGTCCTTGTCCTTCTCCTTCCTTCAGGTCCTTTCAGGTTCAGAAACTATGTAAAGGTCAAGATCTCACTTCAAACAAGTTTTTTTTTATAAGCAAGTCTACTTCTGGTTTACTTTGAATGTTAACATTTTTCCCTGACTAGAGTAGATGCAAACAACTCAGCGTGCTGTGACTAAACTGTTTCTTTTCTCAGGGAGCTTCTTAGCCCAGTGTTGCCTGTTTGTGCTGATTCTGTTCTCATCCCACTGGAGAAGATGTTGTGTTTAAATTCACTTGTGATTGACCTTACTCCAACATTGCTATAGAAAAGGGCCAAGATATTTTTTTATCCTTTTTATAACTCCTGGCTCTCTTTCTGTACTGAAGTAATTAGCCTGAGCTGACCTCTAGCCAAATGTTTCTGTGGTCAAGTTTCAGCTGGCTTGAGGACAGTCAGCTGCTGTAATTTTTTTTCCTGATTTTAACTCTGTTCATTCTTACAGTCTGCTGGAGTTGGGTAAGACACAGAATATAATTCTTTACAGTAATATGTTACAAAATCTTGAAGGGTTTTTTTTTTTTTTCCTGTTGACTAAGAGGCACTTTATTAGTGCCTTTTGTCTTTCATAGGCATATAGGGTAGGTGTTGGGAGGTAGATACTACTGGATTGTAAAATGTCATTTTTGTCCTAATGCCTACAGAGAAGCTGTCTCTTGCTAGGTTAACAGAGAAGCCTCTGGACAATATTGTTCCTATTGACAGCAAGCTTGCAAGAGTGTCTTAGAGGAAGGGCAGTGGGTCATTATGGAATAGATCTTCAAGAACTTTTTGCAGGACAGAAGTTGTCTGATGGTGATGCAGGTGGCACTTCAGAGGACCCTTCTCTTAGAATTTTTATTCTGTACCACCGAAAGTGGTATTGTGATGGGGCAGCTCCTGCTTTCCACCAGATTTTCTCCCATGAGCCTGGAGCCGTGGCAGTGTAGCTCTCACTTCATCTCAAATACTGCTAGAAGTGGCCATCATAACTGCAGCCCAGCCAAGCTTATGGTGTTTGTGCTGGATGCAGAGGTCACATCCCTGCTGCTTCACACCCCATGTAGAGCTCCATTTGCCTGGGTGAGGCCTTGAGTACAAGCCCCATCCCAAGGCCTCTGGGTTGCAACTCCAAAGAGAAAGCACAAGTTGGCCTTTAACAGAGGCTCTTGCACAAAGGGTGGAGCATCATGCATCCATATTTTCAGATGAGAGCAGTTACTGTTTTTGAGCTCAGTCCTGTCCATATTGGGTATGTTCACAGTATACCAGTTGGATATTTTTCACAGACACAACTTGTCTGAATGGATAACTCAGTGGGATATCCCATATGGTTTTAGGCAGTGCCAAGACAGTGTTTTGTTGTGCTGAGATTCTGGTATTTGTGAGAGTCCACTGAAAAACATAGTTTGTTTCTATATTGTGTTTTACTAGCAAAAGGGCAAGGGATGAAGCAGCAATTTTTTCATCTCTCATGTTTAGGAATGCAAAATAATCCTGTGCCCTGTTTCAGAGAGCTTGTTGTTTTAGTCAAGGTGTGTGGCTGAGCAGGGAATTTCCCAATAATTGTAGGATTGCTCTTAAACAAGTAAGAGCTGCTGCTGGAGGGTGGCTGTGCCCTCCCCTCCACCCTGACTGCTCATTCCCATGCCTGTGCTGCCCCAGCTCTGCTCCTGGGCTGTGTCTTTGGGGAGTCCTGATAAAACCGGTCTGCAAACAGGCTCATTACAATAAATGTTTATGGATTCATTTTAACTGGAACAATCTCCTGACGGAGTTCACTATGTTGCAGGTATGTAAACAAGTCTACCACTGCAAAAGGGAGCAGCAGTACTGGAAGAGGATTGTTTTACTCTGCAATAACAAGACCTTATTGAAGTGCAGTGTGTTTGTTGACCTCTGAGATGTGTTTCCAGGCTCCTGGGTTAGTGCTTCAGCTGTCAAACCACTCTTCTTGGAAGGAGGCTGAGATGGCCACCAGTCAGGTTTGCAGGGATGGAGGGGACAGTCATGCTGTGACAGCTGCACGTGGGGACCAACCCTGGTCCCACCAGAGTTGTTTGGTGTGATTATGCAAAGTGAAACAGTGTGCTCTGAATGGTGGATTCTGATCACATTTGTTCTCACATGAGGACTCCTGTGAGGGTTTGGCCTTCTCTTGTGGCTGTTACTAGGCAGGAAGAAGTAGAAAGACTTAGAAAAAGAGTAGTTGGAAGATTAGCAGAGGCTGATGGATGTGGGAGAACAGGAAAGTGGGAATAGGAAGGAAGCACAGCATGCCTGGGTACCGGGAAAGGAGAGTTTTAAATAAAGTGACATTGTTCTCATGCCTCTGAAAGAGAAAATAAAACTTTAGGGAGAAAGTGGAAGAGCTGAGGGGGAGAACAGACTGATGGGGAAGACATTGTGTAAGACAAGAGTTGACAAACACAGAGGCACATTTTTGTAGTAGATTTACTTATAACAGATAATTAGAATCCTTTAAACAAGAGTACTGATGAAGCAGGGGGACCAGTTGAGCTACCTGAAAATGTAGCTGATCTTGGATGAATCTTGTACTGTGGCAGTGTAGCTCCTCCTGAGAGTTAGGAGGACTGTTGGCCTGTGATTTGCTTTATTAGCTTTGTCCCAGGTCTGTGCATTCCAACAGCTACAGTTGTCACTTCTCCTTGTCCTGCTCCCTAAGTTGTCTTACTCCCACACTGCCCCAAATCCTCACTAAAGCACTTCTCTTCCTTTCTTCCTTTCTTCCTTTCTTCCTTTCTTCCTTTCTTCCTTTCTTCCTTTCTTCCTTTTTTCTTCCTTCCTTTCCTCCTCTCCTCCTCTCCTCCTCCATCCCTCCATCCCTCCCTCCGTCCCTCCCTTTGGAGTGACCCTTGTCTGCCTGGCTAGAGAAAAGTCCTGCTGGTGCCTGGCCAATCCAAAGAGCTCCTACAGCTCTTCTCTTGGTGTAGCAGTCCCATGCCCACTCAGGTTGGCCCAAGCTTGTCTGGGTGGTGCTGCTGGGCATCCTTGTCCTGATGTTTGTGAGGTGGGGAGCTTTTCCTGGCTTGCCTTTGCAGGTCTGGTTTAGATTCTGCTATTCTAGAGCAGTTTGAGAAAATGCCACTTATATTGAGCCTGAAACCTGAGAATTGAACAGTTTAAGGAGGATGTGAGAAAATACCTTCTGATTTTCAAGTTTTGTACAGAACAGCATGGATGAGAAATCTGTAGTTGGTAATAGTTTTGGGTTTTTTCTGTAACATGATTCCTTCTTTTCTCTTAGCGTAAGGAAATTGAGGGAATTACCTTTTAAATTCAGCATTACTATAGCTTTATATACTCTGCATTCTTGTGTTTTGTGGTCTTTAACCTAATTCAAACTTTGATAACTGTACTAAAAAACTGTCTAATTTTTGACACCCAGATTTGATAGCATAAATTGTTACTTGATAACACCTACTTACAGATTGTTACTTATTAGTTGGCTTGGTTGTTTGGACACTTGTGATTTAATCTCCTGTTAGATAAAGAAAGAAAATCTCTAAATGAAAAC
The DNA here is from genome assembly GCF_031753505.1 of Anomalospiza imberbis. Classification (NCBI taxonomy): domain Eukaryota; kingdom Metazoa; phylum Chordata; class Aves; order Passeriformes; family Viduidae; genus Anomalospiza; species Anomalospiza imberbis. The sequence goes on from NC_089721.1 coordinate 13,291,944, forward strand.
AATCCACTGTAGAATCAAGGTCTGTGATACCAATTTACAGTCAGATGTGGAAGTGGAGCTATTCTCCCTCCGCTGCCTCTCTGAGCAAGGTGTTAGTGTACCATGCTAGTTTGGTGCTACAGAACAAAAAAATGCTGCCTGACTTGCTTAAGCATCCATGCTCATTTTAGCATGTGTGTTGTAGCTTTAGTTTTGAAGGTCTCTAGTAATCTCCATGGCTGTAAATGGTCAGGTTAACATCCACGGTATGAGTGTTTTCCCCATACTTCCTATGGACACCTCATGAGGTTTTTGGAAGCAAGGTACCATCTTGTACAGAAATCTGCACAATCTGCAAGTCCAGCATAGAGCAGCTGCTGCCCTTCACCATTGTTACCAGATGCTGGTGATCAAGGCAAGAGCAAAATAGAGCCTCAAAACAGGATTGTGTGGTGGGGTTGTATGATGTGTGTGCATGTGTGGCAGAAGTGGGTTAAGGAAAACGAGGAGTGTACTTTTTTGGGGAAGTTGTAAAACCTTGTTGGTTTATGCTAGGATTGTAAGTGTTTGTATTCTTGGAGGTTTTAAAGTCATTTTTAGATGCAGTCTATCAATTGACAATACTTGAATTTCCCTCCCTCTGTGTTTAATGGACTAGAGACACATAAGCTGTTTGTTTTGTAAATACAGTTTTTACTATCTGTTCTAGATGGCAAGATGATGTGTTACTTTATGAGGTAATAAACAATAAACTAAATGTACTTCTGGTTTAAATCCAATCAAAAATTCAATAAAACTAGACAATAACTTAAATGTTGTATCATATTAGTATTTGCTTGTAAAGAAACTCTCCTATTGTCTTTTGTTATTACAGAGTTAGGAGTATGGATCTTCGGCATCTGCTGTTTACTTTGGCAGTGATCTGTGCAAATGACTCAGTTTCTGCAGGTGATGGTAAGTTTTATGATGCCTTCCCATGCCTTTGTGTGTGTAGATATATAAATATGTAGCTTTATATAAACAGTATTTTTTATTGAATTTTTAATGACTGTGCAACTTTCTTGATTGCAGTAACCCAGGTATCTAATGTGACAAATGCATCAGTTAATCTTTTTGTAAATATAGTAGGTGAGGTTGGGACATGTTGCAGAATGAAGGGGAATTTCATAGACAGTTTTTGATGTGTAAGCAAGATGTATCAACATTGGTGTTATACATCTGGATTTTATTTGCATGGGTATTGAAGTTATGAAAGAATTGTATGGGGTTCATTTTTTTTATGTGAACTAGTGTTTTTTTCCTAAACAAGTCTTCTAGCATATTCATATTTTAAGTTTAGTATATTAATATCTTAAGTATAGGATTTAGTATAAGTATAGGACTAAGTATTTGGACATACAGAATAAGCATTTGAAGACCGCATGCTTTGAATCTCAGGCCAATAGGAACAAGTTTCATAAGAAATAAACTTAGTAATTCCTGGGTAGAGATTATGGGATTTCAAGAGAATGTGTACCTTCAACCAGCCAGCTGGGACTGGTCTTTCACTCATTTAACAAAACACATGAACTCCAATGGGACTTGCATGTTCTGTCAGACTGATCTGCTTATGCTTGCTATGATCTAATTATCTAAAGAAATGCAGCTCAACCTGGTTGCCTCTGTGCTGTTCTGGTCTTCAGAACAGACAGCAGTAACAGTTTTCCATAATAACTAATTTTATGCAGACGTGTCACTGCTTCTCCCAAAGCTACAAAGCAGCTGCAGCTCTGTAAACAGCTGCCCCTCTTGACTTCCTAATCAAAATCTGGGTTAGCAGAGCAAGTCAGAAAGAGCAGTTTGTCACTAAATTTTTTAAAGTGGGATTAAAACAGCTTCCACAGCTAACTCTAAATAAAGTGATACAATATTCAATGAAAATTTCTGAAGTCTCAGGATTTTTTTCCTTTAGGTCCATACTTAAGTTTTACTGAAGGCAAATTAAACATCTACAGACTTGCAAGCCATGTTACATCAGCCTTTCTAGTGCTAGTTTTACAATACGGTAGTAAGCCAAAAGGCGATTACATAGTTGCCTGTAGTCACAGCTGGCTTAAATTCTAAAAGTATAACCTTAGCTCTTGGTCTTATACTGTTCTGTATTTTCTTGGAGTTGCATACTTTGAATTTCTCTTCAAGCTTGTATACACTGATGCACTGGAGAGGCGTATGGGGTGTTGCATTGATGTTAATGGAGACATTAAGCTGAAATAGGAAATAATTAAAACTCAGGTGATTAGTTCTCAGACAATTCTTCTATAAAGTTCATTCTGTTTATTAACAAACAAGTTTGGATAGAGAAAACAAAAGTTTCTGTTTATTTACTTCTATGTGTGTAGCTCAAATGCTTGTCCTCAGTGTTATCAGAAAGGGAATCTGTAAGAGTGCTAGTTAAGGCTTTTTCTTTAACATTTACCAAACATATCCACATGCACCAGCTCCTATTCATTGCTGCCATGGAATGGTTGGTAGAACAAAAATTAATGTGTCCTGACTTCATCCTTTCCCCTGCCATGTCTGCATTTTACAGTAGACTCATTCAACAGTCAAAAATAATCCCCAGGGCAGTCTACTGGACCTTCTGATTTCTATCTTGAGTTTTAAGAGCACATGAGGATTATATGATCCTTGGCAGATGAGCTGTGGTCCAGATGTCCTAACTGCAGTAAAAATCTGTATTATAAATAAAACTTGACCACAGCATCATCTTTGTGAGACTTTGTTTATGCTGATGAAATAGGAATTTCTATGAGATTACCTTCAGAACCAAAAAACTAAGAATATTTTGATTGTTTCTGTGCTTAAATACAAGATACAGTACTAAATATTTATGTCCTTATTTGTTGTGCTATTAAAGATTGTGTGTGTGAAGGGAATTGCTTTGTTTAGTGATTGCTAATGATCAAATTGCTTCTAATTCTTCAGGCACATGCTCAGGTGAGAATGTCAGAGAAGGAAGTATAAATTGAAAAGCAGTATTTGAGATAACAGTATGAAAGAACATCTAATTGCAGTTCTTTTGTGATTTAGGACAGAGTATTAGATGAGATCTGTTTATTACACGTTCGGATTTTTTTCTCCCAATGTGAATGTGCTTGTATCAACCAAGTTCTTATGAGGATCCAGCCCCACTCAGGTCATGAATCCTGACAATCTTACAGTGCTCTGCCCAGCACAGTCTTGCTGAGACCTTTGTATAAACTTAATTAAATGTGCTTTATACTTGTACCATATCTGAAATGTTGCCTGGTGTCTGGATCCCCTGTGTTACGGTCCCCTAAAAAATTCACTTCAGTAGTTCTATTTCTTCTGGCAGCAGAAGAGATAAAAATTACATATGCTTGGTAGGCTTGTACCAAAGCCCAGTACTGAACCAGTGTAATATAGATTTGTACATGGGATGCTTTTATGTCTTGAAAATAAACAAAGCATAAGTTCAGCTTTACAAGAGAGTGCTTGGAGCTGGCTTTTTGGCTTGGGGTCAGATCCACCCTAGACAGAGTGAAATCCCGTACAAGTTTTCTTCTGGCAGGATCAAGGGTGTGAGGCCAGTAGTTGGCCAGGCAACTGCACATTTGAGACCAGATATTGGACATTTAGTCACCTATTTGCTGTCTCCAGGCTGGTATCCAGTTCTACTGGAGGCTTTCTATTGATTTAGCTTGTTTTTCATGCTCTCCTTTTGCAAAGAATCTGGCTTCCAGCTCCCTAAACTGAAGCTGCAGCTGGCATGAAGTGATAGGGGTGCCCACTGTCTGTGAGAGGGTGATGCTTGAAGTGACCAGGCGTGTCCACTGCCACCGGTCTTTGACTGTAATTCAGGGCTGAGCAGGTCTGGGACTTGTAGCCTTTCACCAGGGTTGCTGACCCTTGTGCTGTTCATGCCCTTGAGCTGCCTGATGTACAGTGACAAGGGCAGAACAGAGGCAGTGGTAGAAAGAAAGTAAAGGCTGCAATAACAGGAAGGTAATTTCTAATAGGTGCATAATCACCATAGGTAAATGGGGTTTGTGCCTTAAGAATTGGAAGGCACAAGGGCCATTTTCACAGTGGATTAAGACAACTTTTGTCAGTAGAACTAGGCTTCTAGGTTGCTTTGAAGATGTGTAATTGTGTAATTTTGATATTTTCATCCAATTTAGTTAATTAGATACATAAACAAGAAGAAGTACTGCCTCATCGACAGATGTACATCTATGCAGTATTAATTGTAGTTCAGAAAAAATAGAAAAGCTTATATTTGCATACAAGTACACAGTTTATATTCGAGATTTTACATTAATGTAACTGTGGTGTTTCAAAACCATATCCAGAATTCACCAAGGTACTTTGGTTTTTACTATACCTGCTGACATCAGAAGCAGTTGAGGAGAATTTCTCCAGACACAGTCTGAAATATGTTTAGGAAGCAAAATGAAAGTTGTGATATTGTTTGCTTGTTCCTTCTCTATGACTGATGAGTGTAAGTCAAATAAGGACATAGAGAAATAAACTGGGAACTAGTCCCAGTTAATAAAACAATACATAAACTCAAGCAGCTCCAAAATTAAAAAGTGAAAAATGTGAGAAATGTATTTTACCATATTTTTATGTAGATCAAAATTAATCTCAGACTATTACAGTTATGTTAATTTATCCCCTGAAACAGCTTTAGAAAGCATTCATATTTAATTATAACACAAGAAAAATAATTTTGACTGAACTGATTTTGTACAATGACAATTTTAAGAGTAACAAGCCTTAAATTTTTGTTCATTTTATCTAATTGGATTTGAAAAATGTATTTATCTTTTTCCATCACAACTTTTAAAATTATTTTATGGATCTGCTATGTTCAAATATTCTATGTGCATAACTTTTATTTAAGTAATAGTTATTTTCCTTTCTGAAACAAATACAGTGCAATTTTTATTTCCATCTGGATATCCTTATGTTTTACTGGTGTCTGTTGTACTTTGATGCTTTGTGTGCATTACATATTGATGATAAACCACCTAACTATATGTGTGCACTGCATATCAGTGCTCCAGCTGCAGAACTGGAGACTGAATCCATAACCCATGCATAGGACTTCAGTGCCAGTAAAGACATGAGTGAGCAGCCATGATTCTGTGCAGGGCCCCAGTAATACCAGCAGACCTGCAGGACATCTGTAACTTCCTGGGATGGTCAGAAGCTTATAGAGCTCTCTTAAAAACCTTATGCCCAGGTATCTGATACATAATTACCATGTCTTTTCAGGCAATTAAATCAACTCTATCAGCTACTCTATGTTCCAGGGCATGTTTTGACAAACTCCCTGCTGACTGTTGGGAGCTTGGACATCTAAGGATAAGATTCATCACAGGGATATCCTCTAGGTACTCAAAAAGTCTGCATAAAACTCGTAGATAGCACACCTGTGCCTTTTTTAAGCAGAAGCTGGAAGGCAGGCGGAGTATTCTGGGCAGTCTGAGATAGCTGGAGATGTTTTGTCAACTATATTTTGTCCTATGTGGCATAAAGGGAGCTAAATTTAGGTGTTTTTATTTTGAACTGACCCTCATCTTTGCAGCTGACTTGTTTCAATGTCTGCTTGCATTCTTCTGGGTAGTGTCATAGCTGCTCAACCACACACTGTAGGTTTTCTGCTACTGCCAAGGTGAGGGGTCTTCTCACTGGATTGACGGGAAAGCACGTGGGGTCTTGCTGTCAGCATGAAGTTTCATAGCAGACACATGTTTTCTAAAGGCTTTTGTGACATATGAAGGAATTATTAGAATTAGATTAAGCGGAAAGATGCCTTTGAATGGCAGCATATTCTCTTCTAGGACAGGGAAATTTGTCCATCAGTTCATGAAGTCAGGAGATACCTGGCCTGAACCATTCAGAAAAATGGTCTTGTCAGTAACCCTATTTTGTGATATAGGTGAACTCAAATTTTATAGATGCAGTCAGTGACAAACCATTTATCAAGTATTTGTTGGTTTTTTTTTTAATAACTTCTTTCATAATCACAAAGACTAGACATTTTTACATATATTACAATCCTTATCTTGTTTGGAAGGGACAAAAGGACAGAATCTTCCTTAGCTTAAACTACAAACATTATTGCCTTCTCTTGGTAAATAGTAGTGCCACAATACAGTTGGTAGTCATTTGTTCACAGTGGTCATTTTCTCTTCTTAATTCTTTCAGTTTGGTTCATTTTCCTACGGCCTTTCTCTCTTTTGCCTGTTTTCTCAGTTAAATGCAGCGAGATATGGAACACAAGTCCAAAACAGAGCTGGCAGTAAAATCTCAGAAGCTGAAAACCTGATCAGCATGATGCATCCTGGTGTATGTGGATGGGGGCAGAACTGTCGAAAAGGCAGGTTTAAAACTTCCACCTGAAAACAAAGCCTTTCCTTGCCTATTTTAAGTCTTTCTAAGTAAGAAGTTGTTCCATTATGTAGAAGAAATTGCTACAGACACATTCGAAGAGCCAGAATCAGAAACCTTGGCACAGAGAAGCAAAAGTTATACCACTGTGATCTGGCTAAGCCATTTCGGCTTAGAGAAGATTCATTTTGGCAGAGAGAAAAATAGTATTTCTTTCCATCATCACTTTCCATTGGGATTAAGGATTGCTTTGATGACTAGCAGAAAAATCCAATTGAAGGCCAAGGAAGTGCACCTTTGAGTTACTTTTACCGCTCTTGCTTCCTACCCAGTAGTATATATTTCAGGTAAACCATTTGTCTGGACTTGTGTGACAGTATCTCACAGAGAAGAAAAGATTTCACTTTGCCTTTTACAGAAAATTATTTAGGATTTCTAAATGTGGAAAACACATGCTGAAAATTAATTGCAGACAGGGCTATATTTTATAAGAAAACTCAGAAAATAAAAAACATTTTAAGGTATTTGAAGCCTAAAATTGTGCCCTGAAATGTCTATGTTTAGGCTGGCATCTGAGTAGATCCAACAGTTTAAATATTAACCTGAGATGCAGAAACTTGTCTCATTCCCTCGAAGGTCTCATTCATGATTCGGGGGGCTCAGGGGGTCTTGGGGTGACTCGGGGGGTCTCAGGGTAACTCGGGGGGCTCAGGGGGTCTCGGGTCTCTGTTGTCCGCTCTTTCAAACCACATCTGTGACTCCAGCATTTACAAAAGATTTTCAGGCCTTTGAATATCTTCACCCACAAGCCTGCCAAAAACACTTCACGGACAATCAGCTTCAATCAGACACCCTGTAAAATAACGTACATGCCAAAGTTTCCCCATCCAGTTATCTCTGTCATCCTTAATACTCCTGCTATTGTGTGTATTTCCTTCATTGCTCTTTTGTTGCTTTCATATTTTCTTCTCTGTTAAACAGAGACTTGACAATTTGCTGTCCTATGATTGCTGTGTTTTGAGGCAACTTGGAAGAATTAGCAACTCGTCAGTGGTTAGTGCCTGGTGTAGTCAGAAGGAGAGGTCAGTCTTTCTCCCTCCCAGTGGCAAAGCTTGTGATCCCAGCATGTCTTTGCTCTCCCAAGCAGACTTACAGACTGCAGCCCAGCCACCAACTCACAAACTGGTCCTCCTGTGAACCAGAACTGCTCCTCCTCTACCAAGAGAGAGCTGCGCCCAGAACTACTGACTGCTGGTGCCACCTGTGACTTGCTTTCAGAGGAGCCAGGCCAGTTTTAAACAGGAACTTTTGCCCACACATGCAGTGAAGCCTGTGTATTTATGGAGAATGATCAGATGATGGAAATTATGCAAAACCTTGCACAGCAGTTTGTTGCCACTATCTAAGAGGCTAACAAGTGAGAAAATTCCTAGCTACAATCTTTAACTCCACTTTGTATTTTAAATGTAATTGTGTATTTAATGTGAATTGGAGAAACAGTGTGTACTACACTAGCCAAAAAAGTGCAGTTAATAAACTAACTCTGCACTGAGGAAGGAAAAGTAGATCTAGCAAATAAACACTACTCTGTATTATAAAAGCAGCTACATGAGTTATAATGAATTGTTCCATACAGTAAAGTACACACAGAGAAAATTTCTTTCAATACACCCATCTCTAACAGGAGAAAGAACCTCTAGTTGCTGCATATTCATAGTATGTAATGAAATGCTCATGAAAAGGGGTGACTTCTTCATTAATTTAAACAATTATGCAGTTATTGTGCAGTAATTATAAAATAAACAATTGCAGTTATTGCACTGCCTGATTTAAAACACAAGAGATTTTTGCAACTAGGAGACTTTGCAATGTTGCACATTCCCTTTCCATGCTGTGACAGTGGGGATTGTACTGGAAACTGAGTAAAAGTGTGACTGGAACTTGGAGAGTTGTAATTGAACAGACCTGGTTTCTATCAGTATAAATGAGGGAGTATTGTGTGCACCTCAGCAATATTTTGGCACAAATGGGTGTTCCCCCTTAACCATTCAAGGGATCAGAAGTGAACAAGAAACTTTCTAGTAGCAGGAGTTCACAAGATGCCATTCTTGATTCACACAAAGTGACTCTGAAAGCTTTGCACTGGCTACTACCTTCAGCAGAATCGGATGATTCTCATGGTTGCAGCAGAACTTTCAGCACAGCTGGGTAGTTTTGGAACTGGAGCCACCATCTGAAGTGTGCCTAATTCCAGTCTTGAGGAATTTTTGGTCACTTGGGCTCCAGAGACTCCCCTGTTTCTAACTTTGGCAACTGCCCCAGTCTTCCTTGTTACACTCCTGTTACACTTTGGCACACTAAACTGGTACCCAGGTGATGATCACCTTCTGAGGATGGAAAGAGGAATGGAAGTGAGATACCATTGGGGAGCTTGGCTGTGGTGTGACCCTCCACAACAAGTTTCTAGCAAGGTTCCCCTTGCAGAATAAAAGTACCTAGCATAATGTTTCCCTTCTGTACTACTGGAGAGGTGCCCAGAATGAGCTATGGGAGAATGATGCAGTAGGTGAGAGGCAGAGCTGCAAACTATGCGTAGGAGTCTCAAGCTTCTGAACCTGGAACAAGTCCTGCTACTTAACAATATGGAGGTTTCTCTACTTTGCTTGCTATTCTCGCCTTTTGTAGAAGCATAATCTAGTAGTAACAGCAATGGTCAGTTTTCTTTAGAACATCTAACTGATTGTCACTCTGCTTGGGATTTTGAATTCTTTCTGCCTAATGCAGTGAAGACTTTCCTTTTTAGAATTTCAGGGGTTTTTTTATTTTTTACTTTAAAAAATACTTCGATACTTAAATGTCTTCTACTAAGTCATTTCGTGCAAAGGGATGTTGAAAAGCCGTAATGTAGGCTAATAAAGTTGGTGGACTGTCTAAAAGAGCCACACATAATGCCAATTCAGTCCTGTGATTCATTCTCATGAAGTTGGTCGGGGAGACAGACAGTTGTTCACTCCCTGCCATGTGGAATTTGTGAGAGCCCTTGATACAGCATTGTAAGCAACGATTCCTTAAAAAAACACCAGGGATAAAATGGAAGGACTTGTATGGATTAAAGAATTAATCAAAACGGGGAAAAAGGAACAAATGAGCTCCCACATCCAAGGGTATCTCCTCTCTACAGATTGTGCAGGGAGGAATTAAATCAAGGTCTGTTCTGCTGGCAGAGCTGTGTGGCAGGACGGGATGGAAAGCAGTGCAGTTCTGCGAGGTGCCAAGGGAATGATGGAGAGGGATGCGACTGGGGCTGCTGGAGCCCCGCAGCTGTGTGCTTAAACACTGGGCACGGCACTGCTGGAATGGTGGAGTGGGGGCTGCCCAGGGAAACGCCACAGATTCACCCAGACCAAGAGGTGTGTCTTGTGTGGGCTATCCCAAACTGTGCCCTGAACATATTCAGAGAAACATGCTGGAAGGAAATATATTTATTTTGTATTTAGTCTGGGATTTTGTTTATTTATTACTCCTCTAGAAATGTGTAGTCTTGGCTTTAGGGCTGACACAGAAACTTCAGAAGCAAATTTGAAAAATAACTTGGATCAAAAATTTACACTTGAACCCCTGTCTGCTCAAACCCTGCTCTCTATTGCACTTTGTAAAGGCAAAATAACAAGACCAATTATGTGCCTGGCAGGCAAACACCATGTGCATCATGTTGCTTTTAAAATACACATTGTGTTTGCTACCTGTGCCTACTGTATAACAGGAAAAACAGGTATTTAGTAAATAGTAAATATTCAACAAAAAATTTGTACAAGTAAAATAATGTTATTATGCCCTTTGAATTTGTGTCTGGTCTCCTCGTAGCTGAAACACCGAACAAAGAATAATGTGATAATTTACTTTTAACAGGAAAACTGCAAGCGTCAAGGAAGCAAATGTAGGTAATAACTATAAATGTTAACATGATCTATTTATTGTTTGCTGTTAGTGATCAAGTAGTTAATAGTCAATGTAATTACTTCAGTACAAATGCTGATGTCAACTACAGTTACTGTTTTAATACTGTATAGGTTTTCATTCAAACCATCTGTTTTAATCCTTGTATATATCCTGAGTTGATCTTTGCTTGCAGTGAAGTGTTTTTCTGGAAGTTAAAAGTAATTATTAACGGAATGGAAATTATTAGTGGTTCATGGTTTGGCAAGGAAAATAAATGCCTTTTCAAGTTCTTAGTGTCTCTTTTAGAGAGCTCCTGCACCAGAAATGGTTGAGGTTGGAGTATAACACAGAGTATTTTCTGTCATAGTCTATGTGATATTTGGGGTTCATCCCAGTGAAGTGTTTGGAAGTGTAAGTCACTGGTCTGATTATTCTCCACCACTTAATTAAGCCCATTTATTTCACAGGGCAAAGGAAAAATGAGTGGTTTATTAAAAGGGAGGTATAAAACACTGGGGAAGAATGTCAGAAATGCTGGCGTATATACATAAACAATGTCATTTACTTTCTAGTGAACTGTGTCATTCTCCAGTGAATTCCTTAGTGGATTTGTAGAGGATGTTTGGTCTTGGTAACTTCTTGAGTTAGCTTTGACTGTAACTGTCCTATCTAAAATTGCCCGGTTACCTGAGGATATCCCCACCTGGCTCCAGAACTCAGCCTTCATGCTGTGAAGACCTGTTAAGCCACTTTGCAGTAAAAAGAGAAGTATCTAGGGCAACTCCAAAAGTAGTGAAATAGATGTGAGATCAATAATTTATTATCTTTCCTTTCTTATTTCATAGCTATTACACAATAGGAAACTGTAGAAGTTTATCAGAAAAACCCAAGGTATCTCCTTGTACTCTTGTCTCATGCCTTTCAGCACACCTAGGGCCCTTCAGAACTCAATTAAGTCCTGGCTGGATCATGCCATACTTTACAGATATAGAGGGCAAGACGTTGCTTTAGAAAAGATGCACTGGTAGCTTTTCAGGCTATCCAGCTGTTACAGCTGACTCTATTTAACCTCCCATTCTTGGCCAAGCCATTTGAGTTAAATCCTTGTCTACAAATATACTTGTAATAATATTGCAAGAACCCTTCTGATAGAGACTTCATGTAACAGAGACAAAGCCATCACAATTTCATGTGATGGCCCAAAACATACAGTCGATATTATGTACTTTTCCAAGGCTGTGAACCCTGTTCATAGTTTAAAGTAGATTTTTCTCTGGTTTGTCCTTTTTTTTCCTCCCTGAATCAAGAATCATTTGTTTTTTACCAGGAGGAACATGCGTTACAGAATCTGGCACGTTTGCATGTGGTACAAGCTTGTGAATGTTTTGCTGAGATAACTGAATGACAGCTTCCAGTTGGTGTTCTGCAGGAGGTGAGGGTTTCTTTCCAGAAGCCCTAACCATCTCAAAATAACTATATTCTCCTTGCAGAGCTCCCAATCTGACATGTTATCTTATCCCCTCAGTACAGCAGTGCTGATATTCTACTACACCAGTTTTTCTAGCTAATTGTCTCAAATAGCAGTTTTAATTACAGGAAGGGCTGAAAGGATTACATCTATCAGAGCTAGCATTTGGCCTGTGTTGTCCAGCATTACAACAGAAGACTTGATTGTAAATTGTTGTTAAATGCTGTTTTTCAGTTGTGACAGCATGTTACCACTGGAATTCAACTTATTTTTTGTTCCAATTTTTTAAGCCAAAAAGGGCATTTTTTCTTAAGAGAATAAGGCTGTGTTTTCTTCTGTTTTAGAGAAGTGTCAACAGTTAAGAGCTTGCTATTTAATTTCATTATACCCCCTGGAAATTTCTCAAGAAACATGAGTTATGACCATTTCAATGCTTTTCACTTTATGGGTTTCACATCTCAGCAACTTGCAAAGATGTGTGAAATACAATTAAGAGTTCCAGTAATCCCAAGATACCTATATATAAGCACTGGCTTTCTTGAAACAGCATTGTTTTTCCCAAGGTCATAGCTATCCCTAAAGGAAACAGAGTATTATCCTTAGTATGTGGCCCTTAACCCTGTTTGAGAATGCAAGTGGGACCTGATTAAAATAGTATATGGATTACACTGGTAGGAGTCCTTGATCTAAAGAGAGCTGGCCTCTGTATGTTGTTCTAATTGCTGTGGGAATACCGTCATGCACTCAATTGTAGTTTATGAAAAGCTGCTGCAGTCTTATAACAAATTACTTTTAGAAAATCCCTGAATCCATCGTATTGTTACTGGAGGTAAAGCTGCCATGACTTGTATAATATACACCATTTCCTGGTTGTTAATGCACTGTAGCATTTAAATGCAGCATGTTAGAAAGACATCATTTTTTACAAAAATTCATAAAAATGAATCTTCCTTCCTTTAAATCAGGGCAAGCCTTAGGTATTAAATAAGGAATAACATTTATTCCATATTTGAGATGGCTAGAGGGTAGATATGTTCTGGCTGTCCTGAATTCTCAAGTGTTTATTTCAGTGCTAAGGCATGAGTGAGCTGGGGATTTAGTTGAGTTTTTTAGTTATTCATGTGGGTGGTTTTCACCTGATTGGTGTGAAATTACAATTTCTACTCTTTTTGTTTCTTAGAGGGAAAGATTTACCAGAATTGCCACTGACAGACAAACCTGTGACTAGTCTCAGCAGAAGGGCAAATAGGTGGCAATAATGAGATCTGCAGAAAAGGCTGAGCCATGCTGGCAGAAATGGGTGAACTTCCAAAGCCATTTACTTGTCCTAAAGAAGGCAAAATCCCTGTGACTCTAGCAAGAGTAATAGTTCTGTAATAATGACACTGGTCTGAAACGAGCTTTCAGCATCTGGTTGTGCCATAGAATTCCTATGTGTCCTTGGAAAATTGATTAATATGTGTGTCCTGGCTCCCTAGCTGAAAAGTGAGAAGATACTTTAGGGATAAACTTCTTAATCTGTTTGAGTTTATCAGATACTATGGTGAATGAAATTGCTGAGGTTGTGCAATATCCTCTGTCAACAGCAGTGTATTTATTGTGCAGAACAAAATGATAGAAAATTGTATCTCCTCTTCCAGTGCTTATGAAGCTGGCAGGCTGCCTCCTTAGCCAAGGCAGAGAAAGGTGTCTGTATGCTTGTCAGGAGGTAAGGGACACCACCCACAAGCAGAGAAAGCACTGAAGTGTCTTCCAGTGGATATATTTTTTCTGAGTAAATCTGCATCCTTGTAGAAACTGTGCTTTTCTTCCAACAGGCAAGGACATGCTAATGTGGGCCCATAACTAATTGTTGCCATGGGAAACTCCGAAATGGCCACCCACGCTTTTATATCTGAATGGAGCTTGTGTTCAGATATACTGTTCCATCTGTGGGTCAGCATACGCAGATTAGTGTGTATATATGTTTCTTCTCTGGTGTGGCATGGTCAAGCTGAATTGTGAAAGGTTGCCTTTCATGTTAAAGATTCTGGAAGTATCAACTGCCCCTGGAACACTTTGTCCTATGGGGCTTCTCCAGTGCTGACATGCCCAGAGGACCCTGTGGTGTTCTTTCAGTTCATTGGTGTGCTCAGAGCTGACAGAAAGGCACAGCCAGTCTTAGGAAATTTTCACTTTTTCTTAATTGTTGCCAGCCCTTCTCCCCACAGAATAAAATATGATGTAAACACAAAAATGCAAATTCTGGAGCTTTTCAAAGAAGAAAGTATGGTGTTTTGAATTATAAACCCATTTTCCCCTTTTCTTGTACTCAGGCTGTATTGTCCTGGATTAAGTTTTCTAAAATACTTGCACTGTGAGATGTGCACTTAATTTGAAGATTCCCAGCTCAGATGACTGAGGTTTGGAGAAGCTAGAAGTGACCTAGCCATCCTTGGTGGCAGGTAGTGACCGAGGTGTCTGCTGGACAGGAGAAGGCAATGTCACTGGCACATGTGACAGCGAGTGCTTGTGGAATGTACTTGGACAAGCAGGTGCTCTAATCAGTTCTAGATATACTTGTTGGCAGGTTAAATTTGACTTATTTTTAAGCTGATTAGTTTTTGAAAGCTTTTTTAGGTCTGCTACTGGAGCCAAGCTACTTGCTAGCAAGCAGCATTATAGAATCACTAGGCTCAAGAAACAAGGACTTCTCTCACTGTACCATTGTCCTTTCAAAGCAGATCTGTGTGAAGCACTTTCAAACATATTTCAAACACATTTTCATATCATTGTCCTTTCAAAACAGATCTGTGTGAAGCACTTTCAAACATATTGGTGAAATGTGTGGAAAAGGCTGCATTGTCACTGGCTGAGCCACGCATTTGCTTTGGACTGTAAATTTGGCACTGTTTAGTGAGACGAAAGAAACACCAGCAGTGGAGTGCAATGCTTAGCTCTGTCCCTGCTTTCAAAACAGTCTAACCTACCAGTTTTTTCTGCATACCCAAATACTGACTAGATTAATATAAGTGTTAATTATAGCATCATTTGAGACAGCAAGCTAGCACTTGTTCCTGTCTAGCACTTTCATGTTGGTGTGTGAGCACCTTTAGCCAGCAGCAGGTCTTTTCCTGAGTACAGGATAAGCCACAGCTGTCACAGGAGCATGAGCCTTAATGATCCCCTAACTGTGTGACTTTGTATAATTTATTAAGTTGTCCCCTTGCTTTCCTTATTTTTTGTTTTGAAAGGTTTTTTTTAAGTCTGAAGGAATAAAGACTACACATGCTATGAATTTAATTTGATTATGTTGAATTTAATTTTATTATGATTATGATTTATTATGGTACTACAGGTGACTAGAGATACTTAGTAGGATTTTGAGATGATTTACATCTAATTGTCACACTGTTGCTGTGCTTGCATTTTCTTAAATGACAATTTTTCTTTAAACTGGGAGAGCTCACAAAAACTTTAGCTATAATGAATGTACACACTGACAATATAGACTTCCAGTAGGACATTGAGGTGCTAGAATGAGTCCAGAGAAGGGTGGCAGAGCTAGTGAAGGGTCAGCTGGGGAGGACAAGTCCTGTAGGGAGCAGCTGAGAGATCTGGGGGTGTTTATCCTGGAGAAAAGGAGGCTCAGGGGTCACCTTATCACTCTCCACAACTGCCTGGAAGGAGGTTGTGGCCAGGTGGGGTTGGTCTCTTCTCCCAGGCAACCAGTGACAGGAGGAGAACTCATGGCCTCAAGCTGTGCCAGGGTAGGTTTATGTTGGACATTGGGAAGAATTTTTTCACAGAAGGGATGACTGAACATTAGGATGGACTGCCCAGGAACATGGTGGCGTCACCATCCCTGGAGGTTTAAGACTGGAAGTGGCACTCAGTGCTGTGGTCTGGTTGACAAGGTGGTGTTCAGTCACAAGTTGGACTTGATCTGAGATCTTTTCCAACCTAATTGATTCTGTAATATTGAAAGTGAGAGTACCAAGCTAAATACCTCTGCATGTAGACCACCTGATGCTCATTACTTCTTTTTCCTAGACTTGAGTAGTTTACTAATGAAGAAAAGACCTTACAAAAAGAATGTGAATTTAAAACATATTTTATAAAATTTTCACTATTTTTAAATGCTCTTAAAAATTTTTAATACTTAGTTAAACTGAATTGCAGAAATGAGACAGAAACCTGTTCAAGCTACAAAAGATTTCATGATCTTAGTAAGAATCTTTTTTTGTGAAATATCAATATTGAAGTTGTAAAAGAAGAAGACTTGCTTTTCCACCCTCAAGGTTACTTAACTAACTGCTATCTGCATTTTTGATGAGTTACCGTAATATTTTGTATTTGTGTTACTTGGGCCACTTAAAATATCTTTATGGATTTCCAAGTAGATAAATCTCTGCTTTCAATTCCTTGAAATGCAATTACAGATGTTTGTCATATTATAATTGTAGTTGTAGAACCATGAGCACAACAAGAGTTTCTAATTTACTTCATTTTTCTTTCATTTTGTGAAGTGCCTTACTGGAGAAAATTGATTCTTAGGTCTATGGGTTACTTTAAAGTGTGAAATGCTCTACATAGGGACATATTCCAGATGTAATATTTAATCCTTTTGCCAAAGTATCTTTTGAAAAATTAAGAAATTTTTGTAATAAAAGTATTTTTAATTAGTGAGAAAACTGTACTTAGTTGTTTTTTGAACAATAAAATTCTGCTATTTTAAGTGTTTACAAAACAGTTGTATAGAATTTTTTATTGTTGTTGTAGTGTGCTGTGTGTTCTTTTTCTTTTCATCAATTACTGTGAACTTTAATCATATTGAGCTTAGCCCAAAGGTTTCCTGTGTTCTAGCTTTTAAGCTGCTTAACCTGTGTAAATACATTAGGGCTTTTCTAAACCATTAAAAACAAGGAGAGATGGATGTGTGCAAAGTTCAAATGTGTTCTGCTGGCTTTTATAATCAGTGTGAATCATACAGCAATTTAGAAGCTTAAAATAGTTCGTTGTTCATAAAACACAAAATACAGAAAATGAAATCTCTTTAGAGGAGACAGAAGTATATATTGAGCATTTCAGTTCAGTGTTGTGGGAGGTTTCTTACTGTAAGGGACTTTTTTCTATTTGTATGTTTTCTCCTTTTTTTATTTAATTAATTTTGGTGTATTTAGAGTAGTGTGTGTTGAAAGCTATTGAAACTGAAATCCATCTTTCATTCTCAAAGATGAAGTAGTATGGAAAGTTTAAAATACATGCTTCCAGGACAGATTTGGATCACAACTGTTTCCCGAGTCAGGGTGCAGTCTTCCTGCTGAATTAGTGTCTCTCCTTTTTCTGTTATTTTCTGAGACTGCTAGGTTAATTTAACATTTCATGCAGAATGAGTGAATAAAAATGCTCAGAAAACTTACAAAGCCCCAGAAATTACATTTTGTGAGCCAGATACAGA
The DNA here is from genome assembly GCF_031753505.1 of Anomalospiza imberbis. Lineage (NCBI taxonomy): Eukaryota > Metazoa > Chordata > Aves > Passeriformes > Viduidae > Anomalospiza > Anomalospiza imberbis. The sequence continues at coordinate 13,309,169 of NC_089721.1, forward strand.
GCCTCCTGTGTGAAATGTCCATGACATAGGATAAGCACTACTGAGAGACAACCAAAACATCACTGTGTCACTGGTGTGATTTTCATACCGAATCCAAAACACAGCACCGTACCAGCTGCTAGGAACAAAGCTAGCTCTATCCCAGCTGAAACCAGGACACAGCTCTTCCCTAAAAGCAGTAGGTGCAGAGTGCCAAATCAGCAAAGCTGAGTGGGGCAGTATATCAGTTCAGGAAAGCGTATGAAATCTCGTAGGTTCATTGCAATTGATTGGAATTTCTTTTTCATCTTGAATTGTCATTAGTGTACAGACACAAAACAGTAGATACTTGTAAAGCAACCATTAATAGGAGGGTCACCATTCACATCTGTGTTGGGAAAAGTTAATCCCTTAGAGGTACAGGGGAGGCAGTACTTGCATTGGCAGCTAAATAACAGAGAGCAGGAGTCAGTGAGGTGAGGTGACAATTGTGTGGGAGCCTGTTCTTTTCTGTGCATTCATAAACAACTCAGCAAATGAGGCAAATGCTGAAGTTTGCAAAACAAGAAGTTTGTCAATGCCCCACTAAACCATAAAGGACCAGCTAAGGAGCTGCAGAAAGTCCTTAGAAGGCAAATGCCTGGGTAATAAATCATTAGCAAGCAATGCTTGGTGCAGTTAAATGTCTAATGATGCTTGTAGGCAAAATACAACCCTAACATGGCACATAAATTCATGCACTCCAAATGTTATGACTCAGAGATGGGATTTTGCTGTTTTGACAGGGTGTCCCCAGGAAGGTCAGCTCACTGCTTGTCACAGCTCCATCCCTCCCCACACCAAAGACATAGAGCAAAGCTAGAAAAGTGCAGAGAAGGCCAATAAGGATGAGCAAAGCTCTGGAACAGATTCCTTGAAGGTCTTCTTTCACCTTCAGTTTTCCTAAGCTGTTACTCCTCAGATGCTCCTACAACTGATGTCGTGAAATGAAGAACCAAGAGCCTCAACAACAAAGATGTCTCTCACTTGTGCTCACAGAGACTAGCTGGGTTGCTGTGTGCAGGCACTACTTGATAGCAGCACGCAGGTTGCATCAAGCCATACCCTGGAGAGAAGAAGGCTGCTGGCATGGCTAATTTTACACTCTCTCTGTGTGTGTAAAATAATGGGAGTAATTCTGATTGGTCTAGTCCCTCTTATACTAATTATTGCATCTGACACAAGCTTGCTGGAGGAACATAGTCAAAAATAGTTGATTGAGACAAATACCACACAGCCAATTTTTAAAAGAACACCATAAAAGAGTGAGCGTCTCAGAAGTCTTACTTTTCGATGATTGTTTTGTTTGTCTGCCAACCTTAAGATAGAGTTTAAAAACATTGTGCCCAGATGAAAAATCAGTTATTGAGCAGGAGTAATAGAAATGTAGTAGAGAATAAGGACTGCCTCTGTTATGTTATGTTCTCTTCCATTATGGTATTTGTGCTATTTCTACAAAAAATACTGGAAATTGTCTAGTCTGTAGTCAGCTTGAGGGAGTCCTTGGCTCCTCTTCTGCTCTTGGTATGAAATGAGTCCCATTCCAGTTAGAGTAAAAAACAAGAAAACAAAAACAAACACAGGAAAAAAACACAAGAAGAAAAATTTCAGAACATTTCAGAACAAGGATGGGCAGCACTCAGTGTTTCTTCTCCATAGTTCCTTCTACAGCTAGGTTTTTCCAGCTGAGGAGGCTTTATCCGTCCTCAAGAACTGCAGCCCCATCCAAGAGCACATGCTCTTGGCAGCGAGCTGGTCCCATGTAGCAAAAGAACTGAAAATAGCTTTCCTAAGGGAGAAACTTTAGGCATGGCTATCTAATGTTATTAGGTTTTAGAGTATTTATTTTGTGTGATTAGAGAATTAGAGATTAAGGGTGGAAGGGTTGGGGGTTGTGCTGGTTTGTTTTTGGTTTTTTTCTTTCTCCTCAAAAATAAGCAGCTGAACAGTTTACCCACAAAGATAGAACATAGTAAATTGTATCAAACCTGCTGCTGCATATGAAACCCAAATTGTCACTCTGTAGTTTTGAATTATGTGGAAAAAATTCAGTCATTGACATCAATGTTCAGTCTTTGTTTTGTACTGTTTTGTAAGTGTAGTTGGCTTATTTTCCAGTTTTCTCATTAATGTTAAGAGCAAAGAGGTATAGCTAACAATAATGTTGGATAAATAGATCAATAAAACCTTAGCAGTTTTGTGGGGGCAGGGGGGAGGGGTGGAAAGAATTGTGGAATAAAGAATCACCGTTTTTTTCTACCAGGACTATCTGTTTTCAAGTAATTGTTAGCAGTGTCCGTTAATTTAAACCAATCTAACCAGGCCACTGCTGTGGGAGGATTATGACCTGGTCCCCCATTCAAGGCAAGACACAGTGTCATTTAAAAACAAATCCTTAGATTGTGCTAGTGCTACAGCTTAATTCAAAATAAGTGGAATACTTTTAGAAGTAGTAGTAGTAGTAGTAGAGTGTGTTGTGATAAATGATCCTTAGGAAGCTCTTGGTGTCTTCATCAGCAGTGCAGACATAGTAACAGAACCATATATAGAGATGAAAATGACTGCTGTATATGCTTCTTAGAGAGGACCTTGCATTTGAGAATATCAAAATACTTAATAGAGATTAATACAGAATGACAGCAGGTTTTGTGAATATTATTTTCCTTTAACTGCTGAGGGAAACAGCAATATAAAGAAACAGTGATTTTCCAGAACTGTAATGACTGAGAATGTGCAGACTAGGCAGAGAAGCAATGGAGAGGCAGGTTTCTCATTTTACTGATTTTTGCATATTTCTATTATATTCGTAATAAAAGTGATGTACCAGTATAGTACCAGTGCTATACTGGTAGATTATAATTTGGTAATATAAAGAACATCTGGTTCTGACTTTTAGTTACTGTATGGGAAGATCTATAGATTCTTATGTATGCAAGTCAAACCTGGTGTCTTGGGAAGGGGTGGAAGAAAATTTTTTTCATGTTTCTCTTAATTTTGTGTTTTGCTTAATTTCAGAGACTATTCCTCTCACTGAAAGCATGAAGTAGAGACATTTTGTTTGTAATGCTGGTAGCACTCTTTATATTTGATTAGCTTTCAGTCTGCTGAGATCAAAAAAATCCTATCAAGTATTGACAGCTTAACTTATTTATCAAATATAATTTATGAGAATACTTTGGCTTTTCTGAATCACTTTATTGTTGGAATGATTTAAATATTGCCTGAAACCTGAAAAATATATGCAAAATGTGCAAAGAAAAAAATTTTATGGTATGAATTGTGCTGTTTGGTAATACTGAATTTATGAGAGTGTGCTCTCTGCTGATGCTCACAGCAGAGTACTTCTTGAAAGATTGTTCCATACCACATAAGAGAGAAGAATAACACAAAAGGAAAAGTGATGAATGGTGATGGATGAGTTTGAAAGCTAGCCACACAGTGGACTACTCTTATCAAGAACAATACTCTGCTAGTAATTGTAATGATAATTACATCATTTGATAGGTATTAAGATGCAAGGTAAGACCAATATTGCCTGTATTCTGAAAGAACACAGTATCTGAAAGGAAATTCAGATACTATTTAAATACTTTTAGGAGTAGATTTTCACTCTTGCTGTATTTTGCAGGTTATAGTCCTGTGCAGGTAATCTATTAATTTTTGACAGAACATCTACATTTCAAATGATTGAGTATGGCTGTTACACGCTAATTTCCTTCTACAAGGAGCTGAAAATTCTTTGCATCCAACAGCACTCAGAATTAAAGGGACTTCCTGAATTTACTTTACTTCATCAGAGAAAATTACAACCATTATTAAGTGGTTCAGAGCAGGAAACTTGGGAAATGATGATCTGTGCTGAAGGATACCAGTTCTGCCATATTCGTGGTACTGAGCATTCATTGAGTAAAACATGGAAGTGCAAAAAGAGAAAATACTGGAAGACCAGGGCAATTAAAAGCTGTGAATTGAGTACAAAACTTTCTGGAAAAAGGAGGGATAAATGAAGAAGGCTGATACTGCTATTAAAGTATGATTTGTGCATTTGAATGCAGAGTATGTTCAACCAAAAAAGTGTTTTATACTTTTCTAGTAGAATAAAGGAATTTGTAGCAACTAAGTATTTTTAACATAAAGCAACATGACAAAAAAGACAGGCAAAATTGGTATTGATTAGCATCTGGAGATCTGTGCATGAGTTCTGTACATATCACAGTCAGCATAAGAACCCATTCCTGTGTTTTGGAAATCTGGGATACAAAACATAAATGCATTAATGCTTTGAGCTAGGTTGCCTCCAGAAAAAAGCAAACAAATTCTTTTTAGGGTTAGTAAATAGTAAGTTTCTCATCATGCTGATTGTGTGATTTGACCGTCCTGTCTGTTATCACAAACTGGACAGTCTTATTTGTGTTTTAGGAAAAATTAAGTATCCTTATTAAGGTGATTCTCTTAATAGCAGTCCAGTCTAAAAACAAATCATGGCTTGCCCTGGTCTTATGAGCAGATATAACTGGACTCTTCAAGGAGTACTGTCATGGAAGTTGGAGATGGTTTTTTTCTATGTCAGGATAGTGAGCCCTAAATCTCTGCCAGTTGTCACTAATTGTTGATTTATAACATTTGTCTGGGACACGATAAGTTGTTCCATTTGTCAATAGGACTTACAGTTCTCATAAAAAGTTTTTCCTTCTTAATGAATGGCACCATTTTTTACTGACAGAAGCACAAGCATTTAAAGCAATGGTTTACAGATTTGTTTTCTTTTGTGTGGAATAAGAGGTTCCTAGGGAAACAGTAAGATTTACTGTTGGAAATGCTTATGGTGCATTTATAGAGATGTGCAACTATAATTTTCCTAGTCTTGCTGCCAGATCTCTGAGAGGTCTATTTCTGAATGTTATTATGATGAAAAGATTTCAGTAAGATTTCATACATTGTTCTACAAATACCCATTTTCTAGCTCAGTTATGAATTGTGTGGAGGTCTTTTGCATAAAATAAACAGACCAGTATATGGAAGGTTAGGTCAAAATAAACATCTTTTGTCCACTAGATGGAAACAGAAGCAGCAAGTGTGTGTATATGCATGGTTTTTGTGTGTTCACAAAACTGAACTGAATATTTTTATTGAATAAAACTGAATATTTTTATCTCTTGTTTTCACATGAGAGGGAGTAAATAAAGTAATTTTTAGGTTTTCAGTTCAAGTCAAGAATGAACTGGACAGCAGAGTATGGCTGACATAGACTAAAACTACATAAAAGAGCTGAAGTAAGGGAGGGAAAGGGTAAGAATAACAATATGAGGAAAGTGAAAATCAGAGACACTCTCTAAATACTGTATAAATGAAAGCTGCAAAATTCTGGCTCACCAAGAAGGGCAGAGGATGATAGAATATGTAAGATTGTTTTGATTTTCTTTTTGTCAGTGTTTACTCATTCTTTGTTCCTTTTTTCCAGCAGGGAAAAATTATCTTGAGTCTTCAAATGTGTCTGGAGTGATTATGTTTAAGAAAGCCTTGATTCAGAAAAGCCCTAGCAGTTCTCACCACATCTCCAGATTTTACTGTTTTCATCCAAAGTTGAATTTCTGAAGCCCACTTTACAAAACTGAAGAATGACAGCCTTCTTAGTTAACAGTTAGTCATCTGCTGTATATGGCCCCTTTCGAGTTATAGAAACTTTCAGTCACAGAATAATTTAAATCAAAAGAAAACTTTTCAGGTCTCTAGTCCACTCACCTGCTGAAAGCAGGACTGACTTTAATCAGGGTGCTCAGTGCTTTGTCAAGTTTTGAATGTTCCACAAACAGTCTGGCAAACCTATTCATGTCCTTGACCACCCTGACTGTGGGGCAAAACCCCAAATTTTTGTGTCTAACCAGAATTTCTATTACAGCAACTTCTTCCCTGCCTTCACCAGTTCCAAAACTAGCATGGTCTCCACAGCTGAAGCTGCTGTAGACCTTCACATCCCCTACCAGCTCCTCCTTAACTGTAGGTCCTGCAAAACATTTCCTTCAGTTGTCCTGCCCAGTGTCTGAATTAAAAAATTGTCATCAACAGACTCAGTTAACCTGGGTACCAAAAGTAAATAGGGAAATTTTCAACACCTGTACCTAGAGATGCTTTGGAGATAGAGTGACAGTAACACAAGAATGACAGGCATGCTTCAACCATGATTAAGGTCATCATAAAGCTGATGTTCATCCAATTTTACATGTCTCCTGTTTCTCTCCACTGATTGTAAAGGCTGCTGACTGTGCTCTATACATCATGGGTATCTAAAATTGAATTCACTTAGTCATGCCTTTGATGACCTAAATCTTTGATGACCTAAATGACCACACCTCTATGTAACTCATGGGTATTGGAATCCTGCAAGATGAAGTACAAACTTACTGAATATGATAGTTGCGGTACTCTGAAGAACCTGTCCTATATGGGGATGTCGTTGTGGCATTACCAGCACTATATTTACCATATAATATTGTCAAGAACATACTTTTATTTACTATAACACTTTTATTGGTATTAAATATCCTGTTAGTTTGCTCCAAAATACTTGCAAATTAAACTAACGTAGGCTATAAATGTTTTATTGTCTGCTCTGCACATGTCCTGACAAGTTGATATTTTATCTGCTGTACCTGTTCTACAGTGCCATACTATAGTTTTTGGCTGAATTAGGCAGTATCATTGTTTTGTTCAGTCTGTGAAAGCCTAGACAGAGTTTTTACAACTGTTGATAGAAAAAGTTACTTCTGGACAGGTATGTGGAAAAATGCCAATATGACTGGGAGTTCAAAGGAGAGAAAAAAAAAATTTCCAGCATCTTGGGAAGAAACCTGAATCTGCACAGACATACTGGCCTTCTGTAGAGGGTTCACAGTCTCTTTTCTTTCTGTTTTGCTGTGTATAAAAATTAATAGGAATAGAGTGAAAAGGTGTTTCTAACTTGCAGGCTTCTTTTCCCTGCCAAAGAGTGTCATTCTCCAACCAGCCTAAATATCCCTCCTTAATTAGTAACAGATGCAGCAGTACGTGCACAAACATTGTGTCAAGAGGACATTTAGAAATTACAGCAGAAGGTGCTGTGCCAGATAGGAAAGGAGTATGTGAAGCTGAAGCAGGGAGTTGTTAGGTGAGTTCAACAGTTGTTTTGTAAAGATAGGGAGGGAAATGGGGCAGCTGTTGTGGGTTTTTAGGTAACATTGCGCATCAGGCAATGGCCCCCGCTTCTCTTCACTGGCAATCTTTATCTGCTATTTAGATTTGTCAAAAATGCACAGGAGTTAGAAGATATGGTTCCATAACTGGTCTTCAAAATTACGCTTAAAACATTTAAGCATTTTCCTCCTGTCCACAAATGGAGAAACGTTACAGCAGCTTAATATCCACATTTTCTTTTCCCCTTTTTCTCTTGCTATCACATTGTTGTGTATGGGAAGCAGACCAGGTGCAAAGATACTAATGATTGTACCAGTACATGTAGAAGAAACAAAGAACATAGCAGCACACAAAATTAAGCAAAAAAAAAAAAATTCTATCCCTTCTTTTAGCAATGCTGTTACTATACCGCCGGTATTTTTATTACTTCTGATGATGTTAAGAATACAGTAATTGACCATAATTAGTTAATAGAAATTGTCTATTGGGCCTTCAAATATACTTGCACCAATCTCAACATACTTAGGCCCTCAATTCCAAATGCTGATTTTGAATACTTTTGGGGTTTGGTTTGGTTTGGTTTGGTTTGGTTTGGTTTGGTTTGGTTTGGTTCGGTGATCTTTTGTTGTTTTTGTTCTCTTATGGGGTTTTTTGTGGTGGTTGTGGTTTGATTATTATTTTTAAATAGTACACTTATAAATATATGGAGTTACACTGCAAAGTTTCTGCAAGTCTCACTCAACACCATGACTACAGTCTTTCATATACAAGACAGGCTGTAATTTATAAATTCTGTTTTTTTCAGTGCATTTTTTGTGACTTTGTAGACTAATCCAAAATACTACATTTTTAAATTTATTATCTGTGAAAGAGATTTAAGTGTATTTTTAAATGTAGTTGGAGAAGTCAGATCATGAATGAGCATTGAAGTGCAGGTAGGCACTGACCCATAACTGCATGACCAAGGGGGTAGAGTGGCACTTCTGGTGCCATATGGATAAGGAGTGTCAGGCAGTATTGATGCATCTCAGCTGTCCACTGGCCCTTCTGAAATACTCTGTGGAGGAAGGATGCTTCCAGGAAACCTGGACTTGAATTTCCCCACAGCCATTAACAATGGTTTAGGTATTAGGAATATGGGAATGAGGTTGGCAGCCCTGCTGCTTGCAGTGGCAAGCACTGTCAGAAATGCATAATTTTTGTTGTCCTTCGGGAATATCACAACTGGTACCACGTGGTTCCTGCTTTTCTCATTGTTTCTCTGTACAATGAAAAGTGAGGAGTTAGGCTTTGTGACAACAAAAACTCACTGTGACCTGACAAATCCATAAAACCCTTTGTGACAGCTACAGAACAGTGCCATAGGATAAGGTAACTGCCCTTACTATGCTGGAGGAGTTTTCATCAGTTATTGTTTTCCATGAGCTGGACAATTTGGAGAGCTTCTCTGTAGACCACTTCAAACAAACTGCCTGGTGTTCAGTCACAAGAAGTGTTTCCAGTTCTTAAGTGTACAAAGTGATTAATGAGGCTTTTCAGAAATATTTTTTCAGAAGCACATCAAAACCATCTCAGTTCACAGAAATATGGGACTTTGCCAGATGTGAAATATTCTGAAAGAAAGTACTTGTGGCTCAAAATTTGTAATCCTGTATTTACACGCAACATGCTTTCAGGTTGGGACATTTTCTAGCTAATAGTTGTATTATTGCATAAGCTTTATTTTTTAATCTAACTGTACAACACACCTACAGAAACTGCCCTGTGCTGTGTGGTAATTACTGGCTAGATCTACCACTTTGCTTGCAATCATTTTCTTTAATGAATCATGAAGGATCTGTAAAATTTATTCATAATATTTATATTACTGTTGTTAAGCTAGTGTGTTCTTGTGGGATTGAGCAATCTGGAGAGCTTTATAAATACTTGCAAATACTGCTGACAAGCTGGAGGCAGTCCAGTGGAGGGACACGAGGATGGGTAGAGGGCAGGAACACACAATAAACAAGGGAAGTGGAAGAAACTGGCTTTGTTTTTTGTTACCTACAGGAGCTTTCATGGACAAGCCAGTTTCTTCTGAGAGGTATACACAAGAAGTAGGAAGTAGCAATGGTTCACAAACTGCAAGAAAAAATTACTCACATGAACATAAGAAAAACATTCTTCTGCAGACAGAAAAGGATGTGCCAGAGAGGACATAGGTTCTCCATCTTCAAAGTACTTGAAGCAGGACAGTGCAAGGCCCTCAGCATACTGATCTAACTTCAAAGGTCCTACTTAGGCTGTGCGGCTAAACAAGATGACCCCCAAGAAGTCCCTCCTAACCTAAATTGTTGATTTTCTCATAAAGAGATCCATTATAAATAAACACAACTTTATGTCCTCCTCTGCACTTGCAAGTTCACTGATGGCAGAATGAGTGTAGGCAGTGGTGCTAACATGTTATGTGGTTACATTTCACCTCAGTCTTCCTACTGGAATAGTCACAGTTGCCTGTAGTTTACCGTGGAATTTTATTTTATTCTGTATGTGAAAGTGTATTCTCAAATTCTGGTGCTCCTGCAGGAACTCTCAGTTCTCTGTGTGTGTGCTCAGTAGAAACTTGCTTGCACTTAGAAACTGCAATCTCCAAAGCCCCTGACATCACAGTTTGCTTAGACTCTCCCAGCAATTAGCACTGACAAGCCTGTGTGTGCTCCCGATGGACGATGTCAGAGCACACTGTGTCCCCAAGCTGCAGAGATGAAGCAGAGTTTCTGCAGCAGCCAGAGCCAGCTGCTGTGGGCTGGGATGTGGCCAAGCCTGGGAAGTGAGAGCAGGAAGCCTGTCTCTTGTGTGCATTCAGTGACCCCTTTGTTGGTGCCAAAGCAGTGTGGAGGAGGGATTAGGTTCAAATTTAGTGGGGACAAAACCTAAACTGGGAGGAAGGGATACAGGCAAGGGCTGTGTTTTTGCAGCTGTGTGGATGTGAGCTGAAGGCATCTCGGTGGCCCTGTAGATGCCTATCTGCTTTACTTAAGCACTTCCATGCGTTTGTGGCTCCTACCTGTAGTGATGTCTCCATATTCCAGGAGAATATTCTTGAAATATTGAAATTTTGTTTGGATGGTCTTTTAGAATAAGCTTACCTGAAGCGCAGTTGAACCCATCTCTGTAGAGCCTGTGCCTGTTACCTCCTGCTGTTAACATCATGCAGGTATTCCCTAAAGGTGATCTTGCATTGCGTAACTTCAGGGTAGATGAGGGTCTGTGTTGGCTGAGACGTGCAGCGCTGGGTATGCAGTCAGAGAGCCAGCTGGACTGTTATAGACAGGCTGAAAGAGAAGGCACCTGCACAGCAGCTTCCTGTGTGTTGAAGACTGTGGTGACACACAAAGAAAAGATAAAGATGGTCTGAATGGAAAAGGGGGGCTGAGCACAACTTGAAGAGTGGATTCTGTGATAAGAGCAGGAAGCAAATGACAGGTTTGTGATACTACTAGCAAAGAAATGCACAGAAACTCTCTGCATAATCCCTACAGCCTGCTTATATCCAAAGACTGGATTAGAACTGTATTTCTGTCTCATGAGTCTGCTGTTTCATGCTGAAGGGGGTGTAAATCTCACTGGCAAAGCACATGTCAAAGCAAAGGACATATGGAGTGCCAGCAATTAGGCATTTCCCATCCTGGCAGGCTTGTTGCAGTTGGAATTGAGGAAGGTTGGCTCATATTTATTCTATATTTTCTTCCTGTATAGATAAGTGTGTTTTTTTCACTGTGCAGTAGAGCTGCAGCAAAATAAAACATAAATCTGCTGCTGGTGACTGAGATTAACCTAGGCACTGCACTAGAAGCACACTAGTTTGGTCTCCTTAGAAGTAACATGTTAGCTTTAAGAAGTTAGAAAGGGAACGTTTTATTACATTTCTGTTCTCAATTTAATCTGAACAGGCCTGTAGTGCATTTTGCAGAAGGGTCCCATGGGGGAATTGTTTAGGTACACCCTGTTCTGCATGAGTAAGCATGGCAGAGCTGCCCCACCCTGTGTTCATTTGATAATTAATTTGCATCCTTTTTAGTGATAGGACTTAAATTGCTTAGGAGTCACTATGATCTTGACATGCCTAAATTACAACTCAGCTTTCTAAAAAGCTGTTGAAATGTTAATGGTTATTCAGTGTATCTTTGATGTAAACTTAAAAGACAGTTTTCATAGAAGAAATTGCCATTGTGTCAACAAGAGATTTCTCACCAGAGTGCCTGTGACAAAAGTAAATCCATTTATAAATTCTGTAACAAATGACTAAATGCTGTAACACCCACATTATGCAAGGAAGTTAGAAAGGATGACAAAGATTTTGTGGCAGCAGAATCTTCTCTTTCAGAGAAAGATTTAAAGTATTTTAATGACTTGATAACATTTCATTTGTAACACTTGTGAGTTTTGTTTGATGTGTTTATTGTTCAGTCATTATACATACTTGGGGTAAGTTTTCACAGTCACACAGCAGAGTTGTGGTTCTTATGGACCCTTCTGGACTTCAGATAGCAAAACAGAATTCACACAAATCATAGAATCATAGAATGGCTTGGATTGGAAGGGACATTAAAGACCATCTAGTTCCAACCCCCTGCCATGGGCAGGGATATCTTTCAGTAACCAGGTTGCTCAGAGTTCCATCCAACCTGGCCTTGACCACCTCTACAAATGGGGCATCCACAACTTCTCTGGGCAACTTGTTCTGGTGCCTCACTACCCTCATGGTGAAGAATTTCCTTCCAATATGTTATTCCTAATATTAATTATTCCTAGTTCTTCATATGTTCTTCCTCAATGCTTGCCAAAATATATTTTCTGAATTTTAGTAGTGACCTATGTTGTCTCTATAGCAAAAATTCAGTGTTCCCTGTGGAGCAGGCAGGACAACTGTTGGATGCACCCTAATTAAAAATACCAAGATAGATCCTTTCATAAATCTTTTGGGATTATTATTTTTTTCTCTCCCTGGATTCAGCTAAATTAGCTCATTTCCACCATCCCACTTCAGGAGGTTTGTTGGGAACTGTTGATCCTGAATAGAAAACAGAACTGTGTCCTGGGACCGCACCAGGGTCTGTCCCTCAGCAAAAAGTTTGTTGCCATTCAGAAATGATGTGTCACACATTCCCTTGTGCACCCATCAGAGGCAGTGTTTACTTGAAGTCAAGCAGTGTGGAATATCAAAGAGAAAATAAAAGAAAATAGGGGTAGAGGGAAGAAGATGTTGAGAGGATGGATGAGGCTCTGCTGAGCAATAGGACAAGAGACAAGGGGCAGAAACTGATGCACAAGAAGTTCCACCTGAACATGAGGAAGAAATTCTTTATTGTGCAGTGACTGGAACAGATTCCAGAGAACTGGAACAGATTTCCCAGAGAGGCTGTGGAGTCTCCCATAATAGAGATACCCAAGAATGATCTGGAGAGTGCTGTGCCATGTGCTCTGAGACGGCCCTGATTGGGCAGGGATGTCGGACCAGATGACTCACAGTGGGCCCTTCCAACCTGATCCATTATGTGAAAACACCTTGAGGAAAAATGCAAGGAATACATGAGCTGAAACAAAGACCTTAGGGAGGGAAGAAGTGGATGAGAAAAGGAGAAGATGAGAAGTGCAAAAATATTTCTGTCACTAGGTTAAGTGACAAAACCTGAGATCCTCAATGCTGTGAAACAGCATGAAAGGGAATGTTTTCTCTGACTTTCTCATCACAGGAATCTTACCTCTTGTCTTTTTACAAACTGGACTTAAAAAATCCTAGCATTGTCTTTCTTTTGACTCTCACCTTCCTAAGTGCCTGGCACCAAGTGTGCTTAGTTTTCATTGAAATTGTACACTTAGATTATTCCACTGGGCACATTTTCTTCCTGTTGTGTCCTGGGCCCTACTGCACTATAACACAGCATTCAGAAATTGATCTGATTCGTGCCACAGACTTGATTCTTGAGGGATTGAAAATGAGATATTTTTGGCTCTTTGGAGAGTTTACAGGCTTACATGCCATGATAGCTCCCTTCCCTTTTCTTCATCCCTCCTGTTAAGCTCTGTCATGGTTTGACCCTGGCACAATGCCAGCGCCCCCATGAAAATGCACTTTCCCAACTAATTGCTGTGAGATGTGACCAGGAACAGAGCAGAGCAGGCCCAAGCTTAATAACAAAAGGAAAAAAACTTCATGAAACTACTACTACTACTATAAAACACAGACATTAAATCCCAGATTAAAACCTTCCAAAACACTCCTCCTCCTCCCACCTAATTTCAAACAAACCCACAGTGAGACACCACCCACGATCCTGATCAAGTTGCCACCCTTCAGATAATCAACACTTAGTCCCTCAAAGGAGAGAGAAGTCTCTCTTGTGCCACAGACTCCCCCAGGAAACACAATTGCCACCCTTGTGTTTCCATGTCACACATGGCAACCGCTCAGAGAAAATCTGCCATGGTGACACTCTCCTTTCCATGTCACAGTGCTCTCACCACTGTGCATGGACAGACTGCTCATAAGGCTCCATTAAGGATGCTTTGCCAAGGACCAAAGAAAAACAACAGTTCAGTTTCTCATTTTGGGGCTACAGTCCCCCCCATTTTCCCCTGGGGCTGAGGGTCCAAGAACAGAGGTCTTCTTCTTCTCTTCTTCTTCTCTGAAGACAGAGGGCCTCTCCACACCCTCTTCAGCTTTCCTCTGTTCTCTCCAGTCCTCTGTTGGTAATCACTGAAACAAGTCTCTTGGCCCACCACTGCATCCCCCCAAATGCAGTCTCTGTTGCAGGAGAATTTGGTTCAGTCTATGGCTAACAAGAAAAGTCCAGCCACAAGCCACTCCATCATCTCTTCCCACTCAAAAATTTCCTCTTCCAACATCTCAGATCCCAGACTGTCTCTCTTCTACTTCAAATCAAGGAGGAGTAATATTTTACAAAGCCTTCATTTCTCAGGAAAAGGTTAAAAGTTCAGACTCCCTGGACGGCTGATATCTCTGCCCAGCAGCCGATTCCCAAGGCCAAGGCTGGGCGCCTTCCCCCCCTCCTTCTCCTCTGCCGCCAAAGTTACAGGTGCCGTCTGGCCTCTCCGTCTCTTCCCTCTGTGGGGGGGGGACAACAAAGGCATCTCCGCTTCTCTCCACCCTTCCGTCCAAAGGAGCTGGCTTGGTTCCAGTCCTTCTACCCCTCGGCTCACCTCGACCAGGCCACATGGCTTCCCCTCCCCCACCCAGCGCATGGCTGGGCAGGGGAGGTCTGCACTGCACTCTGACCTGAACCAAAGAGACAGAACTCCTGGGAGTTCTTGCTTTTAACCCCCTGTGTTCTCAGAGGCATGTCCATATCTTCAGTGGTCACTCCAGGTGCCAATATCCAAACCTGACCACTGATTGGTTTGACCCAACTTCCTGAAAAAAATTCACTTCCATGTCAAACCACGACAAGCTCTGAAACTGATTGTGGTCTGTCATCAGTGACTGGATCCCAAACCTGTGCATCCTCTGCCTTATGTGTAGTTCAGAAATCACAGACAGAGTAAATGCCACAAAAACTGTTCCACAAGATTTGCAAGGGGAGATGGTGGTGTGTGGAGTGGGGCAGATCATAACCTGTAATAAGTCTTTTTCCATCTATCTCTGGTACAATCTCAGCAGCAGAATAAGCATATGGCAAAAGCTTAGGAAACACTCTGTTAGAACACTAGTTCTTCAAATGAATCCTGCTTGTCATAGCTCTGCCTGGAATTCAGAAAGGTTGGCTGTGGAGCTTCCAGTTGCTGCTGGCTATTGGAAGTGGTAGATTTAGAGCAGTCAAAAACACCATGAATGCTGTATTTATGCTGGAAATGGAAAAATTATTAGGAAGGTTTTTTAACAAGGGAATACCTACCAGTCTTATTGGTCCTAAATGACTACTTGTTAAGAGACTTTATTAAGCTGCCTTTCCTTTTGTTTGGTTTGTCCTTCCTTGGTGCCCAACTCCGGGCTCGAGGATCGACGACCCTGAGACCACCATCGCCCCTCTGGCACGGTTCAGAACCCTGGGGAACACTGCTTTAGCACCGCCTCCAGCACTGCAGAGTGACCGCGCCGGGCTGCAGCTGCGGCCCCGCACGGCCCTGTCACCACCGCGCAGATGCCCCACGATCCCACTACCACCAGCCGGCATGGCCCCAGCCCGACGCAGTGCGGCCCCGGCCCGGCGAGGGCCCGGGCCGCAACATGGCCTCGGTGGGCCCCGGCATGGCGCGACCCCAGTGCGGCGCAGCCGCGGTGCGGGTCCAGGCCTTGGCACGGCCCCGGCCTGCCGCAACCCTGCCGCTGCACTTGCATGCCCCAGCACCCAGAGAAGCCGTGCGGAGTGCACCCAGTCTCCTGCCTGGTGGCGGCGGGGGAGCTCCTTCAGAGCGGGCGGACTGTACGGAGCGCCGAGCCCAAGCAGTCGATGCCCTGGACCACAGCCGTGGCGAAAGCCCACCAGTTTCCATGACAGAGCCACCAGACGACCCAGGCACCGTACCCCCCAAAACTGCTTTTGTCAGTTCTGTGACCTCCTTCCTCAGTCTTACTCTCTCCCTCCCTCACTGCCCCTTCTCCCTAACTTCATCCCTAACCTGCCTTCTCCTAAACAAAACCCCAAGAGTATCCAACATAGCCACGACCACGTGTCAGCCAAGATGGCTCCAGCCACATGGCATGGCACCATCTTCTGCTCCTTCCCTAAATCCCTCTCTTCCTGCTCTTTCTCCCCCGTGCTCCGCCCCTTCCCTGTTTCTCATGAACCAACCCCCCCTTCAGCTCCTAATTCTCGCCTTCCGCCTTCCAAATCCCACAGGGTGGGAGCTGGAATTGGGGAAGAAGCTGAGAAACCAAAACTCAAAGCTAAAATAATTTTGTAATACCAGTTTTAACAGCCTTATATATTTAGCTGAAATGTAAATTGTACTTCATTATCTCCTTTTCCTGTTATTCCAAGACAAGGATGATATCCTTCCCTGCAATCCATACCCCTTTTTTCCTTATTTTGGGTAGTTCACCGGGAGCAAACCACTTGAAGGCGCAGGGTACCCTGAAAAGATTTTTCTTTTGCAGAGTCCCTGGCTCCCCATAACCTCCCCAGTTCCCAATCCCTATCCACTTGTTCTAGCTGAAAAGAGCTCGTCAGCTAGAACTTTTCTCCTAAAACCCTCTGACCTTTTTATCATTCTTATCCCATACCTGTCTTCTCTCCATTTCCCTCCCGTCCCCCTGAAGTAGTTTTTACAATTACGCTTTTCTAGTTTAAGTGTGTGTTCATATTGCAGCTTGTCTGTCCTGTTTTCAGTTTTAGAAAGCAGGGGCCTGTCAGGTCACAAGAGTTGATCCAACAAAAAGCAGTTTTCAATTGTTTCTTGAATAGTGAGGGTTCAGATAGTATTAGACTGCTGGACCAGAATCGCTTTTGGGTTTATGCTGTCCTCAGTAGGTTCTGAGGGTGACTGATAACCTAAAATGGTGTCTGGGAAAGCATTTTGCAATTTTTTTGTGGTGAATAACCCCTACCTCCATATTCCCATGGGCCCCAGAATGCCGAGCGGGAGGGAAAAGGAGGGGAGGGGGGGACAACCTAAAACAGAGGGTCTTCTGGGTTAAACCAGTTGGAAAGTGGAAGCAGTGATAAAGCTCAGATCCAAAGGTGAGGAATTGAGGCCACAAACCTGTGTGGAGTCCAGGGGGCTCCAGGTGTTTTCCTGTCCCTGAGAGGGGGAACAGAAGTTGACGCCATAGCCTAAAACTGGGGGCTGTGGTGGTCCGAAAAGCCAGTTGGAAAAGGTAAGACACCATTGGGCCAGTCATGCTGAAAAGACCAATCCCAAAACTCCCATATGAGCTTAGTGCCAAAGGCTGATGCCCTTTAAGCACTTGCCCATGCTTTAAATTCATTTAAAAATCTGCAGTATGGACCCACATAAGCCATTTATTACAATTAAATACTCATTTTATCTTTATACTGTGTTAACACCCTTTCAGAACTTAACAATACCTACCACCAAAGGCAAATAGCAAGTCAAATGGACTGTTTATAGTGTATTCGATTTATCCTCACTGTAATTGTACTTATTTTATGCTGTAAAACTATGTAATTACTGCTTCATTTTTAAATTGTTAATTATCATAATTCTCTTCATCTTTTTTCTAACAGAAAAGAGTGAATTGTGGTGTTATATTTTAGTTAAATGGTATGCTCTGTCTCATCCCTGGAAAATGTACGGTTTATTCCAAGCCTGTGCTCCTCCCCTGCAGTATCCTGTGTCTGTAATCCCATAGCCCAATCTGTTCCGCGCCCACTTTGAATCTCCCTGTTAAGTGTGCTGGGGGGACAGTTCTCTCTCTCTTCGCTGGCTCTCCTGGCTCCCCCTTTCCTCCTCTCCCTCAGAAACCATGCTGCCTCCCGGGGGTAGGACCCCCACTAAACCCTCATCTAATGAGCACCCTCAGAAGCCGTGTGGAGTCTCCTTGCCTGCCTGCTGCTACCAGCCAACTCGCAGCCTAGGGGGGCACCCCGGGGGACACCCCTGGGGGGTCCCCCACCCCGAAACACACCGCGACACTTCCTTACAACAAATTGCCTGTTTTTGTAAAAGATACTAAAGAAACTACTGTAGACTAAGCAGGGAATGCAGCTTAGACTTCCCATTCTTGGCTGCATTCCCACACCGGTGCATATATAGTAATTTGGAAGTGAGCCTGAGAGGTGCCATTTACAGACAGAAGATGGGGTAGAGTTCAGGAGAAGAGTAAAGGGCTTTACACCTTTAAAAACTTTGAATTTCATGCTACCTCTGCCATACACCTCCTTCTGAGCTCTCTGTGTATACATTGTACATAACTTGGGTTTTCTTCTGGCAGTAAAATAGGAATTATTGGCACAGAGATGTGAACTGACACGAGTTTGCCCAGTATTTCTTTATTAAAAGTAGAGGAAAGAGCTCGTATCATGTTTGTATTATGTAGCAGGTTTTATTAATTTTGTGATGTACTGACAAGGGATAACAAAACTAGGTTGACTAATTAAATAAATTGTAATTTACTTTGTAGTAGAAAACATATTTTGAACTACCACAAGTTGCTACTCATGTCTGTCTTACTTGCAGGCCTGTCTTTTCAAAAGAATTGTGAGAGAGTAATAGCTGTGCCAGTGAAAACCTAAAATTCTATTAGCTTTGTATCCTATCTCCTGTATGTCCAGTGGTTGTTTGCCAAATGCACAGCGAAGAACGGCAGAGTGGAGCAATCACTGAATAACGTGCCTTCCTCTGGTGTTGTGTGTCTCTGGGGTTTGGAGCCAGAGGTGGCTCCTTGCCATTTATTACCTTTGAATACTTTTTCCTCTGAAGTTGACAGTTGCCCTTTTGAACATGCAGATGTAGAAAATTTTAGGATCCTAAATGCCATTTAGTAAGGATCTTCACAGCTCAGCTACAAGCTGTGTGGAAAAAAAGTGTCTTTTTGTTCCTTTGAATCTGCTATTTCCTAGTTGCATTAGCTTTCCTTTTGTTTTGTGGTTTTTGGGTTATTTCATTTTTCTTGGTGGGGGGGATGTTTCTTTGGTTTTGGGGAGGTGTTTGGTTTGTTGGTTGGTTTTTGTTCTTTTTTTTTTTTTTTTTTTTTAATTTAAAGAGGCAGTGACTAATCAGTCAGGTCATCTCTTCTTTCTAGTTTTGTAAATCTCAGTACTCAGCTATCTCTTTTCCAGACAGGGAAGTCCTAATATATTTATTTTAAAAGATCTGTTCTTTAGCTTTTTTGATAGGCTTGTCTGAAAACAATTTAGGATAGGATGTTGATTTTCCTTTCCAACTCTGATGAAGCTGGGGAAGGAGATATATCTGGGAGAGCAAAGAGAGCCCCACCATGCAAAACAGCTGCTGTCAAATGCAATTGCAGGTGTTTGGAAGAAGTTTACAGGCTTTCTGCAGTGACAGTGGGTGATGGTACTTTGACTTACCTTCTACAAGGCAGCATTAGAGGTACTCCTTTGTAATGTCGCTTCTCTAGATGCTTAAGCAACTGATACTTTAATCTGTTCCTCACTTAACCTGGTTTGGAAAGGGCTTGGCACTTTTATGGGAAAAAGGATCCTGATTTAAGCTCAATATATCTGCTGAGTGATTTCTAAAAGAAGAAAACGTGTAAAAACATATTTGATTTATGGTTCAGTGAGACATACATAGGCATGTTTGGGGGCCAGGTGTAGATTAATCTGTCAGCATTTTGCCACTGTGGTAGGAATTTCCAACATGTGCCACCATGTTCCATGCCCTTAGGACTCAAAAGGGATCACTCCTATGTTTGGTTTCCCAGCTCAGATAACAGCACAAACATCTCACCAACAGACTGAGACCTACACTGACCTATAATAGCATTATATAAGCAGTCACTGCAAGAAAAGTCTATCTGTGCCTCACGTGATAAAGTTGTGCCTTGTGCCAGGGACCAGTGCAAATTTAGGTACAATGTGAAGCCAGTAGTGGAATTGGAGCAAATTTCCACAAAATTATGGGGTGTTCCTAATTCAAAAGCTCTTTTCAAAATGAAGAACCCAGAATACTTAGCATGACCAAAGCACTAAGGAATCAACAAACCGTTTCAGGTGGAGATTTCCATAAAAAACAGGCACATGTTGCTGAGATTGTTGCCTCAAATAAATATGTTAGAGCAAAGATTAAAACATCAAAAAAGACTAGATTTTGTAGAAGGATGTGTAAAGAAGACTTAGCTGATGGCATTGTTAGCTCTGCTACTGATACATGTTTTATTTTAACATGCTTCTGTTATCTTACATCTGTTTTGTCACGTGGACCCTGAATCTATTCTCACTACTCTTCCCATCTTCCAACAATTTTTCTCTATTATGCTAAGATAAGGTCACATAAATTACTAAAGTTTTTGAGTTTTGTTTTACAGTTATCATTGCAGCCTCTGGAATTCCATAATTTTCCGTTTTCTCTTCATTGAAATGTTTTGATTTCATTTAAATGCTTTCCTCAAGCTTAATCATCTAGAAATGAACCTAGAAATCTTACATGGTATACTGCAATATTTCCCATTTTCTTTGGTTTCTGGTTTTGTTGGAATAATTTATACCTTGAAAATCGTATTTTTACTTATAATTTGACTTTTCATTTTATTCTTCCTGTTAGAACTAACAAACATAGTTAAAGATTAAGAAAAATTGAAGGATTGTAAAAAAATACCTTCAATTTTTTTTATTTCAAATGAAGCAAAGCTGGGCAGTAAACTTATATAAAACTTCATACTGTCATTGTTTCCTAAACCAGCTTGCTTATTTGCCTTTAATATACATGGTTCTCAGATTTGTTGGAGCCTAGGTTTCTGGAGCTGGTTATACAGTCAACACAGAAATGTTCTTCCAAATTTCAGGTTCATTTAATTGGTATAAATTGTTCTCATTAATTTCATGTGTGGCATGTGAAAACAGTACAAGCTGATATCTTTTGTCTTTCATGCTCATTCCTGCTGCTGGAGCGACAACACAGGCCAAGACAAGGGACCAAATGTACTTCTGCTTGTGTCTCTTACTCCACCCAATGTACCCCTGAATCATTTTTAAGCTGTGCAAAATCACTGGCACTCAGCCTTAAGGCACCTTATGAGGAGCAAGGGTGGTTTCTTGTTTTCTTTATTCCCCAAAATAAATGCTTTCACTGCCAGTGAAAGAATTGAGCTTATCTGTGCCTGGTTGCTTGTTTCCAAACCATGGCTGCCTCCTAGCAAAAGCTTTTTTTGCAGTCACATGGAAGATTGACTTGACAAACTGATTTGGCTGGAAAATAATCTTTTCCCCACCATGACCCCAGCCCACCCCACCACCACCCCAGTGGTAGCAGTCAGCTGCTTCCCTTGCCTAGTCCATTATACCACCTGGTCATACAGGCTCTTGGGCCAGGGGAGAGCAAGTGGCCTTGGAGCCTCCTTCTTCCTGAGCGCAGCCAGCTGTGCCTGCTGGAGGAGCTGGCAAGGAACTGCAGGCACAGAGCAGAGATCAGTATCTCCAGGTGGCAGATCAATATCTTCATATGGCAGATCAAAGCACCTCAGCTCCTTTCTTCAGGGCATGAATTAAGCCCTTTGAAGTCAGAAGGTATGATTCCATGTCATTGCACCCAGAAAGCATGCCAAGAGGCCCAAGGAGAAGGAAAGTGGTAGAGCCCACACAGAACAAGGAAAGCTTTAGGGCAACAGTAGTGGCATGCATCCATAGCACCCTGGGAATTGTTCAGTGAGGCCGTTTTGACATCACTGTGCTACAGATGTTAAAGAAGGGATGCCAGGCTTATTTGTAGAGATCAGGAACAAGTGAATGCATCATGGGAAGGCTCCCTGTGCTCTCTTGCTTTGATAGTAGCAGGAAACCCACAGAGAGATTATCCAACTTGTACCTATTAAATATCCTGTGTCTCTTGCTTAAGGCAAACACATTGGTTTAGGAAGTGATTTGATTTAATGTTTAGGTTTCCTATATGTGTCTTGAGATGTCGAAGGAAATCTCTGATATCATGGGATACTTCCTGGGCAACAAAGGGACCAAACTGTTTAGCAGAGTTGTAGAGGGAAGTGTTCTTTGCTACACATGAGAAGTAGGACATAGGGTTTGTGAGGATGTTTATTACTGGATTTATGGTAAATACAGTATCTAAATATTGCCAGTTTGGTGTCTAAATAACAACTTTATAATCTGTTGCAATGAATTATGGTATCTAAAGAGGTATATTATAAGCAGGTTGAGCTAGAAATATACAGGTTTACAGGCTTCAGCCTTGCAGACTTCACAACTACAAAGAAACAAAACTCCTATGGAGGTGCTCTAGGATCTTTTCTCCAAATTTGGTTGAATCTTACTCACTTTTACTCAGATATCCAAAAGGGCTGGATGGACCCTGGAGGCATCCCTGGCAGGGAGGAGGTATCCACCCAGAAGCTGCCTACAACCTTGGGAGGCCAGTTTGCCCAGCTGTCCCAGTCTCCAGCAGCATATAATACACTTTTACTGGCTGATGTGCTCCAAAGTAAATGCAAACATGTCAGCTCCCCCATCTCTGGAATGCATTAATTGTGCAATCATACTGAAAGTTCCTCCTGCAATACCCACCTGGTGTTTCTATCTTAGGAGGAACCACATTGAACATTGGGAAAAGGGAATAAAGGGTGGGAGGGACAGGGAGGATGGGCTTAGGGGGAGAAGGGAGGTGTGATGTGTGCATGCAAAGTCCCAGCTATCTTCAGTTGCTGTCACACTGATCAGATCAATGTAAGTGAGGTTCCTGGGAGTCTGACATAATGGCAAAACTGTTGTCAAATGGTTGTATCAAAACACATTGTTGGTCCTGTAAGTAGGAAGAAGGGCTTTTGAGCTGTGGGTTGTAACTTCACTGTTAATTTTATGTTTTCGTGGCCCAAGAGCAGCAGTAAGTACTCCGAGATCCCACGTGGAGCTGATCCTGACTGCATGTGGTGCAGCAGAGGGAACATGATGCTGTTGTGGGGAATATAATCTGTCATGTTTCAGTTGTCCTCTCTTCTCAAAACAGTTGCCATTTTCTTTCTGCTGTAATATCTGCATGCTTTCACCAGAACAACCTGTATGTAGATCATGTCGGCACGTCTCTTTTTCTTTGAGTCCTGAAGCAGTTAAGTCTCTTGGCTGGCTGGTGAGAAAAGGAACAGATAGACATATTGTAAAATACAGATGGAATTTTCTGTACCACCAGTGAGGCCTCTGTCTTCTTGTCAGGCCCTCTTGTTTATTGTATTACTCTTCTATCTCAGGGAAGAAGGGTGAGCCTAATATTACAACTTAGAGGACCATTACTGGATATAACTGCTTGGACATCTTTTTGTTTTTTAAAACTAAGCTGTTACGTATTTCTGCTTCCTATTGTTTTGTGAAAGATTAATTTGTTAAAGAGATCTCTGTCATTGCCTGGACACTGTCTGATGTGATCCGTATTTTTTCTTACCTTTTCAAAAGAAACAGCTGAGACCATCTGAAGAAAGAATGATCTTCACGTTTCCTAAGTTACCAACATTTTTTCCTATTTTGAAATTAAAACAGTTCATAATAGTAGTAGTAGTAGTAGTAGTAGTAGTAGTAGTAGTAGTAGTAGTATACTTACATGTATTTTTATTGTCTTAGGCCTGTCTCTGTCTGTCGTCTGTCCTAGGCCTACATGCAGAAGCTAATCATATTATACTATATACTACACTAATACTATGTCTTGTGTAGACATAGCTGAAATTATTTGCACTTTATTTCTAGGTAACCATCAGAATGTGATGTCTGATGTCGTTCAGTATAATGTTGTCTTGGTCACTGAAATAAACAAGGAGACAGAAACCCAGAAGTTCACCATAAACTAAGAACTTTGCAGATTTTGATGTTGACTTGAGCTTTGAATGTCACCTCTGCAGTTTGCATCTTTGTATGAGGTGCAGTGCAAAGTTGGTGGAAGCAATCAAGATAGCTTTTCTTGGCATAATTATTTCTTCCAAAGCCTAAATGCATTCCCTGTTTTAATATTACTTTTAACCCAGCTATGAAAGGAAGGTGATGAAAGTTACAGGGGAGCCCCTGGTCAAAGACTTCCAACTCAGGTTGGAAGGCCAAGGGAAAACCTATAACACTTGCCTGGCTATACTCAGCTGGATTGCAAGCTGAAGAAGAATTTGTCTGTAGAGATGCAAATAAGCTTCCAAGCTCAAAGCGCTGAGCTCAGCTTTCCTGAGTTTAATCCAGCTGTGACCAGCATTAAACACTAATGAAGATCTGCCAAGGAAGGGCTTTTTAATGGAAATAGTGTCGTTCTTTTGGTAGAGTCTTTAAACACTGCAGTGTTTTAGAAAACAAATCCATGGTTTTTATAGTTTGCAAAGTTCAACTATAATGGTTGATGTAAGCCTGTCCAACTGTTCAGGATCATTCTGGCCTCAAAATCAATGACAGAGAGCAAACATTATGGGCTTTTGTTGACGAGTTTACTTCTCAGACATGCCAGTAAGTGCAAGTAGGCCTAAAATGTTGCAATATGTTAAACAGACTGTATGCTTACTTTTGCCATCTAGTCCTTTTTCTCTGTCTTGAGCTTTTTCAGATCTAAAATTTTGCTGTAACTTCTGCCTTTCTGTTGAGTTTCTTGAATGTCAGCTTTCCACAGAAATATTTTGCTCTTTCTTTTTATGCTTTCATTAAATAATTTGGTAGCTACTCAGAATAGCAAAAATCAAATATTCTGAAAAAAAACAGTGTTTTTTTAAAATTAGGGGGGTTTTGTCAGTTACTCAGAGCTTGTGAATGAGTCTAGGCTGGTTCTTAAGGCAGATGCCAATTTGTGCAGTCCCTTCTGACTTCTTGGAAAACCAGAATAAATATACACCTATGGCTGTCATACAAATTGATGTCACTTATTTCAGTTGAATAGCAACATTTGTGCATTGGATTTTTGTTCTCTGGGAAGTGTACATCACTGATACCTTAGCTTCTTATCTGCTTATGTAGAATTATTTAGTTAATCTCCTGCTGTGGCTTCTGGTCTCTCCTGCAATCCCTCAAGCAGCAGTCAGCCAGGTGTTTTTTCCACCAAATAAGACAGGAGGGAGTGCTCTCCTCCCTCATAGTCAAATTTGTTTGAGGCGGTCTCTCACTGTCCAGAGATGGAAATGGCTTTGGAACTCCTACCCTTGAGATCAGATGGGTGCAAATTAGCCATTCCCCGCTGGCTTGGTAGTGTCCCCTCACTCTGCTTGGCTGCTCAGTGTGGTGCAGCATGGCAGTGACCCTTCTGGAGCTGTGCTGGGGTGTCTGGTGTCTGTCCAGAGTGTGAGGACAGGGCAGCTCCCTGCCTGTGTGGGTGATCAAACAACATTTTTGTGTTGGATGAACAGCTCCAGCATCTCGTCAGGCAAAGGCAAACAGCTCTTTGAAATAGAAGGAATCACAAAATTTAGGCTTATCTTTAGCTTCTGTTTAAGCTTTCTATAACATGCATTTTAAAAGCATGGTACAAGCATCATAGGATTTATTCAATACTTGGGTTCTTGTCCTCTTTCTGCATGCTTTTTTTTCCTTTTTTTCTTCTGTCCTTTTTCATCTACTTTTTGTGGGCTGCTTTTAGCTCAGCATAGTAGCATCTGCAGTAACTGAAAGTACAGGAATATTTAAATGTTGTCTGAAGGGTTCATCAGTGTAAGTCTCAATGTAAGGATTCTGCAACTGTCTCCTGACAAATTCTGTTGAAACACATACCATAATGTATAATCCATGTCAGCTTTCCAAAATTGCACTGGCTCTGCAGGATCATCAAGACATAGCAATTATTTAAATAAACTGAGACAGTATGATTTGCTCTATAATCAAGAATTTTACCTAAGTAAAGAGTAACATTTCACAAGATGACTCTTGTTGCTTTAACAGAAGCAGCTATCTGTACAGCAAAAATATGGGAACAATTACAAAGACTTTCTGATCCCAATTTGAATTGCATTCAAGAAATGTATTCAGCTTTGGGATATAATTTAGTCATCAGTTAATCATGAACATTCATGTTTCCCTCTTCAGATACTGCTTTATCATTGAAATCTGATCAAACATACAGTTCATCTTTTAGCTCAACAGATTTTATTTAAGTACATTACTGAAAATTAACCAAAGCTGGTTAGTTTTACTTTTGTTTTCCTTCACATATCAACACTGCACATTATTTGCTTTAAAATAAGTTTTTGCATTTACTTTTTGGCCTGATGTTTTCTGATTCTAGTCCTATCATTTAGTCTCTGTTTCCTTTAACTATATGTCCTTGGACGCAACACTTGGACATTTCTTAAGTTGAAAAACTTGGTAAAATACTATCCATAACATATCAAATTTAGCAGACCTGTAAGACAGCATATTGCATCAGTTAATAAAATCACACATAGAAAAATCTCATGAACAATTTCTTTATATTACTGTCGAGAGTGTCTCAGACTTCTGTGAACAATAAAAAAAATGTACAGTTGATATTGTCCATAAGCATTGGATTCTAACAGTTTGTACCATAGGAAGATCCACTCTTAGTATGATGCAGAAAAGCTGGATCTCAAAAATGCAGGAAAATTCAAAGATCCATGGGAAATGGTCTACTAAGAACAAACATATGCTTATTGATGATTACCAAAATTCTACATCTCAAAAATTTTGAAAATATTGCTGTCAATGTCTTCCTGTTGAAAAGGAAGTCATAATGTTCTTCTTTGTGGTTCACTGTGTTTGGGCCTGCCAGGACTAGTGCAAAAGACCTGTGACTGAGCAATAACATGGTAACTTCTGTAAAACTTCCTTAAAACATGTTCTGAGGCAATTTCTTAGAAAAAAATTAAATATTCTGAGCAAAACTCATAAACAACATGGGATGTGAAACAAGGCTGCCAACATTAATTGTAAAGAGTAGCTTTCTACCCAAAACTAAGCTGGATTTTGTTTTTTTCTCTGTCTTAGACTTGTGTAATACTGTTTTACCTGCTGATGTTGATTCATACAGTAATACAACCAGCACTAACTAGAGAGGAGTTTTTCACTGACAGAGAACAATTTCCTGTAGTAAAACTTCATATCATCACTCAGGGAGGGTCTCACATGACTCATCCTCACAGTTTTTTGTATTCATTGTTTTAAAGACAAGTTGAACCCTCTTGAACTCATCATGTTTTTCTCTTCACCTGTAGAAGGTGTGAATTAATCACTTAATCTCATGTTCCTCGGTGTGCCAAAAATGTAGTTTTGGTCATTTTATATAATTACAGCTTGCAGTTTTTGAAAAGGAGATGGTGTGATTATAACATTATTTTTTTATACCTGTCTGAGTAGCAAACTCTTACTGTGCAGGGGTAGACGGAATCATCACAGTCCTGAGACTATAGGCAGGAAGATCTGGCTAAGTGCACACGAGTGTTCTGTGACTTGTTTTAAGATCGATTTGCTCTTACTAAGGCACTGGAGCAAAATCACAGCTTCTGGCTTTAATGGTGTGTTTGTTGACATTTACAGAGTAACAGAGGATACTGAAAGAAAACTCAAGAGAGCAGTCAGTAGTAAAACAAGGATTAGTCTGGAGGCTTACTTCTGGCCACCCAGTGCCATAGAAATGATCAAAAGATCTTTTAGGTTCACAGCCAGATGACAGAAATAAAAACTGAAGGAAAATATGTGTTATTCCCTTAAGCCTAACTCACTTCTGAGTCATGAGTGTCCCCTGTTTGTATGTTTTCTGATCTTTTGTTCATTCTGGTGCTGAATTGCCAGTACTTCTGGGGGTGGGGGTGTGTTTTTCCACTGTTGACTTAATTCCATCAGTCTAACATCATTGACGTGAGCTCTTCTCTTGTTTGGTATTTACATCATCCAGAATTTCAGTTAAAGTCAAGATACATCCAGCTCAGCAACTTTTCCATTTTGGGAAGAACTTCAGATACTCCCTGTTTGTAATTTACAGTTGTATCACATACATTTCCTTTCATGCACAGGAATCCAGCTGGGATCCAAAGCACATATGTCAAGTCATGGCTGTGAGAACTGCTTGGTACTCTGATTTCTTGGTTGGGATTTTTTCAAATAAAACTTGTTTGTAAATTAGTAGAACTTTTAAATGATCGATCACAATATTGGCTTAATTTCTGACCATTAGGAGTAGAGATTGTTGCTTTATAAATATTATTAAAAGGACAGTCGTAGTAGGACTACTAGAACTTTGCTTAAGAGGAGACAGAATTGTTGTCACAGTGATTTTCCTTTTGAAACCCACAATAAAGAACATTCTTGCAAAAGCACTGCAAAACTGCAAAGACTCATGTTCTTGTTAGGTTTGAAGGTAAAAGGAGGAGAAAACAATTCTTTTATTCTTCTTGGATTTGATTTTTAAATTTCACTTTGAAGTTGGAAACTCATAGTTCATGATTCACTGCAATAATAAAGCTCTGAATTATGGAATGAATAAACATCCTGGCCACAGTAATAAAACAGACACTTTAAAAAGCACAGGAGAAATATGGCATGACAGAATATTCTAAAATACTCAATTCAGTTTTCTTTGGGATCCAAAAGAAAGTGTTGTGGTCTAAAGGTGCAAAAAGAGTGAAAATACCCTGTAAGTCCCTGTATACTTCACAGTCTGCCTAAAGATGAAATTGGGTTGTTGTCATGATGAAGAATTGTGAAGAATCACTAGACCTGCAGTCTTCAAAAAGTTTTCAATCATCACTGCCACAGGAATCCTTGGACTGCTTTGAGGACTCAACTTCTGTTGAGTGCCAGTGGCCCTGCTTGCCTAGGATGGTTTTTGTAGTAGCACTTCTCAGGGAATGGCTCAGTAAAATTCTGTGGAGTTTCACTCCAGGTGAAGGTAACAAATGACCCTCCTAGTAACAGCCTTCATATCTTTTTAATCTCCACAGCATTTTAATTGCTATATGGTGACTGTAACAGGGAACTTCCTTCTGGACTAAAGACCAAATTGTTGCTGCCTTTTTGGAATGCCCTTCAAAGGGCCATATTCAGATGGTTGTTCTGTGGATAGAACTGGCATTTTTGCTTCACTTGAATAAAAACCAAATTTTACTACTTCAAATAGAGATGGTTTAAGATCTCCATAGAGTACAAGGTAGGATTTTTCTGTCATGTATGAAAGAGATACTGCATTGTTTTGAAGCCATTGTTTTCAAGAATGTTTAAAATCTGCGGAAGTCAGACGTAACTTGAAAGTTTAACAGTGGAAAGTACAAGAATTTAGAGATAACTCTGGTCTCCCAAAAACAGTGTGAATTAAAAGGACTGAATATCAAGAACAAGGCCAGATTGGGGGCCAGTATATCTGTGAGTTGCTTCATTCAAATGTAGCAAGGGTGTGCATGGGAAATAAATAACAAGAAATACCAGGACACATTTCTGCATAACCAGCACTGTTTTGATGATGTTTGGGACATAGTGTCATTCTCATCTTACCCATGGAGTTTGGGATATAATATCACTGGTAGTGCACGGCTGCATCTTGGCTGTGAATGAAACCTGGCAAACTCACAGCCCTGCTTTCATGGAGCACTGATTATTTTAGGCCTGATGTTTGACACTTGTTAGATTTGTGAGGAAGATCCCAGTCTTTCTGTTGTGCTGTCATTGTTCTGCAGTTGTCCTTAAACAGGTTTGCTGTGTGAGTGCTTGCTTGTCTCTTTTTGCACTGCCCTTGCAATCACCTGCTTTCTCCTCCACTCTGTTACCTTAGTAGCTCTCTTGGGTGATCTCAGGTACAAGTTGTTTCTGCTCTACATTATCAGGGTATGCATGTGCCAGACCCAGAAGTTGTTGTCTTCACTGTTTGAACTGAGTAGCAGTGACTGCAGGCTTACATCAGTTCACACGTTTCACTTGTAGTTTGTCAATGTTATACTTGTTCTGCCTTACCTCAAGTGTTTTGCTGCCCTTCCTTGCCTACCTGTCATAACCACTTATGCCCTCTTGTGCTTTTTCCAAACATGTCATTTTTTCATTCTTCTTTTCACCTTTGTCTTTGTCCTTTTTCTTTTTCTCCCTGTTTTGGCTCCATTTTTCAGCTGACCCACTGGAGGTTACCTGTGCTGTAGCTTTTCCTTTGTCATAACACTCAGGTCAGGTTGGCACCTATGCTATTTGCTTTCCTAACACCACTGCACAGACATTTGCTACTGCCAGGTTTTGCAAGGTGTGCCCCACAGTACCCTGCCCACCATGGGCTCCATGCCCCAGCCACCTCCACCAGGCTCTGGGGTTCAAGGCTTGGTCCCTCCTTATCCCCTGGTCAGACCAAGACCTGGCTACCCTTACCCAATGCCACTAGCCACTGCAGTGCAGTCAAAGTGCCCTATCTGCACAGCTTTTGGTTTATAGGAAGGGAGCTAATGTTAAAACAAGGGAAGTTGCAACATTTAGGCAGGAGCTTTAAGATGTGCCCCAGAGTGACTTTTCATTAAGTTTTGTCAAGTTGCAGTTCTTAAACCTGGGTTCACACCGGACAGTCTGCTTACTCCCTGAGTACTCTCCTCTTAGAATTTGGGAAGGTGTTGGAGCCTGAATTGGGAATGCCAAGTTGAACTTTAGCTTCTCTTTCTGGAAAGCTTGTCTTTCTGGTGCTGATTCTGAGCACCAATCTCTGATAGTTTTGGAGGGGCCACATCTCAGCAAGGATAACCGTTTGTCACTGCATGGTGAGGAGCAGTGCATCTGGTTTTAGACAGCTGTTAACTTTGAACTGGGCTTCAGACTAGAAATCGCTAGTACATATGCAAGAGAAAGAACAATATTGAAAATTTTTGTCGGTACTGAAAAATTTATTTGCACTGAGGAGGGCATGGAAGACCTTTTGTGGTGTTTGCTAATTGCACGTTCTGTTTGACCGCAGGACCTCATTTGTGCTTCCATATTTCCTCACATGCCCTACCACATAATGCTAGTCAATACTGAACATCTCCAGCAATGGCTATAACAGATAAAAGCATTATACATTATTTTTTTGTACATAATTTCTTGAAAAGGTTAGTTCAGTTTAAGTTGCAACTCTGTAAGCAATTAAGAGACAATTGGAAATGGGTCTGTTACATTAACTGCCTTTCATTTACAATTACTGTGACGTTTGGCTTTGCTTCTCTTTATTTGTTGTGTATGAAAGCAGGCCAGTAGGCAGGGATTAGCTGCAATAGAAATCACTTCACATGGGAGGGCATGATTTGGAAAGCACATGTGCGCATCCACTCTCCTCCCTGAACTGTCTCATGGGCAGTGGTACTGAGTAATGCTGCATGACTGTTTTTTCCCTCAGTCCTGAGCTTTATTTACTTAGTTTGTGTGTACTACCCTTACATTCATGAGCCACATTGATTTCTGTTCTGCATAGAACAGATGCATAGCATAGAAAGTGTGGGAAACCAGCACAGCTGTTGGACTTCTATGCTATGGAATAAGCTCATTTTCTCCTGGCTTTTATGCTTTTAACTACATCAGACTCACTTGGCTAAAGATGGAAGATGGGTTTTTTTTTCTGAAAGAACAGCCAGAAATGTTATCTATTTTGCAGGGATGCCTACATAATGTATTTTGAGGTAGCAGTCACCAAATTAATCATCAATGCAGAGGTAAACATCCCACTGTCATTCTTCTAAGAAAAACACCTGAATTTATCATGAGCTATTAAAATACTTAGACTTCCTCCATGGGCATAATATTCTCTTACACAGTATTTCCATTCTGTTTTCACTGTGATTCAGCATATCAGAGTTATTAAACTTTGCTTTGTTTCTGACAAGTATTTTGTACAAAAGGATCTGATTTATTACCGATATTAAATAAATTTTATTATTTGCCACAAAAAAATTGTTTCAGAACTCGTTGGTTCTTTATGTGTCCCTTTTACTTAGGGCAAAAACTGGGTCAGATTAGCAAGCAGCCTGATGAAAAAGTGACCTGGTTGTTGTCTCCCTGTACTGCATCTCCCACTGTCTGTATAGGATGTCTGATAATTCATTAGTTCTAGATTGTACCTATTCAGCAGATCATCCACTGACACCAAATGTGCTTCATTTTTCTGCCTAATTTAAACAAATTAGAATTTCCTGGTAGCATAGAAATCAACTAGCTCTTATTAAATGACCCAACCTTTGATGAGCCTGGTGGATTCAGGAGCAGGACCTAATTGACAGAGCATTTACTGCCAATGTACAAATTTGAGCTACAGGAAATAGCACTGCAGCTCTTCATAGCTGTTTTCAGTGTTAAATGTAATGAATTCCCTTCTTTGCATTGCCATTTCCACCTTTCTCTATTGCACTCTAGCAGTGACACATTGTATGTGCTTTGAGAGTGGATTATATGTAGAGATGTGCTGTTGCATAAGATTTCATTTATCAGTGATTTGCATATTGGGACATGTTATTCTTCTGCGAGTTTAACTTTGCTGTAGGTTTGACTGGTACAGGAAATTCTGATAATGGATAATTCTACTTGAAGCTTCTAAAATTCACAGCTAGAAACACCTCATTTTGTTTAGCGAAAGTGCAGCCCCTTTTATCATTTTCTCTTTAGTTAGCTTGATTTTTATCAATCTGTCATATGCTTATCATCATTTCACCTACCAAAGTCCTACACTAAGGACAATAAGTGGGATATTTCTGTACAATTTCTGTACTCCTCCACTGTAGTCCCTGCAGAAGTACTAGAGGTCTGGTGGCAGTAGGACTATCTCCAAGATGATGATAAACTGTTTTACTACACCCCAGTTACATATGTCAGTTCTTTACTCTTCCACACTTCCATCTCCTTTTAAAGTTATATTTTCTTAGAGGGACTTTTAAAGAAGTGGGGGAAGAGGGAAGAAAAAGAAAGTAAAAATGTAAATTCAATCTCTAAAAGAATTAGCCTTCTGACAATTTTTCCATGTTGTTTCCTGTTGAAATGGCATATTTGGTCAAGCCATTATCTTGAGTAAAGCATGTGGTTTTATTAATGAAAGTTTGATGGGAACTTACTAGATTAGATAGGAAATGCGCAAGTTTGCATCCATACTTTGTTTTGCTCTTCTAGTCTATTTAAAATCTCAGTTTGACAGCCTTTACTTTCAGTACCCTGCTGTCTTTATGCTTAAATGTATTCATCTGAGCTATTGCTTACAGTTACCACATTCTGGGACAGTTTGTTCAGATGGAGCTCACACAGGGGTGCACAATGCTGATAATTGACTTGTGTGGGAAACAAGGAATTCATGAGCTCTACCCCAAGAATGCCAAGCCTAACACAAGTCAATTTCTTCAGTCAGTCACAAAATCTGTGGCTGGAAACTTGACACAGAAACTGGAAATATTTTTCATAAGATAATATTTCTTTCAAATAGTCATAAAATTAATATATTCATATGAACTGGTTAACCAGGAATACTGAATCCCAAACAAAAATACTCCCTGTTCAAAAATTCTTGTAACTGTTGAAGGAACGTCTATGAGAGAAAGAATTAATGGTCCTGTCATGATTGAGTGGAAAAGAGAGACTTGGGGATACATCCCTCTGAAGTTAGGATCTAAGAGACTAAACCTTAATCTGTATTCTGCATTGCTAATCCTCTCCATTGTCAATGATGCCATTCTGGTTTTGTTATGATCTGTTTTCCTAAAAGAGTTTGTACATCTGAAAGTGTGCATAAAGCTGGTAAATTCCAGAGAATTGATTATTAAGACATGGTAGAGCCTATATCTAAGATTCTTCTGGACCTCTCAAAATCTAAGTTTGATTTGATTCAGTTCATTTCATTTTGTTAAAAAGTGACAGTGTGACGTTATTTACCCCTACATGGGGATGAGAATGAGAACATGGTCTGCATGGTCTTTACATATTATATGTTCTATCTATAAATACAGCTATAAATACATCAACAGAAATATTCTAATTTAGGAGAGTTTTCCAATATATCATTTTCTCAAATTCTTAATGTGTAGCAGTAAAAACAACTATATTTGCATGTAGCTGAGGATAGAAACAGGAAAAGCCATAGCATGTACTTCCGTGCACACTATCTGTTTATAGAAGAAGGGATAGACAAGTGTCTTCTTGATTATAGGTATTATGCAATTGAGGCAATTTTATTCATGTCTTTGAAGTAAAAGCAGAAAATTTAATTCTTTTTTCTTGTTCTGTTTTTAAACAGTTTTTTTCCTTTGTTTTGTTTTTCTTTAATAATTTGATTTTCAATTAAATAAGAAAATTCAAATTTGAAAGCTGGAACACTCACACTTTTAAAAGTTATAAATACAATACTGTTCTTGAATCTTTTATCCTATTTTTTTTTGGATTCATGTTACAACGATTTGCAGTTTTGTGATCATGTGCTGTTTCTAACAAAGATATCTACTACATGGAAATTGTTTGACAAATGATGCAAAACTGTGTAAAAGCTCATATCAACGTCAATCCCAGAAGCATTTTGAAGTTTTGCCAAAGCTGTCAAATACCGAATATCACACTAAAAAAATCAGATGCAATAATAAAAATGTTCTGTTTCAATATTCTCTGGAAAAAGAACAGTGAAATAACTTTCCATTTGTAGCAACATTTCATTTCAAAATTTGCTTCAGTTTTAAACTTGTTTAAAGTTGAGTGAAATAGAACATGCTATCTAAGAAAAAAGCCAGATTTTTTTAAATCTTTCCAATCAAACTTCAGTTATTTTAGGGTGGCAAGATGAATTCTCAGTGCTTTGGGGAGGCAGGAGAGGGAAGGGGAGGGCAGAGAGCTTTAATCTAACTAGCTTGTGAAATATATTTATAGATATATTCTCAGGCCTTATTTATTGTCCAACGTGTAAAATCCGACAATTTTATGGGATGAGCAAAACAGAAATTCATAATACTCATGTATTAGTTAATGTCTGATGTGGATGCTTGGCAGTGTATAATATAAAGTACACGATTTAAACCACTGAAGCCTAATAAATACAGATTGCTCAGGCATGGAGTGGCTGTGTCTATTTGAGCCATAAATAAAGGAGTCAGTGTTCATGAAGGCCACAGTATCCTCTTGTGTAGCAGGAAGTGCCTAGTGATTGTGGATAACTGTATCTTAATACTTTTTCTGACTTTGAAGGTAAATATATTGTATCAAGTATTATCACAGAATCACAGAATGGTTTGTAAAGAGGCTGACCCCCCTGCAATCACACAGGACATCTTCAACTAGACCAGGATGCTCAGAACCCTGTCCAACCTAGTCTGTTTCCTGGGTGGGGCACCCACCACCTCTCTGGGCAATCTGTTCCAGGGTTTCACCACCCTGACACTAATACATTTCTTCCTTATGTCTTGTCTGAAATTCTGGTATTCACAGCTGTGATACTGCCAAAACATTTGCGAAGAACTTTGCACGCAGGGTCTAGTAGCATCATGTTATTCCGTTTTCAGGGATCATTTCACAACTCATAAATACCTGATTAGCATCTACATCTTAAGTGCATTTTGGAGAAATTTTCTTAAATAAATTATTGTATTTCCCAGATAGTCTGTGAAGAGAGGTAGACAATTCCATATGCATTTGATCTTCCTCTGAAGGCATTTCAGGCCAAAGAGGGAACACTGGCAATTAGAACGTTTAAAATCAGGAAAAAGTTAAGGTTTGACTTTGGAAGCAGTGAGTCATACCTGCAACTTCTGCATTTATACTTCTCACAAGTGTTGATGTGGCTGACTTATTGTAGCAGTCATTTTATGATCTTCCATCATTTTGGTTTTGATAACGAATAGAAATTATGGATATAGAAGTGACATGTGGCATAACATGCCCATGCTTAGAAGTCCCTTTATCTCCCTCAAAACAAGATTATATCCACACAGCACTGAGCACACAAACCTGAGCTTCTGTCATGAGCAGGAATTGTGAAATGCCTCAGCTGGGTATGTGCTAAGCTGTGGTGAGTCTGATGGAAGCTCTGCAGTACCACACCTTCTTCAAAGCAAGTGAAGTGCTAATTCAGGTGTAGCTGTACTGAACTAACCAAACCGGGGAGAGCCAGCTGGTCCAAAGGCAATGAGCCCACTGTGCTCAGCCTTGGTGTGACCTCCCTGTGTGCAGTGTTGGGCCCTGCAGTTTAAGATTTTAATGTCTTTGATTGCATCTTGCAGAGGGAAACAAAGCTGATAAAGAGGGCTAGTGACAGGACATGTGGGAATGGTTCAAAACTATACCTGAGGGGTTTGGACTGGGCATTAGGACAAGCTTCTTTAAGTGGTCAAACTCTGGAATAGGCAGCCTGGAGCGGTGTTCGATGCCCCACGTCTGCCACTGTTTAAGAGGCATTTGGACAGTGCACTTAATAACAGGCTTTACCCTTTGGTTAGCCCTGAAGTGGTCAGGCAGTTGGACTGGATGATTGCTTTAGGTCCCTTCCATCTGAAACAAACTTTTCTGTACTATTCAGTTACAGCTGTAGGGCTGGCAAATCCCTATGCCAAGTGTCAGGCTGTGATAGTATCACTTCTACACGGTACAAAAGAGAGCTTGATGCATCTTTCAAATTTATAGCGTCTACAGTCATCTACATGTATGCACATAAGAATTTAAATCTTGCCTCATTGTATATAAGGAATTGGAAGAAAATTTATTTATTCATTAAAGGTGCCGAGTTTAATTTTAACAACAGGTTAGTCTGGGGTTTGGATTTGTTTAATGTGTATGCTTTTTTCCCCTGCTTTTTTTTTCTGACAGACCTCTTGCAGTGGCCACAAATCAGCAAATGCAGATCACCTGAAATGGAGACATTTTCATGTTTTTGGACTGCTGGAAATTTTTATAACCTCACTGTTCCAAGAATACTACAGCTATTGTACAAGAAGAGGTAATAAAAGCGGAAACAGGAAAAGAGAGATGTAACTTATTTTGCCATGCTTGTTAGATTGCTACTGTTAATTTTTTGCTGTGATATGAGCCATACTGTTTCTAAGGGTATAAACCCGTGTTTTAAGTACATTTTTTCCAGTGTTAGAATTTAATGGTAATTATTAAGCAATTTGCAGCAACAAGCATTATTTGACAGATAATTAAGAACATGGTCTTACTAAATTTAGGTCCAGGTTGCAGAATCCAAAACTGAACACTATATGGCTTGGGTAAGGATTTTTAATAGGCAACTTCAGTTTATTCTTTATCCATCCAACCTGCAACATTGAAATTCCTTATATGTATGAACAGATGTAGAGGTTGGATACAGGCACTTTCGAATTTTTATTAAAGTTTTATGAAGTCCCCATTGATCAATTGCTGTGATAAAGCCTGAACATACAGGTCCAGGGGAAAAGGCTGCTCGAATACTGGGATAATGTTCCATTGAGTCCTGTTCAATTATGATTCAGCTCCACTTTAAGCTTTTTTAAATTTCAAGTTGCTACAATGATTAGCCTGAAAAAGGACATAGACATTACCAGTAATGGCTATTAAGGAAATAGGCCTTTTGTTCACAGGAGGATGTGCATTTCTGTTCCCTCTAATGAAGAGGGTTTTGATCTTTTTGATCTACAGATGCTTTTTGATGATGATAATGATGCATTTGTATAGCAGACTTAAGCCTAATAGCAAGGCTGGCTTTTAGTTACTCTGAGACATCTCAGAAATCATAGAAACATAGAATAACAGAAATATAAAATGTTTTAGGTTAGAAGGCACCTTAAAGTTCATCTATTTTCCAGGCCACTAAGAGTACATGAGTACCTAAACTCGGTTATGCAGGTTTCTTCAGTAGTGGTTTCATTGTAAATCACCATCAATATTGACATGTTTTCATCCCTTTCGTAAGTTTTACAACTTACCAGTACTCTGTCTTGTAACTTCTGTAATTTATACTTTGTAAGATCTGTAAATCTCTCTCTCATGAATATTGCATTTTTGTTGTCATTCTAGTAATGAGGAAGACTGGAAAGAATGCCCTGATTATATCACTTCAGGACAAAATAGCTGTTACTTCAATGCATCCTACACCTCTGTGTGGACACCCTATTGTGTTCAGCTTGCCAGTAAAAATGAAGTATATGATAAAAAATGTTTCAGTGTTGATGAAATAGGTATGCTTCCCTTATGTATCATACCTCTATAAGCTTCTGTATTACTTAAGCTGTATTTAAATCTTACCTCTCTGAAAAGTTAGTACCAAAAATATATGATACATGGGAAGGGATTTGATTTTGTAACAGTGTAATGTGATCCACACCAGAAAATATTGCCTAGATTGGAAAAAAGCTTAAAGGATAAAAGCAAATTGTGTTTTCTTTTTCTAAATACCAGTGGTCTCTCAAATGTGTGTATGCTCAAATGAGCTTGTCCTTGCTTTCACTTTGAGCCCTTTCTAATGGATGCTACATCTCCTTGTAGAGCAAAGTTAGCATTAAAACCTTGATTCCACAAAGCTCTGGAAGCCAAACACTATTTTGTTCCCGAATCAACTGTAATCTAAAGGATCAGGATGTCTAGTATTTCTAAGCTAGGATTTATATTTATGGCAATACGAATTTTGACTGCCTGGGATTTTACTGATGTTATTGCTTGCTCAGAGTGCAGTGTACCACCATTAACTGCATATCCAGACAATTTATTCCTACAGGCGATTAGAATACCCAATGCTCTCTGTTATTCAGCTGAGCAAATTTAGATTAGTTTTTCAAATACGAAAACTTTTCAGTGTACTTCTATATTAGCTACTAAATATTTGTCTTTCTGTGTTACTCCAATTATTGTTTTTATTTCTAATCAGAAATCTATGTTTAAATTTTGATGGATAATTGTTTATATCTAGTGTTTTATACTATCTATTCAGAAATATACTTTAGTAGGCAATACATTCTTAATCTTCTTTATTAGTTGCTTGGGTAAGATTTGTGCAGAACATATCTACTGCCAATTGGCAGGGTGTCTTCTTGTTATCAAACTTGCAATAGCTGTGACATTGCAATATATTCTACTTTAATCAGAAAATACACAGTTAATATACTTTTTAAAGTCCTGAAATAATTTATCAGTGTGTAGTAAAAATGGTCATTTCACATTGATAACTGGCTGTTTTATTCCAAATACTCTATTTAAACAGTATTACCTGATCCCCCTGTCAACCTTAACTGGACTCTGCTAAATACTAGTCAGACTGGGATCCATGGCGATATCCAGGTAAGATGGGATCCACCACCAACAGCAGATGTTCGGAAGGGATGGATTACTCTGGAGTATGAATTGCAGTACAAAGAAGTTAATGAGACAAAATGGAAGGAGGTATGAAACAAATATTTATTATACATTAGTCATAGTGCAGTGCAGGCTTGTTCTATCCCTAGCAATCTCGTGCCACTATGAAAAACGTTTGTAATTGCTAATTAGACAATGCCTTAATTCTTAAACAATATGCCTACATTTTTTCTGACATTTTTTAGCAAACACTGTAACTTTACGTGTCAAGATAGTTGACAGGTAGGATAATGAAAAACCCAGAAACGCCTCTGTTAGATTAGTAAGTATAGGAAGAATCAGATATATGCAAGTTTTTTCAAGGATAAAATATTTTTCTATTGTTTTCTTAAGCTTCAAGTATTTAAAAAGTGCATGGAGTTTCAGTAGTCTGAACAGGAGTATTTTGTTTGGTAAATATCACCATGTCAATCCAGATTCTTCATAGTACCTGTAAAATCTTAATACTTAAAATTTGTGTGGAATAAGGGTGAGTGGGAGGGAGGGAGGGAGGGAGGCAGGGAGGGAGGGAGGGAAGGAAGGAAGGAAGGAAGGAAGGAAGGAAGGAAGGAAGGAAGGAAGGAAGGAAGGAAGGAAGGAAGGAAGGAAGGAAGGAAGGAAGGAAGGACGTACAGTTTGAGGTACAGTTTAAAATTTGATGCAAAAAGCAAATAAAAACATATATTACAAATCTTTTAAGTTTACTTTTTGAAAATCACTTAATTTTTCATGTAGTTAGTTTTTCTGTTACAGGGAAGATATTGTACCCATCTTATCTGAATGTATAGGCTAAATGCCAGTGTGTCATGGCATATTTGCATATGGAGAGCTCTTCTTCAATGCAGTAAGAACATCATGTCAGAGCAGAATCCTTCCTTTGCTTTCTTATTAATGTGAACTGAGTTAACTGGCAGAAAAAAAAAAAAAACCCAGATAATACTGTTACAAATTTGTCCTTAACTACAAAAGGAAAATTTAAACAATTTGAACATAGTCAAATTTACTAATTGAAATGTAGTCAAACTGGTTTGCTTGCCTTCACCTGTTAAAGACCTTGGCTCTCTCCTCACTTCTGGACTTTCTTAGTGTTAGCATTTTCTCTTCAACCTAGTCCTTATTAATAAGTCTACAGCCAAACAGGCTTATAATGTCTGTGTTATGATATTTCCTAATAGTTCTCTGCCTTTCCATCTACACTGGTTTAATATATTAGCCTCTTAATATATATATATAGTTAATATATTAGCCTCTATTTTAAAGCCTATGAAATGTGTTAAGTTTAGGCTGTAAATCAATAATCTTTAAGAAGCTGAAAATCTGCAGATGTTCAAAAGCAAGAATACACGTATGTCTCTAAAAATGCACATTTTTATGGGTTTTTTTTATAAGAGTTTCAACATCAATCATACCCTAATAAAGCTTTGTTCTTGCTCCAGTACTGTCAATAATCCCAGAAAGCTTTGTGAATAGTCCTCAGGAGAGCAAAGATAGGAAGATCAGTGTTCTTTCAAAGCATAGATAAGGATTTCCTGACTCTGATACTTGCCTCAAGAGACAAAGTATTATAGATTATGTTGGACTTATCCTGTGTATAGTGTATGGTTTTGTAAGCCTTTCATTTTAGGAGCATAAACATGGCATAATTCACTGAGACACTACAAGAGCACAAAAATCCTGGTCTAGCCTAGGACAAGAGCAAATTTCGGAATGACAGAATTGGAGCAATGCTACAGTTTCACTCTTTGGATTCCTTGCTACAAATGCCTTCTCTAATGAGTGTTGAAGCACATTAAGATAGAAATGTCCAGTTATACATGGTCAAGTTACACATGTCTAGTTATTACTAGTTTTTTACACAAAGGATAATCCTTGACTGCTTAAATATACCATAATGTTTTGTACATATAACTAATAAAAAATTAATTTCTCGTACTTCTTACTGTATTAAGTCCCCCCTTACTGAGACTTGTTTGTAATTTTTCAATATTTTTGGGGATGAATCATTGCTTTTTCATGCATAGCCTTTCTTATTTTTTCAATATTTTTTCAATACATTTAATAATTGAAAATAAATAATTTCTAAATTGAAAGAAGAATAAATATTAATTAGTAAGTGTTAAAACAGTAAGTTATAGTGATAAGAGGACCAAAATTATTTTCTGAGAAACATTTTAAACTAATAAAATCCACCCTGGATAATGGGTGTTCATGAGACAGAGACAAATTATTGATTACCTTTTATGATGTCTCTCTTTTATGATGTGGCTTTTACTTGAATTAATCCATGACAAATGCTGTTTTTTCATCTACTTACTTCATGCTGAACTTTCCCCACTCTATACATCCTGTTCCATCCAGGAGTCTTTCATAAATGCTCTGATTTATTCTTCTTGGCTTTTTCCAAGTGACACCATTATTTGGGATGTATGTAAATTTATCAGTAAAACTTCTGTGAACTATTTCTTTGTGGCTTAATAGCATGAAATAGGTATATATTAGATATCCTTCCCAATGCTTTCCAAATGGATATTCTTCACATATTAAAAACATTGGTGATGTATAGCAATGGTTCTCCACAATGCTCAACTACTAGCAGAGAAAAGCAGTCTGCCTCCTCCAAAATCTGACTGGTTGGTTGTAAGAAATTGGAGTCTGGAGTCACCAGGGATCAGACAACTCCAGAGATCATAGCTACCAACAAATATTGTCTCAAGTTTAGGTTATGCAGCTATAGAGATTATAGGACTGTATTGTTGAAGCTTCCTTCAAATTCCCAAAGGCTGCTGTTTTCCAGATATTTTAAGTCCTAGCCATGATGGGTTTTTTTCTGGTATCATATTTGATTCTGAAGTAAAAGTAGAATATCTGCCACATGGATTTCTATTTTGAACACATTTTTCTTATTTTGTATACTTTTGTAGGGTTATTGGAATTAAAATGCATATTCTTAGAGGTCTAATAGAAAAAGGCAGAAATTTCACCTATTAAGACCTCCAATGTGATTTCCTAAACAGTTTGATATTCAGCAGTATCTAAGTATGTTTCAGCTAATATAAACGTTTCAAAGACCACAGTCTGATGCCAGCTGTTGCACAGTCTCCATTACCACAATTTGTATACAGCTGAAGATTTTGGGGACCTATACATTGTTCTCCAAATAAAAACATTTGTAACATGCAATATGTTTGATTATAACCATTAAATCTATAGTGGAGATTGCAGTAGTTTTAGAACTCCCATGTTATTTTAACAGCAGTTTTGGCATTCTGCAGTCAGTAATGTTGTGTTATAACAATAAAAAGGATTTACAACCTGAAAGATCAGTGAAAGATGTTCACACCACCTACTTATGGCATGTAACTGGGGGGAGCTGCCTTTCTTCACTGACTGTATCTACAGAGCTTAGATTCTCTGCTTTTAGTCCCCCGAATCACAGAAACACCTGATGACTACTAAGTCGACAGTAAATAGTGTGAATGTTCTCTGAATTCTTCTTGTGGTATCCTTAAAACTCCAGGTAGCAAAAATGCCTTGAGATATCAAGCAGCAGTGTAAAATTTCCAGTACAACTGAAACAAATAAATCACAATCCTTCTGTCTTTACAGTTAAAACCCAGGCTCTCAACAATAGTTCCACTGTACTCTCTGAAGACAGCAAGAGATTATGAGATACGAATCCGATCAAGACAACGAACTTCTGAAAAATTCGGGGAGTTCAGTGAAATCCTCTATGTATCACTTTCTCAAATAGGCGTTGGATGTGATCATTGTACAGAAGGTAAATAAGCAAATTATTTTATAGCTGTGGTTCTTTTCTTTTTGGTGATGGGGTGGAGGGTGATTTCAACCATGTTATATGGTTGAATACATTGGTATTCCAGCCTACTACATGAGAATCATTGGGAGAGATTCAGAATGTTCAAGTTCTAGATACAAGTTCAAAATTACACTCAGCAAGACTGTTTCACAGATTATCAGAGAGCAAAAATACAAATAGCTTTAAGAATTAGAAGTAACTGCTATTGTTCATCTCATCTAAAGATGAGCAATAGAATGAGCAAAGAGCAAATGAGCAAATGAGCAATAAGATGAGCAAAGAGTCTAAACTAGAATTAAATCTCATACTTCATCATCTAAAATGAGCAATTCAGTTGGGAAGAGAAGAATTGTGATTTCTTGTAATACTGTTTTCTG
Organism: Anomalospiza imberbis; assembly: GCF_031753505.1. Lineage (NCBI taxonomy): Eukaryota > Metazoa > Chordata > Aves > Passeriformes > Viduidae > Anomalospiza > Anomalospiza imberbis. Next base: position 13,352,353 of record NC_089721.1, read on the forward strand.
GTCTCACTGACATAACAATGAGTTACTCTAACATGTTTAAAACAGACATATCCATATAGGACTTTACTGATGCCTGAAAGCATGTCTGGTCAAAATCTGAGCTGGGAACACAGGGCTGAAACTCATACCTGAATTCTTTATTGTGTTTTTTTTTTTCTCTGAAAGGTCATATATGGAGTTCTAGAGCTTTCTGTCCAGTGTTCCTTGTCCCCAAAAAAAAAAGAGTGAAATTTCTGTAGGAAATTTTAAATTATTAAAAAATAAGAAAAATCTAAGACTAAAGCTAGAAAAAAAATCTCTATGCTTTGTAATTTACAATGTAATATTAAGAATAATGGAATTGCTAGTATTTAGGAGATAAAACATTTCATTTATCAGCATTGTTCTTCATTTCTACTAAATTGCATTTCTCAATTAATTTTTAAATTCTTTGTAGCCACCTGAGTGGTAAATAAAAGAGGGTTTTTTTTTTTCAGTTGATTCAGTTGGTTCACAACATAATTAATTTTCAGCCTTTAGAAAGTGAAGTGGTATGTTTTTTGACACAACCTTACTTTAGTTTTTGCGAGAGAAAATTAGTTTGCTTGTGATTTTCTGTGCTATTAGTAGTGTTCTCTCAGCTTGAATGAACAAGTATTAGCATGGTCTGTGGCATTATATGCCTTCAGGACTACTGATACCATGTTCCAAGCAGGCAGAATGTTCCTCATGGCTGGTTTTGCTATAGACATTATCTTTATTAAGATCTTGTTTAGTTTAGCAAGGAGTCTCAGTGGACTCGTAAATGCATGGAAACTGCTGAGACCAAAAGCTGCCATGGATAAGGAATGATACTTCCCAATTCAATGCTGCAACTGAGGCTCTCCCAAACCACACCCCACTCGCTCAGTCCTTCTTACCCTTTTTGCTCCAGTGGGAAGGAGTGGAGAACTGACAACACAAAAAGTGAGGATCACAGGTTTATGAGCAGTTTACTGGAAACAGCAATGAGAGAAGAAAACAAACAGTAAAAGCAACAATATTAATAGAAAAAGTATACAAAAGAGAGGGTGGTTCACACTCTCAGTGAGAGATGCTCACTGCAGAGACAACGAGCAATGTCAGACAATGCCACCTCATTTTTCAACCAGAAGTCACACCTTTCTTCTTGGAAGCCAGGGAGTCCCTTTGTCCATCCCTGGCAGGGACATGAGGTGGTGTTCAAGAACCTCCAAGTGCTGGCTAGAACTAGGACAAAGGCACATTTTTATTTCTGCTGAACATAGAACTTTCACATTTAAGTAAAATCAATTTTCATCAGTTTTTACCTGAGGATTTTGGAATCCTCAGGTGATGGAAGACAAGGCTGAAATTAAAGATGTGACAGTGATAAAGATTCCTGCTTATATGTTCATGTTTTGTTGTTTCAGAAGTTGAGTTTCCATGGTTCTTAGTTCTTGTCTTTGGAGTGTGTGGGCTGGCTGTAACAGTGATCTCAATCATGCTGTCTAAGCAACCAAGGTAGAGACTTTTTATTTGTTGGATTTTATGTACCTGTAGCTTAAAAAAAAAAAATCAATTATTTCAAATTTGGGGGAAAAAGAACCATTTTGAGCATTTTTGTCTATTCTTGTAAATTACATATAACTGGCATCAGTAGGTATGGGGTCTTCAGCATGGGGAATCTGATTATGTTGATGTTCCTCTTTCACTGCAGTACATTTTATTCTGCAAAATTTATATGATTGATTTACATAGGCTTTGAAGGGTGCTGGTTTTTAGTTCACTCAAATTTTGAACATACTATTTTTATTCATATGCTGTTCAAAAGTTTCATACAAACATATGTCTATGCATATGACTTTGTTCTTAGACCATTCCACTAAATTCTACTTCTTGAAGCCAAGGGAAAGAGATTTAGTCATAGGGAAATATTTGGTCTCTGTGGATAAATTGCAGTTCCTGTAGATTACAGGAATAAATAAAAATTAAACTAAGCACAGAATTGCATTGTTTGTAAAAATTATAAAATGGTATCATATACAAAAATGAAAGAATGAAACATTCATAAAAATAACAGGTCTTAATATTAATTAATCCCCTAATATGTGTTTTCAGGGATAGGTTTTGGCAGAATTCAACTCAGATGTCATATCAGTACTGTTGTACACTATGGAGCAACACCATGGTCAAGTGTTGCACACATGCATGTTGTCAGTGGTCTCGTGTACACTTTGAAAATGAGTACTGAGTAGTTTTGCACATACAAAAAAATGGTGAAATTTCATTTCACATACTGAAATTAAAACAATATGGTGCATTTGGAGCAGATCTAATTTTTTTTTTTTTTTTTTTATTTAGCAGTATTTTTTATTTAGGCAAGCTCTACACTTTGACAGATTTTAATTTCAGGAAGCCATTCCCTGCAATAGCATCCCAATCCCAGATTTAAGAGTAAGGCTCCTGATACAATTCATGACAAAAGTTTAATGTGTCAGAATGGAGCAATGTGCATGTGGCACCAGGAGCTAAGGTCAGCGTACTGAATTACAGGTGGCTTAGTCTCAGAAAATCCTCAAGTCCGGAGCATATCTCTGATCAGAGTTTATAAATATCTTCCATGATAATCATGAATGCTGAAAGAAGCTTTTCTCCACTGAGGACCTTCATGTGCAAAGTTTTTCTGGACTGCGGGCATGCGCCCTTTCCTTCAGACTTGAGCATTTAGTGGTGAAATCGCAATGTATTCTGCAGAGAAGCAGAATAGAGCCTGCATAGGTTTTCCATAATGCAAAATATCCAGGCTTGGTTTTCTCCTGATTCTGAAAGATACCAGTTCATATTTTCCTCGGTTATGATCTCACAGACTCTGAATGAGTCTCTGTAGGACAGATGCCATAGGTTTAGGTCATTGGAATTGAGAGATGAAAGCTTGAATTATGCTAGGCTAAGAAAGGAGCAGAGCACAGTTCTCCCTCCCAGATTTCTTCTCCAGGCAGTGAGTGGTAAAATTCTTTGTCTGTTTCATTAGAAGCAATGCCCAGTCCTGTCAGAATACCTGATTTGTGGATTCAACTGTAAAGCACAAGTCCTATCCCTGAGAGCCCAACCAGTTTACACTGCCTCTCCAGAGATTAGGTGGAAAATTACTGGATTTCTGGCTCTCACTAGGCTTTCTGGGCAGAACAGAGGATCTGCTCAAAACCAGAAACATCTGAGGAATTTGGACATGCCATGGTTAAGCCAAAGGTGCCTAAATTTCTTTCTAGGCGCTCTTTAAGACATCTGTGACCCTCTCTGGACCTCAGCAGCGTCAGTAAAAAGGCAGCAGAACTAATATCTGGATTTGTATTTGCCATTTCCCACACCTTACTTTCTAAAATAGGCAATTAACCTAGTAAAAAAAGAATTTTGAATTTTCCTTTTTTTTTAATCTGTTTGCAAAAGAAGCAGAGAGGTAAAATGAGGAGATAGGCATGACCAGCTACTGTTGGATTATGATTCAGGGAAAATCATCTTCTATTAGAATCGGGAGAGGGAGTGGTTATTATTAGAATGGGCGTGGTTACTAAATTGGTTACTATTAGAGTGGTTACTATTAGAGTGGTTACTATTGAAATGGGCAGAGGGAGTGGTTTGGTTCAGAGGGGGTTCTGTCCCCTAAAAAATTAGGAATGCACTTTATGAAGGATTAGAATAATATGTATTTCCACAGCCTGCAAATGCCCAAGCAAGTTACTAGACCTTTCTCCACAAGGGTAAACCCCTGCCTTAATGATATATTATTTGTTGCACTAATAATTCAAAAAGCAGAGCTGTTATAGAGATGGCAAAATACTAGCCTAGATTTTTGCAGATGTTTTTCAGTTATATTTATTAGTTCTAAAGTAATTCACTCTTTCCACCAATTCCCATTTTCTGTTCCCCTACTTAAATTTATTGGGCATATGCAAGGCTACTGTGTCCCCGAAAAAATATTTGGAGATGTCACCATATACTGAGGTTTGTATCAGGTTCCATTGAAAAGTATGTAAAAAGGGAATCTATTGACAGAGCTCTAGGAATTTACTCTCTTTCTATACAGCATTGAATTGTCAAAGACCAGACTCCAAAATGGATTCCCACGTAAATTTAACTGATTTCAAAAAGGAAGCTTTTAGAAAACTTGTTTCTTAATTTGCAGTGAGAGAAAATATTACTTCTTTTCCTTAGAAGTATTTGAAATTTCATTTTCAAACATTTAAGTTTTGAAGTAATTAAATATAAATGCAACGTAAGTCTGTCTTCTTTCTAACTTCCTCAAAAAGACCACTGTCAATTAAAAGCCTTTTTTTTTCAGGTTAAAAATGCTTATTTTTCCTCCTGTGCCAGTTCCAAAGATTAAAGGGATTGACCCAGATCTTTTGAAGGTAAGATTGAACTCTAAAATCTACAGTAAAAATCTTTGTAGTAGTAGCAGATGACAACTGTTGTCCCAGGCAGGAAAAGTTTTGTAGAAGAAAAATCTAACATTTGGGGAGTTGCCATAGAATTAGTTTGCATAAAATAATTTTGAATCCCTTTGCAATTATTACATAACTACAGTCATCTTTACATAAGTCAACATCATAGAAAGGACAAGTATTTATATTCCTTCCTTTATAAATTTTTTTTTTTTGATTTGTAGAAAGGAAAGCTAGATGAAGTGAATTCTATCTTAGCTTGCCATGACAACTATAAGACACAGCTATACAGTGATGATTTGTGGGTTGAGTTTATTGAGTTGGACATAGAAGACCTTGATGAAAAGAATAGAGCTTCAGACACTGACAGGCTCCTGAGTGAAGATCATCTGAAATCTCACAGTTCCTTGGGAGCTAAGGATGATGATTCTGGACGGGCCAGTTGTTGTGAACCAGATATTCCAGAGACAGACTTCAGCGCAAGCGACACATGTGATGCCACGTCTGATAGTGATCAGTTAAAAAAGGCTACTGAAAAAGAAAAAGATCTCTTGTGCCTTGACAGACAAGATAATGATGAGTCACTTCCAAGCCTTGCCAACACAGACCCACAACACCAGCATAGGAATACTCAGTCTGAAAACAGCCACCTGTGGGCACCCTTTGGAGACAGCGTTGAGTCACCCCGTCCGTCAGTCCATACCCAGATAAACAACAAGAATTCACTGGCAAGTACTGACTTTTACGCTCAAGTGAGTGATATTACTCCAGCAGGCAGGGTTGTACTTTCACCAGGGCAGAAATCCAAGCTGGGGAGAGCACAGCGTGAAGGCTGCACAGAACAAAACTTCACCATGGACAACACCTATTTCTGTGAGGCAGATGTGAAAAAATGCATTGCTGTGACTTCCCATGAAGAGAATGAGCCACATGTTCAGGAACAAGGCTATAATGAAGACGGTTACTTCACCACAGAGAGCCTTACCACTACTGTTGCCAATCTTGGAGCTTCACTCACGGCACCCCCAAGTTCAGAGATGCCTGTCGCAGACTATACATCAATCCACATCGTTCAGTCTCCACAAGGCCTTGTGCTCAATGCTACCGCGCTGCCAGTGCCAGACAAGGAATTCAACATGTCTTGTGGCTATGTGAGCACAGACCAGCTGAATAAAATCATGCCATAGCTATTTTTTATGTGTGTAGTGTTTCACAGGAGAGAGTCAGTTTTAGGCTTGTATGCTGAAACCAAAATGAAGTCTAAAAGTTTTTTGTGGTTCCTATAATTTTATCTGAAATGTTGCAGCGTAAAATATACATCAAAATATTCCTATTGTGTTCTGTAAATATTATCTATGAATTTGTCTTGAGGCTGTTTTGTCTTGTACTTGTGGGTGTTGATTTTTGTGAAATTAAACATTGAAATTACTGTTTAATGTACAGTAAATTGTGCATTTTGATAAAGCTAAAAATCAGGTGGTTTAAAGTGTAAGAATTTAGAAAAAACTGCTGTTGGCAGAGATCTTTATATCAATAGTTGGGAACTGATCATATAGGTGAAAACACAAAAGTAGCTTGACTAAATAACACATCTATTTTGATTTATATATTGGTAAAATATATTTTAATACTTTGGTCATAAAACCAGAAATGTTTTCTATTATACCAAATATTGTAGTTCAATATGGTGACCCATTTAAGTAATGTAATTGCTGCAGTCTTAAAAAGGAGTTTTCTGTTTTTTAAATTTTGTTGACAGCTAAAAGAAAAAATAGGTTTTTACAGAGCCGTTTTATATCTCCAAAGAAACCTATATAAAGATTTTGGAATATTGTAGGAACTTAAAAGTAACTGATTCTATTACTTTCTTACAGTAACTAGTATAGAAATATACATACAATTTAAAATTCTATGTAAAATTTTAAAATATACAGCATACTTGGGCAAATTATTCTGTTCCTCATCAGATTCTAGTTAATGCTAATAATAATACACTTTTTATAAACAAAATCTTTTTTGACCACAGTATTAAACACTGTGCAACTAAATTGTCACTGAATATTTTTGAGAACATGTGAATAAGCTCTGATAACTTAGCAGCATAGTATCTTCATATTTGACCAACTTCTGAAGCCCTTCCAGAGCCAAAGGTATCATTATTACATTTATTAGTCTGTGCCACATAAAGTCTTTATTTAAAAAAAATAAATTAAGGACTTCAGAAGTTAGCCAGAAGTTAATTTTTAAATATATTACAGGATTAAAATACTTCAGTGGAACAAGGGGATCAAGTGCAGTATTGTTCAAAAGTGGTTTTCGTTTTTGCAGCCTAACAGCATCTCCTCTGACCGTGTTAGGCAGACTTTCAGAAGGAAAGGAGAGAAAACTGAAACTCAGTGGGGAAGCTCTCTTTGTTCTTGAATGTGTTAAGAACCTGACAGAGCTTTGCAATTAACTCATATTGTTTCAGGAGTTACCTTCCTAGGCCATGGTTTCATCACAGTAGAGTTTTTCTTAGAAAGCAAATAGAAACATTCATTTCTTTATTCTGACCTGAACAGAAGTGTATGATGTGCAGTAAATTCAGGTCTTGCTTATGATGTCTCCAACTGAACTCACTGATGCTCTTTTTGTGACCAAGTGCTACACAACTGGGCCCAACTACTGGGTGGGATTTTTAAGTTTAGCACGTACTTTATGGTAAATGTGCATTAGATATTCTGCTAATTTGCTGCTATAATTTTCTAACAGCTACATTATTTAGTTTCATATAAAATTTCATAGATGATAGACACTAATGCAATTAATGCCTATATGTGTGTTTGAAAGAAATTTCTTACTCTGTTTCTATTGCCAAAAATAGTTAAATACCTCAGTCAAACTCAGAATGTCATTTTGGTACTTTACTGGTCACACAAGCCATGATATGCCGGTCAGAAGATGTGTCTTTCAGTTTCTATTTAACTTTCTCTATGTTAGTGTTTTGTTTGTTTTTCTCAAAGTTTAATAAATGTATTGTCTTTGATCTGTCTGGACACAATGTGGTTTTTTGCAGATAATTTTTTTTTAATGGAAAATAGAGATATTATTAGGAGAAATCAAGTATTTCACATAGAATAAAGCATAAAGCCACTTTCCTTAGAATAGAAACAATGCCTTATGTGATCAGTGTTTCCACTAATGGATGTGTATGGAGAGATGGGACATATTGCACCCAGAGCTGGCCAAGACATGTTGCCAGTTTAGCTGACCCATTTACATGCTGCTGGAGCATCCTGTGATTGGCAGGCTAGTCCCCAGCCTGTACTGCTGCATGGGTTCATCCTTCCCCAGCTGCAGGACCCTGCAGGAGCTTTATTAGTCCTCTCCTGTCCAGGTCTCACACAGCCTCCTGGAGAAGCAACCACTCCTCCCATTCCTGTGCCATGCACCAACTTGTCCCTTCATCCAGGTCACTGATCAATAAGCTGAACAAGATGGACTGAGCCCTGGGGAACACTGCTGACTACAGGCCTCCAACTGCACTCTACACTGCTGATCACAACCCTCTGAGCTCTGCCAGTCAATTCTCAACACACCTCATTGTCATCTTATCAACCCATGCTTCCTGAGCTTCTTGTGAGGATGTTACAGGAGACCGTGCTAAAAAGCCTTGCAGAAATCCAGGTAGACAACATCCACTGCTCTCCCCTCATCTACCCAGCCAAGCATTGCATAATAGAAGGCTTTTTTATTCCCTATGCTGCATCCATTGGTCTACAAGCATTCCAGGGAGGTAACTGGGCATGCAGGTTTCCCAGGAGGGGTGCAGGAGAATTACCACAACACACACCCCCTCCTTGATGTGGCTGACCTTTTGGTTCTTAACTTTGAAGGCAGCTAGGGAACATTTGTCACTGCTCTGTTTCACCTGGTCTATTTCCTAATTGGATGCAGTGGTGTGAGCGTTGCCATTTTGGATCCTACCCCCAAAGTCTTTCACTTTAAAGCCCATCTCAAACACATTGGCCAGCCTGCATGTAAACTACCTGCACATGTTCCCTTTCTTAGAATGACACTTTGTTCATAGATTACCTGGCAGAGTTTAATCTGTTGTGGTATCTTTATTCAGAAACCATGTTGGTTCTCAAAAGCAAGGACTCAAGTTGCTCTGCTGGCTGTCTCTGGTGTCAGCAAGAAGCCACCTTGGTTTGGAAAAGTTTTGATTTGAGCCTCTTTTTATCCATCAAAGAAAATGTAAATTTCCAAGGCTTAGTGTTAAAAGAAACTGAAAAAAAGCATCATTTACACCAGTTTCCATTAAGATAAGAAATAATTTTGTCAAGCATAATGACTTACACTACTATTCTTTACTACTTAGGGTGGAATATTTTTTCTGACTTAGGACACAGGGAGTGAGATCAGCAGATTATGAGAGCTGTTCAGTGTGATTGAAGATTAACATTATAAAAGGTATATTTTCTATTTAAAAATGAAGTATTAAAGAAGAGTTGAGTGCTCTTTAGACTTGCCATGATTTTAGAAATGCTTTGACTTAATGATGACAGTCTCTGTTGGTAACACTTTACTGTCATTTACAGTTTAGTATAAATAAATACATATGCATCAGCATAGTTATACAAATGAGAACTAATTCTCTTGTTCAAAAAGAAACTTCAAAGAAACTTCAAACAATATGACATTTAGCCACAGGCAACTTTCTTTCCTGCACTGAGATTTGCTATTTCAGGGGCCTGTTACCAGACAAAAAACAGGTGTGCCTGATGCAGACTACCTAATCTGAGAGGAAAAGGGAGAAAATGTTTGGAGCACGATACTATTTTTATTACAGAAGAAATGCAAACTTGAGTGGTGGGAAAAGAAGTAAACACTACAGATTCTTAGTTTTGCAGTATTGATTTTTCAGTTTAACTCAAAATATCTATTTCACCGAGATGGTGGAATTGGTAAGAATTTAACCAGCTTTTATAATCTTTGAGGAGATACTTTGAGGAGACTTTGAGGATACTTTGAGGAAATACAAGTGGATATAGTTCTCTCTTGGAACTGACTCTGTCTAAATGTTATTCAGCAGTACAAATTCTTCTCTCTGACTAATCATTATTAATTGCATATGCAGTCAGTGCTTTAACTGCCATAGAAACCATGCCCTCAGGCCACAGAGAAGCAAGATGTAGTGCAAATCCATTTCTGTGATTAGTATACTACTTAAACACTCTGGCATAACTGCATTGAGCAAGTGCTTCCTTATCTTCTCTAATCAGGGCTGTTAGAGCAGGTAACATGCAGAAGCAGAAGAGAAACTGCACCAGCGGTGTCAGAGAAACAAGCACAGCAGAGTGGCTGCCAGCAGTCAGCATGATAAGCAGATGCAGTTATTATAATCGATGCATCTAGTAAACTGGCACACTGTTTGACAGGTTTAATTTTTTATCACTAAAGTATTTGGTATTTCTTTTGTATAATATAAGCTTCTTTACCCTAATATATGAAAACTAGCTGACTAATGATACATTAGCTTCCTGCAATTAGTCTGAGAAAGCAGATCATCCCACATCATGTAATTTGTGAGAGAACATAGGTGAACTCCTCTCCTTGACACTAGAAGAAATAGAAGTCTGCAGAAGTCTTAGTGGGACTAAAAGCAAAGTTGATGAGCTTATGTTTACAACTTTCTATAGCTTCCCATCACGATGCTACAAATGATGCTTCCACTACTGTCCCTGGTCTGCTTTTGAACTCATACTGAAGGAAATGAAATCTGTTCTGTAACAGACACCTGAGACCTAGACATGCCAGGAAACTGATTAGTATTATTTTTTCTTCTTAATATATATTATTTTCCTTGACTACAAAAACTTACAATATTATACTAGAAAGACATAGACTGTAGAACAATACAGTGTCAATTAACTTCCTCATACTAAAAGTTTTCAGATCTATTTCCCAGTAGCTATCTGTGTAGCATGTACAGTGCTACAGTCTCAAGTTAAAGAGGAAATACAAACCTTGCCCTTCTGAATGAAAAACTCCTTCAGGAACTAATTCTGTGAGCCTAGTAAATGTACTTTCCTTGAAAGAGTAAGGATTAGGCTTGGAAATTTACTAAAGACAACATGCTTTCTAGTTAAAACTGTGCTACCAAATGAGTAGGTCCAACCCTTCTTCAACAGACATCTGAGCACATCTGAGATACAGTTGTTACCCAGAGATCCTTATGAGCATCCTATCCTCCACCTGTGGCCTAGCTGTGTGGGGTTCCTTAAGCCAAGTTTTTAACTATGCGGTGGAATTCTTTCTTTCTCACAGCACATTTTTTTGGTGGAATGAGAAAGATTTACTGGTGCCCTGAAATGCCATGAAAATTTTAAGTGACATTGTCTGAGCCAATCTACTGCTGGAACAATGTGCAACTCTGGAAAAGCTCCTGTGTTAACTGCAATTAGATTTGTAGACCTACTGTGTTTGGAGATGCAAAATTTTACTTATTTAGGGTTCATACACTTTGTAGTCACAGTCAGGTATCAAGAACAGACTAGCCAAAGAATGACTTTTTTTATTAAAAGCTCCAGGGACACACGGTCTCTTGATTTTATAGTATAAATAATGGCAAAGTCCTGTCACTTTCTTTTGAATGTGGTTAGTATTAGTTAGCTGATCTCTACCAATCACCAATCGATCAATTACATCACCATCTGAATTTACTTTGTTGAGGAATGTATTAAATTACTAATTAGAAGCAAAATGCATGCTTTCATCTTGGCACTGAAATTGAGCACTGTCATAAACAGAAATACAATAGACACATATATGTCTTTACTAGTTACATTCCTCATTCCACAGGGAATGATGTGCACAAGTATTCCTTACTCACAAGACTTCCCCCAGCTGTTTAACTTCCATAGGAGAAGGACTAATAGTCAATGGACAGAAAAGTAAGAAAACAAAGAAAATAACATCCAAATGGACAGCTTCAGATAGGATCGATAAGACAAGATTTGATAATTGCTAGAAAATGTACTCCCTAACAAAACATCCTGTGGTGTACTGTTAGAGCGTGGTGCTAACAACATTGAGATCATAGGTTTGATCCCTATATGGGGCATTCACTTCAGATCCTTCTGGGTCCCTTCCATCTCAGAATATTCCGTGATTTCAGAGAAATGTATTTCAGATAATATGCTCCTTGCCAGACGTTTGCATGGTTTAGACACTCACTACCACCCCGGTCTTTTTAGGTGTACAAGAAAACTAGGTCAGAAATTCATCATTACTTTAAAAGTACAAGAGATCCAGAATTACAAATAAATTGTAAGTATATACTTGTTACATTTGTGCTTAAAATTGAAATTATAATAGTTTGACCCATCAGCATACAACAGAAAGATAAATCCAATGTAGATGGGAAAGCACAGGAATGCATGTGAGATTACTTAGCCAGGAAGCAACACAATTACTTCTCTTGACTTCATTCTTCTTTCTCTATTATTCTACATCTCTGAGATTCATCAGTCATCTTTGTCATATCCTATTTAAAGTGGACAGAATATCTGTTAAATGCTTCCAAGAAAAGACTGGGAGTTTTTGTAGGCTTGCACCATGGCTTGCAGGACAGAGTTTTGACATGATTGGAATGCTGACATGGATGCAGTATAAATAGTAAATAGTAATTTGCAAAGTGAAAATCTTCTGAGGATAAAATTATACTAATGACTTCAAGATTTTCAGCAAGATTAAGAATCTGATTTTGCATAATCACATTCTTTATGGAAGTGGCTCCAAATGGATGACATTGATACACTCTAATGAAGAATACTTGACTACCTAAGAACTCAGGGCACAAGAATAACTGAATACAGATAGACACTCTTTTCCCTGTAGCACAGATTAAACTTTTATTTTAATGTAGTTAAATTATTTAGTCTAGGTATTTGATTTCTGTTGTGCCATAGATACATACATATCCAGAGAAGCTGTGGCTGTCCCATTCCTGGAAGTCTTTAGGGACAGGCTGGATGGAGTTCTGAGCAACCTGACCCGCAAAAAGTGTCCCTGGCCACACCATTGGGGTAAGAGCTACAGTACCTTTAAGGCCCCTTCCAACCCAGTGTATTCTATGATTCTGTCATCTGTGAAAAAATCTGTGTCAGAAAAAGAGCAACAAGCTGTACTACAAATCAAAGCTTTCCCTCCTGCTTGGGTGATGGTTGATATTTTTAAAACAGAAGCGTTGTTCTGACCAGCTAAATGACTGCAAAGGTCTCAGACTATAATGACATAAGAGGGGCTTTTTTCCTCTTGGAAACAGCACATACCAGTCTACACAACAAAGCACTGGAACAGGCTAGCTTCATTCCATATGGCTAAGTATTTTATTATGAGTTATGCTTCAGATGAACATAGGCTATTCCGGACAAAGACCTGTAGACAGCAAGATACAGTGACCTAGTTTTCCAGCTGTAGTAACTTGGGAAGTTATTTCTCAAGGCAAACCAAAGCCATTTTACATTGAGCATATAAAACAGTTCACAAAGAAGACTGCATGGGTTTTCACAGATTCACTGAATGATACACATTTTAGGAGATTTCATTTGTCAATTAGCTAGTGTTTACCTTTTTTTTTTCATTCATATTGCATCACAGAACACTCCTATTAAAATTGCAAGGTATGTGATTCATATAATGAACATTAGAAATTTACTGCTTACCAGTCTCAAGTTAAAAAAATGAAACTTTTATTTTAATACATACCATAATCACTAATGCTAAGCCTTTTTTTTTCAACTACTGAAGCTATAAGGCAGAGATTAAGTCATCCTTTGACAAGCAAAAAGACACAAAAGCAGAGGAAAAAATACTTTGTGAACAGAAATTTCTGTTCTGTTTCTGAAGAAAATAACAGCTAAAACACATGCTGGAAGTAAGCAATTTTTTTTCCCCTTAAGACTCCCACACCAATACTTAGGTAGCAAACATGAAATCAACTTTTTTCCTGAGATGATTTTTATGGCTACAGATACTGTTTTAGCAGGTATATTTGCTCATACACATAGATATATTTATTTATATATTTATCTATTTAAATGTGTTCTACTATATTACTATACTTAATAATGTGGTGGGTTGACCCTCGCTGGATGACTGGTACCTACCAACACTGCTCTATCACTCCCCTCTGCAACTGGACAGGGGGTAAAAAAGTTTAACAAAAGGTTCATGAGTTGAAACAAAAACAGAGATCACTCATCAATTATTACAGGCAAAACAGACTTGACTTGGGAGAAATAGTTTGAATTTATCAAAATCAAAACCAGGGCAGGATAATGAAAAATAAATCTTAAAAACACTTTACACCCACACCTCCCTCCTTTCCCAGCTCTGCTTCCTCCCCACCAGCAGTGCAGGGAGACAGGAATGCAGGTTATGGTCACTTTACCACATGGTGCTCCTGCTGCTGCTCAGGGAGAAGAGTCCTTCCCCTACTTCAGTGTGGGGTCACTCCCATGGGAGACAGCTCTCCATTAACTTCTCCAGTGTCAGTCCTTCCCATGAGCTGCAGTTCTTCATGAACTGCTCCAGCATGGGTCCTTTTCCATGGGGTGCAGTCCTGCAAGAACAGTTTGCTCCAGTGTGGGTCCTCCACAGGGACAGTGGTCCTACCAGCAAACCTGTCACACCATGTCAAGAGCCAGCTCCAGCATGGACTTCCCACAGCCTTCCTTTGGGCATCCACCTGCTCTGGCATTAACCCCCATGGGCTGCAGGAGCACAGCTGCCTCACCAGGGTCTCAGCACAGGCTGCAGGGGAATCTGCTCCAGTGCCGGAAAGACCTCCTGCCCCTTCTTCGGCACTAACCTTGGTTTCTGCAGAGCTGTTCCTCTCTCATATTCCCACTACTCTCTTCTCTGAGCACAATTACAACTGCAGAGTAGCTTTTTTCCTTTTAAATACATTATCACAGAGGTGGTTCTACTGTCCCTCATGGGATTGGCCTTGACCAGAGGTGAGTCTGTCTTGGAACCAGTTGGCACTGGCTCTGCCAGATGTGGGGAAAGCTTCTGGCAGCATCTCAAAGAAGCCACTCCTGTAGCTCTCCCCACTCTTCCCCTGCTACCAAAACTTGGCCATGCAAACCCAATACAAATAAATATATATTTGTATGTATTTTGTGTATATTTCTGCTTTCACTGTTTGGAAAAATATAAACATTTTGGAGAATGCAAGAGAAGTGGGTACTTCTAGACCAAATACCCTTTCTGACAGTTTCATCTCCTAAACCAGAAAAACAAATCCTTCCACCAAAAGGAATATAACATGTCAAACAGTACGTTGATGAGAGTACAATTTATACTCCTATCTTATTAAGCTACTCTGCAGTCTAACACTAAAGTCAGTGTGATACTCTGCTAAACACTGGGATGAGTGCTCTGGCAGTCTAGAGCAGGTTAAAACCTATGCTCTTCCTTCTGTGTGTTCTTCAGAAAAAGACAAAACAAATCATTTTGTAAACTGCATTGAGCCTTGCAAAGTTTAACTCTGTGAAGGAATCTGACAAATCCATTTGAGATGGCTGGAGATTCACAGAAGGCTATTAAAGACCATCAAAAAGACATAAATATCACTAAAACACTGCTCAAGCCCATGCCTAACTGTGAGATTTTAAATGTACGCAGATTATGCTGTTTGTGAGAAACAAAATATGAAACAATGTTGTCACAGGTCTTTGGTACAGCGTTTTCTCTTACAGGGACGCTCACAGTGGCAATAAAAGGCATCAGTGTTTTCTGTATGTGTTAGAAACTCTCTGTAGGTTGCAGTATGCATCATCAGCTACCTGCTGCTTTCTTGCCTAATACACAGTGGATGTCAAACATTTCTTCAGCGACCACCAGACTCTTAAACTGTCTTGCACAAGAAGTTACTACCCTATAAAAGGACAAAAAAAATTTAAATGAACTCTAAATGAACTATAGATAAAAATCTCATCTTTTGGAAGCATGCAGTGTTAAACTGCTTATTTCAGCAGCAATATTTTAAAAGCTAAAACAAAAGAATATTTGCTGATTGTTAAACCTTTTACAAGCTAAATTTTCTACCCCAGCTTATAGACTTCATTCCGTGTATTTCTTTGTCAAAATCTGTCAAATATTTTTCCCTCAATGTTTATTTTCTGCATTTTCCCCCAGTCTGTTCATAGTAATCACCTTCTCAGAAGTCAAATGACATATTTACATATGGGTCATTAAGCATAGCATTATTACAAATATAACATGTGGACACTGAGTAACATTTTTGTCTAATCATAAGAACTGGATTTTAGTCTTCACTTCCTGTCTCCCTATGAATATAATCCATACAACAAAAATACAGCTAAATAGTACAAAAAACAGTCTGTGCAATATACTATGGTTTACTGTGTGGTAAAATGCTCACTACTCAAGAGTTTGGTGGGGTTTTCTCTCTTTAGTAAACAACAGCAGACTTTTTTCTAGGTCTAAGAGGAACATTAATTGCTGTGATTAACAATTTTATTAACTTTAATTACAAATTTTTAATTCTAATTTTTTTAAAGTACCAAACCTTTTGAAAAATTTGTGCAATTTACAAGGACAACTGAAACTGTGAAAAAGGCTTTGTAAAAATTGGTATGTGAAGCAGGGAAAGTGAGCTAGAAAACGTGAGTAGCATGTACCAAATTCCCTGGGTACCTCTTTCTTTGTTGATATCTGTCTATGACACATTTGGCACTGTGTCCTTTCCCCACTGATATCTCAGCCGCAGACCTTCTATCCATGAAAATTATTTTTATCAGTTTGCCTAGTCAATGTTCCAGTGCACACAACCAACCTACAGATGTACTGATAAAGCAGCTGCCTGCCAAAACAGCACGTGTGACCGTGACTGGTAGGTTGTTATTCCTCTGGGTGTTTGCAGGCACAAAAGGTCCTGCATGCACCCACATCTTCTCATTTGCACAGCAGACAGTTCTGCTCATGGGGACAGCACCAAAAAGTATTCAAGATGTAACATCTTCCCTCTCTATTACAGACAAAAGCAGGTTATCTGAGAAAGCCATGGAGTATTTAGCATTTGCACAAGAAGTCCATTTATACTCTAGAATCTCAGAAGATAAGGGTGTATCCATGTATCAAACATGGATAGCTGGAGTGCTACGGAGCCAAGAAAGGACAGCTGGTAGTAACAGACAAGAATTGCTGGTAATCACCAAGGGCTGTTGGTAGTAACGCAGCGTGAGAAAGAACAAGGTGTGGCTGGAGAAGGGGACGTGTGGAGGTAGCACAGCACTTTTCCAGGACAAACATTGTTCCAGTTTCTGGAGCACAACCCAGCACAGCACAAATGCAGGAATGCGGCCAGGAAGTGGGAATGGGCTATAGAGGAGATTAAGACCACCCAAGACCCCAGAAGCCCCCTTCCCTTCCATTCATCTTATCCCTTTAGCCCACTGCCATGTGCTTACGGAGTAGGTCAGGAACTGACATACCATTTCACACTTTTGCAGACACCCTGACTTTTGTCGTTCTGTTCAACCACAAGCATTTAAGAATCTTGGCTTAAGGGTGAAATGTCACGTACTAGAATGCAGCTTGGGCTCCAGGAATGCAATTATAAAGCCTATTTCTGTAAAAAACCCAGGTCCATAAAGTAAATTAACAGCTGTCTAATGAGGACACATCCAACTTTTAAGGGGGAAGCCCGTCGCTCCTGAGGGGACGCTGTAAACACGGGGGTCGGCCGGGCCCACCCCGGGGGCCGGCAGTGGTACGCTCCGCCGGCGCGCCGGCTGCCCTCAGGTGCCTCAGGGGCAGCGGCGTAAGCGGGGATCGGGGGAGGACGGAGGGCCTGAGGTGCCTGCTGCTGAATAATTCCTGCATTCAGTTAGTATCTCTCTCTCTCTCCCCACCCCCATATATATATATATATGTATATATATATATGTTTCACTGCCATCTGCAGCAAAAAACTGAAAACTTAACTTTTCAAAAGCGGTATCATCAGCTGCAATAGTTTCAAAAGTGGTACTGGGAAAGCACAGATGGCAAGGGGTCAAAGAGGCATTAAAGGAAGGTGTCACTTTTATAGCAGTCAAACTCATGATTTAAATCTTTAGTTTTTCCCCCAGTGACATATATATCACCGTTCAAAACATGAGTGGGAGTTTTAACAAAAAATGCCTTTTGAAGACATAATATGTAAGAGTATTATGCACAAAAATAAGAGTGATGAGTTCTCCTGCTGGAAAAAAATACAACATTAATAATACAACATTATTTTTAATTTACTGTTCCAGTTCAGCAGGAGTTTTGTACCCAGTGGTACTGTTGCCAAGTGCTGAGCACATCCTGTCTTCCGAGAAAACAAGTGATGCTGTAGAATAAGGAAACACACAAACAAAACAGCTCAACACGGCAGCTCCCTGAATTCTATCCTCTGTCAAAATGTGGAGAGTGGAACACAGTTTTGAAAGTATAATTTAAAAAGTGGTGATTGGCAAATATAAGATACTGCCCAAGATAAGGATTGGAAAAGCCAAGGATTGACATTCATAGTGTACATTTAGATTATCAACTAACAGAATATTAAGATCGGTAATTGTTTTTAAAATTTGAGTGTCCTGAATACATATTTAAAACCCCAATTTGACAAATCATTACATTGTAGTAATTTGCAAGTCATTAAGATTACTAATTAATTTAAAAAAACCAAAACAAAACCCCCATTAATTTAATTAAGAAGCATTAATTTTTTCCAAGTTTACTATATTCTGAAAACTTAATTTAAAAAACTGAGTTTTGGCTTATGAGTTAGTTTTAGTCTCACTGAAGAAGGAGTGGACAGAAGAAAAAACTATTAAACACACAGAACCAATATCTTACTGCTTTGTTCAAGAAGTTACGTACACATAAAAGCTTGTAAATACTGAATGAGAAAATTACTCAGTTATGTAATTTTGGTTTCTGCTTAGTGTTGTGCATTTGCCTATTTCTGCCTAACTGTACTGCAAGTATTTCTGTCTGGAAATGCAATCAGTTTCTGGATAGTGGACACATTTTAACTTCTGGTTCATCTCCTGATTGCAAATTTTTTGTTATTTTTAAAAAGGCTGGTCACACATGACCATGTAGAAGTGGTGATTTTGTTTGGACCACATGGTTTACTAGTAGGTGTTAGAATTGTTGTCTCATGGAGCCTGATGTTGAGATATAGTTTGAATATTTTTAGAAGCATTCATGTTGTGTATTTCAGATCCCTCTTGCAAATACACGTTGAAGATTCTGTAAGTAGAATTTATAAAAATAGGGGTTGTGTTAAAAATCTGGAACTATATGGGTGCCTTTCAAAATACTGTCTTTTTATTCTGCAGCAAGGATTATGTCTTGCAGTGCCTATCACTGATTTAACACTTGTTGTTTATAAGAAAATATGTAAATACCTTTAAACCTGGGTAGCCAAGTATTAAAGCATCTACACAGGTAAAAGATTCTGAATTAATGTGTGCCTGGTGCATTATTCTGTCTATGGAAGTGGATCCAGGTTAACTTTTTAATTGCAGCAAACTTTCCAAATTCAACCACAGTATATCAGTTTGGCAGGTATTGTTTGGGATTTCTGACATTCACTGTATTTCCTAGAAATTCAAGATCTTAAATAGGCTGAAGTTTAGCTTCAACACAAAAATAGTTTTAATTTTAAAAAAATAGTCTTCTTTGTTCTTCTTATATTTTTGCCTAAGAATTTGCATGGTGTGAATGAGAAATATATTAATTTAAAGATCTATTTTTTACATATATCTAGTGATCATTTGATTATATGGTCCAGAAATAAATGAATCATAGTGATGAAGAAACTATGAAGAAAACCAGTGTAGTGAACCTTGATAAACTTCTATATGACTTCTCAGAGATAGAAAAGGTAAGTGAAGAAGGTAAAAAATGTTGAGACTGCCATCTATAATTATTGTGTGACATTTTCAAAATCTTTTTGAGTGAAGATTTCTTTATGTTGTATCAGCCTACTGATACAACTTGTAATACCAACTTCATTTGGAAAACTGTTTGTACGGACTATATCCTGGAGACAGGAGTGGATTCTATGAAATCTGAGAAGCCTTTGTTTCTGTGCTAGAATTTTAATCTTCCAGAGGCCAAATTGGCTTCTCAGGAAGACTATGGAAGATGGTGTTGAAGATTAACTGTATTACACCACTTTCATAGATTCACAGAATCATTTGGGCTGAAAGGGGCCTTATAGACCACCTACTTCCAACCCCCCTGGCTATAGGGAGGGACACCTCTAGCTAAACCAAGTGGTCTGGTGCTGGGGTATCCTTTCATAAGTTGTTCCTTGTTCTAGAAAAATGTCATTGCCTTATCCGGAGCACAGGTTCCTACATTCCATATGCATTGAACTTCCTTTATCTTATGTGTGTGTCATTTCTTAGAAGATTGACCCTCTGAGGAAAATCAGTTCTGTGTTTCTTTTTAGACTGCTGTTGATCAGCTTTCTACTGATTTCCTTGTCAGCAAATCCATACTAGAGGTAGTATAAAAGGAGCACCTGAAATAAATTTAGCATTTCTCTTGGAATAAACTTATTATACTAGTTCCTATTCCCACATACTGTTCAAGTTGTTGCTCTGCAGGAGTGTTGACAGCCTCATATACAAAGCAGTAGAAAGAACCTTGCAGAGGATTGATCCAGACTCTTGGCTACAAAACTGAGAGGCAAATAGTCTATAACTCTTGATGTAAGTCAGCATTCTTAGTTCTACAGGGTAAACTTGGAGCAGCAAAGGGTCTCAAGTCTAGTATCATTCTTCTCTATAAAGGAATATCCTGAATGGGAAATATTACAGGCTTGTACTGCAGTATTGTGGAATTGTTAATTTTTTTTATTCACTTAAACTTCAAAACTTAAAACATGTTAATGTAATGTTAGTCCTTCTCCAATTTTCTAGAAAATATCAGAAATTAATGATGCAAATAACCTACTGATTCATCAGCTGGAAAAATGTAACAGATTGCTAACATTAAGTCAATCAAAGGAGGAATCAGTAAAAGAGGGTAAGTTATTTTATTAGAAAGGTATGATTTTTGCATATATTCAAGATGTTTTGAGAGATATTTCCATTCTTTTCAGCCATAAAAAATAACATAGCAAGGATCCAAGACACTGTGGAAAAAGCAGTAATGCCTAATCTTGAATCATGTAATGAAATCCATGTCATAGTAAATATCAATATTCATATTAATTTTATGAGGATTCAGACTGTTCAATGGATGCTAATAAAATGTCATTTACCATTTATAGATGGGAACTATAAGTCTGTAATCATAATCTAAAAGTTGTGAAACAAAGGAGGACTTAAAGGGAAAACCATAAAATTAAGATTTGTTTTATTCTAGAACTGTTTTCAGATGAGTATTTGAAATGAGAAACAATATCTAGTACTTAGCATGGATTTGTGGTTGCTTATTCTTCTGTAGTTTGTAAAGTAGCTGAGGTGCATCTTTTTGTAGGATTTTCATCTCTGGGAACTCAGCCTGCTAAAAGTTTGGAAGCAAGGTAGGAATAAACTTAGTTTCACACAGGAGGGAGATTGCCAGTTGGGTTTTATTTCAGTCTTCACTGGGACTTGGATAATTTAGCATAATCAGAAACTGAGTGTTGAAATTGAGCTATTGAGTGAGTGAAGTTTGCTTATGATGATAATCTCTTCAGATATACCAAAAACTCATGGTACAAGATGACAGGGAAGATGGAGACCAGTAGCAGAACAAATGGGAAGCATTTTATGTAAATAATGGTTGATGTTAGTTGGCTGCTTTTCAGGAACAAGATCTTGGTGTCCTCTAAACAGTTCTCTTAAAATATCAGTAGACAAAGAAGCAAGCATAATTACGGAAGAAAAAGACAAATAATCTTTGTGACTCTGTAAGGTCTGTGAATTTTATGTCATGTTCTGGTCCACACATCTCAAAATAGACAATAGCAGAACTAGAAAAGCTAACAGGGAAGGAGGCAAGGCTTGGTATTGCCAGGAAGGAGCAAGGTACAAGGGACCAGGAGCCATTTCTGTAACAAAAACCATGGATGTATGGGCTTAACCATGCAATGCTCACTCCCACTGTGCCCATGCAGGGCTGGTCCAGTGAGGACTGCCATGGTCAGCCAAAAGTCTACATTACCAAACAAGTCTGTACTGATGACAGTGACTCAGGAGGCTGAGTCAGAATGGAGTTTGGAAATGGTAACAAATGCCAGACATGGCCCAAGGATTTCTGTTTGGTCCCAAGTGAAGAAACAAGTCTGATATCAAGCCAGAAAATCACTCCCAGGGTCTAGTGTGTGACTGCCACACAACTGCAGCATGGGCCAAGGGCAAAAGCCTCCATTTACAAGCATGGGAAGAAGGGATTGCTATTTCTGAATCTGCTGCCAGCCTTTTTTTGAATGCACCATCTATATTCATTCTAAGATGGCCTTGTGCCCAGCCAAACACCCCGAA
Source organism: Anomalospiza imberbis (assembly GCF_031753505.1). Classification (NCBI taxonomy): domain Eukaryota; kingdom Metazoa; phylum Chordata; class Aves; order Passeriformes; family Viduidae; genus Anomalospiza; species Anomalospiza imberbis. Next base: position 13,374,305 of record NC_089721.1, read on the forward strand.
GGTGCCTGTGGGAAAATGCACCTGGGGCTTTCACAGGTTTGGTCACAATTTTGGGACATGAGGGAAGACTTTGGTTGACTGGGAGCTTTTCAGCCAAGATAAAGAATCGAGCTGATATGACTCATAGCTGTAAAATTGTGAATGGCACAGAGAAAGTGATTACAGAATAGAATATTCATTGTCTAACGCAGTAAAAAAACTAGATGGAAATAAAACTTGTTTATTGATTTAAAGCTAACAAAGGAGTAACTTTTCCACACATTACAAAATAAAGTTAAATCGGTTCCACAGAAGCTTGTGCATAACAGAAGTATACATTAATCCAAAAAAACTGGAAAAAATCATGGAAAACAACAAAATTTTTTGAACACAAAGACAGTATCTCTCATTGTCCTCCTTCATTCTGTGTTTGGGAACTTGAGAGGATGTACTAATGATAGCATTTATCTAGCTTTTTTCACCTTTCCTGAATTATCTCGTAGCGTGTATTGTGAAGTGGCATAGTGAACTGGACAGAACTTTGGTTTGAGTCAGAAACACTTGTTTCTCTATTAAGCACAAAAGTCAGACAGTGCAGGACAGTCCCCCAGTAACAGAAGAGGTTTCTTTATTGATGAAACCAGAAAGGAGTGGGTTTATATAAAACAGTTTGTAAAAAAGGAAAGGAAAAAATGGACAAAAAGAAGAAATAATGGCTTTTATAGAGTGATATTGCCAGTTGTGGCTTGGAAAAAAATTTCTCCTAGCCTTATGTCCTAAGCTGTTTCCCAGCACCCAACTCAACCACAGCTTCTGAAGTATCTTTTGAAGGGTTGGTCCAAAGGCGACAGAAGTTGCTTACAGCAGAGGAGCAGGAAGAAAGAGTGCTGTGGAAGGATAGACTTGTTCCACCTACCCTGAAGGGTTTGTGGCTACTAGTGGTAGTGGGGTGAAGGAAGTGAAATTTTATCCTGACTGAAGAACACTTTGTTTTAAGAAACAACAACAACAAAAATAGCATTTCACACCCCAAGAAATTTCTAACAAGTGAGAACCTGAGGAGTCCTTGATATCCTTGTTAAAATCTTTCCTAGAACTGTTTAAGGTAAAAGAAGATTGGAAATTCTGGAAAAAAAAAAGACAAAGGAAGAAAGAAAATATTTAAAAATCAAGGGAGAGGGCAGTGAAACACTTATATCCTTGGAAGCGAGGATATATATCTAAGATAAGGTGGAAAAAGAAAAGGCAGCTTGGCCTGTGTATACACTATCTGAAAGGTCATAAATTACCTTTATTTTCTCTTGTTACATTCTTTGCTTAACTAAGATTAGATTAAAAAAAAGCAGTTTTTGTTTTGTGTACACCATTGCAGATCAATTTTAGACAGATACAAGTCTGAAATCTTTGTTTTCTACTCCTTTCTACCGTTTCTATGGTGGCTAAATAGACTTGTGATGCTACAGTACTGAATTAAATTCTAATGTACTTTTTCTAAAAGAAAGCAAGATTAAGAACACTTGAGGTTCTATTTAGCATCTTCAGGGTTGCGTATTTGTTTATTTAGCATTTCTAAGGTGTTAAAGGAAAAAGTGGTTGATATAATTGCCCTATAAAAAAATCAATTATAAAGGCAGATGAACACTTATGCTGTTCAGTGTTTCTGCATGTAGACACTATACCTTACAGGGAATGAACTACACAGGATCCATAGCAGATGCTATGACAGTGATCCACAAGGCTGCAAACATTAAGAAAAATTCTGCTTCTTTTCCTTAATGTAGGCAAGCAGAACTTGTACATTCCCAGGATTTTTTTTTTCCAGTCACAACTTTAGGTACATATGAGATTTGCCAAGATATAGCCTTTAAAGAATATATTTTAAGAAAGACATGCAGATATTCTTGGGACTGTACAAAAGAGTGGCTTACATTTAAACAGTTATGATTCCTTATAAAGAGTAGCTGTTGCTCTAGTGTTGACTCAGATGTCTTTCCAAATTGTGCCTGAATTACAAGCATCTGAGTTAATTTCCATACATTTTCAAATGGGAGGAAATTTGTAGTAGAACTAGTTGGTACAGACGGGCATGCTGATCTCATCATTCCGACTTTGAATAGGATTTTTCCACAGTTGCTTTTGATCCGGCACAGGAACTGAGGGGCAGGCAATGTTTCTGTGCTGCTCGTGCTCCCTCTACTGTTTTTTTTGGAAGCACGGAACGTGAGAAGGTATCTGGCTAACGTACTCGGCTGCATTAAAAGCAGACTTGATGGAAGATCAGGCTGACTGTCAAAAAGCCTGAGCGGAAAACTGAACCTGTTAGCTGGGATCTCAGTTCATCTTCCTCACTTCATTATTTGTAATGTAGTCTTTAGCGACATGATAGACCGTTTTCAAAAGGGCTTTAGTTTGATGGGTTACTGTTATTTAGCAAACTTTTCTGTGTTGTGGAAATTAAAAGCCATTTAAGAAACACCGTGGTACTCAGGAAAGAGAAAGAGAAGCTTTAAAAGTAATAGCCTCGGTTGTAGAGCCTCTGCTGTTCTCAGTCTTTGACAGTTTTGTGACTCTACTGATAAATTTACAATGAATATAAGGGATAAAAGTAATATTTAATGAAACCCCAATCCTATATTACAGGAAGTACATATGGTGTTTGAATATTAAAAATACGGTTTAAAAAATAAAATTATGAAATACAACTATGTAAACTGATAAAAGCTTGCATGTATAATTCTGTTGTGTAAAATGAGATAATGGAGCCATAGCACATATTCTGAATCTTTCAAAGCTTATGCTGAATGTTACATGCATCAAGAAATGGGTAAAAAAAGGGTGAGAGACTGCAGTGAGTGGATTCTCTTGGTCTTGTTAAAAAGAAAATTGGCAAAGAAATAATGTCAGGAAAGTAAGTCTCAGTTTCATTAAATACATCAAATTGCTGGAAGGCTGATATGGGAAACTTCTAGTATTGCTCAGAAAATAAAAATATGCTTATTTTCTGACTAGAAACAACCATGTAATAGTTTTATGAAATTGTTTGTATTGCTTTATATAATTGATTTTAATCAATCATCAAACTAAAAGCTAAAATTAAGCAGTAACCACGTAATAATAATCTGAGGTCTTTCTACAGTCAGTAAAAAGACTTAGAGTAACATTTAACAAAAATTATTATGAAATATTTGATAAAATTTTGTAAAGAAAATGTAAATTTGTGAAGCCACTATTTTAAAATACTGGATCTTACATTTCTTTCAGAATGCAGTGCTCTACAGAATGTGATAAAGGGTCTGACGCAAACCATTGAAAACCAGTGTAACGTGAAAGGTAGAGGCAGAAAATGCTATTTTATATATATGCTGTATTGTAATTTCAATTGAGCAGGCATTCAATTTTTTTCATTTATATTTACTGATTTTTTTGCAGACACAGAAACTTACCGGCAGGCAAAGAGAAACAAAAAAAATTAACTAAAATCAATCTTGTGCAGTAATAAATGTCTATTGCCATTATTGTCATAGTTTACTTAGTAACTGCCTCCGGGAGGTTATTTTAATCAATAGTTGGGTTTTAAATTCATTTTAGTGTAACACAGGCAATTTTACAAAAGGTGAGAAAGTATCATTCAACTGTTGGATTGTAGACTATTCAAGTGTTTATGCACAGTTATTATCACTTTGTTAAACCAGAGTGTCTTAATCCTTAGTATATAATGTTACTAAATGTTATTGCTGTTATCCACATATACTTGACAACTACTAATTTTTACTTGAAAAAAAATATAAATATTTGCTATATCTTTATACTACAGATCAGCAGTGAACCATGAAGTTAATTTTATAACCATTATGCATTCAAGACATATTTACATATATATATATATATTAATAAACCTCTAACACTGGAAGTATATGGATTTTTTTAATACTCAAATTGATAATAATAATTTTTAAAAAATCTATTTTCTCGAAATTCTGTGTTTGCATACTGTTTTCTGGTTATTGGGAAACAGGTACTTAAGAACTTGCATCTTCCAATTTGAAACTGTTGTAGCCATAATAATAGTTTTCATTTTCTGAGTCAAAGAACTTTGCATCTAGATTTTCTTGAATGCATCATTTACCAGAAAACTAAAGAAAGTTCTAAGTAGTAATACCAAGTAAATATTATGATTAAACTTAAACTATGATTTTTCTTGTTAAAAAACTAAAACAGACAGTATGTAGTTCTGTAATGATGATTATAATGTCTTCAAAATTTTTTCTCAAAGTTCAGCCAAGTCAAAAAATGCAAGTAATTTCCTTATTCTGCTTTCATGCTAAAGAAATTGTCAAAATGTACTTTTTTGTGTACCATATAGTTTTTGTTTATGTAGATGAAAATGATAGACTAAAGGGAACCATTCACATCTTGGAAGATAAATTAAAGACTTGTGAAGAGGTATGTCACAAATTATCATTCTTTAGGTAAAGGATTAATACTGCATCACTATTATGCTGTATATCTTTTTGTTTAGGGTTTGCTATTGATATTCTTATTTGTGCTCTTCTGTTAATGTTTTTCATGTGTAAAAAGAGAAGGGTTGTTCTCATGACAGTATCCATGTGAGAAGGTGTTAGAAGAACTAAGAGGTTAAAACTCCTTGGTGCTGAGAACTTTGGCTCAATCTAAGATGAACTTGGGGTTTTTTTAGCTGTATTTAGCTTTAAATTCAACTTCACCTTCATCATTCTAATCTCTTGCGCTAAAATAATTTTTCACGTGGAAATAGGGTTTTCACATTGAAGATGTCTGGTTGTGCTGACAGAGAATCAGGAGTGGTCTGAATTTTGTCCAGTTTATTCAGGAATAAGTACTACAAATATAATAGGTCTCTACATCTTATCTGTACCTCATAATAAATTCCATATATGATCTCTGTACTTTGTATCTATGGCACTCATTTTTGCAAAGGAGGTAAAACCAGAAGCACTAGTCAGAGTTCTCTGTTTTCATAGCTCTCTGTGTGGAGACCACAGATCTGTTACCTGTTTAGGATCAGGAATCTCACTGCTGGTTTCCTTTGCCTGTTTATGTGTTATGAGTTAAAATTAAATATTTGTACCAGTAGAGCTATTAGCTTGACTGTTCGAGTAAAAAAAATGAGTAATGCCTTCTGAAGGATCTGATAAATTATTATTCCACCCATTAAACATATGTGTGAGCAGGCCTGACTTCCTGGTGTCATTCTGAAGGCGCCTGACTATGTCTCCATATAGTGGTCCCCAGTCAGTGACTGCCTTGGTGAGTGCCCCGAGGCATTGCTCTGGTGAGTGGTGATCTTGTGTAGAAAGCTGCAACAAGAGCTTTGGAGTCAGCACCTCGACAGTGGCAGCTACAGACAATTCCTTGAAAATTATGGAGTAAATTTATAGTTATTGGAGTTATTAAGTTATTGGAGTAAATTTATAACTGGCATCTCCAAACTTTGAACATCAGTGCCAGCAGCATCACTACTGCTGGTATCACTGATGTGTCTAGTGCTGCCAACATGAAGTTCTGGAATCCTTTTTGAGTCAAAAATCCACAAAGGTGAAACTGTATTTCCTTAACTAACTGCATCATTGTGTCAGATCCTGTTCTTGGGAAAGGAATATTACCTCTCCATTTGCCTGTTCTCCTAAGAAGTACAGTTTCTAATTTTGTATTAACAGATAGCTGTAATACAATGAAATCTACTAAATTTTTCATCTCTGGACTTCAGTCAGTCTGTGTAAGAAGTAATTGGGCATTTAAATTTACAAGACTGAGGATAAAAAAAGTACTGAATAATAGTGTACTGTATATTTTTACATGATGGTTGTGCTTTGCAGAAGGCTAAGAGCACAGAAACTGCAAGATCTTGATAAAATATTTTACATTCACAGGAGTATAAAGATCAAATTGAGAAACTCATGACAGAAATTAAAAACAAAGAGGAAGACCACAAATTAGAAATAACACAGTTGAATTGCGATACAAGGGAAAAATGTAAGTTCTCTGAAGACTGAACACTTTAGCAATGGGTAAAACATACTGTCACCATGCTACATTTTGTCTAGGATAAATATGAGTTCCACTTCTTAGTGGAAACACGTGAACACTAGAAGTGTGCAGTGTTTAAGAGAATTTTATCTTCGCTGAAGAGAACAGACAGTAGTAATGAAGCAATAGTGCAGAAACACGGGATGAACAGAAATTCCCAGATAGTTAGAACAAATGCTGGGAATGTGGGCATAAAAATCAGAAGGAATGAAATTTTGAGATAAGTGTCAACTGGAACCTTGCTTTGAACTGTAAGCTAGATTGCTGTTCAAATCTTCTATCTGTGTTCAGGAAAGTGGAACATTTTTTTCACAAATAAATAATACTTCAATGAGGAAAAAACTGATTTCTATGTTAATTTGCTCCATTAGACATATAACCTTAAAAAGTAGGATTTTTTTTGGACCTCCATATAGGTGAAAACAAGTAAAGTTATTGTAAATTATATGCTTTTTTAAAAAAGACACTATGTTACTGGGATAGGACCGTGTGGTTTTCATATAGTTTTGGTGTGGTTTCTGCTTGAATTGTCTTCCAGTGAAATGTTGACTTGATATCCAAGAAAGTTTTAATATTTGGAAAATGATGTTATTTTTTCATCTATATAATTTCATCTATTATAATCATAATTTTGGTGTTACTGTGTTGCTAGTTGAAGTAAAAGAAATGGAGTATAGAGAAGAGAGAGAGAAAAAAGAACTGGAAATATTAGAGCTAACTAGACAGCTGAAAATTCAAAATGAAGAGAAGCAGAATGAAATAATTAAACTGCAGATAGAGGTATGCATTACAAAGCTGACTTAAGGATGAATTGGGCATTTGGTAAACTTCAAAGAGACTGTGTAGTAAAAAGATGTTAATTAGTATTTAACAAAGTAATATGATGGAATCTAGAAAACTTAATTATTTATTGTCTTTATGAGGATCAGTGGCAGGTGCTCCCTTCTACAATTGTAACTGACTCCTGTTCAGGAGTCAAGTTCCACCTACTGTATAGGGAGACTGAAGGTTGCTCTCTTCTTGTTCCAAATTAAATTACCTAGAAACAGTTTCAATTTTGAGCTATTAAAAACTTCAGTAATGTTTTCTGCTTAACTTTCTTGGTTTTAATTTCTGAATGGTGAGAATATATGTTTTTTTTAAATAAAATTCTAATAAAAAATTCGAATCCTGAAGAGATTTAAGACAGGGCATTCAACATGCATTTCATTGCTCATGTGTTAAAGACTCTCATTACAGAAAGAATTAAGGAAATTCTTCACACCTTTCACACATCAAAAAAGAAATAAGTTGTGGAAGTGTTCAGGCTGACTTATCCTGGGAACATAAGAGATGAATGGTGGTTCTGAAGGATTTTAGCACCTTTTGTATTTTCTCATCCTGTAGATATATGGCTGAGAAGCCTCCAATTTTATTCTTTTTTTCAGAAGCGTCTTTTTTAGCTACATGGTTTTAGTTAATCAAATTTGTACTAGTTTTGCAAAACTTTGAGGCTTTTTTTTTAAGAAATACAGCTTGTAACTGCGTTCTTTTTAAATTAAACATAAGTAGCCTTGCTTTTCTAGACTTAGTAGAAAGGCTTACTGCAACTACCTCCAGGTAAAAAAATGCAACTAATAAAAAGGGAAAATTACACTTGATATATTTAATATACCTTTTCCCCACCCCGTTCATTCTTATAGTTTTGTCTTTGCCTGATTCTTTCAGTTCAATGCTAAATTGGCAAGAGCTCAGGATAAAACCACCAAGTCCTTTTCAGAGGCCTCAGTCTTACCACAAAGTATCTATCGAAGGGTAGGTGCTTTCCTAGTGTGTAGCACACAGATACTGTTTCAGGGTGTTTGAACCAGGAGTTCCCTGGGGTTTCTCTGTGTGTTCTCTCCCACACACCCTCTACACAACTCAATTCATAGAATCATAGAATAATTTAAGATAGAAAAGACTTTTAGGATCATCAACTCCAATTGTCATGGCTCTTGACATATTGATACTACTGAGGGCAAGCAACAACAAAAAGCCACATGTGAGATGGTTTTACTACAGAATTGTTGACCTGGAAACTTAAACTAGAGCTGACATCAGTGATGCTGATATAATACTCTGCATATGGGGGTTTTTGGGTTTTTTTTTTGTTTTTTTTTTATTTGTTTGTTTGGTTTTGGTTTTTTTGGTTTTTTTTTTGGGGGGGGGCGGATTGGTAGGCTTAAGACTTTGGGATGGCAGAAAAACAGGATTCTGAGGAAATATTTTTTGTAATTTTTTGATACAAAATACCAAGGAAAATATTCTTATTAGAATATATCTTACTTGCAGTAGCAAAATGTATTGTTATGTAATTTTATGTGATGTTTAAGAATGTAGCCTTTGCCTGCACTTTTACAGAAGCTGCAGCATCTCCAGGAAGAGAAAAACAAGGAAATTGAAATTCTCCGAAACACCATAAGAGACTTGGAGCAACGTCTTAATAAAGGCCAAGACCTACCCTTCAAACGGAGGAGATTCTGAGTAAATGACTTTAAGTATTTCAGTGTTTCAAATTCTGCATCTCAAAATAAAAACAAGATATGAAGAAAGTATGTTTTATTGAAAACACTCTTGTCAACCATTTCAAAGGCATGCATTCTGTGTATATTCAAAGCTACTCTCTTGCTAATTGGCATTCACAATAAAAAGATTCAGGTTTTGTAGGAGTAGTAATTTCCCTATTAAACCGTCATTAATTATGGTGTATGCTTTCATAGCAGTTTTCTTTTCATTAATATTCTCTTCTTCATCCAGAAATCCTTCAAACAATTGGATTTACTTCCATTCAGTTAATCAAACATTAGGAATGCTAGGCTATAGACAGAGAAGTTATACAGGTTTAAGTGGTATATTATGTTAATTGATACAGATTGCTAATTGATACAGACTTATCAAATTCAGCACTGTTATAAAAAAAGATCAACATTACACCAAGATTAAACTTGTTTCATCCCACCCTCTTTTTGATTCTGATTCTCACTTGTTAACACTACTTCTCACTTCAGGGTGATCTAATTGATTTAGTAGGATTTTACATGCTGTAGCAGTATGTATTAATGGACCCTCTAACTCTGTCTAAGAGCCACAAAGCTCTTAGCTGTGTTGAGTAAGGTTTGTCAAAGTTAAGTATATCAATCTGTTACTTGAAAATAAAGCAGTTGCTGTCTGTATATTTCATTTTTTATATGGAATTATTCTGTCACATTGCTCAGGAGTAAGTTTTGCTTGTACATTATTTGTATCCCCAGGTTAGGAAAAAAAAACAAACTCAACTTTCAAATATATTGTCTTCTTTATAAAAAAATTATTAAAATATCTTTCTTGGTTATCTTCTGTTCTTGATTGCAAAACATCAGACAGGAGCCCCTAGGTCATAGTTTATGCTCCTCTCCTCACAAATGCAAGCAGAATGTTAGAAGAGAAACAAGAAAGACAAATTAATCAAGAATGCAGACACCTTCCCAGTGGAACTGAAAAACAAACTAGGGGTCAACCAAATTCCTTTAAATCATGAAGCTTTTCACTGATGGGATTTGACAGGTATTCAATCATTCTAAAAGCTCTGCTCTAAAAATACACTTATTTGCAATATACCCACACCTGTCAGCACGATTTTGAATTTGGGGCAATAAAAACACTTAATCTGTTCATTTTTCTGCTCTTGCAACTATATTAACTGAGTTAGTGTGACTCCCTTGTTTCTGGAAGGTGCTTAGTTTGTTTTTCAGGATCAGTTCCTCGCCTTTTCCTGTCACTGTCAGGTGTCACTAGTTTCACTTGCTCCTGCTGGTGATGAATGTCAGGCAGCAGAGAGCAGACGGCACTGTCAAGATTCAGTGATGTCCTCTGCTGCCAGCTGCCCGTGTCACCTGCAAGAGTTTGGTAGTGCTCCACGACACTGTCAGGTGACAGAATTCCCTAGCACTTCAAACAGAAGGTGTCGACAATGACAGGATCAGCTACTGGAGGCAGAGTCTGATCCTGTCTGCCAATTTCAAGTTAACTCATTTTTGCAGCTGTTTTTCCCTTTCTTTCGTAGTTTTTTATCTTGTGGAATTTCCACAATTTCTCCTGGAGGGGCAGTGTCTACGTGCTGCTGACTACCTATCTGATCGTGTCTGTGACGGCCAAAAAGCCTGTGGCGCCAGCCGCTGTGAGGATGACGTCTCTCAGTTTCAGCAGCAGCCTGGTGGTTCTCACGTTTGGGATCTTGACTGTCCTTGCGATGGTGCTGGTGGTGGTGGTGGCGGTGCTGGTGGTGTCCATGTCTGTGCAGGTTAGGATGGGAATGCTGACCTGTCGGCTTGGGTTCTATCTCTGACAGCTCTTCAGCTGCTTTTTTAGTGATGTTTTCACATACACGATCAATATCAGGATCAGGTTCCTGCAAAACAGATGCTTGCATTAAATACAGGACACTGGATTAAATTAAATTAGTTGTAAAATATTAACTGACATTTTTGCAAAGCATGAAAGGCACTTTTAAGTTATTCATGCTATTTTGCTGAACGTACTAACATATCAAAAATAGCCTTGTGCTGTCACACCACTGTCAACTAGATAGGGCTTCTTAGCAATTATAATTCCAGTAATTGATAATAACAAGTATTCTTATCCTAGATCCTACATCTGACCTGTCTGTGGTCTACATTTAGCCAGAACACTGCACAATGGGATAAAAAAATTATTATTTTCATTGAACTTCCATGAAGTATGTACATTTCTTGATAATCCTTAAAAGTATCCTTGAAAATCCTTACAATCCTTTCTGGTCTTGAATGATTCATTAAAGAAAGCTACCCTTCTTTTATAGCAATAACAATAATTTTTCACCTTATATTATCACTTTTTTAAAATAACTCTTGTAGACTGTGTTTAAATGCAAACTACAATGAATAGTAATGCAAACCAGCTTGAGTTTGATTCCTGGGTTTTAAAAAACATTCGTACTTACCCATCCCACAAAATTAGAGTGGTTAATTTCTCACTACCTCTATAGCTCTACAAACAGAATTACTCTCCAAGTAATTGCAATCTCCAGACTGCAATCTCCAATGCAATCTCCAAGACTGCATTTACATTTCTGACAATTATTTGCATTTCTATCAAGGACAGGAATTCAGATAATCAATCAGTCTATTCGAAATCAAATCTAATTAGCTTAGAAAAATGTTTAAAAGCTATCTGTCAAGATGCATGAAATGTGTAAGTTTGAAATTTTATATTTCTGGGTTAATCACACTGAAAAAAAATTTTAAATACCAATCAAATCTACTTTTCTATTATACACAGAATGAGACAAGAAAATACCATGTAAGAGCAGTTTCCACACTTGTTTTCACAGTATGCAATCTTAATAGATTCTTCCACATACTGAAAATGCAGGAAGGAGTAGGGCATACCCAGATGATACACTAGACGGCCGCATCTAAGGAGAGAAATAACTCTGTGGTTACAAATACCTACAACTAAATCTCTCTTCTTATGATATCTCACTTTACTTGCATCAATCCACCCACACTGTACAGTTCCACGGGGAGTGTTTCTGTTCCAGTTCACAGGCAAATCCAGTATCTTCCTTACAAATGCTTGCCTGCTCACCTGCACTGGCCAGGATGTGAAGCATGATTTCTGGCTGATGTGGTAGTTGCACTGCCAGAAGCCTGTCATTTAGTGGCACTTTAGACTGGCAGAGGTGCATTCAGACCCATTGGGATAATGAGAAGGGTTCTTTGCAGAGTGGTTGCTGCATCCTTACCAAGTGTTTTTATGCAACCTGAGAGGTATTTTGACTGGGATGGGCACTGTGGTGCACCTGCATTACTGATTTATTGTGCATGAGGGGATTGTTGTGGTGCCTGCTTGCCCCACTTGTTGTGGTGTCTGCTCTTGAGTGTTCTGATATGCACTTGATTACACAACTGATCTGCTCAAAGGAGCTGGAGAAAATGCAGAACCTGTACACAAGGGCAGCTTGTTCAGTGCCAACACACAGTCCCCTGGCCTTAGCACCCCATGTGTGGACTGCTCGTTTAGGACCAGCAGCAGGCAAAGCTTTCATAGCTAAGGCACAACAAGAACAGATTCCTAGAACCATCATGGATCATGGCCAGGCTAGTGCTAAGCCAATTCATAATCCACACATACACTGTGTGTCGACAGCACAGAACTGGTCAACATTTCAAATGCTCTGGACAAGGTGTCTGGGCCCTCTCCCAGACGAAATACAGCACTGTTCTGTTTGTCTGTTGTATTACATCAGCCTTCCTTTACTTGAGCATATTTGCTGCTGTAATATTCAAGATCATTCATTCCACTTCCAGTTTCATCCCACAAACCTAATGTAGCTAATATGCTTAAATTCATCACATTACAGAAAAAGAGTAACTTTCTTACTCTGTATTAAGCTTATTTATGGTTTTGTATGATCTTGGAATGTTCATTACAGTAATATAAAGTAATAAGGATAGGTATGTTTCAAGTGCAAGATTTTTCAAGTAATTACCATCACATCAAAATCGAAAAATTGGGATTTCAACTACAGTTCCTACTGATGCTGCCAAAATATACTTGAGTCAGAATCCTATATCAAAAAGCAATTTTCTTTTGAAGTTTTAAGTTTTACCTAAAGAGTAATTTTTCCTTATGTCTACATGGCATTTTCAACAACTCTCATCAAAAAGTTTCCATGAGACAAAAGATTCTACTTTGACATGCATAGATGTAATGAAGTTATCTGAAAATAAAAACAATATAAAACCATGAACAAGTTACCAAATTTTACACTCACCCATGTTCATCTAAACCCAGGGTAATTTTAAAGAAAAAAATATTTATTCCAAAATTACTTATGCAAATGCAGATTTTGGTTTTGTAACTTTGTTTTTCCATTAAATACTAGCACTTTACTTAGTTCAACTTAGAAGCTGAGCATGATGTCTGTTATTTGCACATCAATGAAATAATATAGAGATTTGCAAATCATTACTCAAAATATATGCAAATATTTTCCCATGTTTGTCTGTAAGCACACACCTGTCATAGATGAGAAAGTCATCCTTGTTTCCATTTAAAGTAGTCCAGACATCCTCTTGCTGCTCATCTTGCTGGTAGACAGTAATGTAGTCTGAAACACGTTCTTTTAGTAGGTGAAATTCCCTCCGGGATTGAGCTCCCTGATGGTTGACAACCACATACGAGATGTTGACCAATCCTTCATTCTCTAACTTTACGCGCAGGTCCTCCAAACTAGTGGGAATGTAAAGAAGCAAGACCATAAATCATTAGAGAATAATGATATTTGACACAAAAGTTAATACGCTCCATCTTGCTTTTATTACAGCTGTGTGATGTGGAGTTTCTTCCCTTTCATTTCTATTTTTCCTATGGAACTGCTCTAGAAAACTTTTCTTTTTCAGTTACAGGAAATAGTCTAGAATGTGGGAGATTCTTTAATTTTTTTCTAAGACGTAAGAATCAAACTCAACTACCTTGAAAGCCAAACACAAAGCCCACTTTTAACTTTAATGGACCCACAGATTTACCACTATGTTTTAAAATCAAATTCTTAATAAACTTGCAAAACCTATTATGACATGTAAACTGTGCAGTCTAGAGAGGCAAACTAAGGTGTTCTCACTGTGACTAAAATCCAAATCTGAAACTGGTACTATGAATTTTTAAGCCAAAATAATTTCACAGTTCCTAAATTAATCAAAGATGAAAGCTTTATGCAATTCCTGTTTGTCTCAGCTTGAAATTATTTTATTACTATTGTTACTGTCATGGTAGCTAATTATTTGCAAGGAGTAAGTTCTAGAAAATACAGCACCAATGTCCCAGGTCTTGGATGAAAACCTAACACTGATGACTTCCTTGAATGCTTCATCAATTTTTCGAAAGGACAATATTTACCCTAACTTCTGGATTTTAAAAATATATGTAGGATCTCTGAACACAGGCTGAAAAGCCACATTAAAAGCACAAGTTTTGGTTTATTTTTTCCCCTACAGGTCTTACATAATAAATCAGTGGTCACAGATCTCTCTATTTCAGGTGATCTAACTATATTAAAGAATTGCGATATTTCTTGGCTTCACCATTTTTGCTACATCAATCATCTGTTGCTGTTTGTTTCAGGTGTTCCTGTGGTTTGGGTTTCATTAATGTCAAGCTGATCATACTATTTATTATGTTATAAACCTAATTTAGAGAAAACAATCTGCCAGTCGAGAGTAGGTCAAGAGATAAAGAATCTTACCCACTGGCACAGAACTCTTCTGCTGATAGTGAGCCAGGTCACTGGGTCACACATGCCAGCTGTGATGGTGGCATTTGGGGCAGCTAGAGTTCATGGAGTGCATCTCTGGCAGGGCACATGTAGCAGTCTCAACCGGATAACAAAAATTAGGACGAGATCCACGCTTACCTGGAAGCCTGCCGCAGGCACAATAATCAGCTAGCCTGGAGGAGAGCTACCACTGTCACCGAGCCTCTGGAGTTCCACATCGGGTCCTCCTCCCCAATATGCCATTCTGGGGGCTCCTGGCAGTTCTGGGTCTCTGTTCCTCCTACTGGGAGGAGACAGAGGGCCAGAACTAGCCCCAGACCTGCCCACATGGCTGGGCTTTACCTGAGAAGAGAGAAAATAAACAAAGTAAGGACAATGCCTAAACAAAGTTCAGACTGAAATTCCCATAAGAAAACACAGCAGCATATTGGCTCCATTCAGTAATTAAAAAAAAAAAAAAAAAAAAAAAAAAAAAGAAAAATTTAAAAAAAAGAAACAAGAAAAAATAAGAGAAAATTTGAATGAGAAAAAATTTGAGCTCTTTGTTTACTGCTCAATTTCTTTGGTTTTTCAGTAGCTTTCCTCTATAATAGAAGCAGGTGTTTTTTCTTTGTGGTGCTTGAAGGTGTTTGTGGTTTTTTGTTACTGTGTTTGAACAGCTACAAAGTAAACATTCAGAATAACTGGAATTTTTTTTTAGTACTACTAATCTTTCTCTTTGTAATTTATTTTGACCATTTTTAACACTTCAGTGATTTTAAAGTAGCCTTCTTTCTTGTTTTTTGAAATAAATTATGGTAAGACTGTTTAAGGCAGGAAGAATCTAGACCAGTTCACTCCAGATTACAGAGTAATTTCACCATCTTAAAAGTACACACACCAACAGCAGATTTCACTACACAGTAAGTACTACAGAACATAGCAGAAAATAATAAAAAAGACTTCAAAAATTTTACAAGTCAGTCTGGAGTATCTGAATCCCATTGAGAAAAAGCTATGAAGAAGTCAGGTACAAGAAACAATTTTGCAGAAACCAGAAATGAAAACTGATTTCAGGATTCCTCAGATCTTACAAAATCTCATATCCATACTCAGTCCAGTTAATGTTTATGAAAATCAAAGCATATAATAAATTATATAAATTACCTTTTCATTTTATTCTATTAACATCTAAATTTTGGCTTAAACACACATTATCAAGAAATACTTAAAATTATAAACATATAAAATTATAAGGCTGCTCCCCAACATGTCCTAGGTTGTGGAATTGTACAACATCACCACTTACATCAAAGTCTGACAGTGACCACAAAATAGTTTGGAAACAATAAATTCTGATAAATAATACATGTTCCATCCATCTTGTCATAGCCTAAAGGATTAATAATAATTAACCTTTTAAAACAGGAGTCATTTGTTGCTGCATTTGCAAAATCCAGCTGTCCCTGACAGTTCTTTCCCGATGTTCTAGGTAAAGTACTTTGAAGACTAAACTGTGGTCCAGTATATACCAATGCAGCCTTTTTCCATTCTTTCCACACATCAGGAAAGCAGCCTGCCTTTATATCCATTATGAGCACATGAGACTCTCATGACATTTTGATATCCTTCCTTGCCTTTACAGCAGCCTTCTGCAGCACTGGCATGCAGCACCCAGTAACAGCTGTCCGCCCTGTGGGCTGCAGGAGAACCATGTCTTATACTTCTCTTCATATTTCAACTTTAAACTTAGTTTCCAATGGAAATTTCCACAGTCAGCCTTTTCAGCCAAAGAAATAAGCAAACACTCTGCCAAATCTTAAGTCATGAAGCTCTTTCACAGCAAACCCAGCACACTTACCCTTTCCTCCTCCCCCTTCTTGGCAGCTCTGCCTGGCTCCGCTGCAGAAGGAAACAGTGTGGGGAAAAGGGCTGTGGTATTTATATGGCTCTTGTTTATCTCACTTTGCAGATACGGTTCAAAGTTCAGGGAGCTTTTTCTGAACGACCCTGCAAGCAAAGGAAACCCCTTGAGCAAAAAGTACCCAAAATATTTCTCCATTAACTAATCCCAAATGGAAACCATTTATTGTGCATAACAGCTAAGCATTTTTACTATCATGACTACAAATATCTTGTTATGCAGTTTGTCAGTCACCCCAGTCAGCTGGAGGTAGTGGTACAGTCAGAGGAGGGGGATGGGCCGAGGAATTATTTTCTGAACACAGTGGTAACCACAGTGAGGGGGGGAAGGTACTTCTCTATTTACAAAAACGCTGAGCTAGCAGGTTTTTTCTCGTGTGCTTTATCTGATATTTGCCTTACAGAATGTTGTGTTCGGTCTGAGGGCATGTGCATACTGAGCTCCTTTGGCCCAGCTGCTCTTGATTATATCACTCTGCTTTCAAAATTTTCTCTGTAGACCTCCCAGTTCTTCCAATTTGTTGAAAGCTTGAGCCCAGAATTTCATGTATTTAAATCAATGTACCTACATGAAAGTCATGAAGCCCTAGCTACTGGCAGTAGGTACCTGAGCCTCTGTATTTCACTGTTGTATTTTCTTAACCCCAGGATCACCAAGGTATCTTGTGGACATGCAGGTTAAACGGTTTCCTTACTATTTTTCCTTGGTGACAGAATTGTTTCTGCACAATGTTTTAGTTCAACAGCAATTTGCTTTGCTTTGATTTCCTTCAATGTACATATTACATGTGTTTATGGGGAAATCAATGTTTAAAGACTTGGTGTGCCCTCACAGTTCAAGGTGGTGAGATTGATACTGCTTAGATCTATGGCTTGAGGCCATCTTCTGCACAGATAAGCATTTTGCTGTAGGCTGGATGCAAGATAGGGAACTGCTGACCTTGGGGGTTTATGCTGTAAAAGTCCTATGCACTTCTTTTCCACTTGTCAGTAGAAAGAATGAGAAAGATCTGAACTTCTCTTCAGCAGTCTTGAAAGACTGGAAGAATGTAGAAAACAGACAGACTTCATACTAGACCTGAAGTTCTCTTAAGAAGTGGAGGGTCCTTTTATTCCTTATATTGTTAGGGAAAGACATCTTGTACTCTTGACTGGTTTGGTACCAAACCCTCATATGTGCAATAGTGCCCTTTACTGTTTCAATTGATAGACAATTTGCTCGCCTCCTGCTTCGGTTGTCGGGGTTCATTCTCAGTGCTGATAAAATCCTGTAAGGTTGGCTGGAAGTATTTGGTGTGCACCACATCCACCAATTCTTGCATGAGCACAGAGGCAGCCAACAAAAATTAAGCAGGTACAGCTTTTAATAGGGCAAATACAAGTAATGCAGCTCAGTGGTGCCTGACAGTTGTTCTCTTGCCAATTATAGCAACACAGGTGGAGACACTCTCAAAGGAAGAGCAATACTCCTTCTCCATTTCCTTTTCCTTTTCTTTGTAGAGAGGATGTGGACAAGGTTTGATTAACAAGTGCTGAACCTATAAACTATAGGTAATACCCCTGAGTACTGCTGTGACATGCAGCTCACAAGTACTGAAGAACTCAAGAGTTCAGGCAGAGTAAACTGAGCTGAAGCAGCTGTCGTATAAAGCAAGTACTTTGCTGTGGAAATCACACTGAGGATGGAAATGGACAGTGGTCACTATGGAAAAGTCAGTATTTCTTCCCTTACAGTATGCAGAGACACCTGCAGAGCCTAAGAATCCTTACTGAGAGATGAGAAGCACCTGTTGCTAGTAATTATCCCTGTGAAAATGAATATGATTATATGTATTATTATTATTCTATTTATTATAACTCTTATAATATTAAGATTATTTCAACTGTGTTCACAGCAATAAGCCATAAGCATCTTACTTTTTAACATTCACCCTACCTTAGATCATTACTCTGCCTCCATATTATTGAGGAAAAAAGTTCCTCTGTCTTACAGCAAGTGGCAGGAAATATTATAATCTTGGTTGTGGATTAAGATAGATGTAATTAATTTGGTTTAGAAATGTATAAAATAAATATGCTATAACTTTGTTCTGAAGCATTACTGTTTCTGAGTGGAAAAAAAATCCGCTTCCATGGGATGTTTTTATGAACATAGATAAATCTGTTAATAATTGTCAAATTAACAGTCTAGGAGTCTGACCATTCCATTTCTTACATTAATCCCCTTTCTGTTCATAGGCTTCTGTAGCCCATTGTCTATAGCTTGTAAAGAAACAATCATCTTAAATATTAATTTTTGCTTTCCGCTGCAAATATTTTCTTAGTTGTTGAGTTTGGTCCAATATCACGGCAGGAGGCAAGTTATGAACTTTAATTTGGACAAGCCCTCAGTTTGAAACAATAATTTTTTTAATGATCATCCTGTTTCTATTCACTTTCTTTCTTCTCTGGGGAGGCTAATAGTTCTGGTGGAAAGAACAGCCACCTTCCTTTCTTATTGAACATAAACTTTTCCCTTTTCTGACATGTTCCAAACTTCTCAAAGCATCAGAGCACAGAAATGTCATTTGTTGTTTCTGTTACCTTGATTGGTAATGTAGATACTTCTTGGGAAAAGAAAAACCAAAATTAAATAAAAGTCCCTAACACAATGCCACAATCCCAAAGGACAAAGAATTGTGGCTGTCAGAAATTACATTCTGGTAACGCCTGCTGAGGAGATTTGTAACGTGCAAATAATGCAAGGATGGGGGCAGAACACAGATTCAGCATGAACCCTATTGTGAGGCCTTAGGACTTTAGTGTCTGTTTTGCTCTTGTGACTGAAGGATGTCATAAACACAGTATTCAAAGTCCACTTGCAAATCTTAATTGTTTACTGGTTCTTCTCTGTCTTCTCTGACAACTGTGTCAACTCAGGGTAGTTACTCATACTTTATAGTGGAAAATATTGCAATAGCAGAAGGCTGTTAGAGTTACATAATGCTTATATAAAGAAATTTCCATCAGTTTATCCAGAATAAACATTAATAAATGCTGTTAAAAAAGGGTCACTTAAGTGAAGGGCAAAAAGATACACAGAACTAAAGTAAATTGTAGCATAAGGTAACTAAATGCACACTTCTCAGAATTCAAAGGAAGGAACTAAAGCTGACATCCTCTGATGTAGGCCTAAAGATTGTTTCAGTGAACAAAAGACTAGCTGATACATGCAATTGTCCACTTATAAATAAAATGAGACTTAAAGGAGGCCTGATCTAGCAAAATGTTTGGGTTTTCTCCTTGGAAATTCCATTACAATAATGAAGTACCTTTCTCTGCTTGAATCTATTTGTAGCACACTGTAAGTAGGAAGGGAAACGTTATCAGATGCGTCCTCAATTACAATAATTGCACAGATTACAAAGGCAAACAGACACTAGTTGCTGAGTACCTACATCTGTTCTGAGTTCCTTACAGGCTCTGTTTACTTTCTGTATTTATCGTGCAATAATTTTATCAGTCCACAAATTCTCCAAGTCACTGGAGTGAGCTTAAAACCAGTGGTCCTTTTATCATTTGAAAGAAGAAAAAATTTGCTGACGATACCCAAGAGGTGGTTCGGAAGATCATAGCTGTAGGAAATCTTCAACATTTTTGTATTTTTACCAGTGTATTTAGTAATACTTGGCAGTCCTGTGATCCACAGAGGAAAACTGAAAATTCCTTCAGTTAGGTGTGACCCTGCTGAGGCTCCTGTTGCTTGGCATAGTAAACCAAGGAAGTAAACGTCATCATGCAGTGCCCAAAACAGGGTATCTGTACAGATCTCATATCCCACACAATGATCATCCTTCTTTGGGAATGATGCAGTTGCACCAGGAATTTAGCAGGCAGCTTTAAGCTCTCCAATGCAATTCACTGAGTGAACACATAAAATGGTTAGGGACCTGGACCAATGAACACACAGAAAGTTAAAAAAACCTCTCTATTATACTGCATTCAGACATTTCTCTTTACATTAACAGATCAGGCCTCCAAGAGAGTGTAACTGTAATCAAAACCTCAGAAGTACCATCAGCAATACATAAAATTCCTATTAAACACTTTATACACAATAAATCTTCTCAGGAGATGTGGAGGAAAATGATTCATCAGCTAAATTCACAGTGGTTCATTCTAGGTGACTACATTTAAACGCTTCTCACCAGAAATACCTGTACAAGCAAGTTGATGATTTACAATAGGTCATGCAGGCACAGTTCACTGCACTGAACCCTAGCCACAGAATGGAAGTTAAGACAGCCCAGTACATGGGATTCAGTGACCATATACAGTTAGCCTGATGGGAAGTTCAAGTCTGTCCTTTGCTTATCTGTTGTGAAATACATTAAAACTGAAGTGAAAACTGGTCCCAGCTAATGAACAAGAGATGTTTGTATATAAAAAAATCCTCCTTCAAGAATTGTTGAACTGTGATTAACAAATGGATTATGTGTTTTTGGTTAAATTTCTCTTTGTTGCTCTGTGTTGCTCTCTTTTCCTGGTCATACAGAAGTGGCTTTGTACATTATGGTCTGCAAGAGATGTTAGGAGCATTTATGGGCAGGTTCATCTGAGTGCAAGATGGAGGTTGTCTTAGATGGAATGGAATCTGACAAACGAAAATACTGATGGCTTCAAAAACATGATATTGACAGTTGATTGCTGATGATACTTCTTTTCAAATAGCAGGGTCAGAGGAGGCCATAAAGATGCTGAGAAGGCTGGAGCACCTCAGCAGCAAAGATAGGCTGAAAGAGTTGGGGTGAAAAAGAGAAGGCTTCAAGGACACCTCACTGACATCTTTCAGTACCTAAAAGGTGCTGAAAAAAAGAGAGAGAGGGGGACTTTTTACATGGGCAGGTAGTGACAGGGCGAGGGGAAATGGTTTTAAACTGAAAGAGGGAAGGGGAAAGAGGTTTAAGTTAGATGGTAGCCTGACTTAATGAAAGTGAGTGGACTAGATGATCTTTAAGGTCCCCTCCAACTCAAACCCTTCTATAATTCTGTTATTCTATTATATACTCTAATATTGATGCATTTAGCACTTCCAGAAGGTTTCCAAGTTTTTCCTATCTCATGAAAATTTCACATTTATTAACTAACATAAAGTTATTTTTGTGTATTTTGGCTGAAATATGTATAAGTCCTCAATCTTCTGCTATTATAGTCCTGTATTTTACTTTCCAGAGATGCAGTTGTTGAAAGTAACAATGAAGGCAAAGTAAATTTAATATAAAATATTACTTCTGTATAGCATTGATAATGGGCCAGCAAAGACCAGAGACACTATATCCAACAAATATAATAGCTGTACCTTGATATTGGTAGTCTTCCTGTTCTCCTTACAGCTTTGGATTCCCAGTCTTTGGAAAAGGCAAAATCAGAGTAGTAGAACTGCAACTGCATTCCAAAAAAAAGGATGCAGAATGCAGTGAAGAGGAAATAACTAAGTGTTTGAAAGAAAGAGAAGTAAGAGAAGATTTGAGGATATTTTGTCTGAGGACACGTTTGGAAGTTATCTGCACAAGCCATCATACTACTACATATCACTACAAATAGCAAAAATATGGGAAAATCTGCCCTGCAAAATTCAAGCAGCACTGTTGGTTGTTTTTACAAAATTACCATGATTTCTTACGTTCATATGTATTTGGACGGACTTCTTGTTCTTGGCTCATCTGAGAATTCACACTGGACAGGCTCCATATGATGTTGTCTAATTAAAGGCACTAACACCCACTTTTGTGTCTCCTCATTCCATTCCAAAAGCATTGGCTAAACCTGTGGAACTCGAAAGGTAAGTCCTGGTCCCATCAAGAAACAAGCCATCAGAATGCCTCAATAGCTCTTCAGTCAGTGGGGGTTTGCATGAATGCTCATTTGTAAGGGTTCATGTAGAACTACAGCAGAGACGAGTCCCAGGTTGGCATTTCACTTTGGTAAATCCTCACCTCTACCTGACCTCTAGTTTAATTTTTTAATGTCTGCCTCTTGGCGGGAAGATATTAATAATATTATTAATGTATGCCTTATATTATTTACTAATTATTATTTACATATCAGGCACATAACAGTCTTAAGGACTGTATTTAAGGAGGTGTAGTATCCCCCATAGAGCCCAGAGTCTGCATCCCACATGTGTGTTTGACCATCAGCATTTTATCCAGCCCATTAAACTGCAAGCTGGAATTTTCTGACCTTTTTCTTGACAGGAAAAAACAAAAACACAAAAAAAAAAAAAAAAAAAACAAAACCACACCCAAAAAACCACAACACCAAAAAAAAAAACACCTAAATAGGGTTTTTTTTCTGCTGATCCTGCATCATAATCCTTGCCAGATTTCCTGTAAGAGCTCAAAAAAAAAAAAAAAGGAAACAGAATGTGACCCTGAAGTGAAAAAAATTTTGTAATGATTTAGAATCATGGCGGTAATGTTGCTGAACATTCTCTTCAGCTAACAGGCACTCAGGAAGAGAGACAGACCAGAAAACAAAATGCAAAAATGATCCCATAACTGCACGAAGTAATAATTAACAATAAATGCTCTTGAATTGTATTCCCCTTTTTACAAAGGCTTCTTGTTTGTAAATGTTGTTAACTTTTTAAATTCCTTACACATCTGTTTGCCTATGTAAGTTACAAAGTACAAAACTAAAGGACAGTGAAGAATTTCAGTTGTCCTGAAGCCAACGCAGGACTTCAGTCTCCACTGTTTAGGCAAATCATTATGCAGTCAGCAGCTCAGCACTGTTTGAGGCTTCCAGTGTGGATCATGTGTGAGGCTGACATTAAGAATTGAAGTGACACAACAGACAGAAGCTGGGTGGTCTTCCAGTAGCACATGTGCTTTGGTAGCTGCTCCACCTGCAAGTCTACAAAGTGAGTACTCACATTATAATCAGCACAGTCCTGGTCAATGTGACACAGAGCACACATTGTCTTGCACAGATAGAAGATGCACTTGATAGATGGAAGGCTGTGCCAGAATGAAAAAAAGTTCTTGAAGGGAAAACAATATTCTTCTAGAAAAGAGGAAAAATTCTAGGTTGCCCAGCTTTCCAACTTTTTATTGCTCTTAGTCTTATCTTAATTGCATGTGGAATGACTCCTTGATTGTCTCCAGGTTCTGGAATAAAGTTTTCAGTGAACATTTTATGCCTGTATCAGCCAAACATAATTTCACACAGCAATAATATGATTAATAGGTCTACATTTTTGTAGGATGATTAGCTGACCTGAAAGAGGAGTACTCTAAAATTATCTGTTAGCGTTGCTGTATGTATAATACATGGAAGTATAATTGTGGGCTAGGTCAAAACTTCTTACAATTTACCTTTAACCCCTTTCAGACTCTCTAGATTTTCATGGATTGTGAAAAAACTTGAGAAAAGCCACCACATCTCATGTCCTGATGTGCTATGTCCACTGTTGCTTATCAAAACTCCAGAAAACAAAAATACTTTTGCAAATGAGGTTAAATATTTGGCTGTGAAACATTTGGGTCACATCTGAAGAGGTACTAACAAAATATATGAAATCTGTAATTATAATTTCTATGTATGTTATTTCTACTCATGATGCACAATGTATACCCATGCAAAAAACTGCCCAGTGCATATGTATTTTAACAATAAACACAGATAACTTTTGAACAGACATTTTCTTCAAGAGGTTTTCCAGACAGTACTGACCTAGACGAAGTCTGCTAAATTTATACTGGGAAACGATCTTCCAATTCAACCCATTTTATATTTATATGTATGATTCTATATTATGGGATCAAAAGAAAAAAAAATAGCTAAGTACTTTATATCTTATTTCTTTAGGTATGCTTCTTGTAATCCTGCAGAATCCAAATCACTACAGTTTATGAAACTGAGGGACAGTAAGTTTCTGGACTTGCTCCTTCCTCCAGATATTTAACATTATATAAAAGAAAATATTTAGATAACAACTAGACTTCAACTACCATCGCTTGCAGTGTTCAACCGATACTGATCTCTCTGACTTCACTAGTCAGCTGCTGTTTCTGTGGTCACAAAAATATGAAACTTGTAAACAGTAGATAAGACTTGGTATGGAGCTTGTACATTAGCAGATAATACTGAATAGATACAAATGCACGTCCTGTCCTAGCTGGACATTTCCTCTGAAAATAGAAAGACAACAAAGGAACAGGCTGACATGTTTGTGTCACAGGACTAAGGTTTAAATATTTTTGACATCAATCTACAATTCTACACATTACAGCTTTCAAGCATTCAATTTTGTTTTTATTTTATTTATTTTATTTTTATTTTATTGTCTACAAAGTGACTTCTTAACTCCTTATATCTTCCCTTCACTTTGGAAATAATAAAGAAATAAGGAGGATTAACAGAACAGCTTTCTGTCAGAAGCACAATCCATGTTTATTTTCCTTTAAAACTTTTTAAACACTCATATTATTGCCCTCGGCGTACCTATCAAAGGGGCCCCACAGAAATGTTTTCCTCTTGCATAACAGCACACATCTGGCTTGCTCTAGGCATGACAGTAAAGCCTTCCCATGCACAGAACAAGTCACTGTGCAAGGGAGATGTACTGACTCGTCTGATACAGAGATTTCTTGTAAATGATTGACAACACTACAGGAATGAGCAGTTGATTTCGTAAGAATTTTTCTAATAGAAGAGACCAGAACAGGCCACATTGCAGCTACCTGTATTCTACCTGGTGAATAATTTGGTTTTGATGTGGGAGATCTGGGTGTGTTATGAGTGCACTAAGGAGCTTTCAAAACCATTTTGGGAGCCAGTCAGAACCGTCCAGCACGCTGGATGTAGGTCAGAGGCTGCCAGGTGCATGGCCTTGCACTAGATGAGCTAATGGTCCCTTTCGGCCTTCATTTATTTTCTGAATCACCTGCTTTTGGGCAATAGTAATATACTCAACGCTGCAAACAAGCAGGCCTCCTGAATTCTTGATTTCACATCTCCAGTTTATTAATTCCTACATTTCCTCAGACAAAGAGCTGTTTCATTTATTAAAGAAGGGAAATATGTGATTCACAATTTTCTACTATTAGTTTAGTAGTCATTTTTGGCTGTTTGGTACTTCACAGCTCCCCCTGGGAGAGGCTTACAATGCTCAGCCTGGACAGATGCTCTCAGCCCTTTTCAATGCTGCTGTGAGAGGCTGGAGCTAGAAGAGAACACCTGCACTTCAGTAATTTTCCCAAACTCAGCTAAATGTTATGTCCAGAAGATGTACCATGTTATTTTAATTATTACAGGATTCTTTAGTGTCATCGAGGTGATTCTGGAAAAGGAAAAAACATAGGTAATTTTGAGGCATATAAATGGCTAATACAGGTTGAACTAGAGATATTGATAAAGATCCTTTAGATGTTTGCTTAACATAGTCTTCCTTATGTAAATAAAAATTTAGGCAGTTTCCAGACTTACTAAAACTAAATTGCATTGTTTTTTAACGTAGCTCTTGGAAGTCTTGGAGGTAGTGGTGGGGAAATGACACACCCATCTCTGAGAGAGGAAAAGGAGAACATAAGAGTTACGGCTTAGTCCATGTAATTTTATACTTGAAAAGCTATTAGGACCAAGTATGAACTGTTCATTTAAAACCTTCAGCCTAACCTCACAGTAAAACTAGATGGAGGAACCCATAGGAAAAAAAATACAGTGGAAAATGCCATGAGGAAAAAAGAAAATGGTCAGAACAAACCATACATTAATCAAAAACAAGCAAGCCACCAACACTGGACAGGTAGAAGGTGCTGGAATGGAAAATTTTAATTCTTGTTTTGTACTCTGCTACAGTGATAGCTTTAGCAATATTTCTGTTTGGATTATAAACTATCGGAGATATAGTTCTTCCACTAAAAATTAGACTTCCACTAGTTTAAAACAAACCTTCACATATTTTTAAATGCAGGAGGCATCAACATTGCCTATGTGCTGTTGTATACCAGAAAACAAGAATGGGTGTGGCAGGCAACTCCTAGGTTGCAAATAACTGTCTGAGCAGACCTAGGGACAAGATCAATAGCACTGTTATGTTAACAAGGCCATTAAGCAATAAGCACCATGCAGAGGGGTGGAGTTCATAAAAAAGTAAATTTTCAGGAATTAACACGGGCAAGCTCATTAGAGCCACGGCATGAGGCTGCTCTTCTCTTGTCAGCTTCAGCGTAGAGACCGTCAAAGGGACGATCATGCTGTCTGTTCTGACAAGTTAAATTATATTTGGATGGGTATATTTTCATCTGGTGTCAGGACATGAAACCTGGATGACTGGGGGTCCCCTGAAGACTCCAGTGTAGAAAAGAAACCTGAGTTTCACGTTGTCAGTGCTCAGGCGGGGTGGCAGAAGGGCTGGTTCCAGCCAGTGCCATGCACTTGCTGTCTCACTAAAGTGCTTCGGCCAAATAGCCCAGGAGCTCTTGGGAGCTGCAAGCTGCTGCCTGGGCCTTTCCTTCCT
The DNA here is from genome assembly GCF_031753505.1 of Anomalospiza imberbis. NCBI lineage: Eukaryota > Metazoa > Chordata > Aves > Passeriformes > Viduidae > Anomalospiza > Anomalospiza imberbis. Next base: position 13,401,070 of record NC_089721.1, read on the forward strand.
CAGCTGTGGGGACCAGGAGCTGGAGAGGCACCGCTGGGCACCACAGAGTGGACTTGCTGGGCAGTACTGCACCTTTGACTTTTCAGCTTTTGACACCACTTCATGATACCCATTTTGGGTACAGCTCAACCTGAATTATAAAGTGACACGGTGTTACCGAGCTGCATGGAAGAGTGGCTGTGTAACAGAGTCGAGGGGACATGGGATGAAGGGAATCCTGTGGGTATGAGTCCTGCCTGTGAGGGGGTGCGTGGCCCTAACACTTGTCTTCCAAAATGTTCTGGCATGCCAGACTAAGGAATGCACTGCAATGCAACTGTAAAATGCATCTAAGAAGGGGAGACACAGGTATGCTTCATCTGCAAGAGGAACAGAGCTGAACAAGGATGATCAAAGGACTGGAGAATCTCTGTTATGAGGACAGGCTGCCGGAGCCGGCCCGGTTCAGCCTTGAGAAGAGACGACTGAGAGGGCACCTCATCCCTGTCTGTCAGTGTCTGCAGGGAGGGGCCAGAGCAGGGACCGCGCTCTGCTCGGTGGAGCCGAGCAACAGGACAAGAGGCAATGGGCAGGAGCTGATGGGCAGGAAATTCCACCTGAACGTGAGGAAGAACTTTGCAGCACAGGTGACCAGAACAGATTACCCAGAGAGTCCGGGGAGTCTGATTTCGCAGACACTGAAGAACTGTCTGGAGACAATCCCGTGCCATGTGCTCTGGATGATCCTGCTCGAGCAGGGAGGCTGGAACAGATGACCCGCTGTAGTCCCCTCCAGCCTGACCCGGTCTGTCACGCTGAACCCGCCACACTGCATAAATGGACTACAACTCCCAGCATGCCCCGGGACCCCGGGCCCCGCCCCCGCCGCGCGCGCGCCCTGTCGCGTGAAGGGTGAGCGCGGGGCAGGCCGGGAATGCGAGTCGGGATTGGCCGGCGCGCACCCCGCTTTCCAGCGTGCCGGGCAGCAGGAAGCGGCGGCGGTGGAGCGGGAAGCGGCGCGGCGAGGCGAGGAGCTGCTCCCGGTGAGTCCCCGGCGGAACCGCCTCCCCACCCCTCGGAGCGTCGCGTCGTCGGGCCGCGACCCGGCTGGGAATTGAAAAGGGATCGATTTAATGCGCGGTTTGATGACGTAATAAGGACTAAAGAGGCGGCAGCGCTGCCGCGCGCCGGGCTCGGGGCAGCAGCGGCCCGGTCCCCTCTCGGGGTGCCCCACGGAACCCCCGTGCCTGGCGGCGCCGCCCGAACCGCGCCCGCATCCCCCGTGCGCGGCGAGCCCTGGGCACGGGCCAGGCCTTCCGCCTTCGCCCGCTCCGGGCACTCGGCGGCCGCTCCATTGGCTTCTGCGTCCGGCGCGAGCGCTGCCGCGCCTCGCGATTGGCGGGGGTCGCGCTGACTGACACCGGCGACCGCCAATGAGGCCGCGGGCGGCCGCGGGGCGCGCGGGCCGCAGCCGCGGGAGGCGCGCTCGGGTGGTGGGAGCCCCGGGTGGGGCGGCCGGCGGTGGGGGCGCCGCCTGGCGGCCGTTGTGCCCACGATCCCGGCGGGAGAGGCACCGATCCCGCGTCCGCGCCGCGGGGCCCAGGATCGGGATCGGGATCGGGATCGGGATCGTGCTTGAGCGCTGGGTGCATGAGGAATTCCTGCTTCTGCACTGGCCAGGCCACGGCTTCAACCCTTCCCAAGATGGCGGTGCTGTGGGCACGCCGCATCGGCTCCTCGGGTCGCCCGACCTGCCCCAGCACTGCCCCGCCTGCGCCTCCGGGATCCATGTGCGGGAAACAGACATCTGGTGCCTGGAATCCGAGGAGCTCCTGATGTAGCCCAGGAGAATAGTAATAATATCATGTTTCATTGAGGCAGATTTATAAAAGCAGCTCTGCGAATCATATGCACATTACATGAAATGCGTCCAGGGCTACAGGCTTATAAGGCTAAGGCAGTATTTCGATGAGTCTTTCAAGGAAATTGCACAGTCAACTGAAGCGGTCCACTCTGTCGCACATCTTTGAGCCCACTCATAAGTGGGAATTTGGATCGCTTCTGTCCGTCTTCCTCGGCTGCTTTGTTTTCCCAGCTGTAGTTTTCACTCCTTCCTCCAAAGCAGTCACGCTCTTACTGAACATGTGCTGTTTTGTCAGGCCTTTTTGTGCAGTATGACTGAGGTTTTTAAAACGAGAATACTCAATGCTGCAACTGCATTTAGATACACAGTACGTTCATGTTTTTACTAGTGCTGTGTAAATTAATGAACTGCCTGACATAAACTGTATGTTCCTTACTGTGTTTTGTAAGAGTTCTAAGAAAAAGCTTTTTAAAGTATCTTGTGTTTGCTAGGCTAAGGTTGATCTATTATTTTGAGATTTGGGGTGTTTCTTTTTAAGATATCCCTACAGTAAGTTTGGAAGTAAAGCAAAAACCATGGGAGATGAAAATCATGAGGGTTGGAGATCAAATTTTTCTATTCAGGAATTATGATTTTAATTGCAAGTCATCTGCCCTTTTGTAATGTGTCAAAAATGGGCAAGAAGAATTAAACTGTGTAGTAGGTAGCTGACACCTTCCCACATGAGACTTTATTTGAAACACCATATGGTGAAAGAAAGGCAGGAACTTCTGATTGTCTGTCTTAGACCCACCATTACAGATGAAGTGAAGAGAATGCAGCAGCAGCATCTGTACCCTTCCACCTTGTCTTCCCCTGCGCGCTGGGCTCCTCTGCCCACTTGAAGACCCTGACAGTTGTTTCTGGTGTGAAATATGGAATACATAGAACTTTCTTAAGGAAGGATTTGCTTTGATGTTTGATCTTTGTGTACTGTCAAGCCTCTTCAACAAGAAAGGAGATTTAATCCCTGGTACAGAGAGCAGCCGACAAGCTCTAAGTAATGTCCAGGTGTTAGAAAAACAAATTACTTGTGGGTAAAATTGCCTTTTTAAGCTTATGAAGACATACTTCAGTTATCTCAGATCTAAGGGCAGGCTAACAAAGCCTAGGAAAATGGGTGTACCACTGATAGTAGACACAGACAGTCTAGAATTTAGAGGCCACAGGGACATGTAGCAGAAACCCCAAAATAAGGAAGAAACTAATTAAGCAAACCTAGCAATTGTGTTGGAATTGGTTCCAACTGGGTAGCAGGTAATTCTGGCTGGGGGAGATTGCAAGAACCAACCCAAGAAACCTGATCCAAAAGAAGAGAGAGACTGAGCGTGTGGACTAATTAGCACAGGAAACAAGAAAATCATTAACCAGTAGAAGAGAGAATACTAATTAATTAGAGAACTATGTTACTTGTAACCAATGAACACTAATCCTTTTGCTTGGTAAAATGTATAATAATTAGTAAAAAGTTTTTATAGTTGGGTACTTGATTTGTGGAATTCTCCCGGGCACCCAGGCCTGCACAACTCTGAAATAAGTAATCGATGTCACCTCGAGTGTGTAGGTTTTTGGCTTGTTGCACACTAAGTAACGAATCCAACTTTTGCAGATAGCATTTTTGTGATTGGCAAGGTAGCAGTAGCAGGTAGAGCTGGATTTCCCTAAGTAGTTGCTTCTGCTCTGCTTATTTCATTCTCTTGGCAAAACAACTTCTTCATGGGTGACTTTTCTGAGACAAGAAGGGAGTGTGTTTTGTGGTGTAAACAGGAACTCCATAATTCTTTTTTTCTGCAGCATTCTAAGTGTAAGCCACATTAGTGTGGGAGTTGAAGATGAGCGTAGCTGCATGGATCTGAAGTAATTTTGCCTGGAGGTACTTTGTGAAGTGCTTTCGTTGAAGCACTTGGATGCTCTCCTGAAGTTATTCTGCATATGCAGCAGACTACTGACTGCATCTCATCCACAGGCACCGAGTTCTGCTAACCCTCTCCAGGTCTGAGATCCTCTGCAACTCCCACCCCCAGCTATGTTTATTGTGTTAGTAAGGGAGGAAGTGCTATCAGACTACAGGCATTATATGTCAGAAGGCTGGCAAAGAATATTTCACTTTACAGAGGAAGAAGTATAAGTAGGATGGATGAATAAGCTTGAGAGCAAATGAAATCCCTGGCAATTGTAATGCACTCAGAAATTGAAAATTGCTGCTGTATTACATCCATATTTAAAGGAAGTAAACAACTTGTGTTCATGAGCTGCAAAGTGTGACTTAAATATAAAAGTTTTAAGAACTGTCTGTTATCCAAGTGGATTGGAGGGATTGCAAGAACTGTATGAAGATTCTGAGATTATGCTGCTGTGGTATTGGATGAGTAGCTGTGGGATGTTGTGTTGCGGTAGTATTTGCTTTGAGGGTGGTGGGTCCCTGCTGAATCTGTAGGATAAAGAAATACCCACTTTGGCTGTTTCTTCATGTGTCCAAATAAGACAATATTCCACATCATTAACTGTGCCATTTCCTACCTGTCCGCTAACATTGGGTAAAAAACCTGTTAGCAAGACAGTTTTTCCGTTCGTTTTATAGTCCTGGCAAATTGCTAGTTAGTTCACATTTGTATAATAACCTGTCTCTGCACTGTGTCTCTGCACAGTATTTACTGAGTGGCACAGTATTCTTACTCTCATACCACATTTGTTTTGCAGACCAGGCCTTTTGCCATGGAAGCTGAGGAAATGATGGAATGTATCCAGGAATTCCCTGAACACTATAAAGTTATTTTGGATAGACTGAATGAACAACGTGAGCAGGACCAATTTACAGATATCACTCTGATTGTCGATGGTATGTACAGACCTGAGAACTAGTTGGTATTCAGAGAATTCTGAAAGCTGTGCTGGGATGATGTTGGATTTATCATGGTCAGGTGTCAGACGGGGCTGTGAACCAATTCTTAGTTCCGTACCTGTGTGCAAGTTACTTGCAAAGTTTCATCGTAGTGGTTAATAATTTTGCTTCTGCTTTCCCAAACAAGAGACTAAAATGCTTTCAGATAGAAGCCCTCTTTGAAACTGCTGTGGTATATTTAATGTGCTAAGGATTCCCAAAACATTGTTAAATTTTTGATTTGAGCTGTCTGACTGCATTCAGAGAACCTTTATAAATACTGTGTTTAAATTTTAAAAACCCACACCTTGAAACAATATTTGCTTCTCGCAGCAGCTTCTCTAGTATCTGTCTACTATTTTAATGTATACTTAGAAAAAGGGTAGAAGCACACACTTTTTGTATGTGTTCTAAGGGCATAAAAACTGTTTTTAAAGGATTATGAAGATACTAGTGCTTATTATTTCCTTAGAAAAGATGGTATGTGGTAGATTATTTAAGTCTGCTTCATATTCCAAACACGTCTTAGAATGGATGAGCACTACAGGGAATATAGGCAGTGTCCAGTAGGCCAGGTTAGCTAAGGGAGTAACACCGGACCTTTTAAAGGATAGCAACAAATCACTTGAAGAAAAAGGATCCTACAGAGTCCAGATTAGAAGGGGGTAAGCAAATAAAGCCAAAAAAAATTCTTCAGGGACAGCCACACACAGTTTCACTGATAGTGCTTGCCCTGAATGTTTGCTCCTGCTCTGTCATTACCAAATCCTTGTTTTGAACTCTGAGCTGGTTTTCTGTGCAGCTGTGTAGTTCTAATTTGTGTTGCTTCCTTTATCCCTGCACCACTGAGCCCTATGAATATGCATGCTTCAGCTGGGGAGAAGAAATACAGACTCTGGAAGACAGAAAGAATAGAGCAGAACCACTTTTGTTCTGTGGTGTTGTCATGGTTTGACACTGGCGCCATGCCAGCACCCCCATGAAAACGCACCTTCCTAAATAATTGCTGTGAGATGTGATCGGGAACAGAGCAGAGCAGGCCCAAGCTTGATAACAAAGAAAAAAAACTTATTACTACTACCAGTAGAAAAACCACAGACACTAAATCCAGGATGAAGACCTTCCAAAACGCTCCTCCTCCTCCCACCTGATTTCCAAAAAATTTCTCACAAACAGTGAGACACCACCCAGGATCTTGACCAAGTTGCCACCCTTCAGATAATCAATACTCAGTCCATCAAGGGAGACAGGAGTCTCTCCTGAGCCACAGACCCCCAGGAAACACAATTGCCACCCTTGTGTCTCCATGTCACACATGGCAACTGCCCGGAGAAAATCTGACATGGTGACACTCTCCTTTCCATGTCCCAGTGCTCTCACCACCGGGCATGGACAGACTGCTCATAGGGCTCCTTTAAGGATGCTTTGCCAAAGACCAAAAGAGACAACAGTTCAGCATCTCATCTTGGGACTACAGTCCTCCCCATTTTCCCCTGGGGCTGAGGGTCCAAGAACAGAGATCATCTTCTCTTCTTCTTCTCTGAAGACAGAGGGCCTCTCCACACCCTCTTCAACTTTCCTCTGTTCTCTCCATTCCTCTGTTGGTAATCACTGAAACAGGTCTCTTGGCCCACCACTGCATCCCCCCAAATGCAGTCTCTGTTGCAGGAGAATTTGGTTCAGTCTATGGCTAACAAGAAAAGTCCAGCCACAAGCCACTCCATCATCTCTTCCCAACTCAAAAATTTCCTCTTCTATCATCTCGGATCCCAGACTGTCTCTCTTCTACTTCAAGTCAAGAAGGAGTAATATTTTACAAAGCCTTCATTTCTCAGGAAAGGGTTAAAAGTTCAGACTCCCCAGACGGCTGAAATCTCTGCTCAGAAGCCAATTCCCAAGGCCAAGGCTGGGCACCTCACCCCCTTCTCCTTCTCCTCCTCGCCGGCAAAGTTACAGGTGCCGTCCGGACTCTCTGTCTCTTCCCTCTGGGGGGGGATGACAAAGACATCTCCGCTTCTCTCCACCCTTCCGTCCACAGGAGCTGGCTCAGTTCCAGTCCTTCTACCCCTCGGCTCACCTCGACCAGGCCTCATGGCTTCCCCTCCCCCACCCAGCCTGTGGCTGGGCGGGGGAGATCTGCACAGCACCCTGACCAGAACCAAAGAGAGCGAGCTCTTGGGAGTTCCTGCTTTTCACCCCCTGTGTTCTCAGAGGCGTATCCCTATCTTCAGTGGTCACTTCAGGTGCCAATATCCAAACCTGACCACTGATTGGTTTGACCCAACTTCCTGGAAAAATTCGCTTCCATGTCAAACCACGACAGGTGTTTGTGCTGGCAGTGGTGATATCAGTCTGTAGGAGCAACAAAAACATGAGGCATACAGAGCTGAGTCCAAGACATAGCAAGAAAAGTTTCAGTAGAAATTTCCCATAATTCATTTCTTAATATCTGAAAAGAGAAACGAGTGAGTGAGTGAGTTGTCCAGCTAGTTGAGTTGCAGAGCTTTAGCAAGGTCAGCAATGTCAGCAAGGTTCTGTGTGAGAAGGTACGAGCCAGCTGCAGTACTATCCTCTTTTACAAGGAGAGTCACTCAGTATATGCTGCTGGAATAGATGTTTACACTGGGTGGTCTTTTTTCCTGCATCTGCACTTATTCTGCACTATGAGGGGAGGAAGGTGTTACCTTAAACCAAACTTTTGTCTCCCTTTGCAGGTCACCATTTCAAAGCTCATAAGGCAGTTCTTGCTGCCTGTAGCCAGTTCTTCCACAAATTCTTCCAAGATTTCACTCAGGAGCCATTGGTGGAGATTGAAGGTAATCTGACTTGTGCAAGTAAAAGCATTCAGAGTTGTATGCCCAAGCTGCAAATTATTGTAGCATCCTGCGTAGAGGCTAGTTCATAGAATCATAGAATGTTTAGGGTTGGAGTAATAGAATGTTAAGATTATCTAGGCCCAACCTCCCCTTCCATGGGAAGGGGTGCCTCCCACTAGACCAGGTTGGTCAAGGCCATATCCAGACTGGATTTGAACACTTGAACATGCTTGGTTATTGCAGTTAACTTTCTAGATCTTAGTTCTTGAGTTGTTCTAAGCTACCATAACTGGAAAGAAAACCTCCCTGAAGAAAAATCAAAATGAGAACAATATTAAGTATATTGGAAGGGATAATGTGAGATTATGTGAGATTATATTTCTTTTTTTTTTTGCCCTTCTTTCCCCTAATACATGGCTAGTGAAGGTCAGGCAGACCCTGTATATGTTTTTAGGACTAGCAGTACTACACAAAAGCTTTCCCAGAGAAAAGCCATTCCAGTCAGCTGAAAAAGGCTGTCAGTGATGGCCAATGGCAGATGCCTTGGCTGGGATGCAAGAGCAAGGCCAACATGGTGCAATACTTATGTGGTAGGCAGGGAGGAAATGAAATTCCTAGAGCAGCATTTCAGCCTCCAGGAACAGTATTTTTGTGTTTAAATCTATATATTATTGAAACAGCTTTTTGTCCATCTTATCATTCCTTTTATTTTTGTCATGGCAAAACTCCACAGTTGTTTTAGACTATGTTTCTCTAGTAGGATTTTTTATTCCAACATGAGTGAGGCTGGAACTAGGTGATTATAAAGGTCTCAGGTCTCTTCCAACCCAAACCATTCAGTGGAGCCATTTAAGGGTGTGACCTTTATGAAATGGTGACTACAGTACTGTGATCAAAATGGTGTGCAGGCAAGTGTGCAAGATTCTTTGGCAAGATAAGGCTGCAGAATTGTTAAAGGTAACTTGTTTCTCTTGCCTGTACACAGGTGTAAGTAACATAGCATTTCGTCACCTAATTGAGTTCACCTATACAGCAAAGCTAATGGTACAAGGTGAGGAAGAAGCAAATGATGTTTGGAAAGCTGCAGAGTATCTACAGATGCTAGAAGCAATCAAAGCACTTGAAATCAGGTAAGCACATAAGCCTCTTTTTCTTTCCAACACTGAAGGAGAGAGTCTCAATAAGGCTACTGCACGAGCTGGCTGCTAGTATTTTGCAGTGCTGTTCCTTATGCTGGAACCTCCTTGTGTAGACCCATGTATTCTTCTACTGTAACATACATTTCAGAATTACACAGGGTAAAACAAGAATGTCATATTCATTGGGCTAGAACTCAATGACAAGTGACATGGCTTCTAAATATTGCTGATGTTGTAGGGCTGTGATTCTGTGGTACCTGATAGTTGGTCTCTGTGCTGTCTGATGGCCCACAATTGACAGCTGGCTGTGCAGTGACAATGTGTTTCTGGTAATCAGACAACATTAACAAGTTTGTGCTTGTTTTGATTTCATGGTGCTTGTTTTGTTTTGTGGTGTTTTGATTTTGTGTAGCTTTCTGCTATTTCTGAGAGAATAAGTAGTGATCTTAAAACCTCTTGCTGCAAAATTCATCTCTCAAATTTCTTGAATGAATGTAACTGTTAAAGTCGGTTTTATCTGGGTTGAATACTCAATCAAATGTTGCTGCAGCACTTATCCAGTACCAGGAATTGTAATCTATTGCACAAGTCTAGCTTGAAAAAAATGGGTGCCAGTCCCATCATACTGTTTTTCATCCCCTTTCTTCCATTTCACTTCTATAAAGTACTCTCATGTTCTCATTCCTTCTGCATGCTACACTAATTGTTTTTGGTATGTGATCCAGGAGCTCCTTGCAATGTACCTGTGATCTGGTTGACATTAGAAATCCAGGCTATATGAAACTGGGTTTAGCTACTGTTTTCCTGTGTGTGAACAGACTAAGGTGCCATTTATAAGCTGTGGCCTGCATTACATCATTAGTTACACATCTGCCAATATGACTTGGAGATACTGGGCAAAGTCTTGTCTCTTGTTACTAGAAAGCCTGGAAGTAATAGGGAGTGCATTACATGAAAGGATTCATGATGGTTCAGATGAAGGTTAAAAGCACAGTTTACTCCAGTCAGTCTATATGATGGGAAGATAGCAAATTATGTTTGAAACTGATGATCAGTAGTAAAACCTCCAGCACAGTAGTGCTGTGGATGACTTGAAAGCATTGACCCACTCAGCTGTGTCTGTGTTTGAGATGCCATGCCATCCCTGACATTTTGGAGGAAGGGCATTGTGTGTACGTTATGCAGAGAAAACAGCACAGAACTGAGAGCTGTGATTAAGCCCAGAAAATTAAACTAGAATACTCCTTTCACATCCTGGTAGCTTTTTTTAATGTCAGCTATTAGCAGTGTGCCTTCCTGAATTTTGGGATGCGTTAACCCTTGTATGTATAATCATCATGTGAAGTCACAGCTAAAGTGTTTTCTGACGAGCTCTAAGTACTGTTTAGAGTTGCAGACAATCCAGAGCTTAACAGGTGAATGGCATAGGAGGGACTTAAACCTTATTTCTGAGTAGGCAGGCCAAAGAAGTAATAATTTTAGAGAAATTTTCTTTCCAAGTACAGAATTTCACAAATTTTTAGATAAGCCATTAGGTTAACTGGCTTTTCTTCTTGATAGATGATTTGTATCATTCAAGCAGAGCTATTTACTTTAAATACTTAAAAATACTTTATCAGATTTAACAACATTATTTTACTGCACTGCAGAGTGTAGATTGAGGACAAATTAGCTCCTGATGTGCACACAGATAATGTGGTCATCATTCAGCTTCGAGAAACAGATGGGAGAGTTTTGGATTCAGAACCTCATTACTAGACAGGAATTATGTCATTGTTAATTGATCTTAACCATGTTTATGCAAATGCTTTTCAGGAACAAAGAAAATTCATCACCCTTAGAATCAAATGAAGCACAAGGTAAAAATAAACCAAAAAAGAGGAAGATTGCTGAAACTTCTAATGTTATCACAGAAACACTGCCATCTGCAGAATCAGAGCCTGTTGAAATTGAGGTTGAGATTGCTGAAGGGACGATGAAAGTGGAGGATGACAGCATTGAAACCCTTGAAGAAGTAGCTTCTGCAGAGCAATCCATAAAGTACATACAGACAACAGGTACATCAGATGAATCTGCTTTGGCTCTTTTGGCAGATATCACCAGCAAGTATCGTCAGGGAGAGAGAAAATGCCAGGAGCAAGAAGAAGGTGATAGTGCAACTGACACCTCGTGCAAACAGATAGAAGGTATTGAAATTGTGGAACTTCAGCTGTCACACATGAACAATTTATTCCACTGTGAGAAATGTAACTGTTCATTTAAATTGTTTTACCATTTTAAGGAACACATGAAAACACACTCATCTGAGAATTACAAATGTGACATATGCAATAAAAGATACCTACGAGAGAGTGCTTTGAAACAGCACCTCACCTGTTACCACCTTGATGAAGGTGGTGCCAGCAAGAAGCAAAGACCTGGCAAGAAAATACATGTATGCCAGTACTGTGACAAGCAGTTTGACCACTTTGGGCATTTTAAAGAGCACCTTCGGAAGCACACAGGTAAGAACACTGCTACAGACCTGTGCTGGTGTCCTTCATTCTAGTATTTTGGGCTTTTGCATGTTTTGGGGAAATAGAAAATATGCTGAAGAAAATAAATGCGTCCTGAGTGCTAGAAATACTTGGCTTCTACTTATAACTAAAATGGTGGTATGTCTTTTTGTTTGTTCATGTTTTTTTGTTTTCCATTGATGTTGGAAACTTTTAGGGGATTGAGTCAATTAAAAATAACCACCTAAAACCAGAAAGTAGTAAGGAAGCTTCTCTGTCAAGTCTGTTAAATCTTAGAGATTTTTTTCAAAATACTTCCTTAAGTCATGTCCCCTTCTTCAGAAATACCAAACTGAGGAACTACTTTTATTTTCAAATTTTTGTAGTAAATATTTCTGTTGAAATATTATTTGAATCACAATCTTCTTTGTGGAATACAGTCTAGAGAGTTTCTTTATCTAACAGAACTTCTGACCAAATGCCTATTAGACATAAAATACCGTCGAAGAATTATGTCTTGTACCATCATGTTTGGAAATTTTATCTTTGATCTTGTCTCTTCTCATCTATGATATGAATTTTCTTGGTTAATTAAGCAAAACTACTAAAACTGGCAAAACATTCTTAATCATTATAGTACACTTTTTTTACTCTTTGAAATCTGGGTAGCAAAAATCTTTTGAGTACAAAGTGATTTGTGCTCCTCCTTTCTTTTTAGTATAGGAGATTACTTCTTCATCTTACTGAAAAGTCAGCTGACTGAACAGACACTGAGAATGACACAGATAACTGAATGTAAAATATATGCGGTCTTGATCTTCCAGATGTTTTTGTTTAATATGCCGGTCATGAGTCATAAGTAAAAGTTTAATGGAGGGTAGCAGCTCTGTTTCTTTACCAGCTTGTTATTGTTAAAGCCTTTTAATTAGAATGTCTTAATTTAATTAGCCTGTATCTGTGTATGGGACTGCTGAGTATTGATATATGGCAGTGTCTGGTCTATTCCCAACAGCCTCTTAAAAGTTCCTTTTATAAACAAGCTTTGGGAAGTCCTTATCCCCTGTAAAGCAGGGAGTGTTTCTCCATTATAAGCAATTCAAATAGGTGCAAGCAAGCAAGCCAAGCCTTTCCTAGACATAGACCATGGTGGAGAGATGAGCTGGCTGATAACAAGACAAAACAATCCTTCACTTTCAGAGTCAGTCCTGAAGGCACAGAACATAATATCAGGCATAAACAGAACACAACTGGGGATACAAGCACCATAATGTTGTCACCCTAGGACATTCCAACCCTTATCTCCAAATCATCAACATAACTACCAATCATCATGTAAAAACTTCATCAAGTAAAAACTTCCATCTTTCACTTACTCAGACCTTCAACACTTACACATTTCCTTCTATCTCACTTGCTCATATCTTCGACACTTACACATTTCCTTCTGTCTCATGTCTGTGTGGTTTGATGTACAAACAATGGCAGTAACATCCAGCAAACAGTGATATTTGCATATGAGTCTCACCCCACAATCAGGTCTCCCTGAGGTACACATCCTGTTGTTCCATCTCTCTGCATTATCCACCATGTACAACCTGGTCCCTGAGCAAAGACAATCCCATGAATGGGTTTCTCTGTACTCGAGGTAGAATTGATCCACACCGTCTTCCGTAACAAACCTCTGACGTGCCACTGGGACTTTATCTCCGTCCACTATATTCAGGGACTCAGACTGGGCAGTACCTGCTCGGTTGGTGGAACCTCGGGTGTTAACTAACCAGGTGGCCTTTGCTAAATGCTGCTCCCAGTTTTTGAAAGATCCCCCACCCAATGCTTTCAGGGGGGTTTTTAACAGTCTGTTGTACCTCTCCACTTTGCCTGCAGCTGGTGCATGGTAGGGGCTATGGTACACCCACTCAATGCCATGTTCCCTAGCCCAGGTGTTGATAAGACTGTTCTTCAAATGAGTCCCATTGTCTGACTCAATACTCTCAGGGGTACCATGCCTCCAAAGGACTTGCTTTTCAAGGCCCAGAATGGTGTTACGGGCTGTGGCATGAGACACAGGGTAGGTTGCCAGCCATCCTGTGGTGGCTTCTACCATTGTGAGCACGTAGCGCTTGCCTTGGCTTGTCTGGGCCAGCGTGATGTAGTCAATCTGCCAGGCCTCCCCATACCTGTACTTGGACCACTGCCCACCATACCATAGAGGCTTCACTCGCTTGGCCTGTTTGATGGCAGCACACGTCTCACAGTCATGGATAACCTGAGAAATACTGTCCATGGTTAGACCTACCCCTCAGTCGTCCCGTGCCCACTTAAAAGTGGCATCTCTACCCTGATGGCCTGAGGCATCATGGGCCCATTGTGCTAGGAACAACTCCCCCTTGTGTTGCCAATCCAAGTCTATCTTTGACACCCCTATCTTTGCAGCCTGATCTACCTGCTGATTGTTTTGCTGCTCTTCATTAGCTCTACTTTTGGGGACATGGGCATCTACATGGTGAACCTTCACAGGTAGTTTCCCTACGCAGGTAGCAATGTCTTTCCATTCTTCAGCAGCCAAAATTGGTTTTCCTCTACGCTGCCAGTCAACCTCTTTCCACCTCTCCAGCCATCCCCACAGAGCATTGGCTACCATCCATGAATCAGTGTAGAGGTAGAGCTTTGGCCACTTCTCTCTGCAATGTCAAGGGCCAGTTGAACGGCTTTGAGTTCAGCAAGTTGACTTGATCCACCCTCTCCTTCAGTGGCCTCTGCAACCCGTCGTGTGGGGCTCCATACAGCTGCTTTCCACTTCCAGTTCATCCCTACGATGCGACAGGAACCGTCAGTGAAAAGAGCATAGCGTGTTTCCTCTGCTGGCAACTGGTTGTATGGTGAAGCTTCTTCAGCCCGTGTCACTGGTTCTTGTTCTTCATCTGTGACACCAAAACTTTCACCTGCAGGCCAATTTGTAATTACTTACAAAATCCCAGGGCAATTCAGTTTACCAATATGGGCACGCTGCGTGACGAGAGCAATCCACTTGCTCCATGTAGCACTGGTGGCATGGTGGGTGGAGGGAACCTTTCCTCTGAACATCCACCCCAGCACCGGTAGTCGGGGTGCCAGGAGGAGTTGTGCTTCTGTACCAATCACCTCTGCGGCTTGGACTCCTTTGTAGGCGGCCAAGATTTCCTTCTCTGTTGGGGTGTAGTTGACTTCGGACCCTCTGTAGGGTTTCATATAACATATGAAATCTAATTACTTACAGATTAGCATTTTCAAAAGCCTTAAGCTTAAAATCGGAACAGATATCAGCATTTAACTGTGGTCTTCTAAGGAGAGTGAAAAAGCTCCAATTCTGTTATAGGCTTTCTAAATTCTGAGCTCTGTATACCAATGGTTGAATGCTAAAATGAACTTGAAAGGCCTGTGAGAAAATGTCCTAAAAATGTTTTACCCTGTTGTTGTTCAATCACTATACCAGCAATTACATTAAAATAGCAGTGGGGCAGTAATAGGATGATAAAATGGCTTGGTTTGGAAGGGACCTTACATATCATTTAGTTTGACCCTCTGGGACCATGGGCAGGGTACCTTCCACTAGACCAGGCTGCTGCCAGCCATATCCATCTGGGCCCTGAACAATTCTCATGGAGGGGATAACCACAGCTTCCCTTGGATACTTGTTCCTGTGCGTCACCACCCTCTGAGAAATTAATTTCTTCCTAATATCTAACCTAAACCTACTCTGTTTCAGCTCAAGGCCATTCCCCTCTTTGTTATTATCACTACATTCTCTTAAAAGTCCCTTTCCAGCTTTCCTGGAGGCTGCCTTTAGGCACTGGAAGATGTTCTTTGACCTCCCTGAAGCCTTTTCTTCTCCAGGCTGAGCAGCCCCAATGCTTTCAGCCTGTCTTCACAGCATAGCTACCAAGAGGATCTGCTCCATGATTTTTAGGGCAGTGTCATGGTTTGACAGGGAAGTGAATTTTGGCATGGATGTGAGACTGACTGGCCCGTAGTTCTCCAGCTCTTCTTTATATCCCTGTTTTAAAAGGGTTGTGTTTCTGCTTTTCCAGTCATCTTGAACTTCACCACACTGCCACACCTCAAATTTTATGGATAGTTGCTTAGCAACTTCCTTCAGCTCTCTCAAGACCAGCAGATGCATCTCATCTGGTCCCATGGACTTAATTTTTGTGTTTGAGTTTGTCCAGGAACTCTTTGGTCATCCATGCATGCTCTGTAAAATCATAGAATTGCAGAATGGTTTGCATTGGTAGGAACCTTGAAGATCATCTAGTTCCAAACCCACTAGTTGTTTGGGCAAAATCCATGATTTTTGACCTGTAGGACTGAGGCCAGTTTAGCTTCCTCTGCCTTTCCTGTATGACACTCTCCAAATATGTAGCATTTTGTAACCATTGAGGGGAATGTTCCCACCATTTAACATCTTTTTGTAGCATTCAGGTGCTTAAGTTCCAACTTCAGCTACTTGAGAATTTCTTTTAGAAATGTAATTAAGAACTAGTAAATATTTCTGAAGAATGTTTTTCCACTGCAATATCCAATAACTGTTGCATGCCTGAAAACGCAGGCTTTTAAACTAGCTAGGATTGATCCTTATGGTATTCACTGAAATACCATAGGCTCAGCCTCTTTTGGAGTTCATTATCCATTTGTTTCAGTAGTGATGTTGGTGGCAGTACCTATACAGATTATTACAGACTTTCAGAGGAAAAACACTCTTCCAGGTTTTTTTGTAAATTAATTTGCTTGAATGTCATTGTGTTTGTGCATGGTGCAACACCCTTTGTTCACTACCACTTGATGACAGCACAGTACCTTGGATAATAAAAACACCTGCTTTCAGCTTCCCCTGCTGTTGTCCTTAGCTGGCATCTAAGTTTGATACCATGACTGAAATAAAGTGGCCAAACTGAGAGGAATTTTTATCTTGCTTGTGTCCATTTATGTACCTCTGTGCTCTCTCTTCAGTTTATTTTGGGGAAAAGTTGGGTGCACAGGTTATTTTTGTTTTAGTATTGATTCACTGTTATTTCACAATCATTCTGTGCCAGCTTCATTTACTGGAGCTCAGTTTCAAGCATAAGCTGTTATTACTGAAAATAAAAGGTTGTATTATTTAAATTCTTCCTTCTTTAATATGTCACTTTGTATATTGACTTATGTTGATTCTTTAATTGTAGCTATTATCAGACGAAAAGTGTAAAATAGCGCCTATTTCTTTAAAAGATTTTGCCAGAATAGTAATATAATTTCCACAAATACCTTAAAAGCTACTGGTAATTGTTACATTGGTTTTCTTCTAAATGAGAGTTATCACTCTACATCAGTTTTTTGCCTTTTTATATTGAATTTTCATCTCCTTTTCTGCAGAATAATCCCATTGGCCACACCTTTATAATGTGTTTATCAACCTAGACAAGAGAGCGAGAGGAAGAAGAGAGACCTGAAAGAAATCTGGGTGGTTTTATTCACTTACAAATCCTTGTATCTTTCTCAACAGGTGAAAAACCCTTTGAATGCCCAAATTGCCATGAACGTTTTGCTCGGAATAGCACGCTGAAAGGTCACCTGACAGCCTGTCAGTCTGGAGCTGGCGCTAAAAAGGGAAGAAAGAAACTGTATGAATGTCAGGTGGGTAATGGAAATAGGTGAGGTACCTCCCTCCTTCAAGGAGTGTGGGAGGACTGAACGGGAGAGGCAATGAGAGTGGGCTTATGTCTGTAAGAGCTACTTCAGTAAAATAAACTTCAGTAAAATAATGTTGAATCACAGAATATGCTGAGTTTGAAGGGACCCACAAGGATTGAGTCCAGCTTCCAGCCTTGCACAGGACACCTGGAGTCACACCCTGTCCCTGAGAGCATTGTCCAAATGCGTCTTGAGCTCTGTCAGGCTGGTGCTATGACCACTGTCTTGGGGAGGTGCTCCAGTGCCCAACCAACCTCTGGGTGAAAAACGATTTTGATATCCAGCCTAAATTTCCCCTGACACAACTTCAGGCCATTCCCTCGGGTCCTGTTAATGGTCACCACAGAGCAGAGATCAGTGCTGGCCCGTCCTCTTCTAACCAGGAAGTTGTAGACAGTAGTGAGGACTTTGGATCACATTCAATAATTTGCAGATAAATTCTCACATCTAAGTATCTCCATTTAAAATATGGAATTACTGAAGTGGAGCCTCATAGTACTTAAAATCATAGATGTTCTTCTGGGTAGGTTGCATTTTACATTGCTTCCTTTTCAAGATTCTTGATACACTGACCTAGACCTTTCCCACTTCTAAGCATGCTTCATTAAAAGTGAAGCCCAAAGTAAAGTCTAAACTACAAATTATTATTTAATTTCTTGTTCTATTATTCTCTGTTTGACACCAAACATACTGATTTTGTCTGGAAAGTAACTAAAATTTATTATGGCATTCTATAGTATTTTTTAAGCAAAATAAATGCTGTAGAGATTGCTAGGGTACTTGGTCACTATATGTAACTGACGTTTGAAAAGCTGTTGAGATAAATCTTACTTCACTTTTAAAGAGCTGATTCAAGTCATAACTCCTTTTCTAAACTTCCTAATCCTCTCACAGATGTTGCAAATGTGGATTTGTGTCCCTTCAGCCTGAAGAAACTGCATCAGTTCTTGGATAAATTTTTAGTTTTTCTCTTTAGAACTAAATTTGAACAAATCTTTGTTCATTGAACAAAGAGGAGAAAAAGCTGTGGTTTCTTGATGAGTCCTTTTTGTGCTCTTCAGGTGTATGCATTGAATACTGAATTAGATTCTGTGTGGCAAGAACAGTAATTATGTGCATGGGCATTGCTGATAGTCATTATCTTTATGTATGACTAAGTAATTTTGTGTCTTTATCTGTAATATTAGTATTTTAAAAACTGTATGTGCAGTCTCTTTCTGAAATGTGAGCCTGGGCGGGGGGGGAAAGTGTGGCAATAGTATTACTACCTATTTTAGCAGACTTCAGCAATTGAGATGTTTGTCTTGACTACACAGACCTGCTGTTGAGTTAATGCTGTCAGATACTCCCTCCATCATCTTTCCGTGCAGTTACTGAAAATGATGAAGAAATAGAACCTCCCGTTTCAAAACTGTTTGTCAGCAGTGAAGGGGTGTTGAAATGTGTGTTCTTGTTGCTCTCTACTGCCAAACACATTTCCATGGACAAAGACTCCCGAGCCTGTGGGTTTTTTTACTCCAAGCCTGACTCTACTCCACTATTCTATCTCCTCCTCCCTGCATCTCATTTATTTCTGCAGTCTCTGTGTGTTGTTTTCCAGCTATTTACCTCCAGTGCCAGCTGAAGGGAAGGAAAGGAGCTCATGTGCTTTGTCAAAACAGTGTGTCTGCTGTTGAGGCAGTACTTTTTGCTGGAAGAGAATGAGAGGGATGGAGTTTTAAAAGTTTTGTCTGCTGAAATCACTCAAGTGGGTTTTTTTAAATCACAAAGTGGGAGAGTTCAGCCTAGCCTGTTAAACCTCTCGATGTCATGAGCAAGTGAAAGCTGATAAGGAAAAGTTGTTCAGTAGTGCTCCATCTAGAATGTCAGTAAAAGAACAGTCTGTATTACACTTTCAGCGCACCCTATTAATACATAAATATTTTTCCACCCAAAACTCTAGTGCCAGACGTGTATTGATTGGGGTTTGATACTGTACATGAATATCAGATGAGAAAACTTTCAAATGCTCTACTGACTTGTGAATTTTGTAGGCATCTTATGTATGCACAACTCAAAATAGCTCACCATTCTTAAAAGAGAATAAAATATCAAGTTTTCTGTTCATTTGAAGTTTTCTTCTCAGCTTTTACCTCTAACATGTATGTTTTTTGAATCCAAGTAGCAAGAAGCTATACTATGTATAGCTGTGATCTCAGATAGGCGCTGTATTTTATCACGTTTCTGTTGGCACTATTTAAAACACTGTATCTTTTGTTTCAGGTGTGTAACAGCGTGTTTAACAGCTGGGATCAGTTCAAAGACCACTTGGTAATACACACTGGTGACAAGCCCAACCACTGTACCTTATGTGATTTGTGGTTTATGCAAGGCAGTGAGCTGAGAAGGCATCTCAAAGAAAGGCACAATATTTCAGAACTGTTAGTGACAGAAGAGGTTCTTCCAGTGGAAGCTATGGAAACTGAACCAGTAACATCAATGACAATAATAGAACAAGTTGAGCAAGTCCATGTCCTACCAGTAATTCAGGTACAAGTGGATCCTGCACAGGTAACTATGGAACAGATGCACCAAGATCTCATACAGGACAATCAAGTGAAAGGCGCGCAGATGGAGGAACTACAGGAACAGGTGCAGATCAGTTACTTGGAAGTTGAACACATTCAGACTGAACAAGGTGCTGAAGTGCACATGGAGCAGTTACATGTGGAGCATGTAAATCAAATACAGATGGAAGAAGTACAGGCAGAACTTACAGATGGAACAGACCTTGAACAAGTAGAATATCAAAGTGTTGATCAAGGAGAAGCAGAAGAAAAGGATCATAATCAAGCAGATGATGCAGATAAGGAACATCACGAGCAAGCTGAAGACTTAAAAACACAACAATTAGTGGACACACAAAATGCAAAAGTGGATGACTAGGACTCATAATGACACTGCAGTTTTAAAAATGAAATACCAAATTATTTTTGTTAACTTTTACATTGATTTTTGAACCATCACTGGTCACCTTTCCAATATGCTGTCCAAAGGAAGTTGGACAAGTGGACCAAAATTAGCTTTCTTCAAGGACAGTTAAACTTCTCTCATATGTGAAAAATACTTCCCCATTCATGTAGTGCCATGAAAAAGAAACTACCACAGACAGGGACAACTTTGACATTTTTGGCAATGAATAGCTTGTATCATTGTATCATTACACCATTCCTGGGTATATGTAAAAGTAATTTTACCTCTTTTCCTCTTGCAGTAGAAGCAAAGTTTCTGGCAGGAGAGTAGGAAAACCTGAGGGCTTCTGTTGTAAGTGACAGTTACATACCTGTGAATTTTTGGATCTTAACTTTCAGGCTGGGATAGAAGCACTGTTGCTGGAGGTCTCGGAGCACAAAAGTCCTGTGCCTTTTCAACACTGAGTGGTTAAATTTCCACATAGTTTCTAGAGTTCTTGAGAACTTAGTTCTGTTACAGGCAGTGTAGGTAATGTTATAGTGCTTTATATTTTTGCTTGAAAATGCCAGTTACTGATTTTCTTTTTGCATTAAATTTAGAGGTGGGGGGCTGAGGGAGGGAACAGACTTCACTTGGAGGCAGCGGGACATGCTAAATAGGACATTTAAAAATAGGAAGAGCTTGGTAAAGTCTGTGATAAACATGATTTGGAAGAAAGCTACGAGCAGGCTTTTCTTTTATAAATAATAATTTTTGAAAATGAATATGTTTAAACATAAACAAAGAGACTTGTCTATATGGTATCAGGTTCTTGGGTTTTTTTTTTTTAATTAAATTCCGACACTTGACAAAAAGATGTGCTAAACATAAAAGCCATAGGTATGAATGCTAAACTGTGGATTGAAAACTAGAAGTGTAAATAGTTTAATCAATATTAGAAAATAAAACAATACCAACCATAAAATGTTGCATTATTTGTTTCATCCACTATGTTAGGAACAACTGAATGACTGGCAATTAAGTGCCAAGTTCCAGTGTTAAGGATCAATCTCATTTTTAATATGATTAATAGCTTTTTACTGTAAAGTTAGATTTGTTTAGAAAATACTTCTCTATGGTCAGGGATGTTAAGAATGTCTTAATTACTGCTGGAGGTTAAACGTGCTCCAAACTCCTGAAGAACTTTATTTTCAAAGCCTTAAGTGAAGGTGATTTATTAAAGAAATATGGATATTGATCTAGCACCGATATCCACCTGTGACAGACAAAAACTCTCTAACAGTTTAAAGTTAGAAAGTGTATGATTATTACGACGCTGGGCGGCATGCGGGATAGCTCCCAAATACACACCGCGCCCCTCAGGTGATTACAGAGTCCTTTTATCCATACAAGTATTGAATACCCAAAATACAAATACATATTCATCATTTTGGTACATCCCATTCCTCACTTCGTATGCTAGTCAGTTCAAAAGCTATTAAGCATGTGTAGTTTGTTCCTTGAAATGGGTCGGTGGTCCCTTTCATGGGGAGGGGTCCCAAAATGAGGAAGTAAATGAAGTCTTCCTCATTCTGACCTTTCTACCTTTTCAATGCAAATGTGACAAATGAACCTTGGTAGAACTCTCATTTCTTAGCTGTAGTTGGTTTCGGAACAGAAAAGGCCCACAATTGTCTTATGTTCCTAAAAGCTATTTGTCAGTTTCTATATTCCTCATTACAAACCCAGCTAACTAAACATTGTGTTGACAAGCAATCAATTATTAGTTAACTACTAACTCTTAACTTCATCAAGCAAGGCCTACCCATTTATTTTAATTATTTCCAATAAAGCTTATTTCTAACTAAAATCTTAGCTCTTCTAAAATCTCTAAATTTCTTAAAGTTTATGTTTCAAAGGGAAGAATTTTTGCAAAGACAGTCCCTACTGCTCTTGGTCATACTATAGATCTAAGTTAAAATCAGGCTTTTGTATTCCATCTTCAAATGCCAAACTGTTTCCTGGGATTTGTTTGCTTTTATTTAGTTTAATTCAATATTATTGTGTTTCATCATAGCCTTTGAGAAACTGTTGCAAAAGAAACATGGATCGCAATTAAAATTTAAAACAATTTGATTAACTTTGTTTTTATTAGGTTTTGTGTTGTCTGAGATGCAAGTAATCTGTGACGAGATTCTTTGCAGGGGCAAGGATGTGGCCCAACGTTTATCAAGAGAGTTAATTTTAGCTATTATATTTATACCTGGTTTCTGATACAAAGCTTGTCTTCTGATAACATGGAGGGGACTGGCCTGTTTGATTAGCTGCCAAGCTCTAAACTTTTTAGGTATAAATGCATATAGACAAAGTCTGTCGCGGTGGAATTAAAGGAACAACCCGACTGTGCATCTGACCAACAAAACTAACTTTTGTGTAGTTTTTCAGTCGAGTGTAAATTAAACAATTCTACGGTATTGCCAGCAAGGCCGTGGTTGGTAAGCACAGTTGGGCTGCTTCTTGGTTCTGTTTGCTGTCCCCTTTCCAACAGCAGTTAATTCCGCAGGGATCCATTCGTAGGAGAGGAACGGTGCTGTGCGGTTGTGCCCAGCGGCGTGCGTCCCGATTGCCGGTGAGGCGGGGCGGGGGCATGGTGTCCCCTCCGCACCCTGACGGACATGGCGGGAGGCTCTCCTCTGGCAATAACTCTGCTACAGAGGGCCGTTCCCCCGTAACTTCCTTCCAGATGAGTGAAGCCCAGATTCTTGCCAGAGCCGTCTTTCGTGCCCGTTCCCGCTGGCAGGGAAGGGTGCGGGGCACTGGGATCTGGCGGGCCGCGGCGCCGGGAGGCGGGGAAATGGCGCGGCCGCCGATAGCAGCAAATGGCGGCGCCGGGCGGGGCCGATGGCCGCGGCAGGAGTCCGGGAAGGGTCGGGCCGGTGGGGCGCAGGGGAGCCGGGTGGAGACGGCGGGAGGCAGCCGGCTCTCCCCGCAGGGCGCTCAGCCAAGGACCGGAGCCGGCGGACGAGCCTCCCCGCCAGCCTCCCCCGCACTGCCGCCGCGGGTGTTTTGGTAGTTTCAGCAATAGCGCGCCGCTGCTGTTTTACCCTGTGTGTTCGCACACTGGCGAAGTGGAATCATGGAGACACTTCAAACCCACCTGGACGCCTTGCTGTGTCACCTGCTCCAGGTGATCTTGCCTTAGCAGGGACTTGGGCTGGATGATCTCCAGAGGCCCCTCCAACCCTAGAGAGTGTGCGGCTTTTCCCGAAGAGATTACTGGTGCAGCATCCCTCATCTTCCTAAAGCCGAGCCTCTTCAAAACCCTCGGCAACCTGAGGCAGCACCCAGGTGTGAGCCCCCCCGGTTCCAGTTGTTAATTGAATGCAGGTTGTTTGCGCGTGTTTTATCTGAGACCCTCTCACACTGAGGGCTAACTGGAGCCTGAGGCAAAAAACATTTTGATTCAAAGAAATCTCATCTCGCGTTTGACCTACAAAATACACGACAAATTCCGTGGGAGGAGCAGGGACATGCTGCAGTGTTTCTGGGTTGGGTTGTTAATTTGGACAGTGCAGTCGGTGTTCCTACAATTTCATAGCAGGAGGGACAGTCCCCGTCAGAGCAAACCTGTCTTTTCGGGACCTGCTCCTCTGAGGATGTAATCTGGCATCTCAGTTCATCTACAATAAGTAGATTTGTTGACATTATAGATGCACAGGTGTTCCAGCCTGCTTAGGTGGTCCCAGTTCAGAAAAAACTAAAAACTGGTGCTTGTTATCAGAAAGAGTATTTGCTCATGTGTACATTAAAAAAACCCACTTGAATTTAAGAAATCTAATTCTATCAAAAAGGGTCCTAAATTACATATGGGGTTTTTTTCCCATTAAGTAATTTATTTTGAAGTATTTTGTCAGATCTACAGCAGTTCCAGGGCCTGAGCAATCTCATGAATGGAAATGAGCAAATAATTTGGTTGAAATAATTTATTTTTCCTGAATATGTTAATAATCTACTGTCTTTCATTCTTTGATGGTTGTTTTTTAAATAGTGCCTTAACCAATAAATAGAGGTGAGGATGTTAGGATTTTACTTAGTCCTAGATAGTCAGTCTGTTTGTGAGTTAGGAAATAAATACCTAAACATGCCAGTTCTTCTCTTCTTACAGTTGCTTGTTTGGGAACTTTTCAGAGTGTTGTTTTAAAACTGCGGCTCTGGGTTGGGTGTTCAAAAAAAAATGTCCAGTTGTGGAGTCCTTAGTTTTGCCAGATGGAAAAACAATGATTTTGTGAACTAACACAGGATCTGCACTATTGCAAATACAAATAATTCATTATAAAACATTAAAATGTACTGATTCTGTTTTGAAGTAATTAAATTGCTCTGGAAGATAATTGGGGTTTTCATACTGCAGCCACATTACAATAAACTGATCTGTTGCCCCTTTGCTAAAAAGGTTTTTACTTTGGTTCCTGTAGGTTGAACTTCATGGAAGTATTTTCTGGACTTTACCACTGTGAAAATGCTCTGGAGTGGGGCCGCTGCATGAGATACTGACCCAAAGAAATGCAGAATTGTGATAGCTGTAGTGCTTTATCTGGGGGAAGTACATGTGACAGAGATGCTTGTAAGATACACCTTCAGAATTTGTTCTTTGTGGGAGGATTTGGGGTTGTTACTCTTTTTTAGAAGTTGGGTTACGCTGGGGTGGAAGAACACAACAAAGGACAACACATGATTTTGAACCATACTGACAGGTGATGGGATTAGCTCCTTACAGCTGGAATCACACAGTTTCTTCATGGCCAGTTTTAGCTCCTCTGTTGTTCCAAAGCACTAGCAATTGTGTGTGTTTGCTTCTCTTCTTGATATTTTCTGTGAGCTGGGAAATAAACTTCAACCTTTGAAATTCTTGGCTAACACTGAGAAAATCTCCAGCATAGCTCTTCTGTGTGTTTGGAAGAAAATAGTCCATCGTGCATAGACAGCTCTCTCTTAGGACCCTTGGCAAATATTATTTAGCTCAGCCTCTAACTTACTGTGAAGTACCTAAACAGCTTTTATTTTCCCTCTTTTTAATTTTTTCAGTGTTTTTATGGTTACACAGACTAAATAATCCCGCAAGCAGGCAGTGATGGAACTGAAAATACTGTCCAGTTTCTGACTTTCTCTCCTGAAGCATGAAACCAAAGACTCTTCTCATTGCAAGGAAAACAAGTTACCAAACTCCAAAATAGAAATCAGTGTATCGCTTGCTTGAAATATGGGAGGACTATGCCTAGTGTGAAAAGTACTGGGTAATACTCACTTTCTTATGTTAGTAAAATAAACACAGACTTACTCAGTGCTCTGGAAAATTATTTGGAAACCACTAATATTTTCTAAGAAATTACACATTTCAGATATTATCCAAGGATTTTCACTGCTTTCAGCATTAGTGCATCATATGAGCGTCTCTTCTGGTTGTGAATTGGTATTTTAAGATGCAGAGAGAGTTAGAGATTATACCAGTCTAGATATCTGCAATGAAATCATTGAAAGTATGACTGTGCTAGTGATAAATCTTGTTAGTGCTGCATGGAGACAGATCTGGATTACTGGGATACATATTCTGCTGGTTGTCATGGGAATAATAAATCCGCGTTGCTGTACAGCAGTGCATTAATCTGTGTGTGCAGTGTAATCCAGTTTCCAAATAAAGTTGTCAGTTGAGCAGATTGATTACAGCTGGATTAAATGCTTTCCATTCACTTCTCTGGAAATAGTGCCCAGAGTCCAGCCAATACACCTCTGATCTTCTCAGAAAGACACACTGTTATAGTATGGAGCAATTTCGTGTTGCAGCGGCAGTGTATGACTTGCTTCAGTGTCCCAAGCCCCATGTTTTTCAGGTGTTTATAATAAATAATTGTTCTCAGCCTGAATTATTATGTCATTTATGTTTTAGAGATTGTATCAGAAGTATAAGGACTCTTTAGTATCTCATTAAGATAGTTTGGTTGTTACACTGTGCAGCAATGCTTGCTGATACTATCATGACTTTTAAAGCTCTAATTGCAAAATAAGATTGTGTTTAATCGGGAAGGAATTTAGAAAACATATTACCTGCAAGGCAATTGAGTAGGAGAGTGTGCTTGAAAATTCATCTGTCTTTGAACAATTCAGGACCACTACTATGGATGTGACCTGATCCCTCTTTTATTATTTTGCAATTACTTTTTTTTTTTCAATTACTGTATTATTACTTCCACTGCATTTCCTGTAGCTTGCTGAAATGTACTTATGAACTTCAGTGTCTGGGAAAGTTCTCACAAAATCAAGGTGAACAGGCTCAGTTCTTATGTGCAAGGTGGCCTCTCTGAGAGACTGTCTTTGTGTAAAACGACAGGCCAGTTCTTTACAGCAGGCCTGTACATAGAGCAGTTTTTTCACAGCACAGCTGAAAAAAAATCAATTTTTCTTTGTCCCACAGGGGCTGATTGTACTGCCAGTTGTCTTCTCAGCCCTGCCAGGCCACCATGAATTGAGCTAATTGTGGGCTGAGAGGAGCAGCATGAAACTGGACTCATAACTACAGAAGGAGAATGTAACAGTGCTTCTCATTTTCAGTTTCATTTTTGCACACAACAGAGTGGTGTAAGTTTGGGGCTTTCCAATTGGTTATGGGTTCCAAAGAATCATAATTTAGGAGCTTGGTTTTCTAGAACTCAGGTCGAAGAGTCTGTTTCAGCTTGTGCCCAAATCCAAAAATTATAGTGTAGGACTGAGCCTGCAGCTCTGCTCTTAAATAAAGTTTCACTTCTCTGCCCAAGCATGCCATAATTGCACCTAAGGAGAGCTGACCACTCAGTAGTCAGTGTTTAATTCCCAGTGAAACATTTCCATTAGCATTTAATGGGGAAGTCTTGCTTTACTTGCTCTCAGCAGTGTGCAGGGTTATTTAAGATACCAAAAAGCATGCCACAAGGAGCACAGGGATTTCAGTTTCCCAGGGATGTTCAGCATTGCACAGCTGCAGCACCACACTGAACAGTCAGACCTCTGTGGCTGGGCATGTTGTGTCCCTCTGCTTGGAAGGGAACACATTCAGCCTGGGCTTCCTTTACCTGTGCTGCTGCAGTGAGGGCAGAGGGCAGCTGCACTCATCATTAAAGGCTTGTGTTTGTAACTGGAACTGCATTTCTGCTGGTGTCACCTGGAGGCTGGGGCTGCACCTGGAGAGCTGTCCTGGCTGGGGACATCCAGGACAGGTTGAAAAATGCTCAGGTTCTGCAAGGATCAGATTTAGAAAAAACATCAAAGGAAAGTAGTTCAGAAGTAGTATTAGTGCAAAGTGTCAGCTCTTTTGCAGGATATGAATGGATAATTTTTTATCTTAATTTGAAGTGAAATCACCTCTGTTTGAAGATTTCTCTTGACAGTAGTTCATTTGTAATTAAGATTGACAACTTTTCGCAGAAATAATGATTTTTAGAAGTATTTTATTTCAATGTCTTTGTTCTTCTTTTGGGCTTTGAGTTTTGGCTTTTTTTTTTTTTTTTTTTTTTTTTTTAATCTCTCATGCTTTTCTGTCCCAACCCCTTTTTGGCTGCTTGATACCACCTGAAAAAGCTGATAACCTTGCTAAGTATAAAAAAATAAAATGCAAGTTTCCCTTAATAATCAAAGAGCAGAAGCATCAGGACAAGCTGGGTTTGGCCTTTTTCCCAGTTGTGGATTATATCATCCTCTTTGCTGGTCTTTGGTGACCCAGGATCCGATGACCGACTGAGAACATGTTTGGTAGAAAAATAAAATATTGAAGTTAAGAAATACGTGTAGCCCTACAGGTGACATGAAAATATAGACATTAACCAAAATATATTGAATATTTATGGGAATATATATTGGAGTTGCTGAAACTTCTGTACTTAACAGAACAAACACATAGAAACTGAGGCCTAATTTTTGCTAAATATCACATTACTTTATTCAAGTGTCTTCCATAAAGCTGTGCCCATAAGCCTGATGTTGAGAAATTATTTCTTAACTTTCCTTCACGTGAGGGTGTGATAGTTGCATACGTGTAAATTGCTACATGGATCTGCATCACAGTCATTGAATTGCCCTCTCTCCAGCTTTCTAGAATTTGGTTTAATAGTTTTCAATGCTTGTAGGATAGTTGAGCAGTGACAGTACATTGAAAGACTGCATCTGAATTCCTTCTTCTGGGTTCACAACAGGTATTCAAATACACCACTAAAGTCTGTGTAAGTGCTCCAGTCACGAGACTATTTTTCAAAAGCTCTTTTGATCTGATTCTGTTGGTTTTGTTTGTTTTGTTTAAAAGCATGTAGAACTTGTTTTGTCCAGATGTACCTTCTTCAGCTGGTAGACACTGAAATGACAATTAGTTGCAATACAGTTCCCCAGAAATTTTATCCTTCAGAAGTGCTTTGTGAAGTTTGGCAGCTTTAACACTGGGAGTTCATTTTTTTTTTTGTTTTGGTCTCCACTAATCCTCCCAACAGTAAATATAGCATGACGTGTGGAAGGGATTTCAGGTTTGTGAACAGGCGATGTCTGCCAAGGCCTCTGGAGTTTTAAAGATTATTTGCACTCATTTGTACAATTTGTACAGTCAAGGTTTACATCTGCTACTATAATTTTCATCTGTGTAAGACATTCTTCCAATAGAGGGACTGACAAATGCATTTCAGTACGGAAGCAATAGAGACATGCTCAAAAGAGGTCTGTGTTTTGTCTGATTCTTGGAGTGCAAACACTAGGTCATCTAGTGAAACCTCTGAGGAAGGATGAAAAAATGCTTCTATTAACAGTATTTTTTGTGTAATAAAAAAATTACACAAAAATTCATAATTTTTGTAAATTCTGACTTAGTAGTCAGAAAAGTCAGAAATCAGAATTAAAAGAAAGTCTAAATTACTTGGAAATAATAATTGCATGAAAACTCTGTTAGAATTGGAATTCCTATGTGGGCTGAAGGAGGGGAATTCAGCTTGATCAAGCTATGTGAGAAGTCCCTGTATAAATATTTTTTCAACTAATTCAGTAGTATTGCAAAACTTTTTAAAGCTCTGAACTCTGTCTTACATTTGGTGCTGTAATAAGAACTTCCAGAATTTGTAAATGTATTGTTAAGACTTCTTTACATGATGAGAAATTCCATTGTTGGTACTCAAATAGAAAATATGAACAGATCCCCTCTTAATCAGAAACAAGACTCCATTGTTTTCATTACATCCATCAGGCTAGCAGTTGTGGTCTAGCAATCTTTAAGGTTCAATTTCATCTTTGTGGTCATCTGTGTGTGATTGTCTTGGGCATACAGTAACAATTCACAAAAGCTGTTGGCTTAACTCCTTTACTTCTGTACAGTGAACTGTACATACAAGCAGTAATTTTTGTGCATTTTTTTGTTACAAAGGAAAAATATGTGAAACATCTTAAAGGAATATTCGAGTACCATTATCAGGAGTAAAAAGCAGGAACTGTGACACTGTCTAGAGTGAACAATAAGTCTATATGCACATCTAATTTACTTTTCATGAACAAGAAGAAAGCACAGCAAGGAGTGGTTTGCTTTGGTTTGGCAATACATACAAATGGTGTGTATGTTGAGTTCTGTATCATGTATATGAAAAATTGTGGAATTCTATATCGAGAGTGCAAGAGGTGCAGGATATAGGCCTGATGCTAGTTCTGAATTGGGAGTAGGCTTTCAAATTAATGGATTTCTGGTTTTAATGTTGAATAAATGACTCTGCAGTGTTAAATAATAGAATGGTAAATAACTGTGTCTTTAGAGTGGTTAGGGGTGCCCCTGGTTTTAAAAATGAGAGACACTGAGAGACATGAAAGAAATAAGTTCTTTGGCCCAGTTAACCAAATTATGCCAGCCCTGTTATTTAGAGGTTATGAGAATAATCTCTTTCCAGTCCTGTTGAGCTCTGCATGGTGTCATCAGATTAAATGGTGTGATTAACTGGGTTAAGTACTAATTATATGAAGAGGATGCAAGAGATATGCATTTTCCTTCTTTTTCTCTCTCAGCTAGTGCTGTGGCACTGAGAAATGCTGCAGCTGTGAAAAGACAGAAGAGTAAATATTGTCAATGAAGGTTCAGTCAGAGACCTTTGGAGGAACCAGAAAAATCTATTAATCTTTAAGATGCAGGCTTAAGATCTTGGTGCCAGCAAAGCAGTTCTAGCTCTGGTACATCACCAGGAAATATTATACCAGGACAGTGTTGTGTCTACTCTGAGATGCTTGCTGGAGAATTTCTTCAAATACACCTCTTCAAAGCTGCTCATGAATCTGCTCCCTGAGAGGTTTCAGACTCTTAATGGAACTTATTTACTAGATTGAGGATATAGGAGATCAAACATATCCCTTTTACCCGAAAACACTGCCATTACAACATTCAACTTTTTGCATGTCTTCATTTCCTGACCTGTTTCCTGCTATCACACTGTGGTGCTAATATGATATAATGTCATTTGTAAAATGCTGTGAAGAGTAAAAAGATTCTGGTCTTGTTGCTGCAGTTCCTCATGATGCATTTTTTTTAATAATCGGAAAGACGGAAGGGTGCACTTTCTCCAGAAAAATTGTTGCCATCTTGCCTTTGAGCTTGGGGTGAAGCAACCAGCGCATGAGAACTTGGCCTTTTGCTGCCAGAGGCTTTGACTGTCATCCTGACAGCAGGTGACATCCTGCCCAGGCTGTTATCCTGCCCAGCACCTGACAAGTCAGGGTTTGTCCTGAGAGAATAGGACCTTCTGGATTGCTAGCTGTGCTTTTTTTCAGATTTCAGAGCAACATAAGCTTTTCTTGCTTTATCTTGCTGGCCTCCTTGTGTTAGCCTGCCAGATTTGGAAAAAGCTGAACAGACTGTTCCTCTCTGTCTCTAGTTCCCATTTTCCTGTATTCACAAAAGCTGTCCTAGAAACCTTAGCAGGTCTTATAACTTTATATTTTTAAATGCACAATCACATGAACCACTAGTGACACTGTGTGCCTTTAGCAGTATACAAAAGCATCATTATGGTTTTAAAGCCATTTTTTTTCCTCAGTATATTTGCCTGCTGGCAAATGATTTCACGTACGTACCACTTAAACAGCAGTTTCATTCTTAAGTGTCTCAACAAAACTTCCACTCAATAGATTTTATAGTTTAATTACAGTAATAAATGGGAAAAAAAAGTTATGCTCAAGTAACTCATACCATTAAAGGAGTATAGACTTTTATAATATTTTGACTCTATCCATTTTCTTTCTCTTCTTTCTCTTTTTTCTTAAACACTAGTTGTGAACTAATTCAACTGATTGTTTTCCTATTGTCTTTCCTCCCCCCACTTTACAAAATAAAATGAAATTAGAGTTTTTTCCTTTTCATTGAGTTCTGCAATACTCAGACAGCTGCTTTTCCTTGAGCTGATAGAAGGCTGATGGAACGGGGTGTAGCATTAAGCAAATCCAGGAGAGATTAGTCAGTGAATGAAACGCTAGCAGCATTACATTGTTGTCTATTTAAAAATAGATTGCTATTTCAGAACTTTGGTCTAATAGGAATAGCTTATAAAGTTGTCTTCATACCTCTAGTCGCAGATACATTTCTGGATTCTAATCTGAAATTCTCCTGCATATTTCTTTAAGGAAAAGATTGAGAAAAGGTGAGGAACTGGTGAGGAACTTACTTATAGACTTTTAAATGAACTTAGGATTTTGGATTGTGTTACATCTGTGGTGGTTGTCCACAGAACTGTGTCATGGGAGTGGATGCTTGCAGGGAAGATTATAGCTGAATAATATTCTAATGTTTGTTTTTGCTGTACTTCTGCATATATTTGCTTTCTGCTTCCTTAGTGAATCTGTGCTCCCTGAAATAATGGAATGTAATTAGTATCTGTGTAATACCATAGAGTTGTATGTAATGGTAGAGTTAGCTGTAAAACCATGGACTTAATCTTAATTTCTGTTTTTGCAGATTTGTCAAAATCTCTTCCCTAAACTTGAACATTGAATGTGTTACTCATTGCCATTTTAACAAAGTATCAACTGCTGCAATCTGTTTTACTCAGATTTGCTGAGTTCTTTCTAAAGAGACATAGTTCACATAACCCTTCATTTTCACAGTAATAATAGTACTGAGAGCCGCAGTAGTAATAATAATAATAATAATAATAATAATAATAATAATAATAGTAGTAGTAGTAGTAGTAGTAGTAGTAGTAGTTCCAGGACAGATACTCAACAAATGTCTATAAGATTAGCTAATGAAATTAAATGCTAGCAAAATGTATTAATATTAATTCAATTCAGGATAGCTTTTGCTGTTTAAATGTGATATGAAAAGTAGCATGGGTTTTAGGGATTTGAGATGTAGCAGATTTTTCACATGACTCTGTCTTTCAGTGGATCAGTAGCAAGGTCAGTATTCCTTGGAGCTCTGCAGTGCTAGTGCTCTTCTTCTGCAGTTTCCCAGGGTATTGGTCTGTGCCTGCCCTCCAATACTGTGTGCTCTGCTGATCCTCTCAGCAGGAGAGGTCAGTTGCCTAAATGTGCTGGCAGCTTCCTCAGCACACACTGCTGCATTTGGAAATTCAGTTTGAGACAGCATTATGAATTTTTCAGTGCTCTAAAACCAGGCCAATTAAAAAGGAAAAAGAAAAAAAAACCACAACAAAAGAAGGCTTGTAAAGGAAGCCTAGGATGCATGTGAAGCATGAAGCTGCAATACTGAAGTCAAAGTTGCAAAATAAGAGTAAAATCTAGAGTTGTGCTTCATCTTGTTTGGATTAATATCCCTCACTCAGGATATGCGTCACACTGATGAAGCTGATAGAACATTTCAATCTGCAGTAGGCTGTCTTGAATGTTTCTTGGTGCCTTTGTACTGTTTCTCTAGATCCCAGTTTCAAAAATACCTATTCTGTTCTCAATCCAGTGGAAGAGGAATCTTTAGTGGGAAAGATGTCTCTGATATACAGAGATTAGTGACTTACGACCTGTAGGATGCCAAATAAGATCAGATTTCTTCCTGCTAAGCTCCTTGCTGCATCTTGAATATTTGCTATGCATTAACCAGTTTCCAGAGCTTCAGCAGTAATCAAAGCTTTAGCAACACTGGGGAGCTTGTGCTTATTCCTCTGCTCTGTAGCTCTGTGCCTGCAAATCTTGAGAAAGTCATATGGATGGCAAACCTGGTAGCAGTGCACTGCAGGGTTTTTCAGCATGTGGTACCCAAATAGAGTTCCAGAGGTGCGAGCTGGTGTGAAGGGCATGTGGTCTGCATGGGAAGGGGACCCCTTCAGTCTGAGAAGGTGGCACACTCTTACATTACTGGAGAAATATGTCTGGGACTGTTTTCCGTGTTGTTTTCTGGTGTATTCTAGATATTTCCAGTCTAATGGTCAGTGAGATGAGAGATGCAAATACCTGTCTTTCTATCTAGATTTTTTTTCTCTAAATGCTCAAGAAGTTCTCAAAGCTGCAGTCACTTTAGGATGTTTAAAATGGACAGGAACAGAGAACTTGCAACAACAATTTCAGGGAATAATTCTTCAGTATTTTTAAAATGAAGGAGACAGTCTTTATGGTGCTGCTCTCCTGACACTTTTATGTGCGTATTATATTTCTACATCTGTGTCTTCTATTAGTGAGAAATGTAATTACTGTAATGCAATATTTTCTTAATACTGATTCAGGGTAAATCTCAAATATCTTAGAGATTACTCTGAAAAATTGGAAGTTCCAGTCAGTATAAAGTATATTTCAAAGTGCAGTGCAGGATTTATGTATTTTCAAGTAGGTCCCTGGAGAATAATACCAGCTGCTTATCTTCTACCCAGTTACATTGAAAAATGACCTTAAAATGCTTAACCCTGTATTACTCAGTACTTTTGACTAGTGCATATAAAGTGATGCAACTAAATTTGATTACCTTATAAGAGGTAACCAGAGTTGTTTCTATTTTTAAGGCCCAATGACTAAGTGAGTGGGGATAGTGAAAGAAAATTGTGATAGACAATATGAACTAGAAAATATTCTGTTGCCCTTGTATGGGAGCACATTTTAGGTTTCTCTTCCTTGAAAATGACAGGGTGATTTTATTGTAGGCTGTCTTCTTAGCAATGCATATCTGCCTAAATATGCAATCATTTTATTGATGTAAGTGAAGACTGATTTCTTTAGTGATTTCAGCAGTACTCTAAGTATTGGCTGTTTCTTACTTCTTGGACTATAGCTTGCTTTATCTAGAGAATTTATTTTATTTTCACCAATAAAGGAGTCAAACTAATATTTAGAGTAATAACCAAGTTAGATGTAATTTTTTCCTGTTATTTAAAAGGCTAATAAAGACTTTGTTGCATCTCTGTTGACTCAGAAGTATATACTTAATGGAAATTGATTCTATCTTGGAAGAACAATTCTGAGGCAAATTGATGTCATTTGCATTATACCTCAAAGAAGGAAATAAAATAGACTGGCTAGGCTAAAGTTTTGAAAGGGTAAATTTAATTTCAAACAGTCAGACTTCAAATTAATCCCTCCCATGTATTTCAAAGACCTGGGAAATCAATGGGTTCTACTAATAAATTTTTTGTCTTTGTTTTTAATGCTATTTTCTGCACAATTCATTTCTGCACAAAAGACTAATTCATTTAAATTCTCTTTCTAGATGTTTTATCAGCAGTGCCGTGAAAGGATAAAAGGAGTTGTCTCCCTGCACTCCTCCCCCCATTTTAGTTTCTAGTTCACAAGTCTTAATGTACTTGGTTAGTATGGTTTGTGTTATGTTGATTTACTTTTCCATATACTCTGAACATTGCCGACAGTGGATTTCAAGTGAGACTCCACCAGCTGGGCTGCACCCAAGCTGTGTTGGCAGGGTTATGTAAGCTCGGACCGCTGAGGGCTCTGTGCAGCCTTCCTTCATCTCACCAAGAGCTTATTCCAGCCTGTTGGCAGGTAAGCCCCAGGGAGGTGGGAAGGTGAGTCTGTGCTGCATGCTGACACCTGTGTCACATGAAGTGCCTGTCAGTGGCCCTGCGGGACTCCCCGAGCTGCTGCCGCCACGCAGGCGTGGGCAACCCGAGCGGGTGAGTGTGTGCTTGTGCCGGCCCAGCCTGGCGGTCCCGCTGGGTCGGGCTCTGTGGGTCAGGCCGTAGCAATCCTGGACACAGGAGGGTTAGCTTGTTGAAGATCATGGAGAGATCTTTTGGGGTGGACCACAAAACAGGGCACACCAGTGTGTTTTTTCTCTATTTCTCATATCTGGTCTTGGCAAGAAGGAATTTGGACTAAATAAACATGGGAGGTTTCTTAGATCTATAGTTTTGTGCTACAATGACCTGTGGTGAATAGTGCTCAGTCAGCAGATCTGGAAGGCTGGTCAGGTTCCAAGTAATTGGGTTTGTCTTTAGGGGTCCATCCCAGAATGACTGTGGGGTCAATCCAAAAGATGAAAGTTTCAGTTTTTCCACTGACATTAGGGGACACTTGAGTAAGCGTCCACCTGTATTCTGCTTCAATATGAAGGGCTCAGGCTTATTAAACTTCCAAATAGGTTGCAGAATTCCCTGTCTTTTGCTCTAAATTACAATTTTAGAATTAAGTTGCAGGTTAGAGTTAGTGTGTTCCAGTGTAGAGGGGTATTTTTGGCTGGTTTTTTTTTTTTCTTTTTATACCAGAGTTTCTTGTGGGTTTTTTTTTTTTTTGTTTGTTTGTTTGTTTGGGTTTGTTTGTTTGTTTGTTTGTTTGATAACAGCATGTAGAACAGGCATTTCATTGTGAGAAAGGAGTGAGTACAGTACAACTGTTTGTTATCTCTTCCTGCTTCCCTTGGTGTTGTGGCCTGTAAGTGAGGTTTTGCACAGAAGCCTTGAAAGTGTTTATGTTCCATTTCATCCGGGGTTCCCTGTGTGGGGAAACAATGCCATGTCTTAGGCTAAGAACAATAGAATCATTTATATTGGTAAAGACCCTTAAGATAATCGAGTCCAATGTGTCTTGGTTTGACAGTGCAATGAAGTGCTCCCCATGCCCCTGCTTCAGCTTGGATTTACCCATAGTCTGCAGTGCCTTAGGGCTGTACCTGCTTCAAGTGGAGCCATATCTGTGAGCCACAGTCTCCTGTGTCACAGGGCTATACCTGTTAGATTTACTCAGGCACAGTCCTTCGAAGTGCACATGCTCCAGTGTGGCCTGCATGGGCCATAATCCCTCCAGAGGTGTACCTGCTGTGGCACAGCCACAACCACGGCCAGACGCTTTGAGCAGGGGCACCTGCTCCCACCACCTACAGGTCACAGTCCCCTCAGCTCGAGTTCACACTGCAGCTCCAGCCTGTCCAGTGCAGCAGCACAGAACTGGCAGTGATGCCCTGCCCACCTGCCAGCCCAGGCTCATTGCTGGGGCTGTTATCAAAGCATTGCCAGGCACCACAGGAAGGTGATAAGAATGATGTTCTTCATGTCTGGTTTTCATCAAACAGTAACTGGCAAACTGAATGCTGTGCCAGCTAACAGTAGTAATTCTGGGATGTATGGAAGTGGGTGGCATGTGGGCCAGGGCAGAGAGAGAAAGTAGTTTCTGGAGGTTCTCCATGGTCAGTGCCCTGTTAGTATTTTCTCCTACATGAGCTGGGAACATAGAGGTCTCTGTTCAGCCTGTAACTGTGCTGTATTTTGTATTTTGAATAGTTGGGTTTGGAGGGCGTTTTTAAATAATTCCTTTGAAGTTCTGGGGTGTATTTTATATAGTCATTCTGTTTTCTGGCATTCACAGAAATAAGGCTAAGAGTGCTTCTCGTGCAAATCAGAAATGTGCTCAGGACAAACCCTGAACAAATGTTGACTTGCTTTGGCCACGGCCGCCATGCACTCAATATTACTTGAGCATAAGCACAGAAGTTGAGCTATTACTTTCCCTGTGGTGTCTGTCTGCAGAGCAGAGCTTTTGTGTCACCTGTGGTCTGTGCTACAGGTCTTGCAGGACTGTTCTGCTGGCGTCTAATCTTTTCTAAAAGATAGGTCTTCTATTCACAGGAGTATAGTAGCTTGTTGCTGTTTTCTTGTAACTGAACATTCAAAGCTGTGACTCAAAAAACGGGGTCGATATTTTTCTAACCGATGAGTTAAAAAAAATCCCTGCTACTTTAAATTCAGTTTTGATCCAGAGCTGGCACATGGTGCATATAATCTACTAAGCAGGAGACATGCTGTTGTTCAAGGGAATTTAAAAAAATTTAACTAATCCCCTACCCTAGGGAAATACCTTAAAAATCCCCATCTCCTCAGACTAGACAGCAGAGGGGCTGAAAAGGGAACTCTGGTGAATGAGTTGCAATATCCAGTGACATCCTCATTAAAACCACCTGGTATTCTGACAGTTTGAGTGGTAGGAGACCCTCCAGTGTAACTTCCTTCACATTTACTCTAATAGGAACTGCAGCAGTTTCAGCACACAAAGCCGAGTGGATTTTTGCCTCTCTGAAAGACAGATATAATGAAAGAGACCAATTTGCAAAACACAGTGCTATCAGAGAGCACTGGTCTAGCTCCTTCTGTGCTTTCATGTGCTCCATTCAAAGCTTCTTAAAACCAGGTCAGTTTTTATCTATCTGTCAAGATGGGATTTTAGGAACCAAATTCTCTATACCCAGTGATCTCTTTCTTGGTTTAATTTTTTTTTACAGTCATTCTGAACTTCCTTAGAGTTGTGATACAGGGTTTAAACTGAGCCTGTAGCTGAAGCCTGAGGGTATGTAGCACTTCTTAGAATAGGAGGAGAATGTCAGTTTAAAAAACGAGGTTAAACAACAACAATGTTAGATCTTAAAGGATTGATACATTCATTCACTGTCTCGTGATGCTTTTTATAGTGGTTTGCTTTGGGTTTTGGTTTTCTTTTGCTTGCTTATTTTGTTTTTTTTAAGTGATTATCTGGTCGATAAATTTTTGTGAAGCTCTTCTGCTCACCAGTCAGCCAGACAGGAGGAAAAAAAAAAACGTTGGTCCTTCACTGTATTTGGATCGCTCCTGATTTCCTTGTTTTTCCCTTCTCTCTTAGAATTATTTTCTTTTACAGTCAGTGCCCTTTCATATGATATCAGGATAGATTTTGCTGGGTTTGATTACGAGAAGGAATGTAGGCCATAAATAGATGGTATATATACTGCTAACACCAGGAATACTGAAATAGCTCATCTCAAAAGACAGGGGAAACCTAGCCAGCTGGCCAAGTGCCAGGAGGTTGCAGGGTTGACAGTTACATGTCAAGGCTGAAAGGGAGATTAATGGTAGTCTGTGCTCTAAAAAAACAGCATGTTGAGCCCCAGGAAAAATTCTGCAGGAGCAAATTCAGGAAGAGCCATGTGCTGATGCCTCAATGCAGTTTTGCCTTTCTCTTGACTCCTCTGTCCCCACAAGGTTGTGGCATTCCCATATGGTTTGTCTCCGTGATCCACATGGACTGGGCTAGCTGCCTTCTGTGCCTTGATGGAATGTACTCAGGAGGGGCTTGTCTACAGAAGTCTGTTTGAAGGAAACCCTTCTTATTACACGGTCAGCCTTTTCTGTACAGCCAATTAACTGCAAGGGCACTGATAATTTTTGCAGAAGATGGTGGTAGTTCTGTGTTTCTTCTTTTGCAGGAGCAGAATCGTCCATATCTGCCACTCTGGAGGTTATAGCCATAAGTTACAGCTATTTTTTGGTGGTGAGGATGTCACTGCCCAGCAAAAGACATGTGGTTAAATACTATTTTACAGTTTGTACATGGCATGCCTGAC